>NW_023425361.1:2159793-3384586 GCF_014108415.1 Molossus molossus | reverse complement strand
GAGAAAGCAGCAATTCACTGAGTTCCAGAAACCATGCTTCAAATTTTGCATCCTAGTTTTATTTATTTTATTTAGTCCTCACAACAATACTATGGGCATTTTCTCTTCCTTTTTGTTTATACATGAATATGTTGAGACTTAATGTATTATTGTTAGCAGAATATTTGTGAGTAGAGTATGAATATTTAGTCAGGCAGACATTCATGGAATATCCCTAGCATAGCAGACATTATGTTAAGTGCTGTGGGTAAATAATGAGTCCACCCAAAGCTCAAAGCCTTGTTCTGGAGACAGAAATACAAAGAGTTATTTTTAAGTGCAGACACAGATGACTCCACAGGAAACCAAGAAATGCTATCTGTAGAATAAGATGGAAGGTTTAATCTTTGTGCATTGGTAGAATTTAGCCAGATGAAACTAACTTGAGTAGATGAAAGTCCTTGCATATGTGACTCACTATATGACTTCTGAGAAAGTTGTCCACTTCTGTATGAATGAAGTGTCTTTCAAATGCAACCTGTGTTGAGTATCAGGCTAGATACTTGGCATGCTATGTATATTTATAACCCACAACAGCCCTGAGGGTAGGAACTATTTGCTTCATTTTACTGATACAGAGATGGCACTTCTAAGAGATTCAATAATTTATCTAACTTCACTTAGCTCTGCCTTAAAATCAAGTTCACATTAGTCAACTCCTGAAGCCCATGTGCTTAACATTTCAGGAAGTTGCCTGAATCACATAAAATATTTGGCAATTGTACAATTACTACCTAGTGTAGACTGAATATTTGCCCCCGCCTCCCAAATTGTGTGTGAAAAGCTAATCTCCAGTGTGATAGTATTTGGAGGTGGGGCTTTGGGAAATGATTAGGTCATGAGGGTGGAGCACTATGAATGGGATTAGTGCTCTTATAAAAGAGACCTCAGAGAACTCCCTTGCACCTTTCACCATGTGAGGACATAGGAAGAATATGGCTATCTATGAACCAAGAAACAGGCCCTCACCAGACACCACATTTTCTGGAACCCTGATCTTGTACTTCTGTTATTTATGAGCCCAATCTATGACATTTTGTTATGGCAGCCTGAGTAATCTCTACGGGGCACATGCTGGAGGCTATTCAGCCTCTCTCAGCACAACAACTGGCCTATTGTTTATGCCCATTGGACAGTCAATGCAAAATGAAAATTAGAAGAGATCCTGGAAGGGAATGTGTGTGTGTGTGTGTGTGTGTGTGTGTGTGTGTGTGTGGATGCTGAGTGTCAGAACTGTGTCAGGCTTTAAAAGATTATTTACAAAACTGTCTCTTAATAAACAGATAAAATAGAATGGGGCAGAAACACTAATCAGAATCTGTAAGGATATACACCAGTTATTATCTTTTTCTGACTTTCTTAAATCTTTTTTTTTTCAAGACAGTAATGTTCCCTGGTTAAAATAGATTCTTACTCCAATATAGGTAAGATCCATTTTTTCCCTCTCCTCACCTTTAAAATAAATGGGATGTCTAGAGGCATATCAGTAAACTGGTAAGCCCTGGGGGGAAAAGATACATGCTAAGGATGCCAAGAACAAAACAGAAGGAATTTAGCCATGGTTGACAATGAATCACCTTGCAAGCTCTAGAATTTTTATTCTAGGATTTAGTGTTACACAATAAATAAATCCAGTACTTATTTAAATCATTGGAGTTGGCTTTTGTTTTCTTACTTGATGCCAAATGGAATCCCAACTAAAGTAGATTCAAGTCAATGGAAGCAGAGGGTTTAGAGTTGGGCAGATATTCAACTGTCTTGAGAAAGTAGAGTCAGAATTGACAGCAAGAGGATTTGATGGGCTCAATTTGGTATTGAATAAATTATGAATGTGCCCCCACAGGCTGCATTAGTCATGGTCTGGGTCAGGTAGTGGTATATCGTGTCATAACTGGGGAAAGTATGGGAACCATGATCCAGGGGGACAAACATCAGCTTTGAGATGAGAAATTGGTGAAGAGACAAAACAGCCGAGGGAGCAAGCCCATCAAACAAGCTAGGAATGAAGCAGTTTGAGGATGCCAGTGGCAGTTTCCTCATCAAAGCTCAGGTAGGAAGATATTCTGGCCCAATGACTCCTCTGCAGTCACTAAAATGAATAAGACCTTCAAGTTCCAAACTCTCCTCTGTTTCTTGCTCAAGATACAAAGTTCTGGAAGATATCATCCAATGTGATAAAAATGCATGGGGCCAGGTGTGTCCTTGAAGCAGTGAGGGGACTACTCTGTAAAGTGCATGGTTTTCTAACACCTTTGTTGTACATCTGAAACTAATACATAATAATATTGAATGCAAACTGTAACTGAGAAATAAATTGCTTAAATTATAAAAGCAAAAATAAAATAGTACATAAGAGACATCATCCAATGTGCTGGGCTCGGTGTGTGCCTCCACTCAGTGTGCACGTATGTAGTTCCAGGGAGAGCATGACATCTAGAGGTGTTGAAGTAGAAGACTGAAAATACCTCTCACAAGATTTGACTCAGAGGGAAACTGGAGTTGTATTAGGAAGAATCAGTTGAATTCTGAGGAGCCCATAATGCAAAAAATATCAAGAATTCCCCTGCACCACCTCTGTAAGTTGGACCCCTTAATTGTTCATAAACCCTATTGTTTTCTATGGAAAAATCTAAATTTTTACCTGGATCCTCCAATAATACTGTGAGTGCCATAGATGTGGTACAGGGAATGGAAAAGAAACAATTAGTATTCTATACTTATGGCTGAGGAACTTGGCTCCTAGACTTAAATTCTGTTACAAGTAATCCCCGTGCATCCATGCCTGCGGACAGAGAGGGTGACATACTTTCATCACCATTGGCTCTGGGCTTAATACGACGAGGGGAATAAAAGCAAATTCTGTTGGGCTCCATTTTCTCAGGCAGTAACAAGCCCTGTAAACTGTAATGCTCACTGTCTATTTAGATAGTCATGGCTCAGAGCTGGTATTAAAAGCAGCTAGAAGTACTTGTTCTGAAGTGTTGAAATATATTGCAAATTACACTGGAGTATGGGCTTAGTCCAAACTAATCCTGTGTTGCACTGACCTTTGTAAAATCAGGTCTGTTTTCCTCAGTAGCTTCATTTCCAGTCCTTCTCTTTGTCTTAGTTCTTCAGAGTTCTAGCTTTATTTTGGTATCAGGAACTGGTACAAAGTGGCTGCAGGGGTTTAGACTCATTTGCGTGAACGGGTGTGATAGGTTTTACTTCTGGGTGCCCCGAAGTAAACCTATTTTTCATTCCATTTTATTTGCAGGCTCATTTTCATTCCAGTGCCCTGTACTCCTCAGACACCATCAAACACTTTTCCTTTGTAAGACAATGCATGTATTATTCTGGGATGTGTTTTTCTGGGACTGAAAAGAGAGCTTGGGGTTTTCTTCTACGTTAAGAAGAAAATACTGTATTCTAGACATCCAGACTTTTGTGTCAAGGAACATAAAAAACAACTGCAAAATTAATCATAGGAGGGGGATAAAATCTATATGCTCACATGCTCACAGGGATGTTGTTTCCAAATTCTTCAGAGGAAAGAATGATTTCTGAGTGAAACGATGATGAGGAACAAAAGCATCCTCTGTAAGACAAGGGAGAATTTCTGAATTAAACTCACTTAAACAGGGAGTGGGTTTGACTTTTAGACTTCAACCAAAAACTTAGATCACCTCATTTCTGCATCCTCATGCACAAAGAAGGCACTACGCTTAACTGTACTTTAATAACATTTTGTTGAATAGTTTACTTTTTATTTTGTAATTAATTAAATTCTTTATTTTTGTTACAGATGTTTCTCCTTTATTCACCACTGATACCTACCTCACCACCCTCCATTCCCTGTTTACAGCTTTGTTGTCCATGTCCTGTGTTCATGCATACACGCATATAAGTTCTGTGGTTTATCTCTCCACCCCGACCCCTGTTCTGGGAATTGTCAGTCTGTACCCCACTTCCACGTCTCTGGGACTACCCTGTTTCTCAGACTGTTATGTTCCTTAATTCCACAAATAAGTGAAATCATGTGATAGTTGTCTTTCTCTGCTTGGCTTGTTTTGCTTAGGATAATACTTTCCAGGTCCCCCGATGTCATCTCAAAGGATAAGAGATCTTTCTTTCTTACAGCTGCATAGTACTCCATTGTGTATATGTACCACTGCTTTTTTATCCATTTGTCTACTAATGGACATTTGGGCTGTTTCCAGATCTTAGCTATTGTAGTGCTGCTATTAACATGGGGTTACATATATTCTTTCTGATTGGTGTTTCAGGCTTCTTAGAGTATATTCCTAGAAGTGGGATCACTGGGTCAAATGGAAGTTCAATTTTTAATTTTTTGAGGTAACACCACATTGTTTTCCATAGTGGCTGAAACAGTCTGCATTCCCACCAGCAGTGTACCAGAGTCCCCTTTTTTCCACACCCTCGTCAACACTTGTTGTTTGATGATTTATTGAGGGCATCCATTCTGACAGGTGTGAGATGATACCTCATTGTTGTTTTAATTTGCATCTCTCTGATGATTAGTGATGATGAACATTTCTGCATATGTTTCTTAGCCATTTGTATGTCCTGTTTGGAGAGGTGTCTATTTAGTTCTTCTGTCCATTTTTTAATTGGGTTCTTTGTCTTCCTTTTGTTGAGTTGTATGAGCACTCTCTATATATTGGAAATTAACCCCTTATCTGATGTATCATTGGCAATTATGCTCTCCTATAGAGTGGGTTGCCTTTCCATTTTGGTGGTTGTTTCTTTTGCTGTGCAGAAGCTTTTTAGTTTGATGTAGTCCCATGTGTTCATTTTCTCCTTTGTTTCTGTTGCCTTAGGTGATGTATCAGTGAAAATTCTGCTGCATATAATGTCTGAAATTTTGTTGCCTACATTTTCTTCTATGATTTTTATGGATTCATGAGTCACATTTATGTTTTTTATCCATTTGGAGTTTATTCTTGTGTATGATGCAAGCTGATGGTCTAGTTTCATTTTTTTGCATGTAGCTGTCCAATTTTCCCAACACCATTTACTAAAGAGGCTGTCTTTACTCCACTGTATGCTCTTGCTTCCTTTGTCAAATATTAATTGAGCATTTTGTCTTGGGTCCGTATCTGGGTTCTCTATTCTGTTCCCTTGATCTATCTGCCTGTTCTTGTGTCAGTACTAGTCTGTTTTGATTACAATGGCTTTGTAGTGTAACCTGAAATGTGGTAATGTGATTCTTCCAACTCTGTTCTTTTTTTTTCAAGATTGCTGTGGCTATTCGAGGTCTTTTTTGGTTCCATATGAACTTTTGAGGTATTTGTTCTAGTTCTGTGAAGTATGTCGTTGGTATTTCGATGGGGATTGTATTGAATCTATAGATTGCTTTGGGTAGTATGGACATTTCAATGATGTTAATTCTTCCAATCCATGAACATGGTATGTGCTTCTACATTTTTATATCTTCCTCTATTTCTTTTTTCAATGACTTGTAGTCTTCTGCGAATAGGTTCTTTATTTCTTTGGTTAAGTTTATTCCTAGGTATCTTAATTTTTTTTTTTTGCTGTGATGGTAAATGGGATTTTTTTTTAGTTTCTTTTTCTGTGAGTTCATCGTTGGTGTATAAGAATGCCATCGATTTCTTGACGTTAATTTTGTGTCCTGCTACTATGCCAAATTCATTTATTAAGTCCAGTAAATTTTTGACGGAGTCTTTGGGGTTTTCTTTGTATAGTATCATGTCATCTGCGAATAATGACAGTTTCACTTCCTCCTTTCCCGTTTAGATCCCTTTTATTTATTTTTTTCCTGTCTGATTGCTGTGGTTAATACTTCCAATACTATGTTAAATAAGAGTGGAGTAAGTGGGCATCCTTGTCTTGTTCCTGTTCTTAAGGGAAATGCTTTTATTTTTGTCCCATTGAGTATGATATTGGCTGTAGGTCTTTTATATATGTCCTTTATTATGTTGAGGTATGATCCCTCTATTCCCAGATTGCTGAGCATTTTTATCAGAAATGGGAGCTGGATATTGTTGGATGATTTTTCAGTGTTTATTGATGTGATCATATAATTTTTATCTTTTGTTTTATTTGTGTGGTATATCACATTTATTGATTTGCAAATATTGTACCAGCCTTGCATCCCTAGGATGAATCCCACTTGGTCATGGTGAATAATTTTTTTGATGTATTGCTGGATTCGATTTGCTAGTATTTTGTTCAAGATTTTGGCGTCTATGTTCATCAGAGATATTGATCTGTATTTTTTTTTTCTTTGAAGTGTCTTTTACTGGTTTTGGAATTAGAATTATGCTGGCTTCATGAAACAAGTTGGGAAGTCTTCCTTCTTCTTGTATTTTTAAAAATAGTTTGAGGGAATGGGTGTTAGTAATTTGAATTTTTGGAAAAATTCCCCTGAGAAGCCGTCTGGACCTGCGTTTTGTTTGCTGGGAGAGTCTTGATTACGTCTTCATTTTCTTTGGTTGTTATTGGTCTGTTCTATCTCTAAACAGTTCAGTTTTGGGAGACTATGTGTTTCTAGAAATTGGTCCATTTTGTTTAGATTCTCAAATTTGTTGCCATATAATTGTTCATAATTTTTGTTCACAATCCTTTGTATTTCTGTGGTGGCAGTTATTATTTCTCCTCTTTTGTTTCTGATTTTGTGTATTTTGGTTCTCTCTTTTTGTTTCATGGTGTGTCTAGCTAAGGGTCCATCAATCCTTGTTTATCTTTATAAAGAACTAGGTCTTTATTTCATTGATCCTTTGAATTGTTTTTTTTGTCTCTACGCTATTTATTTCTGCACTAATCTTTACTTTTTTCTTTCTTCCACTTGCTCTGGGGTTTCTTTTTGTTTGCTTTCTAGTTCTTTAAGTTGGAGGTTAGATAGTCTATTAGAAATATTTCTTGCTTCTTGAGGTAGGCCTGTAGTGCTATGAACTTTCCTCTCAGAATTGCTTTTGCTGCATTCCATAGATTTTGTGTTGTTGTGTGTTCACTTTCATTGGTTTCCAGGAAGTTTTTAATTTCTTCCTTGATCTCCATGGTAACCCATTCATTGTTCAATCACATGCTATTTAGCCTTCATGCTTTCAAATGTCTTTGCATGTTCTTGTTGCAGTTGTTTCCTAATTTTATGCCATTGTTATCTGAGAAGATGCTTGATATAATTTCTATCTTCTTGAACTTGTAGAGAATTCGTTTGTGCCCTAACATGTGGTCTGTCTTTGATAATGTCCCATGTGCACTTGAGAACAATGTGAATTCTGCATTTTTGGGTGTAATTCTCTGTAGATAACTATTAAATTCATTTGATCTAGTGCTTCATTTAGAGTCTGTGTTTCCTTGTTAATATTTTGTCTGGATGATCTATCCAGTGATATCAGCAGGTATTGAAGTCCCCTGCTATGATTGTATTGCTGTTGATTTCTCCTTTGATGTCCTCCAGAGGATTTTTAATATATGTTGGCGCTCCTATATTGGTTGTATATATGTTTAGCAAGGTCATATCTTCCCTTTGGATAGATCCTTTCAATGTTATGTAGTGGCTTTCTTTTTCTCTACTTATGGCCTTCATCTCAAAATCTACTTTATCAGATATGAGTATTGCTACCCCAGAATATTTTTGCTTTCCATTTGCTTGAAAGATTTTTTCCATCCCTTCACTTTCAACCAATGTGAGTCTTTTGTTGTGAGGTGGGTTTCTTGTTAACAGCATATATGTGAGTCATGCTTTCTTATCCTGTCAGCTACTCTGTGTCTTTTTACTGGAGCATTCAAACCATTCACATTTTACATTATAATTGATATGTACTTATTTATTGCCATTTTTGTTTATTGTGGTTCTAATTTTCTTCCTATTTCTTCTACTAATTACAGTAGTCCTTTTAGCATATGTTGCAGTGCTGGTTTGATGTTAATATATTCCCTTAGCCTTTTTTTTTGTCTGGAAAGCTCTTTATTTGACCTTCTATTTTAAATGATAGCCTTGCTGGATAGAATAGTCTTAGGTTCAGATCCCTGTTTTTCATGACTTTGATTACTTTATGCCACTCCTTTCTGGCCTGTAGTTTTACTGTTGAGAAATCAGCTGAGAGCCTTATGGGGTTTCCTTTTTCGGCAACCTCTTGCTTATCTCCTGCTTCTTTTAGGATTCTCTCTTTGTCTTTAATTTTTGGCATTTTAATTACTATGTGTCTTGGTGTGGGCCTGTTTGGGTTCTTCTTACTTGGGGCACTCTGTGCATCTTGAACTTGAATGCCTTCTTCTTTCACCAAGTTGAGAAATTTTTCTGTCACTATTTCTTCAAATATATTCTCTAACCCTTGCCCATTTTCTTCCTCTTTGGGGACTCCTATGATGCAAATGTTATTACGTTTCCAGTTGTCCCATTGTTCTCTTAAGCTGTCTTTCTGTTTTATAATCATTTTTTTTTCCTTTTGGTTTTCTGATTGGTTAATTATTTCTACCCTGTCTTCTAATTCACTGATCCGGTCCTCAATTTCCTCTACTCTGCTGATTAGTCCTTCCAATGTGTTCTTAATTGCTGCTGTTTCATTCTTCATTTCCACTTGGTTGGTTTTCAGTGTTTCTATATCTTTACTCATGGTGCTGATGTCCTTACTCATGCTGTTCAGCTTCCTCAAGATCATGGCTCTGAACTCTACCTCCAATAATTTACTTAATTTCATCTTGTTTATCTCATCTTTGATAGAGTTCTCTTGTTCTTTTATTTGGGATTTATTTCTTTGTTTCACCATTTTGACTATCTCAGTGGGTTTTGGAGTCTGCCAAATTTTTTCTGTGGTTGTTGGTGTTCTGGTGTTTGTGGCTCCCTCTTCTGGGTTTAGATGAGCCTGGGTGGGCCCATGTTACATACCACTGTCAAGTCTTAGTTTCCTGGGTACATTTGCAATCCCCGGTAAGGTTTAGTTATCCTCCAGCTTTTTCCTGGAGGCTAGCAGTCTCAGTTTTTCAGTGCCATGAAATGTAGCCCTGGTGTTCTGTACAAGAGGGTTTCCAGAAGGTGGGATAGATGCTGGTTATTAATGAGCGTCAGTTTGCATTGCTTTGCCTCACCTGGTAATGGCTGACTCTCCAAGGTGGGGGGTGGGGGGCTGCTGCTTTTCCCCACAGCTCTGGGAAGGAGCACACTGGCCACCGTCCTTTGTGGTTGCAACTCAGCAAAATCTCTTAGTACCCTTCAAGTCCCAGTTGTCCCCACAGAGTTCTAGTCTAGTCTGCCCTCCCTCTTTGGTAGCCCCTAGGTGAGTGGCTGTGGCTATTTTAGCGCTCTGTCCCAGCTCTCTGCACTGTAGAGCAGGATTTGTCTTTATTCCCCAAGGGCACTGCTCACAACTAAGATTGCTGCAGTTCGTTGGCTCCCAGCCTGTCACCCTCTCACACCTCCGCAGATCCTATCAGTGTCCCTGGTTATATGGTCCTGTCCTGCTGCTTTTCTGTTGATTTTTCCAAGGATTTGTCTTTATTTTAGTTGCAATTCCTGCTTTGTCCTTGGAGATCATCTGTATAGCTTCCATTCACTCCGTGTCCATTTTCACATGCTCTCTTATCAAATAATTTATGTGTCTTTTTATAGGGGCATCAGTCAGACTGCAGATGCCCCGCTGTGGCCTGTGGGATGTTCAAATACCAACTTGGTTCTAGGTTTTACATGCAAGTTCAAAGAGAATATATTTAAACAACCGCCATAAAATTACATGTTCACTTCAACTCAGACTTAACTCAATCATAATGGATGCTGAAGTATAGTGTTGGGTCAAATTCCTACCTTTCCTGAGAGCCTTCCTCCAATTTTGACTTCCAAATATGATATTATATCTATGGTTGTGGTTCTTTTACTTTTGTGTGGTTACTAATCATCCAAAAACTTGAAAAATAAATACTCCCAAAATATATTTTCAACCTCCTAAAGCTAAGTATTTTGTGGTGGCGTTGAGTCTGTACTTTTTATAGAACACTCTGAGTGACTTTGAAATAGATTGTCCATGAACTACACTTTGAGAAATACTAATTATTTGGATTATATTTGTAACACTAATTGGAAAAACTATACTATTTTATGACTTCTTCTGAGTATGTATTTCAGCAACTTCATAATCTACACCGGTTTGCAGACTGTTTTTTTTTCCCAATGATGTTTTAACCATCCAAATGGCTTCATTTATTCTTGGCCTTATGTTTTTGTCTTTTTAAAACTTTAACTATCAAATAAAATATAAATTTTTGTGTGTTTATAGTTTGATGGAGAAGAGTTCTTTTGTTTGTGGCTATTACCATAAAGATAACTGGGGCACTCAAGGGTTAACCCTGTCGATTAACATGCTGGGTAACCAGAATTTTGTGTTCCATGAAATCTAAGGGCCTCTGGAATAATTGGTTGTCTTTTCTCATCAGGATCAATGCAGTAAAGAGGAAAACATATCACCTATGCTGTAAGGTTTTATTTTCTCCTTGCTTTGTCCTCTTCTTAAAAATAAGGACACAGAAAGTGTTAGAGGAGAGGGGGAGAAATCAGAAGAGAGATTAAAAGAATATGACTAGAAGAGGATGTCTTCTTATAGCTATCATCATTTTATATAGAGAAATCAGATGAATTTTATCTCAAATTCCAATCTCAGTTGCCTTGAGCATGTACCTTCCTCTTCCTGACACTAAACTGCCGTTGTCAAAATTGACTCAAGAAATATCTGTTGGAAAAAAGAAGAAATGGCGGCGAAGTGAATGGAGCTACACAGACCATCTCCTAGGACCAAACTGGCTTTACAACAAAAATAAAGGCAAATCATCAGGAAGGGGCAACCGAAAGACACCTTGGAGAACCACATAACCAGGGACACCGACTCAATCCTGGAAGGCTTGTGAGGACGCGAGAGGGGGCCAGTAGCCCATGGTCCACAGTGGCGAGGGCAGGGACCAGGGGACTCGACAGGAAGTTGCTGCTGCCGCCTCGGCTGCGACCCTGCCTGAGTCCTGCAAACTCTGTTGTCTGCTAAGCCCTTGGCTGATGCTGCATGGACTCGCTGGGACCAGGGGACTCGGCGGGACCAGTGGACTCGGTGGGATGCTGCTACCAAGGCTGAGTCCTGTGAACTCTGCGTGGTAAGCCCTAGACTGGTGCCGCACGAACTTGCAGTGACCAGGGGACTCTGCTGGAAGCTGCTGCCACCTTGGCAATGTCCCACTACGTGGCTCAGTCCTGGGGTTTCTGCTGAGTGCAATGCCTTCGGCTGGTGCCACAGCCGTGGCCACCCTTGGCTAGAAGAAGAACCCAAAGGTTATAAGTCCCAGGTGGCTCCACGATGCAGAGACCGGACAGAGGTTAAATTGGCATCAGCCACTCAACTTGGGCTCCGGCAGAGGGAAGGCAGACTGGACTGGAACTGTGTGGGGACACTCGGGTTTTGGAGGGTGCTAAGAGCTATTGCCGTGTGCAGCCATGCAGGATTGTGGTCATTTTACTCCTTCCCAGGGCCCTGGGGAGAGGTGGCGGCCCCTCCCGCAGAGATACAACCCCACCTGGTGACCATTGAAATGCTAATTGAGGCCCATTAACAACAAGCAGCTGCCCCACCCTCGGGAAATCCTCTTACACTGAGCCCCTGAGGGAGTTTTTCACGCAACTCAGAAACCAAGGGTCTTCAGGTGACCTCTACTGATAGCCTCCAGGCAAAAAAAAAGCTAGAGGATAACTACCATTCCCTGGGTCAGCAACACTAACTAGAAAAGCTAAGACTTGACATTGGTGTTTAAAGTGGGTCCTCCCTGGCTCATCCAAACCCAGGAGAGGGTGCCACAAACAGCAGAACACCAACACCCACAGGGAAAATTTGGCAGACTCCAAAGCCCACTGTGATAGCCAAAATGGTGAAAAACAGAAACAAGAGCCAAATGAAAGAACAAGAGACATTTACTGAAGATGAGATAAATGAGGTGCAGTTAAGCAAGTTAACAGAACTTGAATTTAGAGCCCTGATGTTGAGGAAGCTCAACAGCATGTGTAAAGATATGAGCACCTCATGGTGCTTAAAAGATTTAAAAATGTTGAAAATCAACCTGTTGGAAATTAAAAACCACCAAGAAGAAAAGAAGAATGACATATCAGAAATGAAAAACACATTGGAGGGTTTAAAAAGCAGAGTAGGAAAAGCTGAGGACTGGATCAGTGAATTAGAAGACAGGCTAGAAAAATCAACCAATCAGAAAACCAAAAGGAAAAAACGATTAAAAAACAGGAAGACAGCTTAAGAGAACTGTGGGACAACTGGAAACGAATTAATATTCACATCATAGCAGTCCCTGAAGAAGAAGAAAATAAGCAAGAGTTAGAGAATATATTAAAAAAAAATAGTGATAGAAAACTTCCCTAATTTGGTGAAGGAAGAAGGTATTCAAGTTCAAGAATCACAGGGAGCCCCAAGTAAGAAGAACCCAAACAGGCCTACACCAAGACACATAGTAATCAAACTGCCAAAAATTAAAGACAAAGAGAATCCTAAAAGCAGCAAGAGAGAAGCAACAGGTTACCTACAAAGGAAACCCCATAAGTTTCACAGCTGAGTTCTCACAAGAAACACTACAGGCCAGAAGGGAATGGCAGGAAGTAATCAAGGTCATGAAAAACAAGGATCTGAATCCAAGACTACTCTACCCAGCAAGGCTATCATTCAAAGTAGAAGGACAAATAAAAAGCTTCCCAGACAAAAAAGGCTAAGGGAATACATTAGCACCAAACCAGCACTGCAAGAAATGTTAAAAGGACTGCTGTAATTACCAGGAGAAATGAAAGAAAAATAGAACCACACTAAACAAAAATTGAAATAAATAAGTACATATCAATAATCACCTTAAATGTAAATGGACTGAATGCTCCCATATAAAGACACAGAGTAGGTGATTGGATAAGAAAGCATGACTAATCTATATGTTGTTTACAAGAGACTCACCTCACAACAAAAGACTCACATAGATTGAAAGTGAAGGGATGGAAAATATATTCCAAGCAAACGGGAAAGAAAAAAAAGCTGGGGTAGCAATACTCATATCTGATAAAATGGATTTCAAAATGAAGGCCATAATTAGAGACAAAGAAGGCCACTACATAATATTGAAAGAATCTATCCAACAGGAAGACATAACCTTGATAAACATATATGCACCCGATATAGGAGCACCAAAATATATTAAAAAATTTCTGGAGGACTTCAAAGGAGAAATCGATAGCAATACAATCATAGCAGAGAACTTGAACACCCCGCTGACATCACTAGATAGATCCTCTAGACAAAAAAGTAGCAAGAAAACAGAGACTCTAAATGAAGCACTAGACCAAATGGATTTAATAGATATCTACAGAGAATTACACCCCAAAACTACAGAATTCACATTCTTCTCAAGTGCACATGGGACTTTCTCAAAGATAGACCACATGTTAGGGCACAAACTAAGTCTCTACAAATTCAAGAAGATTGAAATCATATCAAGTATCTTCTCAGATCACAATGGCATGAAACTAGAAATCAATTGCAAGAAGAACATACAAAGACATTTGAACACATGGAAGCTAAATAGAATGTTATTAAACAATGAATGGGTCACCGAGGACATCAAGGAAGAAATCAAAAAATTCCTGGAAACAAATGAAAATGAAGACATAACAACCCAAAAATCTATGGGATGCAGCGAAAACAGTTCTGAGAAGGAAGTTCATAGCACTACAGGTCTACCTCAAAAAGAAGAAAAATCTCTAATAAACTATCTAACCTCCAACTTAAAGAACTAGAGAGCAAACAAAAAGAAAACCCCAGACCAAGTAGAAGGAAGGAAATAGTAAGGATCAGAGCAGAAATAAATGACATAGAGACCAAAAAAACAATTCAAAGAATCAATTAAACAAAGAGCTGGTTTTTCGAAAATATTACCAAGATTGATGGACCCTTAATTAAACTAATCAAGAATCAAAGAGAGAGAACCCAAATACACAAAATCAGAAATGAAAGAGGAGAGATAACAAATGACACCACAGAAATACAAAAGATCGTTAACAACTACTGTGAACAATTATATGGCAACAAATTCGACAATTTAAGCGAAATGGACACATTTCTAGAAACATATAGTCTCCCAAAACTGGATAAGGAAAAGAGAAAACTTGAACAGACCAATAACAACAGAAGAAATTGAAGATGTAATTAAGACTCTCCCAGTAAACATAAGCTCAGGCCTGGATGGCTTCATGGGGAATTTTACCGAACATTCAAAGAAGAACTAATTCAAAAAATTCAAGAAGAAGAAAGACTTCCAAACTCATTTTATGAAGCCAGCATAATTCTAATTCCAAAACCAGAAAGAGACACAACAAAGAAAGAAAACTACAGGCCAATATCTCTGATGAACATAGATGCCAAAATCCTGATAAAAATACTAGCAAATCAGATCCAGCAATACACCAAAAAAATTATCCACCATGAACAAGTGGGATTTATCCCAGGGATGCAAGGCTGGTACAATAGTCACAAATCCATAAATGTGATACACCACATAAATAAAATGAAGAATAAAAACCACATGATCATATCAATAGATGCCGAAAAAGCCTTCGACAAAAACCAGCATCCATTTCTAATAAAAACGCTCAGCAGTGAGGGAATATAGAGATCATATCAGGACATAATAAAGGCCATATATGATAGACCTACAGCCAACATCATACTCAATGGGCAAAAACTAAAAGCATTTCCCTTAAGAACAGGAACAAGTCAAGGATGCCCACTTTCATCACTCCTAATAAAATAGTACTGGAAGTCTTAGCCACAGCAATCAGACAGGAAGAAAAAATAAAAGGGATCTAAATTGGAAAGGAGGAAGTGAAATTGTCATTATTTGAAGATGACATGATACTATACATAGAAAACCCCAAAAACTCCATCAAAAGTTTACTAGACTTCATAAATGAATTTGGCAAAGTAGTATGATACAAAATTAACGTCAAGAAATCGATGGCATTCTTATACACCAATGATGAACTCACTGAAAGAGAAACTAAGAAAACAATTCGATTTACCATTGCAGCAACAAAATTAAGATACCTATGAATAAACTTAACCAAAGAAATAAAGGACCTATTTGCAGAAAACTACAGGTCATTGAAAAAGGAAATAGAGGAAGATATAAAAAAGTGGAAGCACATACTCTGTTCATGGATTGGGAGCATTAACATCATTAAAATGTCCACATTACACAAAGCAATCTATAGATTCAACGCAATCCCCATCAAAATACCAACGGCATACTTCACAGAATTAGAACAATTACTTCAAAAGTTCATATGAAACCAAAAAAGACCTCGAATAGCCACAGCAATCTTGAAAAGGAGGAACAAATTTGGAGGGATCACATTACCAGATTTCAGGTTATGCTACAAAGCTACCGTAATCAAAACAGTCTGGTACTGGCACAAGAACAGGTATATAGACCAGCGGAACAGAACAGAGAACCCAGAAATGGACCCAAGGCAATATGCTCAATTAATATTTGACAAAGTTGGCAAAAACATACAGTGGAGTAAGAACAGCCTCTTTAGTAAATGGTGCTGGGAAAATTGGACAGCTACATGCAGAAAAATGAAATTAGACCATCAACTTACACCCTACACAAGAATAAACTCAAAGTGGATAAAAGTCTTAAATGTGACTCATGAATCCATAAAAATCCTAGAAGAAACTGTAGGCAACAAAATTTCAAACATCATATGCATCAGAATTTTTACTGACACATCACCTAAGGCAATAGAAACAAAGGAGAAAATGAACACATGGGACTACATCAAACTAAAAAGCTTCTGCACAGCGAAAGATACAATCATCAAAACAGAAAGACTACCCACTGTACGGGAGAGCATAATTGCCAATGATATATCAGATAAGGGGTTAATTTCCAATACATATAGAGTGCTCATACAACTCCACAGAGGGAAGACAAAGAATCCAATTAAAAAATGGGCAGAGGAACTAAATAGACACCTGTCCAAACAGGACATACAAATGGCTAAGAACCATATGAAGAAATGCTCATCATCACTAATCATCAGAGAGATGCAAATTAAAACAACAATGAGGTATCACCTCACACCTGTCAGAATGGCCACCATCAACAAATCATCAAACAACAAGTGTTGGCGAGGGTGTGGAGAAAAGGGGACTCTAGTGCACTGCTAGTGAGAATGCAGACTGATGCAGCCACTATGGAAAACAGTATGGTGTTACCTCAAAAAATTAAGAATTGAACTTCCATTTGACCCAGTGATCTCACTTCTAGGAATATACCCTAAGAAGCCTAAAACACCAATCAGAAATAATATATGTACCCCATGTTTGTAGTAGCACTATTTACAATTGCTAAGATCTGGAAACAGCCCAAGTGTCCATCAGTAGACGAATGGATAAAAAAGCAGTTGTACATATACACAATGGAGTACTACGCAGCTGTAAGAAAGAAAGATCTCTTATCCTCTGAGACTACATGGAGGGACCTTGTAAGTATCATCCTAAGTGAATCAAGCCAAACAGAGAAAGACAAGTTTCATATGATCTCACTTTTTTGTGGAATATAATGAACATAACAGTCTGAGGAATGGCGTAGTCCCAGAGATGCGGAAGTGGGGTACAGACTGACAATCCCCTAAAGAGGGGGTTGGTGGGGGAGAGATAAAGCACAGAACTTATATGCATGTATGCATGAACAGTGGACATGGACAACAAACTGGGGAAAGGGCAAGGAGGGAGGGGGAAGGGGAAATCATTGGGGGAAAAGGAGAAACATCTGTAACAAAAATTAATAATAAAAAAAAAATAGGAAATACCTGTTGGTCAAGGGTTTTACAGGGAAAAATAGAAAAATAGGTCCAGGTATTTGTGTGTTCACCAGAATGACTTTAGGGTATTTTTACATTCAAGAATTAACCTTAACATTGCATAAACACTTTGGTTATGGATACTTTTCATGTGTTAATACCTTTAACTTTCTTGGTTTGATTTTTAAATGATAGCCTAACTTCATGTGTTAAAAACCTATTTAACTATATATATATATCCAGTGACAGAATATAGGTAGGTTGGTGATTAGACCTATACTTTGGGTTTTAACTGCATTGAGTGGCTCACAATTAGTGTGAAGATTTCATCAAGGGTGAACTTTCTTGCTGTGGCCCAGCTCAGCTTGTCTGCCTCTTCTGTTTATGTCAGTGAGATTAATGAAGAGATCTGTATGTAATGATATTCTAGATAAATAAGACAAATTAAAATTTTTTACCTCCTCTACAGTGTCCTTCACATAAATTCACCTTTAGCCATACACATACATTTAAACTCAACATTTTAAAGGATTACCTTTACTATGTATGTTGTCAATTCCATATATATATATATAGGTTCACTTTTGAGAATCACTATATTGTAGGACCTCAAACCCTGTCTACTTTAGACTCAGCTTGAGCATTACCGTTTTTGGAATAGTTCCCCAATATTCTTCCCTTTCTTCCATTGAAGCCAAGCTACCAGGTAAAATCAATAGGTTCTAATTTTGAGTGCTCATGGAAATCTTCCCAAACATCTGTTAGATCATTTATCATTGCAGTTGAGCACTGAGTACTATATAAGATGCTTTGCCTCCACAGGTGATTAAAAAAAAAGACCATGCTGTCCATGAGCTCATCTCAAAGGGGAGACTGATGATTAATTGTATCACCGGTAACAAAGAGTCAGTGGGAATGAATGAAAAAATGAATAAATGAAGTAATCTGGTGGAAGTTCTAAAATCAAATAATCCCCACTGCATGTCTTAGTAACAGAAAGCAAATATGTATGTTTACTGTTATCAAATGGAGTACTTAGCACTTTATAGGATATTATTATCTCACATAGTCCTTTCAACAGCTGTAAAGTGAGGACGGGATAGTTTATGTGCCAGTCATTTGGGAGAAACCAATGATAAGAGAGGTAACGCAGCTTCTTCTTGGCCACACATTGGGAACATACATAGTCCTGCCTCAGAAGGAACCTAAGCTCTTCGACAAGACACAAAGCCAAATGCAATATAAAATAAAATATACTTGGGTTTGCACAGTTCTAGTTTTTTGGGGAAATACTTAAGAAACTCATAGGATGTGTACTGGTGTAATTTGTGGTCAGTGTGGAAATGAGATATTTGGTCTTTTAAGGAGTTTATTTACTGAAGATTAACCTCATTGTTCTCCCTTTTAAAATAAATCCCAAAGTAAAGGTTAAACAGAGAGTGAGAAGAAATGCAATCAAATGTACATTTTTTTTCTAGCTTATTCCTTGTCCCTATAAAATGGTACATTAGCAAATCAACTTAAAAATATAAAGAACAGTCCTGGCTGGTTTGGCTCAGCAGTTAGAGTGTTGGCCTGCGGTAATGAAGTAATCTGGTGGAAATTCTAAAATCAAATAATCCCCACTGCATGTCTTAGTAACAGAAAGCTAATATGTATGAGAGACCTGGGTTCGGTTCCTGCTAAGGGCACGTACCTCAGTTTCAGTTTGTTTCCAACCCTGGTTGGGTCATCTGAGAGGCAGCCACTCGATGTGACCCTTTCATGTCGATGTTTCTCTCTCTCTCTCTTCCTCTCTCTCCCTCCCACTCTATCTGAACAACAACAACAACAACAACAACAACAAAATGAAAAAATGTCCTCGGATGAGGATAAAAATATATATAAAGAAGAAAGTTAAAATCAAAATATAGTATTTCTTTGTAGATCTTAACACATTCCACACATAGATAGAATGAATAGAAAACTGTAATGTAACCAAGACTTTTTTTTTTAGCAAGATTTACCAATTTGTATATAATAGATGCCTCCTTTAATAACCTATTTGCCTACAGTTTTCTAGATCTGAGCAAATCAGCATCAGTCTCTTGCTGTGTACTCTTCCTTGCACTGGAAATCATATAAGATCAAGAAAGCAGCTTATCTTTTGTTCTTAATGAGGTCTTCTTTGCAAGTTAACATCATCTCTGTCCTAGCCACTGCATTATTACAGTAGTTAGCATATCAAAGTCCACCTTATTTTAAGATTCCACACAGTTTGATGCAAAATCAGAAAGTTTTGATATTTTGAGAAGTTTGAGGTCTATTGCTTATTCCACTTTATTGAGATATAATTAACATGCAGCACTATACAACTTCAAGATGCACAGAATAATGACTTGACTTTCATATGTTGCAAAAACAATTACTGTAATAACAAACCATTTTTTTCTACATAAAAGAAAACAACAAAGGAATGAAATTAATTAAGAATATAAGAAAGAAAAATTGTAAGGAAGAAAAAATTAATCTTGGATTCTTTGACAGAAGATCAAAAGCTAGAACTTGGGTTTGTAATTGTATGTTACATATTCCTATGTATTAAATTATTCCTAAACTCAGTAACCTCTACCAACAAATATTTATTATCTCATTTACTTTCCAAAGCTCTGGCATCTTCTGGGTGTGGTTTAGCTAGGTGGTTCTGGCTAAATGTCTTTCATGAGGTTGTCATCAAAATATCAGCTAAGGCTATAGCAGTGACTTAGAATGACTGTCTCTGGGTTCACTTTATCTGAATTCAAGTAATATCCTAAGATTTCACTGATTATGTGAATCTGAAATATTATTTTTTCTTAAGGTCTTCGAAAATAATAGATTAGTTACCTAATAGATTAGATAATTAACTCGTAGAAATATTGTGTGTGGTAAGTGAGATAATGAATAAAAATCAGATAGCCCGATGCCTGAGTATAGCGTGTATTCAGCATGTATTAGTTTTCACTATTGATATAATGAGATATACGCAGAGGTAGACAGGAAAGCAGTTACGGATCAAGAAATTTTTTTTTATTTCATCAAATGTACACAGGGCATCTGCTTCATAGAGTATCCCAGAAATTGTGCTGGGCATGGTGGACAGAGTCATAAATGTGATGCGTGTCCTCTTTCTCCTTAATGTTCATCTTCCCTAAGATATAAAGTCTAGAAATAGAGCAGCTGTGAGAATTATAAGGGAAGTACAGCATGCTCTACAAATAAGCACTATAGAATTCAACCCAGTCTGGCTTTAAACAACAAAAAACAAACAAACAAACTAAAACAGAGAACCTCCCGGAAGAAGACATTTGAATTAAGTGCTAAAGGGTGGCAAGGCAAAGTGTTATGCACAGAGCATGAAAGGCCTGGGTGTCATGGTGCTCAAAGGCCCAGAAGGAAAGCACAGTGGGCCATAATAAGAGGAGCTGAAAAGGTCTAGGGAATTCAGGATCAGAGAAATCACCACTACTAACCAAAAAGGCTGAAGGGCATGCCAAGTAGTAATATGTGGATATGTGCCCATGCATGGCTCTGTGTGTGTTTGTACGTGTATGTATTAAAGAAGATTTCTGAATGCAAGCATACCTTCTTTATGACTAGAGGATCTAAAATACAGCATAAATAAGGAGAGAATATAGTAGGAGATTTTGCTGGAGAGACATGGTCAAAAGCTAAGAGGCAAAATCTGTCCCAATAAAACACCATAACTTCTTCTAAATATCTAAAACACAATTTTGCAAGTGATTATTATTCTGTTGCCAGACAGGAACACAAGGGTACACTGTGTTTTCCCTTTGGCCTGGGTTTCATCATGGTCAACAGGAAGAAAGACGATCAATAGGAAGAAGCGAGATTCCTACTTCACTGTGAGTCCAGATTAGCACCCAGGAGAAAGCAAAGGCAGTATGAGAAAAATGATTAAGTCTTTCTTTTAAGTTCTACCTTACATTTCCTATCTCCCATTTGGCCCTGCTATCTATTAGAACACCCTCCTCCCTTTTCAAGTGGACACATTCCTACAATTACAGAAGCTTGCTAATGACAGTTGGGAATACTGTGTACAGAAATCAGTTCAGTTTATACACTGAGAATCCGAGTCTCTACCTTCCATCAAGTGGGAATATTAATCAAGTTAAAAGTTCCCTCTTCAGAACGTTTATATATAGAAATATACATATATATATAAAGTTATATATAACCACACATATAAAACCATATACATTTATATCCCCAAATTACAAAAGAAGAAACAAGATAATAATATTTAAGATTACCATTCAGAATCATAGAATGGGAAAGAGGTACAATCTGGCCTAAATCAAGGTTATTATGATTCTAAAGCTTGTGATATTTTGCTACCTTATGCTCTTCCCATGCCAAACAATTCTTGTTCCAAAAAGTCAACATTAAACTTCCTATCCATTTTGCCACCTTCCACCTAGGATTATATTTCCAGTTGTAAAGGACAGGATAGAATATAAGCTTTGAAAAGAATGGCTACTCATATATTAATATTCAATTATTACTGTGCAATCCTGTGGGAAAGTGGTTCTATCTTTATTTTGGGGTGGAATTTGTCTGGCCTAACTCCTTGTGATGAGAGCATCAGAGACTTGCCATTGTGTCATTATTCACACTTTTTTTTCTGGGACTAATGGACTGGTCAAGTTAAATCATCAGATCAAGTATTCAGTCAATATATCTCTCAAGGTTGTATCTCTTAGTATAAATATCATACAGCAATATTGTAACACAGATAGCTGAATCTGAGATTAATTTTAAAAGCAAAAATTGAAAAGAAATAACTTTTAGGCTCAGGAAGGACAAAATGGTCCAAGCAATCTGAATTCCTAGAGTGTGTTAAATAACTTGTGCTGTCTTATTTTATAAACTTTATATCCCAGAAAATTGGCACTTTTTTGCTCCTATTATAGATGTTGCATAGTGAGTCATAGATTATAGCTTAGTAGATGACATATCCAAGATTCATATTTATTGCACATCTCCAAATTGCATGCAATTTCACCAATATCAAAAATATGCACCATTCATGTGATAATAACATAAAAATTAACTTTTAAGGTCTTGCACACATGAGTATTGTGTTCGTTTACTTAAACATCACAACAATCTAGGTACAAAGAATCCTTATTTAAACTTTTTTTTTCTTTATTGATTTTAGAGAAGGGAGACAGAGAGAGAGAGAGAAACATCAATGAGTGAAAACATCAACTAATCGCCTCCTGCATGCCCCCCCCCCCCCCCCGCCACTGGGGATTTGGCCCACAACCTGGGCACATGCCCTGACAGGGAATTGAATCCATGACCTGTTGGTGTGTGGGTCAGTGCTTAACCACTGAACCACACCAACCGGGCAAAATTTCTCATTTTAATTTTATAGATTAAGAAACCTAGAAACAGTTGAGCTGACTTGTTCAAATGCCCAGAGCCAGAAAATGGACATAGGACATAAACCCACTTACTCCTGCTGGCAAAGCCCAAGCCAACAACTTTTCTGCTACTCCAAAGTGTGAACTGAGCATCTGACACTCTTTTCTAATTAACATACAAATCCATCACAGCATTATCTTCTTGAGGTTAGAAGTGTCTTCACTGGTAATTCAGGTGTAGCCTCAGAAATGACTCTGAAGCCAGCTATTTTATTCATGGAAATGTGTGCTTAGTCAATCTAATGAGGGATTTAACTTTTTCCCTAGGGATCAGCTAAACTTTCTTGCTCATTTAATTATTTTCAAGTTACATCCTTCTAGACTCTGGTGCTTGAGACTAACTGTAGAGCAAAACCACAACCACTACTCTGGCTTACTTGGCTTTAGCTGGCTGCCTAGACCCGAATTTCAGCCTGCCTGGTTGCTCTGACTTGCCTGTGCTCTGACTGAAGGCTATATTAAGGCCTCTTCCCTTCTCTCTTTCAGCCGCAGACCAGACAGAAAAGCAAAATGTGAAGAGTGGTCACAGCCCATGCCTGCCAAGGACTATCCATTTCAGCAAAGTATTCTTTCTGGTAAGCCACGGGAGAGTTTCCAAAGAATCAGAGTTATCTTGAATTGTCCTATATTTGCTAAATATGTTGCCAGACCACCAGAAGGCAGAGGGCAGGTTTAATTTTAGAATAGTTATGGCTGGTTTTCAAGGCCAAATAATTTTTTTTTTTTTTTTCTGGGAAGGATAATGCTATTCAGCCATGTTTGACAGAACTGTGTGGTCCACACCATGTGATTTTCAGGCAGCCGGTGGACAGAAAACGTTTCCAATACAAAGATGATAACATATTTGTATTAAACTGCCCACATCAATGAAAATGTCTGGCTTAAAGCAGGTCATTAATAGAAGGTGTCTTTAACTGAGCATTGCATGAGATACTCTAAAGGGGATACTGCAAAGTGAGTCCCAAGGGGGAAGGTTCTAGTTATCTGTGATCCTTTGTTACCTATAATTTTTAAATATGATGAATCACAACAAATGCTTTGTAAGTAGAGGTAAATGGATGCTTTAAATAGAAGAATGGTACTAAGTGTCCTTGGGGAATCTCCTGGGTCCTGTGACATTTGTACTGCTTTGTAATGTGACAACTATGCGGGATTCTCTTTCATTAGTTAATAAACACAATGACTCTGGTTTTGTAGTCCAGGAATTATCTGCCTATGTTAGTTGATGATTTTTTTTTCAGAAATACTCATGTTTATAAATATACTACAAAAGTATAATAATTCATATTGCCAGTTCTTGCCAGGCATGATTCAGACCATCAAACCAATCTCTCTGCAATTACTTAAAATCAGAGTCCTCCTGGGAGTCCCATTGCCGTGGATAGGTTGTGTTTACTTTCAAAGTGTTTAAAGCCATTGGACCCAAGCAATAATTTTGAGGCAACTGTCTGTAGCCTGGGCATTTTCATAATAGACATCATAAAAGCCACCAACATGGATATGTCCCTTTCAATTTGATTTTATCCATTCACTCATTCATTTATTTATGATTTTAACACATAAATGTAGGCATCTATAATATTTCTGGGTTCTCATCACTCTTCATTGATGAAAGGCAAAGTCTAACAAGAAAGGAACAGACAAGATTGCGAAAAATTCTGTAATATCTTGAATAGTATAGGCAGCACAGAATGTATTATTGCCCCTACAATCTTTATTGCAAGAAGATACTATAGTTTCACTGATGCACACACTTGTGTTCACGGACCTCAAAGTCATGTTATCTAGCCTTCTTATATTATAGCTAAGTTTAAGACTCAGAACTAACATCCTCTAAATCTCAGATTGTGTTTGTTTGTTTTTCCCACAACCCTACATATAAAAACAAAGAAGCAAACAAACAAATGAAAATTGGCTCTCCACAAAAGCATTCCTGCCTCCTTGAAACTGGTCTGCTAGTCCTATAATCACTTGCCTGGGTTAGCCCACAAAATAGGCAAAAGACTGTGGTAAAATATGTATATGTGGTACTCTACTCATGGCAGACTAAAAGATCATTTACATTGATGTCTGCCTCATCATGCTTGTACTTAGATTGTTTTAAAAGAAAGGTTGTTTAATCTCCCATGCTAACATACCCCTGTTGTGGGATATGCTGGACTGTTGAGTGGCTAACCATTGTTGTCGCACAGGCATGATGTACCTGTAAGAGCAAGGTAGTATAGCTTATCCTTGAAACAGACATGCCCTTTCAGAAATCAGTGCTTCTTATGAAAATTTAATTGATTTAAAGAGGTAAAGTTAACTTGCTTTAGTGACACCCCAGTTCAACTTGAGAGAGTAATTTGCAAAAGAACAATAGAAGAAAAATAAATGGAGTTAACCATTCTACCCTTCAGTTTCTCTTTTAGTTTCTCAAATATTGTTAGGTGATAGTTTCATAAGCTTCTCTCAGATTTACAGGTTTCTCAATACATACATATAAAATTTTGTTAAAATCACTATATAATGCATTTGTTTATAATTTAGGGAAATGTTAGTGAATGATAAATTCTTGGTATAACTATGATGATTAAAGTGCATATGTGGTATTTAATATTTATGGTTTATACAATGGTAAATTTATGTATTTTTTAATCTTCAGATAAACCCATTTTTGAAATTTTATGAAAGTCTATACATATTGAAGACTATTCATTTTATAAGTGTACAACAACATAAGTTTTCACCAGCTAAATATACTCATGCTGGCACTATTACCGGACCACTTCAGAGCCAGGGGCTGGCCCTGCTCTGACACTGTTCAGTACCGTTTGTGTGTAAGATGACCTCCAGGTTCTCGATTTACCAGGAAGGATTTCCAGGATGAGTCCCAATGATAAAAAAAAAAAAAGCAAGTTTAATTCAGGTAGTAAAAAGAAAAAGGCCAGGGTGCAGGCACTGCGGTAAAAGAAGCAAAAATATGCATCCGAGTGGATGCAGCCAGCCCACCAGTGAGTTGCACAAGTGGTCAGTTAGTTCTTAGGATTTAATGTGCTTATAAGGGTGGGTTTCTGAACTTTGTGGTTCCAAATTCTGACTCCGCCTTCTAGTTGGGAGGAGGTCTTGTTCCTAACATGGTTTGTTCCGGAAGTGTCATGTACTCATCCCCTAGCTTTCCTTCTGCTTGTGGTATCAGTGTTCATTATAATGATGTACAACAAGCCTTGGGTCTTCTCTGGTCAGTTTTGCCTCCACCTTGGACTGGTCTGGATCTCACTGGTTTTTGTTATCTGCCTCCCTGACTGTGGTGATTTAAACCATCTCCTTTTAGGTATCTTCAGTTATGGAGAAGAGAGTCTTGTGATTTACTAGCTGTCTGTTAATTGCTCAGCCATATCATCTGTTTGTTCAATTATTTATCTCAGTTTTCTCATTTCACTTGCCAGGAAATTTTACTAGTTTCTTACTAACCTGCCACACCACCATTAACTTAAACAAGAAACAAACATTATGAGAACCCCAGCATCTTCCCCTCCTTGTGAATGCTTTTAGTTTCTGAACCCTCAAAAACCATCCTTACTCTGTCTGCATTTCAGAAAAATATATACAATATATTTTTATTAAAATATATCTTATTTTTAGCACATAATTACTTGTGTCTGATTTCACTAAACATTATGTTTGTGAGTTTCATCTCTAGTTCTCTGTCTGGTATATATTGTTGATTGTCATTGCCATAATTTTTATCGTGAATGTTGATACAACTTTAAGTCAAATCTTTTAAAATTGTATTCAAAATAAAATATGTCACAAATTCACTTAATTTCTATAAATTATAACCTATACATTGGAGATTAAAATAATTTTTATGATCATTTTACTCTTTTTCTGTTCTTTTTTTTTTTTCTGCTATTTTCACCTATCTAGTGGTACAGTTTTTTTTAATTAATTAATTTATTTTTGTTACACATGTTTCTCCTTTTCCCCTCACTGATTCCCCACTCCCGTCTCTCCCTGCCCTGTCACCAGCTTTGTTGTCCAGGTCCATTGTTCATGCATATATGCATATAAGTTCTGTGGTTTATCTCTCCCCCACTACCCGCTCCTCTGGAGATTGTCAGTCTGTACCCCACTTCCACATTTCTGGGACTACCCTGTTCCTCAGACTATTATGTTCATTATATTCCACAAATAAGTGAGATCCTATGATACTTGTCTTTCTCTGTCTGACATGTTTCGCTTAGGATGATACTTTGCAGGTCCCTCCATGTGGTCTCAAAGGATAGAAGATCATTTTTTTTCTTACAGCTGCATAGTACTTCATTGTGTCTATGTACCACAGCTTTTTTATCCATTCATCATCTGATGGACATTTGAGCTGTTTCCAGATCTTAGCTATTGTAAATAGTGCTGCTACAAACATGGGGTTACATATATTCTTTCTGATTGGTGTTTCAGACATCTTAGGGTATATTTCCAGAAGTGGGATCACTGGGTCAAATGGAAGTTCAATTTTTAACTTTTTGAGGCAACACCTTATTGTTTTCCATAGTGGCTGCACCAGTCTGCATTCCCACCAGCAGTGTACCAGAGTCCCCTTTTCTTCACACCCTTGCCAACACAAGTTGTTTGATGATTTGCTGATGGAAGCCATTCTAACACGTGTGAGGTTTTAATTTGTATCTCTCTGATGATTAGTGATATTGATTATTTCTTCATATATCTCTTAGCCCTTTGTATGTCCTGTTTGGAGAGGTGTCTATTTAGTTCCTCTGCCCATTTTTTAATTGGGTTCTTTGTCTTCCTTTTGTTGAGTTGTATGAGCACTCTATATGTATTAGAAATTAACCCCTTATCTGATATATCATTGGCAATTATGCTCTCCCATACAGTGTGTTGCCTTTCCATTTTTATGATTGTATCTTTTGCTGTGCAGAAGATTTTTAGTTTGATATAGTTCCATATGTTCATTTTCTCCTTTGTTTCTGTTGCCTTAGGTGATGTATCAGTGAAAATTCTGTTGCATATGATGTCTGAAATTTTGTTGCCTACAGTTTCTTCTAGGATTTTTATGGATTCATGAGTCACATCTAAGTCTTTTATCCATTTTGAGTTTATTCTTGTGTATGGTGTAAGCTGATGGTCTAGTTTCATTTTTTGGCATGTAGCTGTCCAATTTTTTCAACACCATTTATTAAAGAGCTGTCTTTACTCCACTGTATGCTCTTGCCCCTTTTGTCAAATATTAATTGAGCTTATTGCCTTGGGTCCATTTCTGGGTTCTCTATTCTGTTCCACTGGTCTATATGCCTGTTCTTGTGTCAGTACCAGGCTGTTTTTATAACAGTAGCTTTTTACTATAACCTGAAATCTGGTAATGTGATCCCTCCAACTTTGTTCTTCTTTTTCAAGATTGCTGTGGCTATTCGAGGTTTCTTTTGATTCCATATGAACTTTTCAAGTATTTGTTCTTGTTTGTAAAGTATGTTGTTGGTATTTTGATGAGGATTGAATTCAATCTATAGATTGCTTTGGATAATATGGATATATTAATGATGTTAATTATTTCAATCCATGAACAGGGTATGTGCTTCTACTTTTTTATATCTTCCTCTATTTCTTTTCTCAATACCTGTAGTTTTCATGAATAAGTACTTTATTTCTTTGGTATTGATTATCCCTAGGTATCTTAATTTTTTTGCCATGATGGTAAATCAGATTTTTTTTTTTTTTTTTTTTTAGTTTCTCTTTCTATGAGGTCATTATTGGTGTATAAGAATGCCATCAATTTCTTGACCTGGAAAGTATCATCCTAAGTGAAACAAGCCAAACAGAGAAAGACAAATTTCATATGATCTCACTGATTTGTGGAATATAATGAACATAACAGTTTGAGGACAATCCCCTAAGGAGTGGGGAGGTGGGAGAGGGATGAACCACAGAACTTATATGCATGTATGCATGAACAGTGGACATGGACAACAATCTGGGGAAGGGGCAGGGAGGGAAGGGGGAGGGGGGAATCAGTGGGGGAAAAAAGGAGAATCATTTGTAACAAAAATTAATCAATAAAATAAAAAAAAAATTAAAAAAAAAAGAAGAATGCCATCAATTTCTTGATGTTAATTTTGTATCCTGCTACTTTGCCAAATTTATGTATTAAGTCTAATAAATTTTTGATGGGGTCTTTGGAGTTTTCTACGTGTGGTATCATGTCATCTGCGAATAATGACAATCTCACTTCCTCCTTTCCAATTTGGATCCCTTTTATTTTTTCTTCCTGTCTGATTGCTGTGACTAAGATTTCCAGTACTTTGTTAAATAAGAGTGGTGATAGTGGACATCGTTGTCTTTTTCCTGTTCTTAAGGTAAATGCTTTTACCTTTTGCCCATTGAGTATGATGTTGGCTGTAGGTCTTTTATGTATGGCCTTTATTATGTCGAGATATGATCCCTCTATTCCAGATTGCTGAGCATTTTTATCAGAAATGGGAGCTGGATTTTGTCAAATGATTTTTCAGTGTTTATTGAGATGATCATATGATTTTTATCTTTTGTTTTATGTGGTGTATCACATTTATTGATTTGTGAATATTTTTGGCAGCCTTGCATCCCTGGGATGAATACCACTTGGTCATGGTGAATAATTTTTTGATGTATTGCTGGATTCTACTTGCTAGTATTTTTTTTTTTTTTATCCTCACCCGAGACTATTTTTCCATTTTTTGTACAGATAGAGTGGGAGGGAGAGAGAGAGAGAGAGAAACATCGACGTGAAGGGACTCATCGAGTGGCTGCCACCCGCACGACCAACCAGGGCCGGAGACAAACTGCAACCGAGGTACGTGCCCTTAGTGGGAACCGAACCCGGGTCTCTCTGTACCGCAGGTCGACGCTCTAACCGCTGAGCCAAACCGGCCAGGGCTACTTGCTAGTATTTTTGTTAAAGATTTTGGCATCTATGTTCATCAGGAATATTGGCCTGTAGTTTTCTTTCTTTATATTATATTTTTCTGGTTTTGGAATTAGAATTATGCTGGCCTCATAAAACAGGTTTTGAAGTCTTCCTTCTTCTTAAACTTTTTGAAATAGTTTGAGTAGAATGGGTATTAGTTCTTCTTTGAATGTTTGGTAAAATTCCCTCGTTATGCCGTCCGGGCCTGGGATTTTGTTTGCTTGGAGAGTCTTGATTACATCTTCAATTTATTTTTTTGTTATTGGTCTGTTCATGTTTTCTATCTTTTCCCATTTCAGTTTTGGGAGACTATGTATTTCTAGAAATTTCCATTTTGCTTTGATTGTCAAATTTGTTGCCTTATAATTGTTCATAATATTTGTTAATCCTTTATATTTCTGTGGTGTCAGTTATTATTTCTCCTCTTTCATTTCTGATTGATCATTGTACTCTGAAAGAGTTAACATGTCTAAATTTTAGAAGTATAGTTAGAATCAGACTTCCTCCTTTTTCAGGTAAGCCATCTTCTATTAAAATACAGTTTTATAATTGGATGTTACTTTCCCTATCTACCTTGCAAATTCTTAGATAAAACAACTTATTATGTATCATCAAATACCATTACTATCAAAACATGTTTCATTTCATTTTTATATAAGTGAATGAAGTGAAGAAAATATGAATTTGTGCAAGGGCATCATTCAGTGAAAATAAGGCTAAACCAAACTCTCTTTCCCAGTAACATTCAGCCTCACTTATTCTCATATTTTACATTGAAGCTGCATGGTATAATGGATTAAGTTCAGTGAATTTTAATTCACTTCAGGTAAACACATTTCCTTGTCTATATCACCACTCTTTCAGTCTAGCTCAGTGCTAGGCACATCATTGCCTACACTCATTCTGAACAAATAAACTAAAATCCAGTAATGTTTGGTGGATAGGAATGGTATTCTGCATAATTAACACCAAAAGATCTTTGTGTCCTCAGAGTGTGAAGATGTTCTGTTCCATGGTATGGGTTGGGAGGGATTAAGGTTGCATTTGGAAGGAAGGTTCTAATCAGCTCTCCTTGAAATGGGAAGATGGTCCTAAATTGTTCAGGTAGGCCCAATGTAATCATGACAGTCCTTCTAATTAAAAGAGGGGGGCAGAAGAGGTTAGAATCAGAGAACGATTCCAAGATGCTATACTTCTGGCTTTAAAGCAGGAGAAAGGGAAGAAAATGGATATTCTCCTGGAACCACTAGGAGGAACATATTTCAGCTTGATTTTTAGCTCAGTAAGATTCATTTTGGATTTCTCACTTCCATAATTATAGCATAATAAACCATGCTTCTTACTTTGTGGTAGTTTGTTACAATAGAATAGGAAACTAATATCATAGGTGTGAGTAATTGACTAACAAAAATTCCTTTTTCTAGATTAAAAAAAAAAGGCAATTGATAAATCTTGTTTTTTCTTTCTAAAAATGTGATGACTATTTTACTTTCTTCCACAAAGTGAGTAACAGATGATTCTTTAACAAATTCTTTTCTTTAACTCCTGAGTAGGATGGCATTTTTGTAAATGAATGCAAATCTACTTCTGTCTTAGCTGGAAAAATGTATGCATTGCTTGAAAGTCAAATGTGGACATGGGCAAAATAAAAGTCTTTTTTTTCCCCCAGTATAAGCATGTCTTTGTTCCACTTACTAATGATAGAAGCTCAAACTGAAGGGGGATGGGACACGTACCTCTTTGATTGTGGAACTGCCCAGTGCCTGCTAATGTTGGATTTGCCTTCAAGGCTACTTCTTCAGAATATATCCCAAAGGGTGAGTTAAATATAGTTTCTCAACTTAAGTTTAATTATAACTGTTTTCTCGTGTTCCCAAAAGAAATATTTCAGAATGTGAAAATCTGATGCATATGGAAACAGGAAATTCATCAGGGCGTTTGGGTACCTTGCTTCACAGTTATATAAGGAGCACACTTCATTTTGAATGCCAAAATTGTTCCAACAAATCTGGAGTTTTGTCACTGAGTGAGAAATTAGAGTTAAATACTCAGAGCTGGGAGTACATAGATGGAAGTACATAGATGAAAAATAACCAATGAAAAGAGGTAGCATTGCTCATTATTCTTAAATAATAAATTATAATAAACTAAAAAGCTATTTAAAACCTGCTTACAAAAATGGCTTGCAATTTGGGACTGTTCCTCTCAGGGGCTAGTGATGATTAGCAAAAAGGCTTAATAGCACTTTCTAATTCCAGTAGTCAAAGGAAAAGACACTTGTGGCTGGGCGTGGATGCTGATGTGGGGAAGAAGACCAGGCAAAAGGCTCGTTAGCAATTCTACTCACACTGGTCCATCACCTTCTCCTTAATGTATTATTACTCATTAACAGCCTCACAAACTACACTGTTCCTCTTCTTCTCACTTTGACCTTTGCAATTGACATTCTAGGGTGTTGTCACACCAGACACAGACAAATATCCCAGAAAGGGAAGTGTTATGAAATGCTTTATAGATTTAAAAAAAAATCCCAATTTTGAAAATCACGTGAGACTCAATTTTACTTTTCCTCCCTACAAGGGAAGAACTTTCTCTTCAAAAATTTAAAAAGTTAATCAGGCAAAATTTGTATTCAGAGAGCACATACCACAGGTAGGTGGGTAAAAGTAGGTTTACAGTTGTGAGTATGTGAAACAGCATATTCTTGTACTGTTATTTATTAATTATTGTATTATTTATTAGCATTATAACTGGAAACTTAGTGTTGCTCACTCCTGTATGTGTCATTGTAGGTGCTTAGTAAATTTATACCTAATTTCTATATAACACTCTGAGTTCACGTTATTACTCATTGTCCCAGTGAGGGCACAGGTGCAGAATACTTTACCTACTTGCTGGATGACTGCACTAGTGAATTGTAGAGCATGACAGGGAACCAAAAAATACCAAATCCCAAAGCATGAACGACAACCCAGGTTCTTGTATGATTTAAATATCTCCTGTGATCATGTTACCACAACCTATAACTTCCATCCACTGTTGTTGGGAAATTTGACTATAAGATCTGCCAATACTAAGTACTAATTATTTGATATCACCAGGACTGATGACGGGAAGTAACAGTGTGGCTTTGGATTAAATAAACTGACTAAGTTGTTCTAGTACTTTTGACAATGTTTTTGTGGATTCTGGAAGACAATTGCTTCAGGTCTCTAAGGAGTCTTCCAGCTGCAGCTGCTAAGACATTTGTGGAGTTTTGGGACTGTGTTTTGGAAGAAGTTTTGAAAAGTACAATCACAGTGTAAACTATCATTTTATTTTCTTCAATTATACAACAATGGGGATATGGGACTTATTTCACTTCACTTCAAATGTAAAATTCAAGTAGGCAATCTAAGCAAGAATAGGGACAGTTCTGGGCATAAGAGACATCCTGTGTCACACAAGAGCAGCTATATGCCCATGCTGAGTTGTCACACCAGAGGCTAATATTGAGAATCAGATGTAATTCATCACAATTATTGGCACATAGTAGGTGTTTAATAAACATACTATAAAACCACTGAATAACTCAGCACTGCTCATGACGAAATCATGCAATATATACCATCTCAGAATTCCCCTGAAAGAAGCAGCTGTTAAACTAGTTTGTAAGACTGGAGTGTATTTACAACAAAGAAACCAACAGAACAAAGCTAAAACATTGCTTTATGGAGTTGATGCCTCTGGGGCAAAAACACATAAACCCATAAGGAAGGAAGGGCACAGAGTCCAGGAATGTGTTTATATTTAAATGTTGTGACGGTTATTAAGGTCTACTACTCAGTTTTCTAGACAACTGTCTGGCAAGTTCATCCATTCATTGAGCGCCCTAACTTAATAACAGAGAGTGTCTTCTATTACCAGATGCCAGTTCACTTTAATCACCTTCCCAGAGCTTAGGGTCATGAAGTCAGCACATCAGGCAGATAAGGGAATAAAGGTTGAGAAGAGGGCCTAAGTAATCATGTCAGCCTGGCAAATGTCTGGCTCAAAAGAACAAAAGACAGATTGTCTAGCTTTAATTGACCCAGGAATAGTTTGAGTTTTTAATTCCCAAATTATCATTGGGGGGAAAATAGTAATTATTGGCTGCTATTGTCAAAACCCTAAAAATAAGCATTGCTTCTATTGGGAATGTATGATGTTCGTAGGCACTGGTATTTTAACTCTAACCTTCACAGTGGTTTCTCTGGAATATTTTCAAACTGAGTCTATAGATTCCTGAATGCCTGTGTCTATTTTGTTAATGGGGTCCTCCAGTTCTCTATCTCATGTTTGGACTTCCATTATAGGGCATTATTTTTACATTAAGGACAATTAGGATCCTTACGACCATAGTAGAGCCAGCTTCTGCCATTCACATCAGTAGCTGCAGAAGACAGATGTGATCATAGGCAGAGAGTGCCTACCTTTAACACTAATCAAAGAGTCTTTCACTCCAAGTGGCTTTGGCATCTGGGGTGTTTGCAGATATTTTCTTGATAGTCTCTAAGTTTACCTACTTGGAAAACATATTTGTAAAGATTATTGTCTATAAAGTCAAATAAATTAAAATTTTGAATAAATTATTTAAACCATTTTTCTCTGTTTTCTCACCTATAAAATGGGGGCATAAATAATTATTTTAAAATATTGTTGTGAAATATAAAATATAATAATATTCTCGATAACAAAAAATGGTGGCAGAGTGAATGGAAGCTACACAGACCATCTCCCAGGACCAAACTGGAATTACAATGAAAATAAAGACAAATCCTCAGGAAGGGACAACCGAAAGGCAGCTTGAAGGACCACATAACCAGGAACACTGACTCAATCCTGGTAGGCTTGTGAGGACACGAGAGGGGGATGGGAGCCCACGGTGTGCAGCAGCCTGGGCTGGGACTGCTGTACCCTCATCTGGGACCTGTGGCCTTGGCAGGGTGCTACACACTCGACTGGGAGCTGCCGCAGCCTCAGGCGACCTTAGCTGGGAGCAGCGCCCTAGGGTTAAAGTCCCAGGCAGCTACATGGCGCAGAGCCTGGACAGAGCCTAAATTGGCAGCAGCCACTCACCTTGGGAGGGCAGACTGGGCTGGAACTGTGTGGGGACACTCGGGATTTGGACTGTGCTCTGAGCTTTTGCTGAGTGCAGCTACGCAGGACTGTGGTCATCTTACTCCTTCCCAGGGATCTAGGGAGAAGTGGCTGCCCCTCCCTTGGAGATTCAAACAAACCCCATGGCCATTGAAATGCTAATTGAGGCCCATTAACAACCAGCATCTGTCCCAACCTCAGGAAATCCTCTTACACTGAGCACCTGAGGGAGTTTTTTACTCAACTCAGAAACCAAGGTTCTTCAGGTGACCACTATACCAATAGCTTCCAGGCAAAAATGCTAGAGGATAACTACCATTCCCTGGACTAGCAACTCTAACCTGGAAAGTTAAGACTTGACAGTGGTGTTTAAAGTGGGTCCTCCCTATCTCATCCAAACCCAGGAGAGGTAGCCACAAACAGCAGAACACCAACACTCACAGGGAAAATTTAGCAGGCTCCAAAGTCAACTGTGATAGCCAAAATGGTGAAACACAGAAACAAGAACCAAATGAAAGAACAAGAGACCTCTACCGAAGATGAGATAAATGAGGTGCAATTAAGCAAGTTAACAGACCTACAATTCAGAGCCATGATCTTGAGGAAGTTCAACAGCATGTGTAAGGACATGAACACCATGAGTAAAGACAGAAATGTTGAAAATAAACCTGTTGGAAATTAAAAACCACCAAGAAGAAATAAAGAATGACAAATCAGAAATAAAAAACACATTGGAAAGTCTAAATAGCAGAGTAGAGGAAGCTGAGGGCTGGATAAGTAAATTAGAAGACAGGGTAGAAAAAATCAATTAATCAGAAAACCAAAAGGAAAAATAATTAAAAAACAGGAAAACAGCTTAAGAAAACTGTGGTACAACTGGAAACGTAATAACATTTGCATCATAGGAGTCCCCAAAGAAGAAGAAAATGAGCAAGGATTAGAGACTGTATTTGAAGAAATAATAACGGAAAACTTAACTAATTTGGTGAAGGAAGAAGGCATTCAAGTTCAAGATACACAGAGAGCCCCAAGTAAGAAGAACCCAAACAGGCCCACAACATGACACATAGTAATGAAGGTCATTAAAAACAAGGATCTCAATCCTCAATACTCTACCCAGCAAGGCTATCATTCAAAAGAGAAGGTCAAATAAAAAGCTTCTCAGACCAAAAAAAAAAAAAAAAAAGGCTAAAAGAATACATTAGCAACAAACCATCACTGCAAGAAATGTTAATAGGACTGCTGTAATTAGCAGGAGACATGGGAAGAAAAATGGAACCACACTAAACAAAAATGGCAATAAATAAGTTCATATCAATAATCACCTTAAATGTAAATGGATTGAATGCTCCCATAAAAAGACACAGAGTAGCTGATTGGATAAGAAAGCATGGCTCATCTATATGTTGTTTACAAGAGACCCATCTCACAACAAAAGACTCATATAGGTTGAAAGTGAAGGGGCAGAAAAAAATCTTCCAAGCAAACGGAAAGGAAAAAAATGCTGGGGTAGCAATACTCATATCTGATAAAGTAGATTTCAAAATGAAGACCATAACTAGAGACAAAGAAGGACACTACATAATATTGAAAGGATCTATCCAACAGGAAGACATAACCTTGATAAACATATATGCACCCAATATAGGAGAACCTAAATATATTAAAAACTTCTGGAGGACTTCAAAGGAGAAATCGATAGCAATACAACCATAGCAGGGGACTTCAACACCCTGCTGACATCACTGGATAGATCCTCTAGACAAAAAAGTAGCAAGGAAACAGACTCTAAATGAAGCACTAGACCAAATGGATTTAATAGATATCTACAGAGAATTACACCCCAAAACTACAGAATTCACATTCTTCTCAAGTGCACATGGGACATTCTCAAAGATAGACCACATGTTAGGGCACACACTAAGTCTCTACAAGTTCAAGAAGACAAATCATATCAAGCATCTTCTCAGATCACAATGGCATAAAACTAGAAATCAGTTGCAACAAGAACATGCAAAGACATTGGAACACATGGAAGGTAAATAACATGTTACTAAACAAGAAATGGGTTATCGAGGAGATAAAGAAATCAAAAACTTCCTGGAAACCAATGAAAATGAAGACACAACAACACAAAGTCTATCGATTGCAGTGAAAGCTGTTCTGAGAGGAAAGTTCATAGCACTACAGGCCACCTCAAGAAACAAGAAAATTTTCTAATAGACTATTTAACCTCTCAACCTAAAGAACTAGAGAGCAAACAAAAAGAAAACCCCAGAGCAAGCAGAAGGAAGAAAATAGTAAAGATCAGAGTAAAAATAAATCAGAGTCCAAAAAACAATTGAAAGGATCAATGAAACAAAGAGCTGGTTTTTCAAAAAGATAAACAAGATTGATAGACCCTTAGCTGGAATCACCAAGAAACAAAGAGAGAGAACTGAAATACACAAAATCAGAAATAAAAGAGGAGAAGTAAAAACTGATACCACAGCAATACAAAGATCTTTAACAACTATGTGAACAAGTATATGGCAACAAATTCGACAATCTAAGCATAATGGACAAATTTCTAAAAACACATAGTCTCCCAAAACTAGACCAGAAAGAGACATAAAACCTGAACAGATCAATAACAACAGAAGAAATTGAAGAGGTAATCAAGACTGTCCCAGCAAACAAAAGCCCAGGCCCAGTTGGCTTCATGGGGGAGTTATACTGAACATTCAAAGAACAACTAACACCCATTCTACTCAAAATATTTCCATAAATTCAAGAAGGAAGACGTCCAAACTGGTTTTATGAAGCCAGCATAATTCTAATTCCAAAACCAGAAAAAGACACTACAAAGAAAGAAAACTACAGGCCAATATCCCTGATGAACATAGATGCCAAAATCCTGAACAAAATACTCGCAAATCGAATCCAGCAATACACCAAAAAAATTATCCACCATGACCAAGTGGGATTCATCCCAGGGATGCAAGGCTGCCAAAATATTCACAAATCAATAAATGTGATACACCACATAAACAAAACAAAAGATAAAAACCATATGATCATATCAATAGACACTGAAAAATTATTCGACAAAATCCAGCTCCCATTTCTGATAAAAATGCTCAGCAATCTGGGAATAGAGTGACCATATCTCAACATAATAAAGGCCATACACGAAAGACCTACAGCCAACATCATACTCAATGGGCAAAAGGAAAAGCATTTACCTTAAGAATAGGGAAAAGGCAACGATGTCCACTATCATCACTCTTTTTTAACAAAGTACTGGAAATCTTAGTCACAGCAATCAGACAGGAAGAAAAAAATAAAAAGGATCCAAATTGGAAAGGAGAAAGTGAGATTGTCATTATTTGCAGATGACATGATACTATACGTAGAAAACTCCAAAGACCCCATCAAAAATTTCCTAGACTTAATAAATGAATTTTGCAAAGTAGAAGGATACAAAATTAACATCAAGAAATTGATGGCATTCTTATACACCAATAATGACCTCATAGAAAGAGAAACTAAAAAAAAAAATCTGATTTACCATCATGGCAAAAAAATTAAGATACCTAGGGATAATCAATACCAAAGAAATAAAGTACCTATTCGTGAAAACTACAGGTATTGAGAAAAGAAATAGAGAAAGATATAAAAAAGTGGAAGCACATAACCTGTTTATAAACTGGAAGAATTAACATCATTAAAATGTCCACATTACCCAAAGCAATCTATAGATTCAATGCAATCCCCATCAAAATACCAAAGGCATATTTCACAGAATTAGAACAAGTACTTCAAAAGTTCATATGGAACGAAAAAAGACATCAAATAGCCACAGCAATCTTGAAAAAGAAGAACAAAGTTGAAGGGATCACAATACCAGATTTCAGGTTATAATACAAAGCCACTGTTATCAAAACAGCCTGGTACTGGTACAAGAACAGGCATATAGACCAGTGCAACAGAACAGAGAACCCAGAAATGGACCCAAGGCAATATGCTCAATTAATATGTGACAAAGTTGGCAAGAGCATACAGTGGAGTAAAGACAGCCTCTTTAATAAATGGTGTTGGGAAAATTGGACAGCTATATGCAGAAAAATAGAACTAGACCATCAACTTACACCCTACACAAAAATAAACTGAAAATGGATAAAAGACTTAAATGATACTCATGAATCAATAAAATTTTTAGAAGAAACTGTAGGCAACAAAATTTCAGACATCATATGCAGCAGAATTTTCACTGATCCATTCCCTAAGGCAACAGAAACAAAGGAGAAAATGAACACATTGGAGTACATTAAACTCAAAAGCTTCTGCACAGCAAAATATGCAATCTTTAAAAGAGAAAGGCTACCCACTGTATGGGAGAGCATAACTACCAATGATATATCAAATAAGAGGTTAATTTCCAATATATATAGAGTGCTCATACAACTCAACTAAAGGAAGACAAAGAACCCTATTAAAAAATGGGCAGAGGAACTAAATAGACACCTCTCCAAACAGGACATACAAATGGCTAAGAGACGTATGAAGAAATGCTCAACATTACTAATTATCAGAGAGATGCAAATTAAAACAACAATGAGGTATCTCCTCACACCTGTCAGAATGACCGCCATCAACAAATCATCAAACAACAAGTGTTGGCGAGGGTGTGGAGAAAAGGGGTCTCTACTACACAGCTGCTGGAAATGCAGACTGGTGCAGCCACTATGGAAAACAATATGGTGTTACCTCAAAAAATTTAAAATTGAACTTCCATTTGACCCAGTGATGCCACTTCTAGGAATATACCCTAAGAAGCCTGAAATACCAATCAGAAAGAATATATGTACCCCCATGTTCATAGCAGCACTATTTACTCTAGCTAAGATCTGGAAACAGCCCAAGTGTCCATCAGTAGACGAATGGATAAATAGCTGTGGTACATATACACAATGGAGTACTACACTGCTGTAAGAAGGAAAGATCTCTTATCCTTTGAGACTACATGGAAGGACCTGGAAATTATTATCCTGAGCAAAACATGCCAAATAGAGAAGGCAGGTATCATATAATCTCACTTATTTTGTGGAATATAATGAACATAAATAACAGTGTGAGGAATGGGGTAGTCCCAGAGACGTGGAAGTGGGGTACAGACCAACAATCCCCAGAAGAGAGGGTGGATGGGGGAAATAAACCAGAGAACTTAAATGCATGTATGCATAAACAATGGATATGGACAATAAAGCTGGGTACAGGGCAGGGAGGGGGGGAATCAGTGGGGGAAAAAGGAGAAACATCTGTAAGAAAAATAAATAAATTAATTAATTAAAAAACAGAAAAATATAATAATAATTTTCTCTAACAGTGTATAAGAGTTCTACTTCTTAACATCTTTAATAACAGTTGTTTTTTTTATTTTTGTAATAATTGCCATCCTGACAAGTGTGAAGTGATGATATCTCATTGTAGTTTAGATTTGCATTTCCCTTGTGATTTGTGGTACTGCATTCTGTAGTTTTGGGGTGTAATTACTATAGATATCTATTCAATCCATTTGATCTAGTTCATCATTTAGAGACTTTGTTTTCTTGTTTTTTTTCTCTAGAGAATCTATCCAGTGATATCGGAGGGGTATTGAAGTCCTCTGCTATGATTGTATTGCTGTTTATTTCTTCTTTAAAGTTCTCCAGAAGTTTTTAAATGTATCTTGGTGCTCCTATGTTGGGTGCATATATGTTTACAATGTTATATCTTCCTGTTGGATAGAACCTTTCAATATTATGTGGGGCCTTCTTTGCCTATAATTATGGCCTTCATTTTGAAGTCTAATTAATCGGATATGAGTATGCTACCCTAGCATTTTTATCTTTTCTGTTTGCTCAGAAAATTTATTTTTTATCCCTTCACTTTCAACCTATGTGAGTCTTTTGTGGTGAGGTGGGTCTCTTGTAAGCAATATATATATGAGTCATGCTTTCTTATCCAATCAGCTACTCTGTCTTTTGACTGGAGGATTTAATCCTTTCACATTTAAGGTTATTATTGATATGTACTTATTTATTGCCATTTTTTATTATTGTGATAATATTTTTCTTCCTATTTCTTCTACTAATTACAGCAGTCCTTTTAGCATTTCATACAGTGCTGATTTGATACTAATATATTCCCTTAGTATTTTTTTTGGGAGGGGGGGTGTCTGGAAAGCTCTCTATTTTACCTTCTATTTTGAATGATAGCTATGCTGGATTGAGTAGTCTTAGGTTCAGATCCTTGTTTTTCATTACTTCGATTACTTCATGCCATTCCTTTCTGGCCTGTAGAGTTTCTGTTAAGAAGTCAGCTGATAGCCTTTTGGGGATTCCTTTGTAGGTAACCTATTGTTTATCTTTTGCTGCCTTTAGGATTCTTCCTTTTTCCTTAATTTTTGGCATTTTAACTATTATGTGCCTTGGTGTGGGCTTCTTTGGGTTCTTCTTACTTGGGGTTCTCTATGCTTCTTTGACTTATATGCCTTTTTCCTTCATCAAGCTAGGGATGTTTTTTGCCACTACTTCTTCAAATATATTCTCCAACGCTTGCTTATTTTCTTCTTCTTCAGGCACACCTGTGATGGATATTTTGTTATACTTCATGTTGTCCCACAGTTAGGCTGCCTTTCTGTTGTTTTAATTGTTTTTTCTTTTTTATTTTCTGATTGCGTGATTTTTTTCTACCCTGTCTTCTAATTCATTAATCCAGTCCTCAGCTTTGTCTACTCTGCTAGTTATTCCTTCCAATGTGTTCTTTATTTCTGCTATGTCATTCTTCATCTTCAGTGCGTTGGTTTTCAATGTTTCTATAACTTTTTATTTTTTATTTTTATTTTATTATAAATTTATTTATTTATTTTTTTGTTACAGATATTTCTCCTTTTTTACCCCATTGGCACCCCCCTCCCCACCCCACCACCGCCCCGTCCCCGGCTTAGTTGTCCCTGTCCATTGGTCATGCATACATGCATATAAGTTCTGTGGTTTATCTCTTCCCACCCCCACCCCCTTTTTTGAGGGATGTGAGTCTGTGGCCTACTTCCATGTTCCTAGGTCTACTGTATTCCTCAGACTGTTATGTTCGTTATATTCCGTATATAAGTGAGATCATGTGGTATTTGTCTTTCTCTGTTTGGTTTGTTTCAATTAAGATAATACTTTCCAGGTCCCTCCATGTCGACTCAGAGGATAAGAGATCTTTCTTTCTTACCACTGCATAGTACTCCATTGTGTATATGTACCACAGCTATTTATCCATTCGTCTACTGATGGACACTTGGGCTGTTTCCGGATCTTAGCTATTGTAAATAGTGCTGCTATGAACATGGAGGTACATATATTCTTTCAGATTGGTGTTTCAGGCTTCTTAGGGTACATTGCTAGAAGCGAGATCACTGGGTCAAATGGAAGTTCAATTTTTAATTTTTTGAGGTAACACCATATTGTTTTCCATAGTGGCTGCACCAGTCTGCATTCCCACCAGCACTGTATGAGAGTCTCCTTTTCTCTACACCTTCACCAACACTTGTTGTTAGATGATTTGTTGATGGCGGTCATTCTGACAGGTGTGAGGTGATAGCTCATTGTTGTTTTAATTTGAATCTCTCTGATGATTAGTGTTGTTGAGCATTTCTTCATATGTCTCTTGGCATTTGTATGTACTGTTTGGAGAGGGAGGTCTATTCAGCTCCTCTGCCCATTTTTTAATTGGGTTCTTTGTCTTCCATTTGTTGATTTGTATGAGCACTCTATATATTTTCGAAATTAACCCCTAATCTGATACATCATTGGCAATGATGTTCTCCCATACAGTGGGTTGCCTTTCCATTTTGATTATTTTTATTTTTTTTGCTGTACAGAAGGTTTTTAGTTTGATGTAGTCCCATGTGTTCATTTTTTCCCTTTGTTTCTGTTGACTTAGGTGATGTATCCATGAAAATTCTGCTCCATATGATGTCCGAAATTTTGTTGCCTACATTTTCTTCTAGAATTTTTATGGATTCACGCGTCACATTTAAGTCTTTTATCCATTTTGAATTTATTTTTGTGTATGGTGTAAGTTGATCATCGAGTTTCATTTTTTTGCATGCAGCTGTCCAATTTTTCCAGCACAATTTATTAAAGAGGCTGTCTTTACTCCACTGTATGCTCATGCCATCTTTGTCAAATATTAATTGGATATTGCCTTGGGTCCATTTCTGGGTTTTCAGTTCTGTTCCACTGGTCTATATGCCTATCCTTGTGCCAGTACCAGACTGTTTTGATTACAGTCGCTTTGTAGTATAACCTGATATCTGGTATTGTGAGCCCACCTACTTTGTCCTTCTTTTTTAAAATTGCTGTGGCTATTAGGGGACTTTTTTGTTTCCAGAAGAACTTTTGAAGTATTTGTTCTAGTTCTGTGAAATATGTTGTTGGTATTTTAATGGGGATTGCATTAAATCTATAGATTGCTTTGGGTAGTATGGACATTTTAATGATGTTAATTCTTCCAATCCATGAATAGGGTATGTGTTTCCACTTTTTTATATCTTCCTCTATTACTTCTTTCAATGTCCTGTAGTTTTCTGCAAATAGGTCCTTTACTTGTTTTGTTAAGTTTATTCCTAGGTATCTTAATTTTTTTGGCATTATGGTAAATGGGATTGTTTTATTAGTTTCTCTTTCTGTGAGTTGATCATTCATGTACCAGAATACCATCAATTTCTTGATGTTAATTTTGTATCCTGATACTTTGCCAAATTCATTTATTAAGTCTAGTAGATTTTTGATGGAGACTTTAAGGTTTACTGTGTATAATATCATGTCATTGGAAAATAATGATAGGTTCACTTCCTCCTTTCCAATTTGGATCCCTTTTATTTTTTCCTCCTCTCTGATTGCTGTGACTAAGACTACCAGTACTATGTTAAATAAGAGTGGAGAAAGTGGACATCCCTGTCTTGTTCCTATTTTTAAGGGGAATGTTTTTAGTTTCTGTCCAATGAGTATGATGATGGCTGTAGGTCTTTCATATATGACCTTTATTATGTAGAGATAGGATCCCTGTATTCCCACATTGCTGAGTGTTTTTATCATAAATGGATGCTGGATTTTTTCAAATTCTTTTTTAGCATCTATTGATATGATCACATGGATTTTATTCTTCATTTTGTTTATGTGGTGTGTCACGTTTATCGATTTGTGAATATTGTACCAGCCTTGCATCCCTGGAATGAATCCCACTTGGTCATGGTGAATGATTTTTTTGATGTATTGCTGCATTCAATTTGCTAGTATTTTGTTCAGGATTTTGGCGTTTATGTTCATCAGGGATATTGGCCTGTAGTTTTGTTTCTCTGTAGTGTCTTTTTCTGGTTTTGGAATTAGAATTATGCAGGCCTCATAGAACATGTTTGGAAGTCTTCCTTCTTCTTGAATTTTTTGAAATAGTTTGAGGAGAATGGGTGCTAGTTCTTTTTTGAATGTTCGGTAAAACTCCCCGGTGTAGCAATCTGGGCCTGGGCTTTTGTTTGCTGGGAGAGTCTTGATTACCTCTTCAATTTCCGTAGTTGTTATTAGTCTGTTCAAGTATTCTATCTCTACCTGGTCAAGTTTTGGGAGACTGTGTGTTTCTAGAAATTTGTGCATTTCACTTAGATTGTCGAATTTGTTGCTATATAGTTGTTGATTGTAGCTGTTAATGATCTTTTGTATTTCTGTGTTGTTGGTTGTTACTTCTCCTCTTTCATTTCTGATTTGTGTATTAGGGTTTTCTCTCTTTGTTACTTGGTGAGTCTAGCTAAGGGTCCATCAATCTTGTTTATCTTTTCGAGAAACCAGCTCTTTGTTTCATTGATCCTTTGAATTGTTTTTTTGGTTTCTATGTCATTTATTTCTGCTCTGATCTTTACTATTTCTTTCCTTCTACTTCCTCTAGGGTTTTCTTTTTGTTTGCTTTCTAATTCTTTAAGTTGTGAGGTTAGATAGTCAATTAGAAATTTTTCTTGTTTCTTGAGGTAGGCCTGTAGTGCTATGAACTTCCCTCTCAAAACTGCTTTCGCTGCATCCCATAGATTTTGTGTTGTGTGTTCATTTTCATTGGTTTCCAGGAAGTTTTTAATTTCTTCCTTGATCTCCTTGGTAACCCATTCATTGTTTAATAACATGCTATTTAGCCTCCATGTTTTGAAATGTCTTTGCATGTTCTTGTTGCAATTGATTTTTAGTTTCATGCCATTGTTGTTTGAGAAGATGCTTGATATGATTTCAAACTTCTTGAACTTGTAGAGATTCAGTTTGTGTCCTATCATGTGGTCTATCTTTGAGAATGTCCCATGTGCACTTGAGAAGAATTTGAATTCTGTAGCTTTGGGGTGTAATTCTCTGTAGGTATCTATTAAATCCATTTGGTCTAGTGCTTCATTTAGAGTCTCTGTTTCCTTGCCAATTTTTTGTCTAGAGGATCTATCCAGTGCTGTAAACGGGGTGTTGAAATCCCCTGCTATGATTGTATTGCTGTCGGTTTCTTCTTGAAAGTTCTCCAGAAGATTTTTAATATATTTTGGTGCTCCTATACTGGGTGGTTATATGTTTATTAAGGTTATATCTTCTTGTTGGATAGATCCTTTCAATATTATGTAGTGGCCTTCTTTGGCTCTAGTTATGGCCTTCATTTTCAAATCTATTTTATCACCTTAAATGTAAATGGATTGAATGCTCCCATAAAAAGACACAGAGTAGCTGATTGGAAGAGAAAGCACGAATCATCTATATGTTGTTTACAAGAGACCCACCTCACAACAAAAGACTCACATAGATTGAAAGAGAAGGGATAAAAAAAAATCTTCCAAGCAAATGGAAGGGAAAAAAAAGCTGGGGTAGCAATACTCATATCTGATAAAATAGATTTCAAAATGAAGGCCATAACTAGAGACAAAGAAGGCCACTATAATATTGAAAGGATTCATCCAACAGAAACTTATAACCTTGGTAAACATATATGCATCCAATATAGCAGCACCAAAATATATTTAAAAACTTCTGGAGGACTTCAAAGGAGAAATCGATAGCAATACAATCATAGCAGGAGACTTCAACACCCCGCTGACATCACTAGATAGATCCTCTAGACAAAAAATTATCAAGGAAACAGAGACTCTAAATGAAGCACTAGACCAAATGAATTTAATAAATATCTACAGAAAATTACACCCTACAACTACAGAATTCACATTCTTCTCAAGTGCACATGGGACATTCTCAAAGATAGACCACATGTTAGGGCACACACTAAGTCTCTACAAGTTTAAGAAGACTGAAATATCAAGCATCTTCTCAGATCACAATGCCATGAAACTAGAAATCAATTGCAATATGAACATATAAAGACATTTGAACACATGGAAGCTTAATAGCATGTTATTAAACAATGAATGGGTCACCGAGGAAATCATGAAAGAAATCAAAAACTTCATGGAAACCAATGAAAATGAACAAACAACAACACAAAATCTATGGGATACAGCGAAAGCAGTTTTGAGAGGGAAGTTCATAGCACTACAGGCCTAACTCAGAAAGCAAGAAAAATCTCTAATAGACTATCTATCCTCACAACTTAAATAACTAGATAGAAATCAAAAAGAAAACACCAGAGCAAGTAAAAGGAAGGAAATAATAAAGATCACAGCAGAAATAAACGACATAGATTCAAAAAAACAAAACAAAAAAACAGTTCAAAGGATCAATGAAACAAAGAGCTGGTTATTTAAAAGAGAAACAAGATTGATAGACCCTTAGCTAGTCTCAAGAAACAAAGAGAGAGAATCCAAATACACAAAATCAGAAATGGAAGAGGAGAAGGAACAACTGATACCACAGAAATACAAAAGATCATTAACAACTACTATGAACAATTATATGGGAAAAAATTCGACAATCTAAGCATAATGGACAAATTTCTAGAAACAAATAGTCTCCCAAAAATGGACCAGAAAGAGATAGAAAACTTGAACAGACCAAAAACAACAGAAGAAACTGAAGATGTAATCAAGATTATCTCAGCAAACCAACGCCCAGGCCCGGATGGCTTCTTGGGGGAGTTTTAGCAAACATTCAAAGAAGAACTAACACCCATTCTCCTCAAACTATTTCAAAAAATTTGAGAAGAAGGAAGACTTCCAAACTCATTTTATGAAGCCAGCATAATTCTAATTCCAAAACCAGAAAAATACAGTACAGAGAAAGAAAACCATAGGCCAATATCCCTGATGAACATAGACGCCAAAATCCTGAACAAAATACTTGCAAATCGGATTCACTAATACACCAAAAAATTTATCCACCATAAACAAGTGGGATTCATTCCAGGAATGCAAGGCTGGTACAATATTCACAAATCAATAAACGTGATACACCACATAAATAAAGTTAAGGATAAAAACCACATGATCATATCAATAGATGCCGAAAAGGCGTCTGATAAAATCCAGCATCCATTTCTGATAAAAATGCTCAGCTATAGGGGAACAGAGGGATCATATCTAGACATAATGAAGGCCATATATGAAAGACCTACAGCCAACATCATACTCAATGGACAAAAACTTAAAGCATTTCCCTTAAGAACAGGAAGAAGGCAAGGATACCCACTTTTGCCACTCTTATTTAACATTGTACTGGAAGTCTTAGCCACAGCAATTAGACAAGATGAAAAAATAAAAGGGATCCAAATTGCAAAGGAGAAAGTGAAACGGTCATTATTTGCAGATGACATGATACTATACATAGAAAACCTCAAAGACTCCATCAAAAATTTACTAGACTTAATAAATGAATTTCGCAAAGTAGTAGGATACAAAATTAATGTCAATAAATCGATGGCATTCTTATACAACAATGATGAACTCACAGAACGGGAAACTAAGAAAACAGTCCCATTTACCATTGCGGCAAAAAAATTAAGATACCTAGGAATAAACTTAACCAAAGAAGTAAAGTACCTATTCGCAGAAATCTACAGGTCATTGAAAAAAGAAATAAAAGAAGATATAAAAAAGTGGAAGCACATACCTTGTTCATGGATTGGAAGAATTAACATCATTACAATATCCATCCTACCCAAAGCAAGCTATAGATTTAATGCTATCCCCATCAAAATACCAATGATATACTTCACCGAACTAGAACAAATACTTCAGAAGTTCATATGGAACCAAAAAAAAGACCTCGAATAGCCATAGCAATCTTGAAAAAGAAGAACAAAGTTGGAGGGATCACATTACCAGATTTAAGGTTATACTACAAAGACACTGTAATCAAAACAGCCTGGTACTGGCACAAGAATACACATATAGACCAGTGCAACAGAACAGATAACTCAGAAATAGACCCAAGGAAATATGCTCAATTAATATGTGACAAAGTTGGCAAGAGCATACAGTGGAGTAAGGTCAGCCTCTTTAATAAATGGTGCTGGGAAAATTGGACAGCTACAAGCAGAAAAATGAAACTAGACCATCAACTTACACTTTATACAAGAATAAACTCAAAACGGATAAAAGACTTAAATGTGACTCATGAATCCATAAAATCCTAGAAGAAAATGTAGGCAACAAAATTTCAGACATCATATACAGCAGAATTTTCACTGATACATCTCCTAAGACAATAGAAATAAATGAGAAAATGAACACATAGGACTACATCAAACTCAAAAGCTTCTGCACAGTAAAATATACAATCATCAAAGTGAAAAGGCTACCCATTGTATGGGAGAGCATAATTGCCCACTATGCCTCAGATAAGGGGTTAATTTCCAATATATATAGAGTGCTCATACAGCTCAATAAAAGAAAGACAAAGAGCCCAATTAAAAAATGGGCAGAGGAACTAAATAGATACCTCTCCAAACAGGACATACAAATGGCTAAGAGACATATGAAGAAATGTTCATTATCACTAATCATCAGAGAGATGCAAATGAAAACAACAATAGGTATCACCTCACACTTGTTCAGAATGGCCACCATCAACAAATCATTAAACAACAAGTGTTGGTGAGGGTGTGGAGAAAAGTGGACTCTAGTACCCTGCTGGTGGGAATGCAGCCTGGTGCAGCCACTATGGAAAACAATATCCTGTTTCCTCAAAAAATTAAAAATTGAACTTCCATTTGACCCAGTGATCCCACTTCTAGGAATATACCCTAAGAAGCATAAAACACCAATCACAAAGAATATATGTACCCCCATGTTCTTAGCTGCACTCTTTACTATAGCTAAGATCTGGAAACAGCCCAAGTGACCATCAGTTGACGAATGGATAAAAAAGCAGTGGTATATACACAATGGAGTAATGCGCAGCTGTAAGAAAGAAGATCTCTTATCCTTTGAGACTACATGGAGGGACCTGGAAAGTATCATCCTAAGTGAAACAAGCCAAACAGAGAAAGACAAGTATCATATGATCTCACTTATTTGTGGAATATAATGAACATAATAGTCTGAGGAATGGGGTAGTTCCAGAGATGTGGAAGTGGGGTACAGACTGATAATCCCCAGAAGAGGGGGTGGTGAGGGAGAGATAAACCACAGAACTTATATGCATGTATGCATGAACAGTGGACATGGACAACCAGCTGGGGATCAGGCAGGGAGGGAGAGGGAGGGGGGATCAGTGTGGGGGGGGGGGAGAAGAGAAACATCTGTAACAAAAATTAATTAATAAAAAAAAAAATGAACAACAACAACAAAAAAATGCCAAATCTGTGGGAACCCTGATCTTGGTCTTCTTATCTCCAGAACTGTAATAAGTGAATGTGGCTGGGAGTGAATTATGTGCTTCACTCCTGGTTTTAGAGTAGATTCCATCCAGGAATGCAAGATTGAAAATTGGGGGAAGAGAGCATGACTTCACCTAACCACCAAAACTGGAGGCTTTTTGTGGCTTAAAATTTAATTTCTGGAAAATCATTCAAATTTGATGTATAGACCATTATATTTGCAATAACACATAATTTCTGATGTTGGAACAAAACAACTGTCTAGTCACCAAAAGCTTTTGTCTTCTCACCAGGTTATGTAAATGTAATGCACCTTAATATAATCTTAAGCATTTTACTTGTTTTTGGAAGGCATGGTCCTGCTTCTGACAAAGCTGTAACAGATGAGATGGAAACAAATGCATTTCAAGATTTTTATGTATGAACATTGGCTGTGAAAAGTACGAAAACACTGAAATACTGTTGGGTTCACTGTATTCTTTATCACAACCCATAAGATGCTTCCTAAACACCTTTGTCCCTGGTCTGCTCTTCAGTGAACACTTCCTTGCAATTCTGTTTTAGTGGTTCCCCAGCATCACTTAGCTTGCAAGAAAGGTTTTGATAAGAATCCAAGACGAAACATTATAGGTGCATATTCCTAAGGTGCTAGCCAAGCAATCTCCATCTTTGAAATTTGGGTAACACGTTGCATACAATATCATCTGGATTCCTGGAAAAGAGGTTGTAGGCTTTATGTTGGAAATATGAGTTGAAATTCCAGATTAACCTTGGGCAAATAAATAAAAGTAAGCATCCTATTTTTTAATGAAGTATCTAAGATAATTCCTAGAGGATTAAGCAGATGTTTGTGTGTATTGGTCATACAGTCTGGTATAGAACAGGTGTTCATGAAATAGAGCTAGAGACAGACATAGAAAATGTAAGCTCTAACTATAAATAACTATTTAGTTGCATCAATTATATTGGGCTTTATAGTCTACAAATTATTTTTTTCATCCATTATCTCTGCAAAAGTCCTGTGAATAAGTCATGACAAATAATGTTAACCTCATTTTTCAAATGAAGAAACTGAAGTTTAGCAAGTTGAAATGTCTTGCTGAATATTTCTATAGCTAGTGTGTAGTAGAGTTAGATTTAAACTAAAATGAACAACTTTGGGGATCAATAGAGTGTGGACATAGATCATAGATATTTTAACTAAATAAAGTCCTCCTAATTTGTTTTTGTTAATCCTCACATGAGGATATTTTTCCATTGATTTTTAAAGAGAGTGGAAGGGAGGAGGGAGGGGGAAGAGAGTGAAACATTGTTGTGAGAAAGACAAATAGATAGGTTGCCTCCCATACACCACAACCAGAGCCTGGGTTCAAACCTGCAACCCTGGTACATGTCCTTGACTAGGAATTGAACCCATGACCCCTTGGTGCTTGGGCCAACACTCTATCCACTAAGCCATATGGCTAGGGGAAATCCTCCTAATTTTTAATAAGTACTTTGAATTTTCTCTGATTCCAAAAGAGAAGTAAATCTTAAGAACCCAACAGGCCCTGACTGGATAACTCAGTAGGTTAGAGCATTGTCCCTATACACCAAGATTGCAGGTTTGATTCCAGGTCAGAACACATACAAATACAAGAATAAACCAATTAATACATAGATAAGTGAACAACAAATCAATGTCTCTCTCTAAAAAATAAAAATCAATCAATAAATAATAAAAGAAGAAGAACCCAACAATGCATTTAGTACTTCCTGTTATATTTAACTCCTGAGCAAAACAAACTCTTTAACCCAATGTAATTAGTAGCCTCAAGAAATGTAACAATTATGGGTAATAGATTTTTCCAAATTTTTTATGGTGAATTTATTGCCATGACTGAGCATATTAAAATGATACTCTATTGTTAAAATGAGCCCGCCAGACAATCAGAGTAGAACAGGCATCAATATGTTCAGAATACTTGTGCCACGCATAGCTTAGTGTCATCTCACCAAAACACTTATTTTTTTGCCCTGGCCGGTTTGGCTCAGCGGTTAGAGCGTCCACCTGCCGGGTTCGGTTCCCGCTAAGGGCATGTACCTCGGTTGCAGTTTGTCCCCGGCCCTGGTTGGTCGTGCGGGTGGCAGCCACTCGATGTGTCCCTTTCACATCGATGTTTCCCTCTCTCTCTCTTCATCTCTCTCCCTCCCACTCTGTCTGTACAAAAAATGGAAAAGTGTCCTCGGGTGAGGATAAAAAAAAAAAAAACACTTATTTTTTTTCTTTATGCCCAGTTTAGTTCTTAGTTCAACTAGGCTTTCTTTTTGCTCTAGTTATAAGCTTTGATGGGTTTGGTTATACATTCTAAGTCTCAGAAGCACACAGAATATTATCTGAATGAAACCCCAGGAAAGACAACTATTTATAGCAGTTAACAGATTTTCCCAAATTGTCCATGTTGTCTGACTGTGACCACACTCTATGTAGTCAGGTTTGGTTATCTGGATTTAAGACACTGTCCTCAGGCAAAACATGGCCAAGCAGCCCAATCCTTTTTGTTCTCCTCAATTTTGTCATGCTCTAAGCAACATTCTTCCTCAGCTGTTCTGTTTCGATTGAGTTTTAACTAAAGCCCTTTTTTCTATATATAGACAATGAAAAAGCAGATGGCACTTTTTCCAGCATGTTTTAGCCAAGATTCCATTCCTGAAACACAGAACACAGGCATTTCCTGTTCAGTAGCCCTAAAAAAAAAAAAAAAAAAAAAAAAGGTACAGTTCATTTCACTTGATTTCATGTCAAGTATATTTTTCTGACTTAGAAAATCCTTGCAGCAACAGTCTTTCATTTCTGATGATAGTGAGTTCTAACTTCTCACCAGGTCTTTTATACTGATTATGTCCAATGCTATCATAAATCTTCTAAGTAGACACTCTACTACTCTCCATTTAATTTCCCTTTCAATGTCATTATTTGGCTTTAAAGAAAAATAGTATAAACAGCCCCTAAATTCTAATCAATGCTCTTAATGATCATGTGAACTCAGACAAATAATTATTTTACTTTAAAATCTTTAAAGTGGGGGATGTTAGACAAGAAATAGAAAGAGCCAACACTTCAAACTGATGCTCCTATTTTCTCTTCTTTTACCAGAGCACATTTGGTTCACCACATCTTTCTTAGAAGTACTAAAGACACAGATATTCAGGCAATCATTCTTACTTTATGGACATTGAAAAGCTACATAAAATATACATACATTCCTACTATTTGACGATCTCAGATGATTCTTCCAGCTCTTATATTCTAGCTTTCAAGCTATATGTGTTCCCTGGATTTTATACTAATTTAAATGTTATTATAAATGCATCTATTGTATCAAATATCTTTCAGGTATCAATCAAATGATGGGTATTTGAAATACAAAAGTGAATAAAATAGTTTGTTACCTCAAGTGCATGTCTGGTTATGACAGTCATTGGTTTTAACTACTTATTTTCATTGGAATAGGAGCATGTTTAAACTTATTACTTAGTTAAATTTATGTGAGTAGAAACATCATTGATTATCTGAATTTTAAAGCATAGATCTACTCATTGAAAAGTGTTCATGAAGACAGACATAACAGATAGATCTGTTGCCCCAACATACTCTTGGCCTTGTATCTGATTTCAACCATGACTGAGGTGAGCACTTTTTAGATTTGATACACTTTTTTTCCTGCTAATAGCATTTAACTTCAAGTAGTATGACTGCATGTCTTCCTCTCCCACCCTGAGTACTATCTGATGCAGCACACCCCTACTGGATTCGGAAAGCATCCATCTGTCCCTCAGTCTCTTTCCCTATTCCTTTTCCTCAAACCTACCACCAAGTTGGTCCATTTCCATCTATAAGAAAACTACATAGAACCCAAGCTCAAAATAGTCACAACAATTGAATGACAGAAGGGTAAACTACTGCATGTTTGTCTTTTGGCTTAAATTCAGACATTCCCTGGGTACCCAGAATCTCAGGAATAAGGTCCTAAAGCTAAAATCCAATCTAAGTTCAGCTCTTAGCAAAAATGTGATGTTGTCAATGTTTGATTCTGGCTCAGCAAAAAGCTGTCAAGAGGTCATTTCAAAGAGTTGGGGATGAGAGACATAAACAAACAAACAAACAAAAACCTATTTTGGAATTCATTCATTAACTCTAGTAAATTTTTGATGGAGTCTTTGGGGTTTTCTACGTATAGTATCATGTCAACTGTGAAAAATGAGAGTTTCACTTCCTCCTTTCCAATTTGGATTCCTTTTATTTTTTCTTCCTGTCCAATTGCTGTGGCTAAGACTTTCAGTAATACGTTAAATAAGAGTGGAGAAAGTGGGCATCCTCATCTTGTTCCCGTTCTTAAGGAAAATGCTTTTAATTTTTGCCCATTGAGTATGATGTTGGCTGTAGGTCTTTCATATATGGCCTTTATTATGTCGAGATATGATCCCTCTATTCCCAGATTTCTGAGTGTTTTTATCAGAAATGGGTGCTGGATTTGTTGAATGATTTTTCAGCATCTATTGATATGATCATGTGATTTTTATCTTTCATTTTGTTTATGTGGTGTATCACATTTATTGATTTGCAAATATTGTACCAGCCTTGCATTCCTGGAATGAATCCCACTTGGTCATGGTGAATAATTTTATTGATGCATTGCTAGATTCAATTTGTTAGTATTTTGTTCAGTATTTTGGCATCTAAATTCATCAGGGATATTTGTCTGTAGTTTTCTTTCATTGTACTGTTTTTTTTCTGGTTTTGGAATAAGAATTATGCTGGCTTCATAGTTTGAGTTTGGAAGTCTTTCTTCTTGAATTTTCTGAAATACTTTGAGGCAAATGTTCTTCTTTGAATGTTTGGTAGAATTTCCCTGTGAAGCCGTCCGGGCAGGATACAAAATTAACGTCAAGAAATCGATGACATTCTTATACACCAGTGATGAACTCACAGAAAAAGAAACTAAAAAAACAATTCCATTTACCATTGTGGGAAAAAAAATTAAGATACCTAGGAATAAACTTAACCAAAGAAACAAAAGACCTATTTGCAGAAAACTGCAGGTTATTGAAAAAAGAAATAGCGGAAGATATAAAAAAGTGGAAGCACATACCTTGTTCATGGATTGGAAGAATTAATATCATTAAAATGTGATTATTACCCAAAGCAATCCATAGATTCAATGCAATCTCCATCAAAATACCAACGACATACTTTACAGAACTAGAACAAATACTTCAAAAGTTCATATGCAACCGAAAAAGACCTCGAATCACCACAGCAATCTTGAAAAAGAAGAACGAAGTTGAAAGGATCACATTACCAGATTTCAGGTTATACTACAAAGACACTGTAATCAAAACATCCTGGTACTGGCACAAGAACAGGCATATAGACCAGTGCAACAGAACAAAGAACCTAGAAATGGACCCAAGGCAATATGCTCAATTAATATTTGACAAAGTTGGCAAGAGCATACAGTGGAATAAAGACTGCCTCTTTAGTAAATGGTGTTGGGAAAATTGGACAGTTACATGCAAAAAAATGAAACTAAACCATCAACTTACACCATACACAAGAATAAACTCAAAATGGTAAAAGACTTAAATGTGACTCATGAATCCATAAAAATCCTAGAAGAAAATGTAGGCAACAAAATTTCAGACATCATACACAGCAGAATTTTCACTGATACATCACCTAAGGCAACAGAAATAAATGAGAAAATGAACACATGGGACTACATCAAACTAAAAAACTTCTGCACAGCAAAAGATACCATCATCAAAATGGAAAGGCGACGCACTGTGTGGGAGAGCATAATTGCCAATGATATATCAGAGAAGGGGTTAATTTCCAATATATATATAGAGTGCTCATATAACTCAACAAAAGGAAGTCAAAGAACCAAGTTAAAAAATGGGCAGAGGAACTAAATAAACACCTCTCCAAACAGGACATACAAATGGCTAAGAGATATATGAAGACATGCTCAACATCACTTATCATCAAAGAGATGCAATTTAAAAAAAACAATGAGGTATCACCTCACACCTGTCAGAATGGCCACCATCAACAAATCATCAACCAAGTGTTGGCGAGGGTGTGGAGAAAAGAGGTCTCTAGTACACTGCTGGTGGGAATGCAGACTGGTGCAGCCACTATGGAAAACAATATGGTGTTAGCTAAAAAAATTAAATATTGAACTACCATTTGACCCAGTGATCCCACTTCTGGGAATATACCCTAAGATGTCTGAAACACCAATCAGAAAGAATATATGTACCCCCATGTTTGTAGCAGCACTATTTACAATAGCTAAGATCTGGAAACAGCCCAAATGTCCATCAGTTGATGAATGGATAAAAAAGCTGTGGTACATAAACACAATGAAGTACTATGCAGCTGTAAGAAAAAAATGATCTTTTATCCTTTGAGACCACATAGAGGGACCTGCAAAGTATCATCCTAAGCGAAACATGTCAGACAGAGAAAGACAAGTATTATAAGATCTCACTTATTTGTGGAATATAATGAACATAATAGTCTGAGGAACAGGGTAGTCCCAGAAATGTGGAAGTGGGGTACAGACTGACAATCCCCAGAGGAGGGGGTAGTGGGGGAGAGATAAACCACAGAACATATATGCATGTAGGCATGAACAATGGACATGGACAACAAAGCTGGGGACAGGGCGGGGACGAAGGGGGAGGAGGAATCAGTGGGGGGGAAAAGAGAAACATGTAACAAAAATAAATTAATTAATATAATAATAATAAAATAAAAATTAAAATTCAAAAAAATAAATAAAAATCTATTTTGGAGTGGGACAGATGCCTCAGAGTAGTTCAAGCAGTAGGTGATGGGAAGAAATCAAGCCAGACTCAGAAAATATTCAGTAGGTGGCAAAAGAGAATATAGTAACATAAGCCACCATAGTGTGCAAAAAAAAAAAAAAAACTTCCAAAAAAGTACTAATAATATATATTGAATTTATATACTTTCATTTTTCTCCTACTATATGGTAAGGTCAATGAGGGCAAAAGATGTATCTAATACACTATTTATTTATTTGCTTTTAGCATTTTTAACTTAGTTAATTTATTTTTGTTACATATGTTTCCCCTTGTTCTCCCCAGACAACCTCCTCCCTATCCTGACACCACCTCAAGCATGGTTGTTTATGTCCAATGGTTATGCATACATGCATATAAGTTCTTTGATTTATCTCATACCTTTCTCCAGCTGCCCTCCTTTGTCAGTCTGAACCACACTCCATTCTATGTCTCTGGGTTTATTTTGTTCATCAGCTTTTTTTTGTTCATTGTATTCCACAAATAAGGGAGATCATGTGATATTTATCTTTCTTTGATTGGTTTATTTCGATTAGCATAATACTCTCCAGGTCCCTCCACCTCATCACAAAGGATAAGAGATCCTTCTTTCTTACAGCTGCATAGTGTTCCATTGTGTAAATGTACCACAGCTTTTTTATCCACTCATCTATTGATGAACATTTGGGCTGTTTCCTGATCTAAGCTGTTATAAATAGTGCTGCTATGAACATCGGGGTACATATTTTCTTTCTTGTTGATGATTCAGGCTTCTTAGGTAATATTACTAGAAATGGGATCACTGGATCAAATGCCATTTCAATTTTTAATTTTTTTGAGGAAACAGCATATTATTTTTCATGGTGGTTGCACCAGTCTGCATTCCCACCAGCAGTGTACTGGAGTCCCCTTTTCCCCACACCTTCACCAGCACTTGTTTGATGATTTGTTGATGGCAGCCATTCTGGCTGGTGTGAGGTGATACTTCATAGTCATTTTAGTTTTCATATATCTGATGATTAGTGACGTTGAGCATTTTTTCTTATGTCTCTTGGCCATTTGTATGTCCTGTTTGGAGAGATGTCTATTTAGTTCATCTGCCCATTTTTCATTTGAGTTCTTTGTCGTTCTTTTGTTGAGTTGTATGAGCACTCTAAATATTTTGGAAATTAACCCCTTATCTGATCTACCGTGAACAAGTATGCTGTCCCATATAGTGGGTTCTCTTTCCATTTTGATGGTTGTTTCTTTTGCAGTGCAGAAGCTTTTTAATTTGATGTAGTCTCATGTATTATTTTTTTTCTTTGTTTCTCTTGCCTTAGGAATTGTATCAGTAAAAATTCTGCTGCGAATGATGTCCAAAATTTTGTTGATTACATTTACTTCTAGGATTTTTATAGATTCATGAGTCCCATTTAAATCTTTTATCCATTTTGAGTTTATTCTTCTGCATGGTGTAAGGTGATGGTCTAGTTTCACTTTTTTGTGTGTGTAGCTGTCTGATTTTCCCAACACCATTTAATAAAGAGGCTGTCTTTACTCCATTGTATGCTCTTGCCACCTTTGTCAAATATTAATTGAGCATAATGTCTTGGGTCTATTTCCAGGTTCTCTGTTTTGATTCATTGATCTATATGCTTGTTCTTGTTCCAGTACTGGGCTGTTTTGATTACAGTGGTTTTGTAGTAGTACCTGATATCCAGTATTGTGATCCCTCCTACTTTGTTCTTCTTTTTGAAGATTTCTGTGGCTATTTGGGTTCTTTTTTGGTTCCATATAAACTTTTGAATTTTTGTTCTAGTTCTATGAAATATGTCATTGGTATTTTGATGGGGATTGCATTGAATCTATAGATTGCTTTGGGTAGTGTGGATACTTTAATGATGCTAATTCTTCCGCCCTGCTGGTGTGGCTCAGTGATTGAGCATTATTCCATGCACCAAGAGGTTGCTGGTTCAATTCCCAGTCAGGGCACATGCTCAGTTTGTAGGACCAATCCCCAGGGGAGGGGGACATGCAGGAGGTGGACAGTCAATGTTCTCTCTCATTGATGTTTCTATTGCTCTCTCCCTCTCTCTTTCTCTCTCCCTAAAATCAATAAAGAAAAAAAATATATTTTAAGTGATGCTAATTCTTCTAATCCATCAACAAGGCATATACTTCCACTTTTTTATGTCTTCTTCTATTTCTTTTGTCTTGTAATTTTCTGCAAATAGGTCCTTTACTGTGGTTAAGTTTATACTTAGCTATCTTAATTTTTTTGCCGCAACGGTAAATGAGATTTTTTTTTACCATCCCTTTCTGTGAGTTCATTATTTGTGTATAAGAATGCCATCAATTTCTTGATGTTAATTTTGTAATCTGCTACTTTGACAAATTTGTTTATTAAATCTGTAGATTTTTGATGTAGTCTTTAGGGTTTCCTATGTAAAATAATATGCCATCTTCAAATAATGACAAATAATGCTCCTTTCCAATTTGGATCCCTTTTATTTTTTCTCATTTCTAATTGCTGTGGCTAAGACTTCCAGTACTATGTTAAATTAGAATGGTAAAAGTGGGCATTCCCATCTTGTTGCTGTTCTTAAAGAAAATGCTTTCAGTGTTTGCCCATTGAGTATGATGTTGGCTGTAGGTTTTTCATATATAGCCTTTATTATGTTGAAATATGATTGATCCCTCTATTTCCACATTGCTAAGCATTTTTACCATAAATGGGTGCTGGATTTTGTTGAATGCTTTTCAGCATCTATGGATATGATTATATGGTTGTTATCTTTCATTTTGTTTATGTGGTGTATCACATTTATTGATTTGTGAATATTGTACCATTCTTCCATGCATTGGATGAAACCCATTTGGTCATGGTGAATAATTTTTTTGGTGTATCGCTGGATCAGATTTGCTAATATTTTGTAAAGGCTTTTGTCAGCTGTGTTCATCAGGGATATTGGCCTGTAGTTTTCTTTCTTTGTAGTGTCTTTATCTGGTTTTGGAATTAGAATTATGCTGGCCTCATAAAAGAAGTTTGGAAGTCTTCCTTCTTCTTGAATTTTTTGGAATAGTTTGATGAGAATGGGTGTTAGTTCTTCTCTAAATGTTTGGTAAAACTCCCCCATGAAGCTGTCCAGGCCTGGGATTTTGTTTTCTGGAGTTTCTTGATTATATTTCCTTAGTTGTTATTGGTCTGTTAAAGTTTTCTATCTCTTCCCAGTTTAGTTTTGGAAGACTATGTGTTTCTAGAAATTTCTCCATTTCTCCTAGATCGTTTAATTTGTTGGCATATAATTGTTCATAGTATTTGTGAACTATCCTTTCTATTTCTGTGGTGTCAGTTGTTACTTCTCCTCTTTTGTTTCTAATTTTGTTGATTTGGCTCCTCTCTGTTTCTTGTTGAGTCTGGTTGGCTAAGGGTCCACCAATCTTGTTTATCTTTTCAAAGAACCAGCTCTTTATTTCACTGATCTTTTGAATTGTTTCTTTTTAGTTTCTATGTCATTTATTTTTGCTCTGACTTTAACTATTTCTTCCCTTCTACTTGCTCTGGGATTTTTTTTTTTGTTTGTTTGCTTTCTAGTTCTTTAAGTTGTGAGGTTAGATAGTCAATTAAAAATTTTTCTTGTTTCTTGAGGTAGGCCTGTAGTGCCATGAACTTCCCTCTCAGGACTGCTTTTTCTGTGTCCCATAGATATTGTGTTTGTGTGTGCTTGTTTTCAGGAAGTTTTTAATTGCTTCCTTGATCTTCTTGGTAACCCATTCATTGTTTAATAACATGCTATTATGTGTTTAAATGTTTTTGTGTGTTTTTGTTGTAATTTACTTCTTGCTTCATGCCATTGTGATCTGAGATAATGCTTGATATCATTTCATTCTTCTTGAACTTGTAGAGACTTAGTTTGTTTCCTAACATGTAGTCTATTTTTGAGAATGTCTCATGTGCACTTGAGAAGAATGTGCATTCTGCAGCTTTGGGGTCTAATTCTCTGTAAATATCTTTTAAATGCATTTGATCTAGTGCATCATTTATATCTCTGTATCCTTGTTAATTTCTTGTCTAGAGGATCTATCCAGTGATGTCCGGGGGCGGCAGTGGTGTTGTAGTCCCTTGCTATGATTGTACTGCTGTTGATTTCTCCTTGAAGTCCTCCAGAAGTTTTAAATATATTTTCGTGCTCCTATGTTGGATGCATATATGTTTACCAAGGTTATATCTTCCTGTTGGATAGATCCTTTCAATATTATGTAGTGGCCTTCTTTATTTCTAGTTATGGTCTTCATTTTGAAGTCTATTTTATCAGATATGAGTATTGCTACCCCAGCTTTTTCCTTTTCATTTGCTTCGAAGATTTTTCCCTCCTTTCACTTTCAATGTATGTGTGTCTTTTGTTGTGAGGCGAGTCTCTTGTAAACAACATATATACGAGTCATGCTTTCTTATCCAATCAGCTACTCTGTGTCTTTTGATTGGAGCGTTTATTCCATTTACATTTAAGGTTATTATTGATATATACTTATTTATTGCCATTTTTGTTTATTGTGGTTATATTTTTCTTCCTATTTCTTCTACTCATTACAGCAGTCCTTTTAACATTTTTTGCAGTGCTGGTTTGATGCTAATATATTCCCTTAGCCTTTGTTTTTGTCTGAGAAACTTTTTATTTGACCTTATATTTTGAATGATAGCCTTGCTGGACAGCATAATCTTGGGTTTAGATCCTTGTTTTTCATTGCCTTCATTACTTTATTTCATTCCCTTCTTGCCTGTAGTGTTTTTGTTGATAAGTCAGCTGATAGTTTTATGGGGGTTCCTTTGTAGGTAACCTGTTGCTTATTTTTGGCTGCCTTTGGGATTCTGTACTTGTCTTTAATTTTTGGCATTTTAATTATTGTGTCTTGGTGTGTGCCTGTTTGGGTTCTTCTTATAGTGGGTACTCTGTGCTTCTTTGACTTATATGTCTTTTTCCTTCAGCAAGTTAGTGAAATTTTCTGTTACTGTTTCTTCAAATATATTCTCTAACCCTTGCTCATTTTCTTCTTCTTCTGGAACTCCTATGATGTGGGTGTTGTTATGTTTCATATTGTCCCATTATTCTCCTAGGCGGTCTTTCTATTTTTTAATTGTTTTTTTCTTTTTGGTTCTCTGACTGGGCAATTTTTTTCTACCCTGTCTTCTAATTCACTGATGTAGTCTTTGGCTTCTTCTCCTCTGCTGGTTATTCCTTCCAATGTGTTCTTTATTTCTGCTACATCATTCTTCATTTTTAAATGGTTGATTTTCAATGGTGTTGAGCTTCTTCATGAGTATTACTTTGAACTCTCCCTCTGATATACTGTTGTATTGACTTTCATTTATTTCATCTTCTGTCATATTACCTTGTTCTTTCATTTAGGATTTGTTTCTTAGTTTTACCATTTTGGCTGTCTCAGTGAGTTTTGAAGCCTGCCAAATTTCCCCTGTGTGTATTGGTTTTCTGCTGGTTATGGGTCCCTATACTGGGTTTGGATGAGTGTGGAAGGACCCTCATTAAACCCACTGTCAAGTCTTACTTCCCTGGGTAGATTTGCAAATCAAGGAAAGGTTCAGTTATCTTTAGCTATTTGCCTAGATGTTCTTAGTCTGTTACTTAATGAGCCTTGGGTTGTATCTCTCAACTGAATGTAAAAATTCCTCAGGTGTTCAGGGTAAGAGGATTTCCAGTGGGTGGGGCAGATGCTTGCTGGCTGTTAATGAGCCTAAATTTAATTCCTCTGGCCTGACTTGGTGATGCTAAATTCCTGAGGGTGGGGCTGTTGCTTCTACCTTGGGCTCTAGGGCTCTTAAGTAAGATGGCTACTATCCTATGAAGGAGTGATTCAGTACAAAACTCCCAGTACCCTCCAAATCCTGAGTCTCTCCACACAGTTTTAGTGCAGTCTGCCCTCCCTCTTCTGGAGCCCCAAGTGAGTGTCTCTAGCTAATTAAAGCTCTGTCCTGCCCTCTGTGCTGTGGAGCCGGCTTGGGATTTTCACCCTGAGGGAGCTGCTCACAGCTAAATCAGCTGCTGTCTGTGGGCATCCAGCCCAAACTCGATGTCTCCATGGTTCTTACCAGGCTCAATTTGGTGTCCTTTTTCTGTTCCTGGTTATATGGGTCTTCTCCAGCTGTTTTTCTGTTGGTTTTACTGACAATTTGTCTTTATTATAGTTGTAATTTCAGTTTTGTCCAAGAGATGATCTGTAGCTACCATTCACTCTGCTGTCATTTTGGAATCTCCTCTAATCCACTTTTTATTTCTATTATTTATGACCTGGAATGTAGTAAATGTTTTACACCTGCTTGAGAAATTCACATAGAAAATAAATGAATGGTAGAATACCATTACTAAACAATCTTTAAACTCCCATATGTTCTTCCTCATGCTATCTCTCAAGCCTTCACCTTTTCAAGAGTTACAGCATGTCCTTTATATAGAGAGATTTTTAGTCTTTAAATTTTTTATGTAAAAAGAGTGATATTTATTAAAAGAATGATAAAGACAATTAACATAAGTGATGCATTAGGGCATCCTAAACAAGATTAACAAATGGTCAAGGAATATTTTAAGACTAAATCAACCAAAGAAATGGGAAATGATGAAAGATGAGTAGTGACAATTTATTTATTAAAACGTATGTCATTATGTTATCAACGTCTCTCAGACTTGTAACTTATTCCTCAACACTGAATGTCAACTGTTGTGAAGATGCCAAAGAATTTAGAAAATATGCACATTGGCCCTGGCCGGTTTGGCTCAGCAGTTGGAGTGTCGGCCTGTCGACCAGAAAGTTCTAGGTTCGGTTCCCGCTAGGGGCATGTACCAAAAAAAAAAAAAAAAAAAAAAGGCACATTAAAAAGATTAAAAAGCCATTCTTGTCTATCTTGTTTACTTGGTATATTTTCTTTAAAAAAAATGTATTAGCTATTTTCAAAGTCCAAAGACCATTAAATACATTTAGCAATGCTTTAAGAGGATGCCCTGGTGCTGTGATGTTGATACATTACAGATGTCTTACATTAAGTATGATAATTAACTTTTCTGAGTCTTAGATCTTCTATAACGATTATAACTGGGGATATGTAATAATATTTCTTTAATATACACAATACCTTCAAATACATTGTCTTGTCCAGTGGCTGGAATATAGCAGAAGCCCAACTATATTTTTCTCCTCTTGTCTTCTTTGTCCTATTTATCTTTTTTGATATCAAGAAGGTGGATGACATCCAGGAGTTGTAGGTAGATGCCCTGGAAAGTGAGTGAAACTTTTAGCATCAGCATGTGATCAGGCCTTTAGTGCAAAAGTAGACCTCCAACTCAGAGGAAGATGGTCTTGAGAATTACACAGGAATTGTATTCTTCTGCATTAGCATTTTGGGGAAAAAATATCCCCTTGTGACTCTAGGATGAAGATGGGAAGAATGTAAGCATATCTCAAATCTATGATAAATGGCACTGGAGACTGGTTAGAAGAGCAAGATCATCACTAATGTTTATCTGGTACCAATTCAACCAAGTGCAGTGCCCTATGGTTATGCTTCCTAGAAATAATTAAGAACGATATAAGGGGCCAAGTGGAAGAATTTCTGAATAGGAGAATCTTCACAAACATATAGCTAAATTTTCTTTACACAAAGGATATACTCTATAGATTCCTCTGAATTCCAAGTCCTCACAATAATCCTGTTAGGATCCTCACTTTATAGCTAGAGAAACTGAATTACAAATAAGAGGCCACATCATGGAATAATAATTTCATCTAGTCATTATGTAATCTTGATTATGATCATTCCTCTCTCTGGGTTTCATTATTCCTTTCTTCAAATGAAAGAAAAAGAAAAACCATGTCTCTAAAATGCATGTATCTTTATCACATTAGACTAAATGTTGGAATCAAATAAAGAAGACACAGAAAAGGGAGATAAAGGAATGGATTCAAAGCAATAATTTGATCTCTCCATTAACTAGTTATCATTGTAAGTTTCTTATACAATAATGTAGGAATTATGAGCACCAAACTTCTGGTCCCATTTTTACTTCAAGAAACTCTACATGCAAACGCTGGGAATTTAATATAGGCCACACAACACAAGTTTTCTCTTGTCCCTTGTTGATAGTTTACTTCATTCCTGATCTATTCTATAGCTTGTACTGTTTGTTTTAGTGACAGCAAAAGAGACTTGGGTTTAGCCATTAACCAGTAAATAGCATAGCCCCTAAAGTTTGTGGCAGTGCCAACTGGAAGCACAGATAATCACAAACAACAGATTCCTGGAGTAGGAGACCATGTCCTTGGTCAATGAGGTGAGAAGAGTGCAAAGGGTAATGAGCACAGTATAGTTTCTTTCTCATTTTATTTCCCCACTATTGTAAAGCGAAGCCTTTAAGGCTCTATGACACGTTTTAGAAATTAGTTTATAGTTTAAAATTGTAATATCACAGCCAATAGGATTTAATGTTTCAATCATGTTCATAGCTTTTATTTATTTATCCAGTCATTCATTTTTTTTAAAAAAAATATTTACTGGGTAACTTCTTTATGTTAAGTTTGGTCACAGCCATCAAGGAGGCAATATAAATATGGCCCCTGACCCAAAGGAGCTGGTACCATGGAACAGGATATAAACAATAAACATTTATTTCATTTTTTCCAGTAAATATTTTTATGCACCTAACAATTATAGGCACTGTACTAGCTGCTGAAGATTTGAAGCTCTAACCAGAACAGAGATACGGAGCTTCTGATTTTATACCTAATTGTGAACTGATCACAGGGTGTGGCACACCAGCATGGTCTGTGCTGGCTTTCTGCCAGTTCTCTTAGCTTGTCGAACTCATTCCATCTCAGAGCTTTTGCGCTTGCTGTGCCCTCAGCCCGAGCGTCGCTCCTCAGCTCTTAGCATGGCAGGATCTTTTCTCCTACTCAGTCCTGGTCACCAGTGTGAAGCAAACTTTGCCTCTTTCTTTGGTTATTTGTTCTGATTACTTTGTTTTCCTGTTTTTAAAGCACTTGAGAGAAAAATGATCTAGTTTATGCATCTGTTTACCTATTTAAGAATAGGGAATATATCTTATTGACTAAAATACCAGTGTATAGAACAGTAGCTGGCATATGATGGGTTTCCTAGAAATATTTGTTAATTGAATAAATGGCTGAATAAATGGTGTTATTAAGACATAGGAAAGCAGTATCTTAATCTACTTATGAATAAAAGGAAGGCTCAGTAACATTCCATTGTATGCATGTACCACATCTTTTATATATACAATGAAATATTACTCAGCCATTTGTGATAACATAGATGGATCCAGAGGATATTATGGTAAGTGAAATAAGTCAGACAACAAAAGATAAATACAATATTATTTTACTTATATGTGAAATCTAAAAATAAAATAAACAAACAAAACAGAAATAGACTCATAGATACAGAGAGCAAACTGATAGTTACCAGATGAGAGAGAGTTGGAGGACTGGGTAAGAAAAGGTGAAGCAATTAAGGAACACAGATGGGTAGTTACAAAATAGTTGTGGGAATGTAAAGTACAACACAGGGTTTATGGTCAGTAAAACTGTAATAATTATGGTGCCAGGTAGGTAGTGGACCTATGGGGGGGTTACTCCAAAAGTTATTTAAATGTCTAACTACTGTGCTGTACACTTGAAATTAATGTAATATTGAATGTCAACTATAACTTAAAATTTAAAAAAAAAACTTAAAAGATAGGAAGGCTTATGATAAAAAGATTGAGTGAACTGCTGTGAAAAAGAAGTTATATTCCATGAGAAATAGGCCGAGAAGAGGGATTTCCAGGCAAAGAAGCACAGAGTTCAGTGGCATACGCTAGCTGGGGAGGGGGCAGTGCGCCCTCTCGGAACTGCCCAGCTCCGGTGTTCCTGTAGCTGTGAGTGTGTTAGAAACTGACAAAGGAGGAAGGGAGGTAGAGAGCAGTGAAGGACACGCATGGCCAGGCTGATTGGCTAAGGAGCGCAGAATTCATCCTGAGGACAGGGAAATTTTAAGTCACTTTAAACAAGATAGCACAAACACAACACTGTTATTTCATAAGTAATTTAGTAGCAGGCAAAGGTGGTTTGAAAGAGGATAAACATGGCGCTTGCCAGTCTGGCTCAGTGGTTAGAGTGTGGGTTCACAGACCAAAGGGCTGCAGATTCGATTCTGGTCAAGAGCATATACCTTGGTTGCGGTTTTGTCCCAGGCCCTGGTCGTGTGGGAGGCAACCAATCGATGTGTCTTTTTACCATCAATGTTTTCTCTCTCTCTCTCCCTCATACTCTATCTGAAGATAATGGAAAAATATCCTCGGGTGAGGATTTAAAAAAAGAAAAGAAAGAGGATAATCATGGAACCTAAAACATTAAATTTAAGTCTTTTTTAAGCAATTCAAGCTGGCAACACTGAGGGAATGAATTAAAAAGGTCTATAATGGAGGATATGAGCAGAATCTGTATTCTAGACCTATTAAAAATATAGAAATTATGCCAAATGGTAACTGATTGGCTGTGGGAGTGAGAGAGAATAAAGATGACCAGATTCCCCGCCTTGAGCATCTGTGGAATTGGTGAGGGTCTGCGAGATTATTAACCAGGGGTGAGAATAAATGAACAGTACTGGGCACTGGGACTGAGAAAAGGAAATCATCTGGTAAGAACTGGCTGTCTTTGCATTGGCCTTAGGATATTGAAAAGAAACTAAATAGCACCCAATGGCCAATCAGGCACTCTGGAGGGTGAATATTTTAAACTGCATAATTGGGGAAATTAGCATAAAGGGAATAATTCAATTTACCTTTCCAAGAACAAAATAGATTCTGTGGGTGCTTTAAGTCACAAATATTTTTTATGCATGATCACAAAACATTCTCACTTTTTAAGGATTCGCTAAAGTCAATTTATCAATATTTTAGGAGTGAGGTCAATTTACCTCTAGTTCTGAAGCTCAGTAACCTAGCAGGAATCATATCTGTGTGTCATTAAATACCATCTGCAGAAATTACTAAGATTCCATTTATAAGTGTAATGTATAAATGCTATGGCAACATGCACACCTGGGTTTAAATTGTATGTCTCTGTCACTAGAAGTGTCTGCTGGGACGATTTTCTGAAGTCCTCTGAGCGTATTTTCTTCCTCTTATCAAAGAGGGATAATGGTGAATCCACAACATTGCTGTGAAGATCCCTGAGAGCAGATGCAGGACCTAATGCAGAGTGAGAGCATCAATAATGGTGCTTAGTTAATGTCAAAACTATAATATAGCATTACTCTGTTAAGGCCAAAATCTTCCCTGGAAGAATCCAAGTCAGCTCTTCTTGCGTTTAGCAAAAGTAGAAGACTGTCTTTCTACTACAATGCCTATTCATCGTAAGGGGGATCCTTGCCTTCTGCAAAGGGAATGCCAGAACGAAAGGGCTGGAACGAGTTTTATTTTCCTATTTCTGTGCATCCGAATGCTGTAATGCTATCAGCGGAGATAATACTGCCTGTAAATAGCTCTGAGTGAATTTGGCTGACAATATTGAAGGAGAGATTGACTGGATCTTAAACAGCCAAGTCAGGGAGGCTGTGCTGGAGGATTGACAGCAAGTGATTTTGTGAATAAGAAGGAAGTATAGGACAAAGTTTCCCAAAGCGTGCAGCACCACCGATCACACTTGCTGCCCATGGGCACCTTCTGCATTGCCGACCAGTGGGTCTCACTGCATTTCAGGCAGGATCAATAGGATTAGAGGCTTTGCATGGAAAGCTTGCCTGTAGTTTCTTGTGAAGGGTGTAGGGTGCCTTAGGGTTCTCCTCTCTGGCATTCTTCACCATCCCATGTATTTATCACATAAAAAGCCATCCCTTGGTTCTCTTTTATGACAATTTTTCCCCTACTGCTTTTTTTTAAACCTCAGATTTAGATTTTTTTTTTTTTCTAAAAAACACACTAGTACCTAAGACAGCTCGCCAAGAACTTGTTAAATTTTACAAATTCTTCAAGGTATAGCTCTCACATCACCTCCACCAGGGAACTTTGATGAGGTCACCTCTTGGTTAGGATGTCACTCTGTGTTCCCAACTCTTGATACAGTTGCCAACTAGCAAATTATCTGCCTATCATAGTTTTCCCCAAACTAGACTGTTAGCTTCTCCAGGACAGAAACTGTACTTTATTACCTTTTTTTTTTTTTTTACATTTTATATTATTTTATTTTTAATTAATTAATTAATTAATTTTTGTTACAGATGTTTCTCCTCCCCCCCCATGATAGTCCCCTTCCCCACCCTCCCAGCCCTGTCCCCAGCTTTGTTATCCATGTCCATTGTTCATGCATTCATGCATATAAGTTCTGTGCTTTATCTCTCTCCTCCACCCCCTCTTCTGGGGATTGTCAGTCTGTACCTCACTTCCATGTCTCTTGGACTACCACGTTCCTCAGACTGTTATGTTCATTATATTGCACAAATAAGTGAGATCATATGATACTTGTCTTTCTCTGCTTGGCTTGTTTCTTTATATATAACCCATAATTTGCATTCAATGAGCATTTGCTGAATTTTTTTTTTTATTAATCCTAACCTGAGGACATTTTTTTCTAGCTAGAGAGGGAGGGAGGGAGAGAGAGAGAGAGAGAGAGAGAGAGACATGAAAGGGACACATCAAGTGGCTGCCACCCGCATGACCAACCGGGGCTGGGAACAAAGTGCAACTGAGGTACGTGACCTTAGTGGGAACCCAACCGGGTCTCTGTACCGCAGACCAAAGCTCTAACTGCTGAGCCAAACTGGCCAGGGTCATTTGCTGAATTTTTTTAAATCACATTATCAGTACTCTCAATGCAATTATCTTAATGCATTCATTAAAACACACACACACACACAAGGGAAAAAAAAAATGTACCAAACACACGGGGTTATTGTGATGATTAAGTAACTTTCAGAGAGAGTTATGAGCAGGGTTCAATGACAGAGGCAACCAAGAGGCTAGTATTCAAATATGGGTTTGTCTGAATTCAAAGTCTATACAATTGGCTATTTTCTCCTACTCCTGGAGGTGACACATTGCATTAGTTAGGTACATTTATCTTCTAAAAAAAAAAAAACAGCATTTAAATAGGTTCTCACCACACCCCTCTGAGACCTAATTTACCTAGTTCTAATTTAGGAAAATAGCTGTTACTCTGCATACCTATAAAGTTCAATGACTGGTGCAAGGTCAAATGAACATGGCAGACAAGGCAAATTAAGAGAAGATGAGTAAATTTAAATCAGTCTAATCACTCCATCTCCCTCTCTCTCTACTTGGGAAAATGCTTACTTCATATAAACATGATACTAATACCAAGCATATATCAAAACCCAAATCACTGTCTCCTCTTTCCATGTGTATCCCCAGCTATTAGTATTTCTTCTGCCTTGGCATTGTAGGCCAGGCCTGGTGACTCTCACATCACCTCCCAGATAGTCAAAAGGCTGCAACCCAGCTGCCTCTACTTGCCTTGGGTCCTTATGGAGATTTCCACTGTCTTCTTATGTGCTTGGCAGGTAATCACAGGGGGAGAGAGACTGAGATTATTTTTTAAACTCATATACTTGTATTAAGTTATCTGAAAAATTAAGTCTCAGAGGGGAAGAAAAATATATACAACCATTTATAATCCAGGAGATGACCTTTATTAGATAGCTTAATCTACTTTACATTTTGTTTTTTCTATATGTGTTCTAAGTATGAGAGTTTCTACATTGCTTTGTTCAATAATTGAGTCAGATTGATCAATTAATTTACAATGACAATTACTGAGAAAGATTGAATAAATTTAGCAAGTAAATCCTTCTTATTAATATTATGTGTTCATAATAAATGCATTAAAAGCCTATATACTATGAAATTTTTTAGGCTGAATGAAATAGTACAGTATCTGTCATGACTCTGAAAATTCCGTATTTTATCCAAATTAATGTATAAAGAAGTTTCAGTATTTTTATTTTGCAAACTACAAAGTGACCCGGCCCGCAGGTCGATCAACGAGGACTCTAGAGGGGGAGTGAGGATGAGGTGGGACAAGAGACACGAGAAATGGAGACAAGACAGGATTCTGATCAAGTCTCGTTTATTCAGGGGGAGTTCACGCAATATATAGGGGGAAAACACGTGAAACAGCCAATGAGCATCCCACCTGAAGCCAACCCCAGCAAACACCCCAGGTGGAACAAATGATAAGCAAAGAACAGAGCAAACAATTATCTAGAGGAATGCAGGCACTGCACGTGGAGAGGCACAGCACGCGGAGAGGCACGGCACGCGGAGAGGCACGGCACGCGGAGAGGCACGGCACGCGGAGAGGCCCCGCCCTGGGGCCGGAGACAGCAGAGCAGACTTTAACAAGATGGATGCCATGCAAACGGTCTCCCACAGGTCCCCCTTTTTTATTAAATTTTAAGGCCGAAATAATACCTTGAGGGGACTGTGCCTGTCTTAGGTCAGGAAACTTGCACACGGTTCCAACCTGTCCTTACCCGTCATTGGAAAGCAAGGCAGCATAAGGCCTTGTTCCTGTCTTAGGTGGTGGTTGGTGACGCGTGTGAGTTCCAGTTGCCCGTCTCTGGCTAACCAGCCCAGCGCACCAAGGTGACGAGGTTTTTGAGACTATTTGCCATCTCGGGCATAGTCATAGCTTGACTCACAGCTAGAGTGAGCTTCTCTGTCGGCCATTTCAAGTCTATAATAGTGGACCTGTATAGATTGCATCTTAATGGCATCCATCTGCTGCTTGAAAGCCATCACCTCATTGAAGAGGAAAGGTCCTAGTGACACAATCAGTAAAAGGCCAAGTAAGGGGCCCAACAGAGGGAGAAGATAAGGCAGCACCCCATTTAGCCCGCTCCAAAGGGGGTTATCGAAAAGTTCTTTTAAGCAGCAGCGTTCCTGCAAGGCAGTTGCATGGGGGGGCAAATAGGGCCCTCAGGAGCTCGTCAGGGTTTGGAGGAGGCTCAAAACCTCCTTTCCACAAGGAGGCAAAGATGCAGTAGTATTCCTGGCAGTAAGATTTCAGCCTTCTGGTCCATTCCTGAAATAAAAAAAACAGGAAAAGCCTCTCAGGGCGAATTTTCGTCCCTGGAGTTATCTATATGGTGATCTGCTATTCCTTTAACTTGATCAATCTGTTTAACCAGACGCTCTGGTAGCCATCTGGCAGATTTCATTTTCTTAGAGTAAATGCATACAGAACCTCGGCCCCAGATGAGGACTGGGTCTGGGCCATGCCAAGAGTTGGTTAGCGGATCTTTCCAAGAATTGTCTAACTGTATGCCCTTTCAAGGCGGCAGCCATGGCAAGGCTCTGTTGATAGGCAGCCCCAATATCAGAGCATAGGCAAATATAGCCAGTTAAATCAGTCTTTTTCTTATAAGGTCTAATAGCGGCTTGACAGGCGGCATTAGCGTTTTCAAAAGCCAATTGTTTAACAAAATCCGTGCCGGCGTCTGCATTACCGAAAATTCTGCCTGCCGCAGTAATTAAGCGGTGAACAAAATCTGCAAAAGGCTCATCAGGTCCTTGTTTAATGTTAGTAAGGGAGGAGTTCATGTCGCCCTTGGTGGGCAGCTTCCTCCATGCTCTAGTGCCTGCTGTCTGAACTTGCGCAAAAAGACCTGCATCATATTGCATTTGGACATCGCTATTAGCACAATTTCCTTCTCCTATTAGCATATCCAAATTCCATCCATTACCAACCTGTGCGTTGCATTTAGCAATGTCCCTGCAGTTCTCTACATATTCTGATTTCCATAGGAGATAGTCTCCTTCAGCAAGTGTCGCTCGGGCTAACTTCTGCCAATCCCCAGGCGTAAGCCAATTCTCGGCTACTGATTCTAAAATTGCCATAGTATACGGGGCTGTGGCTCCGTATTGTGCTACAGCGGTCTTTAACTCCTTTATTAATTTAAAATCAAACCCGCTATGGTGGCGCCAAGGCTGTCCTTGTGCGTCCACTGTTTCTGTTACTGGGAAAGCCTCTATATCATCTAGCTCCTGTGCAAGTTGCAAGTGGGGAGGGATCTTTGGGACGGCTCCCCTCATGGGTGGTTTTTGATTCCCAAGAGTTTCTGGTTTTACTTCACTCTCCCTTTTAGATTTTCCTATTTTTAGTCCTTCTAATTGGGCTATGAGATCTTGGTGCTCTTTTTCCAGTTTTATTTGTTCTTTGAGGTGTTCAATTTTGTCTCTAAGTTCTTTTCTAGGGTCAAGAACTGGACATGCCAGCGGGGGAGCACTGGGATTATTATTATAAGGCGGAGGGCATTGAGAAACAGGCGGATAATCAGAGTTACAATATCTGGCAGCTTTATCCGCCAATTCATCCCAATTAACCTTCCCTCTGTCAGGAACAGTCTCCAAATATACTGATTGGTCGGGATAAATCTTTGTCTTGGATTTGATTATTTCCTCTGGGGCAACACTAGTTTTTGTTCTTTTGATTTCTCCACCCTTTCTTTCTGTTAGTTTTTCTTATCTCCCTGTATGAGAGCCCTTAGGCATAATTTTATTCCAAGTGGGCTCGGTTTCTTCTTCCTCATTATCACTATCGAATGACATGAAGTCCTCACATTCTTTACTTTCATTTTCATTCCACTTTTTTACTTTCTGTAATATACCCTCGCCATTTTCTACTACATTGGCAACGAGAGGATCAGAATGTCTCTGAGATAAAACCTCATCTATTAAATACCAATAAGAAAAAGCAGTTACCGGGACCTTCTCGGGTCCATAAGTCTTATAATAATCTCTAAGAGCGTCACCAACTATTTTCCACTGTTTTTGATCTATAGATCCCTCTGTAGGAAACCAAGGACAAACTTCCTTAACATAATCAAAATACTGACATAAATGCTTGTTTTTCACCTTTACTCCTCGTGCCTTTATAGCCTTTCCTAGTCCTTCAACGAACGTCTTATCTTGGCTCAATGCTTGACCCATAATCGCCGTTCACTTACCCGAGGGGTGCAGACGCAGCAGGTTCCCACGTCGTTCCCTCTTTTCTTTTCCTTTTTGCCGGCCACTCGAACGGCGTCCTTCACTGGATCCCCCGTGCTCGAGCCCCACGTTGGGCGCCACTTGACCCGGCCCGCAGGTCGATCAACGAGGACTCTAGAGGGGGAGTGAGGATGAGGTGGGACAAGAGACACGAGAAATGGAGACAAGACAGGATTCTGATCAAGTCTCGTTTATTCAGGGGGAGTTCACGCAATATATAGGGGGAAAACACGTGAAACAGCCAATGAGCATCCCACCTGAAGCCAACCCCAGCAAACACCCCAGGTGGAACAAATGATAAGCAAAGAACGGAGCAAACAATTATCTAGAGGAATGCAGGCACTGCACGTGGAGAGGCACGGCACGTGGAGAGGCACGGCACGTGGAGAGGCACGGCACTCGGAGAGGCCCCGCCCTGGGGCCGGAGACAGCAGAGCAGACTTTAACAAGATGGATGCCATGCAAACGGTCTCCCACAACAAAGCCCATATTTAACTCACAGAAATGCTTAGAGAACACTGTCATAACATGGTCTGTGTGTTTATATGTGTACCCCAAAGGCAAGGTCTACAAAATATTTAATATTTATTTGCATGTAATATTTGTACATAACATATAAATAAGCAGACACATGATGTTTCATATTTTGTAAATAAATATAAAATAATGAATGGTACCTTTCTGGTTTGGTTCAGCAGTTAGAGCATCAGCCTGTGGACCAAAGAGTCTCATGTTCAATTCCAGTCAAGGACACGTACCTCTATTGCAGTTCATCCCCTGCTCTGGTTGGCATTGTGCAGGTGGCAACCAGTAGATATATTTCTCTCACATTGATGTTTCTCTCTCTCTCTCTCTCTCTCTGTTTCCCTCCCTCCCTTCTTCTCTCTCTCTCTTCCTTCCTCCCTCATGCTCTATCTGAAGATGAATGAAAAAATATCCTTGGGTGAGGATTAAAATAAATACATAAAATAATGAATGCAAGTTGATATAAATATATGATGACATAGAAAGGAGTCCAAACTGATAATGTGATATTTGCACAGACATCTGAGTGTACTGAGAAATGTGGGTTATGGAGCTACTTGTAAAATAGATGTTAGGAGAGGGAAGGAGAGAAAGAAAGAGTGAGTCTGCAACAATATTATTTAATTCTGTCTAACATTTAAGATAATGGAATTATCATGTAGTACCCCTGACAGAGAAACAGAGCAAGCGCTGGTAAGGATGTGAAGAAAGAGAACCCCTGTGCACTGTTGATGGGATGTAAACTGGTGCAGCCACTGTGAAGAACAGTATGGAGGTTCCTCAAAAAATGAAAGTAGAACCAGCACATAACCCAGCAGTTTCACCTCGGGGTATTTATCCAAAGAAAACAAAAACACTAATTTGAAAAGAATAGCCAAGATATGGAAGCAACCTAAGTGTCCATCCATAGATAAATGGATAAAGAATATGTGGCATATAAACAATGGAATAGTAATCAGCCATAAAATATAATGAAATCTTTCCATTTGTGACAAAATGGATAGACAGACCTACAGGATATTATGCTATGTGAAATAAGTCAGGTAGAAAAAGACCAATAGCATATGATTTCATTTATATGTAGAATCTAAAAAAACAAATCAAACAAAACAGAAGCAGACTCATAGATACAGAGCACGAACTGAGGGTTGCCAAAGGTTTGGGGTGGGGAATGGGTGAAGAAAGTGAAGAAGATTAAGAAATACAAAATTCCAGTTATAAAACAAATACATCATGGGGATATAGTGTACAGTGTAGGAAATATAGTCAGTAATACCATAATAACCATGTACAGTAACAATGGTTACTAAACTTATTGTGTGGATCACTTCATAAGGTATGTAAATATCAAACCATTGTACTCCTAACACTAATATAACATTTTATGTCAACTATACTTCAATAAATAAAACAGATTAAACATTGTTCTGGGCTACTTCAGTGTTGATAGGTTTAATAAAATGAAAAGATCTTGGTTGTTTTCTGACAGCAGAAGGACAGTGGCTAGAAGTGGGTGTGTGTCCATTTCTAAAGCACCCAGGCAAATGAAAATACTAAACTCTGCCAGAGGTTGTGGACATAGGTCCAGCAGGACTGAAGATTCAGGTTGAATTTCATCACTTCCACTTGTTCTATAGAGTTTTGTAAAAGCATGATGCCTATCAAGTCAATATATACGTATAATCGTGTTTTGCTTTAATTAACATGCATCTAATTGTGAGATTATTTTTCATATTGTTGATTGTCTGCTGCACTAGGTTAAATAGTGTGCCTCCAAAATCCATTTCCTTCTGCAAAGCTCACAAGGTGACCTTATTTGTTAGAAATTGGGTGTTGAAACCCAGTATGATTAAGATGATGTCACACTGGAGTAGGATGGGTCCTTTATGACTGGTGTCCTTACAACAGGACAAAAAGAGACACAGCCACACACATTAGTGTAAAGTCAGACATTGGAGTTAGGCAGCTATAAGCTGAGGAATGTTACAGATTGTCAGTTTTCGCCTGAATCTAGGAGAAAGCCATGGGCAGATTCTCCCTCTGAGCCCTGCGGAAGGAACCACCCTTGCCAATAGCTTGATTTTGCACTTCTCTCTTCCTGAACTATGAAATAATATGTTTCTGTTGAGTTATGCCACCCAAGTTTATATACTTTGTTATAGTAGCTCTAGGAAACTAATATATCTACCAGGTGCCAGATTTTAGGTTAGCTGTTTTCACTAGGATTACTTCATTGGATGTTTTGCCATCCCCCAAATCCAAGGAGCATAAAGTTATATATACATATGCTATTTGTTTAACCAGTATTGAACACCTGCTATATCTTGGCATTCATCTGGGTCTTAGACATAGAGTTATGAATGAGAGACATGAAGTATGGCCCTTCTGTAGATTGATCATACAGTGATGTTTACCCATTTCTGTTACATATTGTAGACTATTGCAGGGTTTTCAACCTGGAAACTTACAAATGCATAAGATGAGAAAGAGATTGACAAGAATTATTGAAGTCATGCTATAGTATCAGAATAATATAGATGCAATAATGTCCTAGACAAATAAGTATTTATCATTAAATGTAATTAACCATAACTAAATATGGTAGAATGTGATATAAAATTCTATTTCCTTACTCCTAGCAAACTGAAAAAACACAAACTATTAACTGTTAGAGCAGAGTCATGTTCTCTATTCTAATCTCCTCTTGCAGGTTATGGCAATATTCTTTCAGGTCCCAGGTTGCTTTTATTTCATCTCAAGTGAGTACGAGTTTTTTGTTTGTTTGTTTGTTTTTTTAAATTCTCACCCAAGGATGTTTTTTCAAATATCTTCAGATAGATGGGGGAGGGGAAGAGAGAGAGAAACATCAATGTGAGAGAAATATATTGATTGGCTGCCTCCTGCAGGACCCTGACAAGGGCCAGGGACCAACCACAACCCAGGTATAAGTCCTTGGCCAGAAGTACCCATGACTTTTTGGTCTGAGGGCCAATGCTCCAACCACTGAGCCAAACCGGCCAGGGCTCATGTATGTTTGAGTTTTAAAAGTAAAATATAAACATTGGATCTGAATTGGATTAGTGTACATGGAAAATGGCCTTGAGTCTGTCTTCTCACAGTAGTTTCCTTGGAACATATGAAGATACATGTGGAATTACATGTTTGTCTTGCTTATTCTGAACACCTGGTCTGTTGGACATTTTTGGTGGAAAAGCTGCAACTTGGCCTCCAGTCCCTATTTTTTTGTGACTACAATTTTTGTGACTACAAGGGTAATGCCATAAAATATAGATATTTTGAGATCTACCTCTCCTTGTGGAGAAGTTGTGTAGATCACAAAACATGATGCATATTTAAGCTTATTATTACCATTACGTTGTGCTCCTGATGTAGTTCGCAGTGCTCATGGCCCCATTGAGACCAATGCATTCTCCTAGTAAGTTTATGATCCCTGTATTTCATTAACAATCATACATAGACATGCCATGCTCAGACTAAAACAGATTATATAAATCTTGTTTGAATAATTTAAGACACTTTTGCAAGTTCCAGATATGGGTTGAATAAGATACAATGCTGGCCTTCAAAGGGCTTGCTAGGTAATACAGGTGATAGAGAGGTGCATGGATGTAAAAGGGAAGGAAGACAGGGAGTCGGTGCCATGCTTCCTGAATGTATTCATCTTCAGCCAGTGTGCCCTAACCTGCTGCACAGCAGACAGTCATAATATAAATATTCTGTACATGATCAAATGGATGAAAACATTGCATTCAGACCAAACTTGAATTTTTTCAGATGTCCTGGTAAACTGCTAATGGATTCTCTTGTCTCAAGTAAGTCCTACTTGATCTTCATTCATAAAATGAGGTTTTGGATAGATGATTTCTAATATGTTTTCCAGTTTTAACTTTAGTATTTCCTGTTGGTCACAGATTTCTGTGTTACGGCAATAATAACTTTGAATTTTTCAAATATACAAAGTTCTATCTCATCACAATGAGTTTTTGTTAGTTTGTTAGTTTGGTTGGTTTATTGCCTAGATATTCTTCTGCCTTTTAGAACCCATTTGTATCAGCTTCTTATTGTTGCTGAAACAAATTGCCCCAAACTTGTTGCCTCCAAACAGCAGACATTTATTATATTTTAGTTTGGAAAGTCATAAGTCCTAAAAATTAAGGTATTGGCAGGAACTGCATTTTTTTCTGGGCCTCTAGAGATGAATCCTCTTCTTTGCCTTTTTCAGCTTCTAGAGGGTTCTCACATTCCTGGGCTCATGGCCAGCAATCTCATCATGTACATCCCTCATCCCATGGCCTCGTCTCCTTCTGCTTTCACATCCCCTCTTCTGACTCCAACCCACCTGCCTCCCTTTATAAAGACCTTGTGATTACATTGGACTCAACCTAATAATCTCAAGATCTTTAACTTAATTACATTGGCAGTATCCTCTTTACCAAGTATCCTAACCTGTTTGCTGGTAGCAGTAATTTGTATGTGACCACATTTGGGGCTCTAATTCCATGTACCACACCATCCTTAACTACCCCTTTCTCTATGTAACTTTTCATTTGGCAGATCACAATGAGTTTCCCTTCCTTGAGCTTCCTGTGACCCCTGGTGTCAAACAGATAGTGCGAATGTTCTGGGAGATCTACCTTTCTCTCGTGTATAACACAATTGTTAGGTTTTATGCACTGATCTGTCTTTCTTGACCTGGAGTATAAGTTTCATGAGATCAAGGAATGTGTTCAGTTGTACTCACCATAAATCCCAAATTCCACTCACAGTGCCTGGAATGGGTAAGTACTCTGGAAATATTCCTTCTGTAAATGAACAAACCATAAATAACTGCCTTCTAACTTATTAGGAAGGTCTCAGTCCCACTCTCCACAGGTGAGCAATCATGTTTCAATGGCAAAAAATAACTCTCTATAAGCCCTTATCAAACTGCATATCAAGAATTTACTCTGATCATTAAGATACGTGCTTGTTCCTCTACACATTTTCATTAAAAAAATGGAATAAGCAAGAAACCACTACACTGATTATTCTGAAACTTCCACTGGCCCTCCATAGAGATGTGAATTAAATGAGTTAAATGAAATAAATACAGCCTCTAGCTATGGCATGTAAGTCTACAACATTAAAAATGCACATTATTCTATCTTAGCTTTTAAAAAACATGCAGCTGCTTTCTACTTCTAGCTGTCCTTCTTATTTTCCTTGTATGTGGCGATGGCTGCAGCAAGTTGGGAATGGATTCCTGTGAGCACTATGCATTATTTAGCATGAATTTACATACTGTTCTGTGTTAAGTGCTTTAAAGACGTGTCCTATAAATACAGGGAATTATTCGACTGTCTAGGCAGACAGAAATAACAAGTTTGGAAAAGGAATTTGCAGGAAGACACTGGACCCATTCTGAAATAGTCCTAATTTGGGATTCTATTCTTTTTGTATTGATTTGAACATCCTAAATGGATTAAAACTGCATAATAAATCCATTTTGAAGTATTGAATTTTTATATTACTGTAGTATTATATTGAGATCTTTCATATGAGTTTACAGATTGTCAACCATCCTTTCTAATCTTCGTCTTCAGCATTTTGTGTTCATGGAACATAATATAATAAAATAATTAATACAAAAAGTATCTTTCAAAAGTAGGCCACAGAAAAAAAGAGGAAGGTAAATATATTAAGAATTTCTTCATATATGACAAGTGAAGAAAAGCAACATGATATTGAACTATGGATAGCTCTCAAGGCCACCAGGGAAGTGATTGCCTATTTTCTTAAAAATAAGTTCACACTGAAGGTTTCTAGATAAGGAATCATGAAAGAAGAGTTGAACTTTACAGAGATAAATAGCATCGGTGGGTTGAGGAAGGATGGAATGAAAGGAAGGAGGAAACCATTTAGGAGGTCGTCACAAGCATTCAAGCTAGATCCAGCAAGACTTTGACCTCATTAAGAAAACTCACTACTGCTTTAAGCCAATGGGAGCCAATTTTAAATTTCTCAAATTTGAATAAATTATCCTGGATCAATTTATTCTAAAGATGATGAGGACAGATCTAGAAAAACAGTTTATAGTATGAAGTCAGGTTTTAAAAAGAATATTAATACATATATAAAGTAAAATATTTCTGGTATAAAGACAACATCTTGCCACCATATTCAAGGCACAAAGTGGTACATAAAATCGCCCCAGTCCCAAACGCTTTGTCTTAATTCCCTAGAACTGCCATTCATCTATCTGCAGTTGAGCACAAAGGCTAATACTGCTTCCCATAATGGTTTGATGGCATTCTCTTCCTACTCTGGGCCAATATGAGATGACCAGTTTTATGTCTAACTCTTAAAGCCAATATTTTATGAAATTAATTTGAAAAATTCAAATTCTTAAAAGAATGGATAAAAGAAATATTTATTTTTATGACATACATTTAGATAACTAAAATTGCTCATTTTCAAATGATGTTCTAGGTATTATGTTGATTTTTAAATTTTTAATTCAAAAATCTCTTGAGCCCAGCCAGTGTGGCTCTGTGGACTGAGCATCGTTCCATGGACTGAGAGGTCCTGGTTCAATTCCTGGCCAGGGCACATGCCTGGGTTGCAGGCTTGATCTCCAGGGGTGGTGTGCAGGAGGCAGCCTCTCTCACATCAATGTTTATATCTCTCTCCCTCTCTAAACAATCAATAAAAGTATATTTTTAAAAAATATCTTAATAATTGGCCCTGGCCGGTTTGGCTCAGCGGTTGGAGCGTCGGCCTGCGGTACAGAAAAAATATCTTAATAATTGGATTCTTTGTCTTCCTTTTGTGGAGTTGTATGAGCACTCTATATGTATTGGAAATTAACCCCTTATTTGATATATCATTGGCAATTATGCTCTCCCATACAGTGGGTAGCCTTTCCGTTTTGATGATTGTATCTTTCGTTGTGCAGAAGCTTTTGAGTTTGATGTAGTCCCATGTGTTCATTTTCTCCTTTGTTTCTATTGCCTTAGGTGATGTGTCAGTAAAAATTCTGCTGCATATGATGTCCGAAATTTTGTTGCCTACAGTCTCTTCTAGGATTTTTATGGATTCATGGGTTACATTTAAGTCTTTTATCCATTTTGAGTTTATTCTCGTGTAGGGTGTAAGTTGATAGTCTAGTTTCATTTTTCTGCAAGTAGCTGTCCAATTTTCCCAGCACTATTTATTAAAGAGGCTGTCCTTACTCTACTGTATGCTCTTGCCACCTTTGTCAAATATTAATTGAGCATATTGCCTTGGGTCCATTTCTGGGTTCTCTGTTCTGTTCCACTGATCTAAATGCCTGTTCTTGTGCCAGTACCAGGCTGTTTTGATTACAGTAGCTTTGTAGTATAACCTGAAATCTGGTATTGTGATCCCTCCAATTAAAAAATGGGCAGAGGAACTGAATAGACACCTCTCCAAACAGGACATACAAATGGCTAAGAAACATATGAAGAAATGCTCATCATCACTAATCATCAGAGAGATGCAAATTAAAACAACAATGAGGTATCACCTCACACCTGTAAGAATGGCCACCATCAACAAATCATCAAACAACAAGTGTTGGCGAGGGTGTGAAGAAAAGGGGACTCCAGTACACTGCTGGTGGGAATGCAGACTGGTGCAGCACTATGGAAAACAATATGGTGTTACCTCAAAAAATTAAAAATTGTACTTCCATTTGACCCAGTGATCCTGCTTCTAGGAATATACCCTAAGAAGCCTGAAACACCAATCAGAAAGTATATATGTACCCCCATGTTTGTAGCAGCACTATTTACGATAGCTAAGATCTGGAAACAGCCCAAGTGTCCATCAGTAGACGAATGGATAAAAAAGCAGTGGTACATATACACAATGGAGTACTACGCAGTTGTAAGAAAGAAAGACCTCTTATCCTTTGAGACTACATGGAGGGATCTTGTAAGTATCATCCTAAGTGAAACAAGCCAAACAGAGAAAGACAAGTTTCATATGATCTCACTTATTTGTGGAATATAATGAACATAACAGTCTGAGGAAGGGGGTAGTCCCAGAGATGTGGAAATGGGATACAGACTGACAATCCCCTAAATAGGGGGGTGGTGGGAAAAGATAAACCACAGAACTTATATGCATGTATACATGAACAGTGGACATGGACAACCAACTGGGGAAAGGGCAGGGAGGGAGGGGGAGGGGGGAATCAGTGGGGGACAAAGGAGAAATATCTGTAACAAAAATTAATTAATAAAAAAAAATAAAAATAAAAATAAATGCTGGGCTGGGTGAAGGGTTCACAATATTTAACCTCATAGCTCATTAAAATTTCTAATAAAATGGATTGACATTATATACAAACATATTTGCAAGTCCAAAGAAACACATTAAGTGGACTCAACATTGTCAAAAAAATATCTTAATAAATATTGTGATGGTGGGTGCAATAAAGAGAGGAAATGGTGACCGCAAATACAGTAAGTGTTCAAGTCTCCAAGTTCACATCACAGTTAGCATCATCGCAGGATTGTCCTAGCACATCAAAGTGGACAGTCATGAAGCAAGGTTATGTAATCTGGATCAATAAGAGAGGAAAAGTCATCTTTCTCCAGACCACTGCCATCTGTAATATTCTTAAAGAGCTTGGGCTATAAGAAGTTTCAGGCATTTAGTGGAACAATTTAACATACTGGATTTTTATTGGATTCAAACTAAAATGGAAAACATACCATGTAGAATATTCCAAGCTTAACCTGAGTAGGGTAGAAAATATATTTTTTATTCTTCAACAGAAGACTGTCCCAGGTAGTCAAGGACTTCCTTGGGAGTGGACCACATTAGTCTGGGAGGGATACCAGGATCACAACTATTAGTAATTGAGAAACCTCAACAGCAGTAGTAAATGTCAGAATCATGACTGATATGGAGTGGAAAGCTACAGCTAATGCCAGGAGAGAGCAGAATGTCATCAGTGTTTCTGGAGACTAGAGTGATAGCCAGAGAACTAGGTAATAAATAAATGCATCATGTTTTTCTTGGATTTAATTTGCCTCACCTGTTCGCAAGTTCAGAGTGGGGCAAGAGTAGGTTTGCAATTGTTCATATGAAAAATAATACAATGATTAATAAATAATAATACAAGAATGAACTGTTTCTTGTACTCACAATTGTGAACCTACTTTTGCCCCACCCTATGGATGTCTCAAAGGGTGATTATAGAAATTTGAGGGGTGGGGGGAAGAAAGTTCCTCAAATTTAAGAGCTGTCTTTAAAGATATTAGTAAAGATCTTATTCAACTAGGAAAGCCCCAGGCTTAGCTCAGACTTGGTCAAAAAGAATTCTCCATTTAAAAGTGAAGCCAGACCAGCATCTGAAAGTGATGTTTGCTGAAAAACTGGAAACTAAGCTGTGCCTTTGCTCTCATGGCATTTTATTTGCAGTTCTAAAAGGAATCAGTCAGGTTCTTTCTAGAATCCAACCCAATGACACTCAACCGGTCTTCCACAGAGGATGCACCTACTATTTGTTAAATACATAATGCGTTTGCTAATCCATTCAATCAACAAATGGAAGAATAAAATGGTCTTGAATGTTAAGTAGGATTTTCTTGACCATAGGATGCTTAGCACTTAACCAAATAATCGCTGCTGGGAGCTCTTAAATGTGCATGAGGACTTGAGCTGTGCCAATCGTCTTTGGTCCATGCTCCTGATATCATGTAGTGTGTAGTATGCAAGGGCCACCCACCTGTTTGCTGGGATGAATGGGAGCATGCTGAACTGAATGGCAGAGTTGGTAGGTGGTAGGAACAATCTGACTTTCTGGTAGCTGTCTTGCTGTAAAATGGGTTATTGGTGTTGCTGGATGTATAAAATTTAGATAGCAATAATAATTGTTTAAGAGGCCCTAAAGAGATGTGTGCTTTGGTTTAAAGCTCCTGGGATTTCTAAGTCAATGAATTTGTTTGGGTGATTGTGAGGGAGGATTTTCTTGAAACACTAGGGACTGTTCAGTTTAATTGTATTGCATCTGATGCCGTCTCTGTTTTGTTTTGCTTTTTTTGTTTTTGTTTTTCTAAAACATTTTTCTCTTTTGAATTTTGTGCCTTGGATAAGGCCAGCGGATTCATTGCCTGCATGTTCCCTCTGTAATTTTGTTCTCTATTTGTTTTCAACTATAATGATGTTTACTAGGTTTTGGTTACATGCTAGACTTACTTACCCCTCATACTAGACTCATGAGGTCAGAAACACTGTAATTCCTATGATACAGAATTGGAAACTGAGACTGGGCTAAGTGACTGTGCTCAGGGTTACACAATTAGTGAATGATAAAACCTGGTTTAAAACTCTAACGGTCATATTCTTTGCCTATTAAAACAATTTTTTCAACATTCAACACCACATTATATCTTCATTATATTTGTTATATCTATTGACCGTATATAACATAACTTATCTAAATTATGTAAGACTTATTTGAACTTAAAAGTAACTCAGTTACTCTAATTTTTTAAGTGCAAACACAGAAATAAATAGGAGTTACTCTAATTTTTAAAAATGTATTTTAATTTATCTTTGCTACCACCATATATGTAAAACCAATATTATTTGCCAAAAACAGAAAGATACCATAAATGTTCATACTAGAAAAGCAAAAACATATGATGACGTTATTATTGAATACTGATGCCTGTTGGCTTTGAATGTGACATCTATTATCAAAGTACAGGTTTCTTTAAAGGTAGTTTAGAAAATGTTAAGTATTTGAGACATGTTATCATCATTAACATCATCTCCTAATCAAGAGTAAAATATAATTAGAACGGGAATAATTCACTATATGATTTATTATCAGTTAATGCTATGTTTATGAGCCCAAAAGCTCTCCCTTCTAAATCATGATGTTGGTACCACACTTTGGAAAACATGGGTTTTACATCCAACTTCAGATATAAAGCTCCTTAGGGGAGCAAGTGATCGGTTGATTCTAATAGAGAACAAACTATGTTTGGGCAAACAATGACTATTTCTGCTGCCTGTATTGCTGGCATTTCTGCACTACTAGCTAACTTTGGACATAGCTTCCACTTAAACTAATACCAACCACAGTAGGCAAAGCAGTGGGAAACACTGTGGAGTTCCACCAGTTCACGAAGAAGTCACGTGGGCCAGAAACTCTTCTACTCACCTTTCTTCTCAGTGTCAGAGACACGCTCCTGGGTTAAACCGACTTGCATCCCTCTAGTGAGTTTGACTCCCTTGAGTATTACAATAGCCTCTATTACAACTTGCAATTTTACTTGTTAAATTATTTGATAAATATAGAAACATTTCTTTAAATAATTTGTTTAACATTTTACAGAGAAATTCCCCAAATCTACCAATGTTTAAATCCTCACATTTGGATGGACTGTCTGAGTGACGTCTCTGGCTTCACAACATGTCACATAAGACAAGGATCCTCTTGTCCAGTCTGCAGCCTTCTTGCAATCAGATAATGGACTCTTGCTTTACAATACTTTATTTTTAAAGGTTAGCACATCAGCCCACAGACCAAAGAGTTGCAGGTGTGATTCTAGTCAAGGGCACGTACTTTAGTTGCAGTTTGGTTCCTGGCCTTGGTTGGGGTCGTGTGGGAGGCAAACAAATGATGTGTCCTTCTCACATAGATGTTTCTTTCTCTCTCCCTCCCATTCTATCTGAAGATAAATGGGAAAATATCCTCAGGTGAGGATTAAGAAAATAATAATAATAAACTAAAATACTTCATTTTCATGTATTTGGAAAGAATTCAGATATAAACTCCTTAACAGGCTTTTTAAATGTATAGAACTGTCTTATATAAGCATTGTGATCTGCTTGTTCTGCACTCCAGTCACACAAGCCTTCCAGGCTTTTGTTTTGCTTTGTTTTTAATGCTGCATGTTTTTTTTTTTTTTAATTTATTTGGTCCCAAATTCATGCTAGTATCCTTTTTGTGTTTTATCGACCAACTATCTCTTATGGAATAGGTGAAGTCAGGTCTCTGTGTTTATACCACCGTACGCATTTTGTCCATTGGTGGTAGAAAAAACTAGTGACCTAATTATGTCATTTTTAATTAATGTGCTTCTCTCTTCATAGACTGTAAGCCCATAAAAGCAAAACCAGGATTTAAAATAAATTATACTACCCTATTCCTAGTGTCAAGCACAGTGTATGATGTGGAATAGATGCTAATAAGATAGTCACTGAATGACACCAATGACCACATGGATGTACAAATAAATGGATGAATGAGGACCCTTAGGGAGGAATGAGCATTTTCCAGATAACCACAATGGTTTTCACAGATAACATATCAGACATTAAATGAGGCACAGTTAAAAGTAGCATATGTGGGGATGAGTAGGTGAAATGCAGGCAGCTATGTTGAAACTGGATTTCATTTTATTTTTATTTCTTGCTCTTGTGGGGTAGCACCTGTGCACTGCTCTTGCTAAGTAGCATCACCTGGTGGTGATTGCTTAAGGAGAGCCTGTGAATTAAGATCTTGATTGGATAGCTGTTTAAGATTCTTTTTACCTCAACATTTTCTTTTTTTCTTTGTGAATTATCGTGATTCTTTTTATTCATTCTCTCATTTATGAAACTTGACTATCTGCTTTATGTTTTTCCTTTGAATCAGCACTAAAACTACTATCAGTCAAAATCATTTGGCAAAATGTGATGTTGGCCATGGAACAGCAAGAAAGGTTTCAAGGTGAAGGAAGGCAATCATGGGGTTGCAGGGCCTGATGCCTGTCATTGCTGCGTCCTTCACCCTGCCGGCCTCGCCTCACTGCACCCTCTCCTTAACAAACTGCAACATGCTCACCCACTGACCTCACATACCCATGTGTTTTGGACATGAGGTGAGGAGGTGGAGGAGGGGAATAGCAATGTAATAGCAGGTTTGGGAGAGCAGGGAACTGCAAAGCAAGAAAATAGATGAGAGCAGCAGGAGGCAGTGGGAAGGCCTACAGAGAGTGGAAACAGGCAGCGTTTATATCCCAACCTATGTCTCCCTGGCCAGTGCCGGATCTGTGCTCCTCCTTCCCATGCTGGTGCTCCCTCTGTGTGCAGCGTCCTTGTCCCTTCAAATCATCATACTGTCCTCCAAGACCCAGCTCAAAACTCACCTGTAACCCCCACATTAATCAGGCCTGTCCCAACATGCCATTCTGTTCTTAAATTGTATTGTCTGTGTTCACATGTCTAATCCCTAGTAGACTGAGTGCCAGAGAAGTAAATATCTCAATTATTTATGTACATATTCTTGGAAAATGTCTGACTTAAGGTAGATGCTGAGTAAATATTTGTTGAAAGAAAGGAAGGTAGAAAGAAGAAAGAAAAGAAGGAAGGGAGGGAAGGAAGAAAAAAGGAAGGGAGGAAGGGGGGAAGGGAGGAAGGGAGGAAGAGAGGTAGGAACGAAGAAAGGAAGGAAAGAATTTGTAACATTTTAAAAAATCTATTAGCCTTTTTAAACAAGATTGAGCACTAGAAAGTACCTGGGTTTTAGAGTCAGAAGTCCCAATTCTTCTCTTATTGTCTTATGTTCTATGAAATTTCTGTAGATGCCTGAACCTTGGTTTTCTCATCTGTCCAGCACATAATACACATATAAAGTACTACCTATGTTGCCTAAGACACATTTTTGACTCATCATCTCTTGTTCCCACCCTTTCTCCCATAAGCATAGGAACCTGAAATAATATATGTACCTATTGTTTATGACTTGGGTGATATAAATTTCATTTGTTTAATGCTGTTATCTTGCATTTCCCAAATAATACCTGTACTAAGTGTTTTCCCTGCTTACTATTGAAAGAAAAAGCAATCCAGGTGGGTACTGGAAATATTGGGGGAACACTTGTAAAGTATATGATTGTCCAACCAGTATGTCGTACACCTGAAACTAATACAGAATAATATTGAATATAAACCACAATTGAAAGAAAAGCAATTCATGCATATCACCATTTAAACTGGTAATCTGTCTGAAGGATTTTAATAGTTCCTTTCAAAACTGACTTATGATTAAAAGATATGAGTCCGCTAAACCTGTGAATGAGATTTGTATGAGATTCCTCACACAGTAGTCCACAGGTTCATTATTTTTTGCTTATAATTTCCCAAATCACCCCAGTTTCTTCCTTGCACAAAGAGTACTACTAATAGTATGATGCGGCCCCATTGCCACTGACTTCAGAAATGAAGGTATGGTATAGACTGGTCACACCGCTGTGGAGATAGGACGCTCTCTCCAAGGTCTCAGCCACCACATCTACACTCCCTCCCGTGGTCAGTGCCTGTTTCCAGGTTCTTGCTTTCCTCGTCACTCACATTGCAATGACAGTAATCACTTGTGTACTTGTACTGAGAAATAGACACAGTATAAATCATGGGTTCTGGCACACAGTAGTAACTCAGTAAATACAAGTTTTCTTTGCTCTGATCTCTGGGAACATCTGCTCTGAGCCTTGCCACCAAGATGGTCATAAACCCATCTTGTCCTGTCCTTCAACCCTTTGAAAATAATTTTCCCAAACACATTTAAAGAGGATAGATGGGCCCTGGCCAGTTTGGCTCAATGGTTGGAGCGTCGGCCTGCGGACCAGAGAGTCCAGGGTTTGGTTCCCACTAGGGGCACATACAAAAAAAAAAAAAAAAAAAAGAGGATAGGTGATCCTTCTGTATCAGAAAGAAACACACATACTGAGTGAGGGTCAAAAGAGCCTAAGAATGGTTATCATAAAACTGCTTATTTACCAATTTCATAAAGACCCAAAAATCATCCCTGCTGTTAAGGTCACTGGTGGGGGGGGGGGGGGGGGGCTGGCAGCTGCTCTCCTCAACAATACCAGGAACATTCTGACACTGAAACTAGGGTTACTTGTTGAATTTTACATGTAAAATTGAGTGTCTCAGTCCCAAAAAAGAAATAGCTTTTCCTAGTGTTTAACTATGTGAGACAGAGAAATTACAATTTATTGATGGTACTATTCCAAGCATTCAATTAAGTGTCTTTGATATAGTATTAACTTCATTTTTACAAAGACCCTATATATATATATATATATATATATATACACATACATATATAATTATCCAAACTTTAATGATTAGGAAACATACTTAAATAGGCTAAAGATATGCCCAAAGACAAAATGATAGAATTTGGCATTATCAGTATTTGAACCCATATTTTTTTATTACTTTATAGTATGCAGCCTAACTAATATTCAAATCTTGGGCTATAATAAACCCCAAATATATCTATTTATATACTATATAATGTATTTTCACTTTTTGAAGAAAATATTTTACTGATGTGAAAAGAGCTTAATGCATTCACATATAAAATAATATCAGACAGTTTTAATTTCTGAAAGATTCTCTCTCTCTCTTTCTTTCTCCAACTGACAGATTTTTTACATGAAACTTGGCAACTCTGACCTCATCTCAGATAGATTTAATCTGTCCCGTCCCTGTGTTTCCATAGTACATCTTACTCTATGTGTTTTACTATCTAGATATTAATAATCTATCCATAAATATTCCTCTTAAATTCATTAGATTTTCAGTTCCTGGAAGGTAGATTTTAGATTGTACTATATGAACCTGATATTTTTGATAAAAATTATAAAATAAAAATTTCAATAGTTCATATTTAATATATCCTACTTAATTTTGTATCTATCAAAGGCCCTAGAAAAATTCCTAATTAAAAACAAACAAACAAACAAAAAAACTTGCCCGGCCAGTGTGACTCAGTGTTTGAGTGTCTACCTATGCACCAAGAGGTCACTGGTTTGATTCCCGGTCAGGGCACAAGTCCGGGTTGTGGGCTCCATCCCCAGTTAGGGGCATGCAGAAGGCAGCTGATTCATGTTGATGCTTCTGTCTCTCATTGATGTTTCTATCTCTCTCTCTCACTAACAACAACAACAACAACAAAATAATAAAAAACATTTTTAAAAAATAAAACTTTAATGCATACTCTGTGCCAGAAAATCCACTAAACAATATAAACATCATGTCATTTATCATCATTATAACTACCTGGCATTTTAATGTAACAATTTTATAGATAACAACTGTACAGCTTATACTGTTAAGAATTAGAAATATATGTTTTTAGATATGTATTGAGTGTATTAGCTTTTGTCTTACTCTCAAATTTATTCAATGTCTACCATCGAAGCTTGCTAGATATATACTTACTAAGTGGGACCAAACAGTATTAATGTGAAGCAAAAGTTTAAATTATTTTTTGAATTTCAGAATATCATATTTACACTTTTTTTCCTGAGATCTGAGGCATATGTATGAATTAATACAAAATTTAGTTTCCAGTATATGTGTAACAGGTAAAAATTGCCATTGTTCTCTATACTTTAAGATAGAAAATCTTGTCTTAACATTCCTCCTAATTTTACTCACATAGGACCTCAGATGCTTAATACATGCCTGTTTAATCAAATTTTAATCAAAATGGGTAGCATAATTCTACTTTCTGGCCCCACAATAACATGCATGTTTATTATGCAAGGGACATGGCCATGGCCCTCACACATCTTATTACAACTGTGTGAGGACGGCTCCAGAAGGCTCTTCCGAGGGTTGGAGGACAGTGTGTGCAGAAAGACCAATCTCAGTAATGACAGATCCTGATCTTCCTCCCCAGCGGTCCACCTCACACAAAATAAGACCTTCTCAGCAGATTTTTGTTTTCTTTCATTTCTTTTAAAATGTATATTCTGAATAGAAACAATTGAGAAGGAGGGAGAGAGAGAGATTGACTGATTTAAGGATGGGGAGAGTTGGAACTGATAAACCACTGAATCACACTTGCCCCCTAGACCCCTCACTCTAACCCAGTGTTGAGCATTCCAACTACAAGATAATAACCAGCTATGTAAAAATAATGTGTGACAAAAGAACTATCAAATATATGAATACTGAAAATGTGCAGACTGAACACTTCCAGCTCTAATTATGCGAGTATACAAATCAGCAGAAGCAGCTGTTTAGGGGACTGCATTTCATTGACTTCAGATTAGCAATGATTTGAAAAGGCGCTCAGCCACTGTGACCTTGCGTCTGTCTTTTTCATCCCTGAAAGGCTGGTCTGTGAGACACCGTCAAATTCAAATGTCATTCACACTGGAGTAGCAGGAACAAAGCAGGATTTCCATTAGAAGATCTAATTAAGAGAATAATATTTGCCTATTGTCAGTGCCTAATTAGTTTCTCCTGTATTCGTGTTTATAAAGGTGGCTCTGTTATAATTACAGTTCAACAAGTAGCCGTTATATAATGTGTTCCATTGTAAAAACTATAACTGAGATACTTGAAAGTCTTCTCCCTTCTTCCTGTACATTTACCCACACACACAATAGAGATATCAAATGCTTCCATTTTACTCATTACTTTTTTCTTCCCAGTGTGAGACACATACTAAACAGCTCAGTGGGGTGGGGGGAGGGGCGGGGAGAACTATTCTACCATTGAATAAATCAAATTCTGCAGCCTATGGACTTGAGAATTGAGAGGTTATTAGAAGTTCACTGTAGGTTTTCTTGCATTTTAAAAATGATGCTTCCCTCTGACTCTCACTTTCTATAAAAGTGTAATAGAAATAGACCAAGATAAAAATGACATGGGCCTGAGCAACAAAACCTGTAGAACACTCCATTGGTAATGACATTCTATGTTAATAGGGGAGGTAAATTGGGCTTAAAGACAATAAAATGATGTTCTGTGATTACTTCTAAAAAGGAAGTTTGATCATGTTAATTTACTACTTTAAGACAATGTGATTAATTCGATCAGAAACATGGAAGACCCCCGGCATTTGAGTACTGTGAACTCACAATCCCTCTTCGCCATATTTCTTTAATACCCTAACCTAAAACAGAGGATGATAATGTCATTTTTTGTTACAATGTCATATTCTGAGACAATGGACAAACAAAAACAATAATAACAAACAAGCAAACAAAAAGCCAAAAACATACTTAAAATTCTGGCCGGGAAGTAACATATGTCACTTAAGCTCACTTTCCTTTGGTAAGCATGAAGTCACAAGACATGTGTCTGGGAACTATAGTTTTTTCTGGGCAACCTTCTCCCAGTGACAATTCCAGATTATGAAAGGAAACAAATTCAGTTGCAGAACTAACTGTCTTTTTTTGCACCATTTCTACTGAATAGGCTGCTTAATTCCTCTGCCATTTCATTTGGTGATTTCTCACTCAACCTTCAAATTATGTTCAAGCATAATTTCCCTTTATACTCATCTGTGATCTGCCCACACAAGATAAGAAATTGCCGCTTTCTTACAGCTCTAACATCTATAAATATTTTTACCACAGTAGGTAAAATGTTTGTGTGGGACTATTTAATTGCCCCTCTTATGCTCATTTTTAGTATCATTTCTACTCACTTCCACTACTCCCCATAAGTTGTTTCCTCCTCCTTCATTGCTTTAATTATTAGTTATGTTTTGGTAAATTTCACACCTATATTTCTATAGTAATGCTTTCTCTATAATATTTTATGAGTGTTAATGATTTTAATACTCAAAGTATTGGTCACAGTTCTCAGAGAAATAGAACAATAGGGGATATAGATAGATCAATAGATAGATACGTAGATAGAGACATATAGTTATAGCTAGATAGATATACAGATATAGATTCACATCGACATGAGTTGGATTATAAGTTGGGTAATTATAAATTGGACTGTGTATGTATATAAAGAGATTTATTATAAGGTATTGACTAAAGCTAGAGGCCCAGGAAGGCCTTTGGTACATTGTTGAGAGGCCTGAGAGCCAATACACATTCTAGTCTGAGTCTTGAAGACCTGAGAACTAGGAATGTTAAGAGTAGAAGACTCCAGCATTCAGGCAGAGAAAGAATTTAACCTTGCTCTATCTTTTTGTTCTATTCAGGTTCTCAATGGATTGAGTGCTGCCCACATACATTGGAGAGAAACATCTGATTCACTCAGCCCATCAATTCAAATGCTAATCTCTTCTAAAAACACCTTCTCAGACATACCCAGAAAGGATGCTTCCTCAGCTCTCTGGGTATTCCTTGGTCCAGTCAGGTTGATACACACAATTCACCATCATGTGATATAGCAATACCTACTTAGAGATATTTAATGTGAATGAGTTGTTTTCTGTTGCTGCATTTCAATTATCACCCAAAAACTTTGTGATATCAAACAACCATTTGGGTATGCTCAGAATTTTGTGGTCCAGGATTCTAGAAAGAGCAAGGAGGGGTGTCTTAATCTGTGCTCCACATTAAGTAAGGTCATCAACTTGGATGATTCAAATTTCTGGGGATGTCTTGATTTGATTAACTGAATGTATATATCTGGGCCCTCAGTTCTGTCCACTGGATCACTTGGTTCTTCCTTTTATCTTTTCTTGGTTTGGAATAGCCAGGTAGGCTTCTTTAGTCACATATCCAGTGTATGCTCAGAGATGCCTGGAATAGTCTCTTCCTCAACAACATTATTTTTTTTCAACTTGGTGTATCTTTTGTTGGGGTTAGAAAGAAGTTTTATGTTAGAAGTTAGTTAAGCATGTTCTTCTCTAAATTATTCCCCAAACTCAACAATTATTCTTCGGTTCAGTTTTCTCTTGTCAAGTTTTAACATAATAAGCTTGAAGATGCTAATTGCCATATTGTTAATGTTTTGCCTACAAATTTCCCAGCTAGACCCATGAGTCAACTAGGTACTCTTTCTAGTTTCCACATTTCCTCATGTAAATGTTACCAAACATTCTGCTACTGTATAACAGATGTCTCTTTTTCTCCACTCACCAGTGACATTCTCCTCAGGACCTCTTCAATAGTCTTCTTAAGGAATTTCTAGCTTCCATCCACCCTTTCAAAGTCAATACCACCTGCTTGAAATTTGTATTATGGTGGCATCTCACCTGCAGATGACTTTGCTGTGGTTAACAATTACAAAGTACCCCAAGTTTAGCACATAATCCAGCAACTGTTTTGTTATAATCATGATTTTATATTTTAATTAGGAATTTAGGTAGTGCTCAGTGAGGATGCCTTTTCTCTTTTCAATTACTTGGGTCTTCAGATGGGGTGACTTCGTTAGCTGGAGATGGCTGAGACAACTTGGTAAGAGCCTCAGTCCACCTTACAACTTCAGCTTATCCTCTGGTAACAGTGTATATTGTCTCTAACTAGGTGAGGGTCCTCTCCCATTTTACCACATATCCCCTAGAATCCCCTTGTATCCTGGACTCCTTTCCATTGCATCACCCATGTTACTTTAAAAAATGAACAAAAAGCCCTGTTGACTTGCTTCCATATCTTATGAAACTAAAATCTCTGTGAAGGGAGTGATCATATCACTCTTTTTCACCATTATATCTCCACTACTAAAACATTGCCTGTTATATGGCAGATGCTCACTAAATGTTTAATGACTTTTGAAGCCATCAATTGCTTTTTAATTCCCATTGAAAAACCAACCATGAGCCCATGGCAGTTCATCTCAGTGACATAGATGTATATTTGTCCAACTCTAAACATACATATAATTTATCCATAATATATGAAGACAGGTTAGCCAGAGGGAAACCCAAGTCATGACGGAGAGTGAGGAGACAAAGGTTTTAACCAGTAAGGCAGTCCTCAGAAAATAATCTGAAAGCCATTGCAAAGCCAAAGAGAATGAACCACAATATTAAAAGGTGGGATGAATGTAACATTTGCAAAAACTAAAAAGAGACAATACACTAAAGTAAATGTTACTTCTTAAGCTGTGGATAGATGCTTTGTCCCATCTTGTTTTTGCTTGGGGAGGAGATGTACAGATAAGTCAACTTTAAGGAGTTTCTTTGGTAAACAACCTAGCATTTCCATATTATCTCACATGCAAATAACTCTGTAAGTAATCAGGAAGTTAGTCATCTTGTTTTTTTAAATAATTTTTTTTCTTTATTGATTTGAGAGAGAGAGGAAGGGAGAGGGAGAGAGAGATAGAAACATTGAAAAGACAGAAGATTTATTGGCTGCCTCTTCATGCCCCCCACTGGGGATCAAGCCCACAACTTGGGCAAGTGCCCTGACCAGGAATTGAACCCATGATCTTTCGGTGCATGGGTTGATGCTCAACCACTGAGACACACTGGCCAGGAAATTCAGTTGTTTTAAGTGAGCTTACTGGCAGGCTCTTGGGCTGGCTTTAAACTGTAGTTTGGATGTGTTTGCAAATAGACTGGAATAAGTTACTTGAAAAGACAAGAAAGCCATGATGAGAAAGACTAATGGATAATGACATTTAAATAAAGTCTAAGCCATCGCCATTGCTAAAATTATTGAAATTTATTGTTTGTTTAGTAATTCATTAATGAATTTGGATGGAAAGCTATCTGCCAATTATAGAGGTGGACTTAGGTCTGTGGAACACAGAAAATTTTTTTACCCACTTAAATAAAAAGTGATCTGAAAATCTTATTGTAAATAATCTCTCAGTTTTAGATTCTGTATCTTTTCTCAAAGACATTAAAATTTTTTCTAATGTATCAGACACCCCCAAACCTGACACCTTATGTGAAAAGGCTTCCATGATTCACCTGTGGCTTGTTTGCTCAGCTGAAGACCTGTGTAAGTGAGTTCTTAGCCAGTGGCCATCACTATACCATGTAGATGGGCCCATTTCCCTGGACACAGACTGAACTATTAAAGCCACACCTATTATTCTATGATTATGTTTATATATACACACAATATTGATTCACACCCTCACTGTTCTAGCTCATCACTGGCCTATCTGTAACAAAAAAACTATAAATAATAAAGGACTTGTTGGAAACTAGGAAAACAGCGGTTTCCTAAATCAGAGTCTCTTCATCTTTTGTTCAAAAACCATGCTGATCAACAAGGAGAGCAAATAAAATAATATATAAGCCACACCTGCCACATAACCTTATTACAGAGAATTCTATAATCTTGAAGTTATAAGAAATAGGAAAATACATATAAAACTCCAGTTGACCCCTGGCCAGTATGGCTCAGCAGTTAGAGCGTCGGCCTGCGGTCCAGAGAGACCCAGGTTCAGTTCCCGCTAAGGGTGTGTACCTCAGTTGCAGTTTGTCCCTGGCCCTGGTTGGTCATGTGGGTGGCAACCACTTGATGTATCCCTTTCACATTGATGTTTCTCTCTCTCTTCTCTCTCCCTCCCACTCTATCTGAACAAAATGGAAAAATGTCCTTGGGTGTAGATAAAAACAAAACAAAACAAACACCAGTTGACTCAGTTCTGGAGTCCACACTGACACAGTAAGGTACAGACTGTGTAAAAGTTGAGAAAGCAGCAATGTCCTGCACCAGGGAGCACAGATACAAACCATCTTAAATGGGATTTGGGAGGAATGTCCCATACCTACAAGGGAATTAATGAAAAAGTATCTAAGATCTAGTAGATCATGGCATTTGAGATTGTAAAAATGGAAGAAAGCACATTTCTCAGTGGTCTCTACCTCACTGTGCTAAAAGAAAGAGGCAATTTTTTAACATTTTTTTTCTTTATTGATTTTAGAGAAAGAGGAAGAGAGAGATAGAAACATTGATGAGAGAGAACAAGAGAACATGCATTAACCACCTCCTGCATTCCCCCACTGGGGATTTGTCCCACAACCTGGGAATGTGCCGTGACTGGGAGTTGAACTGGCAACCTATTGGTGCATGGGTCAATGCTCAATCACTGAGCCACACCAGCAAGGTGAGAAAGAGACATTTTTACGCTAAGAAGCCTAGTAAGTCACTCTGTCAATATAGATCACCTATTATTACTTGTCCAGGGTAACATAAATAATTTAAAATTTAATTTAAAAAAATCTAATCAGCGGTGCTATATAAATTTAGTATAAGAAGAAAAGCAAACATTAGAAAATATTTTGGTAGATAAAGAATTTCCTCTTTGAAAATATGTAACCTCAAAACCTAATATCATAATATCTCAACTAGATATATTTTAACAAGTCTCCAAAGTAGAAAGTAAAACATCTTGAGTCACACATTTATAGACTCAGGAAAAAAAAAATATATATCCTAAAAACAGAAAAATGAAAACAGACCAAACTTAGGGAAAAAAATAAAAAGAATAAAGAAAATTAAAAAGAAATGTATACATAAAAAATTACCAACATAGGCACCTTTTAATACAATCCCATTGAAAATATAATGAAAGGATTTGGAGAGATAAGATTAATGTAAAGCAACTCGATGGTGATGGATATAAAGATTGCTAAGGATGGTCCATCCTTGAAGAAAAGAAACAAAACTATAGATGATCGCAAATAAAATACAAGAAAATGTTGGAGCTATAAAAGCAGAGCTGAATCTGTGGTGTTGTATTTAAAAGTTACTGTGTATGAGAAAAAACTGACCTGAAATGGTCAATTCTGAGACATATCTAGCATGAATATTACACCTGAGGAATTCTGAGTAGCTGAAGTAATGTTCACCATAAAATTTGAAATTCTAAAATTTGTATTCAAGAACAAATTTTAAAAAAGAAGGATGAAAAAAAACAAACAAAACAAATACAACTACCCCAGAACTCATCCCTTTAGTATAATTAGACAACAGAGAAATTTAAGTTCCCCAAAACACATAACAAACTAGAATGGGGACTATCTAACTATGCCAGGGAGCAGGACAGCTCAAAGAGAGAAAGATACGTCAAAAGGATGCAGGAATAAGCTTTAAGGGGCTACTTCTGTCTGAATTGTGGACCTCTCGACATCAACAATAATAACAACAGCACTAGATTATAATAATAGTAATATTCAAACTAAGTTATCAAAAATACAGAGTTTCCTTTAGGGGAGGGATTAGCTGCCCGGAAATGGAAGTCTCTTGTTCATCCTCCCCTCTTCTCACTGCTCACTCAGCTGGCCACGCACTCTCCTGCTTATCCTGTGGTGGTGCCTCAGAAAATTGAGGAAATCAAGACTATCTGCTCACAGCCAGATGAAAAGATGCTGTCAAGGTCAAGAAAAACAAAGTTTTTGTGAAGTTCTAAGCAGGATACCACAGACACCTGTACCGCCAGGCATCAGGAAAGTAGACGGACAGTGGAGCAGGCCTAGCCCCAGGTCTGGCTGTGATTTTGAATTTACTAGGTACTCTGATTTTAAATTTACTAATATTTAAAAATATTTTTTTACAGAAAAAAAGGCCAAAAAAAAAAAAAAAGAAGAGAAAGTGAAAATTAAAAAATAAATTAATAAATTAAAACTATTTGGGGATAAGAATGCCAGTTAGTAATTGTACAAAGAATGACATATATTTTTTTAATCACCATTTTGTAGATACCAATGCAATCATTGTGACAGGCAATGATCATCACTGAATATTAAATGCTTAAATAAAATTGTTTGGGAATTATCATATTTACATGCTTCCCAATATATAACCTCACATGAAAACCCCTTAATTGTAAACTTTTCAAACTATAACAGCACAGTATGTCCCTTAATTGTAAAAGGAAAAAGAATATTAGCATGAAAAGATCTGGCAGACACCAACTTGACCATGTGGTTTTGTAAAGTCAATAATGACAACACAATATCACTGTCTATGTTTTGGGAAGTAAAAGCCCTTGGCAAACTCTTGAGTCCTGTTTTCAATGACACATTTTACAAATGAAACTGGCTTAGAGATTTTATAAAGAAAGAAAATAAAAGTTTTGGTTGAGGTCTGAAAAACAAACTAGCAATTCTAGTTACAAAGCTATTAAGCATAGACCAGGGCAATCTAAAGACTTTCTCAAGAATTGCAGTGGTAGGTAAGTTGTCTATTACTAACCCTCAAATGGTCTCCCAGGGACTTTAACTTATGTACTTGAAAATCTTGGAGAACATCATTCCTAATTAGTCTAAGTAGCATAAACTTCTGTCTGGGCAAGAGCTTACAAGAAAATATTACTTAACTAGTAATGACCCCTACTGGATTTCTCCTCTTCAATTCTGATTCCAAGAAGATAGAGGTGTTGGTTTTCTAATCTGCCCTTTACCATCCCTGACTAGAGTCTCTGGCTCCATGTGTTTACTCAAGCAATGGTGATATGAATCGAATTATATTAATAGATGCCTCCTCCACCCCTAACACTGAGGAGATACTAAGCACAAATCAACTGTTTCTTCCCCCATCAACTTTTTTTTTTTTTTAACACTTTATTTTCTCCAAAGTACTTCAATGTCAGCCTTTCAGGGTTCTAGCTCAATACACAAATAGTTAATGAAGCCCATTTGGACCACAACTGAAAAAGTTAGTTATGTTTTAAAGGGTAAAGGTAAAAGTTTGCAAAAGGCAGAAACTAGAAATTGTGTTGCTTGCATGACCTTTGCTCAGCCTTTTGTTGAGTATGGGTTATCGGATTATCCACAAAACAATGAATCACCCAGCAGATGCTGAAGGAGATACCAGACCAGTCCTACTGCAAAGTAGACAATGGGCCAAAGTACATCAGCAGAAATTGCCGGAAGCTAAAAGTAGAGTATATAATTGGTACCTTGATTCGAGGCTGAACCCTTCTCTGCTCAGCCTGCCTGCACCCAGGTACATGCAATAAAGCCATTTTGCTCTACGTTGGCCTTGTGCTGTGGATGTGATCTCCCACTGCCTCAGACCTTTTATTTGGTGCTGAAACCCATGAGGTCTGTGAGGATCCCACATAGGGGGCAATTGAGGGCCCCCAGAGTCCTCCAGGCCTCCTGTCGGACCAGGATCAATCACATTCTCAACTGGATACCAGACCTCCAACCTTTCCTGCCGACCCAGCATCAGCACTGGATGCTAATTTGCTGGTGAGTGTTTTTGCCTACTGGTCTGATTTTCCGGGGCTGTCTTGTTATCTCCCGTCCTGAACATAAGAGAGCCAGGTCTCTTGGTCACATCTGTGTGATGGTCCCTTCCTTAATCCAGAGCTGATCGGGACATGCTCCTGGGGAGCCAGGTTCTCTCCACTCACCATACATCTAGGGATGCCTGATATAGGTGAGTTGTATGTCTCGCTACTCTAAGGGAGAAGGGGGGATACCTTCTTCCACTAGTGTATCTGTCAGACCACTAGGCCACGACATCTCACATCGCAACATGGGAAACACTCAATCTTCCATCCCTCGTACAACACCCTTAGGATGTCTTATAAATCTACAGACCTAGGGCTCGCTCAGGACTTACATTCCAAACAACTCATTTTTTTACTGCAACACTGCGTGGCCTCAGTACAAATTAGACAATGGGTCACAATAGCCTGAGAACAGCATTTTCTTTTTTTTTTTTTTTAATTTTTTATTTATTAATTCCTTTTTGTTACAGATTTTTCTCATTTTTTCCCCATTGACACCCTCCTCTCCTTCCCCGCCTCCCCATTCCCAGCTTTGTTGTCTATGTTCATTGGTCATATATACATGCATATAAGTTCTGTGGTTTATTTCTTCCCCCACAAAAAACCCTGTCCTCTGAGGCTTGTCAGCCTGTACCGTACCTTCATGTCTCTGGGTTAATTTTGTTCAGCAGTTTGTTTAGAGAACAGCATTTTTGGTTTTCTCACCAACATAGACAATTTCTGTCAAAGGCAAGGAAAGTGTCTGAGGTTCCTTACATCTGGGCTCCTTTGCAATCAGATCACACCCCTCTTTATATGACTCTTGCTCTCCCGCCCAGATCTTTCTGCTCCTCTAATCCTCCCAGACCTCCCTCTGAAGATGAGGTGCTAACTTCTCCTGTTTCCTCCTTTCACAGAGGAATCTCACTTGCTCCACCACCTCCTCCCTCAGCACCCCCCAGCAGGGCCTTCTCCTCCAGCCCCTTCTGTAGGCCCCCACCCCACCCTGAACCTCCTACTCCAGCTTTGACTCCTCTACCACCGAAAACAACTCCCTCACACACACGATCGGAACCACCTTTGGTCCCTATCCATCCCCTACCTCAGCCCCCGTTTTAGGTGCCCCCTGAAAGAAGCAGCAGGAGCTGAAGGGATTGTCAGAGCTCATGTCCCCTTCTCTCTCTCAGATTTGTCCCAAATAAATAAAAGACTAGGATCCTTTCCTCAGGATCCCACCAGTTATACTCAGGAATTCGAGTACCTTACCCAGTCCTGTGATCTAACTTGGAATGACATTCATGTTATTCTCTCTTCCACCCTTAATTTAGAAGATATAAATCGAGTCTGTGTTACACCCAGGGCTATGCTGATAATCTGAGGTGACAATCCCCCACTAACCCGGTAGGGGCCAAAGCAGTCCCTAGCCAAGGTCCCAGGTGGAATTATCAGGACAATGAGGCAGGTAGAAAGCCAGGGGCCAAATGGTGATGTCTCATTGTGGGACTTGAAAAAGCTTCACACAAGGCAATTAACTATGAAAAACTGTCTGACATAATCCAGGAAAGAAATGAAAACCCTGCGACCTTTCTGTCCCCCTTACACAGGCCACGAGAAGATGCACTAACGTAGATCCCACCAGCCCAGAAGGGACTGTCATTGTAAACCTGAGATTTATCTCTCAGTCAGCCCCAGACATTAGGAGAAAGTTACGAAAACTTGAAGATGGCCCTCAAACCCCTCAACAGGAACTTCTGAATCTAACCTTTGAAGTTTTCAATAATCGTAATGAGGAGACTAAACAGCAAAGAAGAGCAGAATTCCAAATGCTTGCCTCTGCCATCAGAGCCCCACTGATCAAAGGGTCAGCAAACCCCCATCAGGGTGCAGAAGAAGGGCCCCCAGGATCAGCAGAGCGATCCCTGGGTCCCTGCTTTAAGTGCAATCAGACTGGCCATTGGGTGAGGCAATGCCCCAGTCCCCAACCACCGCCTAAGCCATGTCCTCAGTGTGGAGGGCCCACTGGAAGTCGGACTGTGGACAGACTGTGCAGAGTCGGTCCTCACCCCTTCCTCGGGCTGGTGGAACGGTCAGTCCAGGCCTTGTTCTGATTGGCCTCTCGGCAGAAGACTGAAAGTGCCCAGGAATGGACGCCTCGAACGTCATCTCAAACTCCATATTTTGGGTAAATTTGGCAGCAGGTAGGCCAATTTCATTTTTAATTGATATCGGGGCAACTTACTCTGCCCTCCCCAAGTTCAGGGGACCTCTTCCCCACTGGGATTTCAGCTGTGGGAACTGATGGCCAAATATCACAACCCAGGGCAACCAGACACTCACTCGTTCTTTAGGCCCTTATCTTTCCCCACTGTTTAGTGTTACCAGCTGCCCCACTCCCTTTGCAGGGTGGGGCATTCTATCTAAACTCATGCTACTTTAACCTTTGCTCCTTCTCTCCCCACCAGCCACTCTCATTCTTTACTTTCTCTCCTCCAAAAATCTGCTTCCTCTCCTAACATAACCCCCCAGCGTCCCTCCCTCCCCTTGGGGGGGCCGAGCAGGGTCTGCTGGCCTTGCTGGCCTCTGGTTAGACACTACTACTCTTATCATTTTTCACTGACCCAATGAGGCAGGAGCGGGGGGCGAGCCCCAAGGGGCTCTTGCTTCTGGCCAAGTGCTGGGCTGCACAGGTTGGGTGCCACCTGCTCTGGGGACAGTGCTAGGTGGGAAGTTTGGCTGGGGCAGTACACCTATCAATTGATAACACAGTTGTCCTAAGGTGATCTCAGGGAGGACAGAAACCTCCTGTGGAAAAGAAGAAACCTCCTGTGACCTTGATTCTCAATACGAATACAGACCATGAAAGCATGTACCACGTATAATATCTCTCATTATAACCTAACGAGGGGCACCTGTAATGTAACTATTCATGATGTGTCTTAACCCCTGCAATGGGAGTTTATATGTGCAAACTCAGAGAGACTTGATGCAATACCAAAAAATTATACCAGGGAAATTAGTCACTATCCAGGGTGCAGTTCTGCCAATGACACTAGCCCTCTCCTCCCTCTATCATGGTTTAATCATTTGAGACTTACTGTGGGAACACCTCCCTCAGCCCAAATATGACTGGACTACTTTGCTTTCCAGAGGGAATGATGATTTTAGGTGCACTAAACATTTGTGCTCCCAGGAGAGCAATTGCTATTCAATGCCTAAACCCAGAAAAACAGGGTGGCTAATGGGCAGTAGGACATGTCACCCCAGCCAATACCTTAGTCCATCCCTTCATCCTTAATTCAACCTTATCAAGCCCTGAGCCCAGAAGCCATACCTTAATCCATCCCTTTTTGCCCTATGATGGCTTCTGGGCTCAGGGCTTGATAAGGAATTACTTATAATGCCATAATAGCAAAAAACATAACCGCGACCATGGTAAATATAGGTAGAGATACTGATGAAAATTCCAAGCTTCTTTCAAAAATTTTTGACTCTCTTGCCTGCATGGTAATAGATAACTGCATTGCACTAGATTATTTACTAGCCAAAGAAGGGGTGTATGCATGATAGCAAATACATCTTGTTGCTTCTAAGTTAACTCAACTGGCCAGGTTGAGGAGAGGACACAACAAATTCTAGGCAATGCCCAGTGGCCAAAAGAATTCAGTCAGGATCACTTAACCCAATCTATCTGGACAAGTATAGAAGCAGCCTTGCCTACACTAACCTGGTTACTCCCCTTCATAGGGCCCCTAGTATTAGCCTTCTTATTATCACTTGTTGGACCCTGCCTCTCGCTTCTGATTACTAGGTTTGTACAAAATTGGCTGCAAATTTTAGTCAACCAGACAGTTGGACAATTTGTTCTAGCACAGGTTAAAGGACCTTATCACCCCCAAGAAGTTATCTAACAAATTTTTTTAGGAGTCCGCGACAACCCCATACCTGCAGGAAGTAGACAAAGAGAAACTTTGCCCCGTTTCCCTTTTTTATCATTATAAGATGGGAATGAAAGGGTTAGTAATGTTTTAAAGGGTAAAGGTAAAGTTTGCAAAAGGCAGAAACTAGAAATTGTGTTGTTTGCATGGCCTTTGCTCAGCCTTTTGTTGAGTACAGATTATCGGATTATCCACAAAACAATGAATCACCCAGCAGATGCTGAAGGAGATACCAGACCAGTCCTACTGCAAAGTGGACAATGGGCCAAAGTACATCAGCAGAAACTGCCGGAAGCTAAAAGTAGAGTATATAATTGACACCCCAAACCTGATTTGAGGCTGAACCCTTCTCTGCTCAGCCCATCTGCACCCAGGCACATGCAATAAAGCCATTTTGCTCTATGTTGGCCTTGCGTTGTGATCTTCCACTGGCTCAAATCTTTTAACAACAACCTCTGTTTTAGGAGGTAAGGGATTTCATATATATATATATATATATATATACACACACACACACACACACACATATATATATATATATATATATAAATATATATCAGAATGTTTTGTTTTTTTATCCTTAACAAAACGTGATGGGGGGGGGGGGGGTGGATTGCATTTCCCCATAGTATCTAGCAAAACTGTGCATAAATAGCATGTGCGCTTTAAAATCTCTAGCTTTTACATTTAACTCAGGTTTAAGGTTCTAAACCTTAATAATGAAAGCAGAGGCATGTATCTCTGTTCTTAGCAGCCAGGAAAGGAAGGTAGAGAAGGTACAGAGGACACAATTGGAGCCTATGTGCTACAAATGTTTTACATAATCATAGCACCTCAAAGAAGTGGCTATCACAACTCTAATTTTATAGATGAATAAACAGACAATGTGAAAGATTTAGTAATTCTCTCTTGATCACATGAGAGTAAGAATTTTAAGTTCAGATTCTTACACAGTCCTTTATATTTCTTCCTTACCACAACGTGTTGGCAAAGTTAGCATTGTGAATATGGGATTGTACTCTAGCTCTGATGGAGGGCTCTTACCACAGACCAGCAGTTATGCAATCACAAGTACACTTGAAGGTACTTAAAGCCCTTGAGATGCATACATATATAGGTATGTCCCTATTTGTTGAATAAGTGAAATGCCTGGAGCCCATACGTGCTTGTGCTCTACTGATCTTAGACATTAGAATTGCACACTGTACTGGAGGATGCATCAAGTAGCTTTGTTCTGCTGCAAGAAGTCCTAGGCCATGTTCTTCAACAAATGACCCTGCTACCTCATTCTCAGCTGGGTGGACAACTTTACCCCCTCAGTAATCACTCTCCTCCAAATTGTTATAATCTCCCATTCATTTACAAATGCATCTGATACAGATAAATTACCAAGATAACCTTTTGCTTAGGTTAACAAGATTAATAGGAATCATTACATTAGTTAGAGATTATTACTTTTTATTGGTAAAAATGGAATTTCCCAATAAGCCACAGCAAGCAAGTTCTAACTGAGATGGAAAGTCTCTTTCAGGACAGTGGGTAGTCTCCTGCCTGGATATCTGTCACTTCAGTATATTGTCCTAAAGTGTATGAATCATGGGCAGGAGCCAAAAGGTAAAGCTGGAGAACAGTAGTACTCAGGCTTGCGTAGGCCAGAATTGCCTGAAAGCTTCTTCAGTCAGGTTGCTGGGCCCTCACCCTAGAATTTCTGACTCAGCAGCTTTGTGGTTTGGTCCCCAAATTTAAATTTCTGACCAATGTGCCCAATAATGCTCATGCTGCTGTTTCTGGGACTGTGTTCTGCAAGCCATTACTTCAGGACAATGTTTGGTACGAACTCTAGAGTAGTCATCACCCAGGATTGAAACCTGTCTTTCCCCAAGGGTTCCAAGTAAGTTTATTGAGAACATGGGCAATGGTTTCTCATCTGCTAAATAGGAATAACAATAGAATAAGTGATGACAAGCATATAGCAAAATGCCAGACCCATCTAAAGAGTTGAATAAGCAGTAACTATTTTTCTTATCTTCTCTAAGAATTCTCAGGAATGCAGTGAGGTCACTGAAAATCTGTAGAGTCTTTCCCAGTGGCTTCAGCCAGAAAAACACCACAGGAAGTGACTGCCAATCAAATCACCAAGCACTGATGCTGATGGAGACTTTCTTTTTTTGTTGTTAGTGTTGGACTCTTTATTTTATTTTATTAATTTATTTTTGTTACAGATGTTTCTCCTTTTTCTCCCTTAGACACCCTCCTCCCTATTCCACCCCTTCCACCCCCAGCATTGTTGTCTGTGTCCATTGGTTGCACACACATGCATATAAGTTCTGTAGTTTATCTTTCCCCTCCCCCCATGGGGACTTTAATTTCCAATCTTAATTTTAACAATGAGCAAATGAAAAGTCACGAAAGTGAGGTAGTGTTGTGATTTAGTGGTTCTTCAGACATTTCTTTCACACAGAGGACCAGTTGCTTGTTTAGGCCATTCAGGAAGATGTGTGAGTGTACAGGTTTGTTATAGGTCAGAAAAAAAGATTTATTTTCCTCTTGTGTCATTAAATCTAAGAAAAATTTTTTCCCATTATTCTAGCTGTAGAGGAGATGAACACCTCAACCCACACTGAATTGGTGGCCACACAAATTAGTCTGTGGCCCTTCTTCTTAAGGAATGCACAACTTATCTTTAGGGAGGTGTACAGGGTAAATCCTGCAAACAAAAGACTTGCCAAAGTATCTAATATACTTGTGTTCAAAGTCATTTTATTTGACCTTTCTAACCTGGCACGTGTGAACCTTGATTCTGGCTGTCCATCACTTTTTGTCCATGTATGTAAGATCTTCTTTTCCTGTAAGTGTATCCATCTGTTCACATGACATTACAAAGCACCATGTGAAAACCTTAAGGGAGAAATGGTGGGAAATACCGGGCTTTCCCTAAGCATTGAGCACATTTTCTCTTACAAAAGGAGAGCTATGTAATCAATCATATTTCCAGTTTCGCTGGGCTGCCAGGAAGATCAGAACCGAATCAGCAGGACTATTACAGCAATTCCATAGGCAACCTGATTTGTTTATGTTTTATTCCATCATCTCACTTGATCTCCAATCTCTCTTCCAATTTATCATTTTCCAGGCTTGAGAATTAGCTTAAAACTTATTACTGCACATGCCTTTCCTCTAAGCTGCCTCCCCAGATTCTACTGTGGAATGCAGTTCGCTTAGACATGGTACCTTTAGTCCAAATTATTTTCATTTATGCATGCAAAATTGCTAAAATGTCATAATTAAGATATCAAGATTTCTTGAAGTTCGGTTCTGTTGGAAAAGTTATGGAAAGCTAAAGAGACCCAGTATATAAAATCCACATACTCTAATGGAATGTTTATGCAGGTTCCATGGAGGCTGGTTGGCTTAAAATGATACATATCTAAATCCTAGGCAGTGCGCGCGTGTGTGTGCGCGTGTGTGTGCGCGTGTGTGTGTGTGTGTGGTGTCTCAGCTGAGAGCAGGAGAGAGCTGTTTTCAGGTGTCATAGTACTTGATTAAAGCAACAAGACAAAAAAAAAAATGAAAGTAACAGTCAAGGCTTTAATCACTTACTGCAATAGTAGCATAAGCAGGAGGCTAAACTGAGACAGAGCCAGATCCCCTGCTGTTCCATTCCCACCAGGAAACAGCACTTGAGTAGAGGGTCAATTGAATCAGTACAGACATGGCATTATCTCTGCTGAGGGAGTGAGAGAATAAAAAAGGCTTCTGCAGTTTTATAAACTCCAGAGCTGGGTAGAGGTGGAGCAGGAAACTCTAGGAGTGCACAAGTACTGAGTTCCATAGGGGAAAATCACCTTTAAGGATTCCCCATCCACCTTTAAGGATGAAGGCACCGGTGCTAGGAATGCAAATGTGTGTGCATGGGCATGGCTGGCCAGAGGCAGAGGGGTCCTTGACTCCACCTCCCTGCCAACACTACTGTGTGCATTGACTGTGAGAATGATGGGAGAGGACAGCTTTCCCATGAGAAGTGAGAAGGGCCTGGTTTCTGAGCACACAATTTTTCAACCAGGAGCTGTGTGTGTGTGTGTGTGTGTGTGTGTGTGTGTGTGTGTAAAAATGTCTACAACATGTTTTGTTTATAATAAAGGGGAATTTGGGAACAGATTGAAGAGAAACAGGGAGTACTTCCTGATGAAAAAAACAAATTCCAGTGTGACCCAGTTGGTTGATTATTGTCTCATGCACCAAAAAGGTCACCAGTTCTATCCCCTGTCAGGGTGCCTGTAGGAGGCAGCCAATCAATGTTTCTCTCTCACATTGTTGTTTCTCTTCTCTCTCTCTTCTCTTTTTTCTCTAGAAACCAATTGAAAAGATTAAATAATAATAAATTACAGCTGGATTAAAAAATCATATGTAATATGACCTAAATGTATTAATTCATGTATTTAGGCATTGACTGTACACTTGCTATGCAATAGGTTAGTATCAAGTAATTAGGATGAAGAGGAAAAAGATAAAGTCCTATCACTGAGAAGCTTGAAACAGAGGATATTCCCACTGGTTGTGCATTGTTAAAAGTGCAGTTTCCTGGTCTCAGAACTTGACATAAAAGAGAAAACTCACAGATCCTTGGCTTATTTTAGAGATTATCTCATGATGTGTTTTATACTGTCTGTGTAATAAACGTCCTCTGTTATGGTGGCAGGAACAGAGAGAAATATATGTTACTGACATTTTGAAGAAAAGCTATTACATGTTGTATGAATCTACTTAGGCTGCTATAACAAAATACCATAGGCTGGATGACTTAAACAACATATATTTGCTGGAGGCTAGGGATTCCAAGATCAAATTGATCTGGTGATGGCCCTCTACCTGGTTTGTGGTAGAACACCTTCTTACTATGTTTTCACATGGCCATTTCTTGGTGCAGAGGGGAGAGAAAGAGAGAGAGAGAGAGAGAGAGAGAGAGAGAGAATCACTTTCTTCTTATATAAGACCATTAATCCCACTATGAGGGCCCCAACCTATGACTTAATTCAACCCTAATTACCTCCCAAAGCCTTATCTCCAAATACTATTATAATGAGAGAGGGCTGGTTAGAGTTTCAAAATAAATTTTATGAGGACAAAATTTTCTGCCCATGAGAGCGAGAGAGAGAGAGAGAGAGAGAGAGAGAGAGATAGATAGATAGATGATGATAGATAGATCGATCGTTAATTATATTATGTATTTTATAAAGCATTAAGTTCTATTAGATTTTAAGAATCATTATCTGAGAGGACTCTCTGCCTATAAATGACAAAGAAACACCAAAATGTATTGAATGCGTTTTGTGGGCCGAGTGCTTTACACACATTTTCTTATATAACCTCAATGTGATCATTGTAGAGACCCTGGGAATTGAACACGCAGAGAAGGTAAGTTGTTCAGATAGAGCAAGGTGGTAAAAGTGAGGGCAAGAATTTGAACCTAATAGTCCTGCTATCAAATGTTGGTTCTATTATTTTTATTTGCCTTCCTTTCTGATTAACCCTGGAAACATTTTGCTTAGTGGTGGAGAGATTGCTGGTGACTGCCTCAAGAAACCAACCACTCATTCAAATTTTATTAGAAATCTGTTTCTCTGATGGTGGCAGGCAAAAACCAGAGAGAGAGTGATTGTGTGAGAGAGTGAGTGAGTGTGTGAAAGAGTGTGAATGCATGTGAAGATGGATGAGCAAACTCCTGCAATGCAAAGACACAGAGCAGAATGTTGCTGTGCTGTGGTAGGGAGTAGCCGGCTACTGCAGTAAGTGGCCCTCCAGGGCACTTCTCCTGCTCCATGGGGGGGTCCCACCATTTTGGAAGATCCTGGGTCTTCCTTAGGAGGAGGCAGTGGGAGCAACTAGGGCCCAGACACCTGAGCCACAAGCACACCTGGCACCATTGAACCAGTGGACACTCTGTGTCAACACAGACCAGTGCACAGTAGTGGAGCTCCCAAGATGCTAGTCACTGAAGCCGCGAACAGCCCAGAGCCCAGCACCATCCCCATAGTAGCAGCCCGATCATAGTCCAAATATACCCCCAGCAACAGAGGCTGGGGAGTAGACATCCATCCCCAGGCAATGGAAGCACAGACCAGCAGCTGAGACCCATCCTCAAAAACTACAGCAAAAGCTGAGCAGGAGTTGAGTCCCACGGAGCAGCAGCATTCCCCAGGAACCAGCAACGAGACCTGGGGTTCCACAGAGGCCTATGTGGTCCAGTAGCTCACAAGTACAGTGGGAAGCCCGAGCTCAAGAGAGACCGGTTCTAGCCAGCTGCCCACCCGTGGAAATTGCAGGGTACGAGGGGCACCAGAGAAGCCTGTGCAACCCAGCAGGGACTGTACCATCCAGTTACCCATGGGACCTGTGGGGTCCTGTAGCACCAGAGAGGCCTGTACCACCAGCAGAGACTGTTTGATCCAGTTACCCATGGGTCCTGCAGGGTGCTAAAGCACCAGAGAGGTACATGCAACCCAGCAGGGACTATGCCATCCAGTTACCCGCGGGACATGCAGGGAGCTGAAGCAGCAGAGAGGCCTGTGCCACCCAGCAGCCCATAAAATAGGCAAAGAGCCGGGTCCCCAGAGGGACTGTGCGATCCAGTTACCCTCAGGACCTGCAGGGTGTGGGAGCACCAGAAAAGCCTGTGTGACTCAGCTGCACATAAGATAGGCTTAGAGGATGTGAAAAAGGAGGTGAAGTGAATAAAAGCTACCCAGATGATCTCCCAGGACCAAACGGGAATTATAAATAGAATAAAGACAAATCCTTGGAAAAAAGCAACAGAAAAGCAGTAGTACAGAACCATATAACCAGGGACGCTGGTAGGATCTGCGGAGGTGTGAGAGGGTGGTGGGCTGGAAGCCCACAACAGCAGCAGTCTTAGCTGTGAGCAGCGCCCTTTGGGAATAAAGACCAAGCCCACTCCATAGCCCAGAGAGCCAGGACAGAGCAATATAACAGCCACAGCCACTCACCTGGGGGCTACGGCAGAGGGAGGGCAGATGGGGCTGGAACACTGTGGGGACACCTGGAATTTGGAGGGCACTCAGAGTGTTTATAGACTTGTGGCCACAAAGGACAGTGGCCAGTGTGCTCATTCCCCAAGCTGTGGGGAAAGCAGCAGCTCCCCCTCCTTGCAGATTCAGCCTTTCCCAGGTGAATCAAAGAAATAAAAATTGAGGCTAATTAACAATCAGCATCTACGCCAACCTCTGGAAATCCTCTTATGCAGAACACCAGGGGTACATTCCAAGGCACTGAGTAACTGAGACTACTAGCCACCAGGAAAAAGCTAGAGGATAACTGAACCGTTCCTGGGCTTATAAATCTACCCAGGAAAGTAAGACTTGACAGTGGTGTTTAACGTGGGCCCATCTAGGTTCATCCAAACCCAGTAGAGGGAGCCACAAACAGCAGAACACCAACACCCACAGGGAAAATGTGGCAGGCTCTAAAACCCACTGACATAGCAAAAATGGTGAAACAAAGAAACAAATCCCAAATGAAAGTACAAGAAAACTATCGAAGATGAGATAAATAAAATGCAGCTAAGCAAATAATCAGAGGTAGAGTTCTTCAGAGACACGATCTTGAGGAAGCTCAACAGCATGAGTAAGGACATCAGCACCATGAGTAAAGATATAGAACATTGAAAACCAACCAAGTGGAAATGAAGAATGACAGAGCAGAAATTAAGAACACATTAGAAGAAGTAACCAGCAGAGTAGAGGAAACAGAGGACTGGATGAGAAAATTAAAAGAAAGGGTAAAAAAACAAAAAAACAAAAAAACAATGAATCAGAAAACCAAAAGGAAAAAAATAATTAAAAAACAGGAAGATAGCTTAAGAGGACTGTGGGACAACTACAAACGTAATAACGTTCGTATCATAGGAGTCCCGGAAGAGGAAGAAAATTGGGAAGGGTTAGAGAATATATTTGGAGAAATAGTGACAGAAATCTTTCCTAACTTCGTGAAGAAAGATGGCATTCAAGTCCAAGAAGCACAGAGAGCCCCAAGTAAGAAGAACCCAAACAGGCCCACACCAATACACATAGTAATTAAAATACCAAAAATTAACGACAAAGAGAGAATCCTAAAAGCAGCAAGAGATAAGCAACAGGTTACCTACAAAGGAAACCCCATAAAGCTCGAAGCTGACTTCTCAACATAAATACTACAGGCCAGAAGGGAATGGCATGAAGTAATCAAAGTCATGAAAAACAAGGATCTGAATTCAAGACAACTATATCCAGCAAGGCTATCATTCAAAATAGAAGGTCAAACAAAGAGCTTTCCAGACAAAAAAAAAAAAAAAAAAAGGGCCAAGGGAATATATTAACAGCAAACAAGCACTGCAAGATTTGCTAAAAGGACTGCTGTAATTAGTACAAGAAATAGGAAGAAAAATAGAACCATGCTAAACAAAACAGGCAATAAATAAGTAAATATCAATTATCACCTTAAATGTGAAAGAGTTGAATGCTTTGATTAAAAGACACAGATTAGCTGACTGAATAAGAAAGCATGACTCATATTTATGTTGTTTACAAGGGACCAACCTCACAACAAAACTCACAAAAGTTGAAAGTGAAGGGATGAAAAAAATCTTTCAAGCAAATGGAAAGCAAAACAAGGCTGGGGTAGCAATACTCATATCTGATAAAGTAGATTTCAAAATGAAGGCCTTAAGTAGAGAAAAAGAAGGCCACTACATACTATTGTAAGGATCTATCTAACGGGAAGATATGACCTTGATAAACATATATACAACCAATATAGGAGCACCAACATATATTGAAAATCTTCTGTAGGACATCAAAGGAGAAATCAACAGCAATACAATCATAGCAGGGGACTTCAACACCCGCTGACATCACTGGATAGATCATCCAGACAAAATATTAACAAGGAAACACAGACTCTAAATCAAGCACTAGATCAAATAAATTTTATAGTTATCTACAGAGAATTACACCCAAAAATGCAGAATTCACATTCTTCTCAAGTGCACATAGGACATTCTTAAAGACAGACTACAGGTTAGGGCACAAACTAAGTCTCTACAAGTTTAAGAAGATTGAAATCATATGAAGCATCTTCTCACATCACAATGGCATGAAACTAGAAATCAACTGCAACAAGACCATGCAGAGACACTTGAAAACATGGAGGCTAAATAATATGTTATCAAACAATGAATGGATTGCCATGGAGATCAAGGAAGAAATTAAAAACTTTCTGGAAACCAATGAAAATGAACACAGAACAACACAAAATCTATGGGATGCAGTGAACGCAGTTCAGAGAGGGAAATTCATAGCACTACAGGCATACCTCAAGAAGCAAGAAAAATTTCTAACATAATATGTAACCTCACAACTTAAAGAACTAGAAAGCATAGAAAAAGAAAACCGCAGAGCGGGTAGAAAGAAGGAAATAGTAAAGTTCAGAGCAGAAATAAATGACAAAGAAACCAAAAAAATAAAAATAAAAAATTCAAAGGATCAATGAAACAAACAGCTAACACTTTGAAAAGATAAACAAGATTGATGGACCCTTACCTAGACTCACCAAGACACAAAGAGAGAGAACCCAAATACACCAAATCAGAAATGAAAGAGGAGAAATAATGACTGACACCACAGGTATACAACGAATTGTTAACAAATATTATGAACATTTATACAGCAACAAGTTCGACAATCTAAGAGAAATGGACCAATTTCTAGAACCACATAGTCTCCCAAAACTGAACCAGGAAGAGCTAGAAAACTTGAACAGACCAATAACAACAGAAAATATTGAAGATGTAATCAAGACTCTCCCAGCAAACAAAAGCCCAGACCCGAATGGCTTCACGGGAGAATTATACCAAACATTCAAAGAACCAATACCCATTCTTCTAACACTATTTCAAAAAATTCTAGAAGAAGAAGGACTTCCCAAATCATTTTATGTGGCCAGCATAATTGTAATTCCAAAACCAGAAAAAGACCCACAAAGAAAAAAAGTACAGAGCAATATCCCTGGTGAACATTGATGCCAAAATCGTGAACAAAATACTAGCAAATCAAATACAACAACACCTCAAAAAATTATTCACCATGACCAAGTGGGATTTATCCCAGGAATGCAAGGCTGGTACAATATTAGCAAATCAATAAATGTGATACACCACATAAACAAAATGAAAGGTAAAAGTCATATGATCCTATCAATAGATGCTGAAAATGCATTCAACAAAATCCAGCACCCATTTCTGATAGAACCACTCAGCAATCTGGGAATAGAGGGATCATATCTCAACATAATAAAGGACATATATGAAAGACCTATAGGAGAAGGAAAAATGGCGGTGGAGTGAACGGAGCTACACAGACCGTCTCCCAGAACCAAACTGGAATTACAACTATAACACAGACAAATCGACGGGAAAAACCAACAGAAAAGCCGCTTGCGAGGACCATACAACGAGGGACACTGACTCCATCCCGGGAGGCTTGCGAAGGCGCGAGACGGGGCTGGGAGCCCACGGTCGGCAGCTCGGCAGCAGCCTTAGCTGTAAGCGGCGCCCGCGGGTTACACTCCCAGGCGGCCCCACAGCGCAGCCGGGACAGAGGCTGAAACAGCCACAGCCACTCACCTTGGGCTCCGGCGGAGGGAGGGCAGACTGGACTGGAACTGTGTCGGGACACTCGGGGTTTGGAGGGCGCTCAGAGCTTTGGCTGAGTGCAGCCACTCAGGACGGTAGCCACATTGCTCCTTCCCAGGGCTCTGGGGAGAGGCAGCAGCCCCTCCTTCGGAGATCCAACCCCACCCTGTGGGCCATTGAAGTGTTAATTGAGGCTCACTAACAACCAGCATCTGCCCCACCCTCCTGAAAGCCCCTTGGCTGAGCACCAGAGGGAGTTTTTCAATCAACTGACAACCCAAAACTCATCAATTAACCTAGACTGCTAGCCTCCAGGCAAAAAGCTAGAGGATAACAGTACATTTCCTGGGCTGGCAACTTTAATCAGGAAAGTAAGACTTGACAGTGGTGTTCAGCGCGGGTCCTCCCTCGCTCATCTAAACACAGGAGAGGGAGCCACAAACAGCAGAACACCAACACCCACAGGGAGAACTTGACAGGCTCCAAAGCCCACAGTGATAGCTAAAATGGTGAAACACAGAAACAGAAGCCAAATGAAAGAGCAAAACACCTCCACCGAAGATGAGATCAATGTGGAGCAATTAGGCATGTTAACAGAGCTAGAATTCAGAGTCATGATCTTGAGGAAGCTGAACAGCATGAGTAAGGACATAGAGACACTGAAAATAAGCCAAATGGAAATTAAAAACCAACAAGAAGAGATAAAAAATGACATATCCGAAATGAAAAACACATTGGAAGGTTTAAAAAGCAGAGTAGGGGAAGCTGAGGACCGGATCAGTGAATTAGAAGACAGGGTAGAAAAAATCAACCAATCAGAAAAACAAAAGGAAAAAACTATTAAAAAACAGGAAGACAGCTTAAGAGAACTATGGGACAACTGGAAACGTAATAATATTCGCATCATAGGAGTCCCCGAAGAAGAAGAAAAGGAGCAAGGGATAGAGAATATATTCAAAAAAATAGTGAGAGAAAACTTCCCTAATTTGGTGAAGGAAGAAGGCATTCAAGTTCAAGAAGCACAGAGAGTCCCAAGTAAGAAGAACCCAAACAGGCCCACACCAAGACACATAGTAATTAAAATGCCACAAATTAAAGACAAAGAGAGAATCCTAAAAGCAGCAAGAGATAAGCAACAGGTTACCTACAAAGGGAACCCCATAAGGCTTTCAGCTGACTTCTCACAAGAAACACTACAGGCCAGAAGAGAATGGCATGAAGTAATCAAAGTCATGAAAAACAAGAATCTGAATCCAAGACTACTCTACCCAGCAAGGCTATCATTCAAAATAGAAGATCAAATAAAGAGCTTCCCAGACAAAAAAAAGCTAAGGGAATACATTAGCACCAAACCAGCACTGCAAGAAATGCTAAAAGGACTGCTGTAATAGCAGTAGAAATGGGAAGAAAAATAGAACCACACTAAACAAAAATGGCAATAAATAAGTACATATCAATAATCACCTTAAACGTAAATGGATTGAATGCTCCCATAAAGAGACACAGAGTAGCTGATTGGATAAGAAAGCATGACTCATCTATATGTTGTTTACAAGAGACCCACCTCTCAACAAAAGACTCACATAGGTTGAAAGTGAAGGGATGGAAAAAAATTTTCCAAGCAAATGGAAAGCAAAAAAAAGCTGGGGTAGCAATTCTCATATCTGATAAAATAGATTTCAAAATGAAGACCATAACTAGAGACAAAGACGGCCACTACATAATATTGAAAAGATCTATCCAACAGGAAGATATAACCTTGATAAACATATATGCACCCAATATAGGAGCACCAAAATATATTAAAAATCTTCTGGAGGACTTCCAAGGAGAAATCGACAACAATACAATCATAGCAGGGGACTTCAACACCCCGTTGACAGCTCTGGATAGATCCTCTAGGCAAAAAATTAGCAAGGAAACAGAGACTCTAAATGAAGCACTAGACCAAATGGATTTTATAGATATCTACAGAGAATTACACCCCAAAACTACAGAATACACATTCTTCTCAAGTGCACATGGGACATTCTCAAAGATAGACCACATGATAGGACACAAACTAAATCTCTACAAGTTCAAGAAGATTGAAATCATATCAAGCATCTTCTCAGATCACAATGGCATGAAACTAGAAATCAATTGCACAAAGAACATGCAAAGACATTTCAACACATGGAGGCTAAATAGCATGTTATTAAACAATGAATGGGTCACCGAGGAGATCAAGGAAGAAATTAAAAACTTCCTGGAAACCAATGAAAATGAACACACAACAACACAAAATCTATGGGATGCAGCGAAAGCAGTTCTGAGAGGGAAGTTCATAGCACTACAGGCCTACCTCAAAAAACAAGAAAAATTTCTAATTGACTGTCTAACCTCACAACTTAAAGAATTAGAAAGCAAACAAAAAGAAAACCCCAGAGCAAGTAGAAGGAAGGAAATAGTAAAGATCAGAGCAGAAATAAATGACATAGAGACCAAAAAAACAATTCAAAGGATCAATGAAACAAAGAGCTGGTTTTTTGAAAAGATAAACAAGATAGATGGACCCTTAGCTAGACTCACCAAGAAACAAAGAGAGAGAACCCAAATACACAAAATCAGAAATGAAAGAGGAGAAGTAACAACCAACACCACGGAAATACAAAAGATCGTTAACAACTACTATGAACAACTATATGGCAACAAATTCGACAATCTCAGCGAAATGGACAAATTTCTAGAAACACACAGTCTCCCAAAACTATTCCCGGAAGAGATAGAAAACTTGAACAGACCAATAACAACTAAGGAAATTGAAGAGGTAATCAAGACTCTCCCAGCAAACAAAAGCCCAGGCCCAGATGGTTTCACGGGGGAGTTTTACCGAACATTCAAAAAAGAACTAACACCCATTCTCCTCAAACTATTTCAAAAAATTCAAGAAGAAGGAAGACTTCCAAACACGTTCTATGAGGCCAGCATAATTCTAATTCCAAAACCAGAAAAAGACACTACGAAGAAAGAAAACTACAGGCCAATATCCCTGATGAACATAGACGCCAAAATCCTGAACAAAATACTAGCAAATCGGATCCAGAAATACATCAAAAAAATTATTCACCATGACCAAGTGGGATTCATTCCAGGGATGCAAGGCTGGTACAATATTCGCAAATCAATAAACGTGATACACCACATAAACAAAATGAAGAATAAAAACCACATGATCATATCAATAGATGCTGAAAAAGCATTCGACAAAATCCAGCATCCATTTCTGATAAAAACGCTCAGCAATGTAGGAATAGAGGGATCATATCTCAACATAATAAAGGCCATATATGAAAGACCTACAGCCAACATCATACTCAATGGACAGAAACTAAAAACATTTCCATTAAGAACAGGAACAAGACAGGGATGTCCTCTTTCGCCACTCTTATTTAACATTGTACTGGAAGTCTTAGCCACAGCAATCAGACATGAAGAAAAAATAAAAGGGATCCAAATTGGAAAGGAGGAAGTGAAACTGTCATTATTTGCAGATGACATGATATTGTACATAGAAAACCCTAAAGACTCCATCAAAAATCTATTAGACTTAATAATTGAATTTGGCAAAGTAGCAGGATACAAAATTAACGTCAAGAAATCGACGGCATTCTTCTACATCAATGATGAACTCACAGAAAGAGAAACTGAAAAAACAATCCCATTTACCATCGCTCCAAAAAAATTACGATACCTAGGAATAAACTTAACCAAAGAAGTAAAAGACCTATTTGCAGAAAACTACAGGTCATTGAAAAAAGAAATAGAGGAAGATATAAAAAAGTGGAAGAACATACCCTGTTCATGGATTGGAAGAATTAACAGAATTAAAATGTCCATACTACCCAAAGCAATCTATAGATTCAATGCAATCCCCATCAAAATACCAACGACATATTTCATAGAACTAGAACAAATACTTCAAAAGTTCATATGGAACCAAAAAAGACCCCGAATAGCCACAGCAATCTTGAAAAAGAAGAACAAAGTTGGAGGGATCACAATACCAGATATCAGGTTATACTACAAAGCGACTGTAACCAAAACAGCCTGATACTGGCACAAGAACAGGCATATAGACCAGTGGAACAGAACTGAAAACCCAGAAATGGACCCAAGGCAATACGCTCAATTAATATTTGACAAAGGTGGCAAGAGCATACAGTGGAGTAAAGACAGCCTCTTTAATAAATGGTGTTGGGAAAACTGGACAGCTACATGCAAAAAAATGAAACTAGACCATCAACTTACACCATACACAAAAATAAACTCGAAATGGATAAAAGACTTAAATGTGACCCGTGAATCCATAAAAATTCTAGAAGAAAATGTAGGCAACAAAATTTCGGACATCATGCGGAGCAGAATTTTCACTGATACATCACCTAAGGCAACAGAAATAAAGGAGAAAATGAACACATGGGACTACATCAAACTAAAAAGCTTCTGCACAGCAAAAGAAACAATCATCAAAATGGAAAGGCAACCCACTGTATGGGAGAACATCATTGCCAATGATGTATCAGATAAGGGGTTAATTTCCAGTATATACAGAGTGCTCATACAACTCCACAAAAGGAAGACAAAGAACCCAATTAAAAAATGGGCAGAGGAGCTGAATAGACACCTCTCCAAACAGGACATACAAATGGCCAAGAGACATATGAAGAAATGCTCAACATCACTTATCATCAGAGAGATGCAAATTAAAACAACTATGAGGTATCACCTCACACCTGTCAGAATGGCCGCCATCAACAAATCATCAAACAACAAGTGTTGGCGAGGGTGTGGAGAAAAGGGGACTCTAATACACTGCTGGTGGGAATGCAGACTGGTGCAGCCGCTATGGAAAACAATATGGTGCTACCTCAAAAAATTAAAAATTGAACTTCCATTCGACCCAGTGATCCCACTGCTGGGAATATACCCTAAGAAGCCTGAAACACCAATCAGGAAGAATATATGTACCCCCATGTTCATAGCAGCACTATTTACAATAGCTAAGATCTGGAAACAGCCCAAGTGTCCACCAGTAGACGAATGGATCAAAAAGCTGTGGTACATATACACAATGGAATACTATGCAGCGGTAAGAAAGAAAGATCTCTTATCCTTTGAGACGACATGGAGGGACCTGGAAAGTATTATCCTAAGTGAAAGAAGCCAAGCAGAAAAAGACAAATACCACATGATCTCACTTATATACGGAATATAATGAACATAACAGTCTGAGGAATACAGTAGACCCAGACACACAGAAGTAGGGCACAGACTGACATCCCTCAGAAGAGGGGATGGGGGGTGGGGGGTGGGAAGAGATAAACCACAGAACTTATATGCATGTATTCATGACCAATGGACATGGACAACTAAGCCGGGGACAGGGTGGAGGGGGGGTTGGGTGGGGGGTGCCAATGGGGTAAAAAGGTAAAATATCTGTAACAAAAAAATAAATAAATAAATAAAATTTAAAAAAAAAAAAAAAAAAAAGAAAGACCTATAGCCAAAAGCATACTCAATGGGCAAAAATTAAAAGCATTTTCCTTAAGAACAGGAACAAGGCAAGGATGCTCACTTTCACCACTTTTATTTAACATAATATTGGAAGTCTTAGCCACAGCAATCAGACGGAAGAAAAAAATAGAAGGGATCCAAATTGGAAAAGAGGAAGTGAAACTGTCATTATTCACAGATGACATAATACCATACATAGAAAACCCCAAAGACTCCATCAAAAATTTACCAGACTTAAAAAATGATACAAAATTAACATCAAGAAATCAATGGCATTCTTATACACCAATGATGAACTCACAGAAAGAGAAACTAAGAAAACAATCCCATTTACCATTGTGGCAAAAAAACTAAGATACCTAGAAATAAACTTAACCAAATAAATAAAGAACCTATTCGCAGAAAAATACAGGTTATTGAAAAAAGAAATAGAAGAAGATATGAAAAAGTGGAAGCACATACCTTGTTCATGGATTGGAAGAATCAACATCATTAAAATATCCATACTACCCAAAGCAATCTATAGATTCAATGCAATCCCCATCAAAATACCAACAACATACTTCTCTGAACTAGAACAAATACTTTAAAAGTTCATATAGAACCAAAATAGACCTCAAATAGCCACAGCAATCTTGAAACAGGAGAACAAAGTTGAAAGGATCACATTACCAGATTTCAGGTTTTACTACAAAGCCATTGTAATCAAATCAACCTGGTACTGGCACAAGGACAGGAATATAGACGAGTAGAACAGAACAGAGAACCCAGAAATGGACACAAGGCAATAAGCTCAATTAATATTTGGCAAAGGTGACAAGAGCATACGCTGGAGTAAAGACAGCCTCTTTAATGAATGGTGTTGAGAAAATTGGACAGCTACAAGCCAAAAAGTGAAACTAGACAATCAATTACAACATACACAAGAATAAACTCAAAATGGATAAAAGACTTAAATGTGACTCATGAATCCATAAAAATCCTAGAAGAAACTGTAGGCAACAAAATTTCAGACATCATACACAGCAGAATTTTCACTGATACATCACATAAAGCAACAGAAACAAAGGATAAAATGAACATTTGGGACTACATCAAACTAAAAAGCTTCTGCACAGCAAAAGATACAATTATGAAAATGGAAAGGCTTACCCATTGTATGGGAGAGCATAATTGCCAATGATATATCAGATAAGGGGTTAATTTCCAATATATAGAGAGTGCTTACACAACTCAATAAAAGGAAGACAACGAACCCTATTAAAGATGGGCACAGGAACTAAATAGACACCTCTCCAAACAGGGTATACAAATGCCAAGAGACATATGAAAAAATGCTCAACATCACTAATCATCAGAGATATGCAAATTAAAACAACAATGAGGTATCACCTCACACCTGTCAGAATGGCCGCCATCAACAAATCATCAAATAACAAGTATTGGAGAGTGTGTGGAAAAAGGGGACTCTCGTACACTGCTGGTGGAAATGCAGACTGGTGCAGCCACTATGGAAAACAATATGGTGTTATCTAAAAAAATTAAAAATTGAACTACCCTTTGACCCAGTGATTATACTTCTAGGAAGCCTGAAGCACCAATCAGAAAGAATATATGTACCCCCATGTTCATAGCAGCACTATTTACGATAGCTAAGATCTGGAAACAGCCCAAGTGTCCATCAGTAGACAAATGGATAAAAAAGCATTGGTACATATACACGATGGAGAACTATGCAGCTGTAAGAAAGAAAGATCTCTTATCTTTTGAGATGACATGAAGGGACCTGGAAAGTATTATCCTAATTGAAACAAGCCAAACAGAGAAAGGCAGTTATCATATGATTTCACTTATTTGTGGAATATAATGAACATAACAGTCTAAGGAATGGGGTAGTCCCAGAGACATGAAAGTGGGGTACAGACTGACAATCCCCAGGAGAGTGGGTGATGGGGGAGTGACAAACCACAGAACTTATATGCATGTATGTATGTATAATGGTCATTGACAACAAAGGTGGTATCAGGGTGGGGAGGGTCAGGGAAGGGGGAATCAGTGGGGATAAAAGGAGAAACATCTATAACAAAAATAAATTAATTAATGGAAAAAAAAAGAAATTTGTTTCTCTACAAACAAACATACTTTAATATGTTGGGTAGGTCACGTTTTACGTGTCTAGTTATTCATTTTTTATCCCATCAAGTGTGTTTTTAGCTGCCTTTTTTTTTGAGAATCAACTTTAAGAGATGAGCCTTTTGCTTTGTCTTGGCAGATCATTTTCTATTGTAGATAACCTTGTGGGCCAGTAGTCCTCATGAGGACCAATGCCCATTTCATGTCTAGTAGGGCTTAATATCTCCTACCTTTTCAAACCACTCTGGACACAGGTCCAAAGTCAAATAGGCAGCAACCTCTGTTAAAGTTAATGCAGTGTTTACTGAGAAATTCAGATAATTTTTCCAAAGATGTTCAGAAATTCCTCACAATGAGGATGTCCACTAAGGATGGCTACCTTTTTATTGCTTTTCCAGCTTGAGAATTATTTTCTTGTTAACATGTTTCTGACTGGTCTATGTGAGAAATATTACTTTTTCCCTGATAATGTTATTTTATCGTATCCCATGAAAAACAATTAGGTTCATCTATGCATTAAATTAAAATGTCTGTAATATGCTTTTCTTATATTAAAATGTCTTTTACACCTGACCAATATTTCAAAATTATTTTATCCATAACCATAATAATGTTGCCATGCCAAAATTGATTCTTAACATTTGATTTTAGCCCGAATATCTGGAAGGAATAGGGAATACTTTTGTTTTGTTTTTGTTTTTTTTTAATTTTTTATTTATTTTTTTTGTTACAGATATTTTACCTTTTTTACCCCATTGGCACCCCCCTCCCCACCCCACTCCCGCCCCATCCCCGGCTTTGTTGTCCATGTCCATTGGTCATGAATACATGCATATAAGTTCTGTGGTTTATTTCTTCCCACCCCCCACCCCCTCTTCTGAGGGATGTCAGTCTGTGCCCTACTTCCATGTTTCTGGGTCTACCATATTCCTCAGACTGTTATGCTCATTATATTGCGTATATAAGTGAGATCATGTGGTATTTGTCTTTTTCTGCTTGGCTTATTTCACTTAGGATAATACTTTCCAGGTCCCTCCATGTCATCTCAAAGGATAAGAGATCTTTCTTTCTTACCGCTGCATAGTACTCCATTGTGTATATGTACCACAGCTTTTTTATCCATTTGTCTACTGATGGACACTTGGGCTGTTTCCAGATCTTAGCTATCGTAAATAGTGCTGCTATGAACATGGGGGTACATATATTCTTCCTGATTGGTGATTCAGGCTTCTTAGGGTATATTCCTAGTAGTGGGATCACTGGGTCAAATGGAAGTTCAATTTTTAATTTTTTTAAATAACACCATATTGTTTTCCATAGCGGCTGCACCAGTCTGCATTCCCACCAGCAGTGTATTAGAGTCCCCTTTTCTCCACACCCTGGCCAACACTTGTTGTTTGATGGTTTGTTGATGGCGGCCATTCTGACAGGTGTGAGGTGATACCTCATTGTTGTTTTAATTTGCATCTCTTTGATGATTAGTGATGTTGAGCATTTCTTCATATGTCTCTTGGCCATTTGTATGTCCTGTTTGGAGAGGTGTCTATTCACCTCCTCTGCCCATTTTTTAATTGGGTTCTTTGTCTTCCTTTTGTTGAGTTGTATGAGCACTCTATATATATTGGAAATTAACCCGTTATCTGATACATCATTGGCAATGATGTTCTCCCATACAGTGGATTGCCTTTCCAGAAGCTTTTTAGTTTGATGTAGTCCCATGTGTTAATTTTCTCCTTTGTTTCTATTGCCTTAGGTGATGTATTAGTGAAAATTCTACTCCGTATGATGGCCAAAATTTTGTTGCCTACATTTTCTTCTACAATTTTTATGGATTCATGGGTCACATTTAAGTCTTTTATCCATTTTGAGTTTATTTTTGTGTATGGTGTAAGTTGATGGTCTAGTTTCATTTTTTTGCATGTAACTGTCCAATTTTCCCAACACCATTTATTAAAGAGGCTGTCTTTAATCCACTGTATGCTCTTGCCACCTTTGTCAAATATTAATTGAGCGTATTGCCTTGGGTCCATTTCTGGGTTTTCAGTTCTGTTCCACTGGTCTATATGCCTGTTCTTGTGCCAGTACCAGGCTGCTTTGGTTACAGTTGCTTCATAGTGTAACCTGATATTGTGATCCCACCTACTTTGTCCTTCTTTTTGAAGATTGCTGTGGCTATTCGGGGTCTTTTTTGGTTCCATATGAACTTTTGAAGTATTTGTTCTAGTTCTATGAAATATGTCGTTGGTATTTTGATGGGGATTGCATTGAATCTATAGATTGCTTTGGGTAGTATGGACATTTTAATGATGTTAATTCTTCCAATCCATGAACAGAGTATGTGCTTCCACTTTTTTATATCTTCCTCTATTTCTTTTTTCAATGACCTGTAGTTTTCTGCAAATAGGTCCTTTACTTCTTTGGTTAAGTTTATTCCTAGGTATCTTAATTTTTTTGGCACAATGGTAAATGGGATTGTTTTTTCAATTTTTCTTTCTGTGAGTTCATCATTGCTGTATAAGAATGCCGTCGATTTCTTGACGTTAATTTTGTATCCTGCTACTTTGCCAAATTCATTTATTAAGTCTAGTAGATTTTTGATGGAGTCTTTAGGGTTTTCTATGTATAATATCATGTCATCTGCAAATAATGACAGTTTCACTTCCTCCTTTCCAATTTGGATCCCTTTTATTTTTTCCTCCTGTCTGATTGCTGTTGCTAAGACTTCCAGTACAATGTTAAATAAGAGTGGCGAAAGTGGACATCCCTGTTTTGTTCCTGTTCTTAATGGAAATGTTTTTAGCTTCTGTCTATTGAGTATGATGTTGGCTGTAGGTCTTTCATATATGGCCTTTATTATATCGAGATATAATCCCACTATTCCCACATTGCTGAGTGTTTTTATCAGAAATGGATGCTGGATTTTTTCGAATGCTTTTTCAGCATCTATTGATATGATCATGTGGTTTTTATTCTTCATTTTGTTTATGTGGTGTATCACATTTATTGATTTGCAAATATTGTACCAGCCTTGCATCCCTGGAATGAATCCCACTTGGTCATGGTGAATAATTTTTTTGATGTATTTCTGGATTCGATTTGCTAATATTTTGTTCAGGATTTTGGCGTCTATGTTCATCAGGGATATTGGCCTGTAGTTTTCTTTCTTCGTAGTGTCTTTTCTGGTTTTGGAATTAGAATTATGCTGGCCTCATAGAACGTGTTTGGAAGTCTTCCTTCTTCTTGAATTTTTGAACTAGTTTGAGGAGAATGGGTGTTAGTTCGTTTTTGAATGTTCGGTAAAACTCCCCGTGAAGCCATCTGGGCCTGGGATTTTGTTTGCTGGGAGAGTCTTGATTACCTCTTCAATTTCCTTAGTTGTTATTGGTCTGTTCAAGTTTTCTATCTCTTCCGGGAATAGTTTTGGGAGACTGTGTGTTTCTAGAAATTTGTCCATTTCGCCTAGATTGTCGAATTTGTTGCCATATAGTTGTTCATAGTAGTTGTTAACGATCTTTTGTATTTCCGTGGTGTTGTTTGTTACTTCTCCTCTTTCATTTCTGATTTTGTGTATTTGGGTTCTCTCTCTTTGTTTCTTGGTGAGTCTAGCTAAAGGTCCATAAATCTTGTTTATCTTTTCGAAAAACCAGCTCTTTGTTTCATTGATCCTTTGAATTGTTTTTTTGGTCTCTATGTCATTTATTTCTGATCTGATCTTTACTATTTCCTTCCTTCTACTTGCTCTGGGGTTTTCTTTTTGTTTGCTTTCTAATTCTTTAAGTTGTGAGGTTAGATAGTCAATTAGAAATTTTTCTTGTTTTTTGAGGTAGGCCTGTAGTGCTATGAACTTCCCTCTCAGAACTACTTTCGCTGCATCCCATAGATTTTGTGTTGTTGTGTGTTCATTTTCATTGGTTTCCAGGAAGTTTGAAATTTCTTCCTTGATTTCCTCGGTGACCCATTCATTGTTTAATAACATGCTATTTAGCCTCCACGTGTTGAAATGTCTTTGCATGTTCTTGTTGCAATTGATTTCTAGTTTCATGCCATTGTGGTCTGAGAAGATGCTTGATAGGATTTCAATCTTCTTGAACTTGTAGAGATTTAGTTTGTATCCTATCATGTGGTCTATCGTTGAGAATGTCCCATGTACACTTGAGAAGAATGTGTATTCTGTAGTTTTGTGGTGTAATTCTATGTAGATATCTATTAAATCCATTTGGTCTCGTGCTTCATTTAGAGTCTCTGTTTCCTTGCTAATTTTTTGCCTAGAGGATCTATCCAGTGCTGTCAACGGGGTGTTGAAGTCCCGTGCTTTGATGGTATTGTTGTCGATTTCTCCTTGGAAGTCCTCCAGAAGATTTTTAATATATTTTGGTGCTCCTATATTGGGTGCATATATGTTTATCAAGGTTATATCTTCCTGTTGGATAGATACTTTCAATATTATGTAGTGGGCTGTCTTTGTCTCTAGTTATGGTCTTCATTTTGAAATTTATTTTATCAGATATGAGAATTGCTACCCCAGTTTTTTTTTCCTTTCCATTTGCTTGGAAAATTTTTTTCCATGCCTTCACTTTCAACCTATGTGAGTCTTTTGTTGTGAGGTGGGTCTCTTGTAAACAACATAAAGATGAGTCATGCTTTCTTTTCCAATCAGCTACTCTGTGTCTTTTTATGGGAGCATTCAATCCATTTACATTTAAGGTGATTATTGATATGTACATATTTATTGCCATTTTTGTTTAGTGTGGTTCTATTTTTCTTCACATTTTTACTGCTAATTACAGCAGTCCTTTTAACATTTCTTGCAGTGCTGGTTTGGTGCTAATGTATTCCCTTAGCCTTTTTTTGTCTGGGAAACTATTTGACCTTCTATTTTGAATGATAGCCTTGCTGGGTAGAGTAGTCTTGGATTCAGATTCTTGTTTTTCATGACATTGATTACTTCATGCCATTCCCTTCTGGCCTGTAGTATTTCTTGTGAGAAGTCAGCTGAGAGCCTTATGGGGTTTCCTTTGTATGTAACGAGTTGCTTCTCTCTTGCTGCTTTTAGGATTCTCTCTTTGTCTTTAATTTGTGGCATTTTAATTACTATGTGTCTTGGTGTGGGCCTGTTTGGGTTCTTTTTACTTGAGACTCTCTGTGCTTCTTGAACTTGAATGCCTTCTTCCTTCACCAAATTGGGGAAGTTTTCTGTCACTATTTTTTTTAATATATTCTCTATCCCTTGCTCATTTTCTTCTTCTTTGGGGACTCCTATGTTGTGAATATTATTACGTTTCCAGTTGTCCCACAGTTCTCTTAAGCTGTCTTCCTGTTTTTTAATCGTTTTTTCCTTTTGTTTATCTGATTGGTTGATTTTTTCTACCCTGTCTTCTAATTCACTGATCCAGCCCTCAGCTTCCTCTACTCTGTTTTTTAAACCTTCCAATGTGTTTTTCATTTCTGATATGTCATTTTTTATCTCTTCTTGATGGTTTTTAATTTCCAGTTGGCTTATTTTCAGTGTCTCTATGTCCTTACTCATGTTGTTCAGCTTCCTCAAGATCATGGCTCTGAATTCTAGCTCTGTCAACATGCCTAATTGCTCCACATTGATCTCATCTTCAGTGGAGGTCTCTTGCTCTTTCATTTGGCTTCTGTTTCTGTGTCTCACCATTTTGGCTTTCACTGTGGGCTTTGGAACCTGTCAAGTTTTCCCTGTGTGTTGGTGTTGTGCTGTTTGTGGCTCCCTCTCCTGTGTTTAGATGAGCGAGGGAGGACCCATGTTAAACACCACTGTCAAGTCTTACTTTCCTGGTTAAAGTTGCCAGCCCAGGAAAGGTACTGTTATCCTCTAGCTTTTTGCCTGGAGGCTAGCAGTGGAGGTTACTTGATGAGTTTTGGGTTGTCAGTTGATTGAAAATCTCCCTCAGGTGCTCAGCACAAGGGAATTTTATGAGGGTGGGGCAGATGCTGGTTATTAATGAGCTTCAATTAGCACTTCAATGACCCACAGGGTGGGGTTGGATCTCCAAGGGAGGGACTGCTGCCTCTCCCCAGAGCCCTGGGAAGGAGTAAGATGACAACCATCCTGCGTGGCTGCACTCAGCAAAGTCCCTGAGCACCCTCCAAACCCGAGTGTCCCAGCACAGCTCCAGTCCAGTCTGCCCTCCCTCTGCCGGAGCCCATGGTGAGTGGCTGTGGCTGTTTTAGCCTCTGTCCCGGCTCTGTGCTGTGGAGCCGCCTGGGAGTGTGACCCGAGGACGCTGCTCCCAGCTAAGGCCGCTGCCGAGCTGCCAACCGTGGGCTCCCAGCCCCCGTCTCGCGCCTTCGCAAGCCTACCGGGATGGAGTCAGTGTCCCTTGTTGTATGGTCCTCGCCAGCTGCTTTTCTGTTGCTTTTTCCCGTCAATTTGTCTGTGTTATAGTTGTAATTCCAGTTTGGTTCTGGGAGACGGTCTGTGTAGCTCCGTTCACTCCGCCCCCCCCCCCCCGAATACGTTTTCACAGTTGGTATCAGGAAGGAGAGAGGAAAAGAAGGAAGCATTTTAAGAAATAGTACATTTAAATAAAGACACACGTCATGGCATCCTTATGATATGGGGAAAAAAATGATAAAGTCAGTAGAAATAAGAAAGGATTCTGGTATAAAAACAACCTTTATATTGCAGATAAGATCAAATGAGATGTGATATGCTAAGTGACCTGTCTTGAGCGGCATCTTTGCATGGAAGCAGTTTTAGTTTCTTGGCTCTCAGTCTATATTCTTCCATGAACATCCATTTCTTTACAATATCCAATGAGACAATTTCATTCCCCAAACGTCCTGTCTTCATCAATGCCACACCCCTTCATGGTAAGTGGCCTTACATAACTTGAAGCTGTTTTTTGTTGTTTTTTTTTCCATTGAGATACAGAGATTAGAATTCATTCTGCCAATAAATGTGTCTATAAATATGTATAATTATGCTCATTGGGTTTTCTTGGCAATTACAAGTGGCTTGATGATTGTGTACACTAATATAAAGGATTTTTAAACTTTTTGAAATGCACTGACTTCACTCCTATAACTAGTGAGTGGGAGTTTGGGACTAAAGTTGAGAAACACAATTCTGGGGCAGATAGAACAGGAAATAAACTAGAGACAGCTTTCCTTACTTCTTGCCAGGGACTGAGTTGTTCTAGAAATATATATTAAAAAGAGAACAAAATGAATGCAAAAAAAAAAAGCATTTGCCTTCACCAGGATGCGAATTTCATCACTCTGTGAAAACACGAGTAATTCACATTGATATAACTCTTTTTCCTTGGAGCTTCACGATGTATTTTCTAGAACTATTGAAGAGAATATTACTTGCATTTTTGGGTTGAGGAAATCTGTGCCACATCATTTAGGAAAACCTGTACACTTCATTTCTCCAAGTGGCATAGCCAGGTAAGAATAAGAGAATTATGATCACTCCAAGGATATATTTAGCCATACCACATGACTCAATCTCTAGCCTTTCCAAATTTTTACCTTTGCTTTGAAAGGAGAATGTGATAATTATCTAAGTGGAATTGGTCTGAGTGGAATGTTTTAAACTCAGATCTCCAGTCCATTGGCTATAGTAGATGTTCCTTATTTATGCCTGTCCAATACCCATGCCCACTTATGAGAGTGACCCACCCTAGTCTTGTAGCTTGAGTGATGAATCTACACCCAGTTGCAGAGGTGGGCATGTGACTTAGGCCAGAACAATCAGTGTTGCACTCTTCACAATGATTAGTTCAGAAACCACACAATCACAGCTGAACAAAGTTCATCAAAATTAACCCAAGGAAGCTGGAAGGGTCTAAGCATGTCTTTCAAAGGGGGTGGTAGTAAGTCAGCATTTTGAGAAATTACTCTTAATTTTATGGGAATGAAACCTGCTAAGAAGGAAGCACAATGTTTACATGAGAGAGACAGACACAGAGACAGAATGGGTTTGATATAATAAATGATCCAAGCCAATGTCAACTTAAAGAAATACTCAAAGTGAAGGAAATAAATTTGGTTGAAACTAGAAAGGATAAATTTGTCTTTCCTTCCTTTTATAATTGATAAAATAATGATTAATATATTTTTATATCCCTTAAACACGTTAATCAGAAGATGTCTCGATGTCAGTTTGCTAGGCATTGCATACAAACTGGAGTCAGTACCCCACTGGAATAAAAATTATTTCAAAAAATGCTTTACTTATTTGGCTAATGTTACTTGCCATTTAGTTCATTTTAGAAGATGTAATTGCAGAATATTCCTGCTTTTATGTTTTCTTCTTTGTTAGTGAAACATGAAACATTTTATCTCAATTAATCAAATTGCAACATTATCAAAATTTTAACATACAGAGTGGGAAATTTCCACAGATCTCAATAACTATTTTGGACACTTGCAGTTAAGCACGTTAAGATGTTTATTAGTGGAGAGTTGTGGAATGAACCTCAATTAGTAAATTAGACTGTATTAATTACACTTCACCAAAAGCTCATTATCAGATTGTTTGATTTTTTTTTTTTCTGCCATGCTAGGGGGAAAGAAAGAAAGAAAGAAAGAAAGAAAGAAAGAAAGAAAGAAAGAAAGAAAGAAAGAAAGAAAGAAAGAAAGAAAGAAAGAAGGAAGGAGAGAAAGAGAGAGAGAGAGAGAGAGAGAGAGAGAGAGAGAGAGAGAGAAAGGAAGAAAGGAAGAAAGGAAGAAAGGAAGAAAGGATGAGGAGCTAATTCACCCTAACAGAAATCTGGAAATGAAATCACTGATAATCTTTCTGCCTGAAATAAAGAACTCTTGTGGCTGTCATCAGTAAGACTTTGTCTGGTGCTAGGTATTAGAAGTATGAACTAAGTCCTCCAGGCCACTAAGGAGACCATTTGGCATACTTTTTTCAAAAGTCTTTTACTTTTAAAAAAGAAGGCATGTTGCCCTGGCCAGTTTTGCTCAGTGGTTAGAGTGTCGGCCTGCAGTCCAGAGAGACCTGGGTTGGGTTCTTGCTAATGGCATGTACCTCAGTTGCAGTTTGTTCCCAGCCCTGGTTGGGGTCATGTGGGTGGCAACCACTCGAGGTGTCTCTCTCACATTGATGTCTCTCTCTCTCTTTCTCCCTCTCTCCCTCTTGCTCTATCTGAAGATGAATGCAAAAGTGTTCTCAGGTGAGGATTAAAAAAATTTTTTTTTGTTAAAAAGAAGGCATGTTTATTTCCTGGAATAACAGAACTCATCAAACAGCTCATTTTAGTTGCAGGATACCCTCATGATCTTGCCAAATCGTTTTTAGGGTGCATAGCAATTTAGGATGCTTCTGTCCAAATCCCCTTAACTCTCCTCTCCACTCAGAGACAGGATTCCACTGCTGTCTAATGGCTCTCTGAGCCTTTCCAACTTCCTCCTCGTGTTGTCTCACATAGATCTTTCCCCTAAAATGTTTTTATGTTTATATCCATCTTTGTGTCTGCTTCTTGGATGATTCATCCTAACACAATAAGCACAAACATTTATCACACACACACACAAAAAAAGATTTCTTGCCCGGCCAGTGTGGCTCAGTGGCTGGGTGTGATCCCATGCATCAGGAGGTCACCAGTTCAATTCCTGGTCAGGGCACATGCCTGGGTTGCAGGCTTGATCCCCAGTAGGACGTGTGCAGGCAACTGATTGATGTTTTTATCTCTTTCTCTCTCTCCTGGTCTCTCTCTCTAAAATCAATAAAACCATATTTAATAAAAAGAATTCTCAAGCCTCATAATTATGCATATTCGATAACTTTGGTGAGGATGGTGGCAATGATGATGGGAAGAGCTACACATCTCCATTTTGCTCTTCCATGGTGGGCTGGAACGGGGAGCCTGAACCTGCTGCGGGGGTCTCAAAAGGCTCAGGTTAGAGCTGGACACTGAAATGTCATAGGTCCTTTAGCTTTTTCTTGCCATGGTAATAATGTGTTTTTTCCTTCCAAGAATAAACAACAAAATAATAAATTATTTTATGAGGTTTAGTTTTTGATGAGAATTGCTCTTAGTGTATAAATTTAAAGCAATTTAGCTATTTCAAATAAAAATACATATTTTTATTAAATGCTATAAATATTGAAAAGTGATGGCTTGCTTAATTATATTAGTTCAAAAGTTACAAATCATCTTTATTACTAGACATTATATACATGTTTACTCATATTTAATATTATATGACTAAAATTTAAGCATTGTTGTGAGTAACATGTTTTATGTCATAGAAATATAGAACACGAGACAGTAAATAAAACTAAAATATATAAAATGTAACAATGATATAATGTAAAATATAATAATATAGATAATATTAAAATATAAAATACACATAACCGTTGGCACCCGACATAAGTATAATTGTCTGACCATTGTAAATATTTCACCTTTTACAAATAGGAAAAAAAAACAGAAATATATAGTTGACCTTTATACATTCCTACAAGGATAACCAGCGTTCAGTTTCATAGATAACCCTATGATCTATTTTATATAAGCTTTCATATAAGCCATTTGGACATAATGCACATAAAACTTGATATCCTGCTTATATTGGTAACTAAAAAATATAAAATGTATCTTTATTCGAAATAATTGTCAGTCATATTAACTTCCATTAACATGTGTATATTAGTCATTACTTAGCAAAATATCTGAAACTGGGTCTCGTGAATGCGTACACTCATGTTGTTTTGTATCATACAAGCACCATCTGCAGACCTCCGCTAATCAGACCTGTTAAAAAACCAGACCTGGGGGAGAGGAGGTACCTTCACTGTGTGACAAGAAGTAATAAGGCACAGGCTGGTATAAAACATGTGAGCCAGAGATGAATGGATCCAATTGGATAGTTTCTCTCAGAAACCTGAATTAAGAGACACAGGACAAAGTTGACAGCATAGAACCTGGCTGTGCAAATATCTCTTTTCTGTGAGCACTCGGAATTGATGGGAATTCTAAACAGAGACTAACAGCAACAGCAACAGCTGTGAGAGTATACCCTGGGCAGTGGTAACAGTACCAATAATAATGGCCAGAACAGCAGAGATAACCATATACCTATTTCCAAAAATAACACTCTTCAAGTTTCAACCAGACTCCAGTTTCAAGCTGTGGCAGCCCCCCTTGCTTCCAGGCCTCTGGTGGGTGCAAACTCTTCCTGTAGTAGTGCAGGGTTGTCTGCACGGCTAAACACAGCCTCCTTGTCCAGGAGGAGGGACTCGAATTTGGGATCCCTGTATCATTTGAATAAGTTTGAGTATGTTTATGTCTGGAAACAAGAAAAGCCTTAAATAGAATATTATCTATGTGAATTTAACCAAGCTATTTATACTGCTTGCACATTTACAAAACAGGGACAAAAAAACCCACCTCACATTCCTATCCTAAAATTCAATGTGATAAAGCATATGGAATTATTTTGGTAGTGAACTATTCTAATGGATGGCCATTCCATTTTCTTCCCTACAGCACAGAATTAATTTAGGTAAACCTGTTGGTTCTAATTTTAGTTATCCTCTTGCCTTTCAGAAAAGAGTCTAAGAAGCAAATGGTAGGATGGATACCATCCTCTTATTTTCCTCAAAAGTGTTAGAGTTAAAAAGAAAGTGTTCAAGTTGCTTGCCTTGATTAAAACCCCAACCTAGGAAGACATCACATCCTAAAGTCCCACACTAGCAGTTTACCTATTAATCTGTGGCACATGTTGCTTAAATTGTACAGTTTGGTTCTTACCTCCCTTTCTTTCCTTTCCCAAGAGACAGCCATTGAGAAAGATTCACCAGCATCCCAGCCATATCCCTGAAAGGAGAATGGAGAACAAAGAAGTTAAAGTCTGTTACCAACAATAGACACTTTCTACCAAAGAAGTTGTACTTCCCCTCAAACTGCAAATTTACAAGTGAAGCCATAATAGTTTTCTCCCTTGTCCATTTTAGTTGGATAGCAAAACACTTTTTGTTGTTGCTTGGTTTGTTTTTAAATTAATAGTTTCCCCCAACAGCCCTATAATAAAAATACTGACGCATTGTTACTGTAGAGTGAGTTATAAGATTTAAGTACAGATCATAGGAGTATTCTTGAGTTTTACCATCAGAGAAATAAAGTTTGGCTTGAATAGTAGAAAAATCTGAGAATATAATCTCATTTCATGTGTGCTATTTCAAATAGTTAGATTAACCTCAACCTTTACCTCCAGGCCAAATGGTAATGTCAAAGACATTCTGTTAATCATTCAACATTCAAAAACAATTTGCAATAAAATTGTATTAGTTGGAATGTATTTCCAGAGATTTGCAGTCTTTAAGACTGTCTTGAAGAACTCTCTTGTCTTTGCTCATCCTTCCACCTATGAGTAAACTATATATTTGAGAAGAGGATTTCATTAATGGAAGTCACATGGGTCTGGAAACCCCATTTTAAAATAGCACTAATTAAACTCCCTTAATCCCACTGAAGCTTCAGCTGCACAGTGATGCTATTTCACATGAAATCCACAAGCTTGCCATTCAAATGTCATGTTCTTTATTATTATATATAATTTTATTAGCGGGATGTGTCTCTGTGGCCTTGGCGTATGAGAATCTTTAAGTTTAATTATGAAGCCCATTCTGACATTCTGAATCTTATCCCTTGTAAACAAACATAGATGTCAAGAACATCAACACAGAAAATACACACACAAAGATGTGCACCCCCCAGAGATACCAGATCCAACCCACCAGCCAGTTAGGAAAAAACATAGGAACTAGAAAAAGACACATGACAGGAAGCATATTATTATACAAAAGCTTGCCTGGTCAGTGTGGCTCAGTGGTTGAGTGTCAACCAATGCAACGAGAGGTCACTGGTTCAGTTCCCAGTCAGGCCACAAGCCCAGGTTGTGGGCCAGATCCCCAGTGAGGGGCATGCAGGAGGTGGCCAATCAATGTTCTCTCTCATTGATGTTTCTATCTCTCTCCTTCTCCCTTCCTCTCTTTTTAAAATCAGTAAAAAAAAAAAAAAAAAAGTACAAAAGCTTTTAATGTTTGTTTTACAGTATGAGGTAGAACCAAGTGGACGATGCACTCCACTGTATGACGTGACTCGTGCCCTGCACACAGCATGTTCTGCAGGCACGTAGACTCTCCACAGCAACAAGCATATGCCTTCTTCTCACACACCCAAGACATGTGTCCTTGTGTGGGGATCCCCTCTGGCATTAGGCCAAATTCTCCTGTCCAGAAATGGAAAGAGGAAAGTATTGCTAACGTTGGGAATGACCAATTACTTTTCTTTCAAGTACCCCGAAACAAAATTAAATTAACAATATTAAGGGGTCATTGTCAAGGTCAATTGTCAAGGAGGCTGGTAAAGCAAGGCCCACTTCCTAATGCATTTTTAGTTCATTGGGCTTCATTGAAATAATCATCATCATCACATGGTCAGCAGCATCACCCTCATCATGATCATCATTGACTCCATTGATTTATATCATGTATTATTATTTTTAAAAACTTAAAGGTTTGTTATCTCACTTGGCAATAATAGCAAGTTTATGTATTTTTAAGTGCAAGATGAGGAAAATGATACCGATAAGAGTTTGGATTTGTAAGCTATATTCAATACATAGCCTCAAGGTAAGGGTCCTTCTATCTTCTTACAGTTGTTTTTAACTCCCCTTTTCCTATCTCTCATGTAACTTCACTATTCCAAACTGGAAATATGCTAAGTTTTACTTAAATATCTTTAGTAGGCTAGATATGAGAGGCGCATAGGTCTGATCTTCAAGTTGACACAGTGATTTTTTTCCTAAGGCATTATCAATCTATGTCTGATTTTCTGAACAGTTTCTATTTTTGATTTCTTGCTAAACTCTGACCCGCTGTAATCCTCCACAGCCTTTTCTTCTTGGAGAAGTGAAGATGAGATAAAATCTACATTGAAACAAGTACTTTTTTCATTTTACTCACAGTTGATCTTCAGTTTTCTTTTCATCAGGAACTATAACAACAAAGTGCCAATGGACTAAAAAAGAACATGTTTAATGTGTTTTCCATCATAAGGACATTTGAAGTGTGAGATTCTTTTTCTAAAAGATCAACACTTTAAAAATCCTTCTGACGACAAACTGTGCCTACTTCCAGATCATGTGGCAGTAAAACACTATTACATAGCTCATCACACCCAGGATGAAGTGTCGGCTGTGAGACATTATGATTTATGTGTATATTCAACATTTGTTTTTGGAGCCAAACTGACTTCTCCCTTAAATTGTTGTGACAAAAATGATTTCTACTTAATTCTCTGTAAGTATCAATTCTTCATTCCACCTAACAATGCAGTTATGTACAAAGCATTTGCTGCACCTTGTTTTTCCGCAAAAATTGCCCTTAATTACCTCCTGACATCACTGGGCTGTGGTTGTGGGCTTTTCACACATTACTATCTACCACATGGCTCATAAAGCCTAATGAGAATAACTTCATTAAATTAATCCCAGTAATTAACAAACTTGCTGCCTGCTTTTCAGATGTCTAATTTGTGACACACACTCAGTAAATGTTTTCATCTGTGGGAGCAGAATTGAATTCGAAAAACCTTTTTGGGAGAAGTTGAAAGTCAGCTTTATTAGAATGTCTTTGTCAAATATACAATCCACTGATGATATATATTAAGGAAGAGAGACATCCTCAGTGACAAAAAAATAGTAATATATAATATTGACCAAATGAGGTAGGGTTCATGATGATGTTTTTTTTCCCCTCATGAAGTGTTTTTTGTTTTTTTTTGGTACATGCCCCTAGCCACTAGGGACCAGCAGGAACTCAACTCGGGACTCTCTGGTCCACAGGCTGATGCTCCAACCGCTGAGCCAAACCAGACAGGGCCTGAAGTGTTTTGAAAGTAGAAAGAAGCCCTGGCCAGTTTGGCTCAGTGGTTAGAGGTGGGCCTACGAACTGAAGGGTCATGGGTTCAATTCCTGGTCAAGGGCACATACCTGGGTTGCAAGCTCCATCCCACCCTAGTCGGGGTCTTTTTGGAGGCAGCCAGACACATCAATATTTCTCTCTGTCTCTCTCCTTTCCTCCCACCCTTTCATTCTATCTAAAAAAAAAAAAAAAAAAAAAAAAAAATCAATGGAAAAATATCTTTGGGTGAGGATTAACCAAAAAGGAAAGAAGAAAACTTATTTTGTTTTTATACCTCAGTAATTCCACTGTGTGAAAGGACTTACCTCTTTCCATTCCTGACTACCATCTGCTCCCTAAATTGCTGGTTTGAATAATTTCCTAAATTGCTCCATTTACCCAAGTCATTTGTTGATATGACCAAAATGGATTCTAACAGGTCATTAGTAGTCCATGCATTCATAAATTGAGGGAGAAATTCACTCTTCCAATGGCCCTAAAATTATCTGATGTTAGCTTATATCTTACTCAAATCTAAATTGTAAGTAAAAGGGTAGAATAAAAGTTAACCCTTCCTGTCCTTTACTCTTGTGCCCTATTTTCAACCGCTGTGATGCGGAACAGATTCTGGCATATAGAGGTGCTCAACCAAGTCAGCTGAATAAATTAGAAGGTAAAACAAAAATATTTTTAATAATGAGTTTACTCAATTACTCTATTAGTTTTTCAAAATAGGTGATATTTTTCTTTAAATTGAATATATACCTTATATACAAGGTGGGGCAAAAGTAGTTTTACAGTTGTACATATGCAAAACACAGAGTTGATTCTTGCATTATTATTTATTAATTATTGTATGATTTTTCATATGAACAACTGTAACCTATTTTTGCCACGCCCTGTATTTTTCTATTTCTCAGCAATATACTACCTAAACACTTACTAAGCTAAAGTGGAAACTATTCAGATCACTGCTGTTCAGCTTCTCCTCAAAAGTGCGCCTCTGAACCACTACTCTTTGGGTCATAATTGTTACTGTGTTTCTTGGCAATCCTCAGGAACTTCTTCCTTTTTCTTTTTCTTTTTTTCCTTCTTCTTACTTTTCATACCTAGAAGAGGTATGTATCAGACTTGTTCACATCAGGGGATTCTTACTGGGGCTTCCACCCAAGGAAGAGCCCTTTGATATAACGAGATAAATACTGGATGCTAGAACAAAATTGAAACTTAGATAACAATGTGGTACCTAAGATGGCCCCTTTTACAGATCAAGTTATTGCATTTGTTTACTTGTTTGCATCTGGTAAATAGGTTTTGTATGACTATTATAAATCTAAAATATCCCCAGTGGTCTTTTTAAAAAAATTTTTTTTTTATCCTCACCGAAGGACAATTTCCCATTTTGGGTTCAGATAGAGTGGGAGGGAGAGAGAGGAAGAGAGAGAGAGAGAAAAAAACATCGACGTGAAAGGGACACATTGAGTGGCTGCCTCACGCACTACCCAACCAGGCAGGGCTGGGGACAAACTGCAACTGAGGTACATGTCCTTAGTGGGAATCAAACCCGGGTCTCTCTGGACCGCAGGCTGACGCTCTAACCACTGAGATTACCAGCCAGGGCTTCAGTGGTCTTTACTGGTATCTTTGCTGACTGACTTTCTATAAAAATTAGTATAGGTGTTTAAGCCTCTGGCTCTTTTCATTAAACAGATTTGAATCCTGGCTCCTACAAGTGAACTATGTGACTCGTACTTAACTCAGCCTCATAGACTGTGCAGCAATATTGGGGATACTAAGAATACTGAGCCCAAGAGGTAGTTTTGAAGTTAGGAGGATGAATATTTTCATGAAAGTGCTCAACAAATTGTAGCTGCCTTTAATATGAGATTGACGACCATGAGTCCTGTGATGTCTTGAAAGAATGAGGATGATAAACGAGTCGCCAAGGTCCTCAAATCCCACGACTCACCACACTGAAAATGGGAAGGATGGGGATAAAATGCAAGCACAAATCACGATGCAAATCCCAGTTTCACATGGAATGGGAATTCCCCAGTTAAGTCCCAATGCTCACAAAGCCCGAGTATGTTCTTAGACACAAGGTAGACAAAGAGTAGAAGCTGATTTAAATACAAGATTTAAGAAAACTGCTGAGGAAGGAGTTAAATTAATTCATGAAACATAGATTATGTAAAACGAGGAGATCTAGAACAGCTGTATAAAACGTGGCTTTGAAGTCCCTGTAACCTGGATTAATAGTCCACCTTTGCACTTAAAAGTTCATGGCCTTGAGCAAATTATTTGACATTGCAAAGCCCCAGATGTCTCTTCCAGGGCACAGGAGTAGAATACATCTATTGAAGTATTTGAAAGCAGGGAAAAAAAAAAAATCTCCAAATAGAAAGAAAATTCTTTGGAAAATGAGACTTGTTGTTTATTTCTGGATGAAAATAAAATAACAACTAATTATCCAAGTTTGAAAACCATAAAAAGAGTTTCCAGATACCTTTTATTTTATTCAAACAAAATTCTTTAAACTGGCATAATGGTTTTCTGCTGAGGGAAACTTTGCCCCATCAGGGACATCTGGAAATGTCTGGAGAGATTTTTTGACTGTTCCACTGGGGCTGGGAGTGGGGGTGGAGGGGGTTAGGTGCCAGGCTACTGACATGTTGTGATTAGAAGCCAAGAAAGCTACTAAGCATCGTATAATGAAAAGGCGGCCCCTCAGAACAAAGAATCACTCAGCCCCAAATGCCAATATCTGAGGTTGAGCAACCCTGATGACGAAAAACAGAAATCTTCTAAATGCTGGCTCATTTGCAATAAAAATATGTTGACTTATATCTTGTTTTTACCTTATGTTTTTATACTAGAAACAATGCTTATTTCTCTAGGTCACCTGCCTAAACTAATTTTATCACTTATGTGGGAGTATTTTTCTGGTGGACTACTATACATCTGTGAACAAATAACCAGAAAGGTAGCACCAATCCAATTCTGGATCATTATAGAACATTCATCATCAAGGGCTATTGGTTAGTATCTTCCAGAAGATTATTAGTTATTACAAATAAAATAAAATCTATCTAGTACCTGTTAAGTTTCAGCAACTGTCTTCATCATCTCTTTGGTCGCAGCACCTATGTTCAAGCCCTGCTTGCCCAATGAAAGGAGGGAGGGAGAAGAAGAGAAGAACATTGCCAATTCTGTAGGAGACAGTTTTGTGAGTGTTCTGGACATGTCAGGATATTAGGACCTGGAGCACCACATTAAAACGGGCAGTTCTCCTCCTTGTCAGATCTGATGGGTAACTTACTCTCTTTCTTGTTGTACTGCTTTTGCCCATTTGTTTGAATGTGTTATCACTGTTCCAACCCACAGCATCTCCCTCAAGCCTGTGTCTGTGAGAAGCTGCCTTCCAAGTCTGGCTGCACATGAGGCTGGTTTATGACCATCTTTTATTTTACTTTTACTTTTTGTTTACTTCATTTTACTTTTTCAATCATTTTTAAATTAAAAAATATTTTTCAATTTTAACTTACATTTGATATTATTTTATATTAGTTTTGGGTGTACAGCATAGTGGTTGGATAATCATATACTTCACAAAATGTTCCCCGGCAATATTTCCACTGCCCACCTGGTACCATAGAGAATTATTACAATATTGTTGACCATGTTCCCTTTGCTGTGCTTTCCATCCCCGTGACTGCTTTGTAATTACCAGTTTGTACTTCTTATCACTTCACAGTTTTCACCTGGTCCCCCAACACCCTCCCCTTTGGCAAACTTCTGTTTGTTCTCTGTGTCTATGAATCTGTTTTAATTTTTTCTGTCCATTTATTTTGCTCCTTAGATTTCACATATAAGTGAAATCATATGGTATTTGTCTTCCTCTGTCTGACTATGGCCCTCAGAATAATACCCTCTAGGTCCATCCACACTGTCACAAATGATAAAATTTCATCCTTTCTATGGCTGAGTAATATTCTACTGTGTAAATGTTCCACACTTGAATAACCACTTGTCTGTTGATGTGCACTTGGGTTGCTTCCATGTCTTGGCTATTGTAAGAAACATGTGTTGTATACAAGGATCGTAGGGGTGCCTCCAGCATGAACACCTTATGATTTCCTGCACCGCAGAATAAGCTGCTGCTTTCTCTAGACTGAGTCTTCATGGCACAGTTGGTTATCTTAAGATTGACACATCTTCTTCCTCTTCCTGAACTTCATTTATTGGAGAAAATGTTATAGAATTATGACATACTAGTGTGCATAATTTATTAAAGTCATCACATCAAGCAAGAGAATGAGAAAGGAAAATGTCCACATTTTTAAAAGCCCAGGTATGTGAGAATACAAAGGAAAATGCCATGAACTCTTCCAGGAGAGCCCGGGAAGGGCAAAGCCGAGGGGGGGGGGGTAGGTCTCCAGCCCAATCTGGGAAGCAAAGGTAGCCTGTGGACAAATGTTCACAACTTAAATAAGGAAAGAGCACAAACAAATCAGCTGAATATTCAAGATTGGTAGAGGGTGACAGGATACGTCAGCCAGTTCAGAACACAAACGGGACTGGAAACAGGAAGGAAAACCATTCTGTGTGGCCTGGGGAATCTGGTTTGATTTTGTAGGGGAACCATGGCGGGGGTTTTACAGGAGAGTTTATGGCATGAGATGGTGTTTTGAAAAGAGCTGCCTGATATTTATGTGAGAAAGAATGAACTGAAGGAAGGGAAATCAAGATACCTGATGACCAGATAGTAAAAGAAGGACAAAAACAAATATGTAAACTTTTAATTTAGGAATCTTGACAGGATAAAAAGAGAAAAATTTAAAATGAATACAGGAAAAATTAGTTTAAAATAAATAAATCATTGAATAGTCTCACTTTCTTAGTGTACCTGTGCAGTTAGACTTAACCATGAAGGTTTAAAATTTTTTAATGATAGCTTTTGAATTGTTGTCAAATTTTTAACTGTTGACACCATTATAATTAACCTTGCTAGTAATAACAGGAGAGGGGCAAAGGGAAGGCCAAATATTATAGGCATGCCATTCAGGCAACTGTGACTGGAAGCTGCAGCTTCACACACCCCGGGGAGCCACCCCCAGCCCATCCCCGCAGATTTCCAGGGGAAGGTAGACCCACACCCAGTGAAGTTTGGGCACTAGCAAAAGTGCTTGCTGTCAGTTACCCCAGAGAACAGATCCATGTCCAGGAAAGGTGTGGCCACTGCAAGGGCACAAAATTTGAGATATTTAGTCCTCTGAACAAAGGAGTTAACTTTCTTGGTCCTGGAGGTCTTGTGCTCTTCGTTCCTCTTGGTTGATTTCTGGCTTGTGGGGCTCTCACTCCTGCTTCCTTGTATTCACCCACGTGCACCCCACACAATAGACTAATGACTGCAATTAGCCTGATGCTGAACTGGACCTGGCAGCAATGTGGAACGGAAACTCTGGACACTGGTTTTGCTTCTAGCTCTACTGAAGCCCCAGGTACACTTCTTCCAGGACTAGTTCAGGGGAAATGGGATTTTAGAAACCCAGGGGTATAATTCCATGCAAATAAAAATTACTCATCCTCCTGTGTGAGTCTCAGAATTTTTTTTTTCTCAAGATATGGTAAGGACCTCTATCCCCAGTACTCAGTGGAGAAAGGGATACCTCAATGCCACTGATAACATTATGACATTTCCCTAATATTATGTCTTTGTTTTAAAACTATTAACATACCTTGCTCACATAAATGTTTGAGGCTCACCAGGCCTACTCTTCACAGATGGCCAGTGATACCAGAAGTGACCACAGAAAGGAGAAAACATGATGATGTGTCTGTATTTTGGCAGAGACAGACAACATTGATTAAATTCTTGCAGTTGAACAGAATATTAACAAAGATTCTCTGGCTCATTTGGAGAAGATGGAATTAATTCATGAAAGAGAGGGTAGCTGTAGGCAAAGTTTCCATAGACAAAAAAAAAAACAAAAACGAATCTGCAATTCAAAATGCAGATTATGGTTTAAAAAAATAAACTAAGAATGGGATGTTAAATTCCAACTGGGGAAGTAATTATATTATAATGGTGATGCAAAAAACTATCAACCAAAGAAATGAACCTGAAATGTTTCTAAATGACAAGTCACACTGGTTACCTTTTGGGTCTCTGTGTGCTTCGTTTTGGACACCATTGTGCTCTAAAATCTCAATGAGACTACCAAGAGGAATTCTGCAAGATTTTGCATAATAAAGTTTTGTCCCCAAACAACCTACTTCCATGGTGGCTTCAAACCTAAATCCTTCACTGAATGAATTCAAACCTCAAAGGAGAAAACTTGTGTGCTCTCTGGCACATTGCAGGTTTTTCTCCAAGTCTCATTCTTTCTCTACCATTGAGATTTAGTATAAGGTCACCTTTAGCAGTAAGTGTGGGAGAAGCGAAGACACCTGGGTCATGAAGCTGAAGAGATGTCTGGGCTCTGAGCATGGTGACAGCACAGTAGTGGTGGGGAGCAATAGCAGCTGAGCACTGAGCCACAGAAAACTGAGTGGCAAGAGCTGCCTGCTGTCGAACTCAGAAATGGCCAAACCTGTGGAGAATGTTAATGAGTTTATTGGAGCCAAACTGAAGATAATTTTCAGGAAGTAAAATCTCAACAGATTGAGAAAATGCTCTGGACAATGGCAGTTTTACCACTTATTTTATGCATCAGAATCAAAGGAGAAGACATAAGGTGGTTACAAGAAATCCATGGGTGATAGATTAGGGAGGCAGGAAAAAGAAAAGTGAGAAAATCTCTGGGATTGGATAAAAAGTAAAACCCATAGACACATATTCTCTTACATTGGTGGGTACAGCATAGTTAGCAGTTAACAATTAACAAGACAAGATAACAACAATGAGGGGTTCTGTAATCTGTACTCTGGTGCAGTGATTGTGCCCGAGGGGTCTGGAAAGAGGAAATGACCCTGCCTGCAGGTCCAGAGGCCTGTTATCATAGATGCAGAAAGACAAAGACGGGCTGATTAAAGTAAAGATTGACCTTTGTCAGGGCAGATACCAGCCCAGGATCCTCCATGACTCACTTTTAGCTAGAAAGTTGTTTTTGATTTTAGAGAGAGAGGAAGGGAAAGGGAGAGAGATACAAACATCGATGAGAGAGAACATCAGTTGGCTACCTTCTGCATGTCCCCCACTGGGGACTGGGCCCACGACCTGGGTATGAGCCCTGACCAGGAATTGAATTGGCGACCAGTGAACCACACCGGCTGGCCGGGCAGTTATTGTTTATTTAGTCCTCAATCGAGGGTATGTTATTCTGTTGATTTTTTTAGAAAGAGAGGAAGGGAAAAAGAGAGAGAAACATTAATGTGAGAGAGAAACATTGGTTGACCCCCCACCCCATATTTACCCTGACTGGGGATCAAACCCACAACCCTTTTGGTGTATGGGACAGGACGATGCTCCAACCAACTAGAAAGTTTTAGTTTCAGACCATCCTCCTTTAGGTCTCTGAGTTGTAAGGCCACCATCCAGGCCTCCCCTGAGCTTGTCAGGTGTAGTTTGTGGCTCCTTTTTTTGTCCACATGGCAAAACATGCTAATCAAACCCTCAACCTTTTGGTGTATCAGACAACACTCCAACCAACTGAGCCACCTGGCCTATCTTTGTAAATCGTAAACAACAATTTGCATTTTGTATTTGTAGCAACATGATATGAAAGATTCCGAATGACTCATTCTTAATCTTTTTTATACATTTATACCTGAATCCAGTGGAATATGATCTCTTCTAATTAGTCACTATTAATTACCTGACAGCAATTACCTGGGGAAGCATTAAGAAATCTCTCAAAAGCTTCCCATAAGACTTAAACCTTTTGGACAGGATGGCTGCATCATATGCTGGTATGGTGGTCCTTTACTGCCAGGGCCTCTATGGCCTGTACAGTTACATTATTGCACTTGCTTTTTTCCTTTGTATGAGTGGCTCAATAGATTGCTAAACCTCTTATGCTTTGTTAAATTTCAGAACAATGAAACAAGTTAATTTTAACTTAAGTAAAAGCCCTTCATATATCTTTAAATATATATATAGTTATGAATATTAATATATCTTTCTCTTTACTATTTATATGTATATATGAGGAAGAAAAGAAAAGAATGTTGTTTGCATCAGATAGTTTACATGTATTCGTTAATTTTCATCTACTAAATCTATTATGCCAATGACTGCTCACACTGTTCCTTGGAGCATTAAATGTCTTCCAAAGTATCACCCAAGTTCACATAGCTAGACAGTTTCAGAGCAAAAATTGGACTCCAGCTTTGACTGACATGTCAGCCTGTGATTCTCCTACCATACTACTCTGAGACACTTTGAAATAAATATTTAAATATGAAGATATACCATGAGCCCCAAGATCTAGACACCCATATGACCAGTGTTATATTCAGAGCAGATCAATCTCTGCTCTTCTTTACGGAGACCCTGATGGTCAAGATTCAGTTGTTTGTTTTTTCTGCTGAGATGAGGCATAAGCATATATTTTTAATTCTTCACTAATAACTTTAGACTTGACTGCTACTTTAATGTTATGCTGAAGTACAAAATTTATGTAGAAAAGTGTATTTCAGAGATCTACATATTGAAGAATCTTCATAAATTAACACCCAGATTCAGGAAAAAATTATTACTAGTCTTCATTAAGACTTCCTCATACTCTCTTCCTTCATTTCCCAGAATTCCTCAGAGTAAGCATTTTCTGACTTTGAACAGTATAGATTAGTTTATGTGTGCATGTGTGTGATTTTTACTAGGTCTATACTAATTAGTGGAATTGCTATATCACAAAGTAAGCAGATGTTAAATTTAGTGGCTACTGTAAATTACTCTCTTTGGAATTGATCTTTGTTATGCAAAGACTAGACATATTTTCTAACACTTCCAGCTTTAAATGCAATGCCTTTTTTTTTTTTTTTTTTTTTTTTTAACATAATGCTTCTCAGTAGTACACAATTCTTTCCCTGCTTGGCCAAGTTCATAGTTTTAAGCTTTCAGAAAGATTTCAGTCTCATTGCATCCCGCACAATCGAATATCTTGCTAATATTGCTTTGGTTTTATGTATGTATAAAGAATTTCTCCTCTCTCTCAATAATGGGGAGAGAAGGTATTGTCTAGGTGAGTAAAAGCAGTAAGGCTGGAAAAAGCTTGTTTGTTAAATTAGTCTTGTTTGGTTTTAAAATACTATCCACTTATTTCCTAGAATCCCTTGCACCTTTATTCTTGGCTAGTAGGTTATGACTAAGCCTCAGAAGGGAGTACAGCTTGCTAGGTAAACCACAAAATTTCATGCTGGGCTGTGTCCCTACAAACAGGGGAAAAACTGTAAATATTAAGTACTTGAGTCTTCTTGCAATTGAACTTGAAAAACATGCTTGAAAGAGGCAGTGAGGGGCAGCTGTTTGAAGTCACATTATATCATGTTCAAGGAAAGGTTATGTTGCAGCAGGTGGGCGAAAGCATTGCTGAGTCATTTTAAACCAATAAATTGCAAATGTAAATTCTACCTTATATTTTTTCTTTTCTTTTTTTTTTTTTATCCTCACCCGAGGACATTTTTTTTTTTTTCCCATTTTTTGCACAGATAGAGTGGGAGGGAGAGAGAGAGAGAGAGAGAGAGAAACATCGACGTGAAAGAGACACATTGAGTGGCTGCCACCTGCACGACCAACCAGGGCCGGGGACAAACTGCAACCGAGGTACATGCCCTTAGCGGGAACCGAACCCGGGTCTCTCCGGACCGCAGGTCGATGCTCTAAACGCTGAGCCAAACCGGCCAGGGCTACCTTATATTTTTTCTAATGGCTACTTCCTTCTATTCATATCCTAAGAAGTAAAAACAAACACATTTACATCACAATAGCAATTATAAATTAAATAAACTTGAAAATTAATTTGAATGGATATTTAACTTGTAAGGAGATAAGCTAAAGTTATTTATTCCACTAAATATGTTTTTTGAAGAAGGTGGGGGGTGAATGAATCTATTCTGCACTCTCAAATAACTGATAATCGAACTCAGATAAGTCAAAATTCTTGTATCTCTATAACCTGGATTGTACATTTGTACAATTGAAAGATGGGATGGAAATCCATGTTGGGAGGTTAACAAGTGTGTTGGAAGCGGGGTGCTCTTTCCATATAACTTCAAAATCTTTTACATGAAAGTACTAAAAATGTTTGTATTTAGTAAGCATTGGCATGTAATTCAAGATGCAAAAGTATACTCATACCTTGTTTCTAATGCCATCTATTTGTTTTCTAAATCCAGTGTCTTTGTTTAACCTCTCCAATCTCACTTTTCTCATCTGTAAAATTGGGGATATAATAATCTGCCTATTAGATTGTTGTAAATATTAAATAAGGTAATAAGTGTAAGCAGTTTAGCACAGTGCCTTGCACATAATCTTACTACAGTTGTTAACAACAATGGCAATACTGATAATAGTAGCTATCAGAATATGGAGATATGCAAGTGGGAGCCTTTATTTGAAAGTAAGTGCATAGCGCAGGGTCTGTGCTATACAGGAGTGTGGCATATTGTTTATATAACTTTTTGAGGTCACATTGTCTTTATTATTTCTATTATAATTTCCAAAGCACATCAACTATAACTGGTCAGGAGAGACTCCAGGGCTGTGGGCTTTGCTCTCCTCCTTAGGATGAGCAGAGAAATGGCATTTATAGCCTGAATTCTTATACCATTCCTTCTTTCCACAATCAGAACACTGATCCTGGCGATGATTTCATAGCTGCAACTTTGATTGAATTTATAATCATTTTTCTTACTACATTTTTTAGCACAGTCAATCCAATCACCTCACAGACTAATTATACTGATAGCACAGAAAACATCACGAGCAACTTCCAAGAGCTGAACACAAGACAAGGTAGGTTACATTGCTTATTCCAGCTCTGGACATACACTTGCAATGTGGACATTATCTTCATTTCTCACGTAACAAGTCAGGATCACAAAGATTAGAAGTTTGCCAAAACACTTGAGATTAATCCACATTGTTTTATGTAGTAATAATTTGTCCACTGAGTATTTTTCATGGATATATGAGAACCAGTTTATCCACAGATTGGCATTTTGGTTGTTTCTAGTTTTGTTGTAATTATGAATAACTTCTATAAAAATTTAAATACAGGTTTTCATGTAAACGTGTTCATTTTAGGGGGTATGCATTTTAATAAGTAAAAAACAAACAAACTCAAAGATCACATGTGAATTAACTTATATGAAATTTGGGGAAAGGACAAACTACAGAGATGGAGGGAAAGAAAATGATTGGTTGCAAGACTGTGACAAAGGCATTGACTACCAAGGGGACAGCACAGTAATTTGGGGTGATGGAACTTTTATATATATTGATTGGATTGTGGTGATGATTAAACCACACTAGGCATTTCTCAAAACTCATAGATCTCAACACAAAAATGAGTGAAGTTTACTGTACATAAATTTCAAAATTAATTAATAAATAAATAAAAACCTTGTCAAAATACACACCAAGAGGAAATGGCAGAGCCAGCAAGCTGACTCCAGAAGATCTGTCTCCACAACCCACATTCATTCAGCTGCTAAAACAGTCTTTCTATCAAATTTTGATTACCTTATCAGGAATTATTACTAGATGAGTGATTCCTAGAAGGTTCCTCTATTTGTTTTATAACTTCCAAAAGGAAATATTTGATCTTACACATCATCAAATAGCACATGTCTTCATGAAACCACTGTATCCCCATCCCCATTGCATCAATGCAATCTCAGGGCCTTCTGGAGTGTTACTTGTTTACAACAAAGAATTGAATAAATTCATGCTTTGGATTTGTTGGATGTTTTTAGAATCAGAACTTTTTCAACATTTAAAAATATTAATCAAATCTATTCTGGTATTCCCATCTGTTCCCCAAATCAGTCTCTTTAAGATAGCAATTATGACTCTAACTCTGTAATGCTTTTCTCTGCATGAATACAGGTTGATGTATTCACCACCTCTTCTTCTAGTCAATGAATCAATAGGCATGCACGGGTACTTAAAGTAATAGTGATGGGAAGTCCCGTTTATACTAAAAATGTTAATAGTCCTTCTCATCAAGCACTAGTTAATTAGGAAATTATTTTATCCCATAATTGATAACCACTGTTTTATAATCCTTAGAGATTTACTGACATTAACAGGTTGAAATTCCCCTATTATGTTGAACAGCAATTTATAAATCTAAATGATAAAATAAACCATGGGATCAGAATGTAGCAATGTTTCCTATTATAAATGGTTTAGCAAGTAAGTGTGCAGATTATCCCAGGCTCACATTGCTTACTTGAATATTTAAAATCACTTAAAAATTCAGTACTTACAAATTATCTATAAGTACATTAACTCTCAAAGAACCTGCAGTATTGATTGTTGACTGGGGATTTCATTGGGCAAACAAATTAGTCAGACAGAATAATGTGTGCCCTTGTTTCCTGTATTTCCCCAGGAGGTAAAACAATAAATTCCAAACTTTAAATTCACCAAATTTATTTTTCTTCTAGAATAAGTACTATTTTTCTCTCTTTTGCAGTGAGCCCAAATGAACCCTGCAAAAATAAAGTATATCCAAAGTCATTGTTAAACAAGAGAAAAGTATTTCCTAAATAAAATATGAGTACTATGGTTCAGAAATAGTCAAGGGTCTTTTTTATTAATGACTTCAGTTTAGAGACCAAAATATTTGAGCGTGAATACACTGGAATGAGAAAAAAGCAAAACAAAACTGTTATCTTTTGAAGATTTACTGTGGAAAATATCAGGAGTTTTTAACCAAGTCACTTATTTATTCTGTTGAAAGATATATACTAAGTATGCACTATATTCAGGATGTACTCAAAGGGTTAAATTCACCAAAACAACATGGGATACAATATGCAGCAGGCTGCCTCTGAATAACACTAGGGGCTGGGAGAGTGCTATTGTCTAAGCTGAGACCAGAACCCATTTGTTCCACACTGTTCCAAGACGTTTCCCATAGTGCCCTGCTGCCACAAATGAATTGAATTATTTCTTTGTAAAGAATGGAAGGTTCTATTAGAGTTTAATGTATTTCTGATCATTTGTTAGAAGTGCATTTTTTGTTTGTTTTTTTTTATAAATTTAAATATCTAAGCAAGCAAATATCAGTCTGGACCAGACTAGAGGGCTATTCTTGTCCAGAAGAAGGAGGTGAAGATTTGAAAGGAACACACTTTACAGGAGATCTTGAGGAGGATTCTCACATGCTCTCTGGCAACTTGGGTAGTGAGTGCAAAGTGATAAGGGAGAGAATCATACAGCCCTGAATCTGAATCCCCGCTGTGAGATTTTGTATGTCTGTGACTTGGAGCAAATGACTCAGTCATGTGCTCCATCTCTTTATCTGTAAAATGGGATTAAAATTTTTGTAACAGTTTAGTAAATGTTAGTTGTTTTTTCTATTTTAGTTACTATTACAAGCACCTTTCAGTAATCCCTCCTTATCCACAGAGGATGCATTCCAAGACCCCTGTGATGCCTGGAACCACAGACAGTACCAAACCTGTATGGACATTATGTTTTCCTATACATGCATACCTGTGATAGAGTTCAATTTATAAATTAGGCACTAAGTTATAATTAGTGAGAGTTTAAGAACAATAACCATTAGTAAAGTAGAACAATTATATTATACTGTAATAAAAGGGATGTGAGTGTGGCATTATATGTAAAATAAGGGTGACCTGAATACATGCACTGTGAGACTGTGACCATCAATCTGATAACTTGTAGGGCTCTTCAGTGTCTACACAGCAGGTCTGGTATACAGCAGGGGTATGCTGGATGCAGGGGTAACTCTTATCCTGGTGGGACAGTGTAGGGTGGCTCAGAATTTCATCACACTCCTCAGAATTGCACCAAATTTAAAGCTTATGAAATGTTTATTTCTGGAATTATTCATAGAATATGTTTGGACTATGGTGGACTATGGAATAACTGATACCATAAAAAAGCAAAACCACAAATAAGCTGGGACTACTGGATATGCAATTTACACATCTACCTGTCAGATAGATACTATTATTATATTTTTACATTTTTGTTACTCTTTCACCTTATTTACCTTGTTATCTTTATACTTTATCACTCCTTTGTTGTTGTTGTCACTGTTGAAACTGAGGCTAGTATGATTCTCAGGACTGTGCTTGTATAGTGCTGGAGATAGGATTAGGATCGGAACCCAGGTAGTCTGAAGGTACACATTCTGGGACCACTGGGCTCTGGGGCAGATCAGAGGACATTAAATGAGACAATAAACATGACTACCCGGTAACACTCTTACCATATAATGCACATGTAATCAAGGCTATAATATAATTAACAATGCAGGTAATAATCTACAAATAGGATGGGTAAGAAAGTTAAATATTGCTTTTAGGAAGAATTGTAGCATAATACTGACCTGGGTATTCAGAAATACCATAGATCCCTCTTTTTATCTTCGTCAGTGTTTGTCACCTGGGAGCAATGTTTGCCTTCTTCACAGGGGACATTTGGCAATGTCCAGTTATTTTTGACTGTCACAAAGAAGGAGATATTATTAACCTGTAATGGGAAGAAGCCAGGGATACTGTATAGTATAATATCCTACAAAGCACATAGTAGCCATCAACCTTCATGGAAGAAAAGAAAAAAAGAAACTGTCTAGTCAAAATATCAATAGCTTCACTGTTGAGAAACTCCGATGTATGTAATCTTACAGATTGGATTGTTCATGCTAGGTTACACAAATGGCTTGTTGAAAGAAAAGTTTATCAGATATTTATAGTTCATCAGAATCACCTTAAAATCTTATTAACACAGAAGTGTACCAGGGATTTTATTTTTTATATTTTTCTTTATTGATTTTAGAGAGAGAGGAAGGGAGGGGAAGAGAGAGATAGAAACACTGATGAGAGAGAACATTACTTGGCCACCTCCTGCATGCCCCCCACCAGCGATCGGGCCCACAACCTGGGCATGTGCCCCGACCAGGAATTGAACCAGTGACATTTTGGTGCATGAGTCAATGCTCAACCAGTGAACCAGACTGGCTGGGCAAGGGATTTTGATTTTAAAAAATTGAGTTCATCCTAGAAATTTACATTTGCAACAACTTCCCCCCTTTAGGTAATTCTGAGGTAGGTGGACTCACAGGTCCTGTTTGAGATGGGAAACCTCCAGCTGTAACTTCTCTGGGGTGCCCTGCCTGGGAAGGGAGGGGTTGGAGAAGACAGTTTGCTAATAGCTATGGCCATAAACACGCTTCATGCTGTGTTGCCACTTCTCTAGTTCTTCGAAGCCAGCTTCCTTAATAGACTAGCACCCAGCAGTTGAGGAGCAGAGAGTATTATAAGCAAGAAAGTGTTAGCCCTGGTCTGATAAGCAGGTGCTAACAATTCCTTTGAAACTCAGATTTATTCCCTGCTCCTGGTGCTCAGTGGGGAGGGGAGAGCTTGGAAACAGGTGTTAAAACAGTGTGAAGCCAAAGCCAAGAAAATATGTGCCCTTCAGGAAAAAGGGACAGCCACTGGTACAGTGAAGACAATGTGGGGTTAGAATTAATTATAAAGTTTAAGAGTAATAATTTTTAAGTGCTGGGTTTGGAGAAGGACTCTAGTTCTGTGTATTGGGATAACTTTCAACAGGTTACTCAAACTCTTTGAGGCAGTAGTCCTCTGTGCCGGCTGTCCATTGGAACCCCTCGGAGACCTTTCAAATACATTTCAATATCTGGGTCTCACGGTAGACCAATTAAATCATGATCTCAGGGTATGATGTAGAGTATCAGTATACTTGGACTGTTCCCATGGTAACTGTAATGTGTGCCAGGGTTGAGAACCACTGCTCAAGATGTTATTTTTGTTCTTGTGGGGATGCAACTAAACCATTCATGGATGTAAGAATTTCAGCCAGAGATCTGGAGCTTTTTTACCATGCCAAACGTTTGCTGCTGTTGCTGTTGTTATGATTGTTACCATTTGTCATCACTGGTGCTTGTGCTGTTGCTGATGTTGTTGTTGATCTAGCTGTGTTTCTTGTCTTATGCTCTTCATGTCCTCATCTGTAAAATGGGAACAGTCAGAGTTACAACCTAAAGTTGCTGTAAAAAAATAATAAGATGTAATATGAGGAGTTTTTTAAATATATAATTTTCATAAATATTAATTTCTTTTTCCATTGACCTCTGTATTCAATTGCATTATAAGGAAATTTGAAAGTCTCCTTGATAAAGATGACATTCTAAGATGACCAATAACATTCTATTAATCTAGTAGAAAATATTTGATAATATGAACTATTGTTATTATAATTACTATTATTATCTGTACAAGGTACAGAGTGTGTTCATGTTAAAACTTCCACTATTACAAGGAATTATCTTTCAATTTAATAAAGGAAGAGACTTATTCACACAACAAGTGGCAGAATCAGAAATTTGAATGTAGAACTTTCATGCTGAATTGTTTTCCATCACCAATATCTTGGTACTGAGGAGAATAATGGTCTGTAAGATAGCGCTGGGTGGGTAGCTAAATGCATTATCATACTCCTTAAATGGCTTGGTTTTGGGGGGCAGGCAACCCCACCCTGCTGGGATGAGTTCTGGAAGTTTGAATGGAGCGTCTGTTTTTTGTGGCTGTGGTGCATATGGCCATCAGGAAATGGCTGAAACAATGCACTGGGTATCAGAGAACATAGCATCTGAATTTGGAAAGTAAATGGCCTGGAGAAATTCCTAAGGCCATGTGCAGGTACACTCGGCAGTCTGCATATGCCAAATGGAATTAATGGAATACAGAAAATACAGATAGACAGTAGAATCTAGCTAGCTTTGTTTTACTCAAACAAGACATCTCTGCTTTTTATATGTTATCATCATTGGTATTGTTGTCAGTGAGAGTGAGGTATCCCTCTCCCCACTGAGTGCTTAGGCTGTCCTTATGATATCCTGAGAAAAAAATTTTCTGAGACTAACACAGAAGGAGGAGTAACTTTTATTTATGTGCAGTTACAACTCTGGTTTTGAAAAGTTCCATTTCCTTTCATCCAGTCCTGGAAGATGTGTAGCTGGGGATTCAAGAGAGCTAGAAGCAAAGCCAGTGTCCAATTTTCATTCCATGATGACTGAGTTCGATTAGCATTAAGTCAGCTGTAGTCCGTTAGTCCATTGTGTGTGGGGTCCCCATGCAGGGGAGCCAAGAGTGCAGCCCCCTGCAACAAGAATCCCAAGAGTCCCAAGAGAGCAAGAGCATGAACCAAGAGAGGGAACTCCTTAGTTTAGGAGATAAAAGATCTCAAATCTTCCCAGGCTTGCAGTGGCCATGCCTCCTCTGGCCAATGACCTGTTCCCAGGTGTGACTGCCCCTATGTCACCCAGACTTTACTGGGCATGTGTCTATTCACCCCCAGTCCTGTCCCTTTCTCCAGTGAACTGCAGGGACTTCCTGGGGAGTGTTAAATGGCAGCTTCCTGGCAAAGCTGCACAAGTGACATGCCTATACTATTTGGCTTTCCCTTTGCTCCTTTCTTGTTATTCATAACTGGGTTACATATAATGGTATCAGCATGCCCTTTGGTTAAGGATTATATCAGGAATCTCTGGTTCAGAGAACGTCTGAGTCATACCTCAGAAATCTCAGTATGTCCTTTTTTTTTACTCTAACATGTATGGTCCCGGCTCTTTCGTTCTTATCCTTGCAGTTCACTTTAGAATGTTATTTATGACAGCTCGACAATATGCTATGTGCTATAACTATTACTAACAATGACTTTATTTTAACTTGATTGGGATGGGAATGAGTATCACTGCAGCTTTTTCACAAAGAAAATCAGTCTTGGTGTCAGATATTCAGAATATTGAAATATTGGTCTTGGTGTCAGAATACAGTAACCCAGATCCTTAGAGAATTAAGAAAACGTTGGAATAGAGAGTATACTTTTACTCTGCAATATTTCTGAGGTCTACAATATTATTATTATTATATATGTAATACCTCTTTCATCAAAAATGCTTTGATCCTTGAAATTACTCTTGGAGGAAAGACACAATCATAATCTCTATTTTCCAGATAAAGGAAATTGATGTTCCAAGAGGCTAAGTGACTTGTTTGAGGTTACTGAGTTTGATTAGAGAAAAAAATCCCTTAAAAACAAGCGTGTTTACTCACTGCCTGGAAGCTTGTAATGGAAGCATGCTTGGATATGCTATAACAATGCTTTCTTAGTCATAGAACAGGTTTTGTGTGTTATCTGATAAAATGCTAAGTACTGGCAACTAAGATTTTTTTTTTTTTCTATTTCCCGGGGAGACTTGGGAGGTTGTCTAGTTATATGTATATTAATTACTCCCCTATTGTTGCTTTTCCTCCAAAAAAAGAAAGAAAGAAATGACACCTTAGCCAAAATAAATGATAGCATGATAGCCAGAGGGGAGGAGATATGAGGATCCGACTGCTGCTGTTTTGGAGTTTTCTTGACTGTTTCCATGTTTTACCTGCTCTTCATTTATACACAGGTGTTTGCATTTTTTAATTTTTTACCTTTTGGAAATGCTAGAATATAATAGATATTTTAAACTGCCACAAACAGTCTTTTAAAAGTATATGTCAAGCCTGATTCTTTCATTTCTCACACTAGACCCAAGAAACAGTTATACACTTAATGGCGCTGATTTGCAAGGATGATAAATGGGTCCTTCTACCCATACCAAATGGTTTAAAAAATTAAAGTGGGGAGTAGGAAAAATATACAGGGACTGCAGGAGGCAACTGTCTCTAGTCTTTGAACTTGGCAGATATTTTCAATAAAATCAGACCCCTATTAATATATGATAGATGTTCTGTCCTTTACGTCAGTATTGCAACCCTTTCTCTGAAACTGTGGAGAGTTAAGTACTTTGGATGTGTTTTCTCTCTTAACCTTACAACAAACTTCTGAGGTTGTTGCTATTATAATCCCCAATTTACAGGAGTTTGTACTTGAAGTCCAGAGTAGTTGGTGATCTCCACCGTCTCTAATATTAGTAGATTTTGACCCTCAGGAGACATCAACAACTTACGTGTTTCATGTTGTTACTGTTCTCCACATATTTTATTTTGCTTTTAAGTGAGTTTATAACTTTTGTTTCTCCCACACAACTTTTTGAGGATCTGTATCTGAGGTGTATACCCTGTTTCAAAGATACTTTGAAAGGGCAGGAAGCATTTAAAGATGAGTCTTTATGGCCTTTTATTTGTCTCTTCACCATAAAATATTCACTGTTGTTCTTTACATACCATTCATTCTGCTGAGGCATGGTAAAATCTAACCAGATTTTAATATCCCAATGACAGCAGTAATCTGCTTATAAAACACGGTCATTCAAGGATGTCATTTATTTATTTAACCCACAAAATTTTTATGATCACTCAATAAGTGACAGTTATGAGGTTAAGCTCATTGGTTACACAAAGTAATTTGGTACATTTCCCACCCCCAAAACTAGAAATATATTTTGTACTGCATGTGTGTGTGTGTGTGTGTGTGTGTGTGTGTGTGTATGTGTTATAAAAGACACTGAGATGTTCATAGATAAAATATTATATTGTACTATTATTTTTCAGTTCCTGAACTCAATTTCAATGTGTGTGTGAGGTGGGGCTTCAACCACACACCACCAAGCAGTTTTTGGACACTAGCAGGGTGTCCGAGAATTCAACTTATTACCATCATAACTACCTAGCTAACATTAATAATGAAAGGGTTAGAAATGTTTTAAAGGGTAAAGGTAAAAGCTTGCAAAGGGCAGAAACTGTAAAAAATATGTTGCTTCCATGACCTTTGCTCAGCCTTCTGTTGAGTATGAACAAGGACTATCTGGATTATCCAAAAGACAATGAGTCACCCAGCAGATACAGGACGAGATACCAGACCAAACTGCAAAGTGGACAATGGGCCAGGCAGAGTACATCAGCAGGAACTGCCAGAAGCTAAAAGTAGAGTATATAACTTATACCTCAACTGTTATTTGAGGATGACGAGTTCTCAGCTCAGCCCACCTGCACCCAGGTGCATGCTATAAAGCCATTTTGCTCCACATTGGCCTTGCGTTGTGGATGTGACCTCCTGCCGGCTCAGACCTTTAAATAATAGAAAGAAAGCACAGGGGAAGCCAGACATTATAAGGATGGTCATCTGGGCAGCTTCACCAGGAAGTGCAACTTTACTCTCCCCAGGGAACTACTGCCCATTCCCTGCAGATCACTGGGGGAAGGAATCTAACAAAAAGGAAGATGGGCACATGTGCAGTGAAGTCAAGGTGAAGTAGGAAAGCAGCTTGCTTGTCAGTCTAACCTGGGAAAAAGAAAATTGGCTAGAAAGGATGGAGCCACTGCAAGTGCATGAACTCCTAAAGGGTTCATTGGTTAATTTTTTAGTTAAAATCCCCAAAGAATCTGTCTCTCTTACTTCCTCTTGCCATTTGTGTTACTGTTTCCCACTTGCTCTGTGACCTACAGTCAGTTGCCTGCCATGTGGCCTTAGAAGCTGTATGGCCCATGGCCATGTAGACCCCACAAGCAATGGACTGCAGCTGGGAACACAAGCTAAGCCTGCCAGAGGCTGAACTGTACTGTGTGCTTCAACATGGAACAGAAACTCTAAGCAGTGGCTTTAATCCCAGCTCTGCTGAAGACCAAGTGGGACTTTTTCCATGGCTAGACAGAGGGAGATGGGACCCTGAAAGGGAACTCCCTAAATGTCACCTTATCAATAAAACTTTCCATAATACTTCATCCTCTTGTGGAGGGCCTCAGAAAATTCTTGTTCCTGTGGCACCCCAAGAAACCCACTTCCACTGGCAACAGGTGGGGACACAGTGGACTCCCCACAATACATTTAATTCTGACACTATCTACCCAGAGATAGCATCAGTTTTCAAAAATTAAGGGTTCAATTCTACAAGATGGCTCACTCCCCTCTTCAGATGCCAGTCACAAGCTCAGGCTGTTACCCGTGCTGCTGATGGACCTGCTACAAATTAGAAGTCCAACACCTCCCTCTAACTCAGGATGCCAGCTGCAGACTCAGACTGTTACCTATACTTCGACCAAATGCCTGTGAATCAGAAGTCCTCATCACCTCCTCCTCAAGTTCAATTAATTTGCTAGAGTGGTTCATAGAACTGACAGAAACATTTTACAAGACCACTGTTTTATTATAAAGGGAGATAATCACGAATAGCCAGATAAAAGGTAGGCATAGGGGAAGCTGTGGGAAAGGATACAGAGCTTCGATGCCCTTTCTGAGAGTGCCATTCTCCCCAGATCTCCAGGTGTTCAGCAACCCAGAAGCTCTCTGGACCCTGTCCTTCATTACAAAGGCATGGTTGATTCAATCCCTGGTAATTTGTTATTGAACTCAATCTCTATCCCTGGAAGGTTGGGAAATTGGCCCTCCAATCCTCTGACACCCTTAGATGCATTTCAAAACTCACCTTGTTAACATAACAGACAGCTTTATTGCTCTCATAATTCAGAAAAATACAAAGGTTTTGGATGCCCTGTGCCAGAAAGTGGATGAAGAGCAAATATACATTTCTTATTTATAAATGACAATACTAGAGTCACCATTAGTGAGTTAATCTGCAAGTTAAAATCCCTGACATTTTCTTTCCCCAACCAGCAGATATACTGGCCTAAAGCAATTCTTTTCTTTCTTTCTTTCTTTTTTTTTTTCTTTTGTAAATAATCCTCCTGTCCCACCATTCTGCCTTAAAAACCTTTCATTGTGTATGGCCCCTTGGGGTATCTCTCTGCTTCCTAGATAGGATGCTTCCCAATTCATTAATTCCTTAATAAACCTGAATAGATCTTCCAATTTTTATTCTTTAACCAAGGCTACACACTTTCCTATTTTAAATCTTCTTCAATAGCCTAGACCCTGAGACAGCTATTTCTATAGATGATAGCTAGAAAGAAAGAAAAAAAGCACATGTAAATAAATATTAACAACCTTTGAATTTAGTTGGTAGGCTTAGGGGTGTTTATTTACCTTTTCTTATTTCTGTATGTTTGAGAATTTTCACAATAAAATTTTAGGGAGAAAAATGCCTTTTGGTTTCATCTCTGGAAGCAATCTTCAGAACTTTTTTGTGTGATATAAAAATTAAATTCACTACCTCATTCTTTATTTCATCAATGGTGGCTCTGAAATGCTTTTGGCTATTTTCAAGTAGCAAAGTATACACACAAGTCAAACATTTCAATGACTTGGGACTTTCAAAGTGTTGTGGTGCAACAGAGTCAAAGAAAGACCATTAGAGAATTGAAGTCCAAATAAGAGCCATTTATTAGCCAGCATCTGATTCTGAACACCCCTGTGACAGTCTTTGGAGATCAGCCTCGATATGCTTTATCACATGCCTTTTATACCTTCTAGTAAAAGTTTAATGACATAAGAAAACAGGAACTTTTTAATATAATGACCAGGGCTACAACAATGCTGTATAGAACTAGTTTGCCTTGTGGATAACAGGAACACCCAGGCACACCAGGAACACACAGGCACACCCAGGTATTTCAAGGTACATTGGATCACACTTAGCCCCAAGCTGCACAAACACAATGCAAGCCTAATTCCTTGAGATTGTGGGGGAGGTTGAGTCTCTGACTCAAGACCTCCAGGCTTCGTGGACTCTGTCAGACACATAGTTGGCTCCCAACAATTTGTTGGTTCAGGGAGTATTCCAATTTACTGAGGTTATTTTGATCTCTATCCTGTTGATTAAATTCTTTACGAAACAGGTTCCGCTAGAGGGCACATGGTGACTTTCCCAATCATCAATTATGGAGCTATAAACAAGTCAGCACAATAATTTACCAATCATCAATTATGGGGTTATGAACATGTCAGCACAAAAGGCTACATCGTAAAGTGCTCTTGTAAAGCAGTGAGTCTCAACGTGACTTCACATTAAATTACTCATATAAAACTTTCTGATGCTCACATCCCATCTAGGGAAATTCTAATATATTCAGTGTGGTGTGGGACCCAGGCATTGCTTCTTTTAATTTTCCCAAGTTATTCCAAAGGACGCTCAATGTTGCAAAACATTGCTTTAAACACTACCCAATGGCTATTAAACTATTAAAAATAGTCTGACTAAATTAAATATTAGCTTCTTGAGATAAATACTTCAAAGTGAGTATCAGTATAGATGCTGCTTGGGAGTAGGAAGATTTGGCCAAGCATAAGGCAGGATGGCGGTTGTTCATTCAAGAAATATTGTCGTTTGAATTTGAAACAATGCCCACACCATGTTATTGTTCTCCTATTCTGTATAAAACATTGAGTACAACAAAAAATAGTTTCATAAGAAACTGTTATAGCATAAGTACAGAAAAACTTTATCAGGTCCTCTTCTTTTAAGCAAATTAAATATAAAGTATCCCTCAAAAACATATACACAACTTTGAATAATTACAAAGCCAGTGTTTATTAAAATGCATCTTATTTTCTTATTTTATTTTATTTTTCTCTATTGAATTTTAGAGAGAGAGAAAGAGGGAGAGAGAGAGAGAGATAGAAACATCAATGAGAAAGAACATTGATTGGCCACCTCCTGCATTCCCCCCACTGGGGATTGGGCTCACAATGTGGGCATGGGCCCTGACTGGGAATTGAACCAGGGACCTCTTGGTGCATGGGTCGACCCTCAACCACTGAACCACACCAGCTGGGCTACATTTCATTTTCAAAATGTAATAGAATCTATAGACACCCTGTGTATATTTTTTGGGGACACCCTGTATATAGAAGGAAAAGAATAGTACTTTTTTAACATAGTGCAATTTATTTATTTTATTTTACTACTATTTTTTATTTTTTGGTGAAACTGTGGGTTGCAGACACTTTATAATCAACCCTAAACAACTCTAAAGATGGGGCTACCCCTATATTCAAATAGAAAAAGGCAATTCAATTCATTGAGTGAATAATTGTATTATAATAATATTTTAATGGAAAATTGTTAGGGCTTGGTTAAGATTCAAGACCTGGTTTTATAAGAAAATAAATATTTAAGAGACCAAAATCTAATAGTTTTCTTTCTGTGATATTTCTTCAGATGGATGTGTGCTTAGTTAACATTGTGTGTATCTATATGTCAAGTGCTGTGGAAGCCACTAAGAATAAGCTGTGTTTGTGAACTTATCAGAGACATGTTGTACCATTTTAACTTTACTAAGTAGTTTCTTTTAATTTTAGAAACATTAAAACAACTTGAAAAAATGTAAAACGCTACCATAACTTAATTACCTATGTTATTACTTTTTAACTACCCACAGTAAGATTTCCTAAAATATATTTTTAGAAAATTTTTTGTCTTAATTGATTTTAATGAGAGAGGAAGGAAGAGAAAGAGAGATATGGAAACATCAATGAGAAATTGGCTGCCTCCTACATGCCCCCTACTGAGGATCAGGCCCACAACCTGGGCATGTGCCCTGACCGGTGACCTCTTTGGGCTGATGTTCAACCACTGAGCCACACCAGCCAGGCTTAGAAATATTTATACTTCATCTAATACAAAGAAGTCTATAAGTATACATAGAAACTTGCACTCCAAACACCTAAAGGTTCTCAAATTCCAAATTTAGACTTTTGATTAATCAAATAAATTCATACTTAAAATCATTTGTTTGTGATTCTAAGAAAAGGAAGGGAGGACAGGAGGGAGGAAGGGAGGGGAGAAAATCGTGGAAAGAGTAGGCCAAGTGTGAAAGCAGCTTATATGGATCATATGGATATTTCAACATAGGTTTTAAATGTTGATTATGGTAAAGCATACTTTGATGATTGATTTTTATGAGTCAACTTGAATAAGCTCAGACGTGCCCAGACATTTGGTGAAATATGTTTCCAGGTATATCTATGAGGGTGTTCCTGGGTGAGGAATTTTAATCAGTAGACTGAGTAAAGCAGATTGCTCTCCCTAATGGGGGTGGGCCTCATCCAATCAGTTGAAGGCCTGAATAGAACAAACAGTCTGACCCTCCTGTGAATAAGAAGAAACTCTTCCTGCCCAGCTGCCTTGAGCTAGAACTTTGTGAGTTTTTGTTTTTGCTTTTTACTACTCTGAACTTGAACTAAAACATTGGCTCTTCCAGAGTCTCCAGCTTATAGGCCATTGAGCTAGAATGACAGCATTGGCTCTCCTGGGTCTCCAGCTTTCTGACCAAAGATCATGGGTCATTTCTTTATAATAGACCACATATGTATAAATGTGTATATATACATACATGTGCATATATATATACACAAATAAATATATACATATACCTTTCTTTACCTCTTTTGTCTTATACTGAGAAGGCAAGCCAATTGAAGACAACCCCCTTAAGCAGTGCAGAGACCCTGCCCCTGGCTTTTGTAATTCCCTGACTTCCTCCTACTGCCTAAACTACAGTGGAACTAGAAAGCCCCAAATACCCAGAAACTTGTTATGTATAAAAGGTGGCTGAAACCCAGGTTTGGGCTCAGCCTGTGGAGGTGACTCTGAGGAGACAGCACCAATGTGCATTAAACAGTCTTTTTCTATTCTTCAAGTGTGTGCAGTCTGTCTCTTCCTGCCAACTGAATTTCTGCCACAACATTTTGGTGCATTGACCGGGAAGCCAACAGCCTCACTGGCCCCTTGAGCCACCATTATCGGAAGCCGGTGGGAAGGAGCCACTAATTTTGGGCCCCTTGAAGGAAAGGAAGGTGTGACACCAGTGATTTCACTAGACCCTGACCCTCACTGGGCCTTACTGTAGTCAGCCACTGCTGCTCTCTAATGGACTCCAGGGAGGATAGAAAAGCATGCCAGGACATCAGATCTATAAGTGTCTCCAGGGATCCAGGACCGAGTTCAGGCCTGTCTCTAAGGTGGAAGGGGAGCTGAATCACCTCCCAGGCAGCACAGATATCTCACAGGAAAAGGAATTCCTGGGTGGAAGTTTAAATGCTGTGTGACTGTGTGTGTGAGTGACATTACTCCACGACACCGATTACGGAGCCTGTGTGAGCCCCGACTTGCACATCCGTGGTGACCTCATACAGCTAAGGCATTATCAGGTTCTTGCGGACATTTGTCTCCACCAGCAAACCTGATCTGAGTCAGGGGCTCATACTGACCTGTCAATGCCAAGAGGCACCTACGTCCCCATGAGGGGAGCAGCCAAGTAGACAAAATGAGCGTTTCCTTCTATTTGTCTCGTGACACCATTCACTGGGAGGATTGCTTAATCATCCTAGATGTCATTATGGGGGAAATTCCTCTAAACCTACTGTTCTGGAATGTATGATAAAGAATTTTATAAAGGGTTTTTCAGGAAATTATGGAGTCAAATTGACCCCCAGAAACTTGCACACCCTCTGTGAACTAGAATGGCCCACCTTTGGTGTGGGATGGCCCTCTGAAGGCACCTTGATGTCCCCACAGTCCAGAGTGTGTATAGGGTAGTCACCAGAGACTCCAGCCATCTGACCAATTTTCCTACATAGATCAGTCGTTGAAAAGAGCTCAAATCAGGTCTCCTTGGGTTAGATTCTGTGTTACTAGTCAGGTCCTAGTGGCACAAAGTAAAAGGAAGACCTCACAGCGAATAAAGTGGCCTCCTATATTGGAAGAGGCCCCTCCACTGCCACTCCCACATGCCCCACTACCTAAGGATGGGGAGCCTCACCTGCCTGACAGCTCATTTCCATCCATCTCACCCCCACAACTGGTCACTGCAGCACCAGAACCAGAGTCAGCTAGAGCCAGGGTCAGCAGACCCAGTGGGAAGATGTCTCAGGTCAGTGATCCAGGGACCAAAACCCCCAGGGGCAATGCAATTACTGTGGAAGACAAGGGGTTCACAGAGGATGGGCTTTGACAAAACCCTACAAGAGGGGGATCGGTCTTCCAGACTCATTGTCCCACCTGGGTCGGCTGTAAGCCACTCTTACCCGATTCAACACAGAAGAACGCCGGCAGATTTTCACAGAAGCCAGAAAGTGGTTCCAGGTTCCAGCTGGACATCTAGACATAGAAATCTGGGCACCTTACCTGATGAGAAACCCTCAAAGAGACCTGCAGACCCAGAGACAGGAAAGAACAGGAGAGAGACAGTCAAAGGCACAGAGGCAAAACCAGAATTTGGGGCAGACAGAGAGAGGCCAGATAAGCTGTGGGAGACAGAGGCAGGGAGAGACAGAGACGCAGGAGAGGAGGGTTTGAAGGAGCCAGGCCACTAGGCACCTGCCCTAAGCCGAGGGGCAAGTTTTCTCCATCTCGTCTGAAGGTCCCTAGCCCCTCTGAAACTCTGCCTCTGACCCTGGCACTAGTTCGAGCCCACAAAGCCAGGGTGTGAAGGATACGGTGCCCAGATGGCCTCATTCCCTCCCAGCTTCAGCCCAGTAGGGTCTGGATGAGCAGCTGGCTGTGGGGAGACCAACATTGTCTGCTGCTCCCCACTGTGACCTTCTCTGGGCTGGTGTGGCTGCTCTGCTGGCTTCCCTCCTGCCCTCAGCCTGGTGGCCAGCCCCCTCCCCCAGGAGGAGGAGATTGTGTTTCCTGAAAAACCACCATTTGCCTGCATTTGGGGAAACACTGCTGCTAGACCTGGAGCAAGACCCAGGCATGTGGGTCGAGGGACTGACAGTGCAGTATTTGGGCCAGACACCTGAGCCGCAGGGTAGGGTGGAGCTGGGCAACTACCTCACTGGTCTATGGGCACTGTCTTTTAGATAAGCCAGAGGCTCCCCTGCACCTGCCTGTGAATTTCCCTGGCAAGGACTGTGACGCAGACCACCAGTGTCAGCTGACCTTCAGACCCCACTCACACCACTGTCCACAGCTGCTGCTGCCCTGTGCCCTCTGGCACTCTGGGCATCTTGCCATGTGCCAGATCAAGCATTCATCATAGGCCAATGGCACCCCCTGTGGGCCCTCACAGGCCTGCATGTGTGGCCACTGCCTCCATGTGGACCAGCTCCAGGATTTTAAGATCCCACAGGTTGGTGGCTGGGATCCTTGGAGATCCTTTTTTTTTTTTTTTTGTAATCCTCACCTGAGGACATTTTTCCATTTTTTGCACAGATAGAGTGGGAGGGAGAGAGAGGAACAGAGAGAGAGAGGGAAACATCGATGTGAAAGGGACACATCGAGTGGCTGCCACCCGCAAGACCAACCAGGGCCGGGGACAAACTGCAACCGAGGTACATACCCTTAGCGGGAACCGAACCCGAGTCTCTCCGGACCGCAGGTGGACACTCTAACCGCTGAGCCAAACTGGCCAGGGCTCTAACTGTGTATCCATGATTTCTAACTGGTCCTTTTTTATGCTCTTGAGGCCCTCCCTAAGTTCACTGAGGTTCTCGCTAAGTTCATTGAGCATCCTTATAAGCAGTATTTTGAACTCAGTATCTGTTAGGTTTCTTATCTCCCTTTCGCTTAGTTCTTTTATTGGGGTTTTGTTCTGTTCTTTCATTTGGGACCTGTTTCTTTGTATCCTCATTTTGGCTGCCTCCCTGTGTTTGTTTCTGTGTATTACTTAATGAGAGGTATGGGGCTCGCTGAGACCCGATGCTGCTCATTTGAAAGAATTTAGGAAAAACCTGAAGCAGGATCCAAGACCGGCCAATCCTATGGTTAAGCAAGTGGCAACAGCTTGGGTGGGCCTGAAAGTTGTGTGGGGCGGGGCGGGGCCTCAGGGAGTCAGTAGGGTGGGGCTACCAGTGTGAGCCAGGTTGCTGGAGTCCCAGATATGGCTTCTGTCTGCCGCCCTAGGGAAGGGCTCACCAAAGAACAAAGGCCTCTTACAGCATGTTTGTCCCCGAGGAAGCCCCCTCTCCAGCCCTCGTTCCAGTGCCAAACAGCTCAGTTCTTCCCTGTATGTCTCTGGTGCCCCTCGAGCTGCCTCCCCTCCAAGCTTAGAGGGAGAGAGTCCGATAAGTCCGTGCGCGGGCCCTTTAAGGAGCTGCCTGGGGCTCCAGCCGCCTCAGCCTCCCTGAGCCTCAGTTCCCGCTGGTTTTTCCAGCCAGAAGTTATGGGGACTTCTCTTCCTGGCACTGGAACCCTGAGCGGGGCACCTGGTGTGGGACGGGTCCCCTCAGTCCTCAGGAAGGACCTTCCCAGCCGCGGGAGCCTCCTGATTTTTATCCGCCACACGTGGGTGTGGGACCAGCCGTCTCGCCACCGCCACCGCCTCCACCCCTCGCGCCGCGCCCCTCCTACCAGTCTGGATGTAGCTGCTTTTTCGACTTCCATTCAGCTTGATTTCAGGCGGTTTTGAATGATGGTTGTTCTGTAGTTTAGTTGTAACTTTGATGTGGTTGTGGGAGGACGTGATATCGCGTTTACCTACGCCGCCATCTTGACCGGAAGTTCCACCAAAATTATTAATACTACATTTGAAATTAGTAAAAAGTACAGCTTTGGATAGTTTAACACTGGCCATTCACTCATTCAGCTGAAGTATCACATTAGATCTGTTGACACTAAAGATAACCAGTCTTATTTAAACTACTTCCTACGTCATGAAAAAGTATATAAGCAATTTTTTAAATGACTAATGAGATTAATTTCAAAAGTTGAGCCATCCTCAGCAATGATTTCAGTTATTTTTGGAGAGACATAATTTTGAAAATTAAAGGTAGGAAAATGGGGTGCAGAGGAAAGAACAAACATCATAGTTTTAAGAAACCACAGAAAAATTTCATCTATTTTTTATAAATTTGTTCAACATTATTGAGGATATTCTTTTGCCAAATATTAAACTAGGTGGCCTAAAAAAAAATGGTTTCTGAAAATATCAGCCTATTATGAGCCACTGGCCATGTTGTTTTCATAAATATTTATTGGGCACTTACTATACATAAGACATGAGAATATGGAAGTTACTATCAAACATGCAGTCTTAGAATCTTTGCTTCTATCAGGTATGCTCTGGGTCACCCTCACTTTTAAAAAGCATACACATTTTCAAAAAACAATGTAACATAAAATTACAAAATTAGACAGTTTTCCAAACAAATCAGGAAGGGCTAAATGTGTCAAAAATGATCCCAGAAAATCAGCCCTGCCACTAAAAATCTCTAGGAACAAGATGTATTGAGTGAATTGATTATCCCAGGAAAAGTTTGTTTACTTTCCTTTGCCACACTCTCTTCACTGTCTTGAAGTTCTTGACTCTGTAAAGTATCTATGTTTGATTTAAGCATGCAGAAGGTTAAGAGGGGAAAGATGTATGAGACTATATTAGGTTAATTTCGTCTGTTGGAAGAATTTTCTAAAATATGTTTCATTAATATTTTAGAGAGTAAGAAAGGGAGGGGGAGATATAAACATACATGACAGAAACAAATCAACATCAGTCTGCTGCCTCTTGCACACCCCCTGCTGGGGCTCGAGCCGGGCATGTGCCTGATGGGGAATCTAACTGGTGACTCCTTGGTGTTCAACCAACTGAGCAATACCAACTGGGCTGTTGGAAGAATTTTAACACCACACTCTCAACCTTGATTTACTGAACAAATATTTAATTATAATAATAGCTAATATTTAATATGTAGTTACTAAGTATCACACAATTTACACGCTATATTAGTTTCTATTACTGTGTAAAAGATTACTATAAATTAAACCCATTTATGAGCTGACAATTCTGAAGGCCAGAAGTCTAGGCAGACTCAGCTGGGCCCTCTGCTTGGGCTTCTCACAGGCTGAAATCAAGGTTTCAGACAGGCTGAGCTCTTACCTATAGATTCTGGAGAAGATCTGCTTGCAATGTACTCAGGTTATAAGACAAATTCAGTTCTTTCTATGTAGGTGTAAATCTGAGGTCCCCACCTCCTCCTGCCTTGGATCTGGAGGCTGCTCTCCGTGCCTAGAAGCTGACTGAATTCCTTCCTACAGGGTCCCGTGTCAAGCTTGTCTCATGCTTTGAATCTCTCTGCTTTTTCTGCCACCAGAAGGGAAAACTCTGCTTTTAAAGACCTCATCTGCATAGCTTAGACATCCCCCTGACCTCTGAAGTCATCTTCCTACTTTAAGAACAACTCCTTAGTAACCTTAATTACATCTGCAAAATCCCTTTGCCATTGAAGGTTACATAATGAGTAAAAGAGTAACCCCAAAGAGTAAAAGTCATAAAAATTACTGCCTACTATGTATAGTTTAACTCTAATTTTCATGATGACTCTATTCAGTTAGGTATCACCATTCCCAATTTTCAGAAAGTTTAAGACCCAAAGTCACAGAATTGTTAAGTATCACAATTTGAAACCTCAGTCTTTTCATTTCTAAAGCTGCTTTTTCCCACAACTGCACAATCAACAAAACAGGTCAGAGCACCTACTCTGTGCTAAGGTCTAGGGCTAAGGAAATGAATAATGCTTTCCTCGCCATTCATGAGGGAAAAAAAATAACAGGTCCCTATTTACCCAATCAGTAATTAAATAATTCCTGATTTTTACTCTGTGCCCTCATAAGAGCTGAGCATATGTTACGTCACAATCCTCAAAATAACCCTGTGAGATAACTACTGTTGTAATCCCAAATTCAAACTACCTAACCCTGATAAAGTTCCCCTTCCAGAAGAATCCTGGGGCTCAGTGTTCCTGGTTTAACCAGGACACACACTGCCTTTGATCAATCCATATTCAAGTTCTGCACGTAGGTGTCAGATCAGAGAACACCAGTGGATATTCCACACATCACGCTGCATTTGTTTTGCAGTGTAAAAAGCCCGTTTTTAATGTTATTATATTTCCATGTGAAAGTTCCTTATTCTCCCTGTGCACTTAGATTTGAGAATCTGAAATATATGAAGCTCTGACAGGTGCTCAGGACTCAAAGTCTTTCCTAGCAACATGTCACTGGAGTTAAGTTGTATTCTCCTCGTCTGCTGTTAGGTAGGAATCCTAATTTGCAATAATCCCTGACATTCTCTATGTTCTTCCATATTTTAATTAATTAATTAACGTATTTATTTATTTAATTCCCCCCCCCCCCTTTATTGATTTTAGATAGAGAAGAAGGGAGAGGGAGAGAGAGATAGAAACATTGATGAGAAAGAACATCGATTGGCTGTCTCCTGCATGCCCACCCCTGGGAATTTAGCCCACAACCTGGGTATGTGCCCTGACCAGGAATCGGAACAGTGACCTCTTGGTGCATGGATTGACGCTCAACCACTGAGCCACACTGGCTGGGCTGTCTTCTATATTTTAAAAGAGTCTGTTACCATTAAGTACCCCACCAACACTGTTGTATTTTCTTACAGTAGAGATTTTTTTTTCACTGTAAGAAGTGGAGAATCAGAAGGTAAACTAATAATTGCAGAAGCCAAACATTAAGTCTCCCCTTAATTTTGTTAATTGTCTGACAATCTTAGACAGTTATATTCATTGGTAACCTTTTGCTTTTCCTAAAGGTCATTCTTTAATTGGATTTGGAGACTCCACCATTTCAAGTCAGAGAAAATTTGGAATGAGCCCTGAAGTTATGTTTTGAGTGAAACAAAGGAGATTTTTACTTGTATATCCAGCCACTTGGAGGAAGAAAAACACTCTCAAAATGTTAATTGTGTGTTACTATGTATATCTATTTTTAAATTTATCTTTACATTTAAATGTGAAATTTAAATTGATGAGTACTTGCCTCATCTGAGTCTATGATGATGTTTATCATTTGTCTCTCAGTGTTTCTCTGTGTATTAGTCAATTCCCCTACCTACTCTCCTGTATTTTTAACACTTATGCTTGATTATCTTTGCATTGTTTTCCAGAAAGCATTATGCTCAGGAAATTTGAGTCACATTCAGGGAAAACAGAGGTAGCAACCCAGTGGCAAAATCAGTAGGCTTTATGCCTGAGAAGCCCACGCATTTGTGTTAGATAAACGTCTCCCTACCTGGTTTTGTTCAGCCCGTCCCCCTATATAAAACCTCACAGCAGCCACTTCTGTATTCAGCCACAACTCTTTGTGAAAGGGACAGCTTGAGAACCTATTAAAAATACATTGTTACTATGAGTATTTTGTTCCTCTTTGCTATACAATAAGCTGAAAACTACAGTAGGCGAGCATTCTAAGGGGAAGACTGCTGTTCCTTTTATTGACTTTATAGCCACACGCCCTAATAGAAAGTGCATTTTATATCACACAGGTGAACTCAATCACATTGAACTCAACAGGATGGAATTTTCCCCCCTACATTTAAGTTATAAATGGCAGGTTGGTTTACAATAAATATCTAGGGCAACAAAATGTCTCCTTTTCATAGAATTTTATCATAAAAAATACCTATGTTTTCAATAAATTAAAATTTTTTGACTGTGAAGTTAATGTGCATTATAGAAAACTTAAAAATTCTTAAGAAATATTTTAAAAAATTGCCCACAATTTTGCCCTCAGAAATTACTGTACAAAGATAGAAAATATGTCCTGGCTGGTTTGGCTCAGCAGTTGGAGTATTGGTCTGCGGACCAGAGAGTCCTGGGTTCGTTTGCCGCTAGGGGCACGTACAAATTAAAAAAAAAAAAAGAGAGAGAGAGAGAGAGAGATAGAAAATATGAATTCCTTTTTTCATAGCATCTTTGTACAGGCAAAGACTTTTGTCGTTATTATTTTTAAATAGTTTTCACTATTCATAAACATCAGATTTAATGATTTAGTACCATGAATTTATTCAATAATTCTCCTTTTTGAGACATGTAAAGTTTTTACTTTATCTCAACACATTCCCTTTCTTCTCTCTTTCCTTTCTTTTCATTTTTTTTCCTTTTAGAAAATATTCATTGTAATTGACATTTGCCTGGAAAATTTTTAGTGTGCTGTTCTATTTTGTTCTTACAGTTGAAATTCTAGTATAGTTACTCATCATAGGCTGTTAAGGTTAAAGTGCTGTTGTTGTTTTATTAGCAATAGTAGTATTGTCATTGATAAATTGATCATTTACAATCATTCCAAAGGAAGAAAAAGTGATCATTGCCAAGACCTGTTATAATGAAGGAAATAACTGAGAATTCCTTATGAATTATATTTCCATATATGTCTCCACATAGTGAATCCTCTTATTTGGGGCTTCCATATTCACCTAAACATCATATGCATGTTTTTACATTATACTTTTAGACTATAACAAAAATCCTGAAAAGTTGTTAAGATAGTTTTGCTAGGGCGAGTACACAATTTGTAGTCCAGGAGTTCTGAGTGTGACAGGGCCCATGATCATTAATTACACCAGTAAACTAGACACAAAAAATTGGCCTTGCAGAGTGACGAGCCTTATACAGTGACATCCTGAACACTTGCCTAAAAATCAATAGAATGGCCTTTGCTTTCTGATGGTGCTATTCTTCAGTGTGAGGAAGCAAACAATTGAAAACCCATAAGGACTATTTTGGCCACCCATTTACCCATTTCATTGCAAATAACACAGCCAGCACTTTTTTTCCTGAAAAAGATGACTTCATATGATTTCCTTAATCACTGAGCTCTATACCTGAAACCAATACAAAATAATATTGAAAGTAAACTGTAATTGAAAAATTACAAAAGTAAAAAGATAAAGAAAAAAAGGAAGGAGTGATTTACAAAGACTTGACTTGCATATAGCCACAGTTCTCACCTTTGCGAGTACAGCATATGATATATCAAGATGAGTTGGAGAGGAGTTACAGAGAGTCAACAATGAACTGTAAATAACCTAGCATCTCTGATAATATTTATTCTATTTAAAAATAATGGGACGTTAGACAGTAGGTGAGTTGTCACTGTACAGAAAGAAGATTTTGTTAAGGAACATTGGTAGAGAACTGACAAAAATTCAAATTCAATGCCTTATATCTACAGTTTTTAAAATTTGGAGAAATGTTTGATTTGGTTGTGTGTGTATCTGTTAATATTTATGTTTCCATCTATCAGTCTAAAAGTATCTCAAACTACTATATTTGTCCAGAATCAAAGTATCTCAAACTACTATGATTGTGTTTTCTTCCAAGGAACTAAAAGTCAGATTTGTATCTTCATCCAATACACTCTGACATGCATTCTTGAAATCTAATATCTCTATTCTGACGTTTGCTTAGTCATACCCAGTACAGTAATATTTCAGTCAACAAATAATCACACATCATCTCATACAATTATAATGGAGCTGAAAAATTTGTACTGCCTAGTGATGTTGTAGCCATCCTAACATTGGAAAGCAGCAGATTGCTCATGGGTTTGTGGTGATGCTGGTGCAAACAAACCCATAGCTCTGTCAGTGTATAGCACAGTCAATTATGTACAGTACATAATGCTTGATGATTATAATAAATCACTGTGCAGTTGGTTTAGGTATTTACTGTCCCATAACTTTTTATTGTTAATTTAGAGTGTACTCTTCTACTTATTACAAAAATAAGTTTGCTCTAAAACAGACGTGCTTCTATGGCAGCAGCCTCATAAGTCTCATAGTTACATCTCTAGATTGCATCGTTTTCTCTTGTGCTTGATTTGATCTCATGTTGTTTTTTACAGTAACACGCTGTGCAGGCTTGTAGACTAGGAGCAATCGGCCATAACAAGTAGCCTAGGTGTGCAGTAGACTAGACCATCTAGGTGTGTGTAAATGCACTCTGGGATGTTGGCACAACGTCAAAATCACTTAAGGACACATTTCTCAGAACATATTCCCTTTATTAAGCACTGTTTAACTGTGGTCCCTGTTAATTATATGTATGTGTGTATGTGCATATATATATAGAGAGAGAGAGAGAGAGATAGAGAGAGAGAGAGAGACTGATTGTATGTATTCTTAGATATTTTCAAAATACGTAAGAAATAGGCCATAATGAAATAAATAAATATTATAAATTATTTGAAGAATGTTTTTATTAAAAGAATAATCTGTCTCCTAGATTCAAATTGCCCCAAAAGAAAGGCCCTTAAATTATTTATTCCAAGTTTCAATATAGATATCTATTGCATAAATCAGAAATCCGAACCCCAAAGAAGAGAAATAACTCCTCCATATTTCTTAATGTATAAAATGAACACGTTCATCTTTGCACTGATTTAATATTCATTTTTATACCTGACATTAAAATCACTTAAGGGATCACAACAGACAGATAAACTGCAGTACATGTTACTAAAAGATATATGATTATTAATAGGGAACCTGGTAAATTCTTATGCATAAATTCAATAGAATGCTATGCAGCTAAAAATAGAGGCCATATAGCTGGGTATACCCTGATGATTTAAATTCAATCTGTATTGTGACCCATGCATATAAGGTATAACACAGTATACTTGTATGTGAATTTTCCCCAATTTATATACATTTATTCCATTGCTTATGCACATTTTAGATATTTTAGACATGGGACTTTTAAGAATGGTATGGCTATGTAAGTTTCGTAATAACATTTTTGGTGCACACTTTTTGATATATACACACTTCTGTTATTTATATTTCTAAGAGCAAATATTATCGAAGAGTTTTCTAAAGTAGTTGTACCAATTTATACTCCTTCCCATATTGTATGAGAGTTCTGCTTTTCACATCACCAACACTCATTGTCTTCTACTTTATCATTATTATTATTTTAGCCATCTTGTTGGCATGTAGTGTTATATCACTGATGTCAATGTTGAGTTCTTTTTAATATTTAAGGTTATTGGATATATTTTTTGGAAAATTGTTTACTGAAGTCATTTACCCAATTAAAAAAATTAATTGTATTATCTCTTTTACTGAAATGCAGTTCTTCATTATGGGCTCTGGGGAGAGGCGGCTGCCCCTCCCTCGGAGATTCAACCCTACCCGGTGGTCACTAAAATGCTAATTGAGGCCCATCCACAACCAGCATCTGCCCCCACCTCCCCCGCCCCGAGAAATCCTCTTACACTGAGCACCTGAGGGAATTTTTCATTCAACTGAAAAGCCAAGGTTCTTCAGGTAACCACTACTGATAGCCTTCAGGCAAAAAGCTAGAGGATCACTGTACCATTCCCTGGGCTAGAAACTTTAGCCAGAAAAGTAAGACTTGACAGTGGTGTGTAACATGGGTCCTCCCTGGCTCATCCAAACCCAAAAGAGGGAGCCACAAAGAGCAGAATACCAACACCCACAGGGAAAATTTGGTAGGCTTCAAAGGCCACTGTGATAGCCAAAATGGTGAAACACAGAAACAAGAGCCAAATGAAAGAACAAGAGACCTCTACTGAAGAGGAGATAAACAAGGTGCAGTTAAGCAAGTTAACAGAACTAGAATTCAGGGCCATGATCTTGAGGAAGCTCCATAGCATGTGTAAGGACATGAATACCATGAGTAAAGACAGAAATGTTGAAAATCGACTAGTTGGAAATTAAAAACCACCAAGAAGAAAGGAAGAATGACATATCAGAAATAAAGAACACATTGGAAGGTTTAAATAGCAGAGTAGAGGAAGCTGAGGACAAGATCAGTAAATTAGAAGGGAAGGTAGAAAAAAATCAACTAATCAGAAAACCAAAAGAAAAAAATAATTAAAAAACAGTTAGACAGCTTAGGAGAACTGTGGGACAACTGGAAATGTAATAACATTCACATCATAGGAGTCCCTAAAGAGGAAGAAAATTAGCATGGGTTAGAGAATATATTTGAAGAAACAGTGACAGAAAACTTCCCTAATTTGGTGAAGGAAGAAGGCATTCAAGTTCAAGAAGCACAGAGAGCCCCAAGTAAGAAGAAACCAAACAGGCCCACAACAAGACACATAGTAATCAAAGTGCCAAAAATTAAAGACAAAGAGAGAATCCTAAGAGCAGCAAGAGAGAGGCAACAGGTTATCAAAATGAAGGCCATGCCTAGAGATAAAGAGGAAAATGCATAATATTGAAAGGATCTATCCAACAGGAAGATATAACCTTGGTAAACATATACACCCAATATAGGAGCACCAAGATATATTAAAAGTCTTCTTGTCCTCAGCTTCCTCTACTCTGCTATTTAAACCTTCCAATGTGTTCTTTATTTCTGATGTCATTCTTCCTTTCTTCTTGGTGGTTTTTAATTTCCAACTAGTCGATTTTCAACATTTCTGTCTTTACTCATGGTATTCATGTCCTTACACATGCTATGGAGCTTCCTCAAGATCATGGCCCTGAATTCTAGTTCTGTTAACTTGCTTAACTGCACCTTGTTTATCTCCTCTTCAATAGAGGTCTCTTGTTCTTTCATTTGGCTCTTGTTTCTGTGTTTCACCATTTTGGCTATCACAGTGGCCTTTGAAGCCTACCAAATTTTCCCTGTGGGTGTTGGTATTCTGCTCTTTGTGGCTCCCTCTTTTGGGTTTGGATGAGCCAGGGAGGACCCATGTTACACACCACTGTCAAGTCTTACTTTTCTGGCTAAAGTTTCTAGCCCAGGGAATGGTACAGTGATCCTCTAGCTTTTTGCCTGAAGGCTATCAGTAGTGGTTACCTGAAGAACCTTGGCTTTTCAGTTGAATGAAAAATTCCCTCAGGTGCTCAGTGTAAGAGGATTTCTCGGGGCGGGGGAGGTGGGGGCAGATGCTGGTTGTGGATGGGCCTCAATTAGCATTTTAGTGACCACCGGGTAGGGTTGAATCTCCGAGGGAGGGGCAGCCGCCTCTCCCCAGAGCCCTGGGAAGAAGTCAGATGACCACAGCTCTGTGTTGTTGCAACTCAGGAAAAGCTCTGAGTGCCCTCCAAATCCCTAGTGTCCCCCCACAGTTCCAGTCCAGTCTGCCCTCCCTCTGCTAGAGCCCAAGGTAGTGGCTGCTGCTTTTTTAGCCTCTGTCCCAGCTCTGCGCTCTGGAGCCGCTTGGGAGTTTAACCTGAGGGCGCTGCTCCCAGCCAAGGCCGCTGCGAATCATTGGCTCCCAGCCCCCCTCTCACATCTCTACAAGCCTTCCAGGATTGAGTCAGTGTCCCTGGTTATATGGTCCTCTAAGCTGCTTTTCTGATGCTTTTTCCTGACAATTTGTCTTTATTTTCATTGTAATTCTTGTTTGGTCCTGGGAGATGGTCTGTGTAGCTTCCATTCACTCTGCTGCCATTTTTCTTCCCCTACATACTTACTCTTTTTCTCTCTCCAGTCTTCCTGAATTTGCAAGTGCACACCACTTCTGACTGAATGGTTCCCTCACTACTCATTTCATTTTGTTTACTGGCAACAAATTCTATGTTTTTACGTGCTGAGAAATTTATCTTTATTTTTTCTTAACATTCCAAAGATAATTTCTAATTTCTGTGTATACAATTCTAATATGCCCATTACTTTCCTTCAGCACTTAAGCTTTGGCATCTCATTGAACTGTGGCTTTCATCATTTTTTATTTATGGCTGATGTCAAGCTTCTGATTGCACCATAGATTTCTCTGGTCCCTGGACTGCTTTTCCAATGTCCTCTTTGTCTTTGCTTCTCAGCAGTACGACTGTGATGTGATGAGGGGTGGTTCTTCTTGTGTTTATCTTGTTTAGATTCTCTGAAGTTTTTAAATCTTATGGTGATGTCTTTAATCAGTTCTACAAAATATCTTGGTCTTTTCTACTTTGAATAAAGCTTCTCTCTCCCTTTTTTATTCTCCCACTACAGGCCTCCAGTGACACAACATATATTAGAAATTTTCACCATGTACCATAACTATTACACATTTATGGATTTTTATTTTTGCTCCCCTAATTTTTTTCTTTCTTTGTGTGAGCTTTAGTCTATATATATATATATATATATATTCTACTGGTTTTCTTCTAGTTCACTAATCCTATCTTCACTTGGGTCTAGTACACGGTTTAACTGATTTTGATGCTATTGTGGTGGTAATGGCTGTTACTATTTGTTTTAGTCTAAAAATTCATATTGTGTCATTATTTAAAGACCTAGTTTTTGATAAAATTCTCTGTCTTATGTTTTCCTTTTTAAAGTATATTAATTATTTTTACTTCTGAGTTCAGGTGACAAATTCATTATCTGGATCAACTCGAAAGCACTTTTTTTAAACTAAATTTTTTTTTGGTGACATTGGTTAATAAAATTTTATAGGTTTCAGGTGTACAGTTCTATAATACATCATCTGTATATTGTACTGTGTGTTCACCACCCCAAGTCAAGTCTTTTTCCATCACCATTTATCCCTCCTTTACCTTCTTTTACTTCCCCCATCCCCCTTCCCTCTGGTAATCATCAGACTGTTGTCGTCCATGAGATGTGTTTTCTTTGCTTAAGCCACCTTTTTAGAAAATCTTGGTCCTGATTTTGATAAGTTTGTAAGTTTTGATCAAATGTCAGACATTATGATCATTATGTTTAATGTGTTACAGAGGCTTTCAGTGGTGGTGTCTTTCTGTAAGAGGATTTTACTACCTTCTGACTAACCTCAACAAGTATTTAAGGGGCAATCTAATGAGGGGCTTAACTGACTAAAGACAGAGTTTCAGACCTGAAAAAAGGCATGTCTGCCAACCATTGGTTTTCTTCAATTTCCAATGTATTTATCAGAGTCCCTCTTCATGGACATACTGTAAACTCCAATGATTGTCCAATACACAGAGACCACCAAGAGCTCCAGTGCACATTTCAGGTGCTCTTGGTGAGGTTTCTGACTCTTTTCCTTGGTGCAATTAAAGAAGTAAATGTCTCCAAGTGAAACCTGGAGCAGAATGAATGAAAAAATGTAACTGTCACCTCTGCAAAATTTTCCTTTTCTCTTAGATCTTTACCCCTCAAATCTTGAGTGTCTCCAATGCCTTCAGACACTTTTTCTTTTCTTTTTTTTTCCTTAAATCTAGTCTTTACATTTTTTCCCCCTGGTAAAGGTGTTGGTCTGTCACCAGGAACTCCAGCAGCATAGCCAAACAAAAGATGCCTGCAGTATAGCTTTAAAGGTAAATTTTGTGCGACATCTGTATTTTATTTCATTAAATCAATTCAATATCTATTACATATGGAACAGAGACTGTTACATTGTCTACCTGTTAGTGTTTATTATTTTCTATACAAAAGCGAATTGTATACACATCTTAAATATTTTTCTTTGTAAGAGCCTATGATCTGTGAAATATTATTAGGGTGAGGAGACCTATCAAATTTCAAGGCTATGGAATTCGGGACTTTTGAATGCAACTAACTTTGATTAAGCTCTAAAACACTGCCACTCTGTGGTAACTTGGAGACATAGCCGCATCCTCTATATTTCTAGAGAGAAGGATGACCCAGCAAGTTGCTTTTTTTTTTTTTATCCTCACCCGAGGATATTTTTCCATTTTTTGTACAGTTAGAGTGGGAGGGAGAGAGAGGAAGGGAGAGAGAGAGAGAGACATCGACGTGAAGGGACACATCGAGTGGCTGCCACCCGCACGACCAACCAGGGCCAGGGACAAACTGCAACCGAAGTATGTGCCCTTAGCGGGAACCGAACCCAGGTCTCTCCGGACAGCAGGCCTACGGCAAGTTGCTTTTGAATTTGCTTCCACTGTTATTCAGGAAGCGGAAATTTTCCCATTCAGGGAAACAGTTCAGCTACATCATGCTTAGTCCCCTGCATCTGTCTTTCGATCCAGTTTTCCAAGTCCAAAATCTAGCTATTGGTCCTCCTTGTTGAGAGAATTTAAGCCATTAGTAAAGTTCTAAGGTTCCCGAGTCACGTGAGTTCACATTTAGGCTCTGGCATGTGTGGGTGGTATGGTCCTAGGCTCATTACTTATCCTCTCTAGCATCTGTTTTATGATCTTTAAAAAAAAAAAACAAAACAACAAGAACTCAGAATTTTTAGCAGGCATATCCACTCTTTATTGAGCTTTACCCATTTTCTGTCTGTGTGCTATATTTTAATAGAATTATTTTTAAGAAGAGGTTAGCCTGGCTGGTGTGGCTCAGTGGATTGAGCATCGCTCTGTGGACTGAGAGGTCCTGGTTTGATTCCAGGTCAGGGCACATGCCCAGGTTTTGGACTAGATACCCAGTGAGGGGTGTGCAAGAGGCAGCCGATTGATGTTTCTCACATCAATCTTCCCATCCCTTCCTTTCTCTCTAAAAAATTTAATAAAAACATATTTTAAAAAGAGATTAATAATACATAATTAAATGTATTTCTTAAATGATTGGTCTGAGCATTCAAATGAATAATATTACCTTCTCAACGAGGCCTATACTAAACTTCTTATTCAAAACCCTAATCTTCCTCCCTCACCCCCACCCATACATATCCACACATCCATCTCCACATCTCCTTTATTCTATTCTGGTTTCTTTCTATTTTTTCTATAGCATTTGTAATCATCTACAATGATGTATAATTGAGATATTATAAATTTTCTTGCTTCCCTTGATGGCATGTGAGGATGTTTGTTTGGTTGGTTGGTTCATTGGTTTATAACAAGAATCTAGAATGGGGTCTTGCACAGAGCAGAACAGGAACCCAAAGGTGTATGTGGGACGCATGAACAGGAACTGAGCGTGGTTTTTGGCACATAACGCCAGCTGACTTTGGAAGAACTTTTATTGTCATTGGGGCTTCTGTTGGAAGCTTTGTTCTCAGATCTTAAATGTAGCTTGTAGATGAGGAAGGTGTTGATTAGCAGGTGTCCTAGCTTCAAATATTGCTGGGAAGGAACAGTCAAAACTACTGATTTTATGGTTATTAAATTATATCTTAATAAGGCTATTATTTTTAAAACATAATGGTTAACTCTTCAGAGGGAGAAAAAAGTTTAACCACTGGTTCTGACACTAACTCACGTTTTGATCTTATATAGGCCGTTTCTTTCTAATTTTTTGTCTTCCGTATACAGATTGAGTATGTCAATTATCTAAAATTCTAAAATCCCCTCAAGTTTTTATATTCCAACTTCCTGAAAAAAGACTTCTGCTAAGATGGAAAGGAAAGAGCATGCGAGTGCTGCCATGTTGCTCTGAAACCTGGACCACACACTTTGGAGCAAGCATCTAGTTGACAGGCTGAGTTCTTTTTCACATATTTAAAGGGGAGGGGCAGGATAGGGAGGAGTGTGTCTGGGGGGAAAAGGAGAAACATCTGTAATAAAAATAAATACATTAATTTAAAAAAGTAACATAGACATGCAAATATATATGTATTTACTTATGCATACAAATATCTAAAGTTGGACAGAAAACAAGGCAATAGGTATCAGTTTCTTGGTTTCCAAAAGACTTTCCCAGAAACTGCTTTTCCAGCCCCAATAAGTAGATCCAGAATCACAAAAGCACTAATCTACTGCCTGCAAACCAGAGTGTACCTTAGGGGCCATCTGGTATCGCAATGCTCAACGAAATTAGCTTGGTTTAATTTGAGTGAGCTACAAAACTGTTGTCACAATGAGAGAATGTTCCTATTACCTAATTAACAGGACTTATTAAGAGAGTAGTGACGACTGAAGTCCATGGAACACCCAGCCATATGGACATATGAAGTACAGATCAAACAGGTCTCTTGGTAATTACTCTAATAGGTACTCTTTTTGCTGTCCCTCATTTTCATTGAAGCTCAACGCATAACATATTCCCCAGATTTTTAACAGTGTCAGTTTATAGGCGCTGCAGATGGATTTGAGGTGTCAAGACCAGCATTGACTCAACACGTGTCTCTGCCCGGCGGCTAGCCTCTTTCGTTATTTCCCAAAATGCCCGCTCTGTGCCACGTCTGAGACACCAGAGGTCACCTGCTCTATTGTGGTGGCCTTTTCCTCTGCCATATGGCTATGCTGCACCCAACTCCTTATGGGTAATCTGCTCCTTTAACACACCTTCAGTGCAGAAACCTTTGTTAAATGGGAAAGTACAGCATGTTTAAATTTCTCATTAAATCAATAGACAAATTCTGTCTGTGTTAAGTGGAATAAGAAACACAGTCCCACATATTACGCACTGGAGCAAAAATACAATGGAATGACATTTCAGAGTCATCCCAAAGTCACTTCCTTAGCCATTCTGGCCAAAGGAGGAAGTAGATGAATTTTAAATTTTACTCTCATGTATTTTAAGGCCTTGAGATCCCATAATCTGAGAAAAAAAGCAGTATCGAAAGAGGCACAGGCCCTTGATTCTGCACACAGAGATAATCAGTTTCTAATCCGAAATCCTGCAGCACCAATTATAGATAGTAAGCATTGAATACAAAAATCACATATTTACCTTTTGCTGGGTGGTGAGCAAAATGATATGCATACTCTCAGAAAATTAGGAGTCAATCCTCTCCTTTTCCCCATTTTAAAAGTGAGAAACCTACTTCATCAAGAGAGCAGGGAATAGATCTCATGTCAGACTCATATTGGTGTCTTTTCAGGCCTGTGAGCATCCTGCCATCTAAGATACAACCCTGTGCCCGGCATGCAGTAGGGACTCAGTGAGTATATATTCTCAGTGAATGTCTGTGTGACATTTTTACATAGGTTAATCACTTATTCGGAGGGTTGACTTAACAAATAAATGTCTGATGAAATCTGGGAAAGGAAATCCTGAAGCTGAAGGGAAGATGAGCGTATAATATAGATTTATAATTAGAAAGCAAATCTTTCTGTCCGATGAGTACATGAATGTGCTGTCAGGAAATGGAAAGGAGGCACAAAAAACAAGTATTTCACAGTTCCTCAGGGCTTGCCCTGAGGGCAATAATAATGAAGAGAGAGAGAGAGATAAACAGAGAGAGAGAGAGACTACTTTCTATAACAGCTTTATGGAAATAGTATTCACATACCATACATTCATCCCTTCAAAGTGTGTTTTTTAGATTCTTCTAAAGTTGTTGTACAATTATCACCACTATCTAATTTACAGAAATTTTCATCTCCCCCAAAGAAACCTCATCCCCTTCAGCCATCACTTCCCATTTACTCTTCCCTCCAGCCTTGGCAGTCACCAATCTCATTTGTCTCTGTGGGTTTTCCTAGTCTGTATATGTTATATAAATGAAATTATACAATAGGATATAAATCTTGAAAGCGTTATGCTGAGTGAGTGGTCAGCCACGGGAAATTCTTATCTGTACAATTCAGATTCAAATTCTTTTGAAATAGCCCAAATTTAGAAAGAGGGAGGAAAGAAGGTCTGACTTTACTTGCAATATGTAAAAGGCATTTTCACATCTCCAGAAAATAGGATCCCAAAGGAGATTTTTAAAAAGTTAAAGTTGTGATTTTCAATTTGAAAACCAGATGTCAAATGCCAACTCTATAAGGATGGACCCACCCTGACCTGCGGCATCCTCCGTCACCCCTTCCTCCATGCCGATCTCTGCTGAGGCCAAGACACCCTGGCGCTGCCCTGCCAGCAAAGCTGCTGAAGATAGAGCTTCTGTAATGAAACTGTGCTCATGGTCAATTCAATATCTGCCTTCAGCACGGTCTTGAATTAATCTGGCTATGTAACTAAAGTCCTCCTTTTCATTTGTTGTCAGCACATTCTAATTCTAGGTGGCATTTAGTGTAAAAAAAATATTTAGGACCACACTCACAATTGAGGTCACTGAACATCAGATATTTGCCAAAGAGTATCACTTATCTTTTCTTTCAATGAATGATATCATTTTTTAAAATTATTTTTTCTCTATTGATTTTAGAGAGAGTGGAAGGGAGGGGGCAGAGATAGAAACATTGATAAGAGAGAACATTGACTGGTTGCCTCCTGCATGCCCCCTGCTAAGGATCAGGCCCACATGTGCCCTGACCGGGAATTGAACCAGCGACCTTTTGGTACATGGGTTGATGCTCAACCACTGAGCCACACCAGCTGGGCATTTTTGAAAATGAAATAACCTAACTTATCTAATAGTACTTTTGTCTTCTTTACACAAATAAAAAGGCATAAGAAGAGTCTGAAAATGAGAGATGAGCTGCTGGATATTAAAAAGGGTCCTGTAGGGCACATGTTCCTTACGGTCACAACCATCACTGTTATATACTCACTTCACTAATCTAGGGGTCACTGTTCCCTTTGTCATCTAGAGAATTGTATATTTATTTATTAATTTTCAATTTTTTTTCTTTATTGATTTTAGAGAGAGAGGGAGAGAGAGATAGAAACATTGACAAGAGAACATCAATTGGCTATATGTCTCCCACTGGGGATTTGGCCCATAACCTGGGCATGTGCCGAGACTGGAAAATGAACCAGCAACCTCTTGGTTCATGGGACAATGCTCAACCACTGAGCCACACTGGCCGGACAGAACTGTGTATTACAAGAGTATTATAATAGATGATTGCAAAGAATATTGAGAAAAAATCTTTGTTTATTTTTAGTAATTACCATAAAGGAAAAGATTTAAATACCACCAGAGTTATTTTAAAAGCCATATTTTTCTGCCAAAATGTTCCTAGATTATTTTTCTGAAGTCGCATACCATTCCTTATGCAGAATTTCTTACCCTTTGCTAAGAAGCTCTCAGGAAGCTTCTTAACAACAAAGACTATATCAGATTCGTCGCTGAATCTCCAATTCCTAGCACTGATGGATGTTGATAGATGTTGAAGGACTGGATAAGTGGTAATAAATTAATTCACCTTGAAATTTAATTGGAATAAATAGAAAATCACCTACCAGTTGCTTTAGAAAAGCAACTGAGTCACAATAAAATATAAATAAAAATAACAAACTAAACCCATATATGTCAGTGAAACCATGTTCCTCTGATTGGCCAATAATCAGTATACTTCTCATCCAAACTCTACTAAATTATTTAAGAAAATGATGGCACACAAATTTGATAATGTCTCATACCCTTCAGAATATAGGAAGAAAGGCAATGTCACTGTATTTATTTTAAATTACTTATAATTATCTTGGGAATAGATACATTTAGTTGGTTCAAAATGTGAAAGATACAAAAATATATACTGTAAAACTCACCCAATCACCATCTGTCCCGTTGCTCAGCACTTCTCCACAGAGAGCAATGTTCCTGATAAACTTTGTATATTATAGAGGTAGCCATGCAAATCAAAGCAGATGTATACATGCATATAGTTACACAGTTTATTCATTTTCTGCTGCTGCTGCTGCTGTTACTAATAATAAAACCATTAAACAACATATATTTATTATCTCACAGTTCTAAATTCCTACATGGATATCACTGGGCAAAAATAAAGTTGTTCAGGGCTGAGTTCCTTTCTAGAGGCTCTGGGGCAGCATGGATCTCTTTGGTCTTCCAGCTTTCAGAAGCTGAGGTTAGTCACCTGCTTCCATGTTCAAAGCCAGCCGTGCAGGTCCAGTCTTTCTCATGCTGCCTCTCTGTGGTTCTCTGACAGCAACCAAGGAAGGGCCTCTGAGGGATGTATATGATTTGATTGGGCACAAATGGATAATCTAAAATAATCTTCCCATCTCAAGGTTCTTAATCTTTTTTAAAAATGTATTGAATTTATTGAGGTGACATTAGTTAATAAAATTATGTAAGTTTCAGGTGTTTAATTATATAATACATTATCTGTACCCAAAATGAAAAGACAACCCACTGAATGGGAGAACATAGTCACCAATGATACATCTTATAAAGGGTTAATATCCAGAATTTATAAACAGGTTATAAAATACAACACCAAATTCCACCCCCAAACAATCCAATTAAAAATGGGCAGAGGACCTGAATAGACACTTCTGCAAAGAGGACATACAGATGGCCAGTGGACATATGAAAAGATGCTCAATGTAACTAATCATCAGAGAGATGCAAATCAAGGTCCTTAATCTTAATCGCATCTGAGAAGTTCATTTTCTCTGTAAAGTAACATATGCACAGGTTTTCAGAACTATGTGGGACGAACAACTTCGGGTCTATTATTCTGCTTACCACAGTGTTTCATGTATGCACACACACACACACAGAGTTTTATTTTATTTTATTCCTCACCCAAGGATATTTTTTTCTATTTATCTTCAGATAGAGTGGGAGGGAGGAAGAGAGAGGGAAAGAGAGAGAAACATTGACGTGAGAGGGACACATCGACTGGTCACCCCCTGCATGACCCCAACCAGGGCAGGAGAAGAACTGAAACCGAAGTACGTATGTGCCCTTGACCAGAACCAAACCCGTGACTCATTGGTCTCCTGACTGATGCTCTGACTGCTGAGCCAAACTGGCCAGGGCCAGCTTTATTTTTATAATGAAATAGCGCACTATATATGTAGTTCTGTACTTTTTATTTTTTCATTCACTTTTAGGTTTGGGACATATTTTCATGTTGCTACATAAAGAATTCCCATATTCTTTTTCACAGCTGGGTAGTGTTTTTTTTAAAAAAATTTTTAATTCTCACCTGAGTATGTGCTTATTTATTTTTTATTTTAGACAGAGAGAAAGGGGTGGGGTGGGGGGGAGAGGGAGAGAGAGAGTGAGAGAGAGAGAGAGAGAGGGAAAGAAAGAAAGAAAGAAAGGAAGAAAGGAAGAAAGAAAGAAAGAAAGAAAGAAAGAAAGAAAGAAAGAAAGAAAGAAAGAAAGAAAGAATTGGTTGCTTCCCATAAGAACCCCCCACCGGGGATCAAACCCACAACCTAGACATGTGCCATGACCAAGAATCAAACCCACAGCCTTTCAATGCATAGATGATGCATTGAAAACAACTGAGCCACACTGGCCAGAGCACAGCTGTCTAGTTTTTTGTTTTGTTTTTTTTTAATCCTCACCCGAGGACATTTTTCCATTTTTTGTACAGATAGAGTGGGAGGGAGAGAGAGGAAGAGAGAGAGAGAAACATCGATGTGAAAGGGACACATCGAGTGGCTGCCACCCGCAAGACCAACCAGGGCCGGGGACAAACTGCAACCGAAGTACGTGCCCTTAGCGGGAACAACCCAGGTCTCTCCGGACCGCAGGCCAACGCTCTAACCGCTGAGCCAAACCGGCCAGGGCTGTCTAGTTTTTTAATTGAAGAAATAAAATATACCATAATTTACTTAACTAGCCACATATTGAAACTTGTGTATTGGAAAGTTCTATTTCTTTGAAGAGGTCTTCCTGGATAGACAGTGACCTAGACAGTGACATCTGTGCTAGCTTACTCCTGTTTCAGTTATTAGAAGCACATCCTGATCACTGTCTAAATGTTTTTATTAGTTATCAGTATTTTTTCTCACATTTATAATGCCCTTTGACTTAACCCCTTGACAAGATATCATCCATCTTTTTCTATTCCTTTCAGTTCTTCACTGTTTTTCAGTATTGGTTCTTTACCACATACTCAACTGTACAAGGTTTGAGGAGGCATGGTGGACACACTATCACCTTTCCTCGGCTTTCTCTTCATTTTATTCTGGTTCCGTTGGCCACTTAACACCCTTAAGGTCATTTACTATATCATTTTCCTCCTTTCTTTCAGGCTGTCATGGAAGCCAGTTTATTCACCATCTCTTTCTGCCTGAAACAGTGGGCATTGCTTAGCTATGTAATTTTAACTCTGTCTACTGGGTTGGGGTCAAGGCTGCTTACCATTACTCACCAATAATATGACTGATTTACTGTCAATTAACTTTATGTAATTTTCCTTTGTCAAAACATTAAAAATGTATTCGAGCACAGGGTGAATTCATCTTTTCACTGTGTGAGAAAGCTTGGGCATTATTTGCTATGTTCAGTTGCCTGGTAAAATGTTATTATCTGGAATTCTTAGACATTTTCCAAGATATTAGTTTTTAAGAGCTTTTTGATCTTTGCTGGATTTGACCTTTGATTATTATTTATAAGATTTATCTTTTCTACTGCTATGTGTGTTTTTTTCTTGCCTGTCATTTGTGTTTTGCTTAAGACTATTTTAAAATAAGTTCTAGAATTGTTTTTAATATAATATAATAAAATTTGTACCTTAGCTTAGTAAAAACTGTAATTTGAACAGGAGAGAGAAAGAGAGAGAGAGAGAGAGCGAGCAAGAGACAGATACATTTCAGGAGAAATGAGGGTATTCAATTGTTTCAAAATCCCTTCTTAAATCACCTATTTAATATGGTTAGGGTAAAGCCATACCAAAAAAATTTTATAGACATTTTCATACATGATTATACATATGTCCAAATCATATCCAAAGTCGATATTATTCTAGTTGGAATTACATTTAGAAACATTTTATATTGAGCAAATACCATGAATCACGGAAAACACATGTTTGCTCTGAAAAAGAAAAATGGATTCAACTTGACTATTAGCTGCTCCTTAGGACACCGAGGTAAAACTGGAATAAAGGAATTTGTTTAAACCCAACAACTGAACAAAGATCCACAGTACCCCTTTGCCATAGATATGGGGCTCACACCGTTTTCCTTTAGAGGTATTTGTTTTTAAACTGCATGAGGTCTGAACAGACTCACTCTTCAAATCCCAAACACATATTTCTATAACATTGCTTCAGGTTGATCACATTTTGCCACCAGCAGGAATAAAGCTCCGGTTTCCATGTGCAATGATACTGTGCCACGGGGGATGGCAGAATACAATTAAGGAAGCTAGTGTCAGTTGAAAGCAAAAGCTGAGATGTCTGAACCACCAGATAGCTGGATGGGGATTTACATAATATGCAGGAAGTTGCAGAATGTCTGCTTAGGTGGTATCCCTATTCACAAAATGTCCATGGCACCTGCATTTTTGTAAATGTGCTGCAGGAAGCAACAAGGCATTTTGTGAGGAGATGACATCTTTCTGCTTTTATTTTTTTTTAAGTTTATTTTATTCTTAAGAGTATTACAGATGTAATACTTCATTCCCCACCCCTTGGCCCCCCTCTATCTGGTTCTCACCCACTCCGGGCCTTTACCTGTCTATTGTCTGTGTTCATGGGCTATGGATACATGCAATGAAATTCTTTGATTAATCTCTTCCTGCCCTCCCTGCTTTCTGTCTTTAAAACAATTAGCCCTGCTTGTAAATATTTTTGGAGTCTGGTTCTACTGAGGAGGAAACAGTCCAAATTTAGAATATTGTCGGTGTGTTGTGAGCACTTTCTGCCTTCAGTATTTGAAAGCTGTTTTCTAAAAGTCTGACTCCTTAGAATTCAAACCCTACACAAGTAAGAAACTCCCAAAGAATTAATGAACCATAAATTTTTGCCTTTAGATATTTAATACTCAATCAGTATGTACTCTCTCAAGCATATCCCACTGGCGTTGCATTCATTCTGATGGTGTGGTGCTGGTTCAATTACTTTGCCCATTTACAACAAAAGATTAAGAAAAAGAGGTATATTTTAGTTCACAGAGATTAATTGCATCCTTTATTTTCCCTACATTAGAAATATTCAACCCATAATCTTGAGAGCTTTTTGCATCAATAAGTACATAGAAAATTAATAGACTTTCTTCTGCTGGAAATCTCAGAGAGGGTTTTCAGATAGAAATATCCAGGGAAAACAAGATCGAAAGTTGTCTTCGGCTTGGAAATGAATTCATTTACCTGCTTCTCTAAATTTAGTCTGATGGCATTTTGAATTAGCCAGGACAAAGATGTGTGCCCTGTAAGTGGTTCATATCTGCACACTTTCTGGCAAATATGTGCAAAGCAAATTCCTCTTTGAGTTCTGATTCTACCAGATAGATCCAGGTATGTCTATGCTGGGTGGAAGTCCCAACACCTGGATAAATGTTGACTGCTTAACATTTCACAGTTTTTTCTTCAGAGAAAAGAGATGCCAAGTGTACTAGTACATTTATTTTCCATCTTTTCTCTTTGTAACATCAAGTTATTTACTGCTGGGCAATCTAGGTTTTAAATTTCAAAGTGACTTGCTGGTAAATAATTCTTAAGTTTGCACAAACTTTGTGAGCGTGGCACTACATTTTCTAGTGGATTGAAGATAACAAACATCTCTGGCTGCTGTATAGCTGGAATAAGAAGAAAATGTACATGGATTGAACATGGTCTGTTTTATAGTAAGATTTTCTTCAGACCTTATTTCATTTAATCCTTAAAATAATTTGGTAATATTATTGCCCTCATTTCTAAGAGAAGGAACAGAGGCCCAAAAAAGTAAAGTAACATGCTATGTCATTCAATGAACAAGAGCTAAACTTGATGTTGGCCATTGTTTTCCTGGCTCCCATGTCCATTATATGTTGTATAAACGAGATTAAAAACAAGAAAAAGCTCTGTGGCCAGGAGTCAACTTTTCTCTAAACCTGCTTTTGCTTGTCTGTCAAATGCTGACCATAACATTTACTTGACACAAATGTTTTGATAGGATAAGGCAGCCAATACAAATGAAAGCTGGGAATGCAGAACTACTCTATGTACAGATGAAAATAAAATATGGATGGACTGGGGTTTAGCAGTGCAAACCCGATCCTTCAGTCCTGGTGAAATCAGTCCCCTTGGAATAGCCAGATAAACCATGTCGAAGACCATCCCCCATCCAAATAAATAGCTGGAGGGCCCCTCTCTCCCTTTTTTCAATACAGTTTATTAATCTATTTCTCAATCAGAGCTATTCAGGAAACTTTTGATTGCAGAAATGTCTAGTCTGTGTTTCTTCAGATTTTTATTCTATTATGAGAGAGATGTGTTCCCTTCCACATTTACTTAAGTAGAATGAGAAAAGGAGTCAGCGAAATTTCTCTTTCCATCTCTCATGTAGTTTCCACAAGCCCTACCCCCAAGTTCAGTGATATCAGCCCCCCAAAAACTGTTTAGTAGGCACTCCAATTTTTCAGTGGTTTCTAGTGAGAAAACCAGTATATCAGAGACAAATCAACTGCTTCTGAAATATATATCCATCATAAAAATCAAAGATGAGCAAGGCGAGCCAACTCAGAACATAACTCACCTCTTTGTCATAAAGAAAACACTGCTTTTGTAGCACCAATCAAACTATTTTTGTGATTTATTTTACTGAATTTATTGTATTTCTTGGTAGTGTTTATAGCATGTCAAAAAGAACAGAGTTCATCATCATATTTCGATGAAGTGGCATATTTGTAGCAATTTCAAACTAGATTTGTTTGTGATTTCCTAGTGAGCTCATTGGGAAAGATTTTATTTTAAGAAGGGAGTCTAGAAACAGTGACCGCAGAAAAGGTGTTTTTATGTTTGTTTTCATACTTATGGGAGTTTTAGATGAGAAAGAACTGGTTTCTTCACAATGATTTTGGTGCTTGCTTTGCAAATGATGATTACACTTCTGTTCCACATAGAGCTACTGCTTTTCAGAATCCCTTACCTGCCTTGCACCTGTACAAATAATTTTTCTTAATACAGATTTGTTTATTGTCTTTTAGAACTTTCTAGGTGAGAACTATTAGGCATAATAACTCACCTGTGTAACTCTGGCAAGACTTTTAACACTCTTATGCTTTCATTTCTTCATCGATGGAAGGATGACATTTGGGTATTCCATTAGCCATCAAACACTGCACATCTATTAGTATATACCCCAAGGGCCTGAGCTTAATGCTTTATAAACCACAGACTGGGCCCTCAGTTACCACTCTGTGCCATAGGAGATAGAGGTGAGCAAAGAAGCGAGCCAAGAGAGTGGTCATTAACACATCGCCAGAAAGACACACAAGGTCTTAGTGGGACAAGATGGGTCACGTGGACAACATTCAGGGTGCAGCATGGGGGAAACATCAGCAAATGTGTCACCAAAAAAGAGAATACTTGACCTGTGTCTTGAAGAATAAGTAACGTTTTGTAGGCAGATGTGAGGAGGTGAAGAGTCTAGAAAAGAAATGAAACAACAAAGCTAAATAAATTGTTATTCTAAAAAAAACTGTGAAGGACAGTTTTTAGTGCTATCAGGGTGTGGCACACAGGGAGGAGGACCTATGGGAGAAGCTGGGGGCACCAGCATGGGACAGATGCTGAATCACCATGTAGGCCTATTGGGATTCCTGAGCTTTATCTCAATCACAACAGAAATCCTTTGATGAATAATAAGCAGCATTAGATAACATCATAATTTATGTTATCATATTAATTCTAAAGATTTCTATGATCTCCTATTTATATACCACTGAATAAAAGTGAAAGACAATGAAAATCAAGAAGAAAGTATGGTAGGTACCCTTCAAATTTAAGGATGCACTCCAAATGTCTAACTTCATTTTGATGTGTAGTGACAATGAGCCTTTTGAAATCTGCATTAGGTAACTCTGTGTTTGACTTGTAACAAGTCCCATAGTTGATGCTTAATAAAAACATTAAACACTATTTGTATTTAGTCTGAAATCATCTTCTAAATTCTTATGACAGCACATCAACATTTGTATGTAAATTGTGTCTTCTCATGATAAGCACTAGACACTACATTTGGCCAAAATATAAAGTAGCTACATTTTTGCCAGGTCATCTTCTACCTGCAACCCTTAGAGTGAGTTGTTTACTTTGCCTTGGAATAAAATCACTTACCTTTTTCCAGTCTCAAAAATTTAGTTGGCTTCAGGCTTTGATTGGCTCCTTGTCTGGCAGAGTTGAAAGGATTCCCAGGCACAGTAGGAATATCTGAAGTTGTGAGTGTTATCTTGGTGCCTTGAATTTGCTGTCCCAATCATTCTCTTAGTGATTCAACCCTCTTTGTCTCTTCAAAATCTTTCCATTCTGATACTCAACGCATTTTCTCTTTAACGTTCAACCTTGCCTCTTCTCTTTGCTCCTCAGGAACATAGCCATGGGTTTTATTTACCTAATCTGATATGTCATAAGGACTACTAAATGCAGACCTACACATTACAGGCATAGCCTTCTTCTCCCTTTCACTTCCAAGAGGAGTTTAAAATGAGTATTTTCTCTCCAGCCTTCTTCCAGGGCACTCAGCATCATTGACGTTGTTACTGTCAGTTCTGCTTGTTGGATAGACACTGGGAAAACTGACTTCTAAATGTGTACAGTTCCCACAGTACACTTAGCGGGATACCACAGGATATTGAGCATTAAGTGTTGAATTAAGAAATGCCACTTTTTTTTTTTATTATTAAATTGATTGGGGTGACATTGGTTAATAACATTACACAGGTCTCAGGTATACAATTCTATAATATGTCATCACCCCAAGTCAAGTCTCCTTCCATCACCATTTAGCCCCCTTTATCCTTTTCTGCCTCCCTACCCTCTTTCCCTCTGGTAATCACCATATGGTCTTCTGTGTCCATGAGTCTGATGAACAAAATAAACTAACAAAAAAAAGTGGAGAAATGGCACTTTTCTTAGGGGAAATGTGTATGGTTATAGAAAAAGCTGGAAGATCAACCCCAATTATTTTATTTCTAACAACTCTGTGACCTTGGGAAATTCAAATAATCTAAAATAATTTTTTTATAGACAAAAGAATGAAAATTATTGAAAGAATATTTTTAAAGGTTGAAATAATGTTTACAAAGGTAGTACCAAGTGCCTGACACATATTAGGAGCTTGATAATTAAGCATTGTTAATATCAGTTGTATTTCACTCATCAGTTAAGTACTAACAGATATTCTTATCTCTATAAAAGGAACAAGGATATTTTTACCTGTTCACATGCTCAAACTGGAAAGTAAAAAGGAGGTATGAAATTGAAGATTAGAACCAGAGAAATACTCTTTTTAAATTTTTTAATGGTTCTCTGGTTCATAAAAGGAAAAGCATGGTTTATATAGACTTCAATTTGCTAAGCCCTTTAAAAAAAACTCTATGGAATCTTTCCATAAATGAGAATAATAGGAAATTAAAAAGTTTGATGACTTGAAAAGATTAAATGTCTGCCCACCCCAGTGTTGCTCAGATGACAAGTTCCAATACCCTACTTAGTGGTCATTAAGCTCAGCTCTGACATTTGTCCTCTAATCCTCCTCAGATTGTTCATACCTAATGTAACTATGAATTTAAGTCTGGGTTATGGTTAATAACAATATTTTAATGTCACCCCGCATTTTAGTATGCTATGTTTCTAGAGAAAGTGAACCTTCATTATAATATAAATGTCTTTTATATACAGCCTCAACCAGATTCTTGACTACTATTCCAACACATTTATTTCAAGCATAATCAAATTCTCAGAAAATTGGTTGGTATAGTGAGCAAAGGCTAAGTTATTCATCCTGTTGAATTTTAATTCATTGTCCTAAGCAAACCTGAAATTGGCGATATGATTAGAGTACAAAGTCAACCACTGAAATGAACATGTATAATTTGAGATTATTTCTATCACAGTGTCACCCTAAGAACATTGCCCCAAAAAGTTGCCAAAAGATTTTACATTTAGAAGCATAAGAGTTTTAAGAGGACTGTTGCATGCAGTTAATATATGTTGCCATGTCAAGAAATTGATCCTGTTATTCCTTACAGCTGTGTAAGGGAATTGATAAATATTAAAAATAATAATTATTTTGCTATTGGTGCCCATGTGCCAATAATTTTTTGTGCTTAATTATGTATAATATACTTGTACAGACATTATAGCATCACAGTCATCTGTGAGATGAACTAAGCACACATGTTGATCTCCATTTCACAGATCAGGAAACAGGGAGAAAGTAATGATGACATGTCTAACTTCTCAAAGGCATTATTTAACTGGGTAGAGCATGTCCCTCAGGATGGGCAAATATTAGCATTCTTATAGGAAAAACTTGCATCAAATCACTGATTGACTGGAACACTACTTGCACATGATCGTACTTAATTTAGAGTTATCACCACAAATAAAATAAAGCCAAGATATCACTGAATGAAATGAAATTAACTTAAATTCATAGTACTCCACCTTCAGAAAGTCAGAGATGAAAGTGAATGGTAATATTCCTGGGAAAGAAAAGGTATCTAGCAACAAATTGTTTCTACAATAGCAACAACAATGATATAGACTGGAAAACACAATGTGTTTTGTTATACCACATGAAAGTCCCACATTTTTGAACTAGGCATGCACCGTGTCTCCTAAAGAGACATACTCATGTTTAGTGAATTTATCTTAACTCTTTGTAATCTGCTGGCCAGTAACAATGTAATTATAGGTCTATCAGTGTCTTGGCATTAGGAAGTTAAGTTTAATGATTTGTTCAGGACAAATGAGAATCAGAGCTTTGTTTCTTCCCATGCTGGTAAGAGAAGGGAAATAACTATAAGGTTATGGAAGAAAGGAGAGATTGTGTGATGTGATCAGAACATTGAGCCAAATCAAAATGTGCCCTCCTGCAGAAAAGAGCAAGGTCCTTTCACGACAACAATGCAGTCCCGCTGTTGCTGTCTCGGGGTGGAGGCTGAAGAGCATAGGTCTCGGGGCCAGCATGCCTAGGGAGGGAAAGTTCAGTCACTTGCAAAATTATTAACCTTTGGCAATTTCACTAATTCTCACTGTATTAGAATTTCTTACCTGTACACTGGAGAATAGTAATAATATCTATCTCATAAGACTGTTATGAAGGCTAAGCTAATATTTCAAAGTGCTTTGAACAGTGCTAAGTATAATGTAAGAGCATTAAAAATGTTTGTTAAATATAATAATAATAATAAAAAAAAACAGTGATTGTGGTAGATTACATTATTGTTTCCAACTGTTCTAACAATTCACTTCTGATTTTTATAAGAGCAGATTTTTATAAGAGCAATTTTGTTGCTATGGTCTTTTAGTATCTCCTGCCCTGCCCATTGGAGCTTGCTTTGGCCAATGAATATTAGCAGAGGGCAGTGGGCAGGACCAGAGGGAGGGTGAGTGTGTGAGAGAGTGAGCGAGTGTGTGAGAGAGTGTGAGTGGACGTGAAGGTGGATGATCAAACCTGAGCAGTGAAGAGCCATGGAGCAGAAAGTTTGTGTGCTGTGGATGGGAGCAGCCTGCTACCACGGTAAGCAGCTCTTCAGGGCACTTCTCCCTGCTCCACAGGAAGGTACCACCATTTTGTAAAATCCCAGGTCTTTACTGGGAAGAGGCAGTAAGAGCAGCTAGGGCCATGCAACCTGAGCCCACCAGCGTACCTGGCACCATCAGACCAGTGGGCACTCTGTGCCAACACAGACTGGAGCACAGTAGTGGAGCACCCAAGGTGCTGGTCTTGGAAGCTGCAGACAGCCCAGAGCCCAGCACCATCCCCCAGAGTAGCAGCCCCATCAGAGTTCAGATATACCCCCAGCAACAGAGGCTAGGGAGCAGACATCCATCCCCAGGCAACAGAAGCACAGACCAGCATCTGAGACCCATCCTCAAAAACTACAGCAAAAACCTGAGCAGAAGTTGAGTGCCATGGAGCAGCAGCACTCCCCAGCCCCCAGAAGAAGGACTTGGGCTCCACAGAGGCCTGTGCGGTCCAGTAGCCCACAAGAGTAGTGGAAAGTCAGAGTCCTAGAGAAACTGGTGTGATCCAACTGCCTGCCCGCAAAACCTGCAGGGTGTGGAATCACCAGAGAGACCTGTATGACCCAGCAGAATCTGTGCGATACAGTAACCCATGAGACCTGTGAGGTGCTGAAGCACCAGAGAACCCAGCATGACCCATGAGTGACTATGCCATTCAGTTACCCACGGGATCTGTGGGGTGCTGAAACTAGAGAGGCCTGTGTGACCCAGCAGCCTATAACATAGACATAGAGCCAGGTCCCCAAAGGGATGGTGCAGTCCAGTTAGCCGTGGGACCTGCAGGTGCATGGACACCAGAAAGGCTTGTGCAACCCACATGCTCACAAGATAGGCCTAGAGGATGTAAAAAAGGAGGCAGAGAGAATAAAAGCTATGCCAACGATCTCCCAGGACCAAACAGGAATTACAACTAAAATAAAGACAAATCCTCAGAAAAAAAGCAACAGAAAAGCAACAGGACAGGACCATATAACGAGGGAAACTCATAGGATCTTCAGAGGCTCAAGAGGGTGGCAGGCTGGGAGCCCACAGACAGCAACAGTTTTAGCTGTGAGCAGCGCCCTTGGGGAATAAAGACAAATCCCACTCTACCCCAAAGAGAGCCAGGACAGAGCAATAAAATAGCCCCAGCCACTGACCTGGGAGCTATGGCAGAGGGACGGCAGATTGGGCTGGAACTCTGTGGGGACACCCGGGATTTGGAGGGCACTCAGAGTTTTGACTGAGTAGCGGCCACAAGGGATGGTGGCCAGTGGGCTCCATCCCATAGCTGTGAGGAAAAGCAGCAGCCCCCTCCTGCTCAGAAATTCAAACTTTCCCAGGTGAGGCAAAGAAATGAAAATTGAGGCTCATTAATAAAAAGCATATATCCCAGTCTCTGGAAATCCTCTTATGCAGAACACCAGGGCAACATTCCAAGGCACTCAGTAACTGAGACTGCTAGCCACCAGGAAAAAGCTAGAGGATAACTGAACCTTTTCTTGACTCTTACTTTCTACCCAAGAAAGTAAGACTTGACAGTGGTGTTTAACATGGGCCCACCCAGGCTCATCCAAACCCATCAGAGGGAGCCACAAACAGCAGAACACCAGCACCCACAGGGAAAATTTGGCAGGCTCCAAAATGCACTGAGATAGCCAAAATGGTGAAACAAAGAAACAAATCCCAAATGAAAGAACAAGAGAACTCTATCAAAGATGAAATCAGTGAAACGCAGCTAAGCAAATTATCAGAGGTAGAGTTCAGAGCCATAATCTTGAGGAAGCTCAACAGCATGAGTAAGGACATCAGCACCATGACTAAAGATATAGAATCATTAAAAACCAACCAAGGGAAATGAAGAATGACATAGCAGAAATTAAGAACACATTGGAAGGACTAACCAGCAGAGTAGAGAAAGCTGAGGACTGGATCAGTGAATTAGAATACTGGATAGAAAAAATCATCCAATCAGAAAACCAAAAGGAAAAAAAAAAAAACAATTAAAAAAACAAACAAACAAACAAACCAAAAAACAGGAAGACAGCTTAAGAGAACTGTGGGACAACTGGAAACATAAAAACATTTGCATGATAGGAGTCCCTGAAGATGAAGAAAATGAGAAAGAGTTAGAGAATATATTTGAAGAAACAGTGACAGAAAACTTCCCTAACTTGGTGAAGGAAGAAGGCATTCAAGTTCAAGAAGCACAGAGAGCCCCAAGTAAGATGAACCCAAACAGGCCCACATCAAGACACATAGTAATTAAAATGCCGAAAATTAAAGACAAAGAGAGAATTCTAAAAGCAGCAAGAGATAAGCAACAGGTTACCTACAAAGGAAACCCCATAAGTCTCTCAGCTGACTTCTCAACAGAAGCTCTGCAGGCCAGAAGGGAAGGGCATGAAGTAATAATGGTCATAAAAAACAAGGATCTGAATCCAAAATAACTCTATCCAGCAAAACTATCATTAGAAATAGAAAGTCAAATAAAGAGCTTACCAGACAAAAGGCTAAGGGAATATATTAACACCAAACCAACACTGCAAGACATGCTAAAAGGACTGCTGTAATAGTAGAAGAAATAGGAAGAAAAATAGAACAACACTAAACAAAAATGACAATAAACAAGTAAATATAAATTATCACCTTAAATGTGAATGATTTGAATGCTCCAGTAAAAAGACACAGTGTAGCTGACTGGATAAGAAAGCATGACTCACATAAATGTTGTTTACAAGAAACCCACCTTAAAACAAAAGACTCATATAGGTTGAAAGTGAAGAGATGAAAAAAAATCTTTCAAGCAAACAAAAAGAAAAAAAAAAAAAAAAGTTGGGGAAGCAATACTCATATCTGATAAAGTAGATTTTAAAATGAAAGCCATAAATAGAGACAAAGAAGGCCACTACACAATATTGAAAGAACCTATCCAACAGGAAAATATAATCTTGGTAAACATATGCACCCAATATAGGAGCACCAACATATATTGAAAATCTTCTGGCGGACTTCAAAGGAGAAATCAACAGCAATATAATCATAGCAGGGGACTTCAGTATCTCGCTGACATCACTGGATAGATCATCTAGGGAAAAAATTAACAAGGAAACACAAATTTTAAATAAAACACTAGATCAAATGAATTTAATAAATATCTAAAGAGAATTACACCCTAAAACTGCAGAATTCACATTCTTCTCAAGTGCACATGGGACATTATCAAAAATATACCATAGGTTAGGGCACAAACTAAGTCTCTACAAGTTCAAGAACATTGAAATCATATGAAGCATCTTCTCACAAAACAATGGCATGCAACTAAAAGTCAATTGCAATAAGAACATGCAGAGACATTTGAAAACATGGAGGCTAAATAGGATGTGATTGAAAAATGAATGGGTTACCGTGGAGATCAAGGAAGAAATTAAAAGCTTCTTGGAAACCAATGAAAATTAACACAACAACACAAAATCTATGGAATGCAGGAAAAACAATTCTGAGAGAAAAGTTCATAGCACTACAGGCCTACCTGAAGAAGCAAGACAAATTTCTAAAAGACTATCTAACCTCACAACTGAAAGAACTAGAAAGCAAAAGGAAAGAAAACCCCAGAGCAAGTAGAAGGAAGGAAATAGTAAAGATCAGAGCAGAAATAAATGACATGGAGACCAAAAATATAATTCAAAGGGTCAATGAAACAAAGAGCTGGTTCTTTGAAAATATAAACAAGATTGGTCGACCCTTAGCTAGACTCACCAAGAAACACACAGAGAGAACCCAAATATACAAAATCAGAAATAAAAGAGGAGAAATAATGCCTGACATCACAGAAATACAAAGGATTGTTAACAAACATTGTGAACAATTATACGGCAATATTTTCAACAATGTAGGCAAAATGGACAAATTTCTAGAAACACATAGTCTCCCAAAACTGAACAGGAAGAGATTGAAAATTTGATCAGACCAATAACAACAAAAGAAATTGAAGAGGTAATCAAGACTTTCCCAGCAAACAAAAGCCCAGGCCTGGATGGCTTCATGGGGGAGTTTTACCAAACATTCAAAAAAGAACTAATACCCATTCTCCTCAAATTATTTGAAAAAATTCAAGAAGAAGGAAGACTTCCAAACTTGCTTTATGAGGCCCGGATAATATTAATTCTAAAACCAGAAAAAGACACTACAAAGAAGGAAAAACCACGAACCAATATCCCTGATGAACATAGATGCCAAAATCCTGAACAAAATACAAGTAAATAGAATCCAGCAATACATCAAAAAAATTATTCATCATCACCAAGTGGGATTAATCCCAGGGATGCAAGGCTGGTAAGATATTTGCAAATCAATAAATGTGATACACCACATAAACAACATGAAAGACAAAAGGCATACGATCATTTCAATAGAAGCTGAAAAAGCAATCGACGAAATCCAGCACCCATTTCTGATGAAAATGCTCACCAATCTGGAATAGAGGAATCATATCTTGACATAATAAAGGCCATATATGAAAGACCTACAGAAAACATCATACTCAATGGGCAAAATCTAAATCATTTCTCTTAAGAACAGGAAGAAGACAAGAATGCCCACTTTTGCCACTATTATTTAACATAGTACTGGAAGGCTTAACCACAGCAATCAGGCAGGAAGAAAAAATAAAAGGGATCCAAATGGGAAACCAGAAATTGAAACTCATTATTTGCAGATAACAAGATACTATATTTAGAAACCCCAAAGACTCCATCAAAAATTTAATAGACTTCATAAATGAATTTCGCAAAGTAGCAGGATACAAAATTAATGTCAGGATACTAATGGCATTCTTATACACCAGTGATGAACTCACAGAAAGAGATACTAAAAAAAAATCCCATTTACCATCCTGGCAAAAAAAAATTAAGATACCTAGGAATAAACTTAACCAAAGAAACAAATAACCTATTCACAGAAAACAATGGGTCATTGAAAAGAGTAATAGAGGAAGATATAAAAAAGTGAAAGTACATACCTTGTTCATGGATTGGAAGAATTAACATCATTAAAATGTCCATATCATACAAAGCAATTTATAGATTTAATGAAATCCCCATCAAAATACCAACAAAATACCTCACAGAACTAGAACAAATACCTCAGAAGTTCATATGGAAACAAAAAAGACCTCAAATAGCCACAGTATTCTTAAAAAAAAAAAAAAAAAAAGAACAAAGTAGGAGGGATCACATTACCAGATTTCAGGTTATACTACAAAGCCACTGTTATCAAAACAGTCAGGTTCTGGCACAAAAACAGGCATATAGACCAGTGGAACAGAACAGAGAACCCAAAAATGGACCCAAGGAAATATGCTCAATTAATTTATGACAAAGGGAGCAAGAGCATACAGTAGAGTAAGGATAGCCTCTTTAATAAATGGTGTTGGAAAAATTGGACAGCTAAATGCAAGAAAGTCAAACTAGACCATCAAGTTACACCATACACAAGAATAAACTCAAAATAGACAAACACTTAAACATGACTAATTAATCCATAAAAATCCTAGAAGAAACTATAAGCAACAACATTTCAGACATCTTACATAGCAGTATTTTCACTGATACATCACCTAAGGCAACAGAAACGAAGGTGAAAATGAACACATGAGACTACATCAAACTCAAAAGCTTCTGCACAGCAAAAGATACAATCATGAAAATGGAAAGGCAACCCACTGTATGGGAGATCATAATTACCAATGATATATCAGATAAGGGGTTAATTTCCAATATGTGTAGAGTACTCATACAACTCAACAAAAGGAAGACAAAGAACTTAATTAGAAAATGGGCAGAGGAACTAAATAGACTCCTCTCCAAACAGGACATACAAATGGCTGAAAGACATATAAAGAAATGCTCAACATCACTAATTATCAGAGAGATGCAAATTAAAACAACAATGAGGTATCACCTCACACCTGTCAGAATGGCCGCCATCAACATATCATCAAACAACAAGTGTTGGTAAGGGTATGGAGAAAAGGGGACTCTAGTACATTGTTGGTGGGAATGCAAACTGGTGCAGCCACTATGGAAAACAATATGGTGTTATCTCAAAAAATTAAAAATTGAGTTGGCATTTGACACAGTGATCCCTCTTCTAGGAATATACGCTAAGAAGCCTGAAATACCAATCAGAAATAGTATATGTAACCTGATGTTTGTAGCAGCACTATTTACAATAGCTAAGATATGGAAACAGCCCAAATGTCCATCAGTAGATGAATGGATAAAAAACCTGTGGTACATACACAACGGAGTACTATGCAGCTGTAAGAAAGAAAGATCTTTTATCCTTTGAGACCACATGGAGGGACCTGGAAAGTATCATCCTAAGGGAATCTAGCCAAACAGAGAAAGACAAGTATCATATGATCTATTATTTGTGCAATATAATGAATATAACAGTCTGAGGAATGGGTAGTACCAGAGACCTGCTGGTGGGGTACAGACTGACAATCTCCAGAGGAGGGGGTAGTGGGGGAGAGATAAACCACAGAACTTATATGCATGTATGCATGAACAATGGACATGAACAACAGAGCTGGTTTTGGGAGCGGGAGTAAATCAGTGAGGGAAAAGGAGAAACATCTGTGACAAAAATAAATAAATTAATGAAATAAAAAATAAACAACAAGAACAATAAAAATAAAAATAAATGACTATAAAAATAAAAACAAAGAAATGTGAGCAGATGTGCTATAGGGACTGCTTCTTAGACCCATGTCTATTTCAGACTAAAAAAAAACAGGAATATGAAATAAATATTTGTTTTTATAAATCCCCAAGATTTTCTAAGACCTCCATTACTCCAGCAAAGTTGGCTAATATAATAATTAAACAAGTAAATTAATGATTAAATAAATAATAAGCACGATTAACATTTAGATGACTTTTAAATGTCACCTTGATTATTTACATATTTAATTTCTGTAATCATCTTAGATTGCATGAATGTATAACTTTGTAACTTGCTTTTTGAATCCCTTCATTTAGCTTATGAGGGTAGTTTCCCTATATCTTTAAATAGCCTTTCCAAATTTTAGGGCTTATAGGTAAACTGAAAGAACCATCAGGAGCCTGTCAGTGAACATAATCATAATAATTATAGCAATAAGATTGTTCTCTAATAATAAAACCACAAAATATACATATGATATATTTAAACAGTCTATAAAGCTGTTTGGTGATGTGAGAGAGTGGAGATTGTCAGGGCAACAAAATTTGATTATGATAAAATAAAAGTATTAACATATCTAAATGCCGTAGGACAAGGAATGACACAGAGGTGTTCAGTACTTAGTAGACTGTAGTGTAATACTTCTTTGGCTATTCAACCAGAGGATGAATTACATGCATCTGAGATGTGTTTATCTAATACACAGAACTAGCAATATATTTATGGTATCAGTTCACATGGATATAGTCGAAAACAACATGATACTTTAAAAAAGTTAATAATTCATTATGGAATACTCAAAAATTCATTGGCCTCATCATATTTTTATTGATAGAGAGAGAGAGACAGAGAGAGAGAGAGAGAGAGAAACATCAATCGGCCGCCTCCTGCATGCCCCCCACGGGGGATTTGGCTGACTATCTGGGCAAGTGCCCTGACTGGGAATTAAACCGGCAACATCTTGGTGCATGGGTCAATGCTCAACCACTGAGCCACACTGGCCAGGCAATACATAGTCTTTTATTATCCAAGTTTTTTAGTTAGCTTGTCTTTGAAGTCCACCCATGTTGAGGAATGGATCAGTAGTTTATTCATTCGTATTGCCAAATCATATTACATATTGTGAATGTACTGCATTTTGTCTATCCAGTTATTAGTTCATAGACATTAAGGTTTTTTCTACTTTTCAGCTCTTATGAATAACATGCTATGAATACTTACATACATATGTTTGTATGGACATATGTTTTTATTTCTGTCAGTGATAGCCCAAGAGTGGAGAATTGTTGAGTCATATAGTAAATTCATGTTTAATGTTTGGAGAAAGTACCAAACTAATTTTGTTGTTGCTAATCCTTACCCCAGGATACTTTTTCATTAATTTTTAGAGTGGAAGGCAGGGAAGGAGAGAGAGAGAGAGTGAGAGAAACATCAATGTGAGAGAGACACATTGATTGGATGCCTACTGAATGACCCCAACCTGGGGCCAGGAATCGATCCTGCAACCCTTCAGTGCACGGATCAATACTGTAACCACTGAGCAACTGGCAAGGGCACAAACTATTTTTTGAAGTGGCTACACTATAATTATTTTTTATTTAATTTATTTATTTTTGCTACAATTGTTTCTCCTTTCCTCCCCACTGATTTCCTCCTGGCCCTTCCTTCTCACCCTGTCCCCAGCTTTGTTGTCCATGTCCATTGTTCATGCATACATGCATATAAGTTCTGTGGTTTATCTCTTCCCCATGACCTCCTCTTCAGGGGATTGTCAGTCTGTACCCCACTACCTCGTCTCTGGTACTACCCATTCCTCAGACTGTTATATTCATTATATTCCACAAATAAGTGAGATCATATGATACTTGTCTTTCTCTGTTTGGCTTGTTTCATTTAGGATAATACTTTGCTGCCTACATTTTTTAATTTTTAATTTTTATGGATTCATGTGGTCTCAAAGGATAAGAGATCTTTTTTACAGCTGCATAGTACTCCATTGTGTATATGTACCACTGCTTTTTTATCCATTTGTCTACCGATGGACATTTGAGCTGTTTCTAGATCTTAGCTATTGTAATTAGTGCTGCTACAAACATGGGAGTATATATATTTTTTTCTGATTGGTGTTTTAGGCTTCTTAGGATATATTCCTAGAAGTGGGATCACTAGGTCAAATAGAAGTCCAATTTTAAATTTTTTGAGGAAACACCATATTTTTTTTTCCACAGTGGCTGCACCAGTCTGCATTCCCACCAGCAGTGTACTAGCATCCCCTTTTCTCCACACCCTCGCCAACACTTGCTTGATGATTTGCTGATGGTGATCATTCAGACACCTGTGAGGTAATACGTCACTGTGGTTTTAATTTGCATCTGTTTGATGATTAGTGATGTTGAGCATTTCTTCATATGTCTCTTGGCCCTTTGTATGTCCTGTTTGGAGAGGTGTCTATTTAATTACTCTGCCCATTTTTAATTGGGTTCTTTGTCTTCCTTTTGTTAAGTTGTATGAGCACTCTATATATATATTGGAAATTAATCCTGTATCTGATATATCATTGGCAATTATGCTCTCCCATACAGGGGGTAGCCTCTCCATTTTAATGATTGTACCTATTGCTGTGCAGAAGTTTTGAGTTTGATGTAGTCCCATGTGTTCATTTTCTCCTTTTTTTCTGTTGCCTTAGTTGATGTATCAGTGAAAATTCTGCTGAATATGATGTCTGAAATTTTACTGCCTACAGTTTCTTCTATGATTTTTATGGATTCATGAGTCACATTTATGTTTTTTATCCATTTTGAGTTTATTCTTGTGTATGGTGTAAGTTGATGGTCTAGTTTTATTTTTTTGCATGTAGCTGTCCAGTTTTCTCAACACCATTTATTAAAGAGGCTGTCCTTACTCCACTGTATGCTCTTGCCACCTTTGTCAAATATTAATTGAGCATATTGTCTTGGGTCCATTTCTGGGTTCTCTATTCTGTTCTATTGATCTATATGCCTGTTCTTGTGCCAGTACCTGGCTGTTTTGATAACAGTGGCTTTGTAGTAAAACCTGAAATCTGGTAATGTGATCCCTCCAACTTTGTTCTTCTTTTTCAAGAATGCTGTGGCTATTTGAGGTCTTTTTTGGTTCCATATGAACTTCTGAAATATTTGTTCTAGTTCTGTGAAGTATTTTGTTGGCATTTTGATGGGGATTGCATTGAATCTAAAGATCGCTTTGGGTAATATGGACATTTTAATGATGTTAATTCTTTCAGTCCATGAACAAGTTATGTGCTTCCACTTTTTAATATCTTCCTCTATTTCTTTTTTCAATGACCTGTAGTTTTCTGTGAATAGGCCTTTTATTTCTTTGAGTTAATTTTATTCCTAGGTATCTTAATTTTTTTGCCAGGATGGTAAATGGGATTGTGTTTTTAGTATCTCTTTTCGTGAGTTCAACATTGGTGTATAAGAATGCCATCAGTATCTTGACGTTAATTTTGTATCCTGCTACTTTGCGAAATTCATTGATTAAGTCTAGTAAATTTTTGATGGAGTCTTTGGTGTTTTCTATGTATAGTATCATATCATCTGAGAATAATGATAATTTCACTTCCTCGTTTCCCATTTGGATCTCTTTTATTTTTTCTTCCTGTCTGATTGCTGTGGTTAAGACTTCAAGTATTATGTTAAATAAGAGAGGCAAAAGTTGGGATCCTTGTCTTGTTCCTGTTCTTAAGGGAAATGCTTTTAATTTTTGCTAATTGAGTATAATGTTGGCTGTAGGTTTTTCATATATGGCCTTTATTATGTCCAGATATGATCCCTCTATTCCCACATTGCTGAACATTTTTATCAGAAATGGAGCTGGATTTTGTCGAATGCTTTTTTAGCATCTATTGATATAATCATATGACTTTTGTCTTTCACGTTGTTTATGTGGTGTATCACATTTATTGATTTGCGAATATATTACCAGCCTTTCATCCCTGGGATGAATCCCACTTGATCATGGTAAATTATTATTATTTTTTTTATGTATTGTTAGATTCGATTTGGTAGTATTTTGTTCAGGATTTTGGCATCTATGTTCATCAGGGATATTGTCCTGTAGTTTTTTTTCTTTGTAGTGTCTTTTTCTGGTTTTGGAATTAGAATTATGCTGGCCTCATAAAACAAGTTTGGAAGTCTTCCTTCTTCTTGAATTTTTTGAAATATTTTGAGTAGAATGGGTATTAGTTCTTTGAATGTTCGGTAAAATTTCCCAATGAAGCCTTTTGGGCCTGGGTTTTTGTTTGCTGGGAGAGTCTTTATTACATCTTTAATTTCTTCTGTTGTTATTGGTGTGTTCATGTTTTCTATCTCGGTCTAGTATAGTTTTCGGAGACTATGTGTTTCTAGAAATTTGTCCATTTTGCTTAGATTGTTGAATTTGTTGCCGTATAATTGTTCATAATATTTGTTAGCAATCCTTTGTATTTCTGTGGTGTCAGTATTTCTCCTCTTTTTTTTTTTTTTTTTTCTGATTTTGTGTATTTGGGTTCTGTTTATTTCTTGGTTGAGTGTAACTAAGGGTCCAATCATCTTGTTTATCTTTTCAAAGAACTAGCTCTCTGTTTCATTGATCCTTTGAATTGTATTTTTGGTCTCCATGTCATTTATTTCCGCTCTGATCTTTACTATTTGTCTCCTACTACTTGCTCTGGGGTTTTTATTTTTGTTTGCTTTTTAGTTCTTTAAGTTGTGAGGTTAGATAGTCTATTAGAAATTTGTCTTGCTCCTTCAGGTAGGCCTGTAGTGCTATGAACTTCCCCCTCAGAACTGCTTTTGCTACATCCCATGGATTTTGTGCTGTTGTGTGTTCATTTTCATTGGTTTCCAGAAAATTTTTAATTTCTTCCTTGATCTTCATGGTAACCCATTCATTGTTCAATACCATGCTATTTAGCCTCCATGTTTTCAAATATCTCCACATTGTTGCAATTGATTTCTAGTTGCATGCCATTGTGATGTGAGAAGATGCTTCATATTATTTCAATGTTCTTGAACTTAGTTTGTGCCCTAACATGTGGTCTATCTTTGAGAATGTCTCATGTGCACTTGAGAAGAATGTGAATTCTGCAGTTTTGGGTTGTAATTCTCTGTAGATATTTATTAAATACATTTGATATAGTGCTTTATTTAGAATTTGTGTTTTTTTGTTAATTTTTTGTCTAGATGATTTATCCAGTGATGTTAGTGGGTTTTATAAGTCCCCTGCTATGATTGTATTGCTGTTGATTTCTCCTTGAAAGTCCTCCAGAAGATTTTTAATATATATGTTGGTGCTCTTATATTAGGTGCATATATGTTTACCAAGGTTATATCTTTCTGTTGGATAGATCCTTTCAATATTATGTAGTGGCCTTCTTTGTTTCTAGTTATGGCTTTCATTTTGAAATCTACTTTATCAGATATGAGTATTGCTACCCCAGCTTTTTTATTGCTTTCCATTTGGTTGAAAGATTTTTTTTCCCATCCCTTCACTTTCAACCTATATGAGTTTTTTGTTTTAAGGTGGGTTTCTTGTAAACAACATATATGTAAGTCATGTTTTCTTATCCAGTCAGGTACTCTTTGTCTTTTTATCGGAGCATTCAAACCATTCACATTTAAGGTGATAATTGATATTTACTTGTTATTTACTTGTTACTTGATATTTACTTGTCATTTTTGTTTAGTGTGGTTCTATTTTTTTTCCTATTTCTTTTACTAATTACAGCAGTCCTTTTAGCATATCGTGCAGTGCTGCTTTGGTGTTAGTATATTCCCTTAGCCTTTTTCTTTTTCTTTTTGTCTGGAAAATTACAGCAGTCCTTTTAGCATATCGTGCAGTGCTGCTTTGGTGTTAGTATATTCCCTTAGCCTTTTTCTTTTTCTTTTTGTCTGGAAAGCTCTTTATTTGACTTTCTATTGTGAATTATAGCCTTGCTGGATATAGTAGTCTTAAATTCAGATCCTTGTTTTTCATGACCTTGATTTCTTCATGCCACTCCCTTCTGGCCTCTAATGTTTCTATTGAGAAGTCTGCTGAGAGCCTTATGGGCTTTCCTTTATCGGTATCCTGTGCCTATCTCTTGCTACCTTTAGGATTCTCTCTTTGACTTTAATTTTTGGCATTTTTATTACTGTATCTTGGTGTGGGCCTGTTTGGGTTCTTCTTACTTGGGGCTCTCTGTGCTTTTTGAACTTGAATGCCTTCTTCCTTCACCAAGTTAGGAAAATTTCTGTCTCTATTTCTTCAAATATATTCTCTAATCATTGCCCATTTTCTTCCTCTTTGGGAAGTCCTATTATGCGAATGTTATTACATTTTTAGTTGTCCCACAGTTCTCTTAAGGTCTTCTGTATTTTTTTATTATTATTATTATTGTTTTTTCCTTTTGGTTTTCTGATTGGTTGATATTTTCTACCCTGTCTTCTAATTCACTCATCTGATTCTCAGCTTTTTCTACTCTGCTGGTTAGTCCTTTCGATGTGTTCTTTATTTCTTGTGTGTCATTCTTCATTTCCACTTGTTTGGTTTTTAATGTTTCTATATCTTTACTCATGGTGCTGATGTCCTTACTCATGCTGTTGAGCTTCCTCAAGATTATGGCTCTGAACTCTACCTCTGATAACTTGCTTAGCTGCATATTACTGATCTCATCTTTGATAGAGTTCTCTTGTTCTTTCATTTGGGATTTGTTTCTTTGTTTCACCTTTTTTGCTATCTCTGTGGGTTTTGGAGCCTGCCAAATTTTTCCTGTGGGTGTTGGTGTTTGGCTATTTGTAGCTCCCTGTACTGGGTTTGGATGAGCCTAGGTCAGCCCATGCTTAACACCACTGTCAAGTCTCACTTTCCTGGGTAGATTTACAAGCCCAGGGAAGGTTCAGTTATTCTCTAGCTCTGTTTTTTGTTTTTGTTTTTGTTTTTTTTGTTTTTTTTGGTGGCTAGTATTTTCAGTTACTAAATGCCTTGGAATGTAGCCCTGGTGTTCTTCATAAGAGGATTTGCAGAGGGTGGGATAGATGCTGGTTATTAATGAGAGTCCATTTGCATTTCTTTGCGACACCTGGGATAGGCTGAATCTCTGAGTGCAGGAATGTTGCTTTTCCCCACAGCTCTGGGATGAAACGCAATGGCCACTGTCCTTTGTGGCCCCAACTCAGCCAAAACTCTGAGTGCTCTCCAAATCCCAGGTATCCCCCAGCATTTTAGCCTAGTCTGCTCTCTCTCTCTCTCTGCCGTAGCCCCCAGGTGAGTGGCTGTGGCTATTTTAGAGCTCTGTTTGGGCTCTCTGTGGGGTGGAGTGGGCTTGGTCTTTATTCCCCAAGGGCACTGCTCACAAATAATACTGCAGCTGTCCGTGGGCTCTCAGCCTGCCACCTCTCATACCTCCACACATCATACTAGTGTCCCTGGTTATATGGTCCTCTCCTGGTGCTTTTCTGTTGCTTTTTCCCAAGTATTGGTCTTTATTTTAGTTGTAAATCTTGCTTGATCCAGGGAAGTCATCGTTGTAGCTTCCATTCACTCTGCCTCTATTTTCACATCCTCCTATTTATAATTCTTAACAGCAATGCCTGATGGATCCTGTCTCTCCACATCTTTATCCACACTTCCCATTGATTGCTTAGATCTGTTACAGATGTTTACATTTATGCATTAGAAATATGTGTTTGTAGTTTAGTTCTGATGAGTTTCTCTGATTTTGATATTAGGATAATGTTAACCTCAGATTGAGTAGGGAAATGTTATTTTCTAAAAAAAAAATGAGAAAGATTATTATTTCTTGTTCTTTTTTCTCCTATAAAAATATTTTCCTAATTTTATCTATGTATTTTTAAAATATATGTTTACCAGTGAAGCCATTTGGCATTGGCTTTTATTCATGAGCAGATGTTTCATTAGTAATTCAGTTTTTTCATTGTTGTAGGTGTGCAGAAGTCAAGGAGTAGAAGTGCCTGAGTGGGAAGGCATGAGAAGGTAAGGTAAAGCTTTCATAACAGGGGAAAGTGCATATACGTGTAGAGAGGCAAGGGTGTACTTTAGCTGGATTGATTACTCAGGTGGTTGAGTAGCCCATGAAAGGGAGAAAAAAGTCAAGAGCTATGAATATAGACTAGTCAGAATACAGTAAATTCATTTTTTCATCTTATCTATATTCAAGGTGTAAACAATACATATTAAATTATTTTTGTTATATAAAGTGAGGAACCTTTATTTGAAAAGTATGCTGATATCTAAACATTATGAGTATTCTCTACTTTTCCTCTATTCACATATACTTTTGCATAATTATTATCATAGGAAATGGTTATTCCTAATGTTGGCAGTACTGTTTAATTAGTCTACTATGTCACTTGTAAGAAGTTCATTTGAAAAATCCAAACAAATTTTAACATTATAAATTAATGACTTACCATGGCTCTGATAAATTTGGAGGAGTGATGAGAATAATTAAAGGTAAAAAATAATGAAAAAAATGTAAGTCATATTTTAGAAACTGTGGGGGCATCCAAAAAGACACCGAGGGTCACCCACCAGCTGTCATTCTTTTCACCACGTCCTTATAGGACACTGACTTTGGCAAAAAAGACCTTCTAACTGTCTGTTGTCAGGCAGGCTACTTGACAGTAAACTCCATTCAGGGATGTCCCACTGTCCCCAAGGTCCCCAAGCTGCCCTGGAGAGTTACCCTCTATTTTTTTGTGGTAAATTGTATTTCATGATTAAATACAATGTCCTCTATAATAACCATAAAATAAAAGTTGGTTTTGAAGATTTTTATACCTCAAAGAAAAAAAAAAAAAAAAAGAAGAAAGAAAGAAACGGTGGAAGCAGATTAATGGCCACCAAAGATTCCCATGACCTGATGACCTGGTCCCCTGAACCTGTAGCTATATTCTTATGTGGCAATAGAGACTTTACAGATGTTATTAATGTTAAAGACCTTGAGGTGAGAAAATTGTCATGGATTTTCCAAGTGAGTGCAATGTAAACACATGAATCCTTAAAATCAGAAGAAACTTTTCCCAGTTTTGGTCAGAGTGGGATGTGACTGCAGAACAATAGTCAGATAAATGCAGTTTTTCTAGTTTTGACGCAGAACGAAGGGGACCAGGAGCCAAGGAATGTAGGAAGCCTGTAAAAGAAAACTTAGAACCACCAGAAAACAATACATCCCTGCAGACTCCTTGAAGCTAATCCACTGAGACCTGTGTTGGATTTCGGACCTCCCAAACTAAAAGATAATGCATTTGCATTGTTCTAAGCCACTAGATTCATGTTTAGTGATTATAGTGGCAATAGAAAATGAATGCAGAGACTATTCTAAAATGTAAACAAATTAGTCAAGATGTTTCTTTGCTTATTGCTGAAATTGGCATAAAATACAAGTAACACCTGCAATTACTCAAAATATTAGACAATAACACAATTTGTATGGCTCAGTCACATAAGTGAGGTCTTTCCTTACTAACCTCTAACAAGATCCAGCAGAAAAATTATAAGCATATGCATTCCTATGTATAGATATAGTTTTTCCTAATTTGAGAAACATTTTATTTTTTATTTGTTTATTAAATTTTTTTCTTTATTGATTTTAGAGAGAGAGAGAAAGTAAGAGGAAGAGAGAGAGAGAGAGAGAGTGAGAGAGAGAGAGAAACATCGGTGAGAGAGAACATTGATTGGCCGTGTCCTGCAAGCCCACAACTGGGGATTTGGCCCACAACTTGGGCATGTGCCCTGACTGGGAATTGAACCAGTGACCTCTTGGTGCATGGGTCGATGCTCAACCACTGAACCACACTGGCCAGGCTCAAAAACAGTTTAGATTGCTCATTTCGAATACCCTTCTTTCCATTACTTTGTTTCTCATAAAAGACACATTTTTTTCTCTGCTATTTCTAGCTTGGGTTCCATAATGAACCGTGTAACTGTGGCCTGACTCTGAAAATGCCATTTAAGTTCAGTCGTAGGATGTACATCCTCTCACTCCAGGATGTCTTCATCTTCATTTTAAGATAAAGCTAATTTTGCCAAGTTATGAGATACTGCCAAATCTTTTTATTCTTTCCCTAACTCTAAATCCCTCTACCAATTTATCATACCCCCTTCTATTATGTTTTTACAATGTGTAAGTTCTTCATTTGGTATTTAAAAATTTTTCCTGCTCTATCTTGACCCTGTTTCAAGTCAGCCTTAGCCTGTAGTTATTCACCTTTTCATTCTGTTTAGTAATATCTATATCTGTATCTGTATCTATATCTGTATCTGTATACCTCCATCTGTATATCTGTATATCTATATCATCTATAATACTTAAATTATATATATAATTTTTCAATGTACTTATCTTGCATTGGATTAAAGATGGAATATACCATTCAAGCAGCACAAACAATGTATTGCTTATAATTCACATGCTAAACGAGAATCTCAAAACTGCCAAATACTTTCTGGATCCCTATCAAATAGCAAGTATTTGGCATAGTTTGTGCCACCACTTCCCTACCCAATACGCATGTCAGGTGTTGTTATCAGATCAGTACTTCCTTGTTTTAGTTTCCTCAGATTGTTGTAACCAAGTGTCACAAACTATGTAGCAAAGTGCAACAGAAACTTATTCTGTCTAATTCTGGAATCCAGAAGTCAAGGTGTCAGTGGGGCATGCATCTCCTGAAAGCTCCAGGCAATGACTTCTGGTGTTTGCCAACAATTCTTGGTAATCTTTGCCTAGAAGCTGCAAAACACCAATCTGTCTCTGTTCTTACATTGCCTCCTTCCCTGTATCTCCTCTGTGTCTTCAAGTCTCTTTTCTTATAAGGACAACAGTCATTGGATTTATGGTCTACCTTAATCTTAACATCTGCAAAGACCCTGTTTCCAAGAATGATCACATTCATAAGTACTGAGGATTACTATTTAGGATACTCAACAAACTATTCCTAACAACCACTTGCAATCAGTACGAGATGGGACATAGAATCAAATATATTTGGGAAGACACTATTGAGGAGAGGTTAAAGCATGGATCCTAGAATGAAACTGCCTAGGTTTGAAGACTGGCTGGACTTTAAAGCTGCATGACTATGAAGTTTCTTAACCTTTCTGTTCTTTAGAGGTGGTATATGCAAAATGAGAATCATAAGATTTACCTCATAAGGTTGTGGGAATTCAGTGAAATAATATATGCAAAAACATAATGGCTGGCATATTCAATGATCATTATGTATTGGCTATTAAAATTATTAATTTTCCTCAAAATATTTTAATTGTTTTATTATTATAAACACTATTTGAGCTGTTACATGTGATTACCATTGTGCAAAATATCAGAGTAATGAGAACAGCCCAAGTTTATCTCCTAGAAATAGCTAGTTCATATTATGTACAAGTTTAAAACTCACAAGAAAATAAATTTTAGTGATTTTTATTATAAAAGTGCTCCATAATGTCAAGCACAAAAAGTTATTGGTTATTTCTTTTTATTTTAACTACAGCTTTTTTTTTTGGCTACAAATTTTATTTTATTTTTTTATTTTATTCTTTTATTTTTTAATTTTTGTTACAGACATTTCTCCTTTTTTTCCCCGTTGACACCCTCTTCCCCATCCCCCCCATCCCATCCCCGGCTTTGTTGTCTGTGTCCATTGATTATGCGTTCATGCTTATAAGTTTTGTGGTTTTTCTATTCCCTACCCTCACTACCCCCTCTTCTGAGGGTTATCAGTCTGTACCCTACTTCCACATCTTTCGTCTACCCTGTTCCTCAGACTGTTATGTTAATTATATTCCACAAATAAGTGAGATCATGTGGTATTTGACTTTTTCTGCTTGGCTTGTTTCGTTTAAGATTATACTTTCCAGGTCCCTCCATGTCCTCTGAAAGGACAGAGATCTTTCTTTCTTATAGCTGCAGAGTACTCCATTGTGTATATGTACCACAGCTTTTTTATCCATTCATCAACTGAAGGACATTTGGGCTGTTTCCAGATCTTAGCTATTGTAAATAGTACTGCTACAAACATGGGAGTACATATATTCTTTCTGTTTGGTGTTTTAGGCTTCTTAAGGTATATTCCTAGAAGTGGGATCACTGGGTCAAATGGCAATTTATTTTTAATTTTTTGAGGTAACACCATATTGTTTTTTATAGTGGCTGCACCAGTCTATATTCTCACCAGCAGTGCCCTAGAGTCTCCTTTTCTCAACATCCTCACCAACACTTGTTGTTTGATGATTTGTTGATGGCGGCCATTCTGACAGGTGTGAGGTGATACCTCATTGTTGTTTTAATTTGCATCTCTCTGATGGTTAGTGATGTTGAGCATTTCTTCATATGTCTCTCAGCCATTTTTATGTCCTGTTTGGAGAGGTGTCTATTCAGCTCCTCTGCCCATTATTTAATTGTGTTCTTTGTCTTCCTTTTGTTGAGCAGTATGAGTACTCTATATATTTTAGAAATTAACCCCTTATCTGATGTATCATTGGCAATTATGCTCTGCCATACAGTGGGTTGCCTTTCCATTTTGATAGTTGTTTCTTTTGCTGTGTAGAAGCTTTTGAGTTTGATGTAGTCCCATGTGTTCATTTTCTCCTTTTTTTTCTGTTGCCTTAGGTGATGTATCAGTGAACATTCTGCTGTGTATTATGTCCGAAAATTTGTTGCCTACATTTTCTTCTAGGTTTTTTATGGATTCATGGGTCACATTTAAGTCTTTTATCCATTTTGAGTTTATTTTTGTGTATGGTGTAAAATTGATGGTCTAGTTTCATTTTTTTGCATGTAGCTGTTCAATTTTTCCAACACCATTTATTGAAGAGACTATCTTTACTCCATTGTATGCTCTTGCCTCCTCTGTCAAATATTAATTGAGCATAATGTCTTGAGTCTATTTCTGGGTTCTGTGTTGTGTTCCACTGATCTATATGCCTGTTCTTGTGCCAGTTACAGTTCTGACTTCTTATTAGTCTCTTTTACTTTCTCTCTTTCCCTCCCTTCATTTATTAATATATATTTATATATTATACAGATACCTCATATCTTTACATAATTACACTATCTTATTATATTGAAATCTATAGTACATCTAATATTATACAAAAACATTTTTTAAATTATTACAAACCTGTGGAAACAATTATTAGAATACTAGAATATTCTATTAAAACTAACTTTTAAATATTTTACAATGCATTTGGTTTTAATTTAAATATTATTTCAATGTTCAAATATCTGACACCTTCAGAGAAAGAAAACTGGTATATTTTAAAAATTAAGTTAAAAATGACATAAAACTGAGTGAATACTCAGGGGGAAAGGACTACTTAAGTACAATTCAAGTAACAGAAACAATGGCTGATTCTAGAGACTTTCGCAGCAGATTAAAACCTCATTTCACATATAATTCACAGGTAGACTCAAGTTTTTATAAGAATTTAGCCCTGGCTGGGTTGGCTCAGCAGTTAGAGCGTCGGCCTGTGGTCCAGAGAGATGCAGGTTCGATTCCCGCTAAGGGCGCATACCTCGGTTGCAATTTGTCCCCGACCCTGGTTGGTTGTGCGGGTGGCAGCCACTCGATGTGTCCCTTTCACGTTGATGTTTCTCTCTCTCTCTCTCCCTCCCACTCTATCTGAACAGAAAATAGAAAAATGTCCTCGGGTGAGGAAAAAAAAGAAAGAAAGAAAGAAAGAAAGAAAGAAAGAAAGAAAGAAAGAAAGAAAGAAAGAAAGAAAGAAAGAAAGAAAGAAAGAAAGAAAGAAAGAAGGAAAGAAAAGAATTTATGTATATTCTTTAAATTGTGTATCCTTACATTTGTGTGTGTGTGTGTGTGTGTGTGTGTCATGGGCTGTAAGTTAAAGAATAATGGTGATACTAGTTACTGGTACATTAAATCAACTTGCATTTGTGTTTTTAGATTTTATTTTTTTATTAGTTCCTGGGTTTATAAATGTATAAGATTCTGTTAGGTAGGATCGGAACAGGCGAAGGACAAAATAGATAGCAAATTACTGGTTTTTCCCCAATTTTAAATCACTTAAATATTTCTTCCCAAAATGAAAGAGAAAAACTTTGTTATTTATTTATTTATTATTCCCAAGTCAGGCATAATGATGCCCACAAGGAACTTGATGAAAAAAAGATCCTTTTCTCTTTAACTTTCTTTCTGCTTTGGTTTACATTTCTCCCTGTACCATGGAGCCAGCTAAGGCCCTTGAAGGACCTCAACATAAGGAAGAGATAAGTTACATTTAGATACAAATTATTCACTACCCAAGGGAAAAAACCCAAACTGTTGTACAGTGAGAGACACATACCATGGGTTATATGACTACCTTGATAGTTTATTTACACTTTTCTCTCCAGCACCAAAAAACATTGTTCAAGGTTCTTTTCCATAAAATAATCTTTGAAAGCTCTTGTATATATTTAAAACTAGCTCATGTGCAATTTTCCCAAGCATACTAAGAATGAATAAGAAGAAAATAAATGCATCTATCAATGTGTACTTTGAAGATAGACCTGTGCTTTAAAGAGTCTATGACACTTGTCCCCTGGGGTATGGATGGCAAATGATTTTCATGTTTCTCCTGAACTCCTACCTGAAAACAGTTGAATGACACTTGTCACCTGTTCCAGGTATTTAAATTTATGTTGCTTATTTTTTCTCATGCATAATTTACATGTATCTACCTCGGGTGCAAACATCAGAAGAAGGGAGAAAAACACCACCAAACCAAATTAAATCAGCAGGATTAAACCAACATTTAGTTGCAGCCAGCTTAATCAGTGATGTTTTATTCATCAGTCACCTGCACTTACATTGAATTGTTTACGCACAGGTTTCAAGCATAAATAGCAAATGCACCACTTCATTTTACTTGGGTAATGTTATAAATTAGCATGGAGTCCATTAGTCTGTTAGCTACCCTTAGATGCCCAGGTGCTACATAAATGATTTTTTATTAGTTATATGAAACTTAAAAAAAAAAAAAAAATAGAATAAAAAGAATTTTGGAATGTTTTAAGACATTATGTAATACTTAGCCTATTTTTTAAAAATAAGTTTTTATGCCATGGAACAAATCATGGATGCAAGTTATACTTTTCTAAGCTTTTGTGTTTTATAATCTAAATATTTTCCAGTATCTCTCTAATTTTATGTTATGGAGGCAATGAAAATTTACAGGGTAAGTTGAAAGAAAGTATGTGAGCAACCTACTTTAGAAAGGTTGGTCCAGTAAGACCTCCATGAAAAGGGAACAGTTAAGCAGAAGTCTGTAAAGTAGGGAATCAAGACTGCAATGGTCATGGTAAAGGTCACTCCAAATACAGCCACCATCAAGAGCAAAGACCCCGAGCTGGGGGCACTGCACACTTGCCATGTTCCTGGAACAGGAAGAATGCTGAGTGTCATATAGCAGCTCAGTTCTGCACTACACCAAACTGCCCATAAATACAAAAAATAAAATAAAAATGGAGAATGTGAGTGTAGGGGTATTCTTCCTTTTTCTGGGCAATTAGTCACTCTTTTCTAAAGGTTCTTAAATCTCCATTCATCATGTTTTTCTTTTCTTTCTGAGGCTCTCTCTTAAGAGATGACACTGTTTTACAATCTAGATACATGTTGCCAGACTATTTAAAGGATAACACCCAGTTTATATGATCTATGGGAAATTTCATCTCCATGAAGATAAATACATGATAGATACATAGGTAGATTAAGTAGATAGGTAGATGATGATAGATGATAGATAGATAGATAGATGATAGATGATAGATAGATAGATAGATAGATAGATAGATAGATAGATAGATAGATAGATAAACAGTCTGTTTTTTAAACAATTTTGAGGAAGTTCATGCCCAGGAATTTTACACATTCTTGAGCACAATTGAGCAATTTAAATTTCCCTAGACTCCACATTGTGCTTTATGCAACGTTCATGTATTTTGTCATGACTAATAATCTCCATGACTGGTTTTGATAAATTGAGTCTATAAACCTTTTTTGGTTATCATTACTGTCACTAGCACATTCAATTTTTTTTTAATTCAAAAAGAGTACAGTTTTACCATAGTTTGTATGTGTGTGTGTGTGTTTTTTAGCTATTAAATGATTTTTAAAGTGCTACAATTTAATTAAATTATTTTTTCATTTTCCAGAATAAACAAATATTACTTATTTATTTATTTTTTTATTAATGAATTAATTTATTTTTGTTACAGATGTTTCTTCTTTTTCTCCCATTGATTAATCCCTACCCCACCCTCCCCGCCTTGTACCCAGCTTTGTTGTCCATGTCCACTGTGCATGCATACATGTATATAAGTTCTGTGGCTTATCTCTCCACTACCACCACCTCTTCGGGGGATTGTCAATCTGTACCCCATTTCCATGTCTCTGGGACTACCCCATTCCTCAGACTGTTATGTTCATTATATTCAACAAATAAATGAGATCATATGATACTTGTCTTTCTCTGTTTGATTTGTTTCCTTTAGGATAATACTTTCCAGGTCCCTTCATATCGTCTCAAGAGATAAGAGATCTTTCTTTCTTACAGCTGAATAGTAATCCATTGTGTATATGTACCACTGCTTTTTTATCCATTCGTCTGCTGATGAACATTTGGGCTGTTTTCAATCTTAGCAGATGTAAATAGTGCTGCTACGAACATGGGGGTACATATACTATTTCTGATTGGTGTTTTAGGCTTCTTAGTGTATATTCCTAGAAGAGGGATCACTGGGTCAAATGGAAGTACAATGCTTAATTTTTTGACATAACACCATATTGTTTTCCATAGTGGCTGCACCAGTCTGCATTCCCACCAGCAGTGTACTAGAGTCCCCTTTTTTCCACACCCTCAACAACACTTGTTGTTTGATGATTTGTTGATGGCGGCCGTTCTGACGGGTGTGAAGTGATACCTCATTGTTGTTTTAATTTGCATCTCTCTGATAATTAGTGTTGTTGAACATTTCTTAATATGTCTTTTAGCCACTTGTATGTCCTGTTTGGAGAGGTGTCTATTTAGTTTCTCTGCCCATCTTTTAATTGGGTTCTCTGTTTTCCTTTTGTTGAGTTGTATGAGCATGCTCTATATATTGGAAAACCCCGTATCTGATATATCATTAACAATTATGCTCTGCCATATAGTGGGTTGCCTTTCCATTTTCTTGATCGTATCTATTGCTGTGCAGAAGCTTTTGAGTTTGATGTAGTCCCATGTGTTCATTTTCTCCTTTGTTTCTATTGCCTTATGTGATGTATCCATGAAAATTCTGCTGCATATGATGTCTGAAATTTTGTTGCCTACAGTTTCTTCTACGATTTTTTATAGATTCATGAGTCACATTTAAGTCTTTTGTTCGTTTTGAGTTTATTCTTGTGTATAGTATAAGTTGATGGTCTAGTTTCATTTTTTTTCCATGTAGCTGTCTAATTTTTCCAACACCACTTATTAAAGAGGCTGACTTTACTCCACTGTATGCTCTTGCCACCTTTGTCAAATATTAATTCAGCATATTTCCTTGGGTCCATTCCTGGGTTCTCTATTCTGTTGCACTGGTCAATATGCCTGTTCTTGTGCCAGTATCAGGCTGTTTTGATTACAGTGGCTTTGTAGTATAACCTGAAATCTGGTAATGTGATCCCTCCAACTTTGTTCTTCTTTATCAAGAATGCTGTGGCTATTTAAAGTCTTTTTTGGTTCCATATAAACTTCTGAAGTGTTTGTTCTGGTTTTGTGAAGTATGTCATTGGTATTTTGATGGGGATTGCATTAAATCTATAGATCGCTTCATATAATAAGGACATTTTAATGATGTTAATTTTTCCAATCCATGAACAAGGTATGTGGTTCTACTTTTTTATATATTTCTCTATTTCTGTTTTTAATGTCCAGTACTTTTCTGCAAACAGGTCATTTACTTTTTGGTTAAGTTTATTCCTTGGTATCTTAATTTTTTTTCCCAGGATGGTAAATGGGATTGTTTTTTTTTTTTTAGTTTCTCTTTCTGTGAGTTCATCATTGGTATATAAAAATGCTATCAATTTCTTGAAGTTAATTTTGAATCCTGCTACTTTGCCAAATTCATTTGTTAAATCTAATAAACTTTTGATGGATTCTTAGGGGTTTTCTACATATAGTATCATGTCATTGTGAATAATGACAGTTTCATTTCCTCCTTTCCAATTTGGATCCCTTTTATTTTTCTTTTCCTGTCTGACTGCTTTGGCTAAGACTTCTAGTACTATGTTAAATAAGAGTGGCAAAAGTGGGCATACCTATCTTGCTTCTGTTCTTAAGGGAAATGCTTTTAATTTTTGCCCATTGAGTATGATGTTATCTGTAGGTCTTTCATATATGGCCTTTATTATGTCTAGATATGATCCCTTTATTCCCAGATTGCTGAGCATTTTTATCAGAAATGGGTGCTGGATTTTGTCTAATGCTTCTTTAATATCTATTGATGTAACCATATGACTTTTACCTTTCATTTTGTTTGTGTGGTGCATCACATTTATTGATTTGTGAATATTATACCAGCCTTGCATTCCTGGGATGAATTCCACTTGGTTATGGTGAATAATTTTTTTGATGTATTGCTTGATTAGATTTGCCAGTATTTTGTTCAGGATTTTGGCATTTATTTTTATCAGGAATATTTGTCTGCAGTGTTTTTTTTTTTTGTGTGTGTGTGTGTGTTTTTGTAGTCTCCTTTTCTGGTTTTGAAATTAGAATTATGCTGGCCTCATGAAACAAGTTTTGAAGTCTTCTTGAATTTTTTGAAATTGTTTGAGGTGAATGGGTATTAGTTCTTTGAATATTCGGTAAAATTCCCCTGTGAAGCCATCCAGGCCTGGGCTTTTGTTTGCTGGGAGAGTCTTGATTACATCTATAATTTCTTTTGTTGTTATTGGTCTGTTCAAGTTTTTTATCTCTTCCCAGTTCAGTTTTGGGAGATTATATGTTTCTAGAAATTTGTCCATTTTGCTTAGATTGTAGAATTTGTTGCCGTATAATTGTTCATAATATCTATTAACAATCCTTTGTATTTCGATGGTGTCAGTTATTATTTCTCCTCTTTAATTTCTGATTTTGTGTATTTGGGTTCACTCTGTTTGTGTCTCGGTGATTCTAGCTAAGGGTCCATCAATCTTGTCTATCTTTTTAAAGAACCAGCTCTTTGTTTTATTGATCTTTTAATTTTTTTTTTTTTTTTTTAGTCTCCATGTCATTCATTTCTGCTCTGATATTTACTATTTTCTTTCTTCTACTTGCTGTGGGGTTTTCTTTTTCTTTGCTTTCCAGTTCTTTAAGTTGTGAGGTTAGATATTCTGTTAGAAATTTTTCTTGCTTCTTGAGGTAGGGTTGTATACTGCTATGAACTTCCCTCTCAGACTGCTTTCACTGCGTCCTATAAATTTTGTGTTGTTGTGTATTTATTTTCATTGGTTTCCAGGAAGTTTTTAATTTCTTCCTTGATATTCATGGTAAACCATTCAGTGTTCAGTAACATGCTATTTAGCTTCCGTGTTTTCCAATGTCTTTGCACATTCTTGTTATAGTGGATTTCTAGTTGCATTCCATTGTGACCTGGGAAGATGCTTGATATGATGTTAATCTTCTTGACCTTGTAGAGACTTAGTTTGTACCCTAATATGTGGTCTATCTTTGATAATGTCCCATGTGCACTTGAGAAGAATGGGAATTCTGCAATTTTGTGGTGTAATTTTCTGTAGATATCTATTAAATCCATTTGATCTAGTGCTTCATTTAGAGTCTGTTAATTTTTTTTTAGAAGATCAATGTAGTGATGTCAGCAGGTTGGTGAAATCCTGTGCTATGATTTATTTCTATTGATTTCTCGTTTGAAGTCCTCCAAAATATTTTTAATATATGTTGGTACTCCTAAATTGGGTGCATATATGTTTATCAAGGTTATATCTTCCTGTTGGATAGATCCTTTCAATATTATTTAGTGGCCTTCTTAGTCTCTAGTTATGGCCTTCATTTTGAAATCAACTTTATCATATATGAATATTGCTACCCCAGCTTATTTTTGCTTTCTGTTTGCTTGAAAGATTTTTCTCTATCCCTTCACTTTCAGCCTCTGTGAGACTTTTGTTGTAAGGTGGTTTTCTTGTAAACAACATATATGTGAGTCATGCTTTCTTATCCAGTCAGCTATTCTGTGTCTTTTTATTGGAGCATTCAAACCATTCACATTTAAGGTGATAATTGATATGTTCTTATTTATTGCCTTTTTTATTTAGTGTGGTTATATTTTTCTTTCTATTTCTTCTACTAATTACAGAAGTCCTTTTAACATTTTTTGCAGTGCTGGTTTGGTGGTTATGTATTCTCGTAGCCTTTTTTCATTTATTTTTTTTGTCTGGGAAGCTCTTTATTTGACCTTCCATTTTGAATGATAGCCTTGCTGGGTAGAGTTATCTTGGATTCAGATCCTTTTTTTTTATTATTGTCTTGATTACTTCATGCCACTCTCTTCTGGCGTGTAGTGTTTCTGTTGAGAAGTCAGCTGAGAGCAGTATGGGGTTTCCTTTATTGGTATCCTGTTGCTTATTTCTTTCTGCCTTTAGGATTCTCTCTTTGTCTTTGATTTTTGGCATTTTAGTTACTATGTGTCTTGATGTGGGCCTGTTTGGGTTCTTCTTACTTGGGGCTCTCTGTGCTTCTTGAACCTGAATGCCTTCTTCCTTCACCAATTTAGGAAATATTTCTGTCACTATTTCTTCAAATATATTCTCTAACCATTGCCCATTTCCTTCATCTTCGGGGACTCCTATGACGTGAATGTTATTACGTTTCCAGTTGTTCCACAGTTCTCTTAAGCTGTCTTTCTGTTTTTTAATTGTTTTTTCCTTTTGGTTTTCTGATTGGTTGATTTTTTTCTACCCTGTCTTCTATTTCACTGATCCAGTCCTCAGCTTCCTCTACTCTGCTGGTTAGTCCTTCCAATGTGTTTTTAATTTCTGCTATGTCATTCTTCATTTCCACTTGTTTTGTTTTCAATGTTTCTATATCTTTACTCATGGTGCTGATGTCCTTACTCATGCTGTTGAACTTCCTCAAGATTATGGCTCTGAACTCTACCTCTGATAATTTGCTTCACTGCATTTCGTTGATCTCATCCTCTATAGAGTTCTCTTGTTCTTTCATTTGGGATTTATTTTTTTTTGTTTCACCATTTTGGCTATCTCAGTGGGTTTCGGAGCCTGCCAAATTTTTCCTGTGGGTGTTGGTGTTCTGCTGTTTGTGGCTCCCTCTGCTAGGTTTGGATGAGCCTGGGTGGGCCCACATTAAACACCACTGTAAGGTCTTAATTTCCTGGGTACATTTGCAATCCCAGGAAAGGTTCAGTTATCCTCTAGATTTTTCCTTGTGGATAGTAGTCTCAGTTACTCAGTGCCTTGGAATGTAGCCCTGGTGTTCTGCATTGGAGGATTTCCAGAGGGTGGGATAGATGCTGGTTGTTAATGAGCCTCAATTTGCATTTCTTTGCTTCGCCTGGGAAAGGATAAATCTCTTGGGGGGGGGGGGCTGCTGCTTTTCCCCACATCTTAGGGAAGGAGCACACTGGCCACCGTCCTTTGTTGCCACGTCTCAGCCAAAACTCTGAGTGCCCTCCAAATTCCAGGTGTTCCCACAGAGTTCCAGCCCTGTGTGCCCTCCCTCTGCTGTATCCCCCAGGTAAATGTCTGTGGCTATTTTAGCACTCTGTCCTGGCTCTCTGGGCTGTGGAGTGGGCTTGGTCTTTATTCCCCAAGGGCACTGCTCACAGCCAAGACTGCTGCTGTCCATGGGTTCCTAGCCCACCACCCTCTCGCACCTCTACTGATCCTACCAGTATCCCTGGTTATATGGTCCTGTCCTATTGCTTTTCTGTTTTGTTTGTCTGTTTTTCTGGAGGATTTGTCTGCATTTTAGTTGTAATTCCCGTTTGTTCTCGGAGATCTTCTGTGTAGCTTCTACTCACTCCACCTTTGTTTTTTATATCCTCTATGCCTATCTTGTGTCCAGCTGTGTTGTAAAGGCCTTCCTGGCGCCCCAGCACCCCACAGATCCCAAGAGTAATTGGATGGCACAGTCCCTGCTGTGTCACACAGGCCTCTCTGGTACTGCAGTACCCTGCATCTCCTGTGGGTAAATGAATAGTTAAATCCCTGCTGGGTTACACCAGCCTCTTTGGTGCCCAAGCACACTGCAGGTCCCATGGGCAGGCAGCTGGATAGCACGTGGGCAGGCAGCTGGATAGCACGTCTCTCTCGGGCTTTGGCTTCCCACTGCACTTGTGAGCTGCTGGACCACACTGGCTCTGTGGAGCCCCAGGTCCAAAGGCTGGCGGCTGGGGATTGCTTCTGCCCAGTGGGGCTCAACTTCTGCTTAGCTTTTGTTGTAGTTTTGGGGGATGGGTCTCAGCTGCTGGTCTGTGCTTCTGTTGCCTGGGGATGGATATCTACTCCCTAGCCTCTATTGCTAGGGGTATATCTAGACTCTGATTGGGCTGCTACTATGGGGGATGGTGCTGATCTCAGGGCTGTCTGAGGCTTCTGCGACTGGCACCTTAGGAGCTCCACTACTGTGCACCAGTCTGTGTTGACACAGAGTGTCCGCTGGTCCAGTGGTGCCAGTGCACTGGTGGTTCAGGTTGCTGGGTGCTAGCCGCTTCCACTACCTCCTCCCAGGATCTTCGAAAATGGTGGGACCTCCCTCTGGTGCAGGGAGTAGAGCCGTGAAGGGCCACTTAACTCGGTAGCAGGTTGCTCCAGTCCACAGCACAGGAACCTTCTGCTCCAAGTCTCTGCACTGCTCGGGTTCGGTCGTCCACCTTTGCGTCCACTCACACTCTCTCACACTCTTGCTCACTTCTCACACTCTTGCTCACTTCTCACACACTTGCTCACTCTCTCACACAGTCACTCTCCCTCCTGTTCTGCCTGCTGCTATCTTCATAGTTTGTGTTTTTATAACAACATGTAAAATATGCCTATAATAGCATGAGTCAATTTTGTTGACAAAAAAAATCCATGTAAGATTTAAGAAAACAAAGGATTGACAAGTCAGTTGTTTATGAGATATCTTGAACTATATATTGTATTGCTTATATTTTAAAAACCTCAATTCATTATAAAGGTATTGAGGGGCACAAATTACAACATTTAGAAGAGTGATTTTGTGAAAGACCATTGACTTTCCTTTTGCCTTGTGTTTATTATCACTCTAGGTAATTTAAGCTATTTTATAAGATGTATTGACATCTTTTTATACCTTGTCTTACACTATGTTTGCTTGTTTGTTTAATGAGAGTTAAATTAAAAATTTAGAATTGCACTAGATACTTTAAAACTGCAATAATAATGTTACTGGACAAGGACTGTCCTGGAGCCAGTCTGCCTCAGGGTGGCCTGTAGTGTGTATGTTCTAATTTCTTACAGAAAATATTTCACAAGATGAGTCCAGGTGATTTTAAGAGTATGTTTATTAAAGCTGGGGCAGTGGAACAAAGGGAGGATGTACGGTAGAAAAAGCAACAGGCAGAGCCTAGGTGGTCTCTGCTTTGGCTCCCTAAAAATGTTATAGGACAAACATTTCTATATACCATGTGGGCTGCTGCTACCTCACTGGGAAGTCAGAGCAAAGGGGACCTTGGAGACAGGATCATGGGGTGAGCCCAGGGCAGGTTACCGCTGCCCACAGCTCCCCTGGTTGCAAGTCTTGTAGGGATCTGGAGAGGGGGCATGGGCGTGCTCTAGAGCAAGCCCACACTGGATCTTTGTCTTGAGGGTTTTAATCTTTTTTTTTTTCCTATGGGGAGGCTTTTTAGCAGAATAGTCATCACTTTTCCAGGTGCATTTTTAATATGCCAAAGAATCAAAATTAGAATACAGGGGTTTTGGAATTATTCTTTGGTCAGCTTTACTATTTAACTTTTATGTTGGGTCATCTGGCTTTAATGGGGTTTTTGTTATTTGTTTCCCTGACTTCATCTGCCCTTGGATTTGGCTGGCACAGATGGCATTAATTGGGTCTCCAGCTCCCTGACCAGGGTGATTTAAGCAATGTATGTATGTCCTGGTCATGGAGGAGAGGTATAAACTATTTGCTCTCAAGTGTCCTTGGTTAGGAAAGATAAGGTCTTGTGATTCACCAGCTGGCTGTAAGTTGTTCAAACTGCCTTGTTTAATTTTTTTGTCTCAGTTTCCCCATTCCACTTGCCCAGGACTGTTCCTTGCTTCTTTCTATCATGCTACAATGAGATTGTAGGTGAATTTTAATAAAAGAAGCCACAAGTGGAGCAAATGCTTTTTCTGTTGAAAATACAGCAAACTAATGAGAAGAAACTCTTAAATCAAAGATCTATAGCTGTTCATAAACAAGCATAATCCATTGTTGCTCATTTTATAGATTTACTTTTTGCTCACCTTACATATTATATTAAAGTGCCTTTTTTTTTTCTTTTCTTTTCTTAGCTTAAAAGGTACAATACTTGCCTGGCCAGTGTGGCTCAGTGGATTGAGCATTGTTCTGTGGACTGAGAGGTCCCATTTCAATATCTAGTCAGGGCACATGCCTGGACTGTGGACTTGATTCCCAGTAGGGGGCGTGTGGAAAGCACCCAATCGACGTTTCTCTCTCACACCAATGTTTCTATCTCTCTTTCCTTTCCTCTCTCTCTAAAAAATCAATAAAAACATTAAAAAAAAAAAGAACTATAAAGAAATACTAGAAGCATTAAAAAAATAAAAGGTACAATTCTATTCAGGTAATTTTGAGATGGGAAAAGAACATCTTTGTGGATTTTGATGCCTTCCTGCACTCTAGACATCATTTCCTAATTGAGGAAACGGAGTGATGTAAGTAGGTGATCTCTAAGAACCTTTAAATTTTTATATTCCCATATTCTATATCCAGCCTGACTCTAAAAAAAATGATCTCAAAGAATAATGAAATGGTTTCGCTTTTGAGCTACTAATAGTTCTTCATTTTTATAATATGACCTTTCGAAGGGCAGTGTGGTACAAAATGCCCCACAGGTGCTGGGACACAAAGTTTACATCTCAGCTGGGTCACCAACAAGCCCCATGATATTCCATAGCTCCCTAGTCTCACCAATCCTCATTTAAAAACCGAGATAACTTCAAATTGTCTTTCTCATTACAAATTATAAATTTCAGTGAGAGATAAGTTGTTCATAAAGTACATCTTAACAATAATTATAGTCAACACGCCATGCAAACATCCTCTGCAAACAAACGGCTCTGTGAAGTCTCCAAACCTTGATTTGTTTTTTCTTTCTGAAATGTGGAGTGAGTCATGGTGGCCACTTGGCATACTTGAAGCTCTCCCAATTGTCAATTCCTTACTCTTTCTAAAGCTCTGGAGGTCTATTTTCTTTGCAATGTTTGTTTCTCTCAATTTGTAGCTCTCTGTAGGGTCTAACACTCAGAACATAAAATAAAAAATACAAAGAAAAGTGAATAATCTTACCCAAAATTTATTACAAAAAGCAAATTTAAATACTCATTATCACAGTATGAAACATAAAAAAAAAGAAGGATCATAATAAAAAAATGAGAGAAAAATGTAGAAAATGTGTGGGTACATATCTATCTAGCTATCTCAACAATGTCTTTATGCACAATGTTCTGTTGTTCATGCATGAACCAATATATACATTTCTGTACTCACTTAACAGTGTGCTATTGGAATTAGACTATAGTTATAAATACTAATTAGAATTAAATCAATAGAAATAAAATGTGCCCAGCATCTTCTCCAGGCTACTGTAAATGAAGGCGCTCAAATTGGTGGAAATTCATCAATTTTTATTACATTCTTTTATCAGGGTTTTATAAGACAAAAGTGTAGGGGGAAAGTCCCCAGGCTGCAAGAGAGTATAAAATCTCACTGAAGTTGGTTTCCTGCAAGTCTAATAAAAAGGCGGGGGGAAACCCTCTTAACACTCATGCACTGCTGAGTTAGTTGAATTGAGCCAATGCTAATTTTTCAGGGTTGTGGAACTCACCAGGGATGACATGAGTGGACAGATGAAGTACAGAGTATACTCTATGAATCAGCTTCAGTAAAGTACAGTGCTTTCTCAGCCTATACTGAATCCCCTCATCCTGGGTCTGAGTGCTCCTAAGCACTCTTTAGTTAGTATCTGTGAGGACACACTCAGGCAGCCCTTAATCATATAATGTGAGACCTCAGCCCTTTCCAGCTCTGAGCTACAGAATCGCAGGCTAGAGCAAGGCTGACCTTTGAATGCAGCTTCTCTAAGGGAGACAGAAAGCTGTGGAGTTCAGTGACTCTGTGGACTTTAGAGTTCAGTAACTTCAAGTTTCCTAGGGTTGAAGTAGCTCCATCAGGAAATCAGAGACACCTGGGAGAAGAGGAAGAAGAGACTGAGAAGAGATACATGTTGAAGACTGGCGAGGTAGAATGTTGCTGAAGAAAGAAAGTTCACCAGTCTATGCCAGGGTTTCTCAGCCTTGGCACTCCTAACATTTTAGGGCAAGTAACTTTTTCTGGGAAAAATAGAAGGAAGCAGGAAAAGAGAAAGACCAAGCATGAGATGGATTGACTCTGTAAAATAAGCCATAGACATGAGTCTACAGAATCTGTGCAGGGCTGTTAAGGACAGGACATTGTGGATGTCACTCGTTAGTAGGGTCTCTAGGTGTCGGAGCCAATTCAGCATGTAGCACACAATTCTGTTCTGTGGGTATGTAGTGTTGTTGTATGTATGTATTATAAGATATTTAGCAGCATCCCTGGCCTCTGCCCACTAGATACCAAATGTTTTATAATTTAGGATGGGCAATGGGGTGGCAAAATTCCTCATGGTGTAAAAATCTCCATGGTTTGAATTAATTACTTCCTACTCTACCTTTTCATAACCATGCCTCCTTTCTAGAAAGCTTTCCGTTACTCTCTGTGACATTGAGATGTCCCACCCATGCCCTTTTAAAACTTCATTCTTTTTTTATTTTTTATTTTTTTTCATTATTGATTTTAAAGAGAGAGGAATGGAGAAGGAAAGAGATAGAAACATCAATGAGAAAGAACATCAATTGGCCGCCTCCTGCATACTCCCGACTGGGGATTTGGCCCACAATCTGGGCATATGCCCTGACTGGGAATCAAACCAGCAACCTCTTGTTGTATGGGTCGATGTTCAACCACTGAGCCATACCAGCCAGGAGAAACTCCATTCTTAATTCATTCAACAAATATGCATTAGACACCTACTGTGTACCATGTATGTCCTGGAGATATGGTAGCAAATAATATTGACAAGGTTCCAGTCCTTACAAAACTTCCATGTTGGAAGAGGACACCGAGAATGCCATCATACCCGTAAATGAGTGAGATACTTGTGGCTGCTGTGAAGGAAATTAAGCAAAAGACTGAGTGACGTGATGGAAATATTATTTAAGAATTCAGGGAACAGTTGAACTTGAGTGGTCATGGAGGCTGACAACTGAGCCGACACATAAAAAAGATGAACTCATAACAGCCAGGAGGAGGAAGCAGCAAGAGTCCTGATGTGGGAACAAGCTGGGCTTGCTTGAAGAACCAGAGGAAGGCCATGGCTACAGCGCATGAGCCAAGGAAAAAGTGGATCCGAGATAAACTGAAAGAGGTTGTCACTGGCAGTCTACTGCACCATGGTAAACAGTAGGCTTTATTTCAGGGTTCTCAATACACTATCTCTAACTGTTAAGAGACATTGTCTATCTCTTTCTTACGCATGTGGTCTTAAGAAATTCCTTCATCCCAGCCGATGTGGCTCAGTGGTTGAGTGTTGACCTATGCACCAAGAGATCACCAATTCAATTCCTGATCTGGACACATGCCCAGGTTATGGGCTTAATCCCCAGTGAGGGGCATGCAGGAGGTGGCCAATCGATGTTATCTCTCATCAATGTTTCTATTTATCTCTCCCTCTCCCTTCTTCGCTCTCTAAAATCAATAAAGGAAAAAAAAAAAGAAATTCCTTTAATATCTTTTTTTTAGCTATAAAATGGGTAACACCACATGCCTCAATGTTGTAAGGATTAAATGAAATGTGGCAATGCTAATGAGTGTTATTTAATAAAATAGTAATTAGAACATTCCATGCATTCTCTCTCTTAATCTTCACAATAGGCTTTATTACTACTATGAGCATGGAGAAAATACTTCAGTTTTGTGTTGAAGGTAGGAAAGGAGGTTATTGGTGAAAAAAACATGATCGAGAGGACAAACACTCCAGAAAACAGAGAAAAATATGTAAAGTGCAGTTGCCAAAAATCCTGGAGTGGAGAGTGACTCTAAGCAACTAGAAATGGCTGCAGTGTGAGGTGCAAACAGCAGGAGCAGCAAACCTGCAGGAGTCATTCCTGACTTACACAGTGCACATAATCTTGCTAAAATTAACGTGACTCCTTTGAGCCTCAGTTTTCTCGTGTATAAAAAGAAGCAACAACGCTTCTCTCATAGTATTCTCATGAGGGCAGCATAAAATTTGACAGAGACCACAGAAAAGCAAGCCTTAAAACATTAGGTATATAGGCAAATATCTAAAAGATGTTTATTAGAGCACCAAGGCCTTTCTAAGCTCACCACCAGTGAAAAGCTGAAGGTCCTTGTGCTCAGATCTCTCCTATTCTGTGTTTTGATGAATGACTTAGATGAGAATACAGACCAGATTTTTTTAGATTATCCACATTGGAATGGATAGTTAATATACCAAGTACCAAAAATCATATCTTGAGGCTGAGGTGATTACATTCAACACAGATAAATGTGTTAGTCCTAAACTTCCAGCCAGGAAAAAAAAAATGTATCTCTTTGAGATGAGACAGATGTGGATGAATAGCCATTCATATAAACTATCAAAGGGCATTTTTGGGGTGAGTGCACATTCAATATGAGTTAAGAATGTGATATATTTGCCCCAAATGCATATGCAATGGTACTTGAGAAGCATTCATGGAGGTATGTGTCCGATGCAAGGAAGTAATTATCTCACTTCAATAAAACCAAAGAAACGTATCTTAGTTGACAGAAAATGGTTGGTATTATAGATGGTTTGAATGACTACATCTTTGAAACTAATGACTGAAGTGGACAGTTTCTTAATACTGCAAATCCATCTCTAGTTAGTGGCCATTCAGGATGGAAGTGTGTAAGATTCTCTAGTGATGTGAAAGCACCGAGCGAAAGCAAGCGGAGCCCACGACGTTGACCTTTCTGCTTCTGCCTATTCCCGTAATTCCACTAGTGTGTTAAGGAGGCCAGTAGACCAGTTGGCAGATCTTTTCAAGGAAGTTGACCCTGAATACTTGCTTTTGATATACGGCCAGTGGAAAGTCAGACTGCCATTTATCTGGGGAGTCGGGTTGAAATGTATAATGATGGGCATGACATGTACTCAGGAAGAGTGATGTGGACCCACACAAGGAAACTGCAATGCTTACAAAGAGGACATTCCAAAAAGAGGGTGCAGAGAAAAGCACAGCCTTTATTTGATATATATCCTCAGTGAATTTTAAGAGACTGGAACATGTTTTAAGGAAATCTGGGCTTGCTTTCAAAAACAGAATCCATTTATAGTCTGAGGAAGATGCCACGGGAGGTGAAGGGATTCTGGCTGAGATTTACTTTGAAATCCTTGATTTTCCAAATTCAAAGCTCAAAGTCCAATTAAGGACCTGCTAACTACTAGAACCATGACAAAATTTTAAAAAGTTTTATGCCCTGGCCAGTTTGGCTCAGTGGTTAGAGCGTTGGCCTGCGGTCCGGAGAGACCCGGGTTCGGTTCCCGCTAAGGGCATATACCTCGGTTGCAGTTTGTCCCCGACCCTGGTTGGTCGTGCGGGTGGCAGCCACTCGATGTGTCCCTTTCACATCTATGTTTCTCTCTCTCTCTCTCTTCCTCTCTCTCCCTCCCACTCTATCTGTACAAAAAAAAAAAAGGAAAAATGTCCTCGGGTGAGGATAAAAAAAATAAATAAATAAAAATAAAAAATAAAAAGTTTTATAAGCCCTTGAAAAATGTAACCACAGCTTGACGACTTTAATTATGCACCAGCAATAATTTGGTGGCTGTGTTGGGTCATCCGTGTGATACTACTCAGCTTCCCTCCATGGTACAAACTGCATTAATTCCTTATTTTGGAAAGGTATCACTCAGACAGGAATAACTCTAAAGTGTTTTATGTAACATGATGCTTTAGGAGCCATGACAGTCATGCCTTGCTTTTAATTTTTGGGGTGGATTTAACCCCCTGCAGCCATGAAATATTATAAGAGCACATGGAGACTTTTTAAAGAAGCAGATACAGGAAAAGGGTTAGCATGGATTAAGGACAGCTGTACCGAAGGCATCAAATCTGGGTTTGAGTGATAGATACATAGATAGATTAGGTAGATAGATAGATAGATAGATGATAGATAGATAGATAGATAGATGATAGATAGATAGATAGATAGATGATAGGTAGATAGCTGATAGATAGATAGATAGATAGATAGATAGATAGATAGATAGATAGATGATAGATAGAACCTTTTAAACCTTATAGTGATTTTATGTAGCAGACTTTTTTTTTTTTTTTCTATAGACTTCCCTCTCATATTATTCATTTCTGTGGGTTTTTTTTTTTCAGCTAATATGGCTCTGCTGTCCATCTCAGAAAAACTGCTCCCAACTAAACTGGTCTTATTAAAATATTACTTCCTCAGCTCTTTTCTACCTGTTCATTCCTATGTTCATTTTTATTCTATTACATGGGGCTCTGCTCGACCCTGTCACTCAGAAACCCCATTGACAAAGGTTATGCCATGTTATAGCTGCATCTGGGAAATGATCGTTCTAGTTGCATCTCTCTAGAAGTGGTATAGATGAATTATATTCAGAGTTCTTGGTTTGGAATCCACCCACCCTCTTGCTGTAGTGGAGAGATGGTGAAAACTTTCACCTGCAATGCAATACCAGTGGAAACAAAGAACTACAAAAAGCAAAAGCCCAGCAATTGAAATTTTTGAGGAAGTGGGAAAGACATGGACTATTGTGTCATTGTTAGGAAAAAACTGATAAGATTAACAATCAATAATTGAAGGCTAAGTATAAAAGTCAATGAAGCTCTCTCTCTCAACACATAAAGAGATTCTCATTTTCTAAATTCTGAGGGCATAAAAAGCTGAAGTTAAGGCCCAACACTTATTTATAAGAGTATCTCAATACTGCAGGAGGTTGAATTTTCCATGTCAGTCATACCAAGGTCTGGCCCAAATTAAGAAGGAATAAAGTCAGAGACATGAGCTATGGATTTCTGAGCCATCTGTATGAAAATCTTGAATTTCAGATCTCTCTGAAATCTCTGTGCCTAGAAAAGTGGTTACTTCTTATTTTTAAAAGCTACTACTCATTCCCCTTTACTTGAAGATGATTTGCCTTTCAAGCAAATGTGCACACCTTTAAGAACTTCCATTTGGACACTACATCACACTATTGTGATTAAGTCACAGATGGCTTGGCTCAGTGTGAGTGTGTGAGTGTGCATGTGTGTTGCAGTAAAACACCAATGGACATGTTATTGAGAGAGAACAGTGAAAATAATTCTGCCTTTTTTATAGGGCCATGATTGAAGTCTGGGAAAGGAAACAATTGGAAAATCAAAGAAATTCAGGATATATAATTTATGAAAGTGAGCACAGAGGTGAATATCTTTGTGTCTCATGTTAACGCCAAATAGAGTGCATTCAACTTTGTGGTAGAAAGAATAATGACCCCTTGCCCAAGATGCCTGCCTCCTAATCCCTGAGATTTGTGAATATGTTACCTTTCACAGCAAGAGGGACTCTGCAGGTATGATTAAATTAGGGTTCTTGAGATGCGGAAATTATCCTGGTGATTCTGGGTTGACCTCCTATAATCACCAGGCTACTTATAAATGAAAAAGTCAGGTCACCATCAGAGGCACTGTGATGAACGAAGCAGAAACTGAAGTGATGTGATTGCTGGAAGGTGGTCTGGAGTTAAAACAATGCTCGTAGCATCTAGAAGTAGAAAGGGCTAGGGAACTGATTCTTTCCTGTATCCTTCAGAGGGAACCCAGCTGACACCTGGATTTTAACTCTGTGGTACCCATTTTAGACTTCTGATTTCCAAAACCATAAAATAATAAATTTGTGTTGTCCTAAGACACTAAGTTTGTGGCAGTTTGTTATAGAACAACTGGAAACTTAGACGACCATGGAAGAGGCACTAAGCAACAAAGTAGACAGCACGACTTGCCCGCTGATCCTGGCCAGTCTCCACCACAGACCATCCCAGTCCTACAATAATGATCTTATGAATTTAGCCATAATGCTAGGGTTGGAAGTACATGGGCCCATGGCTCCCATTCACCCAAGCTGATCTAACTACCACTATCAGATGTCTACACTGCCATGAACAGAGACCAATACTGACCACTTAGTGTGGTATTCATCACTCAGAACACCAACCAACCACTTGGTCACAAGTATTTCTAGGAGATTCTTCCCAACACAGAAGAGGCAGTCATTTATTTTTCCTGAAGTTGGCACATAGTCTGGGCATGGGTTTCCCTTTCCTGCCTACAGAGCCTCAGACAGCCCCATTGTCTAGATTAACTTACAGAGGGTTTCAGCCATCAGCTTGGAATTCAGATAACATTGCATCAGACCAAGGAATCTACTTCAGAGCAAAGGTATTATGTCAGTGGAAAAATACCTTGGGTTCCATTGGTCCTATCACATATACACCATACTACCTGTCAGACTAACAGGGAAATGAACATGATTACTGAGACACACCTTGGAGATGCTCCTGAGTATATGGGACAGATTCCATCTGTAGAGAGTATACACCCTAAGTCAATGATCATTATATTTTTTAGTATACACAATTGGTATAATATATGAGAGACATGGTTTAAGAGACATGTGACAAAAGTAGGAGGAGAAGGAATACATTTCTCAAAAGGGGACAGTCTTAACATCTGCAGTGGTGCCCTTGGGTGGTGACTGTTTGCATAGTTCACTGTTTCTCACTGTCCAGTCTTTCCTCTTTCAGTCTCCCTCAGGTTAAGACCCTAAGCATATTTCCCAGTAAATGTCTTATACACAAATATCCATCTCAGAGTCCGTTTGGGGCAAACCCAACTTAAGACAGTTAACACTTGTAGTAAGAACTATGAAAGTATAAGATCTACAATTAGGCTTTAATTGGAGGCTGAAAGGACAACCACATGGAACTGCTTATACTATATAATCTGCAGGATGTACAGAAAGGTGGTGCTTGTTGGATGGGCTGTGGGAAAGTCAGGGGCAGAACGAGAGCACCCTTCCAGAAGAAAGAACATGCGGAAAGCACAGTGACAGGGAAGCATGACACGAGGGATTAAAAAGGCTGGAAGAGCTGAGCCACAGGATGGAAGCTGGGGCAGGAGAGGTAGCACTGCCTATAGGTCACTTTAAAGAGAATACCTTTTATTCTAAGGTCAGTGAGGCAGCTACTGCTCTTTTGTTGAGATAGTTGTGTGAATTGGGGTAAGAGGTGAGAGGTGGTCAGATGCTCATGAATAGACCTTTCTGCCTGTAGGTTATTTTCCTTTTGGATCGAAGGGAAAAAGGTACATACTGAAAATGGGGGGACTGGATACACAGCTATGGAGGTGCAAGTGGGAGTCTATGGGAACACAGGAGGAGAGTCTAACCCCAAGCAGGATGGTCCGTGGCATCATGTAAGACTTCCTAGTAGAAGACACAGCTAAACAAACTAGGGGAGTCTGTCAAACTGGAGATTGTCAGGCAGAGGATAGAAAAGGGGTTTTCGATGTGCAAACACCCCTGCTCAAGACAGGGCAAATATTTGGACTGATAAGTGTATTTAGTTGGGAGAAGAAATACACGCTCTGGAGAACTAAGAGACGATTTCCTGAATGAATGTCAAGGGCAGGAGACTAGACTATACACTGAAGGTCAAGTGGAGTTTTGTACAGTCTTAAGTGGAAGAGTGACATGGTCATAACTCCACTTTAGAAAGAAGTCACTGGAAGCAACTTAGAGGACAAAGTGGAAGCACTCAGGAACCATGACAAGGTTCTAAAATAGGCAGGAGGAGCCTGACACCTGATTTGAGTTCCAAATCATAAAAATTATTCTGTCAGTAGTATATAAGGGGGAATTATTGTGGAATAGGGTATGGAGACTGGTCACTGGAGGCAGAGTAAAGGAGACCAAGATACTTTTGTAGATCATTAAAGGATAAAGGCTTCAATGCACATGGTAGTAGGATGTCCGTGAAATCCCCCCTCCATCAGTAGATGAGATTTGCAGAGACTATAACAAGTGTATCATTAAGGGAGCGTGAACATCCACCCTGGATTTCCTGGTGCTCTTCCTGTTTAAGCATGGAAAGTCCCTGTTGAGGGAAAACCCTCAGAACCAAGCAAATGGTTACTCTAAGAGGTGAATTTTACCTGGAATAGTGTTTCTTAGGTCAGATTTCAGAGGAGACAGACTTTGATAAGGAGTCCTGTGTGCAGTGAATGTGTTGATGAGTGGCTTTGGGGAACAACAATCGTAAAGAAGAGAATGAGAGGAAGAAGGAAGGTGAACTGGGATGCCATTGCAATAGCGGCCTCACCTGGTCTTAGAAAGGGCTGTGGAGCTGGGCTGCCTCTTCTTGTTGTCCCACATTTAGGCATGGCAGCTGGTATATACTCTTACATAGATTACTCTTTGGATTTCTAGTTGTCCCAGGGAAGAAGCCGACTCTTGAGCATGGTCAAGGTTAATTCCTGGCAAGGGACTCAGCTGTGAGCTCTCAGCAGCTGGCACTTCCATTCTCAGCAGCAGGGAAATGAGTGCTTTGGGGACCATGGAACTGGGCCACGCACTACAGCATCCACTGGAGAAAGCAATTCCACAAACAACCCTTGGGAAACTCCGGTCAGCTCTGCATGGATTCCTGTTGCAACTTGGCTCTCTGTGAGGGCTTACAAAGCTTTCAGTGAGTGAGCTTCCGCTCCTGCATACCTCCCAGTGTGTTTGGAGGCTAAGTCTCAGCGGTTTATGCACACCTAATAAACACATTACCAGCTCCTATGAAGAGAAGCTTATATCAGGTAGTGCACTGTTCATTTCTTCCTTAAACCTGAAAATTAAAGAGATCCCTGTATCTCCTGTCCTCTCCCACGAGGGAAACTTTTGCCAACATCAAAGCACAGTCTGACTGCAGAGAGCTGCCTTAGCGGTAAAGATTTCTCAATGCTGTGATACACATGACCTTTTCATTTTGCTGTCACTTAATTCTGCCCCCTGGACATGCCTCTAAGGTGCAGAGGCAGAACCAACTCTCTGCACTTCAAGGAGGACTCCTTTCTTCTCAGATTATCGCTTGAACAGACTGATCCCTCTCAGACCCTTTCAAGTTACCCAGTGGGCTTCCAAATATAAGAAAAGGCCTGAGCTATGCCTCCCCAGGTTCCTGGCACTGCTCTGTGCAGATGGCCAGCAGAGAAATACAAATCATGTTTGATAAAGGCTTCTAGAAAATGTGTTGAGGTGAATTATCATTGATAGCATTATAAGTTTATTAATATTTGATATTTGAAGCAATGTTAATGATTATTGATTAAAAACTTCAACTTTGCACAGGCTATGGTCTCCAATTTTACCTTTTCCAGCCCCTACCTGTGTAATTTTGAACAGATTAATTAAATACTCTGAACCTCAAATGCACTATTTGTTTAAAGGGGTATAGAACTGGTAGCATGTTTTTGGTGTTTTGCTCACCCCACTCTTCTATGGCAGTGAACCCTTCCCACTGCTATAGGTGTTCACTGTTCTTAGCACACACCTGTACTTCCCTGAAGATTCTTCCCCTTCAGGCTGATGAGGTTTACCTGGGAGGTTACTCACCCTCAACTCAAGCCAGTTGTCATTAATTCTGAGGTGGGCATGTGTCCCCATTCTGACCAAAGGACTATGAAAGTGATCTACTGGGACATTTTTCCTCATTAGGAAGAAGCCATCTTTTTCATCTTCTATGTGTTGCTTCCATGTACTCATGAAACATATATGAGACAAACATGGAAGCTGTCAGAGCAGACATAAAAATATCCCCAAAATTCAGGTTCTTGGTAACATAGGTGAATACCTAAATCAAACATTCTGGAGATTTTTCTACCACTTGACTTTCTACTATGTTCATTATTTACTGAATTGACTCAAGGTTTCTCTTACTTGCAACCAAAAGCAGGTATAGATAGATAGATATATAGATGATATAGATATAGATAGATATAGATAGTGTGTGTGTGTGTGTGTGTGTGTGTGTGTGTGTGTATGTATGTGTTTGCATGGGGGAACTTGAAGGGGGTGTGTGGAGAAGGGAAACGAGAGAACATGTCCTGGCATCTACCTTGATACCTTGATTCCCTAGTCCCATTCCCCGAGGAAGCCTTACACACTTCCCCAATACATTGGCCAGCTTTCTCTTTCATTTGAACTAGATTGAATTGGGTTTTGCTAAAGGGGACCTGAAAGACTAATATTGATTACTTTATAGTTCAAAGTGCTTAGAACAGATACAGTGTAATAAACACTCAATGGCTATTAGCTCTTCATAGCATTCTTAAATATCAAGATAATAAGTATGTTCTTTCATCTTATACCTTATGAAACTAAAGTGGTGGCTTTGAAAGCTAGTTTCACATTGGTGTCACCTATAAAACTTTAAAAATTAATGACACCAAAATTTTCCACTTCCACTCAATTGGGGTAACTGATTCTGGTCTTCAATGTAAACAAATGGGAAACTGGACAAAACAGATAAATCAACTTTCATTAGTATAATAATTATATCTTTGGTATTTGTTCTCAGTTCCTGGCACATAGCTCGTAGACACCTCAGAATCTCTGGGCTGATAGGGGCATCATTGGTTCCAATGCATCCACTCTGGACAGCTGCAGGGTGAGGACTGGTTTCCAGAAAGACCAAGGCATGATTAGAGGGTTAGCATTCTCAGCCCTACCCCTTGACCTCCAGGGAGGGAAGTGGGTCTGCAGATTGAGTTAATCACCAATGGCCAATGATTTAATCAATCATGCCTATTTAATGACTCCTCCATAATACCCTTAAACCACAGGGTTCAGATAGCTCTGTGCACCTCCCCTTATATCTTGTCTTATGCATCTCCTCTGTGTGGCTCTTTCTGAGTTGGATCCTTCATAATTAACCAGTTATAGAAAGTATAGTGCTCTCTGGAGTTCTGGGAGCCTTTTTGAATGCTCATACCTGAGGAGAGGGTTGTAGGAGCATTCAATTTATAGATGTTTGGTCAGAAGTAAGGGTGGTAACCCTGGACTTGCACAGAGGTCTATTGTGGATGTATGGGTAAATGCCAAAGAACTGTACTTGAGATGGAGAAGGAGTCAATAACGAGACCGGGCCCTACAAAGCACAGGAAAATCTAGATGCAACTTTGGCAGACTAGAAGGCAGTTTCCTCAACTATGCAAATGAGAAAGGGCATCTCTTGGCCATTTCTGCAACATGAATGAGTAATCTACAGCCACAAGATCTCAATGGCATACAACAATACACATGTACTACTTCATATGTACCTGGTTAGGCTGGGCCAACTCTGATTACTTCAGTTTGACCTGTGAATTTGCAGGTTGCCTGTGGGGTGTTCGGTTCCTGGCAGGTCCTGGATGGGTAGCTTGGCTTTAAGCTGTAGTTGGCTGGTCTGGGTTCTTCCCTGGGCATTGTGCTTAAACCTTATCCAAGTATTTACTCTGGGACCCATGCTGAACTATAGCAGCTATGGAGGAGAAGCACTTCTCATACATGAGCAGAAAGGCAAAAGGGTGATCTGAATAACATTGTGTCTTTTGGGTCTAAAATAGAAACCCAGAGAAGGCAGAGGGTCACTTCTTCCCACATTTCATCACTCGTAGTCAGTCATATGGACAATCTGTTATCAATAGGGTGGTAGAGTAAATTCATCCCACACTCTGTTTGATGATTTGAAAAGTCCATGACAAATAGAATGTGCAAGTTCAATATAGAAAGGAAATGAAGAAATGGAAATAAGTGATTCAATCTACCATTTGCAGCTGATAGAATAGTATGAGTCAGAATTTGTTTCAAAATATATGATATATGAACATATTAAATATCTAAAGTATATAAATACATTAAAGTACTATATATACATATGTCATTATAGGGGACCTCTAGTAGTTCCTTTGGGTTAGAGGGGATAGGGGACCTTGGCAGATGATGAAAAGAGAATCTGAGCTCTTTTTCCCCAAAATAAACATTTAATTTCCTTTTGAATTAATGTTTGTTTAATGACCAAACACATTTGCTTTTTATTTATTGTCTTCCATCTCTTATCCACAATTACAACTATTCTTATTGTCTTATTCATGAATTTCACATGCAGGAAACAGAATGAATCATAATTTTTAGTAAATGCTGAATCCCTGCCACATCCTAGTTAGCATTGAAATTATTATTAATAAAAAATTCTGCATATTGATTTGTATCTTATGAAATGCCAAGAGGAACACAGGCAGAAATTGGAAATGGGATGAAACAGAATATTTAGAATTTAAATAACTAACAGTTTCTAGTATAGCAAACACTGCATGCTGTTTTGTGAAATGAAAAATTGTGACATCTTTACCTCTCATCAGTTGGCTAAATTCACCCAGGATGAATGTTGAAATATTTAAAACCAGTATAAATATTCTGTTACATTCCGTTTCCAATTTACATCAATATCTCTTCCTCTGTATCTTCCCAAATGAAAATTCAAGTGTACCAACCTGTGGAGAAAGTTTTACTAACAGTACTATTAACAGGAAGGAAAGAAAATATTAACTATTTGGGTCTGTGGTTTAGGGAGTAAACATGACCCTGTAAAAGATTTTCTTCCATTGTTTTTACATAATAATATTTTAATTCAAATGAAATTAATACTCTAAATAGAATCACACATTACTGTTGTTGCAAAGGCTCTTTATTCAGAATAATAACTTCAAACCTTTATATTTAGAGCCCTTGGAATAAGCTATATTTGGAAGCTGCTACTACAGTTTTAATCATATGATTTATATATAAGGTCTTCAAAAAGGCTTTTGGGGAAAGGGTGGAGGGAGGAGGGCACACACGGCAGGCTTCAAGAACTTGGTTTCTGGCCTCCATCTTCAAAGCCAGCAAGGGTAGGTCCAGCCCTTATATCCCCTTTCATTTCATCCCCTCTGCCTTCCTCTTTTGCTTTTACAGATTCATGTGATTATAGTGAGTCACTCTAATAATCCAGGAAAATTTCCCTGTTTTATTTTATTATTAACTTATTTTTGTTACAGATGTTTCTACTTTTTTCCTCATTGACACCCTCCTTCCCATACCCCCCACCCTGTCCCCAGCCACGTCCATCGGTTATACACGCATGCATATAAGTTCTGTGGTTTATCTCTTCTGAGGGTTGTCAGTCTATACCCTACATCCATGTCTCTGGGTCTACCCTGTTCCTCAGGCTGTTATGTTCATTATATTCCTACAAATAAATGAGATCGTGGGATATTTGTCTTTCTCTGCTTGTCTTGCTTTGCTTAGGCTAATACTCTTCAGGTCTCTCCATGTCATCTCAAAGGATAAGAGATCTTTCTTTCTTACAGATGCATAGCACTCCATTCTGTATATGTACCACAGCTTTTTTATCATCTACTGATGGACACATGGGCTGTTGCCATATCTTAGCTATTGTAAATAGCGCTGCTATGAACATGGGGGTACATATATTCTTTCTAATTGGTGTTTCAGGCTTCTTAGGGTATATTCCTAGAAGTGGGATCACTGGGTCAAATGGCAATTGCATTTAAAATTTTTTGAGGTAACAACATAGTGTTTTCCCTAGTGGCTTCACTGGTCTGCATTCTCACCAGCGGTGTACTAGAGTCCTCTTTTCTCCACACGCACCGCAACACTTGTTGTTTGATGATTTGTTGATGGTGGCCATTCTGACAGGTGTGAGGGTGATACATCATTGTTTTAATTTGCATCTCTCTGATAACTAGTGATGTTGAGCATTTCTTCATGTATCTCTTAGTCATTTGTATGTCCTGTTTGGAGAGGTGTCTATTTAGTTCCTCTGCCAATATTTTAATTGGGCTCTTTGTCTTCTTTTGTTCAGTTATAAGCACTCTACATATTTTAGAAATTAACCCCTTATCTGATGTATCATTGGCAATGATGCTCTTCCATACAGTGGGTTCCCTTTCCATTTTGATGGTTGTTTCCTTTGCGGTGCAAAAGCTTTTTATTTATTAATTTGTTTTTGTTTAAAATGTTTCTCATTTTTCCCCCATTGACACGCTCTTCCCCATCTCCCCAGCCCAGCAGAAGCTTTTTAGTTTGATGTAATCCCATGTGTTCATTTTTTCCTTTGTTTCTCTTGCCTTAGGTGATGTATCAGTAAAAATTCTGCTGCATATGATGTCTGAAATTTTGTTGCCTATATTTTCTTCTAGGATTTTTGTGTTTCTTTTTTTAAAATTTTTTTATCCTTACCCGAGGACATTTTTTGATATTTTTTGTTCAGATAGAGTGGGAGGGAAAGAGAGAGAGAGAAACATCAACGTGAAAGGACACATCAAGTGGTTGCTACCTACATGACCCGACCAGAGCCAGGGACAAACTGCAACCGAGGTACGTGCCCTTAGCGGGAACCGAACCCGGGTTTTTTCAGGCCACAGGCCGATGCTCTAACCACTGAGCCAAACTGACCAGGGTGGATTTTTATGAATTTATAAGTCACATATAAGTTTTTTATTCATTTTGAGTTTATTCTTGTGTATGGTGTAAGTTGATGGCCTAGTTTTAATTTTTTTGCATGTAGCTGTCCAATTTTCCCAACACCATTACTAAAAAGGCTCTCTTCACTTCCTTCTTTCCAACCTGGATCTCTTTTATTTTTTCTTCATCTCTGATTGCTGTGGCTAAGAATTCTAGTACTATGTTAAATAAGAGTGGTGAAAGTGGGCATCTCTGTCTTGTTCCTGTTCTTAAGGGTAATGCTTTTAGATTTTGCACATTGAGTATAATGTTGCCTGTAGGTCATTCATATATGGCCTTTATTATATCAAGATATGATCCCTCTATTCCCAGTTGCTGCGCGTTTCTATCAGAAATGGGTGCTAGATTTTGTCTAATGCTTTTTTAGCATCTATTGATATGATCATATAATTTTTATCTTTCATTTTCTTTATGTGGTGTATCACATTTATTGTTTTGCAAATATTGTACCAGCCTTGAATTCCTGGGGGTAAATTCTACTTGGTCATGGTGAATAATTTTTTTGATGTATTGTTGGATTTGATTTGCTAGTATTCTGTTCAGGATTTGGGCATCTGTGTTCATCAGCGATATTGGCCTATAGTTTCTTTCTTTGTAGTGTCTTTTTTCTGGTTTTGGAATTAGAATTATGCTGGCTTCATAAAATGAGTTTGGAAGTCTTTCTTTGTCTTGAATTTTTGGAAATAGTTTAAGGAGAATGTGTATTAGTTCTTCTTTGAATGTTTGGTAAAATTCCTTAGTGAAGCTTTCTGGGACTGGGCTTTGGTTTGCTGGAAGAGAATTTATTATATCTCTAATTTCTTTTGTTGTTATTGTTTTGTTCAAGTTTGTAATCTCTTCTCGGTTCAGTTTTGGGAGAGTATGTGTTTCTAGAAATTGGTCCATTTTGCTTAGATTGTCGAATTTTTTGCCATATAATTAATTGTTCATAACATTTGTTATTCGCAGATGACATGATTCTATACATAGAAAACCCCAAAGACTCCATCAAAAATTTACTAGACTTAATAAATGAATTTGGCAAAGCAGCAGGATACAAAATTAACATCAAGAAATCAAAGGCATTCTTATACACCAATGATGACCTCACAGAAAGAGAAACTAAAAAGAAAAAATCCCATTTACCATCACAGCAAAAAAAAATTAAGATACCTAGGGATAAACTCAACCAAAGAAATAAAGGACCTATTCACAGAAAACTGCAGGACATTGAAAAAAGAAATAGCAGAAGACATAAAAAAGTGAAAGCACAGCCTTGGACAGTTTGGATCAGTGGTTGGAGCATTGGCCTGTAGACCAGAGAGTCCCAAGTTCAGTTCCCGTTAGGGGCACATACCAAAAAAAAAAAAAAAAAAAAAGTGGAAGCACATACCTTGTTCATGGTTTGGAAGAATTAACATCATAAAATGTCCATACTACTCAAAGCAATCTATAGATTCAATGCAATCCCCATCAAAATAACAATGACATACTTCACAGAAGTAGAACAAATACTTCAAAAGTTTACATAGAATCAAAAAAGACCCCAAATAGCCACAGCAATCTTAAAAAGAAAAAGAAAAAGAAAGTTGGAGAGATCACATTACCAGATTTCAGGTTATACTACAAAGCCACTGTAATCAAAACAGCCTGGTACTGGCACAAGAACAGGCAGATAGATCAATGGAACAAAATAGAGAACCCAGAAATAGTCCCAAGACCATATGCTCAAGTAAAATTTACAAAAGTGTCAAGAGCATACAGTGGAGTAAAGACAGCCTCTTTAATAAATGATGCTGGGAAAATTGGACAGCTACGTGCAAAAAAAATAAAACTAAACCATCAACTTACACCATACATAAGAATGAACTCAAAATAGATAAAAGATTTAATGTGACTCATGATTCCATAAAAATTCTAGAAGAAACTGTAGGCAGCAAAATTTCAGACATCATACGCAGAAGAATTTTCACTGATACATCACCTAAAGCAACAAAAACAAAGAAGAAAATGAACACATGGGACTACATCAAACTCAAAACCTTCTGCACAGCAAAAGAAACAACAACCAAAATAAAAAGGCAACCCACTGTATGGGAGAGCATAATTGCCAATGATATCAGATAAGGGGTTAATTTCCAAAATATATAAAGTGCTCATACAGCTCAACAAAAGGAAGACCAAGAACCCAATTAAAAAATGGGCAGAGGAACTAAATTGACACCTCTCCAAACGGGACATACAAATGGCTAAGAGACATATGAAGAAATGCTCAACATTACTAATCATCAGAAATGCAAACTAAAACAAGAATAAGGTATCATCTCACACCTGTCAGAATGGCCGCCATCAACAAATCATCAAACAAGTGTTGGCGAGGGTGTGGAGAAAAGGGGACTCTATACCACACTACTGGTGGAAATGCAGACTGGTGCAGCCACTATGGAAAACTATATGGTGTTATCTCGAAAAATAATAAATTGAATTGCCATTTGACCCTGTGATCCCACTTCTAGGAATATACCCTAAGAAGCCTAAAACTCCAATCAGAAAGAATATATGTACCCCCATGTTTGTAGCAACACTATTTACAATAGCTAAGATCTAGAAACAGTCCAAATGTCCATCAGTACATGAATGGATAAAAAGCTGTGGTAAATATACACAGTGGAGTACTATGCAGCTGTAAGAAAGAAAGATCTCTTATACTTTGAGGTGACATGGAGAGACCTGGAGAATATTAGCCTAAGCAAAACAAGACAAGCAGAGAAAGACAAGTATCATATTATCTCCCTTATATGTGGAATATAATGAACATAACAGTTTGAGGAACAGGGTAGTCCCAGAGATGTGGAAGTGGGGTACAAACTGACTATGCCCAGAAGAAGGGGTGGTAGGGGAGAGATAAACCACAGAACTTATATGCATGAACAATGGACATGGACAACAAAGCTGGGGACAGTGTGGGCAGGGAGGGGGAATGGGTTATCAGTGGGGAAAAAAAAAGAAACATCTGTATATAAAAATAAATTTATTAATGAATAAAAAAATTCACGAAACAGTTGCAGGAGCGCTAGAGCTCATAGTAGAATCTATCTCTGAATATTAAGTAATCTAATAAAATCTAATTTTCTAACCAACATATATATATATATATATATATATATATATATATATATGTAGGCTGTCTTTACTCCATTGTATGTTCTCGCAACCTTTGTCAAATATTAATTGAGCCTAATGTCTTGGGTCAATTTTTGGGTTCTGTGTTCTGTTCTACTGGTCCATATGCCTGTTTTTGTGCCAGTACCAGGCTGTTTTAATTACAGTAGCTTTGTAGTATAACCTGATATTTGGTATTGTGATTCCACCTACTTTGTCCTTTTTTCAAGATTGCTGTGACTAGTCGGGGTCTTTTTTGGTACAACATGAACTTTTGAAGTATTTTTTCTAGTTCTGTATAATATGTTATTGGTATTTTGATGGGGTTTGCATTGAATCTATACATTGCTTTGGATAATATGGACATTTTAATGATGTTAATTCTTCCAATCCTTGAACAAGGTATGTGCTTCCACTTTTTTTATATCTTCCTCTCTTTTTTTTTATCCTCACCCGAGGACATCCTTCCCTTTTTTTTGTTCAGGTAGAGTGGGAGGGAGAGAGAGGAACAGAGAGAGAGAGAGAAACATCGATGCGAAAGGAACACATCGAGTGGCTGCCACCTGCACAACCGACCAGGGCCGGGGACAAACTGCAACTGAGGTACGCGCCCTTAGCGGGAACCGAACCCGGGTCTCTCAGGACCGCAGGCCGACGCTCCAACCGCTGAGCCAAACCGGCCAGGGCTATTTTTTTTTTTTTCAATGTCCTGTAGTTTTTTGCAAATAGATCCTTTACTATTTTGGTTAGGTTTATTTCTAGGTATCTTAGTTTTTTGTTGAAATGATAAATGGCACTTTTTTTTTTTTTTTTTTTTTTAGTTTCTCTGACTGTGAGTTTATTTATTATTGTTGTATAAGAATGCCAGCGATTTCTTGATGTTAATTTTGTATCCTGCTACTTTGACAAATTTGTTTATTAAGTCTAGCAGATTTTTTAGGGTTTTCTATGTATAATATTATGTCATCTGCAAATAATGACAGTTTCACTTCCTCCTTTCCAATTTGGATGCCTTTCATTTTTTCTTCATGTCTAATTGCTGTGGCTAAGACTTCCAGTACCATGTTAAATAAGAGTGGTGAAAGTGAGCATCCCTGTCTTATTCCTGTTCATAATGAAAATGCTTTTGGTTTTTGCCCATTGAGGATGATGTTGGTTGTAGGTCTTTTGTATATGGCCTTTATTATGTCAAGATATGATTTCTCTACTCCCGAATTGCTGAGTGTTTTTATCAGAAATGGGTCCTGGATTTTGTCGAATGTTTTTTTTAGCATATAATGATATAATGATATGACTTTTACCTTTCATTTTGTTTATGTGGTGTATCACATTTATTGATTTGTGAATATTATACCAGCCTTGCATCCCTGGGATTAATCCCACTTGGTCATGTTGAATAATTTTTTTGATGTATTTCTGAATCCGATTTGCTAGTATGTTGTTAAGGATTTGGGCATCTATGTTCATCAGGGATATAGGCCTGTAGTTTTTTTTTTCTTTTGTTTTTTTCTTAGTAGTGTCTTTTTTTGGTTTTGGAATAAGGATTATGCTGGCTTCATAAAACAAGTTTGGAAGTCTTATTCTTAACTTTTTGAAATAGTTTGAGGAAAATGGGTGTCAGTTCTTTGAATGTTTGGTAAACATCCCCCTGAAGCTGTCCAGGCCTGGGCTTTTATTTTCTAGGAAAGTTTTGATTACATTTTCAATATTCTTAGTTATTATTGGTCTGTTCAAGTTTTCTATCCCTTCCCAGTCTAATTTTGGGAGACTATGTTTTTCTAGAAATTAGTCCATTTCACATAGATTGTCAAATTTGTGGCTGTATAATTGTTCATAGTATTCGTTAACAATCTTTTGCATTTCTGTGGTGTCAGTTGTTACATCTTCTCTTTCATTTTTGATTTTGTGTATTTGAGTTCTCTCTCTTTGTTTCTTGGTGGGTCTAGCTAAAGATTCATCAATGTTATTTATCTTTTTGAAAAACCAGTTCTTTGTTTCATTGATCTTTTCAATTGTTTTTTGGTCTCTATGTCATTTATTTCTGCTCTGATCTGTACTATTTTTTTTTTTTCTACTTGTTCTGGGGTTTTCTTTTTGTTTGCTTTCTAGTTCTTTAAGTTGTGACATTAGATAGTTCATTAGAACATTTTTTTGTTTCTTCTTGTAGGCCTGTAGTGCTATGAACGTCCTTTGCAGAACTGCTTTCACTGCATGCCATAAATTTTATGGTGTTGTGTCTTCATTTCCGTTGGTTTCCAGAAATTTTAAAATCTCTTTCTTGATCTCCATGATAACCCATTCATTGTTTAATAACATGCTATTTAGCCTCCATGTTTTCAAATGTCTTTGCATGTTATTTTTGCAATTGATTTCTAATTTCATGCCATTGTGATGTGAGAAGATGCTTGATATTATCTCAATCTTCTTGAACTGGTAGAGACTTAGTTTGTGTCCTAACGTGTGATCTATCTTTGAGAATGTCCCATGTGCACTTGAGAAGAATGTGAATTCTGCAGTTTTGGTGTGTAATTCTCTGTGGATATCTGTTAAATCCATTTGGTCTAGTGTTTCATTTAGAGGCTTTGTTTCCTTGGTAATATTTTTTCTAGAGCGTCTATCCATTGATGTCAGTGGAGTTTTGAAGTCCCCTGCTATGATTGTATTGCTATTGATTTCTCCATTAAAGTCCTCCAGAAGACTTTTAATATATTTTGGTGTTCCTATATTGGGTGCATATATGTTTACCAAGGTTATATCTTCCTGTTGGATAGATCCTTTCAATATTATGTAGTGGCCTCCTTTGTCTCTAGTTATGGCCTTCATGTTGAAATCTATTTTATTAGATATGAGTATTGCTACCCCAGCTTTTTCTTCTTTTCCATTTGCTTGAAAGATTTTATTCCACCTCTTCACTTTCAACCTATGTGAGTCTTCTGTTGTGAGGTGAGTTTCTTGTAAACAACATATATATGAGTCATGCTTTCTTATCCTATCAGCTACTCTATGTCTTTTTATCAGAGCATTGAATCCATTTACATTTAAAGTGATAATTGATATGTGCTTATTTATTGCCATTTTTGTTTAGTGTGGTTATATTTTTCTTCCTATTTCTTTCACTAATTACAACATTCCTTTAACATTTCTTGCTAATGTATTCCCATGGCCTTTTTTTTTTTTTTTTTCATCTGGGAAGCTCTTTATTTGACCTTCTATTTTGAATGATAGCCTTGCAAGGTAGAGTAGTCTTGTATTCAGATCCTTGATTTTCATGACCTTGATTACTTCATGCCTCTCCCTTCTGGCCTGTAGTGTTTCTGTTGAGAGTCAGCAGAGAGCCTTATGGGGTTTCTTTTGTCAGTAACCTGTTGCTTATCTCCTGCTGCCTTTAGAATTCTCGCTTTGTCTTTGATTTTTGGCATTTTAATTACTATGTGTCTTAGTGTGGAACTGTTTGGTTTTTTCTTACATGGAGCTCTCTGTGCTTCTTGAATTTGAATGCCTTCTTCCTTCACCAATTTAAGAAACTTTTCTGTTACTATTTTTTCAAATATATTCTCTAACCCTTGCTCATTTTCTTCTTCGGGGACTCCTATGATGCAAATATTATTACATTTCCAGTTTTCCCACAGTTCTCTTAAGCCATCTTCCTGTTTTTTAATTGTGTTTTCCTTTTGATTTCTGATTGGTTGATATTTTTACCCTGTCTTCTAATTCACTGATCTGGTCTTCAGCTTACTCTAGTCTGCTGTTTAGTCCTTCCAATGTGTTCCTTATTTCTATTATGTCATTCTTCATTGTTTCCTGGTGGTTTTTCCTTTCCAATTGGTTGATTATTAATGTTTCTATGTCTTTACTCATGGTGTTGATATCCTCCCTCATGCTGTTGAACTTCATGAAGATTATGGCTCTGAATTATACCTCTGATAACTTGCTTAACTGCATTTCATTTATCTTATCTTTCGTAGAGGTCTCTTGTTCTTTTATTTGTGTTTTTTTTTGTTTGTTTGTTTCACTAATTTGGCTATCTCAGTGGGTTTGGGAGCCTGCCAAAATTTCCCTGTGGGTGTTGGTGTTCTGCTGTTTTTGCCTCCCTCTACTAGGTTTAGATTAGTGTGAGAGGACCCACATTAAACACCACTGTTAAGTCTTACTTTCCTGGGTAGATTTGCAAATCCATGAATGGTTCAGTTATCCTCTAGTTTATTTCCTGGAGGCTATTAGTCACAGTTACTTGAAAAGCCTTGGTTTCTCAGTTGAATGAAAAACTCCCTCAGGGTTCCATATAAGAGATTTCTGGCCCTGGCCGGTTTGGCTCAGCGGTTAGAGCGTCGGCCTGCGGTACAGAGAGACCCGGGTTCGGTTCCCGCTAAGGGCATGTACCTCGGTTGCAGTTTGTCCCAGGCCCTGGTCGGTCGTGCGGGTGGCAGCCACTCGATGTGCCCCTTTCACATCGATGTTTCTCTCTCTCTCTCTGTTCCTCTCTCTCCCTCCCACTCTACCTGAACAAAAAAATGGGAAAATGTCCTCGGGTGAGGATAAAAATAAAATAAAATAAAATTTCCCACAAAAAAAAAAAAAAAAAAAGAGATTTCTGAAGAGTGGGTAGATGTTGGTTGTTAATGAGCCTCAGTTTGCATTTCAATGGCCCACTTAGGTGGGGTTGACTTTCTGAGGGAGGGGCTGTCACCTCCCCACAGAGCCCTGGGGAAGAAGTAAGATGGCCACCACCCTGCATGGCCACAACTTAGCAAAAGCTCTGAGCGCCCTCCAAATCCTGAGTGTCCCCACACAGTTTCAGTCCATTCTGCCCTCCCTCTGCCGGAGCCCAAGGTGAGTGACTGTGGGTAATTTAGTGCTCTGTCCTGGCCCTCTGTGCTGTGGAGCAATCTTGGGATTTTAACCTTGAGGTCACTGCCCACAGCTAAGACCGCTGCTGTTCATGGGCTCCCAGCCCCCCTCTCATGCCTCTGCAATCCTTCTAGGATTGATTCAGTATCCCTGGTTATATGGTCCTTGCAAGCTGCTTTTCAGTTGCCTTTTCCCTACAGTTTGTCTTTATTTTAGTTGTAATTCCAGTTTGGTCCTGGGAGATGGTCTGTGCAGCTTCCATTTACTCTGCTGACATTTTGTAATCCTCCCCATTCCTCTGCAGCGAGTGGAGCCATGGAAAGCCGAAAGCTTTAGGGTGGCCGCTGTCCCCTGCACCTGGGTCAGGAGTCAAGCTTTCTCACAGCAACTCCTCAGACCACTGCCAAATTTCCCTGTTTTAAAATTAGCTGACCAGTAACCTTAACTTCATTCACAGTTGGTAACTTCATTCTATTTACAAAGCCACTTTCCAGCAGTAGCAATGCTAGTGTCTAAGAACTTGCTTTTCAGGGGAAGAACAGGGTATGTTGAGATTCTGTCCACTATACTGCCTCACAGGGTTTTTCTGGGTTTGAATAAAATTATATATATATAACTTTGTATAGTGCTGACACCTAATAGAATCTCCATAAGTAATAGCAGACATCATTGCTAATTAGTCAATAGAAAATCTAATGGCTGAGTAGATTTGCCACATTCAATCATATAAAGACTTGAAAAGGGAGCTTACATTTTGAGGGCCTGTGTTTATATTTAAATAACTGGGATGATTAGAGTTGTCAATGAATATTAAAAATTTGAGTAGAACTCATATTTTAGACTTCTGAGGAAAGTAAAGTGTATTAATAAATGAAGAAGCCACAGATATAGGGTCCACCATTTATTTGTCATGTGACCGTGGATGATTTCCCTTGCTTATCTCAGTCATAGATTTTCAGCTGTAAAATGGCCATGATAATACCTACAAACATAAAGGAAAAAGATGAGCAAGGTACTATGGTATCTTCTAAATAAAAAGTGCTTAATAAACGTGAGTTTCCGATTTCCTCAACCCATTTCAACCACAAGTTTTGGAATCAAGACAAAGAAACTGTTATTTTCGGTTCAGTCCATGGTGAGTTTTGATTTTCTGTCTGTAATGTTGTTATAATTATTCTTACCTCATGGGTCATTGGCACATTTAACTAGAAATCTCCATGATTTAGTTCTTCCTGACCTTCCCTGTTAAAAGAGTGAAGACTTTTGAAAGCATTTAAAAATCCTTTGATTGACACATTTCCATCTCTCAGGTCTTAATGAGTAATATTAGTGTTCCAATTACTATAATAAGACTGATGGTAAAATACAATTCTGTTTGAAAAATGTGCAGCTAGCTAAATGCCTTTCATATATCTGAATCATTACCACTGGATTTACCCCCAGAGCTTTGAGAGAAGGCAGCCACCCGTGAGCATTTTATTTGGCAGCATCTGAGAAAGCAATGTCTTGACCCTACTACTTATTAAACGTGTTATCCATATTTTAAAAGGAATGTTCTACATTTGTGTACTTTGTGATCACTAACAATGTGGTGGGCAAGGTCATGGAAGATTAGCTGGGATTTAATGCAATTTGATGTTTGACAATGATAATGAAATGTGTACTGCATTGGAACTTTGCTTGTTAAATAGGAGTAGTTTTTAATCTAGAAAGTTTCATTCAGAATATAATTACAATGCCAAACCCTAAAACCAGCACAGTGAATGAGGATAAAAACAACAACCTAGTTACTTTATCCATTAAAACATTTTACAACTTTAGGGAATATATATGTCCTCTTAGTGGAGTGAACCATCAATGTGTGTGAGGGTATATGTATGTGTGTGTAGTTATATATACATACACACACACACACACACACACATATATGTGTGTATATATGTTATTAGTAAAGGTTTGTAAATTATATATCTATAAGGAGTACCATATATACATATATGCATGTGATCAGCAATGGTATATAAAAAATATAATATATATGTTATATATGAGTAATATATAAATATATATGATCATTATAAATACAAATTATATATAACAAATATATGTGTGTCCTTAATAAATCATGTTGTAAGCATATCATTCACATGCTTTTTCTAAGATTTCAAGTTCCTTGAAGGAAGGAACATAGAAAAATTTTATATATATTAATTATATAAATTCGGGGGGAAATATTGAATCTCTACATATGGCCAATAAACTGTGTTCAGAGAGACAATATGTTGTCCTTTGGGGAGAGAAGACAAAAGAAAACATAAAAATACAGACTCTTCACATGTGCTAGACAGTACAGTAGGTGCTTTCAGGTCAAATTACACATTTTCTCATTTAATAACTCTGCTCAAACTATGAGATAAATACCTTCCAAATTTGTTTGACTATATTAATTAGTAATTTTCATACTGAGATTCCTGGATCTAAACAGAAGAACATCTCTATGGTTCTTGTGTGTAATAATTTAATTTTAGTAACTCTCATAAAGGAAACAACAAAGTATCTCTAATGTGAATCCCGTTTTCTAGTCCTCTTTATTTCAAAGTTTTATTTCTTATAAATCCCCGTTGGAGAATTTTGTTTCACTTCTAGATAGCAAGGGATCTTTTTCAAATAATTTGATGGAAAAAAAAAGTTAGTTACTAGTCATTCTCCTTTTACTAGTAGATGTTGTCAAGGTATCGAGTTTATTGTATTTGGAGACATCTGTGGGTAATGGTCAGGATAGCATACTTTATAGAGATTAGCAGACAATATACTGGCTTCTTCCTGGGCCTGTGTACCAAGGGCATCCACATTTAATGGAACAGCTTGCTGTGTGGAAACTTTTCCTGAGGTATTCTTGCTTAACTGTGGCATCCAAGAAATGTCTTTTTGAAGTACGGCACTGTGTGTTTGTCCAAAATACCACTGCCTGAAATACCTTCTCAGAGGGGATGCAAATGTCAATAAAGGAGACTCTCATAAAAAAAAAGGTCTTATTTTAGAAAATTTTATTCATGAATTCAAAAAGCATTATGTCCTTGACCAGTGCTGAGGACAGGGGTACATAAATAAATGAAATGTAGTTTCTTCCCTCAAAGGAACTCAAAGATTTATAAAAGAAACAGCATGTAAGTGAATCATTACCAGATAGTGCTTCCCAGCATTTGTCACAGTGTTCTATGTTGTCTGGTAATCATAGCAAAAAAGAGTGATCATTTATTAAGCGCATCATCCGTGCCACACACCAAATGCATACTTACAAATATAATCTTGTCAGATGTTTGAAACAGCCTGACATGTAAGGTATACTGTGATCATTCTTATTGTCCCAGTGGTTGTTCAAGTCAGAGAGTCTGACCCATCTGCCTGAAGTGATGTGACAACGATGTGGCCTGACTGCAGAGTTCAGGTGCCTCATCGGTATGCTGTGTTGCCCAAAGGGGGGGGGGGGGGCAGTATCTCTTTTGGGAAGGAAGTGGAATGTGCTGGTGGCAGGTGGTGACATTCAGAAGTCACAAAAGAGTAACTTAATAAGCTGATTTAAAAAATAAACTTTAGCCCTGGCCGGTTTGCCTCGGCAGTGAGAGCGTCGGCCTGTGGTCCAGAGAGACCTGAGTTTGGTTCCCGCTAAGGGCACGTACCTTGGTTTCACTTTGTCCCTGGCCCTGGTTGGGTTGTGTGGGTGGCAGCCCCTTGATGTGTCCCTTTCACGTTGATGTTTTTTTCTCTCTCTCTCCCTTCCACTCTATCTGAACAAAAAATGGAAAAATATCCTCAGGTGAGGATAAAAAAAATAAAATAAAATAAACTTAATTGTTGAGAGTATTACAGATATCTCCCCCCACTTTTTTTCTGATTTACAAAAATATATATATGGTAAGAGATGGTTTGAGTTTTAGTGGGCACACAATGCAATATACAGATGATATATCATAGAAGTGTACACTCAAAACCTATATAATTTTATTAACCAATTTCACCCTAATAAATTTAAAAAATGAAAAACAGAATTCACAACAGTGTAAGATATTAAACAAGCTGAGTTTAAAATAATAATAAATCGCCCTGGCCAGTTTGGCTCAGCGGTTAGAGCGTCGGCCTGCGGTCCGGAGAGACCCGGGTTCGGTTCCCGCTAAGGGCATGTACTTCGGTTGCAGTTTGTCCCCGGCCCTGGTTGGTCGTGCGGGTGGCAGCCACTCGATGTGTCCCTTCACGTCGATGTTTCTCTCTCTCCCTTGCTCTCTCTCCCTCCCACTCTATCTGTACAAAAAAAAAAAAAATAAAAAAATAAAAAAATAAAATAATAATAAATCTATCTTTTCTACGCAGACTTGGTGAGCATGGGAATTCCAGGAAGAACATGAATCTTATGCACAGATGAAGAAGCCTGAGACATCACACTGGAAGGGGAGGCACACCACTCAGCTTGGCTGGAAATAGGCTGCGAGAGCATTAGGTGACTTTATATGCTTCTGGAAAGGTCGTCAGGTGAGAGAGCTAACTCTTTAGCTCATACATTGTCAGTGGGTGCCATGGAAGAGGTTCAAGCAAAGGGTTGTCTGGCAGATTTAGGTTTGAGAAAGATGACTCTTCAGAGTGATGAAAAGATTAGAGGACAAGCTCTGAAAATGTGCATCCCAGGAAAAAGGCAATTGAATCATCCAGGAGAGAAATTATGGACTAAGGCCATGGCAATAGGATGGAAAGGTAGGGGGAGTATAAGGGATACCTGATCAGAAGTGGATCAGTGATGGCGAGGAAGAAATGAGGAGACTTCACGTTTTAGTTCAGGTAACTGGGTGAGAGAGGCTCCAGCATTGGTATGGGTGTTTGGGAGGCGGGATGAAGAATAACAATGAGGACCTTTGCTTACGTCTGGCACTTAGTTATGTCAAACTATGGAGTTACTACACCAGAATGAAAAATGAGAGGTTTGCATCCATTTAATTTCTGAAAGAAGTGATTGATGGTTTAGCAGTATAATTTAATCCCCATCCCATTTTTATCTATAATTGATAAGACACAGTGTATCCAAGTGCTGCTTTCTACTCAATTGAGGTGAAGGGCCTACGTCTAAGTCTGTAAAACTGTCTATGGCATTGGATGCTCAGGGGAAACAAACAAAAAGCAACAACAACTGATACCCCAGGGGCATATTTTTGCCTTTTCTTAGCACCTAAATCTAATTGGTGAAGGGCCTTCCTTTTTCAACATCATCCTTGTTGTTGACAAAACTTCCTCTTCCCTCTCTTTATCCTTTCCTTGGCATCTGCACTTCTGTTTCTCATCCCTGTTGATGCCAGGGAGTTATTTCTGCCACCAAGAACTTCTCAGGTGACAAAATTCATTAGTCATTAGTTTATAAACGAGAAAACAGGGTTTTTAAAAGCTGGTGGTGGACAGGACCAGAGTGAGGATGAGTGTGTGAGCACATGTGAGAGAGAATGTGAGTGGACATGAGTGTGGACGAGCAACCTTGAACAGTGCAGAAATGTGGGGCACAAGGTTCCTGTGCTGTGGATTAGTCATTAGTCATAAGCAGCTCATTAGAGAGCTCCCTAATCAGTTGGGAGGCCCCACCATTTTGGAAGATTCCTGGTCTTCCCAGGAAGGAGGAAGTGGGGAGTGACTAGGGCCGAGTGACCTGAGTCTGCATCGGCCCAGTGGACCCCACTGTGTCAACTCGGACCAGGACACATTGCAGTGCTACTGAGGTGCCTGCTGCAGTAGCTGCAACTGGCTGGGAGCTGAGCACCACCCCCACAGCAGAAGCCTGATTGGAGCCCAGCACATTCCCCCACAGCAGCAGTGACTGGGTTGGAGTGGAGCCCCACCCCCAACAGCAGCTGAGGCTCAGGAGCTGAGACACAGCCACAGCCGGAGAGGCCCTGAAGCAGATACCATCCCCAGGCAGCAGAAGCACAGGTCAGCAGCTGAGTGAGACCCATCCCTAGCAGCATCAGCAGAGGCTAATCAGGAGTGGTGGCCTAGCCCAAGCAGCAGCAAGACTCTGGCAAATGAAATCTGCCCCTGACAACTGCGGTGGTGGATTTGGAGTGGAGCTCCTCCCCTGGCAGCAGGAAAGTCCTGGGAGTGGAACATCCTCAGCCTCCAACAGCAGCAGAGGATTGGGAGCAAAGAGCACCCCCTGGCAACAGCATTAGCAGTAGCAGTGCAAACCGGGAGTTGACACTCACATCCAGCAGTGATTGATCAGTAGCTGAGCCCCACCAGGCAGTAGTGTATCCCAGCAGCACACCAGCAGGATCCATTCACTCCAGCAATGCACTAGCTGGACCCATGCACCCCAGAAACATACCAGCAGGATGCACAAACCCCAGCAGTTCATCAACTGGACCCATGCACTCCATGCAGCAGCAGCACAGATTGGCAGCTGAGACTCAGCACTATCAGCAGAGGCTGGTCAGGAGCAGTGTCCCAGACCAAGCAGCATTGAGACTCAGGCAACCAAACCTGCATGACCAATACCAGCTGCCAGTTGTCAATACTCCAGGACCCACAGCAGGCAAGAGGCACCACACACCAAAACAGTCTGGGAGGCACGGCAGCATTATTTGATACACACCAACCTGCCTACACATTCCAACATCCCTAACCAGGCCCAAAACTACCAGACTGCTCAAATGGTGAGACAATCAAACAAGACCCAAATGAAAGAAAAGGAGGAATAACCAGAAAAAAAAAGTGACAGAAAATAGAGAAAACAATTTGTCAGATAAAGAATTCAAAGCAATGATTTTAAGGGTGCTCAAACGATTTATGAGAACTACATGCAACTTAATAAAAATTATGAAGAACTCAGTGGGAACCTATATCAGCTTAAAAAAAGAGGTAGAAGCTATGAATAAAAGTCAAGAGGAAATAAAGAATGACATAGCTGTTATGAAAAATGCCTTAGAAAGATTCAGTAGTAGATTAGAAGAAGCTGAAGGCCAAATCAGCAAGTTAGAAGACAAGATAGAAAAAATATCCCAATAGAGCAACAAATGGAAAAAAAATATATATTAAAAAGCAGGAGGAGAGTTTAAGAGAACTTTGGGACAATACAAAATGTAACAACATTTGCATCATGGGGGTATTAGAAAAAAAAAAGAATCAAAGAAAGGAATAGAGAACTTGTTTAAAGAAATAATGACAGAAAACTTCCCTAAATTGGTGAAGGCAAAAGTCACACAAGTTCGGGAAACACAGAGTCTCAAGCAAGATGACCCTAAAAGACTCACAGCTAGATACATCATAATTAAAATTGCAAACATTAAAGACAAAGATAGAATCTTAAAGGAAGCAAGAGAGGTACAGAGAGTTACCTACAAGGAAGCTCCCATTATACTGTCAGCTAATTTCTCAATAGAAACACTACAGGCCAGAAGGGAGTGGCGTGAAGTCTACAAAGTAATGAAAGGCAAGGGTCTGAATCCAAGATTACTCTCTCCAGCAAGGCTATCATTCAAAATTGAAGGTAAAATAAAGAGCTTCACAGATTAAAAAAAAAAAAAAAGCAAAAGGAAATTACTACCACTAAACCAGCACTGCAAAAAATGCTGAAGAGACTGTTGTAAGAAGAAGAAGAAACAGATAGAGAGAGAAAAAGAAAAAGTGAGAGAGAGAGAGAGAGAGAAAGTGAGAGAGAGAGAACACAGGCAGAAAATAAAAATGGCAAGTAATAAGTATCTATCAATAAGAACCTGAAATGTAAATGGCTTAAATGCTACAATCAAAGGACATAGGGTAGCTGATTGGATAAGAAAACACGACCCATATATATGTTGTCTACAAGAGACCCATCTCACGACAAAAAACTCACACAGAATGAAAGTGAAGGGATGGAAAAATTTTTTTCCAAGTGGAAATGGAAAAAAAAGCTGGTGTAGCAATACTCATATCTGATAAGACAGACTTCAACACGAGGCCCATACTAAGAGATTAAAAAGGTCACTACATAATATTAAAAGGATCAATCCAACAAGAGGATATAACTCTGCAAACAAATATGCAGCAAATATGGAAGCATCAAAATATATTTAAAAATTTCAGGAGGACTTCAAGGGATAAATCAATAGCAATATAATCACAGTGGGTGACTTAACACTCCACTGACACCACCGGATAGATCTTTTAGACAAATAATTAACAAGGACACAGAGTCCTTAAATGACAAACTAGATCAGTTGGACTTAATTGATATTTACAGAACATTTCACCCCAAAGCTGCAGAACATACATTCTTCTCAAGTGCACACAAGACATTGTCAAAGATAGACTACATGTTAGGACACAAAGTAAGTCTCTACAAATTCAAGAGGATTGAAATCATATCAAGCATCTTCTCAGATCACAATGGCATAAAGTTAGAAATCAATTACAACAAAAACACACAAAAATATTCTAACACATAGAGGCTACATAGCATGATATTAAACAATGAATGGGTTACCAAGGAGATCAAGGAAGAAGTTAAAAACTTCATGAAAACCAATGAAAATAAACACAAAACAACACAAAGTCTATGGGGCACAGCAAAAGCAGTCCTGAGAGGAAAGCACTACAAGCTCAAGAAACAAGAAAAATTCTCAATTGACTTTCTAATCTTACAACTTAAAGAACTAGAAAGTAAACAAACAAACAAACAAACAAACAAACAAACAAAAAACAACCCAGAGCAAGTAGAAGGAAAGAAATAGTAAAGGTCAGAGCAGAAAACGAGATAGAAACTAAAAAAAAAAAAAAAATTCAAAAGATCCATGAAACAACTAGCTAGTTCTTTGCAAAGATAAACAAGATTAATGGACCCTTAGCCAGACTCACTAGAAACAAAAAAAGAGGACCCAAATAAACAAAATCAGAAATGAAAGAGAAGTTACAACTGACACCACAGAAATACAAAGGATTGTTAACAAATGTTATAAACAATTATAGGCAAACAAATTGGACAATCTAGGTTAAATGGACAAATTTCTGGAAACACACAGTCTTCCAAAACTGAATTGGGAAAAGGTAGAAAACTTGAACAGACCAATTAAAACTGAGAAAATTGAAGATGAAATCAAGAAAGCCCCAGCAAACAAAAGCCCAGGCCTGGATAGCTTCACAGGGGAGTTTTACCGAACATTCAAAGAAGAACTGACACCCATTCTCCTCAAACTATTTCAAAACATCCAAGAAGAAGGAAGACTTCCAAACTTATTTTATGAAGCCAGCATAATCCTAATACAGAAATCAGATAAAGATACTACAAAGAAAGAAAACTACAGGCCATTATCCCTGATGAACACAGATGGCAAAATCCTTAATAAAATATTAGAAAATTGGATCCAGCAATACATCAAAAAAAAATTATTAATCATGACCATGTAGGATTCATCCCAGAGATGCAAGGATGGCACAATATTTGCATATCAATAAATATGATATACTAGCTGAAAAGCATTTGACAAAATCCAGCACCCATTTCTGATAAAAATGTTTAGCAATGTGGGAATAGAGGGATCATATCTTGACAAAATAAAGGCCATACATGAAAAACCTACAGCCAACGTCATACTTAATGAGCAAAAACTAAAAGCATTTTCCTTAAGAACAGGAATAAGACAGGGATGCCCACTTTCACCACTCTCATTTAACATAGCACTGGAAGTCTTAGCCACAGCAATCAGATAGGAAGAAAAAATAAAAGGGATCCAAATTGGAAAGGAGGAAGTGAAACTGTCATTATTTGCAGATGACATGATATTGTACATAGAAAACTCTAAAGACTCCATCAAAAATCTATTAGACTTAATAAACAAATTTGGCAAAGTAGCAGAATACAAAATTAACATCAAGAAATCAATGGCATTCTTATACACCAATGATAAACTCACAGAAAGAGAAACTAAAAAAACAATCCCATTTACCATTGTGGCAAAAAAATTAAAATACCTAGGAATAAACTTAACAAAAGAAGTAAAGGACCCTTCACAGAAAACTACAGGTCATTGTAAAAAGAAATAGCGAATGATATAAAAATGTGGAAGCATTTACCTTGTTCATGGATTGGAAGAATTAACATCATTAAAATGTCCATATTACCCAAAGCAATCTATAAATTCAATGCAGTCTCCATTAAAATACCAACGACATATTTCAAAGAACTTGAACAAATACTCCGAAAGTTTAAATGGAACCAAATAAGACCCCAAATAGCCACAGAAATCTTTAAAAAGAAGAACAAAGTAGGAGGGATTACAATACCAGATATCAGGGTATACTACAAAGCCACTGTAATCAAAACAGCCTGGTACTGGCACAAGAACAGGCAGATAGATCAATGAGACAGAACAGAAAACCCAGAAATTGGCCCAAGACAATATGCTCAATTAATATTTGACAAAGGTGGCAAGAGCATGCAGTGGAGTCAATACAGCCTCTTCAATAAATGGTGTTGGGAACATTGGACAGTGACATGAAAAAAAAAAAAAAAAAAGAAGCTAGACCACCAACTCACACTGTACACAAGAATAAACTCAAAATGAATAAAAGACTTAAATGTGACTTGTGAATCCATAAAAATCCTGGAAGAAATCGTAGGCAACAAAACTTCAGACATAATACACAGCAGAATCTTCACTGGTACAACACCTAAAGCAAGAGAAACAAAGGAAAAAATAAACACATGGGATTACATCAAACTAAAAACTTCTGCACAGCAAAAATACAACCATCAAAATGGAAAGGGAACCTACTGTATGGGAGACCATAACTGCCAATAATGCATCTGATAAGGGTTTAATTTCCAAAATATATAGAGTACGTATACAACTCAGCAAAAAGAAAGACAAACAATCCAATTAAAAATGGGCAGAGGACCTGAAGAGACACCTCTCTAAATAGGACATACAAATGCCCAAGAGACATATGAAAAAATGCTCATCGTCACTACTTATTAGAGAGATGCAAATTAAAACTATGAGGTATCACCTCACAACTGTCAGAATGGCCGCCATCAACAAATCATCAAACAAGTGTTGGTGAGAGTGTGGACTCTAGAACACTGTGGATAGGAATGCAGACTGGTGCATCCACTATGAAAAACACTATGGTGTTACCTCAAAAGGTTAAAAATTGAACTGCCATTTGACCCAGTGATCCCACCTCTAGGGATATACCCTAAGAAGCCTGAAACACCAATCAGAAAGAATATATGTACCCCTATGTTCATAGCAGCACTATTTACAATAGCTAAGATCTGGAAACAGCCCAAGTGTCCATCAATAAATGAGTAAATAAAAAAGCTGTGGTACATATACACAATGGAATACTATGCAGCTGTAAGAAAGAAAGATCTCTTATCCTCAGAGATGACATGGATGGACCCAGAGAGTATTAGCCTAAGCAAAACAAGCCAATTAGAGAAAGGCAAATATCGCATGATCTCATTTATTTGTGGAATATAATGAACAAAATAAACTGATGAACAAAATAGACCCAGAGACACAGAAGTAGAGAACAGACTGACAAACCTCAGAAGAGGGTTTTGTGGGGAGATAGATAAACCACTGAACTTGTATGCATGTGTGCATAACCAATGGACATAGACAATGATGCTGGGGATGGGGTAGGTGGGATGGGGGTATCAGGAAGAGGGTGTCAATGGGGAAAAGGAGAAACATCTGTAAGAAAAAAAACATTATTAAAAAAAAACAAAAAAACTGGAATACAGTATATTTACTTGTTGACAAATTACCTATTTAAACTACTTTTTTTCCAACCTAAGATATTTTGTTGAGAAGCTTTGAAAGTGGGAAGTACAAGCTTCATTAAGATTGGAAGGTAAAGTTGAGGCTATGAATTATTGAGGATCCAGTCAATGCTTCCATAACCATGTACTCTCCTAGCTCACACTACAAGTTTGGCATTCTTACCCAGATTTTTAAGAAGGTTATAATGTTCAATGAGGTTAAATAACTGCTCAACATGCCACGACTTGAAAGATTTTACTCAGTCCTGTGAGGAGATAAAATAGTGCTCTGCCTTTGCTTGCTTCCCTCTGGGAAGTTGCTTAAAACTCTTTGCAAGTGTTTCTACCTCCTGCTTTCAGCTATGCCACATGTCATACATGGGTTAGATCTCAACAGAATAAAGAACTGCCTGAGATGAAGCGATCATGTTAGGACAAACTCTCATTCTCTCAAATCGTTTTGCTAATATCTTCTAAAATGATTGTTTTATCTTACTGTGCAAAATACAATAGGGGTATTCACACTATCCATTTTTCAGGCTCTTCAATCAAAGTTCAAATATTTGCAGAAGAGTTTTACAGATGACTAATAAATGTTTGACATATCCTCTCCCTCATGTCTATGGAAGAATGATCCTTCCATCATATATCAACTACCTTGTCCTTTCGATTACAGAAAATTCAACTATTAATGTATGCCTAGGATGAGAAAGTTGAACTAAATGTAGCAACTCACGTAATCTGCAGAATAACATGTGGAGTCAGAAAGGAAAGGGAGAGCGACAAGATCTCTGAGCTGGACTAAATGACGTTTCCAGTGTTTGGAGTTAAATGAAGGGAAAAGTTTCAGAGTGAGGGAAATATTATGGGGACATGGGAAGAGCAAATTCTCAACATGCTTTTAGAATCAAAGATTACTGTACATCATTGAATTGTCTTTTTTTTTTTCTTTTTACTATTTTTCATGCTATGTTAGTATTTCTTTGGCATCTTAAGGAAAGGTGTTCACATATTTAGTGGATTGCATTAATTATATTCATAAAATATAGAATAAAGAAATAAGAAAAAATACCTTAGATTTAAAGGCAAAACTTGAATTTTAACTTGGATTGTATGATTTTCTATTATGTGATATTAGATAACATACCTTAATCTCAGAGCCTTAATGTTTCCATATATAAAAAATAAAGAATAATAATATATTACTTCTATAGCCAAAAGACTAGCAATGTGAGAGATTCTGGCAAGAATTTCAACTCAGCAAAATAATGCAGGAATTTGCCTATCTTGTAAGTAATACTTTTATAAAAATGCAGGTATAATTAAAAATGCAAATTATAAATATTAGAATTATAAATTATTATGGTAATCAATTTCTTGAAAGCTAAAGCATAATATTATTTCAAAGATTTCACCTTTTATTTTAGATGCAATTTTCAAAAATATTAGATTTTTGTATCATTCCCTTAGTTTTGTTATTTTGTTCCCAAATCAAACATGTTGATAACTTCCTTAAGTTCAACCATGTCCACCTAACCCTAGACACATACTGCTTTCAACATGAGTTTTAAATTTTTCTGTCCTTTCTTTAAGATTTCATCACACTTTTATGGAATGCCACTTCTCAGTCCTGTAGTGACTTTTCAAAAGCATTTTTTATTCAAGCAGATTTGTGGTGGTACCCCTCATAATAACTGTAGGCTCTCAGCTTCAAACTACAAACCCTCTTATCCCCACCCTGGCCCTGCCAGTTCTGACTAAAGTTTTAAGGATTGGCTCAGTCATCAGAAGGGCTTATTTTTCCGCCTTGCCCAACTAGTGATATAATAAAAGAATTTCAATTCTCATGTTGCCTATAAAAAAGTGATATAGCTCACTCCAACCTTTTATTTTTTAAATCACAAAAATATCAGTGTCTTATTGGTAGAGAGGGAATTTAAAAAAAGAGACACAAAATGAAAATTCTTTTTTTTCTGTGTTCAATTTTGAGGCAACCAAACATAGACACAGTGGGAAATGTAATAAAAAATATATAAACTGTTTTGAGCCTTGAAAGATTAAATTTTTCAATAGACCATCATGGAACATGTTAGATTATTGTCTGTGAACTCCCTATTGTATTTTTTTTCTAAATTGGAAGTTTGTTGTTTCTTTGTTTGCATTTTCTTTTTAAATTTTAGGTGGTATGCCTAAAGGAAAAAGCACGGGGAAGAAAATCAATAAAACTCAGTTACAGTTTTTGAACTATCTGAGCTAATCCTGGGATTTTAAATAAGCCTCTCAAATTCTTTGATCATCAGTTTTCTAATCTATAACAAGTAAAAAAAAAAAAAATTGAACAAAATAGTTGTATATAATTTTAGGGTGGGAAGTTACCTTACCTACTTTTATTTAGTTAAAAAGTGAGATAAATTAATTTTCCCTCTGATAATCATATCCACATGTGGTGAGACTCCAACAAATATAACTCTCTGATGTACTGAGGGATCTTACCCACCCAAAGTCAAAACTGTACAGAATCTGGCACAAGGAGCTCAGTAGATACAGTGGGGTCCAGCGTATCCTCACCTTACTTGCAGGAAACCTTCTGCCCTGGGCTTTCTCTCTGTTGCATAGTAAAGGTGCATTTTCTCTTCCCTACTTTAGCCCGTGAAGCTTAAATTATCTGTTCAATTATCTTGAGTCAACAATGCTAATGCGCATCTTTCCATGGTCTTCATTTCTATCAGCATTTCCCTTGACTCCCTACAACTCAAGGACAGCTACACGGCCTCCTCCCAGGAGTTGGTTCTTGAGCCAGCCCACTAGTCATTGTCAACAGGAGAGCACACAAGATTGAATGGAATTTTTGTTACCAAGTAAATGCTTGGTAGACGAAATAGGCATTTATTAAAGATAGTCAGCAGTTGGTGAAGAAACTGAAGAGTGGAGAGGATTCTGTTGTCACCAGAAGGCCAGACACTTTTAAACAAGCATTGCTCAGCAATACACTGCCAAACAAATCAGCTGTTTCAGGCCAGACACAGTGTGGCAGCAGCTAAGCCATGTTTGTAGAATATTTTGAAATGGCAAGATTGACTCAATGAGCATCTTTGCCAGAAAATCGATAAAACTTTTTGGCTTCCCAGAATGCTGTAATAATAGTCTGTGATCTTCAGAAGAGACGTCTCTAAAACATGAAAAGTTTATCAGAGAGAATAATCTTATTTGCTATTCTGGAAAATTAATACATGTCTGAGATTTTGAGATCTAACTCTTTCTTTTCACCTGAATTCATTGGAATCTAATGAAGTGAGTCAGTTTATAAACAGTTGTTTTGGAAGTGGAGGGCTGGCTCCACATACTATAGGTATAACCCTAACATGCTCTAAAGACCACCTGGTCCTTTTTGAACCTCTGTCTACCTTAGTCATAGCTGATGGGACCATGGATAGTAATATATAGAAAGGGTTAAGATAAAATATATTTCTTTTGATAATTTTTTTTCTGACAAAGTGAAATTTATTCCAGAAATAGTAAGATGGTCTTTGAGAAGCATGTTACTACATTAATGTATTTCTCCACCTTTCTTTTGCTAAAAAGTACATAATACTGATGAAAAAAGTCAAGGGAAATTTAAATAAGTGAAGAGACATACTGTGTTTATTGATCGGAAGATACACGTAGTAAACATGTTGATTCTCCCTAAATTGATATACAGATTTCACACAATTCATATCAAAATCCCAGAAATTGCCTTGTGAATATAGATAAAATTCTATAACTTATATGGAAAGGCAAATGATCTAGAATATGTAAAACAATTTTGCAAAAGAAGCATAAAGAAGGAGAAAATCAGTCTACCTACTTTCAAGGACTATTATATAGCTATATTAGACATGAACGTGGAATTGTTGGAGGGGTAGACATAGAGGTCAGTGGAATAGAATGAAGAACACATGAATAGGTACATACTCTCTTAATAATTTATATTAAAAGAAAAAATGTTCCTGAATCAATCAGATGATGGTGGTCATTTGAAGAAGAAAAGTCAGGCATGGAGCAGTCATGTTCTTATTTAGCATTGGTGGCCAGAGCTATAGAAAGCAGAAGGAAGGATAGATTGAACACTATTTTGGGAGAGATTGGGAGAGAGAGAGAATGATTGAGTTTTAGTTTCTGTAAGTTCCAGTTGCTTCTAGAATTTCCTCATTTCTCCAATTAATCCACATTATGTTTGAGGTACCTATAAAGGCTGTCTTATTGTTGTTGCCACTGTACTCCAGCTGTCAGCAACCACTTACAAAGGCAGATATACAAGTAACAAACAATTCAGCAAACTGCAGCTTTCGGGTATAGAAATGAGCGGAGACTTGCTGAGAATTCCAGGGTTCCAGGACAGGCCTCCAGGTTTCTGGGCGGAGTGTGATAGAACAGAAGTTTCCCAGGCGATATCAGAAGGCAAAGGTACATAGATGTAGGATTAAACTTAGAATTCTGACATGGTATATATGAGGCAATAAAAATCAGTGCTTTGTGAAGACAAGCAGATTGGGAATTTCATGTGCAACAGAGTCTCCCTGACCGGGGCTGGACACCAGCTCTAGAGTAAATCACCCTGGGCCAGTCACGTAACCCCTGTAGCCTCTAGTTAGTTCTGTGAAAGTAATAACAACAGTGGTTCCATAGGATGGCTGTAAGGATTAACACACAGCATAGCCTCTGAATGGTATGCTGAATCTTAAAAGAGCTTTATCAATGCTAATATGGTTGCTTTTAATTTTTGTTATCTGTGATTTGGAAAGGTTTTAAAGAATGTCTATAGATGTAGATGTTAAAGTATCATTTGCTAAAATTTCACAAATGGACATCCAAATGCATAATATTTTATTTGTCATTTGAAGTCACATGAACTTGGGGGAAAAAAGCCTAAATTAAAATTTCCACATGTTCATGGTGGAACAGTTTTAGTGATTTGCTCAATGCTGGCTTTTCTTAGTAGGAAGTTATTAATGTATACAAGGAAAGTAATGATTTAACCATCAGAAATGGATCATTGGGATTAATACACAAAATGTACATTAAATGATTTACAAAGTTTTAAATATTATATAAATATGCATGACCATCATTTATAATTTTTAGCTCCCTAAAGTAGTAGAAAAGAGTTTGAAAGAAATTCCATCTGACAAGCTAATACCTTTCTTCAACATTGGTTTACAAAATATAACTTCTCAGGAATCTTTCGGTTTATGTCATCATAATCTGCATTAGCAGAAGTACGAACAAAAATTAGCTGCATTTCTTAAATAGCTCTTTTCTGACGTGTAAGCAAAGCTATGGAATTGAAGATTGTGTGATAAGGAATCAAAAGGCACTAACTCAGTGGAAAGTATATAATGGTTTTAAAAATATGATACAATAATTGCTAAATATTCTGTTACATGTTACTAGACAGGCAGATAAATGTCATTGGTTGTGAAATCTGTAACTAAATGAAGCACGGCCATTTACCTCACTTACCATGATCCCCTAGATTGTGATGACTTTGAAATAGAGGTTTCCATGTGCTTCAGTTCACTGCTGTGAGCCTTCTCTAATCTCTGCCAAACAAAGTGAAATGAATAAAGAGAATTTTTCAAGTCCCTTTAAAGCTCATCAATATGTAAACCCCTGGGGAGTTAGCTTTCTTAGTTTGTGCACCAGGCCTCCACTCATGGGAGAATTGTCTTTCGGTGAGTTATGTGAAAGTTCCTTGCCATTGCTCTCAATCTTATTTTCCTCCAAAAGAAGAAAACCTGAAAAAAATGTTTAGGATATAAATGGGGAGGCGTAAGAGAAAAAACAAAACAAAACAGGTCATAAAGCTTAAGGTGTGGCAGAAAAAGATCATTGATAAATAGAGAGAGAGAGAGAGAGAGAGAGAGAGAGAGAGAGAGAGAATGGTGTTGGGACTATTTTATTTTATAGCTAAAACTCTACACCTTGGGAGACAGATACTATCATTCCAGACTAAAACTGACTTGGGGAGAGAGACTTTAAAACTATTTCATATAGAATTTTATTTACTTATTTTATTTTTTCAACTTATCTTTATTGTTGAATGTATTACAGATGTTCCTCATTTTCCCCCCAATGATCCCCTCCCCACTCCTGCCCCACCTCCTGCCTTTCCCCACACTGTTGTCTGTGTCTATTGATTATGCATATATGCATATAAGTTCTTTGGTTTATTTCTTCCTACCCTCCAACCTTCCTTCCCTTTGAGGTTTGTCAGTCTAGCAACCAATTTGTACTTCTTAATCCTTTCACCCTTTTCACTCATTCCCCCAACATCCTCCCATCTGGCAACCAACAAAATGTTCTCTGTATCTATGAGAATGTTTCTGTTCTGCCTGTTCATTTTGTTTGTAGATTCCATTGTCGATAGATATGTATTCATTGCCATTTTCTTCATATTTTTTATCTTTTTCTTCAAGAAAACCCTTCAACATTTCATATAATAATGGTTTGTTGGTGATAAACTCCTTTAGCCTTTCCTTGTCTGGGGAACTCTTTATATGGCCATTGATTCTAAATGCCAGCTTTGCAAAATAGAGTAATCTTGGTTGTAGGTTCTTGCTTTTCATCACTCTGAATATTTCTTGCCACTCCCTTCTGGCCTGCAAAGTTTCTTTGAGAAATCAGCTGACAGTCTTATGGGAACTCCCTTGCAGGTAACTAACTGCTTTTCTTTTGCTGCTTTTAAGATTCTCTCTTTGTCTTGAACCTTTTGCATTTTGATGATGATGTGTCTTGGTGTGGGCCTCTTGGGGTTCATCTTGTTTGGAACTCTCTGTGCTTCCTGAACTTGTATATCTGCTTCCTTCACCAAGTTAGGGAAGTCTTCTGCCATTATTGTTTCAAATAGGTTTTCGATTTCTTGTTCTCTCTTCTCCCTCTGGCATCCCCAAGATGCGAATGTTGGCACGCTTGTTGTCCCAGAGGCACCTTACACTATCCTCATTTTTTTGGATTCTTTTTTCTTTTTTGCTGTACTGATTGGGTGTTTTTTGCTTCCTTATATTCAAAATCGATGGTTTGCTTCTTGGCTTTACCTACTCTACTATTGAATCTGTGTAAATTATTCTTTTTTTCAGTTAGTGCCTCCTTCATTTTTGACTGTGAATCCTTCATTTCTGACTGGTCCTTTTTTATGCTCTTGAGGCCCTCACTAAGTTCACTGAGGTTCTCACTACGTTCATTGGGCATCCTTATAAGCAGTGTTTTGAACTCAGCATCTGTTAGGTTGCTAATCTCCATTTTGCTTAGTACTTTTCCTGGAGTTTTGTTCTGTTTTTTTTTTTCATTTGGGACCTGTTTCTTTGTCTCCTCATTTTGGCTGCCTCCCTGTGTTTGTTTCTATGTTTTACTTAACGAGAGGTATGGGGCTCGCTGAGACCAGGTGCTGCTTGTTTGAAAGAATTTAGGAAAACCTGAAGCAGGAACCAAGACAGGCCAATCCTATGGTAAAGCAATTGGCAACAGCGTGGGTGGGCCTGAAAGTTGGGTGGGGCAGGGCCTCAGGGAATCACCAGGGTAGGGCTAACATTGTGAGCCAGGTTGCTGGAGTCCCAGATATGGCGGTTGTCTGCCGCCCTATGGAAGGACTCACCAAAGAAAAAAAGGCTTTTGACAGCATGTCTATCCAGGAGAAAGCTCCCTATTCAGCCCTCATTTCTATGTTAAACAGCTCAGTTCTTTCCTGTATGTCTCTGGTGCCCCTCAAGCTGTTTCCTCTGTGAGCTTAGAGGGAGTAAATCCAGGTAAGTCTGTGTGTGGGCCCTTTAGAAGAAACTGCCTGGGGTTCCAATTGCCTCAGCCTCCCTCAGCCTCAGTTCCTGCTGTTTTTTCCAGCCAGAAGTTATGGGGATTCTCTTCCTGGCACTGGAACCCTGAGCTGGGTGCCTGTTATGGTAAAGGGAACCCCTCACTCCTCCGGGAGGACTTTCCCAGCTGAGATACCCTCTTGATTTTTATTTGCCACACGTGGGTGTGGGACCAGCCTTTCCACCTCCACCTCTCCTACCAGTCTGGATGTAGCTGCTTCTTTAATTTCATAGTTGTAGGACTTCCATTCAGCTTGATTTCAGGTGGCTTTGAATGACGGTTATTCTGTAGTTTAGTTGTAACTTTGATGTGGTTGTGGGAGGACACAATACTGCGTCTACCTATGCCACCATCTTGACCAGAAGTCATATAGAATTTTAAATTGCAATAATGTTCCAGTCTCTTCTCACTGGTCCAAGTCACCTCCAACCATTTACTATAATAATCAACCAAATCTACCTCTGGGATCACATGTCAACTCTCCTAGTACACCACCCTGCTCTGATGCTCTTTACATCCGTAGACATTGCCAGTATAGTTTGTTCTTGCCGTGCTCACAGCCTCTAGAGAGGGTCACATGCTGATATATTAACTTAATGAATGACTGAATAAACAAATTAATGGATAACATAAACAGACCAATGCAATGGATGGATGGATGAATAAGCAGATGGTTGTGTGACTTTTGGTCAAATTGAACTATACTGTTGTCATAAAAATCAAAACATAAAGTATTAACAATAAATACCCAGCACCCTCATTTTATAAAAGGCTTCTAATTATATACTTTATTGTTCTTTAAATCAGGATACCAGGGCAAATCTTCTTTCTCCTTTAAAATGATAAAAAATAAATTTGGGAGAAAAAAACAACACAACACTTTTTTAAATTCAAGAAATACTGAACTACAGATACCCTAAACGAGGAGAGACGAGATAAAATGGTGCTATCAACAGTGCACTTACACATCACTTCTAAAAAGGAGTTACTGATGAAAAGGAATTTCAAAGCCGTCCCCTTTACACCATTCTAAAACAGTTGATGTTCTTTCTTTCTTTTTTTCCCCTCCTCTGAGCTTTCAAAATACTCATGCCGATACTAAGGTTGTATTCAGTTTGTGAAATTAGTGACATAAAGCTTCTCCAGTCATCCCTGCTATCTAGCACAAAGATGCTAAAGGAGAAATGAAATCCTATTCTATATATTGCATTAAATTGGTCCCCAGCGGGGCACCTTAATTAAGATGTGCTTATTACCTGGGCCCAGATTAAGTGGCATGGACTGTATCAGACAGAAAGCAGGATTAGCTCAGGCCCTGATTTGCTAATGATAGCTAATGGCCTGTCACCTTCATGGTACACTTGTGGCCAGGGACTTTTTACTATTATGCAGGAGGTACTTTAATTTAACACGAAGAGTACACATAACCCTACTGCCCGTTCTTAAGTAAATACTTAAGTTTTTTTTTATCTTCACTCGAGAACATTTTTTCCATTTTTGTTGTTGTTGTTGTTCAGATAGAGTGGGAGGGAGAGAGAGAAAGAGAAACATCGATGTGAAAGGGACACATTGAGTGGTTGCCACTCACATGACCCTAACCAGGGCCAGGGACTAACTGCAACCGAGGTACGTGCCCTTATCTGGAACTGAACCCGGGTCTCTCTGGACTGCAGGCCGAGCTCTAACCGCTGAGCCAAACCAGCCAGGGCAAGATTTTTAAGTATCACTGTGCTAAAGTGAGATTCGCATCACACCCTCGCTTTATGCAATGCGGTGATGATGTGAACAGAACCTGGGAAAATAAGAAATGTTTCTTAGTTTAACTCTTTTTCCTTAATTCCAGTTATAGGCACACCCAAACACCCATGACATCATATTCCTGCCCACCCCATATATAACCTTCGCGACAACTCTTCACCTCCCCTCTCAAGCTAGCTAGCATCCTGGGAGGAAAAATCTATGACAGACCAAGCAGCTCTTGATGAAGTCAGAGCACAGGTCAGGTTTCAGTGCCCAAGAGCCAAGATGGCTATGATATTGCACCCCAAATGTCTAAAGGGATTTTTATATAACCTTTGTGATATCTGAGACAGAGATATATTTCCATTTGGGCCATCCTTACGACCACAGATTTTCACAGTCTTTTTTCCCCTTTCATTGTACTAGAGAGTACTTTCTATTTTGATGTGCAAAACTGAGGAGCAGCTACCCCAGTTGAGGAAAGATGTAAAAAAATCAGCTGATCAAAGTAGCAAGAGGCTTTCTCATCCGTAAACACCCTCTGGTTCATCCTCATCTACCTGTGAGTAAAATCTTATTGAGTTTCCTATTTTTCCTTACTCTTGAGTGCCTAGAAAACCCACATATAAACTAAATATTCATCTGGGTAGCATAGGTCCTATGAAACAGCCCATCAAACACCTTTGAAGTCAGCATTGCTGAAAGAGCCAAGCATAGTGACATAAATATTTGATGAAGGGGATTCAATTATTGGTGCTGCAACAATTATACAAATTGTAATGGTAATCTTCACTAGCAATGATAGTTTTAGAGGAAATGGCATTATATACTTCACTCAGAGAGAATAATAATGATATTAGCACAATTCTGACACTTGGCAAGCCAATCTCTTCAAAGCTGGGCTCACTTGGCAATTGGGACCCCAAGGATCCTTAGCAAGAACATATTTTTGTTGGCTGTCATTCAGTTACTGGAGTGTCAGAGAATATTTGGCATTTAATTCTATGCAAAGTGTTGTTACTGTTTTATTGTTGTATACCATATAAGCCTTGGAGCATGACGTGAAGTAATTTAACAACTGGAATAACAGGCATTTGGGACAAAACTAATTTTATAGGAAGGCTGATCACAGACACTCAACTTGTTCATAAAAATGTTACCTTGTTGAAGATCAAGCTATGAGAAGGAAAAGCCAGTTATGGGGAATTGTCCCTCAATTCTTATGACATGAAGTCTGATTTTCACAACAATATTATCTTAGTTCTAAGTACCAAGATGTGCCTTGGTCTTTCTTGCTGTGTCTCTGTACAGTTTCCAAGAAACAGTCAATGGAGTTAGTAAGTTTGTACATGTTTGAATGAGCTCTTCCCATGCTCTTATATCATAGGACAGTTCTACTGGTCACCTCTAAAAAGTGCTGAAATAGTCTCATCAGTGTATTAGACATGAAACAAAAACAGAAGAAAACACAAGTGAACAGGACAGGGTAAAAGCCATTTCCTATGATCAGAAACTATATTCGTTTCCTGGGTAATTAAACAGGTAGAGTCTCAAGAGTCAGTCTTCCTCACATTTCCTAAGTCCCCTCCCTTCAGTATCTGTTGGGAAGAGGAGGGTGCATCTTATGATCGCCCAGATTCACCCACCCTGCAGCTGCTTTTCTGGCTCCTCCTTACCCCTCCTAGCAGAAGCTGGTCAGTGTCAGTAACTGTCAGCACTGACAGGACTGTGACAATAAGAGAAGCCCGCGTGTGAGAAAAAACCATACTTGCCTTTATGGCCTATATTTTATCTTTCTTTAAAGACCTGCCCTGTGTTTTAGAATTCAATGACTCTTTGGACTGTAAGACCTGCAAGTTCTAGCTTCCAAAAATATTCTCTACACACCCACTGCTTACCACATTTGCTCATAACAACCCAATGCATGTACCTTAATCTTTCATCTGCGTTACTGGGATAGTTTTTCTTTTGGTCTTCCTACTTTTTCTGCCACATCCCTCTATCCAACAGTCAATATGATATATAAAAACATCAAATATGTGCAAATTATCATGTAGAATAAAATAAATGCACATATAAAACAAACCAATGATACACAATGTATGGGTAGATTTATAATGTATCTATCTCTCCCAGTACAATGTACACATGAAGACACAGGAACAAGGATCTTGGTCTAATTTATTCATTATTATACTTCCTAGTAACTAGATCACTTCCTACCACATTGTAGAACTCATTGTATATTTCATGAATTAATTAATTATAGAGTCTTCAACATCCCTATCTTTGTTCTCAAATTTTATAGAAAATTCTACATATTATCCTCAGGATTTGGTCTTGCCCCATGTCATCCTTCCTGGTAATGCTTCTGCCAATGTGAAATTAATTTGGTCCCCAAAACAAAATAAAAGTAAACTAAAAATGCAGGGGGAGTCTTCTGCAGGACAGTTCATTATGGGTTTTAGTAAAGCATAGCCCCAGAAAACAACCCCATGGATGTGATGCTCCAGGTCATCAGCTTTCTAATGAGCAGTTTAATTGCACACAAACACTCCTACACACATTCAATCTCACATACACAACAGGTACCTAAAAAGGATACATTCGAAACAACAGTCTGAACCTATTAAAAGAAGAAAAAACTCCTGAGCACCTCCATAATTTGAAAGCCACGTCTCTAGAATGTAGTCACTACTGTGTGTGACCCTCAGGGAGCTTGTGTTGGGGCTGCAGAGAGTCAGAAGCACACAGCACGGAAACATGCACAGTGCTCATTGCTTTTCCCTGTACGTAAAGCCAACTTGAGTTCTGAAACCATGGCCCGTAAGAGCATCTCACACTCTTAACCAAGGATGATCTTCCTTCCCAAAATCAGAAAAAAGATGATTTATTTTCCAGTGCCAACTAAAATACCAATGTTCCCTTTAACCTTGACATGTTTTAAGGATGGTCCAGTGCTTATATTATTAAAAATAAATGGTTCTTTGATGGTGTATTTATTATATTTTATTTCATTTTCTATGTATTTTACAATGTTTTGACATCTCCCCTTAGGCCATACAGAGCCAGTGCAAAACTGCACCAGCTTCTCAGCTCTAGCTAATTTCTGAGGGTAGCAGACAGCTTGCCTGGAACTTACCTTTCATGTGCAGATTGGCCGATCATGGCTGTGCCCCTACCCACCTTCTTATTTAAATCTCAGGCCAAGCCAATATTTCCCTTGACCTAGAGCAACCCAGTGCCAGGTATCACACAATGAAGGACAGCCCTTATGCCCTAAAGCTTACCAGAACTTAACTAGCCAGTCCTAAACCCTGTCCTGTGGAAACCCTAGAAAAGCTCCTGACCTTGGTTTCCCCTCACTCCTGCTTCTGCTTGACCAAAACTGGTATCTCTGCTGTGCTCCTATGTGATGTGGCATGTCCTCTTCTATCAGGAGACATAGAAATATATTCTTCTCACCCTGGCTGGGTAGCTCAGTGGGTTAGAGTGTCATCCAGATAAGCCAAGATTGTGGGTTCAATCCCCAAATATGGCACATATAAGAATCAACCAGTGATTTATGCAGATTAATGAAACAACATAAATAAATGGAACAATAAATTGAAGTTTCTCCCCCCTCAAATCAATAAATAAAAAATAAAATAAATAAATAAATTATTTGTCCAATGGCATTGACTTCTTCATGCAGGGATTCAGTCACCTCTATAACTTAAATTCCCACAGGTATGGTCATTTTAATGCAGGGGTCAATCGGGATTACAGTGTTCAGTCCAGAACACATTTGAAAAGGTTCCTTAATGAATTAGATCATATACAAACAGACATGTCCATGACTTGACCAGGAATTTACAGTAGAGATACTGTGGTCGAAGTGGGATATGTGCTCCTCCTGCTGTGCCCACCAGGGAAACCCAGTTTTCAAGAGAGGACGTTGTGACAGGATGGTCATGTGTAATTCACAACTTTGGTTTTCAGAAGTCTTTTCTTCCACAAGCATTTAGATCGTTTTAGTCACTCTACCTTTACCAGGTGCATCGAAAGCAAATTCCTCATCTCTGGAACATGAACTTAATTTCCTCTATCTTCCCCCCCCCCCCTTAACAGCTCCTTTCTGTGGCCCATTAATTCCACTTTGACACCTTAAAATAAGAGCAGAAAAAAAATCAAACACTTAGTTCTCCTGCCTCATCATTGAGTTTCCCAGATGACTGATGGAAGGGTAGGACCATTCATATGTTCCTGGAAGAAATCAGGTTTGTGCTTTGAGAATCAGGAGATTGAAAGTCAGAGAGGGCCTCGTGATTCATGATGGAGAACAGTAGGTGCTTGGATGGGTGGTACAAAAGAGAAAAAACATAGAGTTGGGGGTGAGGGTACTGTAATAACTTTAAGAACTAACCACTTACAAGAATAGTAAGCATATTTTCTTTAAAAATCAGCATGGATGACACTTAACTGCATGCATTATAGGACTTCTGTTAACCAGACTATTGTTCATTATTCAGTGGTTATCTGAGAATTAGAGTTTAATTATACAGGAGGAGCCATGCCTGGGTGACAATAAGCATTTTCTTATATTGCTGATGCTTTCTATGAGCTTTTTAAGAACTGTGTGGCACTCTAGCTTGACAGATGTGCTAACAGAGATAGATGAGACATTACATTCTGGGTTTTGTTTTAGTTGTTGTTTTGGATGAATACAAACACAGTTCTGTGTGACTGATATCCTATATTTTAGTATTTAGGGATTGAGTGGATTTTATAGTGAGACAGGCCCCATTTCATTTATGACGTCTGGACACTTTGTCTTCTTCATCATGAACACATGGTGCAGAGGTACAATTGGCAATGGGGCAAGACAAGGCAATGTCTAAGACTCAGCCAAAAAAAAAAAACCCCAAAACAAAAAAACCCAAATTGCATGACCTTGGGGCTGGATCCATGATCCAAACAGACTCTGTGATGGAGAGTTACAGGCAGAGGTTTGTTGGGGAATGTTTTCAGGAGGTAACTCCTGTAAGAAAGTGATAGAGGTGGAATTGGGCAGAGAGAGAAGCTGACAAACAAACAATCAATTCACAACTGAGGCTTCAGGAGACCCCTACAGGGAGCTCAGAAGCTTTGCCCTTTAGAGTTGCCCCATATGTGTGAAGGTGGCTGCACCTCCAGATCAGCCAAAAATAGCATGTGGCTCAGACAATGCCCAGTGGGAAACAGAGCCGTGAGCTGCGGGGCCTGTGTTGCCAGGAGATGAGGATGGATACTTTGATCCTGGAGAGGAATCCGGCCAGGGCACCATAGCTCAGCCTAGATCTGGAAATTTCGAGCCAAAGCACTAAGTGGAACCAGAATGTATATAGAAGAATTAGTTGTTGTTTTTAATTAAATTTTTTCCATTACAGTTTACATTCAATATTATCTTGTATTAGTCACAAGTGTACAGCATAGTGTTAGATAATCACATACATTACAAAGTCTTCCCCTTGATATTTCTAGTATCCACCTGGCACCATATACGGTTATTACAATATTACTGACTATATTTCCTATGCTGTACTTTACATCCCTGTGACTGTTTTGTTACTACCTATGTGTACCTCTCAATTCCTTCACTTTTTCCACCCAGTCCCCAAACCCCTCCCCTCTGACAACCATCAATTTGTTCTCTGTATCTATGAGTTTGTTTCTGTTTTATTTGTTGGTTTACATTGTTCTTTAGATTTCATGTGTAACGAAATCACATGATACCTGTTTTTCTCTGACTGACTTATTTCACTTAGTGTAATACCCTTAGGTCCACCCATGCTATTGCAAATGGCAAGATTTCATTCTTTTTGTGATTATCTAATATTCCATTGTATATACAGTCGGCCCTCATTTATCACGGTTAATCAGTTTCAGACCCTACCGGGACAAATGAATTTCTGTTAAGTAGGCTTCTTTATTTATACAAGTCATCCCTGCCACTTCGCGCTTCATCTTAGCAGCTTCACTCTATCTTGGGTTTTGAAAACCACAATAGTGAAGTCACAAAAGTCGAAGCACGAAGTGGTGAGGGACAACTGTATATACACAGCTTTTTTATCTACTCATCCCTTTTTAAAAATATATATATATATTTTTCTTTATTGATTTTAGAGAGAGAGGAGGGGAGAGGGAGAGAGAGATGAAAACATAGATGAGAGAAAACATCAACTGACTGCCTCCTGCACGCCCCCCACTGGGGATCAGTCCCACAACCTGGAAATGTGCCCTGACCAGGAATTGAATTGGCGACCTCTTGGTGCATGGGTCCACGCTCAACCACTGAGCCACAGCTGCTGGGCTATCCACTCATCTCTTGATGGGCACTTGGGTTGCTTCCATATCTTGGCTATTGTAAATAACACTGCAATGAACATAGGGGTGCATATATTCTTTCAAGTTAGTGTTTTGGGATTCTTTAGATTAGTTTCAAATGTGGAATGTAAACTTCTGAATGAGTTAGGAAGTCCAGAGAGTCCTCCTGCAGGAAGAGTAAAAGGCAACATTTTGGAATAAGGAGGTGGGACTAAGGAGGTCTTTATTAAGGTGAAGAGAACTGATTTACAGAGACTGACTGCAAGACTTTAGAATATCCATGTCCTGAAATGATTTAATTGGGCTAATAGAGGATGATGGTTTAATTAAACAAAGCTGAGATTTGGAAACAAATCAGATGTTTCATTATTAAAACAGTGAAGATTGATTTCATGTATGGAGCTACAAAAAATATTTTTTTCTTCACAAATAGGTATCCCTGTATTGAAACTGAAATATTTAAAAGAAGGAGGGAAGATGGATAGAGATAAATTTTAGTTGAGGAAGCACAAAACCTAGTGCATCAAGGAAGCATTCTAAGGGATTCACATCAAGGTTTCTCAAGAATGGCACTGTTGACATTTTGGACCAGACAATTATTTGTTGTAGGGCCTGTGCTGTGCTTTGTAGGATGTCCACAGTCCCCCTGGTCCCTACTTCATAGATGCCAGTGGCAATCCTACTTCCCCCAAAGTGATGGCAACCAAAAATGTCTGTAGATGTTGTCAGGTATCCCCCTTGGAGGCAAAACTACCCAGTGGAGAATTGTTAATTGAATTGCTCCTATTTCTTTTCATTTCAGTGAGGGTTACCAACTGTCCCAGTTTGCCCAGGGCTGAGCAGCTTCTCTGGATGTGAGGATTTCACTGCTAACCCTGGGAAAGTCCCAGGCAAACTGTTGATGTTGGTCACACTCATTGGGCTCCATGTGAGTGCAGTGTGTTGGACCTGGAGAAATATGTTATTCTATTAACTTAAATAATATGCAGCAAAATTGCCTAGCAAGAATTGTCTTTTGCACCTAAAATGAGCTTTTAATATCTCTGCACAATGTTGGGGTGACAACCTGCAATTAAGAAATGTGAATTCAATGTAATTTACATAATCTGGTAAAAGATATTTTACCAAAACTTGATTGTATGTAAAAATGAATAATACTGCCCTGGCCAGTTTGGCTCAGCAGTTAGAGTGTCGGCCTGTGGTCCAGAGAGACCCAGGTTTGGTTCCCACTAAGGTCATGTACCTCAGTTGCAGTTTGTCCCCTGCCCTGGTTGGGTCGTGTGGGTGGCAGCCACTTGATGTGTCCCTTTCTTTTTTTTTTTTATTTATTTATTTTTATTTTTTTTATCCTCACCCGAGGATATTTTTCCATTTTTTTGTACAGATAGAGTGGGAGGGAGAGAGAGGAAGGGAGAGAGAGACAGAAACATCGATGTGAAGGGACACATCGAGTGGCTGCCACCCGCACGACCAACCAGGGCCGGGGACAAACTGCAACCGAAGTACATGCCCTTAGCGGGAACCAAACCCGGGTCTTTCCGGACCGCAGGCTGACGCTCTAACCGCTGAGCCAAACCGGCCAGGGCTGATGTGTCCCTTTCAAGTAGATGTTTCTCTCTCTCCTTCTCTCTCCTTCCCACTCTGTCTGAACAAAAAACATGGAAAATGTCATCGGGTGAGGATTAAAAAAAAAGAAGAATACTGTTTTTCTTACAATAAAACTCTGAAATTCAGCTTTTAAAATGGTGTTGTATTTTAAGCATCTTAAGAGAAAATGGTTTTCATAAAGAAATTTTAAATCCAAACATTTAAATTAAAATTAAGCCCAATGATTAATAACTGACTTTTCACCAGAGTTTTCTCAAATAAATCACATTATTTATCCACTCCATTCATTTCCCCCAGTAAATTAAAGCAGTTGAAGAGAAAATGATGTACCCATACATGCTCAACTAGCATTATGCTTTTAATAGGTAGGCATCATAAATATAATAATGCAAACTCATTGAGAATTTACTAATAATCATAAAAGGAGGTCAAATATTGCCCTCATTACCAAAAATATTTTGTTTAATCATTAAACAAACACTTAATGAGATCCAATTATTTGCTAAGTACACTGTTAAGTGTTGAAGAGAAAACTTTTATAATACTTTCTCCATAAGATAGTAAACTTGATGGTCACCAATAAATGATCAATTGCTGCACATTAAGGTATGAGCAAAGATTAGTAATAACAATAACAATAAACTTTATTCTTTTACTATGTGTCAGGCATTATATATATATATATATATACATATATTTATATTAATAATCACAATAATCTTATAAAGTAAGTGTGAGGACTATTAATTTTAAATATTAAATGATATATCAAATTTGGTATGTTTATTTGTCCAAAGTCACATGGTTTGTAAATGATGGGGCCAACAGTTCAACTCTATGCTGAGCAACTATGCTTTTAAGTTCAACTCTGATTTCTAGAAAAATGCATTACCTCTACAATTTTATTTTTTATTAATTATATTCCATTGATATTTTAATGGATAACTGTAAGTACTGATTTTGCAAATATTATAACAATGTGTAGTATGTGTACAATAACCTGTCTTGGATTTTCCAAAGCAGCCTTAATTTTAAACACTTAGCATTGTTTTCAGACTGTATTTCTTTATTTATGGTTCAGAAGATGTGGGCACTCTAAGCAGCAATATTACTACTCTTTGTCCATTAGTGAAAGAGGTCCAAAGAAATGACTTATCCAGGGTCTCAGAGCTAGTACCTAGAAAACCTGAAATTAGAACCATCTAATTTCATCTGTGTCCAGAACATCTGTGTCGAGAGTACACTTTATCTAGTCCTCTGTCCATAAAGTTGTTAGGTAGAATGGCAAACATAACTACAAAAGAGATATGAGCTCACACGTGCATGCAATTTTTTTCTGTGGTTTTAGTAAACACTACAGGTCTTTTTTTTCTTACACTATCAATAGAAAGAGTGTTGGGCAGCAAGCAAAGAAAATATAATCCCTCTACCATCTTGTACCTTACTAATCAGGCAGACATGTCCAAGGGATAAAAGTATGAAAACTTTCTCATGATCTCCCTTACTTCCTTCTTACTTTCACTACTAAATATTTAGAAAATCTATTTGTTGCTTGGGTTTTTTATTTTTATTCTATTTTTAAAATTTTTTTTTTATTTTTTTTTGTTACAGATATTTCTCCTTTTTTATCCCATTGGCACCACCCTCCCCACCCCACCTCCTCCCCATCCCCGGCTTAGTTGTCCATGTCCATTGGTTATGCATACATGCATATAAGTTCTGTGGTTTATCTCTTTCCACCCCTCCCACCCCCTCTTCTGAGGGATGTCAGTCTGTGCCCTACTTCCATGTTTCTGGATCTACCGTATTCCTCAGACTGTTATGTTCATTATATTCTGTATATAAGTGAGATCATGTGGTATTTGTCTTTTCCTGCTTGGCTTATTTCACTTCAGTTCCAGATATTGTCATGACTCTCTTTGAAGGTGAGCAGGGTTCTGTTTTGCTTCTCATAGCTCCACAACCAGGTCTTCATAAGACAGGGTGGAAAATGAATGCTTCTTTGTGGCTCATGAGTCCATGGTTCATGGACATGTCTTCAGAATAGAGTATTAGATGTAGAGGTGAACGATACACTGTTTGCCTAGTTTGAACACCTGTTGACCTAGCAGCTCATTAGCAAATAAAGAGCAGAAATCCTGTTGTTGAACATTTGCTGTTGTTGTTTTTAATTTTCTTTTTGTTGTGGTACATTTTTAAACTGACCTAAAAGTAACAGTCAAGGTTCTCATGGGCCTGATTATAAGACAAGAATATGTATTGTATAGAAATGGGAGTCTGATGAGGGCAGGAGTTTAACTTACTCTGTGTCCTCAGCCCAGCAAAGTAAACACTGCATGCTGAGTGCTCAGCAAACCTCAGCTCTGTTGAATGGGAATGGGTTTCACATATCACAACAGAATCAACTGAATTACACATAAATTAAAATAATATAGTTATTTTTATGGATTCACAAGTTACATTAAAGTCTTTTATCCATTTTGAGTTTATTCTTGTGTATGGTGTAAGTTGGTGTTCTAGCTTCATTTTTTTGCAAGTAGCCGCCCAATTTTTCCAACACCATTTATTGAAGAGACTGTCTTGACTCCACTGTATGCTCTTGCCACCTTTGTCAAATATTAATTGAGCATATTGTCTTGGGTCAATTTCTGGGTTCTCTGTTCTGTTCCATTGATCTATCTGCCTGTTCTTATGCCAGTACCAGGCTGTTTTGATTACAGTGGCTTATTAGTATAACCTAACAGCTGGTAATGTGATCCCTCCGACTTTCTTCTTCTTTTTCAAGATTGCTGTGGCTATTCGGGGTCTTTTTGCTTCCATATAAACTTTTGGAGTGTTTGTTCTGGTTTTGTGAAGTAATGTCATTGGTATTTTGATGGGGATTGCATTGAATCTATAGATTTCTTTGGGTAGTATGGACATTTTAATAATGTTAATTCTTCCAATCTATGAACAAGGTATATACTTCCACTTTTTTATATCTTCCTCTATTTCTTTTTTCACTGTCCTATAGTTTTCTGCAAATAGATCCTTTACTTCTTTGGTTATTTTTATTCCTAGGTATCTTAATTTTTTTTTCTGCTATGGTAAATGGGATTGTCATTTTAGTTTCTCTTTCAGTGATTTCATCATTGATGTATAAGAATGCCATTGATTTCTTGATGTTAATTTTGTATCCTGCTACTTTGCCAAATTCATTTCTTAAGTCTAGTAGATTTTTGATGGAGTCTTTAGGGTTTTCTGTACAATAACATGTCATCTGCAAATAATGACAGTTTCACTTCCTCTTTTCCAATTTGGATCCCCTTTATTTTTTCTGTATGTCTAATTGCTGTGGCTAAGACTTCCAGTACTATGTTAAATAAGAGTGGCAAAAGTAGGCTTCCCTGTCTTGTTTTCATTCTTAAGGGGAATGCTTTAACGTAGGTAGCAAAATCTCAGCCATCATATGATACAACACCTAAGGCAACAGAAACAAAGGAGAAAAGGAACACATGGGACTACATCAAACTAAAAAGCTTCTGCACAGTAAAATAAACAATCATCAAAACGTAAAGGGGTCCCACTATATGGGAGACCATAACCGCCAATGATGCATCAGATAAGGGGTTAATTTCCATAATATATAGAGTGCTCATACAACTCAGCAAAAGGAAGACAAAGAACCCAATTAAAAACTGGGCAGAGGAACTAAATAGAAACCTCTCCAAACAGACATACAAATGGCCAAGAGACACATGAAAAAATGATCAATGTCACTAATCATCAGAGAAATGCAAATTAAAACAACAATGAGGTATCACCTCACACCTGTCAGAATGGCCGCCATCAACAAATCATCAAACAACAAGTGTTGGCGAGGGTGTGGAGAAAAGGGGACTCTAGTACACTGCTGGTGGCAATGCAGACTGGTGCAGCCACTGTGGAAAACACTATGGTGTTACCTCAAAATGTTAAAAATTGAACTTCCATTTGACCCAGTGATCCCACTTCTAGGAATATACCAATCAGGAAGAATATATGTACCCCCATGTTTGTAGCAGCACTATTTACAATAGCTAAGATCTGGAAACAGCCAAAATGTCCATCAGTAGATGAGTGGATTAAAAAGCTCTGGTATATGTACACAATGGAATACTATGCAATTGTAAGAAAGAAAGATCTCATATCCTTTGAGATGGCATGGAAGGACCTGGAGAGTATTATACTAAATAAAATAAGCCAAGCAGAGAAAGACAAATACCACACGATCCCACTTATTTGTAGAATATAATGAACTAAACAAACTGCTGAACAAAATTAACCTAGAGACTTAGAGGTGGGGTACAGACTGACAAGCCTCAGAGGAAGGGAGGTTTGTGGGGGAAGAGATAAACCACTGAACTTACATGCATGTATGTATGACCAATGAACATAGACAATAAAGCTGGGGATGGGGTAGGGAGGAAGGGAAGGAGGCTGTCAATGGGAGGGGGAATGAAAAACATCTGTAACAAAAAGAAATTAATAAATAAAAATATTTTAAAAATTAAAAACAAGAGCAGATAACTTAAAAAATAAAATAAAATAATAAATTTATAACTATCATGTAACAACTATCCTTATAACTATTTAAACTATATACAAGTAGTTTAAATATACATAATACTAGTATCTATACAGAGTACTATTGTATAGATCAGAAGGCGATCAAAGGAGCTTTGCATCTCTATTGGAAGGCATAATCCTTTTAACCAGTGACAGTGATACAAAGCAGGACAGACAGGGACTTGAGTTCCAGCCCAAGTTCTGACACTTACTAGGCCAGTAAAGATGGTCAGCATTTTGGCTCCTCTGCACACCATGTCCTATGCTTATAAAATTTACCAGCTGCATTTTCTTTCCAGATCTAAGGTGCTAATATTTTTTTGGTCATGAGCTAAGCCATGCCCATTTAGTTTTATGATGAGAAACCAGTTGCAAATTTTCTGACTTCAGAGTTTTCAAGAAAAAAAAACAAAAAACTCTAAGGTCTTTATTTTGAGCATGTTGTGGATGTAAAAAAATGAAGTCACCTCCACTTTTCTCCAAAATTCTCAGCACTCTTCTGCAGGTGGCTCCATCTGTTCCATTTCACAAACTCTGCTTTATTTTGTTAAGGGGTTTTGTTGAAATGCAAAGTAGTAATTACTGTTTGAGGTCCTAAAGGATAAAGATACAAGCAGGTGATTGTATTAAAAATTGGAAAAGGAACTATATTGACATTTATATCTAAAAATATAAAAAGGAAAGAACAGGAAGAAAATAATTTTTTATTATGCTCATCTGCCACTGGATTTTTTTACCCCTTCTGTCAACCTTCGTTGAAGTAGCTGTCCCTGTCAATTGTCTGTCACTGCTTAATGCTATTCTTAAAAAGATGCAAAAACTTTCTGAGTGACAAGGTAACTTCAACCAGCTTGGATTTCTGCCACTGTGGAAATTGTTTTTAAAAATGTATGCATCCTTCCCAGGCTCTTTGAGGCCTTAATTGCCTACAATGTCACCAGATCTATAAACTTTTTGCAAAGAGTCCCGTCTGAAAGGAGCTCTGTGTGAGTGTTAGTAGCATGTTCTTCCATAGGACATTTCTGCTCTTGCAAAAAATTCAAGAAGAAGGAAGACTTCCAAACTCATTTTATGAAGCCAGCATAATTCTAATTCCAAAACCAGAAAAAGACACAACAAAGAAAGAAAACTACAGGCCAATATCCCTGATGAACATAGATGCCAAAATCCTGAACAAAATACTAGCAAATCGGATCCAGCAATACACCAAAAAAATTATCCACCATGACCAAGTGGGATTCATCTCAGGGATGTAAGGCTGGTACAATATTCGCAAATCAATAAACGTGATACACCACATAAATAAAAGGAAGAATAAAAACCACATGATCATATCAATAGATGCCGAAAAAGCCTTCGACAAAATCCAGCATCCATTTCTGATAAAAACGCTCAGCAGTGTGGGAATAGAGGGGTCATATCTAGACAAAATAAAGGCCATATATGAGAGACTTATAGCCAACACCATACTCAATGGGAAAAAACTAAAAGCATTTCCCTTAAGAACAGGAACAAGGCAAGGATGCCCACTTTCGCCACTCTTATTTAACATAGTACTGGAAGTCTTAGCCACAGCAATCAGACAGGAAGAAAAAATAAAAGGGATCCAAATTGGAAAGGAGGAAATAAAACTGTCATTATTTGCAGATGACATGATACTATACATAGAAAACCCCAAAGACTCCATCAAAAGTTCACTAGACTTAATAAATAAATTTGGCAAAGTAGCAGGATACAAAATAAATGTCAAGAAATCGATGGCATTCTTATACACCAATGATGAACTCACAGAAAGAGAAACTAAGAAAACAATCCCATTTACCATTGTGGCAAAAAAATTAAGATACCTAGGAATAAACTTAACCAAAGAAATAAAGGACCTATTCACAGAAAACTACAGGCCATTGAAAAAAGAAATACAGGAAGATATAAAAAAGTGGAAGCACATACCCTGTTCATGGATTGGGAGAATTAACATCATTAAAATGTCCATATTACCCAAAGAAATCTATAGATTCAATGCAATCGCCATCAAAATACCAATGGCATACTTCACAGAATTAGAACAAGTACTTCAAAAGTTCATATGGAACAAAAAAGGCCTCGAATAGCCACAGAAGTTTTGAAAAGGAAGAACAAAGTTGGAGCAATCACATTACCAGATTTCAGCTTATACTACAAAGCCACTGTAATCAAAACTGCCTTGTATTGGCACAAGAACAGGCTAATAGACCAGTGGAACAGAACAGAGAACCCAGAAATGAACCCAAAGCAATAGGCTCAATTAATATTTGACAAAGGTGGCACGAGCATACAGTGGAGTAAGGACAGCCTCTTTAATAAATGGTGCTGGGAAAATTGGACAGCTACTTGCAGAAAAATGAAACTAGACCATCAGCTTACACCCTACACAAGAATAAACTCAAAATAGATAAAAGACTTAAACGTGACTCATGAATCCATAAAAATTCTAGAAGAAACTGTAGGCAACAAAATTTCAGACATCATATGCAGCAGAATTTTCACTGACACATCACCTAAGGCAATAGAAACAAAGGAGAAAATGAACACATGGGACTACATCAAACTCAAAAGCTTCTGCACAGCGAAAGATACAATCATCAAAATGGAAAGGCTACTCACTGTATGGGAGAGCATAATTGCCAATGATATATCAGATACGAGGTTAATTTCCAATATATATAGAGTGCTCATACAACTCCACAAAAGAAAGACTAAGAACCCAATTAAAAAATGGACAGAGGAGCTAAATAGACACCTCTCCAAACAGGACATACAAATGGCTAAGAGACATATGAAGAAATGCTCAACATCATTAATCATCAGAGAGATTCAAATTAAAACAACAATGAGGTATCACCTCATACCTGTCAGAATGGCCGCCATCAACAAATCATCAAACAAGTGTTGGAGAGGGTGTGGAGAAAAGAGGACTCTAGTGCACTGCTGGTGGGAATGCAGACTGGTGCAGCCAATATGGAAAACAATATGGTGCTATCTCAAAAAATTAAAAATTGAACTTCCATTTGACCCAGTGATCCCACTTCTAGGAATATACCCTAAGAAGCCTGAAACACCAATCAGAAAGAATATATGTACCCCCATGTTCGTAGCAGCACTATTTACAATAGCTAAGATCTGGAAACAGCCCAAGTGTCCATCAGTAGACGAATGGATAAAAATGCTGTGATACATATACACAATGGAGTACTACGCAGTTGTAAGAAGGAAAGATCTCTTATCCTTTGAGACTACATGGAGGGACCTTGAAAGTATCATCCTAAGTGAAACAAGCCAAACAGAGAAAGACAAGTTTCATATGATCTCACTTATTTGTGGAATATAATAAACATAACAGTCTGAAGACTGGGGTAGTCCCAGAGACGTGGAAGTGGGGTACAGACTGACAATCCCCAGAAGAGGGGGTGGTGGGGGAGAGATAAACCATAGAACTTATATGCATGTATGCATGAATAGTGGACATGGACAAGAAACTGGGGAAAGGGCAGGGAGGGAGGGGGAGGGGGAATTAGTGGGGGAAAAAGGAGAAACATCTGTAACAAAAATTAATTAATAAAAAAAAAAAAAAGACATTTCTGAATGAGTTCCAACATCTTCTTTGGTACACATCATTATGCGAGATTGAGACGTCCTATCCCCGTGGTCTGTTGGATTATTTTTTGATATTCTGAGTTGGCAGATGCAGCACAGAAAACTAGGGGAGTCACTATGCAGACTTTGAAGCCAGATTGATTTACAAACATGGAGTTTCCTTGTACTAATCCTGTGACCCCCTGGTACTTTATACCAGCTATGTTAACCTTGGGTTCTACTTGGTAAAACTGGAAGTCAAAAGTGCCTAACTCATGGTGAAGTACAATTGGACTTTATCCTTGGAATATTGTAGGCTATCAATCAACGGGCACTTCCCTTGCTTCGATAACTGTCTATAGAATCCATTAAGGGACCTTTCATAGGAAGCTCAACACATGAAACTCCAAGTACAAGCCATGGGTGTGGTAATAAAAATTCTTGAATATTGCTACCAAGTCCTTTAAAATATTCTGTGTGTTGTCTCTACATAACATGCTTCCTTGTCTAAATCCGTATGCCATTTACTCCTCTACCTTTCTCCCTTTCCCCTCTCTTTCCTTTCTTTCATGTGAGTGCTTGAGAAAATATGTTTAGAGAACCAACATAAAGCAGTGGATGGATCAGTACTGACATTTGTAGATACAGAACCTAAGACACAGATAGGTTGCAGAACCTATCCAAGTTCACTCGGCTGGAAAATGGCAGATCTGAGTTTACCAGTTCTCCCGGGTGTTTCTCCTTCACCAAGCAGCTGTGTTCAGCATTTCATGGCCATGCTATTGGTTTCTCTGATCAGTTGACACTAAACCTGCACTGCTCTTTTTTCTTAGGGAAGGGCTCATTTCAGGCCTAATAACTAGTATTAACAACCTTATACAAGGTTTTTTTAAAATGTGGGAATAATTTTGAGTTTAATTTCAAAGCAACCTTGAACTTGCTTTTCTACGCATGCTATGAAGAGGAAAATAGTCTTGCCCAAGGTCAATAAAGAATTGAAAAGTGTGGTTAATATAAAAGCAAAATTAGAAGCAGTTTTAGTGGTGATATGTCATGTGCAAGTCTATAAAATACTCATTATCACATTAGATAAACGAGTCTCTTAGAATGAAAGCTGTTTCTGACACTCTATCCATGTACCACTCTCCTGTGTGTCTTGCTCACTTTGTGTATTTTATTCATTAAATCAGTGCATGACACTTCCCACCCTATGCTTAAGAAGAATTTACATACATATGTGCATAACCAATGGACACAGACAATAGTGTGGTGAAGGCCTGGGGTGGGGCAGGGACTAGGAAGAGTAAAGTGGGGGGGCCTGGGGGGCATCTGTAAAACTTTCAACAAATAAATAAAAATAAAGAAAGAAAGCTATTGTGTTCCATAACTCAATAATTAGGGACAAAACCCATGTCATTCCAAAAACACCCCTTACACATTGGCTTAATGTATTTGAAAATACTGTCTCTGTTATACTATATTGTATATGAAACTAAGATTACTTGGTCATATATACTACGTCTATATCATATAGAAATAAATTCTTAATAAATGGCATCACATATTACATACAATATAATACATGGTAAGTGCTCGTTTATGTTATCTCTCATATTAATTATCATTATTGTCATTTTACAGATTTGAAATAGTTCAGCCCTGGCTGGTGTGGCTCAGTTGGTTGGGTCTTGCCCCATGTACCAAAAGGTCACTGGGTTGCAGGTTCCATTCCTAGTAGGTAAAGCAGCCAATTGATGTTTCTCTCTCACACTGATATTTCTCTCTCTCTCTCTCTCTCTCAAGTCAATAAAACTATATTTAAAAAAGAAAAAGGAGCTCAGAGAGGCATAATGGCATGTTCAGGCTAGAGAGCAGAGATAGAATTTAAACTCAGACTTGAAGGAATACCTGGTTTTAAAATAAGTGTATATCACCTCTAACTTTATTATATAGAATATCAACATATCAATAGATGCTGGTCACTACCAATGGCAGAAAATTCAAATTTAGTTTTTTCACAGCTTGAAGTCATCACCTCTGGATTTTTAGTGAAGTCAGATAAGGAAATATTTTAGCATAACTTAATTGTTTCTATTTCTAAGTCATTTCCATCAAGGAAAAAATGTAACTGCTTTGTGAGCTCTTTATGATGCACCTGTTTATTTGTTCCAGAAACCACACGCAGGGCTAGCTTCATGTCTCTTCAGCACTGTGGTCCTCCAGGTAGGGCAGGACTCTTTGGAGGAAAATTCTCTGCCCAGATTCTCTCTCCCCTGGGCATCTTACTGTCATGTGGCCACCACCAGCCAGATCACTGTGAGTGTTGTACTTTATACAAATGCAAGATTGTTGTAAATAATGGGACCCCAACAATGTCTCCAGAGGAATGTTATTTTCACCTGCTAAGACCCAATGGTTTGCCAGTGCTCAGGGCAAAGTCTAAAATGTCTTTGCTTAATTTAAGTCTTTCCACAGTGTGACTGGATTGGCAGCTGGATAGAGGAGTAACAGAGACAGGGAAGCCTGGCATCTTGACACTATTATGAAGCTGTGGATTTATCTTTGGTTGTAACTATCACAGACTCTGTGTCTTCCTGGGAATTCCTGGGGCCATTGACACAGTCACACCTGGCACCTAACTAGTCACTTCAGAAAAGGCACAGACTCTTAGGGAGAGAGGTAGGGTCTAGAGCAGTGGTTCTGCATGGCTCATTCCCACACCAACACCAGCTGCAGCACCTCTGGATTTGCTCAAGCCCAACTCCCAATCTCCTCGCAAGACCAACGGAATCAGAAATGTCTGGAGCTGGGCCTGGAAACCTGTGATTTAACAAGTTCTCCTGGTAATGTTGATGCACATGAAATTTTAAGAGCCGAACTTACTTAGTATAGTGCTTCTCAAATGTGGTTGTATTTTCAAGGTACTTGGCAAGATTCTAAAGTAACAACAATGAAACAAAAATATCTGAAGACAGAGCCTAAGTATTTGTTTGTCTCTCTGAGACTTTCTAAACTTCTCCCCATTAAATACCTAAATTTTTTTTTTTTTTTTTTAGCATATGTTATTTTATGGGATGGGTATTCACAGATAAAATTAAGAAAGATTCCCAAGAGGTGGGGGCAGAAACTTGAATAATGAACACCAGCATCCAAGGTGAGAAAATTATTTCAGGAACCAAAATCATATTTCTGGGATCAGGAGGTTATCTCTCTCCTTATTTGCCTCCTTGTGCTTAGTCAATGAGAATAAATAGTAGTAATTGTCTTTTAGGGTTGTTGTGAGAATTAAATTAGCTACAGAATAGCAAGAGACTACACAGTGCCTGGCACATAGGAAGCACTGACTACATGTTAACTCCTCTAATTGACCCTTTATGACCTCTTATATGCATCAGTACCTCCAGCCACCTCATCATCTCGCCCGCCACCCATGGCCAGCAAAACACCCTCAGAAACATAACATCCCTGGGCTTCCTCTGAGGTGACTTCTTTCTTCTACCTCAAGCTTTGAACTTCCAAAGGCAAAAGGAGCACAGGCCAGCCAGTAATCAGAGGGTCTCTGAACTCACCGGATCCTTACAGCCTCCTTGGATGTACTATTGTGTCAGTTTTACAGGAGAGAAAACAAGTTCCAAGAAGTAAAAGAGCTTGTCTAATTCACCCAGCAGACACACGGCATAGCTCTAAGACAACCCTTCTAGTTCAAGTCGTATACTCTCTCCACCACATTATGCACACCTGTGTAACTGTGATTTTTCATCACTGTAGGCAGGGCGCTGATGCTATTTCGTGCATGAAAAGTGAGAGTGACAGGAGGTGGGTGAAAGAGAAACAGAGCTGTGGAGGTGAAAGCAGGCAGGGCTCTCTGAGGAGACATGTCTGTCTATCCTCTGCTGACAGCGAGGGTGTTCAGAATTTGAGCACTACAGATAATGGGGTCCAACTCCATCTGAGAAAGAAACATGAAACATGAGATTGACGGCCTATGGCCCCTCTCTTAGAAAGCTCTGATAGGACTTGGAGTCTTCAAGAGGGGAAAGGTCTGGCCAGTCATCAAATGTGGCCCCATGATGACACAGAACACAAGTGTCTGAAGAATGATTTTCTTATAACTATCTAATAAGAGGCATGTATAGCAGGTTCTTCATCATAGATTACATTTTAAGGCAATGGTGTCTGTAAGAGAAATTATTACCTTGACGCCACTGTGATTAAAAGCAGCAGATAATTTTCGAATAGCATTCTTTACAATATGTAAATCAGACCATGATGGAGTGAGGGAAACGTTTTTATAATTCTGGAGGTTAGAAGACCAAAGTCAAGGTATCGGCTAGTTTGGCTTCTTCTGAAGACTCTTCCCCATGGCTTGTGTCCTCATGTGGCCTTTCTCTGTGCACCCACATATATGGTGTCTTTTTCTGCATCTAAATTTTGACTTCTTGTAAGGATACCAGTCAGATTGCATTAGAGTCACTCTAAGGGCTTCATTTTTATCTTAATCGCCTCTTCAAAGCACTATCTCTAAACACAGTCACCTTCTGAGTTGCTGAGAGTTAGGTTTCAATGTATGAAATTTGTGGGAACACAGTTTAGCCTGGAAACTCTATTATTAAGTGCTTTCTTTATTTCACAGAGTTGGCTGAGCACTTTTTAATAAAAGCAGTGTGTCTGTCATCTATGATATTTTCAGTAATATTTGACCAAGTACTTTACACACATTGTCATTTAAATCTCACAATATATTTAGTTAAATCAATCATTAAGCCTGCCTATAGAGGGAGAACAACCACAGAAAAACTAGATAAAATTTTCAAGATCCCACAGTTAAGAAGTAATTCAGCCAGAATTCTAACACAGATAATCATGTCTAAGCCCACTTCCTACATTCATTATCTCATTCATCATTGCATATCTATAAGGCTGCATCATAATTTACTTCTATACCTGGGCTTTACAAATACTCCAGTGACGTGAAATTTCTAGTCAATGTCACGTGTGTGGGACTCTACTTTTCCTCTAGTTGATATTAATATGTGTAAAACTACTGAAGAATAAACTACAAATAGTCTTATGTACATAAAATTATGAATGCAAATATCTTTAAACATATGATAATATATTATACATATATGCACATATTTATACATAAGAGTTAGCTGTTTTGTAAAATGACAAATTTTTTTCACAGTGCAGACTTGTTCTTTTCGGTGAATCTTATTGTTGCTTTTCAATGAAAGGAATTAATGACCAACTTCAGTTATTATAAAAGAAGACCATTACTAACATTTACTGAGGGTTTTCTACGTGCCAAAACCTGTGAACATTTACTTGGTCCCACCTTCCCTGCAAGTCTTAGGGGATCAGCACCTTACAAATAAGAAAACAGATATCTGGAGAAGTTATATAACAAATCAGAGAATTTGACTGATATTTGCAAAATTTCCCAAGAGATCCTAAGTTGGGGATTTTTAGGAAGTTGGTGCCTATTAGACATGAGCTGGACGAGGACTTCCAAAGCCCATGACAAACAGCCCTGTGACAATCTCTTCTGAAGACAGCAGGACAGCCCGACTCCAGAATGAAAAGGAAGCTCTACATTAAATAAACAACCCATCAAGGATGTTAAGAAATCAATTGTCACAAACCCAACAGAGCTTGCAATTTCAGTATTTTTAGATTACTGACTACCAAACTTCATGGTACATATGAATCAGCCTGTTGTAGACCAACGAGACAGACCAGACTCAGACTCCAAACTGGGTTCAAATTAAGAGAACTTTATTAGCCGCGTGGCAACAGTCCCATCTTACACAGAGGAGAGAGCAGCCCCGAGCTCAGGGGGAGGGTTGCTTATATAGTTGTCTTAGCCCCTGTTAAGGAATTTGGGTTAAGGGTATGCGAGCAAGCAAGCACGTACAGAAGCAGGTATTTGCAGTTAGCTGTTATGCCTGAGGAAACAATCAGTTTCTGTGTACACAAAGCAATGGTTATCTATACAATGTAGTGGTTATCTATTAGCAGATAGTTCTTGCCATTCCCTTAAAATCCAGGGGGCAAGGTCATGTGTTTGTCCTTTAAAGACAAGATGCTTATTTTAAAATATTTGTCTCTAACCCCAGGTCTCTGAAATTGTTATCCAATGATTTATTTTTAATGCTTACCTGAGGACATTTTTGCATTTATCTTTAGATAGAGTGGGAGAGAGAAAGGGAGAAAGAGAGAGAGAAAAACATCTATGTGAGAGGGACATATCAACTGGCTGCCAACCACCTGAAACTATTATACTTTATGAATTCCTCGTGCATAATTACTGTGGTAGTTTGCCCAATTCTATTTCATATTGTCTATATACCATATTCACCTTGGCTATTCAAATCAATACTGAGGAGTTTTAGGGGGTGGGGGGTTCTTTGTTTATAGTTATTGCTGTGGGCCATAATTTTCAGTGAATTGGTCGGCAGTAGGGCTTAGAAATCAGGACATTTTTAAAGCTCCCCAAATGTTTCTAATGGATAACAAAAAGAGCAGGGACTGACAGTTGTCTCCCAGGTATATTATATGGAGACAGGGAGATCTCAAAGACCAAACTGAGTCTCCAAGTGAAGGCATCCCTGTTAAAATGCTGCCATTGAAGATTATTTCCTCCAAGGTTAAGTACTGTCTTCTTCATGGATAACATAACACTTTGAAAATATAATACTACTATACTTAAAAGATCAGTTTAAAATTCCTATAATGAAAAAAGTTACAGAACTATAGACATTTTTTACTTAAAGGGAACTTTAAAAAAGGGATCTTTAAAGAAGAGAGATAGCTCTCCAAAATGGTGGCGGAGTGAATGGAAGTTATACAGACCATCTCCCAGGACCAAACTGGAATTACAATGAAAATAAAGACAAATCATCAGAAAAAGGCAACAGAAAAGTAGCTTGGAGGACCACATAATCAGGGACACTGACTCAATCTGGGTAGGCTTGCGGATACGCGAGAGGGGGGCTGGGAGCCCACAGTCGGCAGGGGCCTGAGCTGTGAGTGGTGCCCTTGGGTTAAATCCCTAGCAGCTCCAAAGCGCAGATTCCGGGAGAGAAGCTAAAATAGCAGCAGCTACTTACCTTGGGCTCCAGCAGAGGGAGGGCAGATTGGACTGGAAATGTGTGCAGACACTCAGGATTTGGAGAGTGTTCAGAGCTGCTACTGAGTTGCAGCCACACAGGACTGTGGTTATCTTACTCCTTCCCAGGGCTCTGGGGTGGGGCAGGAGCCCCTCCTGCCCAGATGCAACTCCACCTGGTGGCCATTGAAATGCTAATTGAGGCCCATTAACAACAGCATATGCCCCAACCTCAGGAAATCCTCTTCACCTGAGCACCTGAGGGAGTTTTTCATTCAACTGAGAAGCCAAGGTTCTTCAGGTAACCACTCCTGATATCATCCAGGCAAAAAGTGAAAGGATCACTGTACCATTTCCTGGGCTAGCAACTTTAGCCAGAAAAGTAAGACTTGACAGTGGTGAGTAACATGGGTCCTCCCTGGCTCATCCAAACCCAGGAGAGGGAGCCACAAACAAAAGAACACCAACAACCACAGGAAAAATTTGGCAGCTTCCAAAGCCCACTGTGATAGTCAAAATGGTGAAACATAGAAACAAAAGCCAAATTAAAGAACAAGAGACCTCTACAGAAGAGGAGATAAATGAAGTACAGTTAAGCAAGTTAACAGATCTAGAATTCAGAGCCATGATTTTGAGGAAGCTCAACAGCATGCGTAAGGACATGGGCACCACGAGTAAAGACATAGAAATATTGAATATCAAACAGTTGGAAATGAAAAACCACCAAGAAGAAATGAAGAATGACATATCAGAAATAAAAAAAACACATCGGAAAGTCTAAATAGCAGAATACAGGAAGCTGAGGACCGGATCAGTGAATTAGAAGACAGGGTAGAAAAAATCAACCAATCAGAAAACCAGAAGGAAAAGAAAATGATTAAAAAACAGGAAGACAGCTTAAGAGAACTGTGGGACAACAAAAAACGTAATAATATTTGCATCATAGGAGTTCCCAAAGAAGAAGAAAATGAGCAATATTTAGAGAATATATTCGAAGAAATACTGACAGAAAACTTCCCTAATTTGGTGAAGAAAGAAGGCATTCAAGTTCAAAAAGCACAGAGAGCCCCAAGTAAGAAGTATCCAAACAGGCCCACACCAAGACACACAGTAATTAAAATGCCAAAAATTAAAGACAAAGAGAGAATCCTAAAAGCAGCAAGAGATAAGCAACAGGTAACCTACAAAGGAAACCATAAAGCTCTCAGCTGACTTCTCAACAGAAACTCTATAGGCCAGAAGGGAATGACATGAGATAATGGAGGTCATGAAAAACAAGGATCTGAATGCAAGACTACTATACCCAGCAAGGCTATCATCAAAATCAAAGGACAAATAAAGAGTTTCCCAGACAAAAAAAATAAAAAAAAAAAGCTACAGGAATATATTAGCATCAAACCAGCACTGCAAGAAATGTTAAAAGCACTGTTGTAATTAGCAAGAGAGATAGGAAGAAAAATATAAATGGCAATAAATAAATACATATCAATAAACACCTTAAATGTAAATGAATTGAATGCTCTGATAAAAAGAAACAGAGTAGCTGATTAGATAAGAAAGCATAACTCATTTATATGTTGTTTAAAAGAGACCCACCTCACAACAGACTCACATAGGTTGAAAGTGAAGGGATGAAAAAATTTCTTCCAGGCAAACTGAAAGGAAAAAAAAAAAGATGGGGTAGCAAATACTCATATCTGATAAAATAGATTTCAAAATGAAGGCCATAACTGGAGACAAAGAAGGCCACTAAATAATATTGAAAGGATCTATCCAACAGGAAGATATAACCTTGATAAATATATATGCACCCAATATAGGACCACCAAAATATATTAAAAATCTTCTGGATGACTTCAATGGAGAAATTGATACCAATAAAATCATAGCAGGGGACTTCAACACCCCACTGACATCACTGGTTAGATCCTCTAGACAAAAAATTAGCAAGGAAACAGAGACTCTAAATGAAGCACTAGACCAAATGGATTTAATAGATATCTACAGAGAATTATACCCCAAATCTGTAGAATTCACATTCTTCTCCAAGTTCACATAGGACATTCCCAAAGATAGCCCACATGTTAGGACACAAACTAAGTATCTACAAGTTCAAGATGATTGAAATCATATCAAGCATCTTCTCACATCACAATGGCATGAAACTAGAAATCAATTGCAACGAGAACATGCAAAGATGTTTGAACACATGGAGGCTAAATAGCATGTTATTAAACAACAAATGGGTCAATGAGGAGATCAAGGAAGAAATTAAAAACGTCCTGGAATCCAATGAAAATGAAGACACAACAACACATACCCTATGGAATACAGCGAAAGCAGTTCTGAGAAGGAAATTCATACCCCTACAGCCCTACCTCATAAAGCAAGAAAAATCTCTAATAGACTACCTAACCTCACAACTTAAAGAACTAGAAAGCAAACAAAAAGAAAACCCTAGAGCAAGTAGAAGGAAGGAAATAGTAAAGATCAGAGCAGAAATAAATGCCATAGAGACAAAAAAATACAATTTAAAGGATCAATGAAAGAAAGAGCTGGTTTTTTTTAAAAGATAAACAAGGTTGATGGACCCATAGCTAGACTCACCAAGAAACAAAGAGAGAGTACCCAAATACAAAAAAAAAAACAGAAATAAAAGAGGAGAAGTAACAACTGATACCACAGATATACAGAAGATCGTTAATAACCAGTATGAATAATTATATGGCAACAAATTCCACAATCTAAGCAAAACTGACAAATTTCTAGAAACACATAATCTCCCAAAACTCGACCAGGAAGAGATAGAAAACATGTACAGACCAATATCAACAGAAGCAACTGAAGATGTAATCAAGACTCTCCCAGCTCACAAAAGCCGAGGCCCGATGGCTTCACGGGGGAGTTTTACCGAATATTCAAAAAAGAACTAACACCCATTCTCCTCAAACTATTTCAAAAAATTCAAGAAAAAGGAAGACTTCCAAACTTCTTATATGAGGCTTGCATAATTCTAATTCCAAAATCAGAAAAGGACATTACAAAGAAAGAAAACTCCAGGCCAATAACCCTGATAAACACAGATGCCAAAATCCTAAACAAAATACTAGCAAATTGGATCCAACAATACCTCAAAAAATTACTCACCACAACCAAGTGGAATTCATCCCAGGGATGCAAGGCTGGTACAATATTCACAAATCAATAAATGTGATACATCACAGAAATAAAATGAAGAATAAAAACTACATGATCATATCAAAGGATGCCGAAAAAGCCTTCTACAAAATCCAGCATCCATTTCTGATAAAACTGCTCAGCAATGTGGGAATAGAGGGATCATATCTCGACATAATAAAGGCCATATATGGAAGACCTACAGCCAACATCATACTCTATGGGCAAAAACTAAAAGCATTTTCCTTAAGAAGAGAAACAAGACAAGGATGCCCACTTTCACCACTCTTATTTAACATAGTACTAGAGTTCTTAGCCACAGCAATCAGACAGGAAGAAGAAATAAAAGGATCAAAATTGGAAAGGAGGAAGTGATACTGTCATTATTCTCAGATGACATGATCCTATACTTAGAAAATCCCAAAGACTCCATCAAAAAATTACTAGACTTAAATGAATTTGGCAAAGTAGCAGGATACAAAATAAATGTCAAGAAATCGATGGCATTCTTATACACCACTGATGAACTCACAGAAAAAGAAACTAAGAAATCAATCCCATTTACCATTGTGGCAAACAAATTAAGATACCTAGGAATAAACTTAACCAAAGAAATAAAGGACCTATTTGCAGAAAACTACAGGTCATTGCTAACAGAAATAGAGGAAGATATAAAGAAGTGGAAGCACATTCCTTGTTCATGGATTGGAAGATTAACATTATTAAAATGTCCATACTACCCAAAGCAATCTATGGATTCAATGCAATCGCCATCAAAATACCAACGACATAATTCACAGAACTAGAACAAATACTTCAAAAGTTCACATGGAACCAAAAAAGACCTCAAATAGCCACAGCAATCTCAAAAAAGAAGAACAAAGTAGGAGGGATCACATTACCAGATTTAGGTTATACTACAGAGCCACTGTAATCAAAACAGCCTGGTACTGGCAGAAGAACAGGCATATAGATCAGTGGAACAGAAGAGAGAACCCAGAAATGGACCCAAGGCAATATGCTCAATTAATATTTGATAAAGGTGGCAAGAGCATACAGCTGTGTAAAGACAGACTCTTTAATAAATGGTGTTGAAAAAATTGGACAGCTACATGCAAAAAAAAAAAAAATGAAACTAGACCATCAACTTATACCATACACAAGAATAAACTCAAAATGGATAAAAGACATAAATGTGACTCATGAATCTGTAAAATTCTAGAAGAAACTGTAGGCAACAAAATTTCAGACATCATACGCAGCAGAATTTTCACTGATACATTACCTAAGGCAACAGAGACAAAGGAGAAAATGAACACATGGGACTACATCAAACTCAAAAGCTTCTGCACAGCAAAAGATACAATCATCAAAATGGAAAGGTTACCCACTGTATGGGAGAGCATAATTGCCAATGCTATATCAGATAAGGGGTTAATTTTCAATATATGTAGAGTGCTCATAAAACTCCACAAAAGGAAGACAAAGAACCCAATTTAAAAAATGGGCAGAGTAACTAAATAGATACCTCTCCAAACAGGACATACAAATGGCTAAGAGACATATGAAGAAATGCTCAACATCACTAATCATCAGAGAGATGCAAATTAAAACAACAATGACATATCACCTCACACCTGTCAGAATGGCTGCCATCAACCGATCATCAAACAACAAGTGTTGACTAGGGTGTGGAGAAAAGGGGACTCTAGTACACTGCTGGTGGGAATGCAGACTGGTGCAGCCACTATGGAAAACAATATGGTGTTACCTCAAAAAATTAAAAATTGAACTTCCATTTGACCCAGTGATCCCACTTCTAGGAATATACCCTAAGAAGCCTGAAACACCAATCAGAAAGAATATGTACCCCCATGTTTGTAGCAGCACTATTTACAATAGCTAAGATCTGAAAACTGCCCAAATGTTCCTCAGCAGATGAATGGATAAAAAAGCAGTGATACATATATACAATGGAGTACTATGCAGCTGTAAGAAAGAAAGATCTCTCATCCTTTGAGACGTCATGGAGGGATGTGGAAAGTGTCATCCTAAGTGAAACAAGCGAAATAAAGAAAGACAAGTATCATATGATCTCACTTATTTGTGGAATATAATGAACATAACAGTCTGAGGAATGAGGTAGTTCCAGAGACGTGGAAATGGGGTACAGACTGACTATTCCTAGAAGAGTGGGTGGGGGAGAGTCATAATCCACAGAATTTATATGCATATATGCATGAACAATGGACATGTACAACAAAGCTGAGGAGAGGGTGGGAAAGGAGGGGGAGGGGGGCAATCAGTGGGGGGGGGGAAAGAAACATCTGCAACAAAAATAAATAAAATAATTAAACAAAAGAAATAGTTCTCTGGAAAAAAAAAAAGAGAGAGAGAGAGAGAGAGAGAGATTAAAAAATGAAAAAAACAAAAGAGACAAATTTGGAAGAGACCATAGTTGTGACATTTGGAGAGTTCTGTTTTGTCAGGTTTGGTGCTAGACTGTTAACGGGCATCACAATATTTAATCTTTCAATATTGCTGTGGCATGTGCATCATCACTGACACCTTATACAGCTAAGAAAACTGCCCACTAGCACTGTTGCACACTAGTTCCAGAAAAATGTGTGGGACTTTTCTATGGCAGGCAGTGATTTGGGCCTGAGATTCCTGGTGGGATGAAGAAATTCGCAGAGATTAAAGGGACCAAAGAAGTGATCATGGAGATATGAAGGTCATAAAACAAGACCATGGTAGCCCAAAAGGGAAACCTACATCCCCCATTCACAACCCCTCAGATGAACCTATCCCATTGGAATCCAGATGCCAACCAGGCATGTAAGAGACATGTGGTTTTCCTAATCCTTGCTTCATTTATCTACCTAAAAGCCTCCTTGCCACAGTTTAACAGTGTGTAGACCACTATCATCAGCATGGACAACATAAAGAGCAGTCTACCCTGTGAGGAATTATGCAATTCCATAAGCAAGAGGAGTTGACAAATACAAAGGAGTATCTGTGTAATGGCTATGAGTACAATCATTTTTGTGCAGATGGATGAAAAAAAAAATGAAGGAAGGAAGGAAAGAAGGGAGGAAAGGAGCAAAGAAGTAAAAATGTTGACTTTAGATCCATGAAAGAACTACATGGGGGAGAAAACCTAAAATATTGTACTCCCCACAGAGAACCCATCCTCCCCTATTTCCTCTTGTTGTTTTTTTTTCTGGAAAAACAAAGTCAATACCTTGTTAAGCCTACTGATGAGGATGCAGTGAGCCTTCACTTCTCCACACATCCACTTAACCCTTCCAAAAATTCCTGATGCCAAAGGAGCAGGTTATAAACCCCCCATTTTTCTCTGAATGCTATCATTGTGGGCCAATCTCTTTGAAAGTGTTTCCTAAAAATTATTACTTACTGACTAATAGAGGTTTCTCTGTCAACAGCAGAAATCCTACAGCATGTATTTACCCATGCTGCAAACACACAATACTTGTCCTCTTGTTTTTTCTTTTTTGGTCCGAACGATATTTTTGGGAAATAACAAAATAAATTTATACAAACACTTTTTTTTTTCCAGATCAATTGAGTAGCTCTATTTTTTCATTCTAGGATAACATTTTTACTGGTTATTTCTGTTGGGTGGGGCTATTAAAAGAGATAGGAAAAGTAGAATTCTAATTTCCTTTAATTCATCACCAGGCACCTGCCATGAGGCACAGAGACCTGAGAGTTTGCTATTGTGCTGTACGTGGCTTAGAATCTGCTCAGAAACCTTACATCCATCATACATCTTTTATTTCACTATATTTGCATTTTGATAGAGTTTTATATTTCTTTCTGAACTTTATAGCTTGGAGATAAAACAAGCTTGACATTGACCACTTGATATCAAAGAATGTACTGAACACTTACTCTTAAGAGAAAATTGGATCCATGATGTGACTGTCTCTATTTAATGTCACATGGCTACAACTTGTTAAGACCTGCTTTTCTTAAGGCTCTGAAATTACATTTATAATAAACGTTCAGCCCTGGCCGGTTTGGCTTAGTGGTTAGAGCGTCGGCCTGTGGACCAAAGAGTCCCGGGTTCGGTTCCCACTAAGTGCATGTATCTCGGTTGCCATTTGTCTCTGGCTCCGTTTGGGGTCGTGTGGGTGGCAGCCATTCGATGTGTCTCTCTCACATCGATTTTTTTCTCTCTCTACCTTCCTCTCTTCCTCCTACTCTATCTGAAGATAAATGCAAAAAAATGTCCTCAGGTGAGGATAAAAAAAGAGAAAATTCATTTTTAGTGTTCGGTGGATGCTTTAGTGTTCGGTAATGCTGTACATTATCTATAATTTTCTTTTGCCAGGCCAGTTTTTAATATAAAGTTCTAATGTAGTAATATTGTTTAATTAAATATACATCAACGTAAATTAATTTAAAAAAACTAACTGATTGATGTCTATAGTCTAGTTAACAGTATCATATCCATGTCGATGTCCTGGTTTGGATAATGATAAGTTATATAAGATGTTATCATTGGAGAAGCTGAGGGAACTCTATGTACTATTTATGAAAATTTCTGTACATGTATAATTCTTTTCAATTTAAATGTAAAGCAATTAACAATAAAAGAAGGAAACAAGCAGTAATACAAAGTGATAAATATACACTTTGGAACAATAAAATTTGGATTACTGGCTCCACCACTTAAGAGCTGACTTTTGGAGAGTTATTTAATTTCTCAAAGCCCAATTTTATTCCTCGCTAACATGATAGTAATAGTCTGGGTTGTGAAATTAAATTTTAAAAATTCTCCAATAAACCTTACTTGGAGAAGCTGCTAAAAATATGATGAGCCAACAACAAAAACAACAAAATTTGTGTTGAATTTTTTGCATTTAAAGATTATCTATACTACACACATCAGGCCTTAGGCAAAAGATATCTTTTAGGGTAACCTAACCTTTGAGTCCTTCGTACCTCTGAATTTCTTACCTATGTGTGTTCCTGTCCTGTGGCTTTAAGGTGATTTGAGGATAAATGACTAATACAAGAAGAAGAGTTTAATCTTTCTAGTCTCCCACTTCCCATCTTAATACCTCCCTATTGACCACAGGGTCAAGACACAGACATGTTGACTAAATGGATTACCACTGCAAGGCCCTCTGATGTTATAAAAGACATTCTTTCGAATGCCCTCTTTTACAAATAAAGCAGATAATCCATTGTAATTAAAGTAAACAATCCATTGCATTTCATCTTTTGGAATGAAAGCAAACACTAACTCCATAATCCCCAAGAGCCAAGCAGCCAGGATCCCCCCTCCCCCCACCCCCCTGTAATGATAGAAACATAGCATTAGAAAACACCATTTGAAAAAGGGCATCGAAGCTTCCTTTTTACTTGTTTCTTACCTAATATTGAGTATGCCAGTGCATTCCTAAAGAGTATCATCGTTATAGACAGAATTCTCTGAAAGGTGCTTCTGAAGCTGTATTGCATACTAATAAGGAGCACCAGCTACATTAAATGGACTAACATCTACCCAATAAATTACATTTAAAAATGTATTTACTAATGCAGATATGTATGTATAGCCCATTTAACTTCCTTTTAAAAGAAGCCACCCTTCTAGGAGAAATGGATCTCTTTGCCTCATAGTCATGATGGAATTTCATCCCTTTGGTGAAATTGTCTTGCTATTGTTTTTATTTTATCAGATCCTCAGTGAAGTGCTCACAATCAACCATAGACCAGTGGCTGAGAGCTGAAATTGATGGGACTCCTAGATGTATATATTCTTATCAGTTACATGGAGACCAATTCTAAATGCATATTTTTGGCCTTGATTTCCATAAGTGTTCTACACACTTTGACAACTGTATTTCAAAGTTGTAACTGCAGGGGACGTTGCTGAATAAAATGAGAGCTCCAACATGAACAAAAGAGTGCTGATGATGCAGGACGGATGACCTGATGAACGATTATGATCTTATCAGAGGACTGGGAGAAAGGCCGTGACTTTTGAAAATAAGACGATCAGGCACAAGAGGCTGGTGCAAAATCCTTCACTGTGATAAATAAATAAATAAATAAATAAATAAATAAATAAATAAATAAATAAATAAATATCTTTTTCTGATAAGTAACACTTTCAGCAATAAAACAAAATCACATTTTTTAAAGTGTTTATAATTTTGATTTGTCACTAAGCTGTTGAAACCTATGCAAAATCTAAATCTGTACTTTCCCACCAATTTCCCAAGTGATCTCAATTAAGTTATTTAGTACCTAATTCCACAGTATCTAATTCCACAATTTTATCTGTAAAATGAGAGAAATTAAAAAAAAAAAGCTATGCCAAATATTGTGAGTGAAATGATGCCAGCGTAAAAAATTTCTTCACATCACTTTGTAAAAGGGAAGCCACAATACCTTTTCCCCAAAATTGTATTAAATTGACTATCTGCTAAATTGATAAAAAAATTAGTTTCCGTGTCTTACCTCTACCATCCTGTCTTTGTTCATAGAGTCTCAGGATCATCTGAGATCTCTAAGAGTTGAAACATCAGTAGGGCGCTGAGCTAAAGCATGTGTGTAGAAACAGAAATAATTCTGGGGCTATCAGCTGATAGAACAACTGATGTCATCCCTACTAATCGAGGCCACATGCTGTGCTCTTGTATAGGGTGTTCCACTGCCAACCACTGTGGCCTATCTGAGCTACAGTGACGTTTCTGCAACCCAAATCCTGGGAAGAGGTCTTCTTAGAACATGTGAGAATTTATTCCGTAGGTAAAGTTCTTTCATCTGTGTTTTCTTTGAATAGGTTAACATAGTTGATGGCACCTTCAAGTCCCCCCTCCTAGACCAGTGGTTTTATATCCATACTGGCAAGGCTGTCTGCCTTGGGTGACTCCACAATCAATATCCAGACTTCTAAACCTAGGGAGTCCCTCTCCAGACATCAGTTTCTGTTTTCTTATACTATTTATCTCTTGAAACAGAAATAGGTTCCTCCGTAGCAATAGAGCTCTTGAGCTATAGTTGGGCCCTGGAACTCAGAAACACAAAAGCACAGTTGGAATGAACATAATAACTGTGACTTAATTTAAAAGGTCAAGCTCAAGCATATTCCTGAAAAACAGTTGCATGGTCTCTAAAATAATCCTATTTTAATTTAAAAGGAAAGGCATTTAAAATACTACCTAGTCTTTCTTTCTTATGGTAACTAGTCATAAACTCAGAGTAAAAGATTTAGATGGTATGACATTTGATTTTATGTGTCAACTTGGATGGACCACAGTGCCCAGATATTTGGTCAAACAGTTTTCTGGATGTTTCTGTGAAAGTATTTTTTGATGAGATTAATATTTAAATCAGTGGAATTTAAGTTAAACAGATTACCCTTCATAATGTGGGTGGGCCTGATCCGATTAGTTGAAGGTCACACTAGAACAAAGACTGACCTCCCTGCCAGCAGACAACCTGTGGATGCAAAATACATTCTTTCTCTGAGTCTCCACCCTGCTGACCAATTCTGCACATTTTAATTCACTAAGCCTTCACAATCATGTGAACTAATTCCTTAAAATTAACCAATCTCTCTCTCTTTCAAAAAAGAGAAGACAGAAAGAGATGCATACATACATACATAATATACTAACAAGATGTGTATATATAAATATAGGTGTAGATGTAGATTAGAGGTAGAAGTAGAAGTAGAGGTAGAGATAGATAGATGATAGATGATAGATAGATAGATAGATAGATAGATAGATAGATAGATAGATGATAGATAATTTCTTTGGAGAATCCAGACTAATAGAGAAGGCTTCCAAGCTCATTACTCACTGGAACAAAAATGAAATGAAATCTTCATCTGGGCACACTGCCACACTGCCAAACACCTGGTCTAATATACATATCAGTACTCTTCCATATAGAATAAAGTAAAACCCCTTAATAAACATTTGGTCTCATCACAGTCTAGTATCACATTGTCTCTGCAAACATATTTTCCACTAACCTTCATATTGTAGGTGATGAATTGCCTTGTCTTCTAATCTCCAAACATTCTCCTAGTATTCTTAAGATTTATTTTTAAACATTACAGATGTAGAGAGTAATCAAATGGGCATGGATCAACTTTAACCAGAGAAGCTCTACATTCATGTGCCTTGATTTCTACTTGTCACTAACACAGGATGTAATGGATTCTAGCTGCTGATTGTAGTACAGCAAATATCTTTACATACATCAACTTCCTCTAGCCTTATTGATGCAGATCATAAGATTAGTAACACTTTCCTTCAGATAATAACTATAACACATAAACATTGCGTGGATAATACTTAACTTAGATGATGCTTGGATAATTCAGTATTTTTTAAATTATTTTTAATGCAAGACTAATTGAGCATACTATTTTTAACCTTGATTTAGCCAAACTATAACATGAAATAATTGATTGTTTCCCAAACTCATAAACGTTCATTTCTTCACTCTTGATTTTTACCTATCAGCTTTTGTTAGTACTAAAGTATTTGCTGAAACTTTTCATGAAGAAAATCAAAGAGTCTCACAGGTACCTTACAAAGTACTCAACAGGACATTTAAAAAATGATTTGGGGGCATTGTAGAAATAACTAGATATCAATGTTTACCTGCCTAACTATTTTTATGCCATTTTTCAAAGATGGGCTGAAGATGGGAGAGAGAGGCTGGTTTTTAAAGGCTAAAATACATAAAGGTTCAGATTGTATATTTATTTTATTAAAAGCTCATGTGAATAGTTTCATCCATATAGTCAAGAAAACATCCATGGGTTAAAATACACCTGGTAATGTACAATTAAAGCTAACTATTAAATGCTTTCTTGTAAATTGGTATAGATCTTGGGATGGGCAAAAGTGGCAAGTCTTATGCAAGACCCCTAACATGAGGAAGTGTGAAGGGGACACATTTTTTCAGTTAGTTATTTCATGTCAGGAAAAACAACAGAAAAATGTATTTACTTCCTTTTCATGGATCGAGATAATAAACATTTAGAAATATTGAGCATTGCCTTCATCATTAGCTGAAGAAAAATGCTAAGGAAGGCAAAATTTTTGAGACCACAGGAAATACAGGAAGTCAGAATGAGGAAAAGCAAGGTAGCCAGGTTTGCCATAGCCATCAACATGCTGCCACACCCACCCTCCGGAGGTCCTGACCCACTCCACCTGGAGGGAGGTCCTGTGCAAATGAAAGGTACCTCTGATCCCAGTGTAGCAGCAGAGCTATGTCTTTGGGTGAGATCCAGGAGACAGTGAAATAAGGAATCATAAATTCTATTGGTGCTTTTGCCTACTAACAGAGAAAAATAAGGGGGCCTGTGAGTGTGGCAACCATTTCCATCTGCTCTCTTTATGTGTAACTGATGTAAGAAATTAGTGACTGCCAGAAGTCACTTGGTTTGCAATTACAGTGTTTAATGATATCAGTATAAAGTGGGAAAATGAGCCACTCTATACTAGAATGGAAAGCTCAAATGAAGGTGAAATCAACTTCTGAGATACTACATCACTTATGACATTCTTTGTCATTACCTAAAGCAAAGGGATATTCTCACTTTACTTACATAGCAGATGGAAAGTCCCTAAGACCTGCTGAGTGAGACACAATGAAGGAAACTATCCCAAAAGCTCACAAATTCTCACAATGGGTCACAAGAGTGGTTTTATTTGTTTCTCAGGAGTCAAATGGGCAGCTGTAATAGAAATTAAATATTACAAAGCTATTCCTATCAGAAATTAAACCTTGATCCTCAGTGCTTGTTCTGTGTCAAAATGAAGTGCAATCCTATTCATCATTGTTCTTGGTCTGATTCTGGTAGGTCCCACGTTCTGAGGGTCTCACTTTCTCCCAACCAGCAGGATACCCATCACATACATGCAGTGCAACCCTGAGTAAGCCATTTCAGTAAAGTGAGGGTCCGAAAAAGCATCTGTGGAGTGGATTTATTAATCTCTGCCTTAATGCACAGAATAAATGGTATGGTCACTGGACATAGAGGGTGAGAATGGCCTTGATTAACCAAGCACTTGTGAATATTAAAGGACAAGGTTAAAAAATCAAAGAGTGTGTTCCTTAAGCACAAGGGAAAAGTACATTTCTCTTCACAGAATATCTTTTTTGTCAACTAGGGAAGGAAAAAAGTCCACAAGACAAGCAACTATTTTAAATAAATATTTGTCTGTGGGTGGCAGTAGATTCTGGCAGAAAATGTAAGCATTTTGAAGAAAGGTGGATAAGAATTTGATGGCCCAATCTATCACTTACTAGCTACATAACTTAAATTTCATAACTTCTCAAAGTCTAAAATTTTTAATTGTAGAACAGAAATAATTCTAACAATTTCATTATACCACATTGAAAATTATGTAAATTAATGAACATGAAGAGTGTGGCATGCAATACATGATTAATAAATACTCATCTTTTTCTTGAAACCATCAAACCCTATACTTTTAGTAGGATTTTTTGTTTGGCAGGTCACTGGAATTCTAATAAAAGCTTTTTTATAAAAATTGTAGACAAATATAACTTCTCAAGGTTCCCAGATGACTGGTAAATCTATTAATAGATGCATGCGTTTTCCATGCTCCCTGGCTTACACTCAGTTAATAGACACCAGGGAGGCATTTAGGGTACTCTGAAAATTCTTCAGACAGTTTGAGCAAAAATTCACAGAATATCTTCTGTGAAAATATTCAAGGAAGCATTTTTTTGGAGTCTAGTTGTATAGCAACTATCACTTCCTTTCTGAAAGGAACGACTAGAGTGTACAATCATAATAAAACACTAGATGCATATATTGGCAACGCAGAGCTTTGTTCTGCCACAGCTGAGCTAATGTCATCGAAGGTGTGATCATTGGCTCCCATTCTCAGTTTAAACAACCCTCCTGGGTCTGGGTGCATGGAGCACCAGGAAGTGGTACAGAACTTTGGGGCCCCAAAATGAGGCATTTGGGATATTTCTACTCTTGAACCCCTCAACTAATAAATATTTTGTCAACTTTTTTAGACACATTCTCCTCTGAAGACTTTGGAAATTAAAAATATTTGTCCTTATTGAGGACATGTAATAATGTAAAATCCTTTTAATCATTAGGGTGTCTTTTTGAGTTATTATAAAAATGAATATTAGGGGGGAAATAAACTCATTTTTATATACAACCAAGTTTCACATTTATTACAATGAATAATCATATTATTAATAGCCATAATTACCATAGTTTTGCAAAATGTACTAACTTGGGAATTTACACAGGATTATATATAACTACCTTTTTGAATAAAATGTCTTCCACTAAGCATTTATTTTAAAATATTAAAATTACCCTTTCAGAGTTTCTAAAAAAACATGTAATGCAAATCAATGACATAATAAAACACTCTTTGTCTTTACTTGGAGGCAAACTAGAAAAATTGAAATAATTTCTTTATCGAAGACCTGATTATTTGGTGTGTTGGTTGTAGAAACTAAGAATTTCATGGGCCTGCTCCATTTTTAAGAGTTGGTAACATTCAGAGGCTTACCTGTTTATAGAATGGTGTGTAGAGCCCAGAGGATGTGTGACAAAGACGTGTTCTGAGCCCAGTCATATTGAATATGTGCTCTCACAACGAAGAGGGTGCCATGCCACAGATACCTCTGAAAGGAAAAAGCCAGGCCTTGTTGGAACACCCAGGTTTCCACTGAGAGACAAACCTCTTGCTATAACTTTCATTTCCCATGTTGAGCATGGCAGATTTTGTTCTGCACTGATCTTTTCAATGACAAATTTAATTGAACTTGGTGTGTCTATGAGGGAGCAGTACCATTGTGGATGGGAGCTGAGGATTCCTTCTGAGGGCAGGTGTATACTTTCGGACAGGTATGGTCACAGACCACAGGTGTATAAAAGCAAAACAAATATCCAAGTGCAAGTGTCCTGCTCTTACACTCCTACAGGGGTTCTGGGGAATCAGATGTCTCAGGATATTTCAATGCAGGGCTCGGGAGGATGGGGGCTCTGATGACTGTATCCACTGCCCCTGTTTTTTCTGCAGTTCCAGCTTCCCTGCATTCTTGGCCCCTCTGTATTTAGATGTGCACATAGTATGTATACTGAACACATGTTATTTGTCAGACCCTTTGTAAAGAACCATGGATTCATAGATGAATAAGAGCAAAGTGCTGCCCACAAGGCATCGACAGACTTGTTTGTACTGGAGAACTTGCACATGGATGATAGAGACCAGGATGGTAACAGCCCTGATGGAGGTGGGGAATTGTAGAGAAAGGGACTAAGTCAGGTAAGGAGAAAATAGGGTTTGGGAAATCGTCTTTTATCAAATGTCAGGCCTTGTCTGGAGATCCTCTTGGAGGAGCCAACTACCAGTTTCTACTTGGGAGAAATTTATTATCTCCACTGCCCCTCCACCCTCGCTCTACAAGCAACAGTGATGGCAGCAGCACAGTCAGCACATTCAGTGCCAAGTGGGTGGCATCCTTCCTAATGCTGGAGTGCAGTAAATTAGATGGAGCTCCTTCCTCAGAGGAGAGGGGAGCATCCTGGAACAGATTACATCTGAGTTAAACATTGAAGAATGAGAGTTGACCAGACAGGGAGAAAGGGACGTTTATTCCAGGAAGAGGCATATTCATGTCTCTCTGGTCAAGAAGGCATGGCCAAAGTTCTGTTTCTAGGTCATAATATGTTGGTTTGGATTCAGCAGGGTTAGTTAAGGGTCACAAATGAGAACTGTCTCAAAAAAAAAAATAATAATAGTGATATTAAAGGGCTATTGTAGGAAAAACAAAATGCAATGAGGACAATGCCTTTCTTTGGGAAAGGGGAAATGATTCCTGTCTCTACCACAGGGGCAGGGTGAGTGTCTATAACTCAGAGTTTTCAGAAGAAATGAATGAGATCAACTTCTTGTCCCCATGCCTGGGGACTCATTAGCAGTTAATAAATATAGTTCCTTCTCTCCTCATACCTCTCCCAAGCATTCTTTTTCAGTGAAAATGGTCTGAGGACCTCATTTGTATGTCAGTAAACATCCTTAAAAAAGTATGCAGGAACTTTGTCAGAAGAAAGATATTGAATAGAAAAGAAAGATGTTGCTTGGTGTAATATATTAGTTTCATTCTATTCATGGCCCTAAATGCTGACTTATAAAAGACAAGCAAACAAATGTATTTCTTCAGTCTTGCCTAGCTTTTATGTATATGACACATGAATAATGTAAAAAGGTGACCTCTGGGCTGGCTTGCTCTCTCTTTCCCTTATTTCCCAGTACCCTTTCTGCATTCAAAGAATGTCATTGTCTTATGAAAAGAGGACCACATTGCATTTTCAAGATAGGTAAAAGCTGATCTGTAATTCTAGTTAGAGCCCACATAGTGCTTACTGCATCTTGACATGATTCTGATGCATTAACTTAACCTTAATTACAAGTCTATGAGTTCAGTCCTGTTATTATTCCCATTTTAAAGAGGAACCACAACAAATAAGATGTATAAAGTCACACATCAAGTAGGCAGTACAGTCTGAACTTGAACCCAGACAGTGATGTTTGGGTGTCTATGCTTCTAACCCTATTCTAAAGTGAAAAAAAAAAAAAAAAAATATATATATATATATATATATATATATATATATATATATGGTAAAGAAATCAACAGAGTGCATTTTTTCAATGCCTCTCTTCTTCTCTCCAAACTCAGATATAAGGTTGGGTTTAAATAAGTCATCTAACACTCCCTAGGCAACCTTCTGGAAAAGTAAGAGAGTAATGTGTGGGTGTGTGTGTGTGTGTGTGGTGTGTGTGGTGTGTGTGTGTAAAGATGCTTGTCTGTGCACGAAAGATGCAGATCCACAGAAGGTCAAAACAAAGCAAACACATGCCCACCATTGCCTCTGTTGTTTCCAGTGAGCCCCGCGGCACATCGCCAATGTGGACACCATTGTGTCCCCTCCACCCGTAAAGAAACTGAACACAGAGTTGGCTAGGAGACCTTCCCTAGGTGGCAGAGTTGAATGTGGCGGAGCCAGAATGTTAGTACTGATGTCTGTGTGAAAGAGGAGATAGTCGTATGAGAGCACTTCACAGGAAGCACCACATTTGCTGGAATTGAGGGTCGAGTCAGAGAAGGCTTTCCTGAAGAAAGAGTATGGGCCCCAAGCTCTGAAGAATAAGGGGCATCAACTCACAAGGGAGGAGCAGAGTGAGCACAGAGAGCCTGGCTTGCATGGGCAACCAAGAACAGGCTGGAATTTGCCACCACAGAGAAGCAGGGGTTGGTGCAGGAGGACAGGTAGGTAGGAACCAGATATGCAGCATCTTGTGGGATATGACAATGATGCTAATCTGTATACAAGAGGAACAGATAACCACAGCAGGGGTGTGAAGAACATCTTGAATGGAGTGGGATGAGGTGGAGAGTAACAGGTGTGAAATTCACAGGGACAGATTTACCTTTCTGAAAGTTGACCCTACAGGTAGAAGGTCTGTCACAGTGGATTCATGTACACAGTTATGGAGCCCTTGTAATAACGTAGTCAAGACATGGTGGACAATTAGGAGAGAACAATGGCAGGTGGTGTGAACAGACATATTTGAGAAACTGTAAAAGTCATTGGAACTTACTGAGAGATTAGGTGGTGGCCAGAGAGACTGAGAAGGGCAAACGAGACTCCTGGCTGGGTGGACTGCCACCTCCCTCCCTGCGAGGAGAAACGTGGTTTGGAATGACTCACCAGTCTGGAGACATGAAATGGAGAAATTTTAAAGGGTTCTGAGCAACATGCATGTATTTATATCAAAACTTTTTCACACACCCACCTATGGGCATTGAAAGGAAGAAAAGCATCATAAAAGCAGCACAGTAGAATCTGGTAAGCTGCACCCACAGCAATCATATAGTGGACAGAAAAATCTCCACTGTTTCTAGATTCTCTACAGCTGATTCCCTAACTGTCCTGAACCTGAGAAGCAGGCAAGCACATGAGACTGCTAATTTCTCTAAGAAGTTAATTTTTTCCTCTCTAACACTGATTCATTTCTGAGACAGAAGGGCAGGCTAGGCATGCCAGCCACTGTAGATACCACCCAAAACCTTTCCTCATTTTACAGATGAGAAAACAGACTCAGGAAGTGGATTGCATATGTGTCATTCTACATAATAGTTCTACTGAACTGTCAGGGATCATGCAATTCTGATAGGATGTGAGGTCGCCATCCTTTATACCTTCTATACCATTACCCATGGGCCAAGGCTGCCCCATGGATTAAATATTGTACGCTCAAATGCTGACATTCACGAGACACTTTCCTTAATGTCTTTTTGCTTCTTTATGGAGTATTTGGTAGATTCAGTAATGTTATAGATATGAAGCAATGCCAAATCCAATATTCTATCATTTAACTTACTCAAAATCACTATATTTTTAACTTACTTAAAATAATTATATTTTATTTTCTAAACTTTGATTTTCTTTTACATTATGTCTTTTTCTTTTTATTTTAAATGATAGCAATTGTGTTTTGCTTAAGATTCATATCAAAAGGAAGATTTGATAGTTTATTCATCTGTGTGTATGTATGTTATGTGTGTGTATGGGCATAAATTTCACTTAAAAAATTTAAACAATGATACATAGTTAGGAATGGAAACTAGCATAGATCATGGATAGTGGGTGATTACGTAGATGACTCGCACACAGAACTTGATATGATTTGTCTTCTTGCTTGCACACTAATCTTAAAGAGCCTGGAAAATAAAATTTTATTTTATTTAAAAAATAAAAACTGTGCATTGGGAAAATGACACACTATTACACCACCTAACTTTAGGGTTTCACTTAGAGTTGAAAGAACAAACCTGGACACTCCAATGACAAGACCTACCCTACATACTTGCCGAGTTTAGTGTAGAGGAAGGCCTGGGTCCAGGCTTCAGAGAGCAGTGAGACTTTCTGGATTCCAGTACTCATTATTCATGCCCAAACTTTATGGCTTAGGGTAAAATGCTGAAGTCTCTGAACTTAAGTTTTCTACTTTGTAAATCAGGATAATAATTGCGTTTACTTTGTAGTGATCTTGGGAATAAATGTAGTGAAGTACTCAGGGTTGTTCCTGGCATAAATGTTAACAATGCTGAGGACCACGATGAATATGTGCATGAACAGTTGAGGAATATCTGGGCCAAAGATAACCAGGTTTACAATGGTATTCTGAATAATGCTTAGTTATGTCTGCAAAGAATACATGATTACTAGGCAGGCAGACAATATCTTCTGTACGTCTGTCCCTTTTGCTCTAGTTTACTATTCAATTGATTAGCCTCAGAAAAAATATACAATAAAATGTGTATAATTAATTAATTGAGTATATATTATACATAGGTTTACAGTTGTTTGTATGCAAAATAATGCAATAATTAATGAATAATAAACTCTTTGTTTTTCATATTCACCACCCTGTATACTCACATCTAATGTATCTCATATATGTGTTTAAATTTTTTTCATTAAGACCATGAGCATTAGGGGATATTGATCAATAGGAAAACTGACATGAGATGACTGAGTTTGCACTGGGCACTGGCATGATGCTACTTGAAGATTTAGGTGGAAGATGGTTTTGTGGAAATAATGTGGGCTTTCATCTAAACCTAGGCCATGCCAAATTTCAGGATTTGTTCTGTTTTCTTTGGGAAAGTTATGTCACCTCTGTAACCCACCTCATTTCAAAAACGAGAGTTCTATAACCTATCATGTAGTCTTTGAAACAGATGACAAATACATCAAGGCCAGGTGTACACGTGGTGCTCAAACAGTGTTGATACCCAATCCTTTGGCGTCAATTCACAACACAAACAACGCAGAACCACTGGGCCTTTCAGCGAACTATTTAACAAGTAGGTGGATTTCAGAGCATAAAGCGAAAGATCTATGAACTGGGAGTCAGGAGTCCTTGGTTTTATTTCACCTCTGAGCACTTGTGGTTCCAACCACTCTCCACCCCCTAAGTGGGAAGAATGTGACATGGAACTTGTGTGCCAAGGCCTGGCTGGAAGCAGTGCTTTGGCACTCCCTGTGCGACCCTAAGTGAGCATCTCTAAAATAAACCAGTCTGCGCCGTCCAGCTCTGAAATGGTATACTTACTGACACCTCATTTTCGGATTAATTTCAAAATGCATCTCACCTTGTTTTTTCCCCTGAGTATGTGTCTTAACCTGGTGCATATGTGGGTAGTTGGTAGGAAGTATGAGGAAAGGCGGCCCCACTAGTTTCAATTGGCACTTGAATCCTAAATCCAGCAGATTTTCTGTTAGAGTTGACTTGGAAGAATTTGTGGTAGTTTGTGCATCTTTTAAAAATAATTCCTTCCTCTGTTCTCAATGGAAAGAATTGTGTGTCCCGTCAATGGCTGTCTGCCACCGCCCGGAGATTGTTTAGGGCTCACTGTGCCTTTTCCATTTGAAGAGTCGTGCATTTGCCTTTGGAGCGCTGGCAGCCGGCCCCCTCCCCCTGCCTCACAATAATGAGTGGTAGTGCGCTGCAGAGGGAGTGGTCCTGGGTGACAAGGACTATGCAGATCTCAGAAAATAAACTGACATCCCTAGAATGGGTCGAACTTCCAGAGGATTACAATAAAAGATCCCATTATGTGCTGAGCCATTATAAACAGCCCGATGCCAGTGGCTCAGTTTCCACATGCAATATTCATAAAAGTGATCACTGTTACCATTGCAGAGTCTTCCCATGTACCCATTACATTGTACACACATTACTTTACACATGTGGAAATGTAGGTCAATAGAAGTAAAGATATTTTATCTTCAAAATGGGGATATAAACCCAAGTCCTACTGTACCTTTGCTTGATAAAGTTTCCTCTTCAGCAAATTGTATAGCTTCCTGTTCTGGTGGCCATACCATCTATTTGAGGAGGAAAATCTCTCTGAACAAAAGAGAAAAAAAATGAACAAAGGTAAATGAAAGAGTGGTGCAAACAAACATAGAACCCCCCTCCCCCTCAAATTATCTTGTCCAAGTAGATGAAAAGAAAAAAAGGAAGAAGGAAGGAAAGAAAGGATATAGACCAGAAGACAAAGAAAACTATTGCAGAAGAGCTGAGAGCCAAAAGCCAAGTCCGAGAGGTGGGAATTTTGTGTGACAATGCCGAAGGGGGTTGGCTTGTATGCACCTTAAAATGTAACTTTTTTTTGTTTGTTTTTTGTTTTTTAAGGAATGCATATCAGTGTCTCTTTTGATTAGTAAGTCACTGTTATCACTGTCTTCCTTGTGGCTTTTAATAATCATTCTTGAAACAGAGGTGTTCTTGCAGACATATTGGGCTGTGCTCTTCTTACTTGACCGATTATTTAATTCACCCCAAGGCTGTCTGTCTGTCTGTAAGCCAAGGTGTTCATGCAGATTGAAAGCCAAGAAAGCTAAGAATTACAGTGACATCTTAGAGAAAATTAACTTATATAATGACCCTGTCAATCTACCCTTCCCCCAAACTCCATTTCGTTGGTTTGTACAAAACTGGATCCAATGTTCATTGGGTTTGCTCATTCCGATGCATCCATCAACTGTTCTGGCTTCCTTGAACTCCTACTAAGTGCTAGGCATAGATAAGTGCCACAGGAAATATAAAGAGCATCCCCACCACCCACAAGAGGTGTACACATTATAGACTGAACGTGTCCTGCTAGACTTTACATGGAAGCCCTACTGCCCAATGTGATGGTATTTGGAGATGGAGCCTTTGGGAGGTAACTGGGTTTAAATGAGGTCATGAGGGTGGTGTGCTCATAATGGGATTACTGTCTTCTTACAAAGAGGAAGAGATATGAGAGCCTGTCTCTTCTTCACCCTCTCCAGGAAAAGCCATGTGAGTACACAACAAAATGAAGACCATCTATAAGTCAGGAAAGAAGCTCTTACCATGAATCAAATCTACAAATGTCTACTGTTTAAGTCACCCAGTCTGTGGAGTTTTGTTATAACAGTGCTGGCTGACTAAGATGCTGAGTGATGTTAGCAGGAAGGTAACTATAACTGCCATGCCAGGGAGCCAGACTGCAAACTGTAAGGGTTTTCTAAGTGCTGCAGACCTGTGTTACATTAGCACAGGAGGAGTGGTTCCCTGAGAGTCAAGGAAATCAAGAAAGTCTCATGGAGGAAGTAATGGCAGTAGTAATCCTCCATGGCAGGATTCCTAAGAGTGAGTCTGATGAAGCCAAGGTAAGTGTGGAAGCTTATTTGGCAAAGGGACTTAATCTAATTGTCTAATTCTGAATGCTTTTTAGTGGCTGTCTTAAGTGCAACCCCGACATAACTCCTACAGACGAGTCCATGCTCAGCTATGATCACTTAGCTGTGTCTGCCATGGTTACAGGGTGGAAGCAGTGTCTGTGTGAACTGCCCCATTTAAAAGACTCAGAGAATCTGGTGAACCAAAGCACTGTGTTTGGAGTGGGTGAAGGGGAAGGTTCACACTTAGGGGTGAAGAGACTGGTCAGTAAAGGACGTTTAGGACAGACAGCAAAAGCTGTGGATGTCAGGCTGAAGAAAGTACACACTGTGACAAAATTATACACTCACATCTTTGGTACTCACTATATTATGCATAAAACTCTAGGGGGACAAACTTTATTTGATGGAAGCTCACCACTATCCCATCCATACAATGTAGACATTGTTTGTCATTTATCATTCCCCAAATGTTGACAATTCTTTCATACATCTTATTTTTCCTACTACACATTGCCTTGCCTATATGGTCCACACCCAGTTAAATAATGTGTTGCTGGTTCCCCAGATTTGTAGTCAGTGAGAGGGGACAGATATCAGACAGATTCTATAAGAAACTGCAGTGTGATCTAAGTTATGGTGGAGGGACTGTGGAGGGGCAGAGACAATAAAGACTTCTTTCTGGAGTTGCCTTGCTATCTAGGAGGATCTTGGAGGTCAGGCATGTTTCTGTGTTTATTACAAGGGAAAGTGAAAAAGAAATGCTAGGCTAAAAAAATGAGCAACAATTTGGAGACAGGAGAGATGATGCAGACGTCTGCCTGCCGGCCTGACAATGTGCAGTCACATCACAGTGGAACTGCACACCAAACCGAGTGATGCCTCTGACCCCATCACTGTGATGCATTTTGTAAAGAGTTGTAAGTACCTGCTATTTGCCGGGCCCTGGAGTAGGCTCAATTAGAACACAACAAAATGAACACACTAATTCATAGAATTCAGAGGGTCTGCACTTGAGCCTATGACTTCAAAAAATAAAAACTAACAATATAATAGAACGATAGCTAGTCCAACAGTTACAGTCAAATAAAAAGCACATTTCACAAGGCTTGGGTTTGGTTCAGGCCCTCCAGTTTTCTTGCCTGGACTACTACAACAAAATATAATGGCTAAGGGTAGTCATACTAGCTGTGTGATCATGGGCAACTTACTTAACCTCTCTGTACCTCACACCTGTGATCAGTGAAATAAGGATAATAAGACTACCTACATCACAGGGTGTTTTGTGAGTTAAAACACTTAGAATCATGCTCTTATATGTTTGTTGTTGTTCTGTTAGTATTGTGATTACTTCTCAATGTGTAATCCTGCCTCCCATTGCCCATTATTCAGTCTACACCCGCCCAAGTTCTAGGACTATATTTCTTTTTTATCCTCACCCAAGGACATTTTTTCATTTTTTGTTCAGATAGAATGGGAGCGAGAGAGAGGGAGAGAGAGAGAGAAACATCGACTGAAAGGGATACCTCGAGTGACTGCCACTGGCATGACCCACCCAGGGCCAGGGACAAACTGCAACGGAGGTACATGCCCTTACCAGGAATCGAACCTGGGTCTCTCCGGACTGCATGCCAATGCTCTAACCGCTGAGCCAAACCAGCCAGAGCTTTTAAAATTTTTTTATACATTTTTATTGATTTTTAGAGAGAGAAATAGAAACATCTATGTGAAGAGAAACATCTATTGGCTGCCTCCTGCATGCCCTCCAATAGAGATCGAGCCCACAACCTGGGCATGTGCCCTGATCAGGAATCGAACCAGGACCTCTCAGTCCACGGGACAAGGCTCAATCCACTGAGCTACACAGGCTGGGCCAGGACCATATTTCTACAGGTCTATCATAAAGGTGATGGATATATCTATACTTACTACATATTTTTCAACAGATACTTGTTAGATTAATGTCCACATTTCTCATTCTAACAGACAGGGCCCCTGAGCTGGTCGATCTAACTTTCTGGGCACATGACCCACCACAGTCACCTTATATTCTCCCAGGTGGCCTTCGCTCTGGCCATGCTAGACTATCTGTCAGAGAAGTAAAGTGACTCCCAAGGTTAAAAGTCTACAAGGGTACCCAGGGAGGTTAAGTGCCTCAAGGGGTACTCTCTGAGTCCTCAGACTGTGCTGTTTTATCCATCCATTCTGCTGCCCTTTTGAGACCTGTCACTGTACCAAGATCCAGCTCACATTGTCTGTCTCTGCCACTTGACTGAGCATTTGAGGACATCTTGTCTCATTCAGCTCTGAATTACCTACATCTGGTACTAAGTGGGGTAACAACTGGAGAATTAATGCACCCTTGATGAAACTTAGTCATGTCGATGTATTTATATGTGCACTTAATTTTTACGTGAACAAGACACTGACTTCCAGTGGGTTAATCAAACAAACTAAATATTGCTACCACCAAGTGCTCATGCAATGCCTTTGCTCTTAATGAGAAACTCTCATGTTGAAATTTTTAAAGGGAATGGCAAGCCAGGCAAGGATGTCTACTGATCAGGGAGATGTCAGTCCCCACACATGGACTCTAGCCTATTTGCAATATCATTATGGAAGATGACAGATAATATGTTAGACTTAGAGTTTCAGAAAAATAGGAAGAGTTATGCTTTGTTTCTTGCTTTTGATCTTACGTATTAACCTAAAAAATTACAATTGTGCATGTGTGTGTAGTGAACACAGTTTTGTCACATATATTTCACACTATTAGCTTTTTACTACAGTCTAATGAGAAAGGTGAGGCAAAGGTTATTTCTGCCAAATTACTGATGAAGAGCCTGAGGTTCAGGGAATTAAATGAGGGGCGGTAGAGTCAGTAACTGTGACTGCAGCAGGAGAAAAAAAGCTCTGGATAGGTATCCAAGTGACATTGATAAAAGACCATGATAATAAATTAGCATTCCCATCTTGACTGACTCAATCAGCAGGAGCAAATTCACAGGGCAGGAAGAGAAAAGAATGCTGAGGTTCCTGTTACAATTTATCAAGTTATGATGACCAGAACCTCATTTCTCAAAGACAAATGCATCAAAACAACACAGGACCACTAGCTTTTTACTTTTTAAAGGTCCTGCACCTACTAAGTGATAGGGCCCAGAATATGCCGCAGATTTTCTTTCTTTTAAAAAAAAAATTAATGTATTGACTGATTTGAGAAAGAGAGAAAGAACAAGAGAGAGATCAATTTGTTGTTCCACTTACTTAGGCATTCATTGATTGATTCTTGCATATGCCCCGACCGGGGATCAAACCCTCAACCTTAGTGTATTAGGATGACGCTCTAACCAATTGAGCTACCCAGCCAGGCCTGTCCCAGCATTGCCTGACTCCGAACTTGTGAATTCCCCAAATGCTTTCCAGATTGTGAACTTCACAGCTGGCCTTGAAAAGAGGTGTGCGTGTGTGTGTTAAAATTGGGGCTATCTCCATAGAAGTTCTCTATGTCCCATGGAGCTGGCCACACTGTACAACCCAAGGCTCAAAAGGAGACCAGTGTTCAGTAATTTCCTTTTCTATTTTTCTAATCTCTTTTTCTCTCCATTTTTCTTTGTGAAGTCTTTTTTTCTTTCTTTCTTTTTCCCTTTGCCTCACACAGTAGCGTGCTAGTGAGTAATTCAAACAAAAGGAACACATAAATGGTACTTCAGTACTGAGTCCTGGGGGACTAAAGTGATTTATATTCTCTTTCTTCAGCAATATTTGCTATAAAGCTACTGAAGATAATATTTAGAGGAAGTGGATATTTTGCCCCAATTTCACCTCTTAATCCTTAGGGTCTTTCCTTGATCTATCAGCAGTTCATAAAGACTAACATTTTATGAGCAATATGTTGACTTCCCTTTACAATGGCAAGAAAAAAAATAAAAAATAAACTCTCATTGAAGAGGACTACAATGTCTCCCCATATGAAACTGGGTAATAAACCAAATAAAATAGGAACAAAAAATGGAAGTAGGTTCTAGATTTTTTGTTGTTGTTTTTCACACTCTGCTCCAAATCCGTACACTGGTGTTACATGTGGGGAGAAGTTCTTGTCCCCATCTCTTACTCCTGGGTGTGGACTTCTTGTGATATCCTGAGAAAAGGACTTTTCTGAAACCCACACAGGAGAACAAGTGATTTTTATCTCCATGAATCAAACCCCTGAGTTTCCAAGTTCCTCTCTCCCTCTTTGCTGTCATGGGAGAAGTGTGGCTGGGGCTTCAGCAGGGCTAGAATAAACCAGTGTCCAGTCTCCACTCCATGTTAGGGCCCAGTCCGATCCAGCATCACGATCCAGCTTAGTTTGTGTCCCAAGCTGCAGTCCATTAGTTTGTTGCATGTGGGGTCCGCATGGCCATGTGGGTGCAAGGGAACCCCAAGAGCCTAAAGAGAGCTATCTCCTTTTTTGGGGGCATTATGTATGCCCACATTTTTGTGGGTTTTCATGGCTTCACCTCTTTTAGCCAGTGATTTCTGTTCCAGGTTTGATTGACAAGCACCTTTCTCAAGTCACCCCAACTATACTGAGCATGCACCCATTTACCCTTTATTGAACCCCTTCCCATGGGAAATGGGCCAGTGGTTCCCTGGAGAGTATGAAATTGCAGCTTTCTAGTGAAGTTGCCCAAATGGCCATTGCTCCTTTTCTGTTATTAATAACTAGCTAATTACAATGGCATCATTGGGAATATTTATTTCTTTATTGAATTCAGTCTTTCTTGAGGAAAAAAAGAAGTAACAGTGGATTTTTATCAACCTATGTCAAGGGTATTAACTGATGATGATGATTATGGTTTTGAAATACTAGTAGGGGGCAGGCAGGCAGAGATACATAGTGCAATACTGTTTGTACCTGAAGACTGAAAGCATTTCTGCTATGTCCACTGGAATAGGTCATGCTGCTTAAATTCTTTATCACTCTCAGACTTGACATTTATATTTTTAAAAGTTGATTTTATAGGAAATCAAAGTCAAGAAATCAGGAACATTTGATATTGAATAAAAACTCAGCTCGGGAATGATATTTTACATGTGTAAATCTTCAAGTTTAAGGGGGAAATTGACTTGATAATAGCACTTTGAAAGGATGCTGATTTAACATAGTTTTTCTCTCCCCTACTTGCAATCATTTGTGCAGTTTGTGTGAGTTTTATTTTTTAAAAGTTTGTTTACCATCTGTCTGATACAATTCTTTTTAATCAACTCACTTCTTCTTTTTTTTTTTTTTATCCTCACCTGAGGACATTTTTCCATTTTTTGTTCAGATAGAGCGGGAGGGAGAGAGAGGAAGAGAGAGAGAGAGAAACATCGATGTGAAGGGACACATCGAGTGGCTGCCACCCGCACGACCAACCAGGGCCGGGGACAAACTGCAACCGAGGTACGTGCCCTTAGCGGGAACCGAACCCGGGTCTCTCTGTACCGCAGGCCGACACTCCAACCGCTGAGCCAAACCGGCCAGGGCTCAACTCACTTCTTAAAGAACATAAACATTGGTTTTAACAGGGAACTTTATATCTATGCCTAAAAATTAAAAACAATTATTTTCACTTGCCAAAAATACAAGGTAAACTTGGAAATAAAATGAATGAATACAGTGTTCTTAATCTTCTAACAAGGTACTTGAAGTATGCTTAAGGCTATGAGCATTCTGCTTAGAGAGAACTCACGGGCAGGAAACCGAAATGTTCTCTCTGACAAAATCAGAGGGTTGAAGGGAATTGAAAAGCAAGTAACTTTCCCACCATGAGAGGCAATGGTATTTATTTTCCATGTCTGTGGTCCACCAGAAATCACCAAGAGGGTACACCACCTACACAGTGATAAACACTGAGATCCCTAACAAGTTTGGAGTATGCCTTACAGTTTCACCATCTTTAACTTAAAAATGGAGGTGATCACACCTCCTTTACTGAATTCTTGTGAGGGGTCCATGGAGTAGCGATCTGTAAAGACGCTGTATGACCTTGTTGCTCAATTACTTCCGGTCATCCTCAACCTCAGTCCAATTTGCTTTTTCATCCTGTCTATTCTACAAATATTAGGACTCCATTCATTTCAAATCCCTGTCCTCACCCTTCACATACCCTTTCTTCACACAAAAATCTTCTTTAACTTCTGTAAGTCACCCCTCATTTTTCTAGAACACTCTGAGGCAGTCCTGTGGAAATCATATCCAATATTCTGACAGCCTCCACAGGTAGATCTGCCTGTTCTAGCAAAAGCTACACTGGCAAAATAAATAAACAACTACACAGACAGATTAAAATAAAATACTAATACTATAATAAAATGCAGGTTAACTACCTCTGGTTAGGGGAAGGGGGAGATTTTGAGAGCCATAAGATGCTGTTCATAAAAGAGCCTTTGAAATCACATCATTCGGTTGTAAGATCATGGGGGAGTGTAAGTTCCTCTTCTCATGGCAAAAACAGGTATAAAGTTTCACTAGGCTCTTTTTAAAAGGCTTCTCAACCATCACATATCTTTTCCAAAACACTTTGCTGATTTAAGTGTAAATTCATCAGAAAGGCATGGTTTCCATTTCCCTGAGAACACACATGGTTTTGTTGTTGTTAATCCTCACCTGAGGATATTTTTCCACTGATTTCTTAAAGTGGAAGGGAAGGAGAGAGAGAGGCACATGGGTTGCTTGGCTCCTGCATGGGCCCCAGTGATTGGTTTCCTCCTGCATGCAACCTTGCCGGGGCTGGAGATGGAAACTTCAACCCAGCTGCGTGCCTTTGACTGGAATTGAGCCCAGGACTCTTCGGTCAGCTGGTCTATGCTCTAACTGCAGAGTCAAACCGGCCAGAGCAATACACATAGATTTTTACATCCAGATGCAAAATGCCTCTTGGGTTTTTCATCACTTCAAAATTGGAAAGGGGATTTTAGGTGCTCAAGACCAACCCAAAAGGGTTAAGCCTGGCTCTTGATTTTTGCAAAGCATGAGAAGTAGTGACTTTGGCATCAGATTTCTTTGGTTCTCCCAATGAATACCAAAGAAATGTGTGCATTCTTAGAATTCCTAACAGAAAAGGAGTAATTAATAAGCAATGTGACCTTGGTAATCTTTCCAGATCTTAGCAAGTTATTATAGCTGAAGAACCACTGTGTTCAAAGATCTCAGACTGGTTTCCCAGCTTTGGCTCTGATTAGCTGCTCTGGTTTCCTCATCTGAAAAATTGGGGTGCTGGACACCATCTATTTATCTTGTGGCTTGCTATGCAAAAGATAAGAGATGATAAATCGACCAAAGTTTACAGAGCATCTCATCTGTACTACTGGAGACTCAAAGATAAATAAACAAAACATTGCTCCTTGATCTTTAGGGAAACTCCTCACTCTGCAGAAAGATGGTGCTTTGGGAATTGACTTTGGAGTGTCACCCTTGGGATGGGAGACCTGTGTGAGAGTCTGAAGGCCACAGAGACTGCACTCAGCCTCAGGGGTCACTTACTTCCTGAGTGAGAAATTGCTTTGTAAACACTCAGGTGCTGAGTTATGAAGCACCAGAGAGCAGAAGAATCCTCATTAATACTTGGTGTCATTATAATGATCATTTCCACTAATATTTCTACTGCTATTATGCAAATCGCCAATTGGGATTGGAATTGTTTCTTGATGTTCACCCTTAATTGTGTTGGAGGAATTTTTAATTTCATTCCAATTGTTCAGACCTTTTGGTTTTTTACTCCTTACCTGAGGATATGTTTTTATTGATTTTCTTTTTAAGAGTAGAAGAGAGAGAAAGAAGTGAAGTGAAAGAGAGAGGGGGAGGGCGGGGGGAAGACATTGAGGTGAGAGAGACATCGACCCGTTGCTTCCCACACATGCCCCAACTGGGGATCGAGCCCACAACCTTTTGCTGTATGGGATGATGCTCCAACCAACTGAGCAACCTAGCCAGGGTTCAGTTGTTCAGCTTTTAGTGAGCTATCTTCACTCTTCTATGTCTGCTCTAGAAGATTGAGTTTCCTGGTTTTGTTTCTTTTCACTTTGTTTTTCCATCCTCTTTTCTCCCTCTCTTTTCCAGTAAAATCTGCTGTGCTAACTGAGTTCCCCACACCAATCTGCTAGGCCATCTGATTTTTCTAACTCCAAATCTGGGTCTATTTCAAGCTAACTGTTGACAACAATAGCATAGTTCTCTTTGTAGTCCTTTTCATTTGTTCATTGCTTTAAAATACAATTCCTGAGAGATTCCAAAATGGCAGCAGAGTGAATGGAAGCTACACAGACCATCTCCCAGGACCAAACTGGAAATACAACAAAAATAAAGATAAATCGTCAGGAAAAAGCAACAGAAAAGCAGCTTAGAGGACCATATAACCAGGGACACCAATGGATCCTGGTAGGACTGGGGAATTGCTAGAGCGGGCTGGGAGCCCACAGACAGCAGCAGCCTTAGCTGTGACCAGCACTCTCGGGTTAAACTCCCAAGCAACTTCACAGCACAGAGCCGGGACAGAGGCTAAAATAGCCACAGCCACTCACCTTGAGCTCTGGCAGAGTGAGGGTGGACTGAACTGGAACTGTGTGGGGACACTCGGGATTTGGAGGGCACTCAGAGCTTTTGCTGACTTGCAGCCATGCAGGACTGTGGCCATTTAACCCCTTCCCAGGGCACTGGGTAGAGGTGGCCCCTCCATCAGAGATTCAGCCCCACCCAGTGGCCATTGAAATGCAAATTGAGGCCCATTAACAAACAATCTAGCCCACCCTTGGGAAATCCCTTTATGCTAAACACCTGAGGGAGTTTTTCATTTAACTGAGAAGCCAAGGCTCTTCAAGTAACCTCTACTGATAGCCTCCAGGCAAAAAGCTAGAGAATAACTATACCATTCCTGGGCTAGCAACTCTAACCAGGAAAGTAAGACTTGACAGTGGTGTGTAACGTGGGTCCTCCCTGGCTCATCCAAACCCAGGAGAGGGAGCCACAAACAGCAGACAACCAATACCCACAGGCAAAATTTGGCAGGCTCCAAAGCCCACTATGATAGCCAAAATGGTGAAACACAGAAACAAAAGCCAAATGAAACAACAAGAGACCTCTACGAAAGATGAGATAAATTCAGAGCCATGATCCTGAGGGAGCTCAACAGCATGAGTAAGAACATAGAGATGTTGAAAATCAACCAATTGAAAGTTAAATATATAAATATACCAAGATAAATGACCAAAAATATACCAAGAATGACATATCAGAAATTAAAAAAAACAAAAAACACACATTTGAAGGTCTAAATAGCAGAATAGAGGAAGCTGAGGACTGGATCAGTGAATTAGAAGACAGGGTAGAAAAAAATCAACCAATCAGAAAACCAGAAAGAAAAAATGATTAAAAAACACGAAGACAGCTTAAGAGACCTGTGGGACAAAAGGAAATATAATAATATTCGCATGATAGGAGTCTCCGAAAAAGAAAATGAGCAAGGGTTAGAGAATATATTCAAAGAAATAGTGACAGAAAACTTCCTTATTTTGGTGAAGGAAGAAGGAATTCAAGTTCAAGAAGATCAGAGAGCCCCAAGTGAGAAGAACCCAAACAGACCCACACCAAGACATATAGTAATTAAAATGCCAAAAATAAAGACAAAGAGAAAACCCTAAGAGCAGCAAGAGATAAGCAACAGTTAACTACAAAGTAAATCCATAAAGGCTCTCAGCTGACTTCTCAACAGAAACACTACAGGCCAGAAGGGAATAGCATGTGGTAATCAAGGTCATGAAAAACGAAAATCTGAATCCAAGACTACTCTACCCAGCAAGGCTGTAATTCAAAGTAGAAGGTCAAATAAAAAGCTTCCCAGACAAAAAAGGCTAAGGGAATACATTCGCACCAAACCAGCACTGCAAGAAATGCTAAAAGGACTGTGGTAATTAGCAGGAGAAATAGGAAGAAAAACGGAACCACACTAAACAAAAATGGCAATAAATAAGTACATATAAATTATTACCTTAAATGTAAATGGATTGAAGGTGCTGATAAAAAGACACAGAATAGCTGATTAGATAAGAAAGCATAACTCAACTATATGTTGTTTACAAGAAACCCACCTCACAACAAAAGACTCACATAGGTTGAAAGTGAAGGGATGAAAAAAATCGTTCAAACAATCAGAAAGGAAAAAAAAAAAAAACCTGGGGTAGCAATACTCATATCTGATAAAATAGATTTCAAAATGAAGGTCATAACTGGAGACAAAGAAGGCCACTACATAATATTGAAAGGATCTATCCAACAGGAAGATATAACCTTAAAAAACATATATGCACCTAATATAGCAGCAACAAAATATATTAAAAATCTTCTGGAAGACATCAAAGCAGAAATCAATAGCAATACAATCATATCAGAGGACTTCAATACCCCGCTGACATCACTGGATAGATCCTCTAGACAAAAAATCAGCAAGGAAACAGAGACTCTAAATGAAGCACTAGACCAAATAGATTTAATAAATGTCTACAGAGAATTACATCCCAAAACTACAGAATTCACATTCTTTTCAAGGGCACATTGGACATTCTCAAAGATGGACCACATGTTAGGACACAAACTAAGTCTCTACAAGTTCAGGAAGATTAACATCATATCAAGCATCTTCTCAGATCACAATGGCATAAAACTACAAATCAATTGCAATAAGAACATGCAAAGAGATTTGAACACATGGAGGCTAAATAGCATGTTATTAAACAACGAGTGGGTTACAGAGGAGATCAAGGAAGAAAATAAAAACCTCCTGGAAACCAACAAAAATGAACACACAACAACACAAAATCCCTGGCATGAAGCGAAAGCAGTTCTGAGAAGGAAGTTCATGACACTACAGGCATACTTCAAGAAACAAGAAAAATCTCTAATCAACTATCTAAACTCACAACTTAAAGAACTAAAAAGCAAACAAAAAGAAAACCCCAGGCAAGTATAAGGAAGGAAATAGTAAAGACAGAGTAGAAATAAATGACATAGAGTCCAAAAACGAATGAAAAAGATCAATGAAACAAAGAGCTGGTTTTTTTGAAAAGATAAACAAGGTTGATGGACCCTCAGCTAGACTCACCAAGAAACAAAGAGAGAAAACCGAAATACACAAAAGCAGAAATGAAAGAGGAAAAGTAACAACTGACACCACAGAAATACAAAAGATTGTTAACAACTACTATGAACAATTATATGGCAACAAATTCAACAATCTAAGCAAAATGAACAAATTTCTAGAAACACATAGTCTCCCAAAACTGGACCAGGAAGAGATAGAAAACTTGAACAGACCAATAACAACTAAGGAAATTGAAGATGTAATCAAGACTCTTCCAGCAAACAAAAGCCCACGCCTGGATGATTTCATGGGAGAGTTTTGCCGAACATTCAAAAAAAAACTAACACCCATTCTCCTCAAACTATTTCAAAAAATTCAAGAAGAAGGAATACTTCCAAACTCGTTTTATGAAGCCAGCATAATTCTAATTCCAAAACAAGAAAAAGACATTACAAAGAAAGAAAACTACAGGCCAATATCCCTGATGAACACAGATGTCAAATTCCTGAACAAAATACTAGCAAATCGGATCCAGCAATACATCAAAAAAATTATTCACCATAACCAAGAGGGATTCATCCCAAGGATGCAAGACTGGTACAATATTCACAAATCAATAAATGTGATACACCACATAAATAAAATAAAGAATAAAAACCACATGATCATATCAATAGATGCCAAAAAAGCCTTCAACAAAATCCAGCATCCATTTCTGTTAACAATGATCAGCAATGTGGGAATAGAGAGATCATATCTTGAAATAATAAAGGCCATATATGAAAGACCTACAGCTAATATCATACTCAATGGGCAAAAACTAAAAGCATTTTCCTTAAGAACAGCAGGAAGACAGGAATGCCCACTTTCTCCACTCCTATTTAACATAGTACTGGAAGTCTTAGCCACAGCAATCACACAGGATGAAAAAATAAAAGGGATCCAAATTGGAAAGGATGAAGTGAAACTGTTATTATTTGCAGATGACATGATACTCTACACAGAAAACCCCAAGGACTCCATCAGAAACTTACTAGACTTAATAAATGAATTTCGCAATGTAGCAGGATACAAAATTAACATCAAGCAATCGATGGCATTCTTATATACCAATGAACTCACAGAAAGAGAAACTAAGAAAACAATTCCATTTACCATTGTGGAAATAAATTAAGATACCTAGGAATAAACTTAACCAAGAAATAAAGGACCTATTCACAGAAAACTACAGGTCATTGAAAAAAGAAATACAGGAAGATATAAAGAAGTGGAAGCACATACCTTGTTCATGGATTGGAATAATTAACATCATTAAAATGTCCATACTACCCAAATCAATCTATAGATTTAATGTGATCTCCATCAAAATACCAATGACATACTTCACAGAATTAGAACAAATACTTCAAAAGTTCATATGGAAACAGAAAAGACCCTGAATAGCCACAGCAATCTTGAAATAGAAGAACAAAGTTGAAGGGATCACATTACCAGATTTCAGGTTATACTACAAAGCCACTGTAATCAAACCAGCCTGGTACTGGCACAAGAACAGGCATATAGACCAGTGGAACAGAACTGAAAACCCAGAAATGGACCCAAAGCAAAATGCTCAATTAATATTTGACAAAGGTGGCAAGAGCATACAGTGGAGTAAAGCCAGCTTCTTTAATAAATGGTGCTGGGAAAATTGGACAGCTACATGCAAAAAAATGAAACTAGATCATCAACTTGTACCATACACAAGAATAATCTCAAAATGGATAAAAAAGTTAAATGAGACTCATGAATCCATAAAAATACTAGAAGAAACTGTAGGCAACAAAATTTCAGACATCGTACACAGCAGAATTTTCACTGATACAACACCTAAGGCAATGGAAACAAAGGAGAAAATGAACACGTGGGACTACATCAAACTCAAAAGCTTCTGCATAGCGAAAGATACAATCATGAAAATGGAAAGGCAACCCACTGTATGGGAGAGCATAATTGCCAATGATATATCAGATGATGGGTTAATTTCTAATACATATGGAGTGCTCATACAACTCAACAAAAGGAAGACAAAGAACCCTATTAAAAAATGGGCAGAGGAGCTAAATAGACACCTCTCCAAATAGGACATACAAATGGCCAAGGGACATATGAAGAAATGCTCAACATCACTAATCATCAGAGAGATGCATATTAATACCCCAATGAGTTATCACTTCACACCTGTCAGAATGGCTGCCATCAACAAATCATCAAACAACAAGTGTTGGCGAGGGTGTGGAGAAAATGGGACTCTTGTACTCTCTTGGTGGGAATGCAGATTGTTGCAGCCACCATGGAAAACAATATGGTGTTACTTCAAAAATTTAAAAATTGAACTTCCATTTGACCCAGTGATTCCACTTTTAGTAGTATACCCAAGAAGCCTGAAACACCAGTCAGAAAGAGTATATATACCCCCATGTTCGTAGCAGCACTATTTACAATAGCTTCGATCTGGAAACAGCCCAAATAGATCCATAAATAGATGAATGGTAAAAAAGCCCTGGTATACATACACAATGAAGTACTATGCAGGTGTAAGACAGAAAGATCTCTTATCTTTTGAGATGACATGGGGGGACCTGGAAAGTATCATACTATGTGAAACAAGCCAAACAGAGAAAGACAAATATCATATGATCTCACTTATTTGTGGAATATAGTCTGAGGAATGGGGTACTCACAGAGATGTGAAAGTGGGGTACAGACTGACAATCCTCAGAAGAGAGGGTTGTGGGGGAGAGATAAACCACACAACTTATATGCATGTGTGCAGGAACAATGGACATGGACAACAAAACTGGGGACAGGAAGGGGAGGGCGGGGGAGGGTGGAATCAGTGGAGAGAAAAGGAGAAACATCTGTAACAAAGATAAATAAATTAATTAAATAAAAAAATAACAAAATAAAATAAAATACACTTCCTGAATGTCAACTATGTATAAGGCTTTAATTTGGGTTTGGGATATACCTATATGGATGATCCAGCCTCTGTTTTCAAGGAGCTCAGAATCAATCTATTAAGGGCAATAGACAAATGAGTATAAAATGATAGAACAGTGTGTTCAGACACATGCTACAGATGTGTGCAAGGAGTAGTAGAAGCACATACAAGGGGACATGAGTGAAGACTCTAGAGCATCAGTCCCATCTGTGATCCCTCTGGAAAGGTACTGTGGCCACTCTCCATTGAGCAGTGTCCTGAGAGAGAAGGAAAGCCATTTATTTATGCTCAAGATCTGTTCAATAAGCTGATCTCAACTGCACCCCCAGAGCAGAAGCCAAACCTAGTGGCAATTCCAAGGACTGTTTCAGGGGCCTTGAACGCCTCCATAATTAGCACAGTGCATCTCCAGATAGGCATTATATATATATATATATAAACTGTGTTCTTTTTATGCAAATTTGCGTTCTAGCCAAGATCCCAGAGAAGCTACACCCTCTTATTCAGCCTCTATCTAGGCATTTCTGGGTTTAGATTCCTTCCCCTGAGACCTTCTCATTGTAAGGCTGTTCAAGCTCTAGTCACCAAGGTCCACAGCTTCCAGATAATTGAATACATGGAAACTTTCCAGCAGAGTTTATTGACTGGGATAGGAATATGGGGCTGACCCATTGTTGGCACAGTGCTTCCTCTTTGAAGATCTCAGCTGGCCAAGGACTCACCTACCAAATATTTTTAACACTAACATGAAGCCTGGTGACTGGTCCTTATCCCTGTCTGAATTTTAGCACCCTTCTGACTGAAAACTGAACCAGAGTCTATTCACCAGGGAAGCAGGAGAGTGATCCTTCCAGAAGGATCCTGGCCTTAGCCCTTTATTCTCTCATTTGTGCCTTGAGAGCCCATTATTTCTCCTTTAGGTCATTAAATGCAAAATATTAATTCATATTCTGTTAATGAGATTATGAGACTGAAGCCAGCTTTTTTTTCCCCCATTAGCTGCTTGTAGTCTCTCATTAATGGACAGGGTGGGGGCACGATGGGCAAGCAAAATAAGAAAAACACACTTTTTATCTTCAGGAAGGAATGCAATTGTGTGTGGAAGGTATGACCTGTTGAGAAAGTGATGGTTTGAAGAAGGTCTGGGTGGCCTGGAGCTCAGAATGTGTTGAAGAACTGTGGTTGATGCCACTGAAAGGACCAACTGAGGCCTGACTGAGTGCCCTGTGTGGCCACGAGACAGGATTGTAGAACTAAGAACAGTATCCTCACCATAGGGATTTCTCTGCAGATCTGTTTCCTGACCCTCTGCTCTTTTTAGGCAGGTATTGATGGACTCACCTGAGAGGAAACTAACATGCACTGAATCTAGACATTGTTTCTTTGGTTGCATCCTTTAATAAAGCAACCCTATGAGTTAAACATTCCAGTAAAGCATACAATACCTCGTCCACAAAGAGTGTATGAGACTCAGAATTGTTATCAAACTCGCTAACCAGCTGGCTTCATTTATAAAACCAGTAACGTATTCAGCCAGGTTTTGAAACTCCATGTATAGGTGACTCCAAATGCTCTTTTTCCTGCAGGCATCACACTTCCTACCCCCAAATCAGGGAGTTAACATTTTCAAAAGACTGAGAAAGTTTGGCTGATGCCTATAGGATAAATAGATTGTGGACTGAGATGACAGTGGAGAGATGAAGAGAGCCCTACTTGGGATTTAGAGAAGTAAAATGATTTTTTCTTCACAGTTTCTTCATCTGAAAAACTAGGGGTTTATTGTGGAGAATGGATGGGATAACTGATGCAGTCAATCCCTGGTGTGCCTGGCAGGGTGTTAAACCATCCACAAGAAGAATACCTGCCAGAGCTACTTATTATCACATTTTATTCCAGGAAAGTGATTATATGCCTAATGTAATTTCAGGGAAGAATACAACCTGGTGAAAAATAAGGTGTTCTCTGCTCAGGCACAATGAGATAATTTTAGGGAAGAAAGCCAAACTATCATTATGCTCCATAATTTTGGCAAACAACATGCATTTGGTTTTTCTTCTTTTGGAGACTGCAGGAGTCAGTCTTATATACTTTCATTTGAAATGAGTGGTTTCTATGTGAGTTTCCTACTGGACAGTAACAGAAAACATTTGAGGTAGGGGTGGGTACCATAGCACTTTTTTTTTTTCCTGACATTGTTGCCTTCCTTCAATTTCCCAATAATCCTCACTTCAAAAATATGTAGCACACAAGGTCTGCTTTGAAGGAGTCTCAGGGGCTGCATTAGTGAGCCAAACTCAAGAGTACTAAAATAATTCAACCAAGACAAGACATATTATTAGACTGAGCAGATACTAGGAGCAGGGAGCAAGTGTAATCTTGGCAGCAAAAGAAAGATTTTTTTTCTAGACTGTTAATTTGCATCTGAGTACCTGAACTATGTTTTGTCTTTTCCTCCCTCACCCTAACCCCTGTTCTTCTGACTTCTTATATTTTGAAGACTACTCAGGTTATTTATTAGCTAAATGAATTTGCAGAGACAAGTGACAACTTGACCTAGAGTTAGTCATGGAACCTTAGGCTCATAAGTCAAAACCTTACTCAATTGTTTTCCTACAAAATGAAGAGGTTGAACCAGAAGATCTCCAAGGACCTTTTTTGCTCTAAAAGCTTCTACCTCTGGAACACCATGGAAATAATATATCTTCTCACCTCACACAATTATTGCAAGGTGTACTTGGAAATATATCGAGTGCTATACAGATCTAAATAGTAGGAGCAGAAGTGTGCCTCAACCTTGGACTCCAGTACTGAGGAGTGAAACTAGACCTTGGAGTCCATTAGGTTTTATAATCTCAAATGGTCTCCAGAATGATGTTCCTTTGCTGAATTGGAATTACCTTGTTTGCTTTTTAAAAATATACATTCTCCTTGGAGATTCTGATTTAGTTGGTTAACCATAGAATAGCATCCATATTTATAAAACTACATGCAATTAAGGATTCTGATTTTGTTTGGGAACACATAATGTTTAGTCTCTTCTATAGTAAGATAATACATTATTTTAAAAATAGGTTATAATAGTTACTTGTATTTTAATTTTGAGAGGTAATACTAGATTATATTTAATGCTTGGAATGCTGAGTTTTATTGCACCCTTCAACTTATTAAGTGTGCATCCTTAAGCAAATCACTTAACATCTCTGAGCCTCAGTTTTGTGATACTTTAAAGGATACAAACAATAGCTTTTCCACCCATAGTTCCTTAATAATTAAAGGGACACTGTATGTAAAGAAACTCATGGAGTGTATTACAAAGTTAGCTTGCCTCCCTCTCACCCTTTAACACTTCATAGCTATAGGGTGTTGGCAAAACACAATGCTGCATAATAATCTATTTAAAATACCATTAGTAAATAAATCTCTCAGTTGCATAACAGGTTTTTAAATATTCTACCCGGTGAACTGATGCCAGTGTATAAGTTTGTTTACAGGTATATGCTTCTCTCTCAGAGACTGTTTAATGAGTGGCATTTGGGTGAGTAAATTACTTCCTATTATTTTTAACTTGTTTTAAAATTTAAGAAGATATGCCCAAATGTATGTCTTGTAGGAATTTTGCATTACTGTGTTTATTCATGTTTGCAACAGCAAGCAGAATTTCCTTCTCCAAATATTCTTTCCCATTTCCATCCATTCTACATCTCCTGAGCAGATCCACATTTACAATCAAGTTGTGTTAACGTCATGTTTATGAAAATACAGATCCTGGCTACAGTTTCCCTCTGGATTACCAAAGAAAATTTGAGACCCTGTTAGTAGATACAAGATGAAAGAGGGTTCAAATGTATATCAGATTGTTCTGAGGAATGAAAATTGTTTTATAAACCTCAATTAGGCCCATACCACCCCCCTGAGGCAAGAAAGAAGTATTAGGCAGTTTTATGGAGACACAAGCTAAAAATCCACCGGAGAGGTTAACCAATTTGCATCAGATGTCTTCTAGCTGGATTGCAGTGAGTGAAGAACAAAACAGAATTTCTTCCGAGGGAGCAACTTTCCTTCTTTTGATTTGCCTGATTACTAAAGTGTATGAAACTTCTAGAAAATGATGATGAATGTTCAAAAGAAACCCCTGAGAAAGGGTTAGTATTTGTTTCCCAGTTTAGTGAATGAATGATTTGTTTTTCATGCAAAAACACCACCACCTTTTTTGTTTTGTCAAATACTTCTGTGGAAATGACCCCTTTGAGGAAGGAGAGAAGAAAAAGCCGAACAATTTCAGAATTAGGATAGCAATTGGTAGGATATTTCCTCTTCCTTTTTCTTTCCACCTTCTTCTGCATAGACACCTGCACAGATACTGCCCGCTAGAGGGCACTTGAGGTAGAAGAAAAAACGCTCTGTCGTTCACTTGAACAGGACCAGTTGCCTGTGTAGGCAGCAGCCGGCATCCTACAGGCAGTGCCCGTTCTCCACACGGCAGCTTATCCTTAACAAAGGAACGAACAAAAACTCCTTAGACAAGCATTATGCCGCTCGGACTAATAAAGCAATTCTCTTCACATTCTCAAGAATGCTGGAACATTTGTCAGATGCATATATAGCTGTCTTCCCTGGAATCATGAACTTGACGACAACTAATCAGAAATATAACTCTATTTCAGACATAATAAGAGATGGCAATGGGTCTTCCTCACCCCGCACACATCTTTATGCCCCTATACATGAGTAATGATACATTGGTATAAGTGAGCAAATTTCAAATGCTGGCAATCATCTAAATCAGACTTAAGATCAATTACATCTCATTATTTTGTTTTAATATTGAATACAATCTGATATGTGAAACATAGTATTTATTTCTCTTTCTCTTTTTTCTTAAGAAAAAAAAAACACACAATGTAAACTATTTTTAATGTTTTCCTCTTCATGGCTCCCATGTTAAAACAAGAGGGGTCTGGAATTTTAATCAGGTTGCTCTTCTCTTTCAGAAAAAATAAAAAATTGCTAAGTGGGTAGTCCACAAAACCTGGGCTGGTTTATTTGTTAGCTTCATACCAGTTCCCTTAAAAGTATCTACTGTACCCACCCCCTCCCCAGCTCCCAGTTTCTGTTTAGACTCTGAATTGGAGCTTGTCTCTTTCCCAGCACCTGGGAAGATGGGGGATAAGGCCATTTTGAAAACCTTCTCCAAAATGCTCTCAGCACAGATGTGGTTTTCACAAGTGTGTTTACACCTCCATTTACTGAAAATATAATGGCCAGCTCAAGATTAGTAATCACAGTCAATATTAAGAGATGCAAGCCTCATTTCAGGGGTAACTAAAACCGCAGCCAAGAAATGTCGAGAAGCAGCTCTGAACGGCGAGCTCGCTGACTGTTTCAGCCCAGGAGTTCCATAACCACTTCTCAAGACATCAGTTCCGGTTTTCAGATCCTGTAATAAACTTAGTGAAGTAATCACATGAGAAATTTAATATGCATATGCTTTTATTTTATTTAAAGATAGTATTCTGTTTCAGAATATTCCACGACAAAAACGGTAAGTATCAATATAATATGCCCCTTAATTTTTCTCATGGATATATAGATAGATATCACCTGACAAAACAATACCTAAGGCAATAGTTTTTAAACTTGAGCAACAGAGTCTCCTGGAACATTTGTAAAAAACCCAGATGTCTGAGCCCCACCAGGATTCAAGGCATGAGAATGTGAGTTTCTAACAAATCTCCTGAGAAAGGGAGGCAGGACCTAGTCTAGAGACCAAGACTTGAGAGTCACTGTGACTGCTCATATTCACATAGCTTGAGCACCATCTATCTTTTCATGACTTTAGGGGAAAAGAAGCAAAAAACAACAACAACAACAACAAAAACTGGTTTAAAACAAACTCTTAAACATTAAAAAAAAAAACTTTCCTAAATTTACTGAAAAATGGACAAACTTATTTAAACTACCTTTTACAATATTTCATCCTTATAATTTATGCAACAATATTGGGATTGAAAATAAAACTTTAAAGTTCTTTTGCCTAATGTCACATTTTTTATATATTACTTACTTCTCTCAAAACAAACAAACAAACAAACAAACAAACCTAACACGGTGGTTGTTAGATATCCTCATTAGGATTCCATAACATAAAATGTGGAAAAGGGACTCTGAATTTCCAGAAAATGTTACATATTAATTGGTATAACATTTAAGTTTTGGCCATCTTCATATTTCACATATTTAAGGTTTTTATTTTTAGTTTCAAATAACCTTGGCAGGTGTCACTTTATGAAACCCTTTCATTCACGGAATCCAGACTCCTCAACTTTTTACCTTTAGGAGGTGTTCTATGAATGACTTAATCTAACTTGAAAAGGAACTAATAAGAAAGTTCTCAGTAATCATATCATGGTAAACATACTTTATTTTTGTTTTGGGATTTTAAAAGTTAGATTATTTTAGTTTTTAAGAAAGAATGCATGGAAGAATGAAAAGAAGAAAATTTAAAATTTAATGCAGCAAATAATAGATATGCTCTAGTCTACCACTCCCTGCTCAGTCTTTCGAAGATGGAGTGTCCTTAGCTCTTCTACACCTTCCAGGCCTCTGCTTCTTATAAGCCATCTGATTCCTTACTTTCCAACTAGCCAGTCACATGGTTTACTGTTTCCCTCAGTCAAAATTATACCAAAAGTCTCGCCATAGTGAAAAAACAGTGTATTTTACTACATGGAGTCTCTCTCCATCTCATTCAATTGCTATGGACTCCTCTGCATCCTCTGCAAAATTACCTACCTGTCACCAAAACCCAGGCTGGGGAACCCCTGCCTCATCACTCAGCACATCAGTCACCCAAGGGTGTGCTGAATGTCGTTCTCTCTACCCCACTCCCTATTGCTCCTCCCCTTATACTCCTGCCCTATCAGATAATACCCTTCCTTCCTCTGCAAAATGCTCCACAACACATGCAATTTCAGTCTCCATTCCAAAAAGCCTAGATAACATACTCCTCTTCCTGCTGGAAGTCTGTAACCCTGAAATGGATGTTGAAAAGAAAACACTTTCTTAAGGAGTTAGGTTCTTGCCAATGTGACATCACACTGCATCCAATTAAGAGTGGTGGAATTGTGAAACAGGCAAATGTTTTGTCTTTCAGCATCCCTGATTATTTTAGAAATATCCTTGTAGGGTTTTAGAACCTTATCCTAATCCTCTTTCACACTGCTTAATCATCCAGACCTCTCCGAAGAATCAGGAGGAAATTCGTAGGAAATTCCTACTGCGGTGCTTTGAGCTGAGATGGAGAGTGGAGAGAGGACTACCATGCATTCTAGTGGCCAAAATTCAGTAACAATGGATGTAACTGCTCTCAGAGTAACCCTGGACAAGGTGAGTGAAAACACACTCACCCCAGCCCCAGGTACTGAAAGCCATTGGAATCTACCTTCACTTTGTGCACTTTGTCAAAATAGTTTTCTTTTTTTCCTTTTAGAAAATGAGATTTGAGGATATTGTCTATCTCTACCATTCTGGCTTCCTTTTGGGATGAATTTGTTATTTGTGACAATACCCAGCCTTCAGTAACACACATGCTTTTCTTTAGTTCTCACTGATGGAAGAAAGTACCCCAAGGAAAGGTTCAGACCATTTGTTTAAAGTGAAAACGAATGCCTTAAAATGAAACCCAACCTAAGATGAGATCTATTCCTTTGTCCACTTGGGATTGCCTAGTCTAGCAGCAGTTGTACTGTGATTGAGGTGTGACTGCTGTTCCTTTTTTTCAAGATAGAAGTTGCCAATTCCTGAATACCCTGTATGCACACCGAGTCTGAGAAAAGAACAAACAGTTATTTAGTGACTGCCTGAAGGGAAAAATACCTCTTGGTTCTCTTCAGCTCTCCCTCTCTGAAATAATTTACTAAGTTTCTTGCCCATGACAGATAGAATATGAAACAGACAGATTAGACCTATAGTCAATATCCCTTTCAACATTTCACAGTGGCATGTTAGATGCAGCACACAAACACAAATGTCAAATCTGCATATATATTATAAGCATATTATGTCTGTTTTCTCATTCTGCTCACTGTCTCATTAATTTGAGTCAGACAGTCCAAGCTCTACAGACCTTCAGTCTGGTCTTCTGCACCCTTTTCTCCATCTGTTTGGACTCTGTCCCCAGATGGTAAAACCCTTCCTCACAGCTCACTTCTACTGCATAGAGGAAAAGTACAAATTAGTTCATCTTATTTTTCACTAATGTTATTTAATTTTTTTTTCTTTATTTATTTTAGAGAGAGGAAGGGAAACGGAGATAGAGAGAGAGAAACATTGATGAGAGAGAACATCGACCAGAGGCCTCCCACATAACCCTACACTGGGGACCAGGCCCACAACCTGGGCATGTGCGTAGACTGGGACTCTAACTGGCGACCTCCTGATGCATGGGGTCGACGCTGTCACCGAGCCATACCGGCCTGGCTCATTAATGTTATTAAAGGATGATCACAGTGGGCGATATATTTCTACATAGTAGCCTCAGTGATGAGAAGAAAAGAAACTGAACCTACTAATTCATAATCCCTTCTTACACTGGCTCTACCCCAAGGTGGCCGTTTCTCAGGATTAGAGTGGAGTCTGTCAGAGGACTTGAAGGGGCCACAGATAGGGCATCTCTTGGTGGAGGAGTTGAACGCATGGTGCTTAAGAGGACATTGAGAAGACTTTTAGCAATGCTTCCCTTTATTTCCAAGCAAGTTTTGCTCCCATTCTCATACCTTCTTATTGTGCTACCTTATGTTCTCCCTGGTCTCTCCAGAGGACTAGACAGACGCATAGGGATATCAGGAATGCGCTCCACCCACAGGACCACGACGTGTGGCCTCAAAACCTGTACCTTCTGAGTAGAAGGCAGCGGTCTTACAATCACCGACTCTGCCCGCAAGAGGCTCTTGGAAAAAACGAGGAGGTAAGCTGCCCAAACCCACCCTGTTGCCCTGTGCGCTCTCTTCCCCCCATGGAAAACAGCTGTAGGTCACCAAGGCACTTTCCAAGCTACCACCAGCTCTAGAGCTCAGGTAAGCTTCAAAAGAGAAAGCTCCTGGGTACTGTCACCGAATTTTTCAAGCATTTGCCAGCCCTCTTATCCGAAAGCTTGGCCCTCCGCGGGCTGCGCGCACCGCACGGAAGGGCGCATCTCCGCCCGCCGCCTCCTCTGGCGGCGGAGTCGCGCGGGGAGTGCTTGGTGGCAAGGACCTAAAAGTTGTGTGCTCACTTAGTGAGGGGAAGAGCCAAGAAGACAGCACGCGCGAGCGAAGGAGGAAGGCAGAGAGGGATGGGGAGGGGGGCTGCTTACACGAATTTCCAAGTGGTAGACCTGCCTCTGCGCTCTACCCAATGAGATCCATCAGGGGAGGCACCCGGCTCACTTTTCCACATCACTTCACAGTTACATTTGGCAGGCAGGCAGGCGGGCTCGCACGCCGGAGCGCTCAGCCCAGAATTATTGGATTTATTTGGAATCTTTCTGCCTCCTCGAAGCTCGTCCGCTGTCGCCGGTTTGCGCACAGACAGTAGCGTCCTCCCAGCCGCTGCACTTGGGGCTGCGGACACCCAGATCCCAACGCTCCCGCCTCGCGTTTCCGCGCCAAGCCCCGCAGCTTCTAGAGGCATGAACGGAATCCCGAGGCGCCTGCCCAGCGCGCTGGGACCGTTCAATGCTCGTCGCCCTCGGGAGCCGACCCCGAGTCCCTCCAGACAATTGTGAATCAAGAGGCTTGAAATTCGCCAGCGCGGAGTGTGCCGCACAAGAGTAAGTGAAGCCCCTAACCCCCGTTTTTCTCCATGCCCCGAGGACCCAGAAGAGACCGTTTCTTTTAGTAATTCCCATGACCCTTCGGACACCTTGCGCGCCTCCTTCCCTGCCTCCTTCCGCTCAGATGCTAGATGCGGGTTCCCAGCCCAGGCTCCGGGCTGAACTGCGCTTTCTTTCCTGATAGGCACAGCCAATGGGGCGCCTCGGGGTTTTGCCTGACGATTTTTGCAAACCTCTGTGACAGTCGATCCTAGGGAGTAGCAAGCAAGCTGTGCCCCTCCAGTTTTCGTGCCGGCCCCTCTCCTTGTGGTCGCTTCGCGACCCAGGCAGGCGCAGCTGCAGCCGCGCGCCTTCACTGCGGGGCCGGCACGGGGAATTGGAAGCACCTGCCGCTGGTGGTGGGGCTGGTGTGAACCGGCTAGGAAAGGAGGCGAAGAGGCTGGGGTGCCCTCTTGCCGGTTTGCTGCATCTCCCCACCCCCGAGGAGAGGAAGGGCGACCCCCGCGGTGGGGCTGCGGATCGCGACTCAGCCGCCAGAGCCCCAGCGCCGGGCTTTCCTACAAGTGGCTGCTCCAGGCGTGGAGGCGCGGTGCCGGCTGCAAACTTGCGGGATTCCGCGCTGCCCCGCGGCTCTGCAGTCTCCAAGACTCTGTCCCGCACCCAGGCAGGAACCCCAGGCAGTGTCCTTTTCCAGCCGGTGAGACTGAGCTCACAGAGGCCCCCAAAGCCGGGGACTTCTCCTCTCACATCCCAGCCCCAGAATCCCCTCCTGGCGCGGTTAGAACCTGGAGCTGCGCTTCCTGTCATCTCACCGCTTCTACCAGCCAACCCGTGATGGGGGAGGAGGAATCGCGCCCCTAGCAGGGCAGGAGGAAAAGAGGGCTCTCGCCTGGGTTCTGCTAGCGCGTAACAGGTTCCTAGGGACCTATTCCGGGTCTCCAGGCTCCAGACGAGGCTGGGAGACAGTAAAAACCTGCCGCCGTCAAAGGCGATGCCAACAGGTATCCACAATTTCCTCCGCTTTTCCCCTCCCCAAGACGAAAGCCTTCCCCTCTCCAATCTGGCCGAAACCTCAAAGTTTCCACGTCGTTGACCCTTTCCTGCAGGCACAGAGCCCGCGGCACGTCAAGAGATAGCCCTCTGCCACCGCGAGCGGAGATAGCAGCAGTTTGCTTGGGTTGCTAAATGTAAGATATCAAACAACATTAATTGTTTATTGTTGCAAACGCACATTAGTTTGTAATGGAAAATCGGGCTGGCAGCTGCTCACTTCAGCTTCAATTAAAGGCTGGAGTTTATAATCGAGCAAGCAAGCGGGAGGAAGACAAGGTCCTTTCAACTTTACCACCCTTTCCTGAAGATTCCACAAGAGTTTCCTCTTTAAGAAGCAGGAGCCGTCAGTTCTTGAGCGCTCAGGGGTTGCTAATGAGATCAGCCCACTGCCTTCTTCACCAGGCTTCCTAGTACTTGTGGGCTACGATGGGAAGGAGGGACGCAGGAGAAGGTAGGCAAGAGCACTGCCCTCTGGCTTCCGGTGTGGTCGCCAAGTCTGGGGAGGGATTGGGGTTGGTCGGGACCTTTGGGAGCCCCTGTCCTCTTTTACAACACTCCTGACAGCCATATCAGTGGTTAACAGCCCTCCCTGGGCTGTCACCTCCGGCTTCATTATAGGAGCTTTTCAACTGGAAAACTATATGTAGGAAAGAGATATTTATGTAAGATTGGAGAGTGGGATTTTCCATCCATTCAACCTCCAGGCTGTACCTCACTGCATGCAAAATGAGCTCTATCCTTCATGCTAAGCACAACTGAGTTTCCTGCCTGGCTACTTATCAGCTGTGCCCACTTTTACAGGGGTTTTATCTGGAGTGTGGGAGTGTGTGTGTATGAGAGAGAGTGAGAGAGATTGATTTCTCTACAGAGAGACCTGATACCATTGAAGAATGTTTTCTGAGGGTTACATTTTTTTTCCACTCAAAGGGAGTTCTCCATAATCATCAAGTCCAGACATGTTTTTCCACTTCCCCGAGCTCTGGCTGAAGGAAATTGTAGTGCTATCTCTCTTATTCAATAATAACACTAATAATCATATTCTGCAATTCTGCTTTAGCAGCTTTGAAGGCCACTGTCACATAACCATTGCATGCTGGAGCAGTTGCAGGATTTTAAATCACCTTCAATATGTTATTTTCTGGGCCCTGAAGAGAGCTTGGAGTTGAGAATATCTGTTGTGAAAACAGAGAAGAGCCTCCCTGGCAACTCTGGGGATTGCTTCATTCAGGGCTGTTCATCTTCCTTATTCTGTTCCCTACACCACCCAAACCAGACTCAGGGTATCCTGTGACCGTCACAAATAGGCCAGATGTGTTGCAGACACGGACTCCTGTTTTCTGAGATGTGGGCAGTAATACTGTCATTCAACTTTTAAATCTCTTTCTCCCCTGCAACGTGGAGCTGGTATTTCCAAATGCTATTATGATTAAAAATCAATTCTTCAATTTAACAGTCTGCAATCTTTTAAAACTCTCAAGACTCCAGATAGGTGCATCTCTCCAACTGAGATGTTAGCAGTTGGAGGCAATGTTTTTGGTGTCTGGGATGCATTTCATGAGCTCTCAAGGTGAGCTGCACAGCAGTTTCCCAGCAGCCCTCCCTAGAAGAGCAGCTCCGTGTGCCACTATGTGCACATCAGCTCTGAAGGGAAGGACATCTTTAACCTGACAGATAACTTCATTTGGGTAATTTGTAGAACTCTGGTCAAGGCAGCAGTCATCTGAAGCAACCCCTTAATTTAGCAATGAACACACTTCAACTAGCCGATGGTGGTATTCTGGATGTAAAAAAACAACAGCAAAAAACACCACCAACAACAACACTAACAACCCATAAAACATGTTCAGCAAAATGGAATAGACTACTGGAGAAAGCATTTTAAAGGCTGTTATATGAATGTACTCATGATGCAACATTTTCCTGTCAAGTATTTAAGGTCTGATACTCTTGGTTCCCAGGGAGCATCAGATTGTTGGAGCCAAACTAGGAAACTCTGAAGAATGAGGATATAATGATTCCATTCAGGAAATTGTACCTCTGGGCTTTGCTTCCTAGGTTCCTTTCGCTCTTTATTGGTGAGGAAAAAAGGAACAAGCACAAATAAGAAAGTTATACTCTACATTTCATCACCTGTTCAGAAAAACTTAGTACAAGTAAATTAATGCTTTCAACAAATAATATTCTTCATTTTTCTGCTCAAGGTTGCACACCTTATAGCTTTATCAATATTCGAGTTGGAGCATTTTTTCCCATGCAAAACCAGAAGCTTTTCATGGGTAAAATGGCATTCCATTTATATTTTCAGCAACATGTTTCTGGCTCATCAGCAAAGTTTTGTATTTGGCAGGTCCAAGAACAAGCAGAATTAGAGCAGCCTTTAATGATCAATGTACTTTCAAGTCCCAAGACTTTCTTGTGAAAATACATGCTCAGTGGTGCTGCTGGACTTAGTCATTTGATATTTCTTGCAATGTTATTCAGAGAAACAGAAAAAAAGTGCAGTTTTCTCTTTGTTTTCAGCACTGTTGGCATTCATGGCTGAAATGGACTAACTTTGCTCTTTAGTTTAGGAAGAGAGTCCTAACCTGGGTGTGTTATACACCTCCTGTGGAGCGTAGAATGAAACCACGGATGATTCTGTGCTCTGTATTGTGTACTGCGTGCACACACACACACATACACACTTCCAGAAAACCTGAAAACATGACCATATAACTAACTCATTTATTGGTTCAAGTATGAGATCTTTATCACATTCCTTTTGTCATTTCATCTGTCTTAGATTATTGGATTTGCCCTCCTGGCTCTTGAACTGGCTCTTGTTTGTGGTTGTGGGGATCTATCAATGAAATATACTTGAGAAGTAGAATAAAATTTTGATGGACCAAGGTGGTCATCGGATTTATTGGGGTTTAAGTAACCCAAGAACTATTAGTTCTCTCTCATTTCATTCCCATGAAATTTGTGATAAACAGTGGATTTCTACCAAACAGTGGGTTCATACCTCTGGAATTGCCTTAGGTATAGCCATGAGGAGAAAATTAGGTGATCCTGGAAACTTCAAAAGGTCAGAAAAGAAATAAATTCCAGGGATGCCATGTAGCTGCTTCTCCTGTATGTTGCAGTGAACCGAATCTCCATCACCACTTCATGGCAAAGCACTAGGGCCAGGATGATATCCTGTTCCTATCACATCCCAAGCTTCTGTTTCCTGAGCTTTAAATGTCATGTGCTATTCTCTATCATAAATATCACCCCCCCCCCCTTCTTGCTTTTAACTTCTATCCGTAGGCAGAAATATATAGATGTGATTTTCAGATCTCTGAAACAGATCTCTAAACAAATAACACTTGTATTTAGAGCCTTCAAACACTTTCCTTCCCTACCTTCACAGCCGAAGACAATGGCAACCTTAGAGTGATGGTTGGTGGGGGCCTAAGCACAGAGCTCATGGTCAGTAAACATCCACTTAATGCATTAACAATAAGCAAAGATGATGCATTCTCAATAAAGTGGAGGTGGGGGAGTGAGACAGCAATCATAACCAAAGTCCAATATTATGGTGATCTACCTCATTTTTCTCTACAGAAGTTTCCTAAATTGTCCTGAGCTTATTTTTAGATGGAGCCTTTCTCTCTCTTTTTAAATCAGTACTCTTCATGTTCCACAAAGCATATTTTTCCTCCTTTGAAATCACTTTTAAATGACATGGGGATATAAAAGTCAGCTTTGTGAAACTGAGAATGCCTCTCGAGCTAGACTTGCACCAGGCGTGCTGCTAAACTGCATGTGATGCAGAGTGATCTTTTACTGGGAAGATGCTCTAATTATGGAAGCACTGCATGTGTAACTCAGTGTCCGTACCCTTCCCTTGCTGGAAATGTATAAAAAAATGCCAAGAAAAACTTTTTATCTCCTTTCTTTTTTTCTCCCTGTAATATACTTTGCATTTAAACAAAGCAGTTCACATTACCCTCATGTGAACTGCAAGTCTGCGTGTCTTACAAGACAATTCTGTACTCCTGTATATTGCTTTTAATGTGCAGGATACTTGGCTCTCGAATACACAAAAGCAGGACAAAAAAATTATATATATTCCATTGTAAGGTGCTTTTGTGGATGTATCTACTGATATTTTAAGAAATTGAATATCTTACAAAGGAATAGTAAATTGAATCTTTTTAATCCTTTATATATAACTGAGTGAAAATATTATCAACGTGTATTCATGTTCTATTAGCAGTAAGAACAATATTTTCTAGGCATTGTTTTTTCTAAATAGATTGATTAGTGCATAAAATGTTATTATTTGATTCCTGATATGACACAAATAACATAAATATGTAGATGGGGAGTGATTGAAACATCGTAAGGGAATGTTTTCTTTCTTCTGTGTGCAACCTCATCTCCAAAATTTGATGTAACAATCACAAGGGCACATTCTATTCTTTATTAGTCTACTGCTATTGCAGCTTGATAAACAGAATTAAACTTCTCTGTATCCAAATAGGTCCATCTTCAAAATGAGGATGCTCAGAAATATGAAAAAAAATCTATTTTTATTGTAGTAAAACATGCTTGTCTTTGAGTTTCACTAATATATTGTAGCTGGAGATAGTATACTTTGTTTAGAATCTGTGTATGTAGTTTAGATAATTTTCATGAACTATATACATTCTCTGTGATGTCTCAGTATTATTTTATCAAATGACTGCTTGCTCTCTCTCTGACTGTCCACTTCATCATCTATGTCCATGGTTCATGGTAACAGTGTCAGTAGGTGGAATTTAAGCTATAAAGTCTGAGACATGAGAGAATGACAAGAAGGTGCACTTGAAAGGTGGTCACTACACAGTCTAATCTAATGGATAGACCCATGACTTATTATGCTGGGATACTTGGATTCACTCTCAGCATTACAGACTCTGTAGCTCTGGTTGTGTGATGTAACTGATTTTAACCATTTCCGCCTTTCTTAGGCAGGAAAGGAGAGTTTTGAGTTTCTACCTATCATTAGTTGTGCAAAATTCCTTGAAATACACAGAAAATGTTTGTTGTATATTTTTTGTAGAAGACACTCCCTGGCCCTGGCTGGTTTGCTCAGTGGTTAGAGCATTGGCCCGAGAAACAAAGAGTCACAGGTTTGATTCCAGTCAAGTGCACGTACCTCCATTGTGGTTCGGTCCCCAGTTCTGGTCGGGTAATGCAGGAGGCAAACAATCGATGTGTCTCTCTCATGTTGATGCTTCTCTCTTTCTCCCTCCTCTCTCCCTCCCTCCCACTCTATCTGATGATAAATGGAAAAATATCCTAGAGTGAAGTTTAAAAAAAAAAAGAAGAAGATACTCCCTGAACCAAATTTCCAACTAACATTATCTTCACCGAGCTCCTGTCTGAGAAGGATTTAGGTATCACTTTGGCCTCTTTAGGTATTCGCTTTGAGTGAATAGGGACTCCCTACTTGCCCCAGTCTCAAGAAAATAGAGATAATTGTGAAATTCACTGGGATTCTTCGTGTAGAAGGGAAGTACCAGGCCATGTTTGGTTGAAACAACTTGGTTGAAAGTGAATCTCTCTGGTGTAGACATGCATTCTTGCCCTTTGCCCTCTCAGGAGAAAATAACAATGGACAGGATCATGTCTTCTATGGAAAAGAGAGACTGATTTGACTGGGGTGGGTGTATAACACTATAATCCTTTAGAGACTGAGTGAAACTACTTGAAATCATTAATTGTATGTTAGCTTTAGATAGGGAAAGCTATTTATGAAATGTTGTTTTATTTATATCCAACTTGGTTTATGCCATTTATTTTAAAATCAAGGCTTAGAAAAAGTTATTTATTTATTACCTGTCTGCATGGAACACTGCAATTTCCCCCAGTGATGTATGTACACAGCAAGAAAATGAAATAAAAAATAATTTTATAAAATCAGTTAAAATTCTTTGTTAAGTGCATGATTCAACAAAAAGTAACTATTACTGCTACATTGACAAAGAGATTTACATACCTGATCTTCTTTAATTTTTGCAGTCCTTCAAGTCGGGTAGTATTAAACACAGAGCATCACTTTCCTTGTCTGCCGCAATTGCAATACATTTGTCCAGGTCACTTATGTTGTGAATGAGAGAACTGTGATCCAGACTACTTCTGTCTGAACCCAAAGTCATTGTTCTGAACTACTGTGCCTTGGAGTTCCCCACAGTTCATCTGTGTTATAAAGTTGATAAAAATAGGATTCATTCCTTTTGGTTGCTGTGACTAAAAGGGTGTTGTTGGCTTGTAACCTTGCAATCTCAGGAGTCTTCTCAGTGAAATTTGAAACTGGCCCCCTTACACAGAGGGTGAGGAGAAGCTGGAGAAAGGGGTCAACCACTCCATGTTGGTAGGTGGTTTTATTTATTTATTTATTTATTTATTTATTTATTTAATTTATTCATTCATTCATTCATTCATTTAAATCCTCACCCAAGGATATTTTTTCCATTTATCTTTAAATGGAGTGGGAGAGAGAGAGAAGGGGGAGGGAGAGCGAGAGAAAGAAGCATTGATGTGCGAGAGACACACTGAGTGGCTGCCTCCCTCATGACCTGACCAGGGCCAGGGACTGAACTGCAACCGAGGTATGTGCCCTTGACTGGAATTGAACCCAGGACTCTTTGGTCTGTGGGCCAAAACTCTAACCACTAAGCCAAACTAACCAGGGCAGTAGGTGGTGGCTTTAATAATTAAGGGGACTTACACAGGAGACTTGACTTGGACAGCCATAGACAAGTAGCTTTTTGCACCCTCCTGGGAGAATCCTAAGAGTTTGCACAGAGGCCTTAATGGGGTCCAGTCCCATAGTCAGTGCAGGTGGTCTCAACCATAGATTGCTCTCTCCAGGCTCCATTCTACAAGTGGCTTCTAGTGTAGGAACAGTGGGCAGAACCTACATTCCAAGGACCAGGAGTGGGTGAAGAGTGTCCTCCGATTGCCCCATTTCAGCGCGAGGGTACACTGACGGCCACTTTCTCTCCGTGACCTCCTCCAACAAATGGTCAGTACAGTTTTTTCATGCCGTTCATCTCTGACTATTTCATTTTGAGTAGATGATGTAAAGACAGTAAAAGATGTGGCTTTTAAATGAAGGAGGGATTTAAATGAGACTTGAGAAATGGCTTCCTGGACCTACCCTGATTTTAATGAGTGTGGGTCTTCCACTCATTTTTCTTTAAATTTTTATTTTATTCATTGAGTTGAGAGAGAGAGAGAGAGAGAGAGAGAGAGAGAGAGAGAGAGAGAGATTGGTTTGTTGTTCCACTCATTTATGCGTTTACTGGTGTTGTATGTGCCCCAACCTTGGTGTATTGTGACAACACTCAAACCAACTGAGCTGCCCAGCCAGGGCCTCCACTCATCTTTCTGAGATGATCTTAATGCTCTATGCAAGTCCAACACAATAGATTTATCTTCAGTAGCTTAACTGGCCTTATAATTATAAGAATGTCATTATAAATAAAGGCCTAGCACTATAACTGTATAAAAGGGACCTCATTTTGACCTTCTTGACTTTGCTATGGACCTCATCTCCCTGTTCTGAAATCTCTGAGACTGATAGAAAATCTTCTATGGCAGGAACAAGTTCTAACACCATTTTGGGAAAAAGAGAAGGCACTTATCTATTTATTTTTGCCCAAATAACCAATTCTTAGAGTACTTAAAGAAATAAAACTTCCTGTAGAAAAAGAGGAGCATGTCAATAACAGAGCAAAATGGGTTTAGCAGGTATTATTTTGGCAAATTATATGCTTTTGGGTCAATAGACACAGCTGGATAAATAGATGGTCTGATGCCAAGGAAAGATGATCAGAAGGGTTGTGGCTGAGGGGAGAGACAAGCAGACGAACAAATACATGTGTATGTTTGCAGGCACGAAGCACTTAGAACTCGATTCTGGCCCAGGACTCTGGTCAGGGAATTCCAGAGGCATTAGGGAAGGGGTTCTCTTGAAGTGTTTATATTTGGACACATGCATATATCATTCCTCTCCAAGATCCAAAGCCCATTTCTACCTGTTCTGCTCTAGTCGTCCAGCACTCAGTGTGAATTACACTGGGCCACACGCTGAATCACGTCTCTGGCATTCCTGAAATGCCACTTTGAATTCAATGTGCATTTACCTGTTTTGAAACAGACAGCTAATGGCTCTAAATTCAAGGTCAGAAACATTCTTAATAGAAACTCTTTGGTCTTGTGTGTCATTTTTGCTTCCATGAAATATTGTGGCTACTAAGCCCGGTGGATCATAAAAGCATAATTTCCTGTCAACTACAATAATCTGCTGGATTGAATCCTAACGTGTCTGCAAAAGCCTGTTTTTATTTTAGATGCCACCTCTTGGCATGTAGCTTAGCATTTGGAACGTTGTCTGCAAAATAGGTGCAGTATGTTTTTTTGCATAATGACCTAGCATATTTGAGAATTGACCGAGTTCACCTTGATCACATGTTGGGGTCAGGAGAGTAAGATTCAGGTTGTAATCAGAACTATCTAGAAAATGTGAAAGAAAAGTCAGATTGCAATTATCTTACCCAAGAGAAGATACCTTCTTGTGGGGGAATTCCAAAGGCTGTTTTATGTGTAGGACTCTGGAGAGACTGTTGAAACCTCTTCATCTCACTGCCAGGGTGTAAGGCAATGTAGTAGCATTACATTAGAGCGGCTTGCTTGGCCAGGCGTACATAGTGTGGTTAGAAAATCTAAAAATAAATTTATTTTTTTTTACCCACGCATTGCAACCTGCACAATCTCTTCATCCTTGCATAGAGTTAAGCAGTTTGTGTATGTAGTTACGATTCAAAATGTTTATTGATTTTTATAACAGTGGCATAACATTTGGTGGCATCTCAAGAATTCTTATAAGATGCTTTTCTGGTCATCCAAGAGGACAATATTAGCTCTGCCTGTGGCAGAGGTGCAGCCTGTAAGTGGAGTGGTTCTGATTGTCACAGTGGCATCCTGTTTCTCTCCACGCTGCAGACTTCACTGAAGTCCAGGACAAGTCTCTCCACTTCCAGATAAAATGCATGTGCCTATGGACACACCAGTCAATGGGGTAGTCTTCCCATGTCACTCCTAATGTTGAGATGAAGTGGGGGAATCATACTATGACATCATACAAAATTCTACATATTCATACACGTCAGTGAAGGGTTTTCCAAAATCTGATATATGTGTGTGGTCTGTATACACAGTGATAGTAAGTAGGTTATGGGTATTAAATAACACTGAGCAGGAAGTGAATTTCCCCCTATATCACCATTGAGTCCTTCAAGTAATCTCAAGGAGGAGATCTGAGTGGGGAGTTGGTCTTATTCTTTGGAACCCCTGGCTTCTCAAACTGTAGTCCTCAAATCAGTAGTATCTGCATCACAGGAGAGATGGTCAGAGATGCAGCATCACAGCCCCACCCTAGATTCACTGGCTCAGAATCTATATTTTATCAAGGGTTCAAGAGATCTGACTGTATAGTAAAGTTTGAGAAGCACCCCCACAATGGGTGTCCTGGGGTAACTCATACTGGATACATCGGAGCTGATTGCTACATTTTCAGGAACTGCCCTAGAGCTGGTTAACGGTCATGCTGAGCTTCAAATTGATCATGGTGCAAATATTTGTAGCATGGAAACCAGGAATGGGGCATTCTTTTATTTTCCTTTTCAGAGCTACTCGTTAAATATTGAGCAGCATGCCCTTGCCTCTAACTGTTGCTGGTCTTCCCTTTTAACAAAGAGTGAGATGACCCCAGGCTTTGACAGTGTCTAGTTTGGTGAAAATAAAACATTGTTAAACATGCCAATTTTCTCTACGTTTTTCTCTAAAATGGGAATGATGATAATGAGTCATAATAATACTTACATGATAAAGGTGTTCTGAAGAGTAGATATAAATACATACATGTGTGTTCCATCCAATGTGAATAGATACATATTTGTGTATAGTCTTTATTTATGACTTACCATATCCATACTTATAGTGTGTGTGTGTGTGTGTGTGTGTGTGTGTGTGTGTGTGTGGTTTTGATGGAATATTAGCTAAGCATTTTCTAAGGTCCACTTTAATTGTTTGTAGAAAATAATATTGGCTTTTCATTTTTAAGTAAACATTTTAAAAACTTAAACTTTTCATAAAATTTAACATAATAGTTCATGCACTATAAGAACGCAGCAACATTTGAGTAGGGTATAGGAGTGTTTCGGTGCTAGAAGCTGTGCACAGAGGGAGTGTGGGCATGAGCAATAGAGAGAAAGAGGTTTCTGCAGAGTTGGCCTAATTTCCTCCTGGAGCTCTGCCAGGGCTCTGCCAGTGACTGTGGGCTTTGGCCAAGGCACTCCCCCTTTCTCTGTAGAGTGAAGGGTTGCATTGGGATAGCACTCATCTGTCTCCCATACCCTCTCCGTGGGAGAGTGTGTATTTCTATTGCCAAAGCTTTGAAGAAATCAAACATGCTCTTTTCTTCACAAAGAACTGGCAGAGATGAAGGTGCTAGTTGACACGTACTCTGTAGTGACCATGACTAGGATGAATTTGATGGGTAGGGAGAAGATGCTGTGCTCATGGACTGCGTGAGCTAGTAAGTAATGATTTGAAAACTACCCTAGGTGCTAGTTCACTCAGAGCTCCTGGAATAGTTAGTGGTCTTGTTCCTGTCCATGGCTTGACTTAGATGTTCTTTCACACCTGCACCTCCCCAATTGTGTAATCACTTCCTAACACATAGATGACACTTCCTCCAGAAAGCCTTCTATAATGCATACCCATCACTCTGCATTCCCCTAACTTTTCTCAGATTATGTTTCATTAAAAGTTGTAAGTATATATTTCTTAGTCTTTGCCCTTTAGACTCTTTGCTTCCTGAAGATAAGCACGCTGACCTGTTTGCCTTTCTATTCCCAGCACTGGACACTTAGTGTGTCATCAGATATTTACATGATGAGTAAAAGCTGTGGTAAGGAAGATAATTTTGGAGTTAGATTACCTAGATTCAAACAATGAACTGCTTCTTATCAAAGGTATTTTTTGGGCAAGTCACTTAATTATTCTGTGTCTCTGTTTTGAACAAAACAGTAAAGCATGGGGATCTTAATTCAGCTGTAAGATATTGTGTTAATAAATACTGTTTGGGGTTCTACATATATTTATTAATCCTTTCACTCTGACTAATGAAGCTATGTCATTGTATACAATTGTTCCAAGCTCTACTATTACTTTTTACCTGATTTTGGCGAGTCCGGGAAGGACACTGGTCATGTCACATTTCATCCTGAGTGTTACTTGATGGTTTGCGGTGAAGAAATGTCTATCATGAGTTTAAATGGGATTAAACGTCTCTATTCCAGAATCACTAACAACATAGCAGATGCCAAAGTATACGTGCAGGGTATTTGGCACACTTTAAAACAAATGGTACATTTCAGATTTGCCCAATAGCTCTACCAGGATTATAATCTTTTAATTCTCTGGGTAGGTATTGTTCACTGGCCCCCATCTGTACAACTGGTGAGTGTAGTTCTTTTATTTTATTTTACTTTTATTGATTTTAGAGAAGAAGGATGGGAGAGAGAGAGAGAGAGAGAGAGAGACATCAGTGTGAGAGGGAACCTTATTTTGTTGCCTCCCATTCACACCCAACCTGGGAGCGAACCTACAACCTAGCCAGGTCTGTGCCCTGACTGGGAATCAAACCTGTGTCCCTTTGGTGCACAGGATGATGCTCCAACCAACTTAGCCACCCAGCCAGGGCTAGTGTAGTTCTTTAACGAGAATTCAAACCCCAGGTAGGCTAATGCCAGAGAGACCATCACACGCACCTCATGGTTCTGCCTCTATCGCAGTCAGGCCAGTGGAGAAGGGCATCTGTGGGTTTTGAGCTATAGCTGTCAGAATGAGCCCCACCTTTGGTGTGAAGTGGTCCAGCCCTTTCCTCATCACCATCCCCTCCCCCTCACACACACCACCTTGGCGAAGAGTTTTGGGGCCTCTGGGGCACTCCAGGACCTTGCTTCTACTGCAGTGGTCACACAGCTTACCTCTTTGTTCATTCATTTCTCTTCCTGACCAAAGCCTCTTGAGGGCTGGGACCACATCAACACCACCCTCCTCGTTCAGTCAGTGCTTCCTGTGTTCTGGCTGATTTACATGTCTGGTTTCTGAATCGCCCTGCTGCCTGGAAAGTGGGAATTCTCGTCGTTATTTTGCAGAAGATAAAATGGAAGCTCAGAGAACTTCAGTATGTCTCCCATCATTACAGGGGACAGTTGGTGAGCTGGGGTTCACACCTGGGCTCTTCTGCCTCCACCCAGACACTCTGCAGCAGAGCAGTCTTTCCTCTACACTGCCCGATCCCAGGAGAGAAGAGCTCAGGCTATGGGATGTATGTGCTATAAATACTGTCTACATAAATACCTGGGCTAGTGGTTCAGAAAAATTTTCATATTTTGGGATTGCTTATCAGCACCTTCTGAATTTTGTTTTGTTTTATTTGAAGCCTGCAAGGGTCTGTTCTTACGCTGGGCTGAGAAAAGGTATTAATGGAAGTCTGCTTTTAAGGAGGGCTGACTTTGGGGTGTGCTGAAGTTCTAGGGAGACTACAGGACGTTGTGCTGAGTTGGTTCTCTATTGTAAGCTTTTCATCAGTTTCCAAAGGAGCTGCTGCTTGCAGTGGCCCCCGTGTTCACTCCTCGGGGCGGAGCCACCTTTGAGGTAGTTATAGGGACTGAGCGGAGCCCTGGCAAAGTGTGACAGGCAGGCAGATGCCTCTGGCTGGCTTGTTAGATCAGGCGCTGTCTGCATTGGCAGCAGATCCGGGTCTGCCCCTTGCAGCCGGCTTCACTCAGCCTGCTGACTGGCCCAGCTAATGGTAACAACTTGCTGGTTTCATCATTCTGAGACAGAATAGGACCAGGAGCCCAGAGGTGAAAGGTTGCCTACCCAATTAAGAATTCCCTGAACCAAATTGTTCCCAATGGCATCCTGAGAAGTCATTTTCCCATTTAATTTAATTCAGCAAGGCTTCTCTCTGGGATCTGCAGTGAACATTATTTCTTTAAAAGTAATTTTTTTTGAGAGGAGAGAAACACGTTTTTCCACACTGAAGGTAAGCAAAAAATGTATTTGACACCTGAGGTAATGGGGATTTTTTTCACCCATTCCTTGCTGAATCTCTTCAATTCAAAATTGTATTTTTACCATATTCTACTCTCAAAGGAGCTTTTCATAATTGAACTTTCCTGTTTAACTGCACATTTAGAACGGGAGTCCTGACACGATCCTGACTGTCACATACATGCTGGACATTACAGTTTCTCTGGCAGCATTCTAATTGTATCCACTCGCAATTGGCGTCCGGGGAGAACTGCATTCCGGACCCTTGACTGGATGACACCTTCCGATGGGTGTGGCAGCTAAGACTGTAAAAACTGAGAAAATTTCCCTTCCAGTCTCATTTATAAATAATAATAAAAAAAAGAAAAAAAAACATTAAAGGCTAGTTTCCTTACATAGTTCAGCATAAAGTGAATTAAAACTCATCTTTAAACTGTAAAGAGAGAAAGAAATAGAAGGAGAGGAAAAGGCAGAAGGAAAGAAGGAAGAAGGAAAAAAATAGAGGTTTCAAACTTCTACAAGAATATAAGAGGGCTTCATGAGCATGTACTCCAATTTGCATGAGAAATTCAAAAAATGTAAGAAAGGAGAATGGAGGGATGGAGGAAGGCAGGAAGGAAAAAGAGGGAGGAAGAAAGGGAGAAAAAAGCGAATTTCTATCACTGTGCTTGTAGCAATTTTTGATAACTAACAGAAAAAATATTAACACTAAATTTAAAGAAAGCTTAAAAACTAAAAGGACTGATTAGCCTACTTGCTTCCATTCCTCAGTTCCACTTTCTTAACTCAAGAATTTTAGAAAATGTCTATTTTTCATTTACCTGATTTTGAAAAATAGCAATTTTGTTTCAAAACCTGTTTCAGTGGATTTTTATCTTTCTTCCCCATATTTTTTTTCAGGCAATTTCAATGAAAAGGAAAGCCAGTGGATCTTGGTCTTAGAAACACTTGGATGATGTCTGTTTCCTGTGCTGTGAGCACGTGGCAGACCTGTAAGTAAATGCTTGGCCCTGCGTGATGAATTGGATGGCTGCAGACTGGAGGCAAAAAAAGTAATTGTCTCATTTTCCTGGTGATTTGCTTAACTGGTGGGACCATGCCAGAACGGCTCGCGGAAATGCTCTTGGATCTCTGGACTCCATTAATAATATTATGGATTACTCTTCCTCCTTGCATTTACATGGCTCCGATGAATCAGTCTCAAGTTTTAACGAGTGGATCCCGTTTGGAACCAAATAGGCAGAGTGAAGAGCAGCGGATTTTAAACCGCTCCAAAAGAGGCTGGGTTTGGAATCAAATGTTTGTCCTGGAAGAATTTTCTGGACCTGAACCGATTCTTGTTGGCCGGGTAAGCTTCATTTTTAAGATTCCCAAGTTCAGGATCTGTTCCTTGTCTTTAGATCTGAACGTCAGACTTGTCACAGTTGCTGATACACTTAGCTGTAAGTACATTTTGCCAGATGGTTAGTTTACCTGTTGGTTTCTGTTGGAATATGAATAATCTCTTGGTAACAGTTTTAAATGTAGACAGATTGCTCTTTTGGGGAAAGCTCATCTCCCCCATGCCTTCTATCCTTGCATCGATGCCATAGCATTTTCATAACACACAAATAAGATTTCCTTTCCCGATTCATATAGGACATCTGTATGCCAAACCTCTTCTCTAACTTACAGTGCTTGGAAGCAGTATGAATTTTTTCTGAGTTTGGCTTTATACCACCTTGATTCCTAAAATGGTATTTTGTTTTATTTGAGTTTGAGGTCCTGTTTCTCCAATTTCAGATACAGTTTTCTCCTTTTGTTTGTCTGTTTGCTGTGTCTATCGTTAACCTAGGATTAAGAAAAGGAAATTACTCATGTGGATGCTTAACAGTGCTTTGTGCTGTGATTCAGTAAACTCGGCAATAGGAACTTAGTGGATTCATTGTCACATGTGCAGAATCAGAACTGGAATACAGCGGCGTATGTGCGTGCATGCGTGTGTGAGACTGGGTTCAGTGGTCCTGCGGTGCTGGCAGATGAGACAAGCGTTTCTCGTGTACATAAGCACTGCCCGCCTTCCAAAGTCACTCTGTGGGTATTGAAGACTGCACATGTTGATTCCTCATGACAGTCTATGAGCTGCTGTTAATTTTTTTTATTTTGATATGTGCCCCTAGTGGGAATCGAACCCGAGACTCTCTGGTCTGCAGGCCAACGCTCCATCCACTGAACCAAACCGGCCAGGGCGAGCTCCTGTTAATTTTGACACACACCTTCCCCGTAGATAGAATTTCACTTGTGAACCTGGCAGTGGCTGATTTTCCTGATAAGTCAGATTCGGAAGTGAATCTTGCCAATGTTATTTGCATCCCAAATGCAATGATTTATAAGAAAAATAGGAAAAGAGTTTACTGTTGATCTTCAAGACTTAACTCCTTGTGCTTTGCTGGAAACGTCTAATTGCTTTCCTGCTTCTAGCTCACAAAGCAAAGTGGGCCTCTCCAAGGACTGTTTTCTCATTTCATGTAGTTCTACTTGGACAAAGAAAAATTGGATGAGAAGATACGAGTCATTCAGACTATTTATTGAGGCCTTTCTATGTGTCCAACCCTCTTTTAGGCACATGGGGGCATATCAATGACCAAAGCAATGATTCCTACCATTCGAGGAATTGATTCTGTCCAGTACTGGGTGTTTTCTATAACAGTGTTGAGTACTATTATAAAAGCACTATATGAGCAAAATTCTGTTCTAACAATAGTTTCTTCCCCCGTTTTCTATGTGTATGTGTATAAGTGTGTACTTTTATTTCATGAGTCCAAAATACAAAAAAATCTCTGAAAGGTTTTTTTGTTTTTGTTTTTTCTTTTTGTATGCTTGGTACAAACTCAGGCCGCAGAACTGACTTGGAGCTATTTATAGTCATACTGCATCCCATTACTGTGACTGCTCCTGTATTTCCCAGCAGAAATGTTGATGTATTTGATTACAGGATGCTTCCCCAGACCCTTCTGAGGGTGTGTTACTTCCTATACAGTTTTTAATACTTTAAAATGTTTCTAAATGTAAAAAAGTCTGAGTTCCAGAGCACATCTGTCCAGAAGGTTTTGAATACAGGCTTCTTGACCAGCATCCTTTTTTTGTAAGTGCAGAAACTGTGACTTGGATGGATTTATAAAAAAAGTCATGACCATAGAGCTAGTGAATGATTTGAGTTTGATTCAGGTTGGAGATTCCCAAGGCCTTAATGTTACCCACCACATTCTATGTATCATTAGTTACTGTCTGCCATATGTTTAAACTATAATTTGCACTGAAGAGTTATTGGGTACAGAATGGAGAGCCCCTAAATTCTTACTTTCTGGTTATTCAGAACTTCTTTAGCCCAGTGTGTACAGCAAGTCACTTAATACCATGTGAAATTCTGGGTAATTTCAGACATGCATCATTTATAGACATCTTCTCCTTGTTTCTGTTAGTTGATACTTTATGGAGGTATATCTCACTGATGGTATCTATATAATATAAGTAAACAAACATGCCTTGCCCAGGAGAACTTTCCATTTTTTTCTGAATAGAAAAAGTAGTTAAATCGGGTTTTGTTTTGGACTTACAGAATCTGGTGACTAATCTCACCTCCTTTCTTTAAATGAAGTAATAGAAGCATTTGGCATTTTTGTGTGACTCAGTAATAATAAATTCAAGCTTCTTTGAGAGAGAGAAATGTTGGCAATGAACCTCTAAGACTTTGAAGAGCCAATCTGCTCCTGTGTCTTGATGACTGTTTTTATTAATTAACTCTTGTCCTGATCCCTACCCTGGCCAATTCCCAAACAATTGCAAAATCAGAGTTAAACTTACTTTCTAAAGAACTTTTCGCAAACATTTCCAATTATACATACTTACCCTTAAAGGGAATTGCTCCAGAATTATTACTGTTTAGCCATTAAGGATCTTGGGTTATAGCGAAGCCAAAAATACACTTGAGGTGATTGCTTCGGACTCCACGGCAGCTGAATGTTTGGCTGATCCATATCAGGGTGCACACCGGTGCTTCACAGCATTTCATCTCTGTGCACATTCAGCCACATTTGACTCCAGACTACTTCATCACCAAGCTTTTCCCCAGAAACTGGCTGAGAAGCATTAGTTACTTCTGAACACACTTGCTCTTTAAAAGGCCTTTCTGCAAGTCACCATGGTGAGGGTCATGAGCCCAGCAGACTGAGTTCAAGCTCAAGGACAGAGCAGCATTTTAGTGATTGACTCTTCATGTATACCCTTCCATCACCTATTGTCTGTTTTCACTGCATCTGTAGGCAGCTGGTTCCAGAGATAGAGATGTACTCTGCAGAGATTTGAATATTGGCTTTACCAGTTTCTGGCTGCTAAACTCGGGAAAATTACTAAAACTCTTGTAGGTTTATCCAAGTAGGATAAATCAGAGTAGATAAGAGTAAATAAAATAATGTATGCATAGTACCTACACATAATAATTGCAGCTATGGTTGTATTAATCATACGTGTGTGTGTGTGTGTGTGTGTTGGTAGTTGGAGTGGTAGACAAAGTAACAATTACATCACTAGTGAGCACAATACCCTGGTAGCCCACAGAATAGCCCTTTCATTTAGCTCAGGTTATTCAGGGAGAAGGTGATTTTTAGGTGTGCACCCAAGGATGACTGTCACTCAGCCTGGTGGGGTGGGGCAGAGTGGGAAGTTAGGTGCCCCAGTTGAACAGAAAGGTTTATGCAACATTACAGATAGGGTAAGACTGCTGAGGACCCCCTGAGGCAGAGGCAATATAGGCCTGTATATTCCCTGTTGAATTAAAATGAAGTTGAAAGCTGTATTCATAAAGAAGCCTTTTCTGTCCCTGCTGTCTGAAATATAGCTGACTGGTCCCAATATTTCATATTCTTGGACTATACTTTATTTTTTTCCCTAATTACCATTATTTTACATACTCTATTTCTTATCTTATTTATGATTTGTCTTTTACTAGAATGCAAATTCTACAAAGAAAGATTTTTTGTGGGGGCCTCCTTTCTTCTTAATCATACATCCCTAGGACCTGACCACTGCCTGTATATGCAAAGTGCTCGGTAAATATTTTGTGTGAATATGTGAATTAATAATTCACCTGAGTAATGGAGGAATTTACAAAAGTAATATTAATTCCTTCAGATTTAGTACAAACATCATTTTTCAATAAAGAGGCCAATGCGTCGCTTTTCTACTCTGTCTTTCATCATGGTATTTTATAGACCAGCTGAGTAGTTCAAACATTGTTTCTGTGGGTTGAATTTAAGAGGCTTTCTCTGAGTAAGTGATAGTGGGCAAGTGAACATAATAAAACAACTGTGTGTGGAGCTGCGGGTTCCCCTCTATGCAGACTGACCCCCTTCAGTGGCAGGGAGCAGTACAGCATGGGACTTCTGTTATTCGTTATCTGATCCATCTGCAAACTTATCTCCTGTTTGTGTCCCAGAGTAAACCAAGGATCTTCTTTCCAAATCTCTGCAAAACAAATACCAGCCAAACAGACTCCATTCCTGCCTCCACTTCTCTGAGCCTGTTCATAAACACTTAAATATTTAGCATTCCACCTGACCTGGGGCCTCCAGAATTGACTTTCTCTTCCTATACTGGCAGACACTAAGATGGTACATGGAACCTTTTACCCTATGTGCTTTTTTTTATTTCTGGTCTGAGGAAAGAGAGAGGGAAAACCCAAGGTGGTCTTTATAAATCTTGCAACCAAGGCCAAACATTGTCATTGTGATAAAATGTGCATAACTCTTTAATAGGGACAACTTGATGCCATCATGAGAGCCCTTCAATGGGAGTCACAAAGATGATCCATCAAATCATCCCACAGATATTCATTGAGTACCTACTGTTTGCTCAGTGCTGTTACCTATAGATTTGCAGGTCTGAGTAAACAAATGCCCCCACTCATGGGCTACTAGGGGGAGACAGGTGTTAAAAAACAATCACAAGAACAAACATCACATGAAAACAGAGATAAGTACTCTGAAGTGAAGGGAGATGGTTCTATACAAGTACATCTACAGAGGAAGCTGTCCTATTCTGTGGAGTGATGGGATCTTCCTGAAGGTAATAACCTCTGAGCCATAACCAGGTGAACCAGGATGCAGGGATGAAAAGAGAGAGTATTCTGGATAGAGAGGGGGTCAGGGTAACTGTAAGACAGAGAACTAGAGCTGGAATCTTTCAAGTCACAGTGGAAAGATAGGCAGGGCTCTCCTGGAGATCTATCTTCTTTCTTTTTTTCTCTGCCACAAAGTAGCCAAAAGAGAAAGTCTCATGGCTTCTCTTGGCCACATGTCTTCACTTGTAATTATATAGTGAATTACAGAATTATATTTAAGACACAAATCCTTATGGAATGGGGGCAAAAATAAGTATTAAAAAATGTGTGTAACATGTATCCATTTTCGAACCAAGTTCCTTTAGCTCTTGTTCTGTAGTTGTGTTATCTTCAATTCCCCCGACTGCATTTTTGAGAAAAACTGGTTTGCTGTCCAGGTGGTGGGAGATCTGTCATAATCTTTCCCTTACATAATCTCCTTTGCTCCCTTTTTTCTCATCTCCCCTCCTACCTGGGCTTATGAGCATGTCCTTATTTGGATAAAGCTCTCTCGATGGTGATGCCACATCTATTTATAGTTCTCTCCTTCCAAGGTACTGACTCATTTTTTCTCTTTAAATTTGACCTTCTAACCTCCCCTCTTCCCTGTAACTTGGAAATCGTTTAGGTGGTGTTTAGTATGAAGGACACGGGATGCCAAATAATTACACTATATTACAATTTACAGCATCAGCAGCTGGTAAGGAAATTGTACTTGACATGCCATCATTTTTGCTGGTCATTTGCATATTAAGAGCATGGGCTATGCAGCCACAGCTAAGTCGTATCTTGGGCCTTGGGAGAACAATTCACCATCAGTTTCATGAAGCTTCTGCCTCCTGAGATGGAGCCTTGTGCACCAACAATTTGGCAGGAATGCAAGTCAGCATCATATGACTCAATCTGGCACAACAACTAGGGTTGTCTGCCTCTTGCCCAATGTCCCGATTTAAAAACAGCAGGCATCCTAGAGCTGTTGGAAATCTTTTGATGCTGATATAAATAAATGGAATAATATTAGTCTTGTAAGTCAGCAGAAATCCTAAACACACACACACACACACACACACACACACACACAGTCATGTAGCTGAGTTTCTACACGAGTACATCCCAGGTCATTGCCTAATCAGGTCTTTCTGTAGCCCAGACCCTCCTATGTTCACCTCATCCCTTACTTACCATGGGACCATGTGAGAGTGAAGATGCCCTGAAAACCAAATTCATTCAGACTTTCCAGAAGAAGAGCGCTGGGTTTGTGCTGGTTCTCTTAGGGTCATCTCATTGAGGCAGATCTTTTTCCAACTTGAAGCAAAATGATAGTGGTCATATATTTATGGGGGATTATGTAACCATATTTTATGAATAAATGGCAATAAGGTAGTGAGTATGAAAACAAAAGAAAATAGAGAATTGATACCTATCAAAAATGTGAAGCCAAAGCTCACAGGGAAGAATTGGGTAAGCACATGTCACACAACGTGGAAGACTCATTCCATAGTCACGTGGCAGAATGGTGTGACTCATTAAAACTTGTTAAGATTTGTAATATGGGAACATGACTGCAACTGAATAAATATCAGAAGCAAGATATAAAATATGTATAGAGTATGATTTAAAAATGCAGATGTGGTATGAACAGAGTACCTGGCACATATCTATTAAGATATGTATGTACACATGAAAAATACATATATGTTCAGACATTTACAAAACCACTGCAGCCCTCTATACCCATCACCATGGTCATCCATATTCAACAGTTTTCACTATTCTGATATTTTTTTCACTTACCCCCCTCCACACACACATGGTGTCAATACTCTTGATTTTAAAAATTAATGTAATCAGAATCCTTATTAATCCATAACCACTACACACTGTTTTTGATGTAAAAATATTCCCAATTGAAAATAACGTAATATCATTTTTTTAAAGTGTGAATAAATCTAATGAATAAATGATACTCACTTAACCCACATTAAAAACAAAATAAGGAGTTAATTCCTGACATTGACTCATATTAATAACTGTACCATAAATCAATAAAGGGAAGCCTGTGAGAAAATATACCAATATAATAAAACTTTTTTCCAATATGTATGATTAGATTATCAGATCTTTTTATTTATAATTTTTTGCATTTTCTTTTGAATGTGCTATTATTGCCTTATAAAACATTATGAAATGACAGTAAAATAAATGACAATGTTATACTGTCCCGTTTCCTTAAAATCAATGCCATCTACATAGTACATTCATGGGGACCATTATTTAATGTAAAACTCATTTGGTAAATAGAATCTTTTTTTTTTTTTTTTAAACTACACATGTATATACAGTTGGAAGGCCAATATCATCAATTAATAATGTAAAGTGCTAGGAAATTTAATTATTTTTATGAATCTCTGAAGAGGGAAAGAACGGCCACAGCCCAGCTGTGTCGCTAAAGGCACGTCAAACATTTTCACAGTCATGGGACAGACCACATAGTAACCAGGAATGAAGATTCTATATTTTGCCCTGAAATGGGAAACTATCTTTGGAAACTGTAAGTAATATCATCAGCTTGGATGTTGCTTGTAACCTTTCAATAAATGAGAATAACCTAGAAAAGTTATTTATGGAATTATACTATTTGAGAAAGATAAAATTTTACAGCATTGACCTGGCTATGCATGTTTTTTAAACAGTAGTTGTTTTTTTTAACATTTCATATTTTTGAAATCTGTACATAATATTTCCATTGTAGTTACCTTAAACTTACCTATACATACTCCCACTCCCCCATGACCACACCTTGGGGTAATTTGTTCACATAGCCTCTTGTTTCCAGCTAGGTATTTGTGTATTTTGAGATACAATGTGGACAGTCCTGTCCACATTCAAAGGTCTAGATGTTCAGTTAAGATGTGATATGCTTTCTCATCAGCACTGGCCTCCATACCTCACATTTCAGAATGCTGAGATGTTGTACCTGGGAGAAGTGTGTGTAATGCACTCTGTTTTTGTTCGTCGAAGTGAGGGTCTGCAGACCAGCAGCAGCAGCACAGGTGGATGGAAATGCAGAATTCCATTCACTGCCTGCGTACCCGACTTACTGACGCAGAAGCTGCATTCTAAACTATATCTCCAGATAATGCCTATGCATATTAAAGCATTATAATAAAAACTTATATTTTTTAAATATATCAATCTATTGCCAATCAATTCAAGGAAAGCTCGAATCATGCCTTTTGCTTTCTGTATCCAGGCCGAGTGAATTTTGAATACCACTCAAAGGAAAGGGTCATGGTCCCTGGTGTTTGGAAGAGCCCCAGGCAGGGTTTTTGGTAGAAGACATTGATCTCATTTGAGCCCCATGTGGTAGGTTGCAGGGCACTGTAGGCTGTGACATCAGTTTGAAGATGGGACTCCTTTCTACTGCAGGGGATGGCAGATGCAAGTTAGTTAACAAGGACTCTTCCCTGGTTGGATCCATAAACTTCTTTTTTTTTCTGCATGCATTGGCACAACAGGGAAGATATTCTCTGAAATTTGCAGAGTATCAAATGTCACTGGGCTTCGCAGGAGACAATAGTGGAATCCAAATGAGGCTGCGCAGAGGGGCTGAGAAATATTAAGGGAATAGCAGAAAATAAAACACTCCAGCATGTTTCTGTTTCTCTCTAATCCTAAAAACCCCACCTGCATTGCATAGTCTTTATTGCCATAAATACAGGGTGAAGACCATGAAGTTGATGATATTGTCCAGGGACATTAAAGTGGTGGTGGTGGTGGTGGTGGGGGGGGTTCTGTGTGGAGAAAGGAGGTCTTAAGTAACCAAAATAAGCTGATCATATCTATTAAGTATTTACTATATGGTAGACACGTTATCAAGTTTGCTTGTTCAACTCTCATATCAATCCTCTGATTAGTGTTATTCCCATGGTCAGAGAGGGAGAGAGTCACTGAAGGGAAGAGTTATTTGCATACGAGGTGACAGGTTAGGAAAATAGTACATAAAGGCCTAACCTGGGCCTGGTTATCTCAGAGCTTGTAACCATGGCAACGCATCATCTCATTTGAACCTCATGTGGACAGTCCTCAGTGAGCTGGGCTGCCACCCCATCGTGCAGCTACAAAAAGTAAGACTCCTTGATACAAACCAAGGTATGGTCTCATGACCATAGTGTAAATAGTTCAGTGAGATTTGAGTCGACCCTTACAGCTGTCTATTGCAAAGTCACTACTACAAGTTCTTTACATGCATCTTTATATGCTTTGCTCCTCCAAGTCAGTGGTGGATGCAAACCCTTTGAGAGACGAAACTGTCCCTGAGGCTTTTGCCTGTGGTGACTCTCATTTTCTTTCTGGGGAGATGAAACTGTCTCAGTCTGGGCCTAAGCAGGGCCAGTATCATGAACTAAGTGTTTATTTGTGGATTACTCTCAAGATATAGGGAACAGCACAGTGTCTGTCTTTTTGGCCTTCTCATTTTCAAGTCTGTATTTAAAATGAATATGATGAAGAAGTAAGAGAAGTATGATGCAGAAGAAGGGACAGCAGGAGGAGAATATTTGGACTCTCCAGGCACCTTGCTCGGTACTGTCAACACATTTACGGAGTTATCATCTCCGTTTTGCAGACAAGAAAATGGACACTTTGGACCAAAGTAAAGCTCATGGTCAGGTGTGTAGAGTGTAAGGATGCCAGCTTTCCCCCGAGTGGGCAGAATTCTTACCTACTCTGAGCAGTTGTGTTCACTTGGAGAGTTCTGGAAGCTTTGGCCATAACTGGGCAGTTTTGTGGGATCCTCTTAAACTGAGAATCACCAGAACAGCAGAAAGGAGAGTAAACAATTGAGTGGAATGAAAAAGAAATCCTCTACACACAGAAACAAAAAGAAGACAAAAAGCTTGCACACTTCACTTTCGTGAATGAATTGTGTTAACGCTGAATTGTTTAGGGCCAGTTCCCAGGACACGTGGAAACTGAGCTGGTGGGCAGTACCACAGAGGCTCCCAAGGTGGGCTCTGTCCCTTACTCAGCCCTCTGAGGGACTTCCCTGGAGCCTCTCCTAACTCCAAGGGTCTTTTTCCAAATGGGTATGTGCGCATGCTTTATCTCCTCCTCTCTAGCTCTTATCGTGGTGACCTTACTGAGGATAGTCCTGGTCATGCCCTTTGCGACCATGCACTCGGCCACAGAGAATAATCCTCAACCTCCATTCCTTGAGCAGATTCTCGGAGAAAATGTAACTTGGTGAAGGAGCAACCATGGCTCTTAAAAATGACTAAATCCTGTAACTCTTCAAAACAAGTCAGACTCCCTAGCCACACAAAGGCTTTATTGGGAATGTGGCAGGGTTATTTATAGTGGAGTTTTTCTTCGCTTTTATTTTTTTTATGTGCTTCAGGGAACCTGAAAGTATAAATAAATTTCTCATTGCAGTTTGCCTTTTGTGTTACTCCTGTGTGTGTGTGTGTATGTGTATGTGTGTGTGCATGTGCATGCGTATGTGCCCTGTTATTTCTCCCTTAGAGAAGTGTTGTTTTGACAGGACTCAGCCTCTGATTATGTCCCTGCCTTTGTAAGAACATTTATAATCAGCCTCGTGAGGGGTTTCAGAAATCATTAGACATTTGCAGTGGCTGGTCCTATTGATCACAGCCACTGTTTTTCTTGTCTCCTCTGCTTTTCCTGTCATTAGACTCATACTGGAAAGGTCTTGTTTTTATAGCTGAAACCATAGTCCACAGCCCAACTAGTCCTTGGGGAATGCATCTCAGTGTTCCCAGCTTCTCTTCCACCCCACAAGTTAGAGGAAGCAAGCAGAAAGTAACTGAGAATCAAAATAAAAGTGATGGAGACATTGCCCCCCACATCCCCCAAAAAAATCCAGAATGAGATGATGAGACAGGGTCAAAGAGACACAAATGAGGGGGCCAAGCAGTGAATGGAAAGTTAGACCAAAATCCTGAGTTATAGAAAGTCATGTACAAATAATCCAACATAAGAAAGGAGGCTTGACCCAGAAAACAGAGTATGAGAAACCTTCACAGAAGCACTGAATTTAAAAAACACAAAGGATCAGGAGCTATGGGAGAAAAAATAAGACAAAGTGACAAAAAAGAGAGAAGACACAGAGAAAAGCCAGGTGGAGTGGATTTGGGGTCCACGGAGAGATTTTCACGGGGCCAAGACTAACTTTTTTAGCCTTGGACAGATGAGCTGGTGCACACTTCTATGACATTTCTGATCATGTAGTTCTGCTCTTGTGAAAAGGAGTGTATCTGACTTGGACATGTGGTGTTTGCTGAGTTACTACGGCTGGCAGGACCCGGTGGGCAGTCAGGACAATATGAGACAACTAACAAACCTGATGATCTCTCTTCCCTCTAAATGTGTCCAGAGACACAGTTTGGCTTTTAAAGTTATATACTTCTCTTGCAATTGGTGCTAGAATTTAGGTCATGGTCCTTTGACTTCAAATCAGATATGGAGCATAATAATTTAATAATGAGTCTTTAAATGAAATCATCACATAGTCATACTTACATGCCATGGCACTAAACTTACTAAGTAGACTACGTAAGTTTACTAAGGAGGTCAGGGTGCCGGAAAAGGATTATGGGTAATTGCTTGGACAATTGATGTCTTCTCAATCTCTCTAATATCATTAATGGGCTTTTGAAACATTAAAAGAAACAAACCACATTATCAGCATTTATAGTTCTAGTATAAAAAATGTAATGTATGAGAATTCTATATATATTGGAAATTAACCCCTAATCTGATATATCATTGCAATGATGTTCTGGTTCATATAACTCAACAAAAGGAAGACAAAGAACCCCTCTCCAGACAGGACATACAAATGGCAAAGAGACATATGAAGAAATGCTCAACATCACTAATCATCAGAAAGATGCAAATTAAAACAACAATGAGGTATCACCTCACACCTGTCAGAATAGCTGCCATCAACAAATCATCAAAGAACAAGTGTTGGCGAGGGTGTGGAGAAAAGGGGACTCTAATACATTGCTGGTGGGAATGCAGAGTGGTACAGCCGCTGTGGAAAACAATATGGTGTTACCTCAAAAAATTAAAAATTGAACTTCCATTTGACCCCGTGATCCCGCTTCTAGGAATATAAGAAGCCTGAAACACCAATCAGGAAGAATATATATACCCCCTTGTTCATAGCAGCACTATTTACAATAGCTAAGATCTGGAAACAGCCCAAGTTTCCATCAGTAGATGAATGGATAAAAAAGCAGTGGTACATATACACAATGGAGTACTATGCAGCAGTAAGAAAGAAAGATCTCTTATCCTTTGAGACCACATGTAGGGACCTGGAAAGTATTATCCTAAGTGAAATAAGCTGAGCAGAAAAAGACAAATACCACATAATCTCACTTATATATGGAATATAATAAACATAACAGTCTGAGGAATACAGTAGACCCAGAAACATGGAAGTAGGGCACAGACTGACATCCCTCAGAAAAGGGGGTGGTGGTGGATGGGAAGAGATAAACCACAGAACTTATATGCATGTATATATAACCAATAGACATGGACAGCAAAGCTGGGGATGGGGCAGGGGGGGAGGTGGGGAGGGGGGTGCCAATGGGGTAAAAAAGAAGAAACATCTGTAACAAAAAATTAAATTAATTAATTAAAAAAAATTCAGTTCTATTGCACTGAAAAAAAAATGTAATGTATGCAGTTAATTTTAAATAATCTAAAATGGTCATAGAGAAGGCTTGAGGTTGTTTATATTTTTTTATGTTACAGATACATTTGAATACATCTCTATTTTAATGGTTTAAGAAAGAGTTGGCAAGGTGGAAGTCAAATATGCATAGGTAGGAGAAACGGAACCAGCATTCTGAATACCTAGTGCTTTTCGGTTACTCACTACTGTGTGAAAATAACATTTCCCTCTTCCATAAGGACATATTCATGGGTGAAGAACAGAAGGAAGAATAAAATAAAGTAAGAGAGAAGGCAGAAAGAAACATAGGTTTTGAAATGAGCTCCTTCTAAATTCCAGTCCCTGTTCTGCACTGTACTGGCCATTCTGGGGCCGTGACTAACTCTTCCTGCACCTGTCTTTCTTTATCTGTTAGGGGTACATGTAGGTGATTTTTTTTTTTTTTCCCAGATAGGGCAGGAGGGAAAGAGGGAGGAACAGAGAGAGAAACACCAATGTGAGAGAGACACATCGAGTAGTTGCCACACACACAACCCCACCCAGGGCCGGGGACAAACTGCAACCAAGATACGTGCCCTTAGTGGGAACCGAACCTGGGACTCTGGTCTGCAGGCCAAAGCTCTAACCACTGAGCCAGGGCTGTAAGTGATGTTAATAGCCTCATCTCATGGTTTAAATGAAAGCTAAATTACATTTTTTATACTAGAACTATAAATGCTAATAATATGGTTTGTTCCTTCTAATGCTTCAAAACCCCATTCCATAATTTTAGAGAGTTTGAAAAGACATAAATATTTTTCTGGATCATCCCAACCACCCAGAGCTCTAAGTAGGATAACTGAGATAATCTAGGACCCACATTGGAAACCAAGCTCTCAGATACCTTGTCCAGTGTTTTCTCAAATGACCACGCTGCCCAAACAAAGTCCTTTGCTTATCACTCAGCATTGCAGAAGGTTCCTTCTGTGGTGACTCCCTCTCATTAGGAAATCTGTTGAGATGACTGCATTTTCAGGTTGTACCACAGGGCAGGATCCTTAAGACATGAACTCCTAAATCTTGCAACATGCCCCTGCCATGGGGTAGGAAAAGCCTGGGTGAGAGATTGTCTTTTAAGTATACCATCCATTGACATGGTTGATGTGGTCTGTAAAATCTAGGGACTGCACTGCTTCCCACTTACAACGGCAAATGAAAACTGAGAACTTGGGCTAATAATGGACATCCTACCAGAGGGTGTTACTGAATGAGGCTTGCAAAAGCACACACCACCTTGTGAGCTCTTAGCATCACATTGTCCAAGATTGTGTCCCTTAACACAGCCTAGCACCTCCAGTTCTGGGAGAAGCATGCTCCAGGTCAAGAAGCCCCAAGTGCAAGAATGTTGTAGATTTCTTCTGTTATAGTTGGAGGCAGGCCTTTGCAGCTGAGTCTGTCTTGGGGAATATTCACCAGGCTTGGATCTGGGTGGGAAAAGATGGGACATTGCATGTCACTTGGGGTTGCAATCCCCAAGAAACACTTTCATTCCATAGCCTGGCAGAGAACCTTTCTTGCACTTACAAAGGAAATCACCAGGCCTGGGAACTTCACCCTGAGAGGCACGGGGAAGGGAAAGGTCTGCATCTGAAGTACCTCTCTTCCAAAAGAATTTCTGAGGTAGATGAAGAAAGGGTATCTACTTTGGAATTGGAGACTTTGAACAGTCTTTGCAAATGCAGAATCTCCTGGTTCTGCTAGTCAGCAAGCTCCACAAGGTTCTGCCTTTTTCTTTTAGATTTTATAACAGTGTCAGAACAAGGAAAACTTTTCTAACTCATTACATAAGGGGTTGAGGTACCTTCCTCCCTCCCCTGAAAAGGAAGCATTAATGTGCTGAATCCTTTGGTGCTGAGTTCTCCCTTGATGCAGGCCCCCCTGAGAGGAACACCAGTCAGAGAGACTCCTTTCCTTTGAGCTGTGTAGGAGGAAAAATGATTCCCTGAAGAAATAAAAAAACTACAGTCAGGCATGACAAAGTGTTCTCAGCATGCAAATATACAATCGTCATCATCATAATATGAATTGCAGTGAAACATTAAATCTATAACACCTGGTAAGGAGGTTGCTTAAAAGGGATATTATTAAAACATACTTGATAAAAGTTATTACGTTGCTGTAACATAGGGCTAGTCACTTGCTGTTTTCTTTTGTGCAAAATTTTGGAAAGGCTTGATTTTCAGATTCTTGAATAGATAAAAAATTTAAAAAAATCTATAATTTGAAGTATTTGTTGAAGTAGAAGCTAATTTGTGGGCATATTAAATATAAAACAAAATGAAACTTTAGATGCATGATTATGGAAGCATCTTCACAGCCTTTCCACACATTCAAGCCACCAAACCCATTTCTACTCAGACAGAGAATGAGCTGTCCTATCAGTAGCTCGTTATTGTGCTGAATGTTTCTGATAATGTTTTTCTTTTTTAGATACAGTGATGGTTAAATCCATTCTCTGAGATAAATTGTATTATACATTCACCTAAGATTTGCATTGACTTTTGTTTTTATGAAAGTGAGATATTTTACAGGAAGAAGTCCATCTTTAGAGCAGACTGAATCGCAGGCATTTCCATTCTGTAGTCTCCTCTTAAGCAAAATAGGAAATCTTGATCACTGGTTATAATAAAACTAATGGCTAAAGTTTTTGAACACTTGGATGAATATCATAGCATATCTTATTTAATGCTCAAAAAATCCATATGAGGTACACACTGTAACATATTTTGTTTGTAGACATAAACAGATTTAATGAGGTTATGTAATTTGCCTAAGGTCATCCAGCTGAAAGTTGCTGAATCAGATCTCAAACATCAATAGATTTGCCATTAAATTTTGCCCCTAAACTTTCCTAACATATAGTCTCTCATGAGAAAATTGAAGTTCATGGGTAAAGCATTCACATTATATCATTTTATCAAACACACACACACACACACACACACACACGAATTTAGAAATGAATAGGACATGTCACAGATTTATTCTCTTCTTACTTTCAAAATCAATATGATTAACTTGTAATTCTCAAGTGCTGACAAATGATTGGATGAAAGTAGATGAATATGTTTATGTGGCAGGATTTACCGGGATATACCGCGTGCCAGGACCTTCACTGCGATGATCAAGGACTCTGGGTGAAATAAACACCATGAAGAAACAAGGTGGAAATACACAATTGTGGGGTGGCATTCACTCTTTAAAATAAATTTACCTACTTTTATAAAGTAATATCCACTCATGTCAGCAGCACCATTACTGCCAATTTGCGGGCATTATCCAGATTTCACAGCACCACCCTGGAAAAGAATTGACAATGAAACCAGCTTGAAATAGGATGGCTCTCTCCCCTCCTGACTCTTAACAGAAGACATAGCTGGGAGCTAGTGCAACCTTCTAGACAGGAGGAGTGAGGATCACTATGTAAATCATTGTCGCTGACAAGTTAAGCCTGCAGTCAAAAGCAGAATGTATGGTTTGTATATTTACCTCGGGCTATTTGTCTCCATGGGGTAACTTTTTGAAAATAAATCTTTGCAGCAGGTTGATGCTCCCACACATCCGCGCAAACATACGCACACACTGCATTTTGCTCATGTCGCGGTGGATTTAACTGAATTCCAAGGTTTAAATTACCCTCAAAAACATTGATATCCATCTCTCCATCCTAACCCAGAAATCCCAAGGCAACAAAATGAAGGGAAAATTCCATCCAGAATGTGTTGTTATTTGATAAGGTCTAAGTCTATTTTAATTAAACACAGGATTAGAGTGGGGCAATTGCCTGAGTGTATCTTCGTGTAGTGGCCACATCTGGTGTTCCAATCTAATGTTCTCTGTTTGATTCAAATCATTATTCTAAATTTCAAAACTGGACATATTCCTCTGCATGCATATTTCTTTATTTCTCTGTTGCCTGTTGATGACTCCAAAATCTTTCCCTAGCCTCAGTGAACAGCAGTTATCATTGTGTGATCTTGGGGGACTTCCAAAATAGGGAAGAGAGGTCTAGATCTGCTGATCTTTGACATTTACCAAGCTGCAGAGCTTTGTTTCATCCACCATGCTCCCTATTTACAATCAGCCTATCACTTCCATGATTTTCATGATCCTCTTACTGAGGATTTCTACCTCCAGATCTCATTCTTACACTTTTTTTTTTATCCTCACCGAGGACATTTTTTGATATTTTGTTCAGATAGAGTAAGAGGGAGAGAGAGAGAGAGAGAGAGAGAAACATCAATGTGAAAGGGACACATTGAGTTGCTGCCACCTGCATGACCCAACCAGGTCCGGGGACAAACTGCAACAGAGGCACATGCCCTTAGTGGGAACCGAACCCGGGTCTCTCTGGACCGCAGGCCGACGCTCTAACCGCTGAGCCAAACCAGCCAGGGCTCATTCTTACATTTTGATAACTCCAGTCTCCAAAATATGTGAAAATCTGGCAAAATTGTGGTGAAGTTGTGTTTCAGACCCAGACTTATGCGTCCATGAAAAGCTAGTGTAACCTCTCTGAGCTCATTTTCTTCATTTGTAAAATATTTAGTTATTTTACATTCTGTATTAAATGAGAGAACATATGAGAAGTGCCTCGCATAGAACTCTATTTATACATTAGGCACTCAGTATATGGTAGCTACCTTTTTGTTTCTTACTCTTGTGATTATTGCTAGTAATCTGATCATGTAGCAGTACCACTAATCATAGAGATTTTCATTCTTCTAAGGCTGTGTGTTGGTTCTGTTTGCTAATCACACTCTTGTACTAAACTGAACATACCTGCTTTGCCCCAGTGTTTTAGTTTTAGCTCCCATATCATATTTATCCTCCTGATTTCTTAGAAAAAAGTATTTTTCTCCTTTCCTTATTGGTCTCTTTAAATCTTTGACACAATGAATCATTAGAATAATAGAACTGGTCTTAGAGAAAACAGTCTTCGGAACCAGAAATCCATTTTATTCCTAAGGTCAAGTAGGTGGCTGGAGGAAGCAGAGACTTGAATATCTTTCCCAGATGACAGGTAGCTTCTTTGTGTATGGCAATGCTACTACCCATCCCAGAGGTTCCTTGACATGAGCTCAGGTTGGATATCTCAGTATCCTCAGTAATGCCAAAGAGATGATGGGAATTAAATTAATTCAATTATGGGATGAGAGCTTAGGCACAGCTCAGAAGGAGAAGCAAGAAAAGGCTCCATGGAAGTCCATACCAGCTTCCTCTCTGTCTAGGTACATGGGGGCCTGGCTAAAGAACATGGTAGGTTGGAAAGCCTTAGATTTATAGTTCTGGATAAAAATGCTGATTCTGCCATTGCATTAGTCAGGGTTTTCCAAAGAAACAGAACCATTAACACATATAGAGATACGTGGGAAGAGGTTTTTTATGAGGGTTAGCTCACATGATTATAAAGGCTGAGAAGTCCCATGATCTGCTGTCTGCAAGCTGGAGCGCCAGGAACACCAGTGATACATACAGTTCTGGTGCCAGCATGAAGGCCCGAGAACCAGCAGTGCCCTTGCCCATGGGCAGAAACTGGGTGTCCCAACTCAAAAGACTGCAAATTCACCCTTCCCCCACTTTACCATTTTGTTGTCTCCCAGCCCTCAATGGATTGGATGATGCCCACTTGCACTGTTGGTGAGGGCCATCTTTGCTCAGTCTAATAATTCAAATGCCAGTCTCTTCCAGAGACATTTTCATAGACACACCCAGAAATAACATTTCACCATTCATTTGGGAATTCCTTCGCCCAGTCAAGTTGACACATAAAATTAACCATCATAGCCACCAATTAGCCAGGTGCTCTTATTGCAAATGACTTGATCTCTTTGAACCTTAATTTACTCTTCTGTCAAATGAGGAAAATGACACCTTGTAGGAATTTGATGAACAGTTTATTATCAGCCATAGAAGATTACCTTTTATTGTAATATAGTTTCAACTTTATATAACCGTTGGAAGAATAATACAAGGATCTCTTCATATTCACTAGTTGTTTACATTTTGATCCATTTGTTTTATAATTTGCTGTCTACCTGTACACATATATGAATATATTTACTGTTTATCTGGATAACTTGGGAGCAAGTTAGGGACATTTTATCCATGACCTCAAAATACTTGAGTATATTTTCTGACCACAGAATAACTTTCATAATCAAGAAATGTAATACTCACACAATATTATTATCCTACCTATAAACCATAAAAAATTTGTCAGTTGTCCCTACAATGATCTTTATAGATGTTTCTATTTCTTGGTCCAGGTCAAGTGGGCATACTGTGTTTAGTTGTTATATCGTTTTAGTTCCTTTTGATCTGGAAAATTTTTCAGTCTTTCTTAAAATGTATAGTTTTGAAGATTATAGGCCAGTTATTTGGTAGAATTATCTTTGATTTGTTCATATAACATTCCCTGTGAGTACATGTTATGCACTTTTGGATGAAAACCCTGTGGGAGTGATGTGTTCTTCCCTGTGCATCATTCCATGAAATGCATGATATCAATCTGTCCCAATGTTGATGATACTAACTTTATTCACTTGGTTAAGATGAGTATCTGTCATGTCTTTTCACTCTAAAGCTACTATTTTCCCCTTACCAATCAATAAGTAATTTGTGGAGAGACTGTGTGAACATTTTATTTTTCATCAGACTTTCACCCAATAGTTTTAGTATCAGTTGGCAATTTTGTATCTGCATTATTCCTTGTACAATTATTAATTGGCATTCTTCTCTAAGGAGGTCCATGATCATTTGACAACTGTTTTCTGTTAGGAAAAAAAGCACAATAAGAGCAGGAGAAAATATTGGGGTGTAATAGTCAGTGCACAGACCTTAAGTGCCTAGATAAGTAACCAGTATATGGGTACCGGACCAATTATTTGATGGCATGTGCAACATGATTCAGGCAAGACCTCAAAGAAATATGCATGATGTTCTCATTCCAATAGGATGTCTTAATTTTTACTTCAGACAGCATATCATAAGGCAGGATTATGGAATAATTGGGGAATCCTTGATAATCAGCAAAGTAGGCTCTAGAAGACTCTAGATTGGTGGGGGGTGGGGATTTGATTTAATATTAGAACTATTAACTTTTCAGAAAATCTAGATCTTGAGAACAAAGAGACTAGAAAATCAGAGAGGGGCTATTAAAAAATTCTATTGTCATGAAATGCTTAAAGAGTATTAACCTCATATATGAAAGAAAGCAAAGTGGGGATTAAATTACCTAAAATTCCATGATTGTTTATATTACAGACTCCATTAGAGAGCTAATAAACTCCCCTCATTGCCATTATGTAATCCAATTTGTCTTTTGGAAATTATTTTATAAATTAAATTACCACCATGCTATATGTTTAGGTTAAAAAATGTCCCTACTTCTTGGCAATTATTATATGTAGGTCTGTGTTTGTGGGATAATTTTGGATTTCAGAATGAAAGCTGCTACAGCTTTAGGAAGTATATTAACATTATATGACTTTCTATTTTCCCAAGTAAAACCTATTGTAGATAAGCATTCTTAAATGGGCTGTGTTATGTCTCCCAGGAATGTACTAATGCTCTTTTAAGACGGGAAATGCAAGAGCATGGCTATGCTTCTCCTGGTACAGGCTGCCAGGTACTGTTTAGCACAGTCACTCTCTGATGGGGGAGAAAGTTGCCCCCATGTGTAGTATGTACCCATTCCTGCTGTGGCAGAGAAGAACTCTATTGTTCAATTAGAAGGCCTGATTCTTCCATCCTGGATTCAATTTTGGCCCTGATGCTGTTATTTTTATCTCTGCTTCCGGGGATTGGGTTAAAGGATCTCTCAGGTCCCTTCTAGCTCAAATATTCTAAACTAAGAAATAGAGAACACAATGGTAAACATTTCTACAGGCCTTGAGTTTTGATGCATTTATCTGCAAGGATGGATTCGTTTTATTTTTCTTTGTCTCCAGGCGAAGGAGACATATGTCTTAAATGCTGCCTGGATGGACTGTCTTTTCAGCATGATTAGAGAACACAGGAAAATTTCACATATGCTTAGGATCAGTATGAACTCGCTGAAGGTTTCATAAATTCATTTTAGAGGGTAAGTGGTTGAGAGGTCCAAGCGTGGATGGATTATATCTACCACGTTGGGTCTGTGAGATGAAAGCTTGTGAGACTGAAAGCATTTTTTCCTCTATCTTTCTTTTTAAGACATCTGTTAATTTTCCTTGAACAAGAATGAGAAAACATAGTATAAAATACTATAGACACTCAGTCAGCCTAGAAGAAGCTGTTCTGTTTTGATTTATCAGAATGAAGCATGAGACATGGAAAAGGTAAAAGCAATATCAAAATCCGAGCAAAGCCCATCTTCTTTCTTGGAATTAGATGATCTTTTGTAGGACAAAGGGAGCTGCATTCTAAAACCTTTTTAAAAAATTGTTTTGTGGAGTAGCCAGGGAAGAAGATGGCGGCGGGCAGGACCAGAGGCAGGGTGAGTGTGTGGGAGAGTATGAGTGGACATGAAGGTGGACGACCAAATCCAAGCAGTGCAGAACCACGGAGTAGAAGGTTCCTATGCTGTGGACAGGCACCCAGCTACTGTGGTAAGTGGCCCTTCAGGGTGCTTCTTCATGCACCACGGGGAGGTCCCACCATTTTGGAAGATCCCGGGTCTTCCCTGGGAGGAAGCAGTGGGAGCTGCTAGGGCCCAGCAACCTGAGCCCACCGGTGCAACTGGCACCATCGGACCAGTGGACACTCTGTGTCAACACAGACCAGTGCACAGTAATGGAGCTCCCAAGGTGCTGGTCATGGAAGCTGCAGACAGCCCAGAGCCCAGGACCATCCCCCATAGTAGCAGCCCAATCAGAATCAAGATATAACCCCAGCAACAGAGGCTGGGGAGCAGACATCCATCCCCAGGCAACAGAAGCACAGACCAGCAGCTAAGACCCATCTTCAAAAACTACAGCAAAAGTTGAGCAGGAGGTGAGCCCTATGGGCCAGCAGCACAACCCAACCACCAGCAGTGGGACTTGGGGCTCCACAGAGGCCTGTGCAGTCCAGTATCCCACAAGAACTGTGGGAAGCCGGAGCTCCAGAGCGACTGCTGCAATCCATCTGCCCACCCATGGGACCTGCAGGGTGTGGAGGCACCAGAGAGGACTGTGCAACCCACCAGAGACTGTGGGATCTAGTTACCCACAGGGCTAGTGGGATGCTGAAGCACCAGAATGGCCTGGGCAACTCAGCAGCCCATAACATAGGAATAGAGCCTGGTCCCCAAAGGGACTGTGCTATCCTGTTACCCATAGAACTTGCAGGGTATGAGAGCACAAGAAAGGCCTGTGCAACCCAGCTGCACACAAGATAGGTTGAGAGGATGTGAAAATGGAGGCAGAGTGAATAGAAGCTATGCAGATGATCTCCCAAGAACAAACGGGAATGACAACTAAAATAAAGTCAAATCCTTGGAAAAAAGCAACAGAAAAGCAGCAGGACACAACCATTTAACCAGGGACACTGGTAGGATCTACAGGGACACAAGAGGGTGGCGGGCTGGGAGTCCACAAACAGCAGCAGTCTTAGCTGTGAGCAGTGCCCTTGGGGAATAAAGACCAACCTTGCTCCACAACTCAGAGAACCAGGACAGAGCGATAAAATACCCACAGCCACTCACCTGGGGCTATGGCAGAGGGAGGGCAGACTGGGCTAGAACTCTGTGGAGACACCAGGGATTTGGAAGGCACTCAGAGTTTTTGCTGAGTTGCAGCCACAAAGGACAGTGGCCAGTGTTATCCATCCCAGAGCTGTGGGAAAAAGCAGCATGCCCCCATTACCCCTGAGATTCAGCCATTCCAGGTGAGGCAAAGAATTGAAAATTGAGGCTCATTAACAACCAGCATCTATCCCAACCTCTGGAAATCCTCTTATGCAGAAAACCATGGCTACATCCCAAGGCACTGAGTAACTGAGACTACTAGCATCCAGGAAAAAGCTAGAGGATAAATGAACCTTTCCTGGGCTTGCAAATCTACCCAGGAAAGTAAGACTTGACAGTGGTATTTAACGTGGACCCACCCAGGTTCATCCAAACCCAGTAGAGAGAGACATAAACAGAAGAACACCAACACCCACAGGGAAAATTTGGCAGGCTACAATACCCACTGAGATATCCAAAATGGTGAAACAAAGAAATCCCAAATGAAAGAACAAGAACCAAATTAGAAAATGGGCAGAGGAACTAAATAGACACCTCTCCAAACAGGACATACAAATGGCCAAGAGACATATGAAGAAATGTTCATCATCACTAATCATCAGAGTGATGCAAATTAAAACAACTATGAGGTATCACCTCACACCTGTCAGAATGGCCGCCATCAACAAATCATCATACAAGCGTTGGCCAGGGTGTGGAGAAAAGGGGACTCTTGTACACTGCTGGTGGGAATGCAGAGTGATGCAGCCACCATGGAAAACAATATGGTGTTACCTCAAAAAATTTAAATTTGAACTGCCATTTGACCCAGTGATCCCACTTCTAGGATTATACCCTAAGAAGCCTGAAACACCAATCAGAAAGAATATATGTACCCCCATGTTTATAGCAGCACTATTTACAATAGCTAACATCTGGAAACAGCCCAAATGTCCATCAGTAGACAAATGGATAAAAAAGCAGTGGTACATATGCATAATGGAGTACTGTGCACCTGTAAGAAAGAAAGATCTCTTATCCTTTGAGATGACATGGAGGGACCTGGAAAGTGTCATCCTAAGCAAAACAAGCCAAGCAGAGAAAGACAATTATCATATGATCTCACTTATTTGTGGAATATAATGAACATAACAGTCTGAGAAATGGGGTAGTCCCAGAGACATGAAAGTGGGGTACAGTCTGACTATCCCGAGAAGAGGGGGTGGGGGGAAGATAAACCGCAGAACTTATATGCATGTATGCATGAACAACATACATGGACAACAAAGCTGGGGAGAGGGTGGGGAGGGAGAAGGAGGGGGAATCTGGGGGAAAAAAGAGAAACATCTTTAACAAAAATTAATTAATTTAAAAAATAAAAATTAAAAAGAAAAACAAGTAAATAAATAAATAAATAATGGGCACAGGAACTAAATAGACGCCTCTCCAAACAGGACATACAAATGGCTAAGAGAGATTTGAAGAAATGCTCAACATCACTAATCCTCAGAGAGATGCAAATTAAAACAATAATGAGGTATCACCTCACACCTGTCAGAATGGCCACCATCAACAAATCATCAAACAAGAAGGGTTGGCGAGGGCATGAAGAAAAGTGGACTCTGGTACACTGCTGGTGGGAGTGCAGACTGGTGCAGCCACTCTTGAAAATAATATAAAAAATTAAAAATCAAACTGCCATTTGACTCACTGATCCCACTTCTAAGATGTTTGAAACACCAATCAGAAAGAATATATGTACCCCCATGTTTGTAGCAGTACTGTTTACAATATCTAAGATCTGGAAACTGCCCAAATGTCCATCAGTAGACGAATGGATAAAAAAGCAGTGGTACATATGCACAGTGGAGTACTATGCAGCTGTAAGAAAGAAAGATCTCTTATCCTTTGAGACGACATGAAGGGACCTGGAAAGTATTATCCTATGCAAAACAGAGAAAGACAAGTATCATATGATCCCACTTATTTGTGGAGTATAATAAACATAACAGTCTGAGGAATGGGGTAGTCCCAGAGATGTAGAAGTGGGGTACAGATTGACAATCCCCAGAGGACAGGGTTGTGGGGAAGAGATAAACCACAGAAGTTATATGCATGTATGCATGAACAGTGGACATGGACAACAAGGCTCGTGTCAGGGCTGGGGAAACAAAGGAGGGGGATTCAGTTGGAGAAAAAGGAGAAACATCTGTAACAAAAATAATAAATAATAAATTAATTTTTAAAAAAGGGGGTAGAGCCAGGGATCTTACTAAAAACAAATAAAGAATAAAAAATAAAAAAAATGTCTTGCATAGTTTTCTTTTCCTTTGTGTAAGCTGTAGGTAGGCTCTGTGCTAGGACACAGTGTCATTCAGAATCGTCATGCACATGGTAGTGCTTTCTGCATCTTTCAGAGAGAACATCTTCTTTGCGTGCACATAGGCCTCGTCCCTCTTTAATAAAACCTGATGCATGCATGCCCTGACCAGGACAGGAGAGCTAGCATTATTTCACACAAGTAATCACATTTTTTGGAAACTTGGTTTATTTCTCTTAAAATCCCTTGTACCTAGAGTTAGCCTTCAGATAGATTCGTTTGCTGAAAGTCTTTTTGTTGGGACAGAGCTTCAATGAGACTGTAGAAGGAGATAGGAACAGGACTGGGGATATTCTACCGCTTTTCCAAGAGGGTGGTTTCAGTGTTAGGAGTAATACGGATCACAGGGGGAGAGATGATGTGAAAGAATTGCAAAACACACTCTGACTCAATGGTCTGAACGTCCAATTATCATCAGAATCACACAGAGAGCTTCTTAAAGCCAGATGGTGGGCCGCACCTTGCTTTCTGAATCTATACCTCTGAGATGGGGCACAGGAATTTGCATTTCTGACAAGTGCCTGTGTGATGTTGGTGGTGCTAGTCTGTGGATGATACTTTCCATCCCAGTGCTGGAATATGTCTCTAACACAGATTCATTTTAGTACCTGTTGTCTGTAGTGGGGAGAGCATTGAGTTGGAGTCATAAAGCATTTTACATTTGGTTAGTCACTTGATTAACTTTTTTTGCTTATGATAGGTAAATAATGCACTATGCCTGTAACAGTGATTGATGAGACACAAAGATCCACAATCTCCATACACTATAACACACAATGGAATGGAGGTTGGTACTTTGTGCTGTGTAGACATCGAAGCCATGCATGGCTCAGTTTGTACCTCAGGCCTGTAGTCCAAGTATGGTTCCAGGGAACATAAATCTAAAATGAGTTTGAATACCACATAGGATTTTTTAGACTGAGGGACAGTATGATAAGCAAGCAGGATAGGGTTGAAGACATAGATGAGTGAAATGACAGTACAATTTAAAAACAATGAATAATCCAGCCAGTGTTGCTCAGTGGTTGAGCGTTGACCCATACACCAAGAGGTTGCTGGTTTGATTCAAGATCAGGGCACATGCCTAGGTTGTGGGCCCGATCCCTAGTGTGGGGCATGAAAGAGGGGGACAATCAATGTTTCTATTTCTCCCTCTCTCTTTCTCTCTCTCTCTCTCTTTAACATCAATAAAGGAAAAAATATATAATGAAGAACAATGAACAGTTCAGTAAAACAGAACATGCAATATGATTGAGGCACTTTCTTCCTGTATGGCTTAATCTTATTTCACTCCCACCATGAGTATTGCTTACTCTCTTTGGGGTTTTCACTTGATTATGAATGCGATAGGGTTGGGGACTAAGGTCAGACATTGAAGATTTTACACAAAGGAGTAATGTGATTATATTTATATTATGAATTCTTAGATAAGTTATGATATCTCCATTCTATGAAATAGTAAGCAGCTTTGGAAAATGATGAGTCAGTACTACATTGGCTGTGGACTGGTCTCTAAAACACAATACATAATAATGTTCATAACATGCTATCATTTGTGCACAAAGAAGAGTGAAAGGAGTATTTCTACTCATATCCATGTGTGTGCTTGAATATTTATTTGCTTTTGTCACATGTACATGCACAAATGTACAAAATAGAACTTGTTAATATTACTTTCATTTGGAGAGAGGAACTGGAGGACAGGGTGTGTGTTGGGAATGACACTGCTTTGCATTCTTCTTTGTTCTATTTGACATTTTTTAATATGCATATACTTTATTTTTTATATTATCACATATATTCGCTACTACTGACAATTAAAAATCATTTCAGAGTAAAATATTACTGTTATAAATATTTTAAAAAGGAATTTCAGGAGGAAAGGCTGAAAGTAAGGCAGTTGTCTCTTTCAATAATGTGCTGAGTAGTACTTAGAGAAAGAGATAAAGTGGAAAGGAGGAAATTGATCTGAGAGAGATAAAGAACCAGGTGTTTTCTGGAGTCTCTGTATATCTACAAAATTTTATCTTTGAACTTTATGTATATACATTAAAAAAATAAACTGTCTTCCCCATTAGAAGGTAAGCTGAGGACAAAGGATTTATTTTTATGACTCCCTTCTGTACATCCAGTCCTTTCTGGTTAGGTGCTTAGTAAATATCATTAGATGAAGAAACCCCAGGGTTTTAATCCTTTGCCTCTGATGAATTTTTATTATGTGAATCACATATTAAATATATTGTCTCTCTCACTTTGGTATAAAGTCTAAAACTGAATATAGTTCTTTCTGTTGCAGAGCTCCAAATGGGGTCTGGTTCTTTATATTTTATTTCTTGCAAAGTTGACTCACACAAAAGACTTAGCATATATTTTGCTAGAAGCAGGCAGCTGCAGGGAATTTTATAAATATATTGACTGGCCAACAAATTAGAAAAAGTAAAGCATTAGACATCCTTTGGTCTCTTAAAAACAGCTTGCTTCTCCAAAGTGCTTGGTAAGTTTGGAATGAGCAATTTTTGGAATCAGATAGGAAGAGATGGAGATGGAGATGGAGATGGGGATGGGGATGGGGATGGGGATGGGGATGGGGATGGGGGAGAGAGAGAGGGAGAGAGAGATAGAGAGAAAGAGAGAGAAGAAGGAGGCAGAGGAAAGGAAAGAAGGGAGGAAGGGAGGGGGGGAGGAAGGAAGGAAGGAAGGAAGGAAGGAAGGAAGGAAGGAAGGAAGGAAGGAAGGAAGGAAGGGAGAAACGGAGGGTGGAAGGAAGGAAAGGAGGGAGGGAGGGAGAGAGAAAAGAAAAACAAATCTTGGATAACTCCCAGGTTTTCTGACTTAGATGAAATGTTGAAAGAGTTTAATCACCACCTTTGTCTCTAAAGCAGTGGTTCTCAACCTGTGAGTCACGACCCTTTTGGGGGTCGAATGACCCTTTCACAGGGGTCGCCTAAGACATAACAGTAGTAAAATTACAGTTTTGTAGCAACAAAAATAATTTTACGGTTGGGGTCACCACAACATGAGGAACTGTATTAAAGGATTGCGGCTTAGGAAGGTTGAGAACCACTGCAAGTTTGTCACTTTGGGGAAAACTCTTATTCTCTCAGAAACTGTTTTATGCTATCTGTGGGCAAATGTTTTAAGTACCAAGTAAAGTGAAATATGTAAAGCATCCTGTAAACTTTCCCAGAAATTCAAAGTCATGTCATTGACCATCTAAATCGAGTCTTTCTGCATTTGCACGAGATGTTCGAGCAAGTGGAAGGCTTGATCATCGGCATTCCTGCTCTCTTGGGTTTCTGTGGGGAAGTGAGAGAAGTTTATAAAAAGGAAAATCTGGAGTACAGATGGAGCATACAAAAGTCCTTGCACTCCTGGCAGATGGCAATGCCGTAATCGATGTGTGTTTCCTTCCCTTCTGCTCCTGCTTACCCAAAACGACTGCAATGCTAACTCTGGCTGCTCGTAGAAAATTGGATCCCTGACTTGCCAAGTTGGTTTAGGCTATGAATGTGTGATTTTTTTATATGAGTATTGTTAGTGAAGGCATATTGTTAGTTGAAGTCACAGAGGTAGAGTGTCAAATCCTGACTCTAAGATTATTCAGCTAATGTGCACTTTCATACCTAAATCAGCTTTCTCTATCTGTAAAACAGGAATACTTTCCATGCTATCAGGATAGTAAGACAAACTGAGTTAAAACAGGTGAATTTAATTGCTAAAGGATCTAGCAAATGATAGCTAAATGCATAAACAAAATGCATGGCGTTTGTGGTTTTGTGGCCCTTCTCCTAATTGCTATAACAATAACTAGCAATAACACCCAGACAGTGGGAACTTAATGACAACGACTGAGCTGTGCTAAACACGTGCTAAATGCCAGATTTGTTTCCTTATCTTTAAAATGGGAACCTGATATTACCTCTCAGTTAATCTTCTAATGAAGAGGTTGCATACACTGCTCATAGGGGATTCACATTTTGAGATATAGGGAATAGACCTATTCTTGTCCATTTCTGGAGAACTGTCTTCTAAGTAGCATGCAACATTTACTTTTCTAAGGGCATTAGAAGAAGAATGCAGAATCCTGCATTGTAGGTTGTCCCAAAGATGAAATTCATTCCCTTGGACAAATCACATACTTTTAGGATCCTAAATTTAACACAGACAACAAAGAAAAGTGTACCCTTAGCATAATCTCAGTGGATTATGGGAAGGACTTAATATTTATAAGGTGGTTATTTGCTTACATAGGAATACAAAGGAAGGAATAGAAACCATCCCATGCTTTTTATTCTCTGGGCTCTGTTGCAATCATTACATTTACTTCATCACCACCAGAATCAATCATAGGAGCTAAGGATGGCCCTCTGAACACAGGGCTGCTTTGTAGTACTGAAACTGGGGATTTGGCTGCACAAGCCCATCTCTGAAAAGGATGTTCCAGGAGATTAGAGATGGTGTTATTTCTGGATGCATATATTGCTCTCCCAGGGCCCAGAGGCTGTGCCTCGTTTAAGGCATAGGGTTGAATTTGCTGTGGATCTCAACATTTCACCCCATCTTGGGAGTTCACCATTCCATCGGATCTGGCTGCCCAAACTCTAGCATCAGCACTTTGCCACTAACTAGCCTCCCTGTGTAGGGAAATCCATTTCAATCAATCATGGTATTGATGCATCTGAAATATTTTGAATCCTCTTTGCCTACAAATAACAATGCATCAATAATAGCATGTAGCAACCCTTGCTGAAGAGCACAGATGTGTGAAATTATAGTTTTGGCATCCTTTTCATCTTTCTTCTGTCTATTTTATTCTTCTTCTTGATTCTAGGTGTTAGAATTAGTGTCTAGGACAGTTCACTTCCCAGGGTGCACAGTGCTGTGCAGGTCTCACAGAATCAAAGGAACTTTGTCTGTGAGCCCAGATACAGACCAAAGTAAAGCTGCTAGAGTGTGTTTTAGAAGCTCTATCCAAGTCTTGTCTATATCCTGACCCTTTTATTCTTCTTCTTGCCAAAAAAAAAAAAAAAATAGCCAATTCCTTTTGGAATTAAATTATATTGATACACTGATCTCAAATATGAATATTACTAGTCTCAGCAGCTTTTCTTTGTCCCTACTCAGCCTAAAATTGTGATTTCCTGGATAATACTTCACAATTTTAAAGGGGTTTGAGCCACAGCATTAAACATTGCCAACACACGGTCACCTGAGAGTCTTTATAACTTATTTGGATTAACAATAAATATTTTTAAAATATTTAATCTGAGCTGAACACTTCCCATCTAACTGTTACAACAAATGCAGAAAACTGGTTTTTACCTGTAATTTAGTCCTTGTGTTTATTTAATAGTAGAGCCTTCATCACCTGAACACGAAGGACTTCTGTTCGTCTGTACTTGTAGCTCATGCAGACAGGCTGGGGGAGCAGCTTGATTGCCAGTAACCGCTGCCTGCTGTCAGGATGGTTTTACACTCTTATTAAACATGTTTACAATTAAAATGCAGGGCTTGGTGTAAGAGCACCTGTTTAATTAAAGATAAAAGTCACATTTTATATATGTCACCAGGTAGTTAGTCATCTTGCATACCAATCCTACCCAACTCTCTATGACTGTTTTTGTGAAGTTCTCTCTCTTTGGAAGGTAATTCTTCAAGGAACCACTAGTTAACATTTTAGGACAGATGTTCCTGTGCTGAGGGTTGGTGGGACATTGAGTTAGGTGTTTCATTTTGCTTTTTACTGTAACTTCTTATGTTTAAGTTCCCCTTTGCCTTTAAAAATAATTTCTCAGAGAAACAAGGAGCCAAGGACATCAATATTCTCAATCTTCTGAGTGCCGTGATGATAGGATGCTTTTTCTCAAAGAATACATGTAAAGTAATTTGATCATGGCCTAGACTCCTAATGCTATGATGTTAGAAAGGCTTAGGCCATGGACTAGAAATATCAATATAAAAAATTTACTGGAGTAGTTCCCTACTTTAAAAGTTATGAAGACATCCCTCATAAGATAATGAGGAAATTAAATAAATTAATTCATTAAAAGTACCTGAAACAAAGTTAACATTTGTAAATGTTAACTATTCATATTAATATCCAAACAAAAACTAGGCAAGGGTGAACAGTTTTTGGAGACTGAGTATTTTTGCCAGTCTAGTGTACAGGGCTGATTATGATTGTAACAATAGAGAGATGCATGCTTTTGACACCAGATTGTAATGAGAGAAATATGAGACTACAGAACCAGCTGATATGGATTTGAACCTCTCCTCACTACATACTAGCCAGGCTTCAGTTTTCTCTCCTACTGAATGGTAGTAATAATCCTTATCTCTGAGGATTATTGTGAGGGTTAAGTGAAGATGTCTCCAAACCATATTGACCCCTTGTGAAAACCCAATACATTTTCAATCCTTTATATATTTTTCTTTAAACTCTTTATTGTAAATTAGTCCCAGGAAGTAGATTAATACAATGGGTACACCTTCTTCCTCCTATGTAACACATTTTGTTTAACTCCCTGGGAGCTGGGAGCAGGAGATAACTTGTTTAAAAGCCCAATCTTAAATCATGATTCCTTATTACATTTCCATTATTGTTGAGAATGATAAGCAGCTCAGTCCACCTGAGCTTTGTCTCAGAAGAAATCAGTCACAGAATAAGAGTTAGAAAACTACATGAAGATGCCAGAGGGGAGGAGGGTTGGGGGGTTGGGTGAAAAAGGTGAAGGGATTAAGAATTACAAATATGTAGTCACAAATTAGTCCTGGGGACACAAAGCACAGCATAGGGAATATAGTCAATAATATTGTAATAACTATGTAGGGTGCCAGGTAGGTACTGGAAATATGAGGGGGAACACTTGCTAAAGCATATGATTGTCTAATCATTATGTTGTACACTTGAAACTAATAGAAAATAATATTTAATGTAAACTATAACTGAAAAATAAAATTTAAAAAAAGATATATAGACAAATCCCCAGTATTTTACATATGGATGCCCCTTCTTAATTCTTTAAATTGCAAATGGCCTTTTCAGGCAATTGCATTCAAGATGGGTATGACATCATTGCCAATGATGTATCAGATAAGGGGTTAATTTCCAATATATATAGAGTGCTCATACAACTCAACAAAAGGAAGACAAAGAACCCAATTAAAAAATGGGCAGAGGAGCTGAATAGACACCTCTCCAAACAGGACATACAAATGGCCAAGAGATATATGAAGAAATGCTCAACATCACTAATCATCAGAGAGATGCAAATTAAAACAACAATGAAGTATCACCTCACACCTGTCAGAATGGCCGCCATCAACAAATCATCAAACAACAAGTGTTGGTGAGGGTGTGGAGAAAAGGGGACTCTAATACACTGCTGGTGGGAATGCAGACTGGTGCAGCCGCTATGGAAAACAATATGGTGTTACCTCAAAAAATTAAAAATTGAACTTCCATTTGACCCAGTAATCCCACTTCTAGGAATATACCCTAAGAAGCCTGAAACACCAATCAGAAAGAATATATGTACCCCCATGTTCATAGCAGCACTATTTACAATAGCTAAGATCTGGAAACAGCCCAAGTGTCCATCAGTAGACGAATGAATCAAAAAGCAGTGGTACATATACACAATGGAGTACTATGCAGCGGTAAGAAAGAAAGATCTCTTATCCTTTGAGACGACATGGAGGGATCTGGAAAGTATTATCCTAAGTGAAATAAGCCAAGCAGGAAAAAACAAATACCACATGATCTCACTTATATATTGAATATAAGGAACATAACAGTCTGAGGAATACGGTAGATCCAGAAACATGAAAGTAGGGCACAGACTGACATCCCTCAGAAGAGGGGGTGGGAGGGGTGGAAAGAGATAAACCACAGAAGTTATATGCATGTATGCATGACCAATGGACATGGACAACTAAGCCGGGGATGGGGCGGTGGTGGGGTGGGGAGGGGAGTGTCAATGGGGTAAAATAGGAGAAATATCTGTAACAAAAAAATAAATAAAAAAATAAAAAATAAATAAAAAGATGGGTATGAAAGCTCTTTCCCAGCCAGTGGCCCACAAAATGCAGGACCCCCCACATTCGCTCTTCTGACTCTATTAATCTACTTTCTCACAGTTCTGGACTCTCTGCCTCTTCCACTTAAAAGCATCACGTCTGCTCTGGAGAATCCCATTCTGACCCCGGTACTATGATGACTCATTTGAACACCTCTCTAGTTCTTACTCAGATTCAGTTCTCATAATTCAAGGAATATGTTGATCAACACTTTTTTTAAAGCCCTTGTTAAAGAACAAGACTCAACTGAGTTAACTTTAAAGATTTTATTGACTTTATTTTTTGATTCATCAACCAGGCAGCATCCAGTCTTAGCAGATAGAAAAGGGGCTCAAGGAATTGTACAATGAGAGTGAGTTTTATGGCCCAAAGTGAGCAGGAACAAAGAAGCTATGCTAGGCCTTTGTTGATTGGTTAAAGCAGGGTTGCTTTCCTTATATGGAGGATAGGGAAGTCTTGGAGCCAGTTAGGTGACTTGTATGCAGCAAGTAAGTGCTGCTTGGTTGATTTAGGCCCTTCCTCACTTCCTTTTCGGAGAGAATGGAGCATGGTTGTTTAATGAAGTTTTGTTTGCTGATTTGGGGCTTAGTGTGAGTGGGCCTAATCTGGCCACTTTAACACCCCAAATAGTACTTGTTCTTTCTTTTGTTATTGTCTATATGTATATTTTACATATACATTGTTGCCTTGCATAGCTGTTTCAAGTCAAATAAAGAGCCTAAGGAAATAATGAGTTTATTACCAGGCAAATACCAGCAGAGCTATTTCATCCTACAAGTTACCCAAGAGATTCAAATATGGAAAGGGTGAAAAGGAGAGGGAAGGTCACCTAGGGGGACACTGAGCTTCAACCTGTTCTTAATGCTATTAAGTTATTTCTAACCAATACACCTTCATTTTTCATCTAGTGGGCTCAGGATGGTTACATTCAGCAATGAAGACATTGCATGTAGACATCTTCAAGAAATATAAATGTTAGGTATATGGAAGATGAGGAAAAATTATTGAAGATCAAACCTTATTGGATTTATTTCTTCAATGTTTTCTTCAAAAGGGAATAAAGTAACTTTTGAAGGCAATACTCTTAAAACCCTCCGTGGTGATGGGAATGTTCTATATCTATGTTTTGCAATATGGTAGCACCAACCACTGTGGTTATTAAACTCTTGATATGTAGATAATGCAACTAACTGAATATTTAATTGTATTTAACTTTGATGAATATAAATGTAATTGGCTACCTGGGTCTAGCAGTTATAGTATTGTTCAGTGCAGATCTAGGATGTCTCATGGCTTTGTTGGGAAGATATTTAACTCCCCAAAGTTAAATTGCATACCTCCCCTGAAAAGGGATTTCAGGCTTCTCATTCACAAGGAATAGAACAGAAATCATTAAGACTCTCTACATTTTAAAGGCATGAATGGTTGCCCTGGCTGGTGTGGTTCAGCAGTTGGAGCATCAGCCTGAGGACCAGAGAGTCAATCAATCAATCAATCAATCAATCAGGCATGGGTGGTTGCACTAAGGTATTTAAAGACTCATTGTAAAAGGAATATACATTGTCATACTAGCTTAGTGATAGCCAAGTAGGCAGTAGAACTGGATTAAGCAGCCCAAAAAGTTACTATGCATACAATGAAACATTATACAACACACAGCATTATAGGTCAGTGATGAAAGATGGACTAGTTAATAAATAGCTCTGGGACAATTAATTATCCATATAAAAATGCTTTTCTATTTTCCAGCATGTACAAAAAAATCAATTTGAGACAGATAAAGCCCTTAAGTATGAAAGTTATACATTTTGGAAGGCGTATAAGAGAATATCTTTTGTGTGGTTTTGGCAGGGAAGTATTTATTAAGCAACAAACAAGTGATATAAACCTTAAAGGGAAATATTAATAATTTTTACTGCATAAAATTAAGAACTTTTGTTTAGGCATGATAAAGTCAGAAAAAGGTGAATGAGGGAAAAAGTATCTGCTAGAGCCTGGCCAGTGTGGCTCAGTGCATTGAGTGTTGTCCCATGGACTGAGAGGTCCCAGTTCTATTTCTGTCAGGGCACATGCCTGGGTTGCTGGCTCAATCCCCAGTAGTGAGCGTGCAGGAGGAAACTAATTGGTGTTTTTCTCTTACATTAATGTTTGTCTTTCTCTCTCTAAAAAAAAAAAAAAAAAAAAAAAAATCAAAAGAAAAAAAGTATCTGATACATATAATTGTCAAAGGATTTTTATCAGAATGTACCACAAATAAGATTAATAAGTAAAAAACAAATAAAAATGAGCAAATGATGCAGAAAAAGTAACAAGTATTATCCTTAAACATATGAAAAGGCACTGAGCTCACTAATTATCATGCAAATTAAAAATTACAGTTAAGTGGTATTGTGATTATGTACCCACCCAACAAATTGCAGAAATTAAAAGTTGAACAATATCACGTGATGATAATGTTGAGCAAAGTAAGTTCTTATAACTTATAGGTAATGCATAAACTCATAAAACTGTTCCATAAAGAGAATTCAGTACTTTCTTGGAAAACAGGACAATTGAAGCAGTAGCCATTATCTCTTACCCAGCAATTTTACTCTGAGTCAAATGCACTGTAAACTGTTTCTTAGTCATGGGCACTGGAGTTTAAGTAAAAAGCACAAATCAGCATTGGTTTTAATGCTGAAATGAAATGGAAGTAACCCAATTGTTCATCTAATTTAGAATGGATAGGTTTGCACTGTCTTACTATAATTGTAAAAATGAATGAGCTGCAGCTTAAGCAACAGCATGGGTGACTCTCAAGAACACAACTGAGCAAAAAGTCAGCCACAGGAGTAGATGTAGGGTTGAACTCCAATGAAAAGAATGGCATGTTCAATACAGAAATCAGGTTTCAGTTACCGTTACTGGTGAGAGGGGGGATACTGTAGAATAGGGTCACATCAGAGGCTTCAAATACATTAAGATTGTGCTATTTTTTAATCAGATTGATTAATTAATTAATGTTTCTTTTAGTATTACTCTTTACCCTTCTGTGGGTTATATGTATATTTTCATGTAAAGAATTTATTTGAAAATTAAAGTGAATATTAAAAAACAGAAGAAATACTTTTATAGCAGCATCTAAATTAAATTGCTTTACAGAAATGTACTTTACTAACAGAGAAGTCCAGGCTCACTCATAAGCTAGTTTAGTTGTTCTTAGCCCCCCAAATTTGATTCAGAGTTCCTGGTATTTAAATCTCTGTCTTAGCAAATTCCTTAATTTCTATACATTACCAACCTCTAGGATCATTTACAGATGGCTAACATTGCAGTGTTATGTCTGGAAATAAGAATGGCTTATGTCTATTGAGTGATCGCTGTGGGTTTTGCATTTTCCAAAGCTTAGCACACATTAATTTATCAAATATTTTCAACAGCTCCAAGAAGAGCTTCATCTATTTTCTTTCTGCTGGTCAGGAAGGTAAAACTCAGAGTTTAAATATTGCCTAATCTCCCACAGCTGGTGAGTAGAGGAGACTCTTAGGCAGTATAACAGAGGAAATGCTTTAGGTGTTACATTGTAATGATTTATTGTAAATACTCCTTGGAATTTTTATATACAAAGTGAATTAGGAAATTTAGCTATTCAACAAACATTATTAAGCACTTACCATGCACCAGTCATGAGTCTAGAAGATGAGGTCACAGTGACAAGAAACAGACAAAAGAGAAGATAATGCCTCTCTTTCCTGAAAGCTAGCAGCATGCTCAGGCAGAAGAAAGAGGGAGGGGAGAAAGAAGAGAAGTAGACAGAAAGAAAAAAAAAAGAAAGGGGCTATGAAGGAATTTTATGTTCTTGTTACCAACAGAGGGTAATGAAACAACCTTCATAGTACAGACAAGGCCTTTCATTTGCTGACTCTGGATTATTCTGTAACCTGAGATTCTTGATTGTGTCACTTCTCCGACAGTCTTCATGCTGTCACTTGTGGCTAGAATGCTCTCCTTATTTCGGTCCCCTCCTCCATGCATATATACACTGCCATCATAATATACATCCTTTTAAAGGTTCAGCTCAAAATGTATGCATTCTTTGAAGACTTTCCTGCCCTCCCCTTAATGTCTGAGAGAGTAGATAGATTACTCTGTGCTCCTGTTGCATTTAAAGACAGACCACGGACTCCATACAGTATAGTATCTAGAGGCTTTCTCTGTAGTCCTTCATTGATGATGAGTTTTGACATCTCATATTCAGCTTTAGATTCCTGGTGACCAATAACATAGAAGCCACAGAACTGAGAAATGTAAACCTTCTTGAGAAACACAGGTTGGAGGAAGCAATATTAAATAAATTTGTTACAATTATAGGTCAAAGGTGGGGAAAATGGAGACATCTAAAATAGTGTCAACAATAAGAATAAAGTTAAAAATTATGTGACAGCTGATAAGTAAAGGTAATGTCCTCGACCATTGTCACATGTTAATATAGTCATAGTGGACATGGTCTGTTGGTTATGATTTGCATTCCTCATTAAATAATTTTCTGGATTTTCTTATTTCACTATTAAAAAATTATAGATCAGCCCTGGCCGGTTTGGCTCAGTGGTTAGAGCGTTGGCCTGCGGTCCGGAGAGACCCGGGTTCGGTTCCCGCTAAGGGCACGTACCTTGGTTGCAGTTTGTCCCCGGCCCTGGTTGGGTCGTGTGGGTGGCAACCACTCGATGTGTCGCTTTCACGTCGATGTTTCTCTCTCTCTCTCTCTCTCCCTCTCACTCTATCTGAACAAAATATCGAAAAATGTCCTCGGGTGAGGATAAAAAAAAAAAAAAAAAATTATAGATCAGTTTGGTCCCATTGCCAAGAGGCATAAATCATAACAGCTAATACTTCATTACTGCTTTTCATATACCAGGTACTCTACTAAATACTTTGGAAGTATTCTCTCATTTAATCTCTGGCAGAGGTAACATTATTATCCCTAGGTACTGAGCAGATGAGGAGTTGAGCCAAAGAGAAAGAAAGTAACCTGTTTAAGGTCACCTTACTGATAAATCGCAGAACATGGTTTTGAACTGAGATTTTTCTGAATCTGGCTTTTTTGTTGTTGTTCTTTTAGATATTTTAATATGAGAAGAGAGAATGTCTGCATTGTATAATTTTCTGATATTATGTTTTAACAGAAACACACATAATCTAGACATAAGCCAGAAGTTGGCAATTTTTTTGCAGAAAGGCTATATAAATAAATATCATAGGTCCTGTGGGTCATGCAGGCTTTGTGGAGTGAAAGCAACCATGGGCATAATGTTAATGGGGTGGCTGTGTTCCCACAAGTCTTCATTTATAAAAACGGTATTGACCATACCTGACTGGGAATTATAGATAGTAGACCCTGGTTTTAAGGATTTTATAAATACTGCCATTATCCTTAAAAATTAATAAGCAATCAACCAAAAATTAAACTAAGAAAGGATATTACTATTATAATGGTAACAATTTTACTTATGAGGAAACTCAGGTGAATAGGGTTAAAGTAACTTGCCCATCATTACATGATCATATGCTACCTAAGAAATATAAAACAACAGTGGCTGATATTATAAAAAATCTTGGGGGTAAATTAAAAAAAAAAAGAAAAAGAAAAACAAATAAAAATGCCAGCTATATTTCCCGTCCTTTATGTTTGCATCGGCACCAAATTTTTTTTGTGTGTGTGCCTACTCCAATTGATTGATAGAGGCTGGTTGAAATGTCATGTTTATTAGGATGCTTCAACTAGTCCTGGGCCAGTGAAAGCAAGTGCCTTGATCAATTGGTGATGTCTGCATGTGTGTGTGATAGCAGAGTGGAGGCACCTATGCACAGTATTCGTTGATCTTTATCTAGAATTGATGCTGCTCTGGAAGGATTTTCACTTCCCTAGTCAATGGGAAAACCTTTCACTGAATGACAAATTCTATCTGGATCTGGGCCTTTCTGATGTTTCTCAGTTTCACTATTCATTCTACTTATGCTCCTTTACCCACAGGGAATGAGGGAAGACTTTTACCCCAATTCTGAAAGTCCTACATGATGTCTCATCTTCACCACCGGAAATTCGTGTTGTTAGTCACTAAGATTTATGGCAGTGTGTACCTTCCTGAAGATACTTCCACTTTGGGCCTGTCATTTCTGGCTCTGGCTCTGGGCTAGGATTCTTTATTTCTCTCTGCCGTTTTTCAGTCCAAAAGCAAGTTACTTTTCAAAAGTTTTAGGAGAAACTAGAACAGTTTTGGATGGGTTAGAAATGGGAAAAATGGCTCATTTCATGAATAAATATTTGCCTGCGGTTCTCTACTTTGCAGACTCAAACAGGGATTGAAAGGTAAAGATTGGCAGGAGGGAGATCAGGAGGCTTTTAGGACAAAAGCAGCATGTGTGTTACAGCTCCCCACACAGAGAGTGCAATTTCCTCTTTGTGAAAAATAAAATCAGTGATAAGTAGCCCTTTGTAGCCTCCACTATAGAGGATCAGTCTAGCAGAAAAAACACAGGATTTGAGCCAAAAGTATGTGAATTTGGATGACTTACAAGAGGGTTGACCTTGTGCAAGTCGCTTAAGGTCTCAGAAGGTCAGTTTTCTCATCTGTTAAATGGGACCAATAGGTATAAAATACCTTGCCCAGAGCCTGCTGTGCAGTAGTCAGCAGTAAGATTGGGACTCTGAATTTAGCTATGAAGAAAAGTTGAAAATTGATAAGATATGGCTAATTATAAGCCAATTGATATTATTCAATTTCAGAACACTAATTTAAAGCAATATCTTCAAGTATGTTTTTAAAAGAATAGTTTATTGATATTCAGAGAGAGAAAGGGAAAGGGAAGAGAAACATCTGTGAGAGAGCTAACAGGGATCAGCTGCCTCCTGCACCCCTCACCCCCACACTGGGGGTCCAGCCTGCAACCAGGGAATGTGCCCTTGACCCACAATCGAACCCAGAAACCTGGTGTACAGGAGGATGCCCAACCAACCTAGCCACAGTGGCCAGGGCCAAGCATTTATATGTGTATAGTGTGTTCGCTGTACAAAAACAGGGCCACCACGCACAGCAGCAGCAGCAGCAAAGCCATCAGTGGGTAACTTCCCTCTCTGTGAATAGTCAGGGAGACAGGTCTTAGCCTTTTTCCTAAATGGGTCAAGGAAAGTGTGATTTGTGTAGAGAGAAACACACACACACACACACAAGTATAATGAGAACATTGTGTTTTAGAACTGCAAGGTTGATATGCTCACTAAAATATTGGCCTATATTGTGAAGTTGTATTCAGATGTTAATAAACAATTAGAAGAAAATGTTGGCATGTGCAAGGATAGTATGGATCCCTTGCCAAAAGAGAAAGACATTATAAATCTATTGATTCTGGACTTAAACTGAGCATGACTGTCATGGGAACACCTGCTTTATGTCCTAGGCACATCTGACATGATTCTATGCTTCAGTGAAAGCAACCACAAATATAATAAGAAAAATAACCAAGAGCCATTGAAGCTAATATGTACTGAATGCTTACTAGAGCCTGGCATGGGGCAATTTGTTGTTGTTTTAAATCCTCACCTGAGGATATTTTTTCATTGAGTTTTAGAGACAGTGGAAGGGAGGGAGGGAGGGAAGGAGGAAGAGAGAGAGAGAGAGAGGGAGAGAAACATCAATGTCAGAGAGACACATCAGCTGGTTCCCTCGCACACACCTCTGACCAGGGCTGGGACCCAGGTACATGCCCTTGACTGGGGATCAAACCTGGGACTCTTTGATGCTCAGGCTGATGCCCTACCACTGAGCCACACAGGCCAGGGTGTCCCAATCTTTGTAATAAGACTGTAAGAACCTATGTATTGTTGTTAAGAAGAAAAAAGATGAGTTAACAAATACAATTTGCCCATGAATCCATAATTCAGACATGGTAAACCCAATATTGGAAGCCAGAGTCCAGATGCCCGATGGCATCGTAATGGGCAGGCATGATCTTAAAGATTATTCTCTACACCCTTAACTTACATGTGAGAAAACTTATCTAGGCCCATTCACCTCACCTCCCAACATTTTTTATGAAGATTTCTGGGGTATGTTTTTCCCAAGCTATATTATTCAGTTTCAGACTTTGAAATACTTCATTATATGTATTACATTTGAACTGATTTGATTTATCTTTAACCTCAAACTTGCCTTTCTCATCCGTAAGAACTTCTCATTGACAATTTATGATATCATTTTTTTTTTAAATCCTCATCCGAGCACATGCTTTTATTGATTTGAGAGAGAGAGGGAGAGGCAGAGAGAGAGAGAGAGAGAGAGAGAGAGAGAGAGAGAGAGAGAGAAAACATTTATGTAAAAATGAAACTGGTTGCCTCCCACATGCTCCCTGACCAGGGATCAAACCTGCAACCTGGGTATATGCCCCAAACCAGGAATAAAACCTGTGACCTTTCACTGTATGATATGATGCTCCAACCAGCTGGGTCACCTGGCCAGGGTAACATCATACTTTTTTTAAGACACCTCCTAAGGAGGAGGCACTTCTCTTTGGAGTTTTTAGAAGAAGACGTTGAGGTTAATGGTATTAGAAAAATGTAGAATATTACCTTCTTACTGGGAATTTTTCCACCAATGATTTTTCAGGATTTCTCCTCCCCGGTTTCCTTCTTCCTGCTGTGTTTTGTTACGTACACAAACATTACTGAGCATTTATTATGCTCCAGACACCACTTGTGGCTGGAGCATCAAAGACAATAAAGTGTTCTTCTCTCAGCCCTAAGGAGCAGCCATCCCAGCATCTCTCAGAAGTTAACTGCTGCTGGAGTGGGCGAAGAGAGTAGAGCCCTGAGAAGAAGTGAAATGAATTATCTTAAGCCCACAGCAGTGAGAGTCCACCTTTGTTTGGACAAATGTTGCCTGCGTTCCGCAGCGGGTATGCTCTTTGTTATAAAGTTGACTTCTCATATTATGCAGTTCAAGATCCATTGATTGCATGAGCCATCAGCTCTCTGGAAACTGACATTTATACCTGATGTCTACATTCCAGAATGTTTTCTCTAATGCATTACTGTGCATTTTTTTAGATGTATTTTAATTGTTTGCAGAGTGGTTCTCTACAATGATAAGAGCAATTTACCATGGATAACATGTTATTGTGCTTAAAAACTCTTCAGCTGCTTATACTATGCTAACTTTGATTTGAAAGTAAGGTCTCCGTCAGTGTCCAAGATGCCATAGGTTTATGCTGTTGTGTTTGTTGTGTTCTCAGTAGAGCTACCACCAGATTATAAGCTCTCATTCTCAATATTGTTTTCTTTCGAGGAATTTTGGTTGATAAAATAAAATGCTTTCCATTGGTTTAAGCAGAACTAATGGCAGATAGCAAGAGGTTCACGGAAACAATGAGAAGTTCATTGAATCTTAGCACATTCAGATCCTGAAACAGTGATTGCTTGCTAATGGCCTGCTTCTACCCCCTCCCAGAGCTCATACTGAAAGTCTGGAGAGAGGGAGCAAGAGCGAGAGCGAGAGAGCGAGAGACTGAGAGTGAGACAGAGAGAGAGAGAGAGAACAAGATGTAAATCTGCTACAAAACCAAAAACCAATGTGGACCATTGAAATAGACTACATACTAATGAAAATATAGCTATGAAAACCAAAGGGCTTATTATGTATGTTTTGCTACAAAAATATTTGCAGAATGATTTTCATCCCTGTTTTACAAACTAAGAATCATAGAATTTAAGCAACCTCCCCAAGTTTGCACAGCTAATCAAAGGCTAAACTGGGATTTGAAGGAAGAATATTTCAGTATAACATTCTCTCTGCAGTGTTTTTTCGAGTCTTAAGCACAGGATGAACAGAGCGGTCTCAGGAGGCAACTTGGACAAGGGAGTACTTCTATCAGGCACTGGAGTAGATTGACTGCCTTCTGTCAGTGATGTTTACATGACTTCTCATCTGCATTCATTGAGAGAAACCTACAGTTCTTTGAACCCAAGTTTCATTTGGGTCCTTATAGCTCAGCTGTCTGCTGGATCCCCTCCATTTTACTGTCATATGCCTGGTGGAGCTGGATAGACACATGGACTTTATGGGAGTCAGATGATATTGACCAGATGTTCTCTTTCTTCCACTTAATCAGCTTTGTGAGCTTTAGGAAATCAGTCTCCCAGAGGTTATCACTTCTTCTATTTGCAGAAATAATATGCTGAAAAGGAAAACTTCATAAGCGCAAGGCCAGATCTAATTTTTCTGCCAATTTTGAGCACTGTATGAATGAATGAATGAATGAATGAATGAATGAATGAATGAATTTATTTATTAATTCAGTTATTGATAATACAACTCATGACGACATTGAAAATGTTTTTTAAAACTTTCATGCATCAAACAAATGACAAGTATTGTTTCCATTCTATTGTATTTATGCTATTTGATCATTTTTCTCAATTTTATCCCACCTATTATTTTCACCATTTGTGATCCTTACCAATTGCCTGCTACATACTAGTCCCTTTGCTTGGCTGATGGCATACACCAACCTCCTAAGAGAAGTGGTCATTGCCATCATTTGATAGACAGAAGCAGTGAGGAGCAGGGGGAATACTTACCTGGACATCAGTTATACTTGAATTTTGAGCCCATTCTCATGTTTATGGCCACTATTTTTTTCTATCCCCTGTATTCCATGTCTGACCATAAGCACCATACCAGTATGTATTTTCTACTTTGAATTTCTAGAGTCAAAATGCTGAGCACCTTCCCTCCCTCTCTTCCTCCCTCCCTCCTTCCCTCCTTCCCTCCTTCCCTCCTTCCTTCCTTCCTTCCTTCCTTCCTTCCTTCCTTCCTTCCTTCCTTCCTTCCTTCCTTCCTTCCTTAATACCAATGACACATTCTGCCCAACTTTATAGACCATCACAGAACTTTGAGGATCTAAAGAAAGACAAAAAGATTTATGGCTTCATGAGATTGTCTCCTTCTTCTCTGAGAATAAAATGAAAGTCTTTGTACCACACTTCTTTATACCTGACATCTGATATTATTTTCAGGTCATACACATCTTTCTTTCTATAAAGAAAACCATCCTACAAGCATTCATTCATAACTCTTAAGGTCATGTCAGAATCATAGGCTTTTTGTGAACATACTCAGGGTAAAAAGACAGAACTTTTGTTCCCTAAAACCTTCTGCATGTTCTCATCAGGAAATCAATGTGCTGGTGAGGCACTGGGGATGGGGAGACTTGGAGAAATCCAGCACACTTTGCCATCTGCCCAAGCAGATGGAATTGGGATTGAGTACTCTCACTCCGATATCAGGTCCACTAGAAATTATCATTTTGGATGTACATTATGACTTCTAGAATTATCACCCATAAAAAAGGTACCACTTAAGACACACACACACACACACACACACACACACACACGAACATAAACGAACATACACACATACACAAATGTGCAGAGAATTCTTTGCTGTGATATGGCTTCTATGTTTTCCATACTATTTCAATTATTTTGTGTGTTTTGGAAGTTTAAAAAGAAAACACTGAGAATATCCTGCAATTTTCTTTCTATTGAGTATGCTTTTAGACTTCTCTAAGTCCGGGGTACCAACAGTGAGGGCCACAAATGTTCTGAGTGGTTGGAAACGTTCAGAACGGTGTTTTGGATTTCAAGGTACTTATTGCAACTTTTCCCACATTAGTTCCCAATGTTTGTGAGCCATCTGTACACAGAATTGCCAGATTTAACAGGATGAAGCAGATGCTGTTATATACTCAGACCTCTCATCCTAGACATAGGTGGGTACCCACCCCTATTCTCATGGTAACACCAGCCTGGTTCGGAGAGGGATGCCTGTGTCCACTTAATAAAATGTTGAGCTACCCAATGGGTGGCTATTGTAAACACAGTATACACCCTCATCCTTTCCCCAAACTCTCTTTTATTGAAAGCCAAATAGATTTTTTCATTTCATGAATGTATTTCTTTCTATGTTTCTGCTTATCACAGGCTCTTGAATTATGGTATGGAAGTACCAGCTAGGCACATTACTAGCTGAGTTGGTCAAGTTATTTACCCTCTCTAAACCTCAGGTTCTTTAATCCAAAATGGGACTAATTATACCTACACTATAAAACACATGTGATGGTCAATACATGCAAATTGCTTACTATATTTTCCACACTGGGTTAGTGCCTCACAAATGGTGAGTCTGATAATTAGGCAAACCTGATAGACAAGGCTAAGGGAGGAAATGGGAACTTAGGTCCATTTCAAATATTTGAGATGAGGGCTTTGGGAAAAGTGTTAAGTGTAGAATGGTTGAATATCAATTTACAAATTACAAATCTGAGGGCAATTTAGTCTATAACAGGAGACTGAGAAGTGTGTCTTTTCTTCAGCTCATCATGCAGAAAATTATGTCTCTGGGTTTATTTAGTTTCAGGACATCGTTTTAATGAACCACATGCCAGGTTTCTTAGCAACCTGTGGATTATTCCTCCGCATTTCTGTGCTTTACTGGGCCATGGGCTCTGTGATGAATGAGAGGCAGCCGAGCTCCAGGGTATTTCATACATGTTATTCAAGGCTCTGATATAGTCCCCTATTGGACTTAAGCCAGTATGAGCATTTCCTAAATCCGGTTCCAGCTCTATTTTCAAAGGCTCGTGCAGCCAAGTGTGAGCTCTGTACCTGTCTCTCTGTGCCATTCCTACGTTCCTCTCTTAGTGGGAGTTGTTCTGTAGATTGCTTTAGTTAAGAACCCAGGTAAGGTGGTTGCTGACACCTACAGGGTTAACTTTCTCTTCAAACTCCAACGTTAATAAGAAAAGTGATGTGACTGTCACATAGCACTCTATGTCATTCCTGGAAAGATTCTGATTAGTCCTGACTGGGTAATATTTTTGCTCACAGTTCAATCACATTATCATGGAGAGGGATATTCAGAACATTTGAAGAACAAGGCCCAATTAAAAAAAAAACAAACAAACAGTACAAGCGAAGCACACACACACACACACACACACACACGTTCTCAGAAAAAGGTCAATTTTTCTTGCAGACGGAGTGGAGGAACCACATACACTGTAGCTATCTGGTCGTCCTTTTTTTTTTTTTTTTTTTCTTTTGGTATGTGTTCCTAGCTGCTAGGGCCTAGTGGGAACTGAACTTGGGACTCTCTGGTCCGCAGCCGATAGCCGATGCTCCAACCTCAGCCAAACCGGCCAGGGCTTAATATCACTCTCTCACCTTTCCACGAACCCTCCCATTGCCTTCCAGAATAGTACATGATACCAATACCATCCCACCCAAAACCAAACCACTCATATTTTATAGTAGACGCTAGGATGGTACTTCCACATACAGATTTCTAGTCATGTCATTGCACTTAGGGATCACCACGTACAATGGTGGGATCAGGAACGTTACCATATATGTGTTACCCCACCGGTAGTTCAGGACACTGTGGCTCTTTTGGATGCTTAGAAGTCTTTGTTAATTAATGAATGCATTGCAAACAGTGATATATATGTAAAATTATAATTTGGATTATTGTCTGACACTCATAAAATTATACTCTATTAGAGCTGAGAAATATCAGAGGTTATTTAGTACATTTTATAGAGATACCCAGGTAGGACCTCTCTGCACTCTGGATGTTCTTTGATGGACTTCGGAATAAAAAGTAGACAGTGTTTAAGGGACCTGCTATGTGCTAAGGCACACAATAGCTGCGTTACCCAAAACAGTGTATGATTACATCTCATTTAGCGGTGACTCAGAGCAGTAGGTAACTTGAACAAAAGCATGCAGACTCCAGATTCAAACCTACGCTTCCATGATTTTAAAAGGGAACACTCTGTGCTATGAAATCTATTCTCCTGACTCACAGTTTACACTGTGTTCTACCACATCACCCAGATGGAGATCCATTTTAACATCTCAAGGCCTGGAGGGAAGATTCGTCTACCCAGAAACCCACTTGATGCTGGGTCTGCTGCTGGAGTTCACACGCCTCCGTGGTTTCCCATGCTCGTGTCTGGTCGTGCTCCCCAAGTCCTGAGAGCTCTCATGTCGGATGTCAATCCTCATGCCCACCACTCACTCTGCCAATAGGAAGTCTGTTTATTTTGAGTCGTTTGTATCATTGTTGCACATTTCAGTGGAGATAAATAAGACTTTAACACACAGCAAAGTAATCTTGTTCATTGTTCTTTCTCCTGAAATATATGACTTTGTCTGGGAAGGTTGGTTCTGCTATGTGTGTGTGTAAATCCAAACCCTAGATCCTTGTTTCTCAAGAAGCTTGGTCTCTTAACATTCTCCTGTGATCTTTTGCCAAGAAAAGTAGTCAGTTTGTGGTACAGGGATATGGGGAAGTCCTCACGCTTCTGTGAAGCAGAGACCTTGTTTGGGATGAGTGGGCAGCACCCTGGCAGGCTTCACGTGGTCTCCTCAAGCAGCACTAAGGGCAATGAACTAAGGAGCGCTGATGCTTAGAGGGGCAGACTCCCTGCCACCTCTCAGAAGTGGAGTGGACCAGGGGGGTGGGGGCCCGGCCGGTCCTGACGGAAACAGGTTCTTAACAGCCCAGGTAACGGATCCAGTCAATGCAAAGGACAGTCTGTCATACCGGGCGTCTAAAACAATGCCTCATTTATCGAATTAAGCTGCAGAAATTCTATTCAGATAATGTTAAATAATGGTTTTTATTTGAAAAGCTAGGCTTTTCTCTCAGCATGTCTGCTCATTGAATGGTGTTATTTTTATTTTTTACATTCTGCTCACAGTGGAAAGAGAGCAAAGCTTTGGGGATCTAGTGTGCTGCTGTGGCTGCCCCGTAAGACGGGGCGTGGAATGCAGGCGCGACCTGTACCCGCACTGGGCCTCTCAGCTTTTGAGATAGCTTGTGTCATCTTTGAAATGGGCATGATGACATCCACTGTAAGATTGTGGTAAATAAGAGGAGGGAGGAGACCATGACAGATGATGCAAGAGTCCAAAGTGAAGAAAAGGAGAAGAGAGAACCTTCAGAGACATACATACTTTAGATAAGTGTTTCTCACAAAGTAATTTCTGGGCCACGTGTAAGAATTCCTAGAGCTGATCACATCAATCTGCATGAAACCATCCTCAAAATAACCCTTATTCTAGTTAAAAAGCAAGCAAACAAACAAACAAAAAAACCCACACTGGCTTTAAAGTCACACTATTTCAATTCAGCTGTAATATAAGTACTATACATATTTTAACCTTGGCATGAGATTTCTTATTAGATTACTAATGATTAGTATTAACATGTTGGGAGGGAATGTACTAGAAAGACAGAAATAAAAGCTATACACTATTTGAAGTCACTGTATTTGGGGTCTTTCAAGATGACTATCCTTTCTTTACTAGATCTGACTTGGGTTAGTATCTAATCCTAAAACTCAGTTTTGTCCTCCCTAAAGTAAAAATGTCCTCATGTGTTTGCCTAATTGCTTTGATTAATGGATGAGACAATGACTGTAAAGATTCTAGTTTTATGTGTGGTGGTTGTTTTAGAAAGCCAGTCTTCTCTCCACCTATATCCTAAAAATTAATCATTGCTCACTGTTTATATCTGTACTTTGAAACTTAATTTGATTAATGTAATCATTTAACTTAATGTAGTTTTTAGTATTCTTATTTGGACACAGATTTTATGTTGATAAGTTAATTATACAATTGAATACAATAAGTACATGTTGTGTGTGTGCGTGTGTGTTCCGAAATAACCATGCTCTTTTTTATTGCCAAATTATATCAGTATACTAGTTAGTTTACTCTCAAATTGCTTCTACTTTGTGTTGGTATGAAAGAATCTTAAGCAATATGTGGACTAGAGCACTGTTTTATATTCTTTTAAAGGCAACATTTTCAATGAAGAGGTCCAGACTAACAAGGCCCTGTGTGATAAAAACCAATGAAATGAGTTTTAATTGATACTTTTTCTTCAATCTTGAAAACATGACTCTTCATCTCAAGCCAATTTCAATAACCCTTTAATAGTGTCTTATTTTTGATTGAGGCAGGTGTTCCCAGTACAATTAGCCATTAGAATTCAGGTGTAAACAGAAGGAAAATTCACAAATATTCATTCTCCATACATGTTATGCTAAGGAGCCACTGCAGATGAAAAGAATTAACATACCTTATGGCCCATTTTCATGAAAGTGCCTGCTTGCAAATGAGAATACCTAGTTGGAAATATGCAGTCACAATGCTCCCCAAGGCACACTAACCTCAACCCTGCCCTAGTCAGCATGCTTTATCAGGAAGGCAATCAGCTATAAGATGATCTTGTATATGTATTTGTTTCAGTCCTTACTTTTCTTCTTTGGCTTATAACTGAGTTTATTTGGTAGCAGGAGAGAGGAGTTCCTTTGGGAAGCATCCACCTGATATGAGCTCAGTTGAGAATTTTTTGTTTAGGCTTTTAAGAGCCATGGCTTATCAAAATTTGGGTAGCAGATACTGAACTTAGGGTGCCTTGCTATTAGGAACATTAGGAGTCATCAAAGTGTGTTTTGCTGGAGACATTTAATGGACCTGTGTGAGGCAGGCCAGGCCGTGCACGGTGCTGCGCCCCACACCCTTGCCCGGAGGTGGTTCTAGCCCTTAGGGAAAGGCCACTGACTTTGAAGCTTTCCTTTCCTATGAAATGTAAGCAAATTAATAAATTAAGCATCAGAATGGGAAATTGTCTGAGGTTGAAACAAACAGGGTACTGATAGAAAATAGCAAATGGGTAGGGAGAGGGAGTCTACTTTAGATGATGTGACCATCAATGGACCATTTTAAACATTTAATTAAACTGTGATGCCCGCTCAAGGGAATTTGAACATGTTGTTTCTGTTTTAATACATTTTTTAACACTGTTGACCTCAACTTCAACCTCAAAAGTTACAGAAAGAGCAACAGACGTGATGAGGTGGGGCATGTTCATACATAAGGAACAGTATGCAGTAAAGACTTTGAGGTGGACAGAGTTAGAAGGAAGGAGGTATGTATGAGGAACTGAAGGACTTCTGTGGTAGAAGCCAGAATATGCAGGCCAGGTAGATCACTATAAAGAATTTGGATTTTATTGTGTGTGCACAGGAAAGCCATTGGAGGATTTTAAGTGAAAATGGATATGAATTAATTTACATTTTAAAAAATCAATCAATTAGCATAGGTAGCTAGATATTAATAATGAAAGGGAGCAAAAAGAATCAGACATTATTAAGCATAATAAAGTAGAGAGCTGAATCGGACAATAAGCCTGCTTCCTTAGGAAGCTACAGCTTTCCAGAGGTCCGCTGCATCCTCTACCCTCTAGACCTAATCCCTGAAGCTGGCAGAAAGGGGGCAGGAAGGATGTTACTGGTCATTACCGGGGGAGAAATCAACAGCAGGAGAAATTCCTCTGCTGGGTGCATGCCCAGAACAGGCCAAGATCACACAAGGGGAGGTGCTTCTACTATGAGGCATGTGCAATGGAAGCCAAGAAGGTGCCCACAAAGGGCAGAGCCTAGCCTGGGAAAAGGATCAGACTGGATAAGGGGCACAGATCCTGGGAGATCTAGGAAATAGATTGGCTAGGAGGAGGACCCAGAACAGTGCAAAAGATTGGGAAACTGATTGGTTATTTTGAAAAAGTGCCTGGTTCTTTGCAAACCTGAGATGATATAATCCAAGTTTATGAAGCTCTCTCTTGCTCAGTAATAGGCACTCACCCCACTCACCCCTGCTGTGTGCATTCTTTTTCCGTAGCAGCCATAAGGTCTAGCAGCAGCCTGGGGCCCAGCAGCCGGGTGGGCTCAGTGCAGACTCCAAGTCACTAGGTGCAGGCTGAGCTCAGGGCCTGCCAGAACGCAGCTGCGGGCAGAGATTAAGTTAGCTGGATGGGGACAAGGACCAGACTGGACTAAGATTTACTTTGGACTAAGCTAATGGCACAGAATATCTGGGCTTGATGAAGACAAAGTTGGACTTTTTTCACAGCGAGATGAAGCAGAACCCAGGACAGTCTCTTGATTCTGCTTCCACAATAAATCTTACCACTACACCTTATCCCATCTGAGGGTCCCCAAAATTCTTTTCTTGTGACTCCATGAAAGGACCTCTTTTCCACTAGCAACACATTTTCTACAGAGCAGTGAGGTGGTATTGTTGCCAGTGGAAGTTAAGCCCTTTCATGGAGGTACAAGGAAGGCATTCCAGGAACTCATGTATGGGAAGTTGTAGTGTGGTTAGGTTTTATTGTAGAAGCAAAATCAAAGGACTATCCCTGGATTCCCAATGTCTCATCTCTGTCTGTCTCACTATGAAAAAAGTCCAGTCTTGTCTTCATCAAGCCCGAAAAAAAGGGCAATGTCCAAAAGTTCTGTGTCATTAATTTAGTCCATATCAAAGATTAATCCAGCACAGCCTTTATCCCCATCTGGTTAGCTTAGCTTCTGTTCCTTTCTTGCTGCACTTTCTTGCTGTGCTCAGGCTGGCACGTGGAGTCCGAGCATCTGCTGGACCCCAGGCAGCAGCCAGGGCCACATGGCTGATAGAGAAAGAGGATGCAGAAGCAAACAGGATGAGAGCGTGTTGCAGAGGTGGAGAGAGGGAGAGAGAGAGCTCTTTGATAAGCTTGGGTTGTATTATCTTGGGCTGGGGAAGGACCAGGTGCCCTTTCAAACTAACAGATTTCATGGGCTGGTGCTGAACTCCCCCTCCCCCATATACCCAATCCATTTCCTAGATCTTCCAGGGTTCTGTGTCCCTTATTCAATCCAATCTTTTCACAGGCTAGACACCCCCCTTCCCCCCATGGTTGTCATCTATGTTTCTACTGCACAGGCCTCAAAGTAGAAGCACCTTTCCCTGTGACATCTTGACTTGTGCACCTGTGCCCAGCAGAGGAATTTTCCCTTTATTGTTCTATCCCTCTCCCCGGTGATCTTTGGGGAGTGTGTGAAGCTGGAGCTTCCCAATGAAACAAGCAGGCTTATGTTCCCTAGTTGAGTATGCTTAATGATGTCTGATTTCCTTGTTCCCTTCCTTTATTAATACCTAGCTGCCTATGCTAACAGTATGAGAGTAGAAAGCTAGTCAGGAAGGATGAGGCTTAACCCAGGACTGAGCACTCATGATGGTTCATAGAAAGGAGAGAGGGAGATGGATGGGTTTATTGTGTATTTGGGGGACTGAGGCCCAAAGAGGGCTGTGATTTGCCCAAGGCCACAGATCCAGTTCAGACTTGAGCTGAGACTGCAGCCAAGCATCTTGCTCTCCTAAGCTCCTGCTCACTGTCAATACATGAGGTTTGAAGGACTTTCTGGAGAGAAAGGCCCAAGGGTTTCATTTTCTTGACATTGTCTACCTCTTGTTTGGTACAGATAAGCGAGATAGAAGAATTTTAAGCAAATTTAAAAGTGGGTTTCTAAGTATTTATTTACATCTGATTTGTTAGGAGTCTATCAAAGAAACAACAAAAAAATCAATGAACATTACTGGAATATTTGGTTCCTTGACTTTCAGAAACTGAAACATTTTGGGAAAAACTATAGAAATTGGGTAGTTTGTTATTTCCCACATCATTCCCTCTTCCTTTGACTTTCAATCCTTATCACAATGGTTAGGAAAGTCTGTTTATTGTCAGTCTTTAGTGAGTGTGAAAAAGAGAGATTAACACCTCTCTTGATTTGAGGCCTGCTGTTTTCTTAGAGCCTTTGGCAGACTAGGGAATAACATTGCTTTGTTTTCACTGAATTTATTTTTATGATTACATTTATTTATAGCATATTATATAGGTTTTCTGTTATAGTAGTGATATAAAGTTTTATTTTGAAATAAATTTAAGTAAAAAAGTAAATTTAAAGACACAAAATATAATAGATGGTATGGGTATGTAACCAACATAATGCGGTGCATTAGATCCTGATGTCAGTTACTCACGGGGGTCCTGGTGGCTTAGCAGTGACAAGGAGGGAGTGTGTGCAGGGCCCCTTGCCTGTGGCCGCCACCCCTGCCCTCTTCCCTTCCCACTCTTCATTTTGCTTTTCACTCCGGGGGAGGAGTCATTTTCCCATGTAGTGAGATACTGCATAGCTGGGCTTTAATTCTTCCATTTCTACAAAGAAGGAATTGGGATACTCATGTAGCACAGCTGTGTATAGAAATGTCTGGGAACACGCCCACGGGGAACTTATCAATTATGGCCTCGGGTAGGGTTGAGAGGTGGCCGTGGAGAATGGCTTGCTTTTCTATTACACACTTTTATACCATAGTTTCATTTTGCCCTCTTATGCCACACTTTTCTCACAAAACAGCAGAAACAGCGCACGTGCACGTTCAGTTTTAGACGGAAAGGAGGAAAGCACCAATTTTAAGTCAAAGCCCATTAAGTGCAACAGCCTCAGGAACAACGCATCAGGCCAGCAGCCCAGAACTGGCTGGACTTGTAGCGACCTACTCAGCACCCCCAAGGGCAGACCCCTGGGATGGCGTGGTGGGAACAGGAAGTGCCCAGTGGGCACAGCCATGGTTATGGGCCAATGAAGACTCAAGGCTGAGCCCACTCGCATGGAGACATGCCTACTTAGTAGTTGCATTTTCCCCACTTTTAACAACTTTAACACATATTAGTGAGTTTCTGCCCTGTGTCTGGCATCATTTGAGGTACAGGATGCAAAAGTGCCCCAGATGGTCTTGCCTAACATTATTTCAGTGTGAAACAGGCAATTTACATTGAAGTGGAGGAGAACTCTACTTATATATGTAAGTGCTATAAGGCGGGGTTAAGAGAGAAAAAGTAATAAAGTTAGAGGATTCTTCTGTGAAGAGGTAACATCAGAACAGTGAAAGCTTGTTCCCTGAGATGGGGTGGAGCTGGGCAGGTCTAAGGAAAAGGAAGATAAAATTGTGGCATGATCATCAGAGTGAGAGAGGAGAGAGAGGGGAGCTGCAGGGGTGGACCTCAGACACCAGCAAAGAAATTTGCCTGGGAAAGATATGATGGGATTTTCTGCCTCTGGAGATGTCAAATGTGAGAGTAACATGATCCAATTCACCTTTTTAAAGAGATCGTTGTGTCTTCTTTGAAGGGAAGGAACTGGAGTGAAGCAGAAGCCCATCTGGGATGCTGCTCTGATTTCCTTAGAATTTTCACCTTAGAAATTTAAGGAGTGCACATCTCAGGGAAGCTGGTGAAGGGAATGAGAGGAAAGTGAGTAGAGTGATCTGAAAGCTAGCAGAGAGAGCTCTGATGACATTTTATAGAAAGTATGCAGTGTACTGCTCAGCTTGACCACAAGGATCCAGCCAGTCAAGTTTGTGATTGGTGATGGATGACGAAGGAAGGAAGGTAGAAAGGAAGAGAGGGAGGGAAGGAGGGAGGAGGCAGGGAGAAAGGAAGGGGAGGAAATAGGCATGCAGACTGAATAAAAAAATGGTAGTAGCTCTGACTTGTAGTAATTCACCCTCTCTTTTCTGTTATTGATGCTGTTTTTCCAACAGTATTTTTTGAGCATTAGGTTATGGGTTCAATACCCCATACTGCACCATTCAGAAAAATATTCAATCAACATTTATTGACTGTTACACTGTAAAAGGCTTTGTGCAGACTACAGAAAACAAAAATAGGTGATATGGCCATTACTCCCTAAGAACTCAGGTCCCCGAGAGTCTGCGTTGGCATCTTGTACATGCTACCTGCAGAGTCACTCAGGTATGTTGTGTGGGGGGCCCAGGCCTGCATCAATGCTCACTGTTGCCACCTTGACATTGTGGACTTTTGTATTTGAAGTTTGATGAGACCAAGAAACATGCACATAAGCTGTAGCGGTATATCAAAGATTGGACATCATTTCTATTTTAGGACCTAAATGACACATTTTTTTCCTGCCTTGTCCTGCCTTTTCCATTTTGTACTCGACATTCCCTATTCTGCAGCTGGTCTTGCAGCCAGGCATATGAAACATGATCCAGTCATTGCAGCAGACCCTCGCTTTCCCCACACTGGAGTTGTTCCCGGACAGGCACAGAGTAGAGGCCCTCGAGTCAGATGAAGGTGGGAGTACAGGGGGTCAGAGCAGGATTTCAGGAGCAATTGCAAAGTGAATTGATTTTTGAAGGAAAATTAAGAGTGGAACACATGAAAGAAAGGACTTCAGACAGAAAGAGCAAACAAACATATGTGAATGTAAAAAGCTGTGAAGAGGTCATACCTGGGGATTTAAAGTTGTTAAGACGGTTGTCCAGGGAATGTCCTGGGAATTCTCATGACTGCAGTTGGAGAGAAATGGTCAGACTTGGATCAGGCGGGCCTGCTGTGTCACACTGCTGAGCAGAGAAGCAAGTTGTCTCTGAATTACTACTCTTAGTAGATGCCCTCTGACGTGCAGGCCGTGCTGAAAGTGTGCAGGAGAGTGACGTGGCTATCCCTCAGTATTATAGAATGTGTTGTGTGCAAACGATTTCATTGCATCACTCTGCTTCAAAAGGTTGTTTTGAATATTACTGATGATCCATATCATGGATGAAGGAACTGAGGTTGAGCCTGTTTTCCAGAGAGGTGACCTTGGAGAGATTATGTGGAAAACTGAGATTCACATCAAGTATTTGACTCCAGAGTTCATGCTTTTAACCCCACCCCACCCCCCCTTTCTTTTTTTTTTTTTTTTGCATTCTATGGAATGGTCAGTAAATAGCAATAGTCTTTGATGGATCGACAAAGCTTAACTGAAATTACAAGGATGTAGAATTTTACTGTGTTGCTATTATGGATAACTGTGGCCATCTTGCTTTCTTATACTGACCGAGCTCTGCCTTATTGAGCTGCTTTCCACCTATCACCATACTCATGAAGATAAATTCAACTTTCAAATAGATCAGAGAACTCCCACAATTTCATATTGGGCATGTGCTTCTGTTTGGACGGGAGAACAATTCCAAGCACTCTTTCATTTAGCTCAGTCTCTGAGGGCTCGCTATCACCAGCCTCCATAATCCCCCTGCCTCATGTACACTGGCTTGGCTTGCCTTTTCCAAGTTCCCCTAATCCTCTGTGCTTTTCTATCTATAACCACATAGTTTGCTCAGTTTACTTATCTTCCTTTCCCACTAGATATGAGGTTTTTGAAGACAGAGACTGTTTATTTCTGCACACAATACTCAGCCCCTGGAGCAACTGTAATAATAGCCAATGCACAATTATATTGTAGCCTGTGTTACCATCAATTACCCAAATAGAATTCCTCATTGAGTAGAGCACCTAATGTTAACAAACATTCGTATTGAGTGCCTACACTAAGGCAGATGCTGTACTAGGTTCTGGGATTATAAAGATGAAGGAAAAGATGTGCTAAGGATGGATGGGAGACAGTAGAGAAAATGACTGTCAATACAGTGGTCAGCAGAGGTGGGGTGACATCCCATCTGTAACCTGCAGGGGGAGAAACCAGCCATGTAAAGTTCATGGGCTGAGTATTACATGTATTGAGAAAATACCACTTGTAAAGGGTCTGGTTTACAAGAAAAGCTGTCATGTTTAGAAAGTCTTTGTGTCTGTAACAGAGCACATGAATGTGTGTGTGTGTGTGTGTGTGTGTGTGTGTGTGTGTGCGTGCTCGTATACCAATACAATGTTCTCCACATATATTAAATTGGTGCTGTCATTTCCATTCTTAAATCCTACAGTCTTGTCTTTTGTACCTAAGCTGAATGGCTCCTTAGTTTGGAGTCTTTTGAAGGCATATTAACTGGTGTCCTTTTTCACAGAAACGGTGAACCTGACAGATAGGGAGGGTTTTCAGTGTGTTCCTTTTAAACTACACTTTGCTGCTGCTTCTAGCTCTTAAATCGACATTCTTTCTGGCTTCCTTGAAGGGAACAATCAGATAGACTGTAGGTGGTCTTGCTTAGACATTTGAAGCTTTATTCTTAGACAAATACTGCCAGGATATACTTAGATTTCAACCTTTCAAGGCGTGTGTGTGTCTGTGGGAGTGTGTTTGTGTGTGTCTGAGGAGAGGAGAAAGGACTATTACCTTTGATCTCTTGAGTCTCTGGTTGTGTAATTAAGAATCAATTGGCCAAAACCTAATTTTGAATATATAACCACTTCTACTAACGTGCTTCTGCTGAAATGATTTGCCATGCAATATTACATTAACATCTAATCTGCTCTGCAGATCACTTAGAAATATTGTTACCCAGGTACACCTGCTGTTTTCAGTGGTGCGTCCACATTTTATTCAACAGATGTGTTGCCTACTTCATACTTGTTAGCATGAGGACTGACCTAGGAACAGGGATTATTTTGACCACAAGGAGGATGAAAGAGGATTAGAGAGACAATGTGGATATCATGCCATGTTCTGCTTTAAGGGCCCTCCAAACGCCTGCAGTCCGGACCTCCTGCCTCAAGTACTTACGCTCCTCTCTGTGGGTACAGGGTAAAGAAAATCAATACTAATAAAAGCACTATTGAAATTGGAATGAGTGGCACAGAATTGAGCATTTTATTTATCTTTTAATTCTTTTTCTTTCTACTGTATCCGTGAGAGGTAAAATAACTTCTTCTTGCCAAGGAAGTACAAACTTGTTAATGAGCATCATAAAACTACTGTTCAGGGAGTTGGTATTTTTACTGTAAAAATAGATACTGCTTTGTGATTATGCAAACTAGGCTTAATTTGCCCCATAAAGTAGAATTTGCATTACCTTGGGTCTACTGTTTGGAAATTGGATAACATTAAAGAATAAAATAAAGCACGATGCAAATTTACCTCCTCTCTTTTCTTTTCCAAGATAGATTTTATTGGAGTCTAGTGATTATTTGAGTCAATTCCAGACATTTTCTCTAAGTTTGCCTCAAGATTATACTATGCGAGGATTCTGCTTTTTCAAAGACTGTGTTGCCTGTTTTCAAAACAAACAGACAACACTTATGTTGTGCAATGTAGACTTTCAAGACATGGGATTACATTAGGTCTATTGTTTTTAACTTTCAGTGTGTAAATATTTATCATTAAAGGGTATGTGTGTTTATACATATTTTGGCAACTAATTCACAGGGTTAATACTGTTACTGTAAATCTAATTATTACAGTGTATGTATAAATTTATATTAGAGAAAGTTAATACATTTTAATCCTTTCTTTAAATTTATTAGTGTTTATTTGTACACTAATATATTAAGCATAAGTGATTGGGTACAATTATTCTTAAGCTTAATAATGTCAGAATAAATAAAGAGATTTAACTTCTCTTAGTACAGGACTCTCTTCACTTGGTTTAAGTGTGGAATAGCTTTTTTCCTATTGTTACCAGGACCCCAATGCCTTTTTGAGTTTGTCTGCCTGATCACACCAACCCAAGAAATGCATGAGCATCAGTTTACAGTCTAGCATTATAGAAAAAAAAAAAGTTTGATATTGAACTGACCAATCCAGAGGCAAGAAACTAAGCTAAGAGCCCAATGTCCCAATGGCATGTAGGTTACATATGTAGGGCAACATCACAAGGCACCATGAGTTAGGGGGTATGAAATCATGCTAGGAGCTGATTGGTTAGAGGAGAGGTAAGGATAATAAATCATTTATTCAGGTCTAGAGGACAATTCTAAGGTCTGCTCTGGAGTCCCTCTGTCTGGTTTCATGGGAAAGTAGCCAGGGTGTTGTTCTACCTTAGGGCTCAGGAGCTGAAACATAACTTAGATCAAGATGTTATTTTTAGCCTGCCAGTGGTTCAGACCACTGTCTTCTGCTACCCTTTGGGGTTGCTGATTATCTATAGGGAGATGGGGTTGGGGGAATATAGAGAGAGACACACACACATACATACACAGAGAGAGAAAGGATTTCTAGAACTAGGATTTAAAATTGAATTTAATCAAACTCAGAAGGACCATATTCACTATTTCACAAGACAACTTTAATAACAGGGTTGTCTATATTTGGCCATTTACTGGTCAGGTGATACTTCCAGTATTTATGCATTTACCATGGAGAGAGCCAAATAGTTTTGAGTTTCCCAGGAGCTCTGTAAGATGCATCCCATGATATTAGGTATTGTAACAGAGTTGGTTTGGTTTCCTACAGAATATAAAAGAGGAGACTCTTTCTTCTAGGTTTCTCTGTTCGAAGTTATCCATAGTTCTTTGCAACTACTTTCAATGATATTATGGAAAACTCTCTCTTGTAAGTTGTCAATTAAACAAAACAAAAAAAAGACAAAATGGGACAGTAGATGAAAGCTATAGGCTGTGTCTGTGAGGTACAAGGACATGTGAATGTAAAGCAAGAATCGTTTGATTCTGTGAATGTGAATATCCTGTACTCAAGGATAGCATGGTCTTTATTAAATGGAATTCCATTTCTTCTGTACTTATTAGGTCAATGGTCTTGATAAGGTCATTTCCCTTATTCTCTTCATCTTCCTTTTCAGTGAAATGGAGTCAGTTCCTACTTTAGAAGGTTATTGTTGAAATACAATGGTAGTGGTCTTTCATTATGTGTTAGCTTTTACTATTATTACTGCCAAGTAGAGTTCATATTTCTAGATGTGTACATTATTAGATGTTTCACTTCTCACATAGTTAAAGATTAGGACTCCATTTCCAACAATCAAATATAATTATGGGAGCTTGAGCTGATTCACACAGGTCTTTTTGTTCTGGAAATTTGTTTAGAGTATTTATAATGGGCCAAGTTTGTACTGGCACCAAGGATAGAAGATGTTTAAAACCCTATCCTAGTCCTTGTAGAGAGCTCAACGTTGAAATTCCTGTTGGCACTGTACTAGAAGAATGATTTTGACATGAAATCCTGAATCAGGGAGAAGCTGCGAGGAACAAACATCACATCTCATTTTTTATGCCTTGTTTCTCTAGTGGATAGATGACAGGTGGACCGTCAACTAAGTATTGTGTTCTTCTGAGATATGGGAAGCCCTGTTGTGAAAAAATTTCAACTTTGTGGACGACTCCACTCATCAGTATCTACATATGAGAAGCATCCATGCTAAACTGAAATGATTTTATGAAGCTGACCAACATAACATTAAATTGGTAGTAGTTACTCTTTCTTTAACCATCAATCATTTGACATTTGAAGGAGAATGTCTCTATAGAATAATAGTATGTATGTAACACATATACTTGACCAATATATATTTTTAAAATAAGAGAGAATTTGTTTTGTGCTCAGAGATTTGGGGGGGAGGGTTGAGCTAATGTTTATATACAGGAGTGGGCAAAAGGAGGTTCGCAACTGTGAGGACACAAAATAGAGTTTATTCTTGTATCATTCTGTATTAATCATTATATTATTTTCCATACAAACATCTTTAAATCTAATTTTGCACCACCCTGAATTTTTGCCTTTTCAGTATATTTATTTTTAACTTTCTCTTCTCTTCATAACATATACTAGTTTCCCACTAATAACAATCAGATACATTATTTTTAAATAAACTTGCATAAGAACAAAAAATTAATTGCATTCTGGTACAGAAAAAGATCAAGTAGATGGAGGGGAAAAGGCAGAAGTGTGGAAGCTACATTCTCTGTGCAGACTTTCTTTCTTGTGTGCCTCACTCATCAACTTCCTCTCCCATCCTTGGGGTCCAAATGATCATCTACTTCATGAACTGTTGAAAAGTATCCCAAGGATCTTCTTGCATCAATTTGCACCCCTTTCCAATCTGTACTCCACACTTGATCTCTAATAAACACTGCATGATTTTGCCCCTAGTTTCTATTCAACCTTCTATGACCATGCCTCCTCTTCCAAAATATCTGTGGTCCTGTTTTGACATCCTTTAATTTCTCGATGTTCCAGTTTTCCTCTGGGTTTGGGCAGAGGCTTTTCCTTCTATCTTGAATTCACCTCCTATGCCATCCCAATGCCAGCCCGTTAACTCCTAGCATTTCCCAAAATCTCAATCAAATATTGATTTCATTGAGAAGTCTTCCTTTGATGCCCCTCCATGATGCCAAATCTTTTCATTAATTTTCACATTCTAGACAATACTTATATTTTATAATGCTGGGCAACACAAATACCAAAGGGAAGCACAAGCAGAAACCATGTCTGTCCCTCAAATCAAAATGTACGTTATTATTTTTTTGGTGTTCACCATTATCTCTTCAGCTCATAGGACAGTGAGGGAGCTCAAAATATACTAATTTTTAGTGAATTAATGGAATTCTGTGATATTCTTTATCTGTGGTCTATGTATTTTATTTCTATGTAATAAATTCATATAAGAAATTATAGCTATGTGCTTATTATATTAACCTATATTAATAATGAGGGTAATTTTTACAAAGCTAAAAAATGACACGTTTTATTTTATTAAACAATTATTATTATTATTTATTATTATTATTATTATTATTATTATTATTATTATTTTTGGTATGTGCCCCTAGTGGGAACCAAACCCGGGACTCTCTGGTCTGCAGGCCGATGTTCCAACTGCTGAGCCAAACTGGCCAGGGCTTATTAAACAAATATTAACATCAGCTCTAAAGAACTCTGCTTTAGAAGCTACACAGAAGAACAAGACATGGCCAATGCCTTCAGAATGTCTAATAATATCCAGTAACTGATTTAGGGTTTATTCTGTTTCCCTCTACATCAAAGGTTTCTACCACCACATGATGCAATGTGTGAATTCCAGCAAAGTTGGTAAATTTCTGTGAAGCAAATCTCATTTTCCCATCGACTTCCATTATTAAATTGGAATTGCATTTCCTTTTGGTGAGGGGACCTACAGTATTCTATTGCTTAGCGCAGTAGCTCATTGAAAAACCATATCCCTTTAAATGATTAAGAGGAAAGGAGGAGCAAGAGACATGATAGGAATTGCTAACATACTATGACGCTGCAGCAGTTAAAGGATAATGGTTGTTTAGAAGCTTTTCTGGGCTTTTAGCTTTAGTATAATAAAATGTGAGACTCAGTGGAGAAAGTAAGCAGGACTTTTGATACTGAACCCCAGCATTTCTACACTAGTTGGATGATCTAAGACAATTTACTTCTTTGAATTTCATATTTCTTAAATATGAAAAGAAGATAATACAGGAACTCATAGGTGTATTGCAAGGATTAAACAAAGTATTTGTATATTGCTTAGCAAAATGTCTTGTGTAAAGGACGAACTTTTTCAAATATGTATTATTATTAGCCAACGACTAGAGTGTAAAGTGTTAGTGGCTTAAAGATATAAAAAAACAAATGGTAGGTGAATGGTATTAGGGATGAAAATAAGAAGCAAAAGTAGTCTCTTATCTCAATGTATAATTCTTTATATTGTCATATTTGGCACTAAGCTATTACAATCAAAAGTAATAGCAGGAACAGACACCCGGCCATAGTCCCCATGGTACTCATCTTTTAAACATTGATTTATTCAATAAACAAGTATTAAACTTTGATGCACATTTACTAAGTAAAATAAAGTCTAGTACCTGCCTGCAGTATTTCCCTAATGATATCTTTCCTATGAAGTATTGCTTCTCAGCTAAAAAACATTCTACTGCCTGTCTTATCTCTAGAAACTTCTCTGAACACAGACGTCAGAGAGGGGGAAAAATCCATCTGGGATCGAAAGGTCTTGCTTTTTATATTACAACCTGGATCACTTACCAGAGAATGTGCTGGGCTCATTTTCTATAGACAGAAAGTGCTCTATCAGTAATTATGCTGGACGCTCTCATTTACAGGTCCCTGACTGTCTCAATTTCAGGATTAATTTAGGCTGTATGTGCTATAAGAAACCAGGGCACGGGAGGTACCAGTGTGATGCTGTGGTTCATGGAGCTTATACTATCTTGACTCCAACATTTTTCCAAGTGCATCCTGTGAGGTATTGATAGATGTTACATGAAACAGTTTCCCAGTGTTGACCACAAAAGCCATGAGTTAAATATATATATATATATATATTATATATATATATATGTAATATATATATATATATATGTAATATATATATATTTTTATATAATTTTTTAAAATCCTCACCTGAGGATATTTTTTTTACATAATATTCAGATAGAGCTGGAGGGAGAGAGGGAGGAAGAGAGAGAGAGAGAAACATCGATGTGAGAGAGACATATCGATTGGTTGCCATCCGCACAACTCCAACCAGGTCTGGGGATGAACCGCAACTGAGGTATGTGCCTTTGGCCAGAATCAAACCTGGGACTCTTTGGTCCAGGAGCCACACTCTTACCACTGAGCCATACTGTCCAGGGTTATGTGAGACGATGTGAGAAGAATCAGAACTTTTAACATGCTGATCTGTTTTATGTGTCTCCGAATAAGAGATATAGTATAAAGTCAACATAGCAGAAAATTTTTCCAAATGCATTTGATCACTTTGTACAGAAGATTATTTTCAAAAACATTCACTCCCACTACAACTTCGCCATGGGAGTAATATCCTCTCCTGCCCCACTTTTTGTCAAAACTATAGAGAGAAAACTTACAACAATGTAAGGCTGAGCTATTAGAACATACTCTCGTTAGCATATTCTCAAGAAAGATTAAATATATGTATTGGAAGGCTGCTGCATCTTTTAGTCAGCTTTGAACACATTCTTTGCCACTGGGAGCCCCTGTTACATTCTGGTTACATACTGGTAATATTGCGTGAATAATGAATGAGTAGGGCGTCTAGTATTAAAGAGACACTGTGCTAGATAATGAGTTTTGACTGTGTTTTAAACCCTTTTTGGATGTTTCTTTCAATTTCATGACATTTTTTGAAACCTAAAATGATATGATCAGAATAATCAGAAAAACAAGAGATTATAAATCCTCTGAAGCTAATTCTTGCAGGCAGGCTTCAGCTCACCTCTTTATACATGTATTATTGTCTTCCTGTTTTATGAACATCTTTACAATAGGAGCTCCACACAAACATTTCAGATCTTCCTCCAATTTGGTGTCATCAGGTCTAGTTCAGTTGGTAATTACCAACTGATTGATGTGCATATGTTTTTTTTATGATGTTGCCATTATCAGACTGGAGTTCTTCATGATTAGATAACCAGGATGGAAGTGTGGTCAGGGAAGATTTAATGGAGACTCTTAACTACATGTCATCAAGAGACCCTGTGCTCTCAAACACATAGTTTGCCTGACTCACTCTAATATAAATTCCATAGGATGAACATAACTTTGTATTATTTCCATTTCTGTATAGCATCTATTATTTGATAACTGAGACATAACAGCCTTGTAAATTGACCAATAGCAATTCCATGTTAGATACATTTTTAACATTGTTTCACATGTATGTTAATTATAGATATATATGCCTTATAATACTCTAGAGCAGTGGTTCTCAACCTTCCTAATGCCGCAACTGTTTAATACAGTTCCCTTGTTGTATGTGGGCGTATCTGCATGTGGGCGGACCCGCCTGAAGACAGATAGAGGAGCGGTGTCTCAGTTTCTAAGACCATTGGAAATATGTGTTTTCCGATGGTATTGGGTGACCCCTGTGAAAAGTTCATTCAACCCCAAAAGAGGTTGCAACCCACAGATTGAGAACCACTGCTCTAGAGTAATGAATGAAGTTTTTTGTAAAGAATGAATTGAAACAAATATGTAGAATGAAGGGGGAAAACACATCTATATACTCAGCCTACAAAGGAGTATGTTACTTTGTTTAGAGGAAAAATGTGTATAGTTTCTCTCAAATTTTCACTACCTGAAACTGGACTTCTATTTCTTTTTTTACTTTCCATTGACTTGTATATTGCAGGATGAGAGAATTGAACCTAGAATAAGAACTCCTTCAAGACAGGGGTCATATTTCCCTCATCATCCCTGTGTGTAACTCCTCTGGACAATAATAGAAACTCAATATATGTTTGTTTAATCTGGGGACTCTGAAGCAGCTGAATCTATCTCAGAATGGTACAGTTACAAAAATGTGTCCTTGGGGAATGATCAGCATTTTCTCTGAAACATTTGATACAATTTATATTCAAACCATTTAAGTATTAAAACAAAAATACTTCAATATTTTACGGAGAAGTTATATTTGCCTTATTTTCGTATAATCATTGTAATAATACTTATACTCAAGCCATACATAGTTCAATTTAGAAATAATATACACAATAGTATTCATGTATAGGGAATAAATAACAGTTTGGAGATGTTTTTGATACTGTTTGTGATATTGTTTATTAGCAGTCTTGGAATTCTTGAATTTAAGAAACAAAAAGCTATTTCAAATCCTTCAGCAAGAGGATACTTGATAAACTAGTGGAAACAGTCTGTTTCAATCATGATGAAATCATTCATAAATAAAAGAGTTTAGCATTTACCTGGGAAACAGGTAATCCGTTTATCTCAGTTATCCTACAGTCTGATTACACATTCCCTAAATCATCCGTCATTTCTATTCACTCTCAATTCTTCACATAAAATTCTTCTGCACCAGCCAAGAAAAGAAATTTTGTCATTCAGTTCAGGAAATATTTAAAATCTGTGGGTAGTTTTATAGGCTATGCCTCCTTGGATAAGTTAGGGGCGTTGGAGGGCAGAATAATTTTTATTCCACCTAAATTATATTTGTCTTCAGGAACAAGAGGGTTAATGTATGAGGGGAAAAGGTGGGATAAAAACTAATATGTACAAACTTGGAAAAATGGCAGTAGAGTGAATGGAAGATACACAGACCATCTCCCAGGACCAAACTGGATTTACAATGAAAATAAAGACAAATTGTCAGGAAGGGTTAACTGAAAAGCAGCTTAGAGGACCACATAACCAGGGACACTGACTCAATCCTGGTAGGCTTGCAAGGATGTGAGAGGGGGCCGGAGCCTACGGTCTGTAGCAGCCTGGGCTGGGACCAGCGGACTCAGCTAAGACCAGGAGACTCGGCTGGAAGCTGCGACCTCAGCTGGGTCCTGTGACCTCGGATGGGTGCTACGGCCTCGGCTGGGTCCAGCTGTCTCGGCTGCAAACTGCTGCTGCCTCATCTGCATCTGGCGACCACGGCTGGGTCCTGCGAACTAAGCTGGGTGCTACGCCCTCGGCTGGTGCCGCAGCCTTGGCTGACCTTGGCTGGGAGCAGCGCCCTCGGGTTAAAAGTCCCAGGCGGCTCCACGCAGAGTCCGGACAGAGGTTAAATTGGCAGCAGCCACTCACCTTGGGCTCCAGCAGAGGGAAGGGAGACTGGACTGGAACTGTGTGGGGACACTTGGGATTTGGAGGGTGCTCAGAGCTTTTGCTAAGTGCAGCCACGCAGGACTGTGTTCATCTTACTCCTTCCCAGGGCCCTGGGGAGAGGCGGCGGCCCCTCCCTTGGAGATTCAACCCCACCCAGGTGGCCATTGAAATTCTAGTTGAGGCCCATTAACAACCAGCATCTGCCCCACCCTCTGGAAATCCTCTTACAATGAGCATCTGAGGGAGTTTTTCAGGCAACTCAGAAACCACGGTTCTTCAGGTGACCTCTAATAGCCTCCAGGTAAAAAAAGCTAGAGGATAACTACCATTCCCTGGGCTAGCAACTCTAACCAGGAAAGTTAAGACTTTACAGTGGTGTTTAAAGTGGGTCCTCCCTGTCTCATCCAAACCCAGGAGGGGAGCCACAAACAGCAGAACACCAACACCCACAGAGGAAATTTGGCAGACTCCAAAAGCCCACTATAATAGTCAAAATGGTAAAAAACAGAAACAAAAGCCAAATGAAAGAATAAGAGACCTCTAACGAAGATGAGATAAACGAGGTGCAGTTAAGCAAGTTAACAGAACTAGAATTCAGAGCCATGATCTTGAGGAAGCTCAACAGCATGTATAAGGACATAGAGATGCTAAAAATAAGCCAATTGGAAATTAAAAACCACCAAGAAGAGATAAAAATGACATATCAGAAATGAAAAACACATTGGAAGGTCTAAAACGCAGAATAGAGGAAGCTGAGGACTGGATCAGTGAATTAGAAGACAGGGTAGAAAAAAATCAACCAATCAGAAAAGCAAAAGGAAAAAATGATTTAAAAAAACAGGAAGACAGCTTAAGAGAACTGTGGGACAACTAGAAATGTAATAATATTTGCATCATAGGAGTCCCCAAAGAAGAAAATGAGTAAGGGTTAGATAATATATTCAAAGAAATAGTGACAGAAAACTTTCCTAAATTGCTGAAGAAAGAAGGCATTCAAGTTCAAGAAGCACAGAGAGCCCCAAGTAAGGACCCAAACAGGCCCACACCAAGACACATAGTAATCGAACTGCCAAAAATTAAAGGCAAATAGGGAATCCTAAAAGCAGCAAGAGATAAGCAAGAGGTTACTTACAAAGGAAACCCCATAAGGCTCTCAGCTGACTTCTCACAAGAAACACTGCAGGCCAGAAGAGAATAGCATGAAGTAATCAAGGTCATGAAAAACAAGGATCTGAATCTGAGACTACTCTACACAGCAAGGCTATCATTCAAAATAGAAGGTCAAATAAAGAGCTTTCCAGACAAAAAAGGGCTAAGGGAATATATTAGCACCAAACCAGCACTGCAAGAAATGTTAAAAGAACTGCTGTAATTATCAGGAGAAATGGGAAGAAAAATAGAACCACACTAAACAAAAATGGCAATAAATAAGTACATATCAATAATCACATTAAATGTAAATGGATTGAATGCTCCAATAAAAAGACACAGAATAGCTGTTTGGATAAGAAAGTATGACTCATCTATATGTTGTTTATAAGAGACTCACCTCAGATCAAAAGACTCACATAGATTGAAAGCGAAGGGATGGAAAAAAAATCTTCCAAGCAAACGGAAAGAAAAAAAAAAACCTGGGGTAGCAATCCTCATATCTGATAAAACAGATTTCAAAATGAAGGCCAGCCCTGGCCAATTTAGCTCAGCGGTTAGAGCGTCGGCCTACGGTCTGGAGAGACCCGGGTTCAGTTCCCGCTAAGGGCACGTACTTCGGTTGCAGTTTGTCCCTGGCCCTGGTTGGTCGTGTGGGTGGCAGCCACTCGATGTGTCCTTTCACATCGATGTTTCTCTCTCTCTCTCCCTCCCACTCTATCTGTACAAAAAATGGAAAAATATCCTCGGGTGAGGAAAAAAAAAAAAAAATCAAAATGAAGGCCATAACTAGAGACAAAGAAGGCCACTACATAATATTGAAAGGATCTATCCAACAGGAAGATATAACCTTGATAAACATATATGCACCCAATATAGGAGCACCAAAATATATTAAAAATCTTCTGGAAGAATTCAAAGGAGAAATTGATAGCAATACAATCATAGCAGGGGACTTCAACACCCCACTGACATCACTGGATACATCCTCTAGACAAAAAATTAGCAGTGAAACAGAGACTCTAAATGAAGCACTAGATTAAATGGATTTAATGGATATCTACAGAGAATTACACCTCAAAATACAGAATTCATATTCTCCTCAAGTGCACATGGGACATTCTCAAAGACAGACCACATGTTAGGACACAAACTAAGTCTCTACAAGTTCAAGAAGATTGAAATCATATCAAGCATCTTCTCAGATCACAGTGGCATGAAACTAGAAATCAATTGCAAGAAGAACATACAAAGACATTTGAACATATGGAAACTAAATAGCATGTTATTAAACAATGAATGGGTCACCGAGGACATCAAGGAATAAATCAAGAACTTCCTAGAAACCAATGAAAATGAAGACACAACAACACAAAATCTATAGGATGCAAGGAAAGCGGTTCTGAGAGGGACGTTCATAGCACTACAGGCCTACCTCAAAAAACAAGAAAAATCAGAAATAGATTATCTAACCTCACAACTTAAATAACTAGAGTTCAAACAAAAAGAAAACCCCAGAGTAAGTAGAAGGAAGGAAATAGTAAAGATCAGAGCAGAAATAAATGACATAGAGAACAAAAAAAACAATTCGAAGGATCAATGAAAAAAAAGCTGGTTTTTTGATAAACAAGGTGGATGGACCCTTAGCTAGAATCACCTAGAAACTAAGAGAGAGGACCCAAATACACAAAATCAGAAATGAAAGAGAATAAGTAACAACTGACACCACAGAAATACAAAAGATTGTTAACAACTACTATGAACAATTATATGGCAACAAATTTGACAATCTAAGCAAAATGGACAAATTTCTAGAAACACATAGTCTCCCAAAACTGGACCAGGATGAGATAGAAAACTTGAACAGACCAATAACAACAGAAGAAACTGAAGATGTAATCAAGACTCTTCCAGCAAACAAAAGCCCAGGCCCGGAAGGCTTCACGGGTGAGTTTTACGGAACATTCAAAGAAGAACGAACACCCATTCTCCTCAAACTATTTCAAAGAATTCAAGAAGAAGGAAGACTTCCAAACTTGTTTTATGAAGCCAGCATAATTCTAATTCCAAAACCAGAAAAAGACACTACAAAGAAAGAAAACTACAGGCCAATATCCCTGATGAACATAGATGCCAAAATCCTGAACAAAATACTAGCAAATCAGATCCAGCAATACACCAAAATAATTATCCACCATGACCAAGTGGGATTCATCCCAGGGATGCAAGGTTGGTACAATATTCACAAATCAATAAACATGATTCACCACATAAATAAAATGAAGAATAAAAATCACATGATCATATCAATAGATCCCGAAAAAGCCTTTGACAAAATCCAGCATCCTTTCTAATAAAAACGCTCAGCAATGTGGGAATAGAGGGGTAATATCTAGACATAGTAAAGGCCATATATGAAAGACCTACAGCCAACATTATGATGGGCAAAAACTAAAAGCATTTCCCTTAAGAACAGGAACAAGGCAAGGATGCCCACTTTTGCCACTCTTATTTAACATAGTATTGGAAGTCTTAGCCACAGCAATCAGACAGGAAGAAAAAGTAAAAGGAATCCAAAATGGAAAGGAGGAAGTGAAACTGTCATTATTTGCAGATGACATGATACTATACATAGAAAACCCCAAAGACTCCATCAAAAATTTACTAGACTTAACAAATGAATTTTGGAAAGTAGCAGAATACAAAATTAATGTTAAGAAATCGATGGCATTCTTATATACAAATGATGAACTCACAGAAACTGAAACTGAAAAAAAATCCCATTTACCATTGTGGCAAAAAAATTAAGATACCTAGGAATAAACTTAACCAAAGAAATAAAGGACCTATTTTCAGAAAACTACAGGTCATTGAAAAAAGAAACAGAGGAAGATATAAAAAAGTGGAAGCACATAACCTGTTCATGGATTGGAAGAATTAACATCATTAAGATGCCCGTATTACCCAAATCAATCTATAGATTCAATGCAATCCCCATCAATATACCAACGGCATACTTCACAGAATTAGAAAAAGTACTTCAAAAGTTCATATGGAACCTAAAAGACCTCGAATAGCCACAGAAATCTTGAAAAGGAAGAACAAAGTTGGAGGGATCACATTACCAGATTTCATGTTATACTACCAAGCCACTGTAATCGAAACAGCCTGGTACTGGCACAAGAACAGGCATATAGACCAGTGGAACAGAACAACGATCCCAAAAATAGACCTAAGGCAATATGCTGAATTAATATTTGACAAAGGTGGCAAGAGCATACAGTGGAGTAAGGACAGCCTCTTTAATAAATGTTGCTGGGAAAATTGGACAGCTACATGCAGGAAAATGAAACTAGATCATCAACTTACACCCTACACATGAATAAACTCAAAATGGATAAAAGACTTAAATGTGACCCATGAATCTATAAAAAACGTAGACGAAAATGTAGGCAACAAATTTTCAGACAAAATACACAGCAGAATGTTCACTGATACATTACCTAAGGCAACAGAAAAAAAAAGGAGAAAATGAACACATGGGACTACATCAAACTCAAAAGCTTTCGCTCAGGAAAAGATACAGTCATCAAAACGGAAAGGCTACCCACTGTATGGGAGAGCATACTTGCCAAAGATACATCAGATAAGGTGTTAATTTCCAACATATGTAGAATGCTCATACAGCTCAACAAAAGGAAGACAAAGAACCCTATTAAAAAATGAGCAGAAGATCTAAAGAGATGTCTCTCCAAAAAGGACATACAATGGCCATGAGACATATGAAAAAATGCTCAACATCACTAATCATCAGAGAGTTGCAAATTAAAACAACTATGAGGTATCACTTCACACCTGCCATCAATAAAACATCAAAGAACAAGTGCTGGCAAGGGTGTGGAGAAAAGGGGACTCTAGTACACTGGTGGTGGGAATACAGACTGATGCAGCCACTATGGAAAACAATATGGTGTTACCTCAAAAAATTTAAAAAGTTGATCTACCATTTGACCCAGTGATCCCACTTCTAGGAATATAACCTAAAAAGCCTGAAACACCAATCAGAAAGAATATATGTACTCCTATGTTTACAGCAGCACTATTTACAATAGCTAAAATTTGGAAACAGCACATGTGTCCATCAGATAAATGGATAAAAAAGTTGTGGTACATATACACAATGGAGTACTGTGCAGCTGTAAGGGAGATCTCGTATCCTTTGAGACCGCATGGTGAGCATTATGCTAAGTGAAATAAGCCAATCATAGAAAGACAAATATCACATTTATTTGTGAAATATAATGAACAAAATAAGCTGATGAACAAAATAGACTCAGAACATTGAAAGGAGTAAGGTTCAGGCTGACAAACCTCAGAGGAGGGGTGCGAGGGGGATGGATGAGATGAACCAAAGAACTTACATGATGTATGCGTAACCAGTGGACATAGACAACAATGCTATGGTGGTGGGGTGGGGTGGGATGGGGCAGAGGGTATCTGGGGTGGAAAGGAGAAACATCTGTATCAAAAATAAATTAATGAGATTCTGAAAATGGCGGCGGAGTGAACGAAGCTACACAGACCGTCTCCTAGAACCAAACTGGAATTACAACTATAACACAGACAAATCGACGGGAAAAAGCAACAGAAAAGCAGCTTGCGAGGACCATACAACGAGGGAACCTGACTCCATCCCGGTAGGCTTGCGAAGGCGCGAGATGGGGGCTGGGAGCCCACGGTTGGCAGCTGGGCAGCGGCCTTAGCTGGGAGTGGCGACCTCCGGTCACACTCTCAGGCGGCCCCACAGCGCAGAGCCGGGACAGAGGCTGAAACAGCCACAGCCACTCACCTTGGGCTCCGGCAGAGGGAGGGCGGACTGGACTGGAACTGTGTCGGGACACTCGGGGTTTGGGGGGCGCTCAGAGCTTTGGCTGAGTGCAGCCACTCAGGACGGCAGTCATATTGCTCCTTCCCAGGGCTCTGAGAGAGGCAGCAGCACCTCCCTCCGAGATCCAACCCCACCCTGTGGGCCATTGAAGTGCTAATTGAGGCTCACTAAGGACCAGCATCTGCCCCACCCTCCTGAAAGCCCCTTGGCTGAGCACCAGAGGGAGTTTTTCAATCAACTGACAACCCAAAACTCATCAAGTAATCTAGACTGCTAGCCTCCAGGCAAAAAGCTAGAGGATAACAGTACCTTTCCTGGGCTGGCAACTTTAACCAGGAAAGTAAGACTTGACAGTGGTGTTCAACGTGGGTCCTCCCTCGCTCATCTAAACATAGGAGAGGGAGCCACAAACAGTAGAACACCAACACCCACAGGGAGAACTTGACAGGCTCCAAAGCCCACAGTGATAGCCAAAATGGTGAAACACAGAAACAGAAGCCAAATGAAACAGCAAGAGACCTCCACCGAAGATGAGATAAATGTGGAGCAATTAGGCATGTTAACAGAGCTAGAATTCAGAGCCATGATCTTGAGGAAGCATGAGTAAGGACATAGAGACACTGAAAATAAGCCAATTGAAAATTAAAAACCATCAAGAAGAGATAAAAAATGACATATCCGAAATGAAAAACACATTGGAAGATTTAAAAAGAGTAGAGGAAGCTGAGGACCGGATCAGTGAATTAGAAGACAGGGTAGATAAAATCAACCAATCAGAAAAACAAAAGGAAAAAACGATTAAAAAACAGGAAGACAGCTTAAGAGAACTATGGGAAAACTGGAAACGTAATAATATTCGCATCATAGGAGTCCCCGAAGAAGAAGAAAATGAGAAAGGGATAGAGAATATATTCAAAAAAATAGTGAGAGAAAACTTCCCTAATTTGGTGAAGGAAGAAGGCATTCAAGTTCAAGAAGCACAGAGAGTCCCAAGTAAGAAGAACCCAAACAGGCCCACACCAAAACACATAGTAATTAAAATGCCACAAATTAAAGACAAAGAGAGAATCCTAAAAGCAGCAAGAGATAAGCAACAGGTTACCTACAAAGGGAACCCCATAAGACTCTAAGCTGACTTCAGACAAGAAACACTACAGGCCAGAAGAGAATGGCATGAAGTAATCAAAGTCATGAAAAACAAGAATCTGAATCCAAGACTACTCTACCCAGCAAGGCTATCATTCAAAATAGAAGATCAAATAAAGAGCTTCCCAGACAAAAAAAAAAGGTTAAGGGAATACATTAGCACCAAACCAGCGCTGCAAGAAATGTTAAAAGGACTGCTGTAATTAGCAGTAGAATTGGGAAGAAAAATAGAATCACACTAAACAAAAATGGCAATAAATAAGTACATATCAATAATCACCTTAAACGTAAATGGATTGAATGCTCCAATAAAAAGACACAGAGTAGCTGATTGGATAAGAAAGCATGACTCATCTATATGTTGTTTACAAGAGACTCACCTCAGATCAAAAGACTCACATAGGTTGAAAGTGAAGGGATGGAAAAAAATTTTCCAAGCAAACGGAAAGCAAAAAAAAAGCTGGGGTAGCAATTCTCATATCTGATAAAATAGATTTCAAAATGAGGACCATAACTAGAGACAAAGAAGGGCACTATATAATATTGAAAGGATCTATCCAACAGGAAGATATAACCTTGATAAACATATATGCACCCAATATAGGAGCACCAAAATATATTAAAAATCTTCTGGAGGACTTCCAAGGAGAAATCGACAACAATACAATCATAGCAGGGGACTTCAACACCCTGTTGACAGCACTGGATAGATCCTCTAGGCAAAAAATTAGCAAGGAAACAGAGACTCTAAAGGAATCACTAGACCAAATGGATTTAATAGATATCTACAGAGAATTACACCCCAAAATACAGAATACACATTCTTCTCAAGTGCACATGGGACATTCTCAAAGAAAAACCACATGATAGGACACAAACTAAATCTCTACAAGTTCAAGAAGATTGAAATCATATCAAGCATCTTCTCAGATCACAATGGCATGAAATTAGAAATCAATTGCAACAAGAACATGCAAAGACATTTCAACACATGGAGGCTAAATAGCATGTTATTAAACAATGAATGGCTCACCGAGGAGATCAAGGAAGAAATTAAAAACTTCCTGGAAACCAATGAAAATGAACACACAACAACACAAAATCTATGGGATGTAGTGAAAGCAGTTCTGAGAGGGACGTTCATAGCACTACAGGCCTACCTCAAAAAACAAGAAAAATTTCTAATTGACTGTCTAACCTCACAACTTAAAGAATTAGAAAGCAAACAAAAAGAAAACCCCAGAGCAAGTAGAAGAAAGGAAATAGTAAAGATCAGAGCAGAAATAAATGACATAGAGACCAAAAAAACAATTCAAAGGATCAATGAAACGAAGAGCTGGTTTTTCGAAAAGATAAACAAGATTGATGGACTCTGAGCTAGACTCACCAAGTAACAAAGAGAGAGACCCAAATACACAAAATCCGAAAAGAAAGAGGAGAAGTAACAACCAACACCACGGAAATACAAAAGATCGTTAACAACTACTACGAACAACTATATGGCAACAAATTCGACAATCTAAGCGAAATGGACAAATTTCTAGAAACACACAGTCTCCCAAAACTACTCCCGGAAGAGATAGAAAACTTGAACAGACCAATAACAACTAAGGAAATTGAAGAGGTAATCAAGACTCTCCCAGCAAACAAAAGCCCAGGCCCAGATGGCTTCATGGGGGAGTTTTCCGAATATTCAAAAAAGAACTAACACCCATTCTCCTCAAACTATTTCAAAAAATTCAAGAAGAAGAAAGTCTTCCAAACACGTTCTATGAAGCCAGCATAATTCTAATTCCAAAACCAGAAAAAGACACTACAAAGAAAGAAAACTACAGGCCAATATCCTTGATGAACATAGACACCAAAATCCTGAACAAAATATTAGCAAATCGGATCCAGAAATACATCAAAAAAATTATTCACCATGACCAAGTGGGATTCATTCCAGGGATGCAAGGCTGGTACAATATTCGCAAATCAATAAACGTGATACACCACATAAACAAAATGAAGAATAAAAACCACATGATCATATCAATAGATGCTGAAAAAGCATTCGACAAAATCCAGCATCCATTTCTGATAAAAACGCTCAGCAATGTAGGAATAGAGGGATCATACCTCGATATAATAAAGGCCATATATGAAAGACCTACAGCCAACATCATACTCAATGGACAGAAACTAAAAACATTTCCATTAAGAACAGGAACAAGACAGGGATGTCCACTTTCGCCACTCTTATTTAACATTGTACTGGAAGTCTTAGCAACAGCAATCAGACATGAAGAAAAAATAAAAGGGATCCAAATCGGAAAGGAGGAAGTGAAACTGTCATTATTTGCAGATGACATGTTATTGCATATAGAAAACCCTAAAGACTCCATCAAAAATCTACTAGACTTAATAAATGAATATGGCAAAGTAGCAGGATACAAAATTAACGTCAAGAAATCGACGGCATTCTTGTACACCAATGATGAACTCACAGAAAGAGAAACTGAAAAAACAATCCCATTTACCATCGTGCCAAAATAATTAAGATACCTAGGAATAAACTTAACCAAAGAAGTAAAGGACCTCTTTGCAGAAAACTACAGGTCATTGAAAAAAGAAATAGAGGAAGATATAAAAAAATGGAAGCACATACCCTGTTCATGGATTGGAAGAATTAACATCATTAAAATGTCCATAGTACCCAAAGCAATCTATAGATGCAATGCAATCCCCATCAAAATACCAACGACATATTTCATAGAACTAGAACAAATACTTCAAAAGTTCATATGGAACCAAAAAAGACCCCGAATAGCCACAGCAATCTTGAAAAAGAAGAACAAAGTAGGTGGGATCACAATACCAGATATCAGGTTATACTACAAAGCGACTGTAACCAAAACAGCCTGGTACTGGCACAAGAACAGGCAAATAGACCAGTGGAACAGAACTGAAAACCCAGAAATGGACCCAAGGCAATATGCTCAATTAATATTTGACAAAGGTGGCAGGAGCATACAGTGGAATAAAGACAGCCTCTTTAATAAATGGTGTTGGGAAAATTGGACAGCTACATGCAAAAAAATGAAACTAGACCATCAACTTACACCATACACAAAAATAAACTCAAAATGGATAAAAGAGTTAAATGTGACCCGTGAATCCATAAAAATTCTAGAAGAAAATGTAGGCAACAAAATCTCGGACATCATACGGAGCAGAATTTTCACTGATACATCACCTAAGGCAACAGAAATAAAGCAGAAAATGAACACATGGGACTACATCAAACTAAAAAGCTTCTGCACAGCAAAGGAAACAATCACCAAAATGGAAAGGCAACCCACTGTATGGGAGTACATCATTGCCAATGATGTATCCGATAAGGGGTTAATTTCCAATACATATAGAGTGCTCATACAACTCCACAAAAGGAAGACAAAGAACCCAATTAAAAAATGGTCAGAGGAGCTGAATAGACTCCTCTCCAAACAGGACATACAAATGGCCAAAAGACATATGAAGAAATGATCAACATCACTAATCATCAGAGAGATGCAAATTAAAACAACAATGAGGTATCACCTCACACCTGTCAGAATGGCTGCCATCAACAAATCATCACACAACAAGTGTTGGCAAGGGTGTGGAGAAAAGGGGACTCTAATACACTGCTGATGGGAATGCAGACTGGTGTAGCCGCTATGGAAAACAATATGGTGCTACCTCAAAAAATTAAAAATTGAACTTCCATTTGACCGAGTGATCCCACTGCTGGGAATATACCCTAAGAAGCCTGAAACACCAATCAGAAAGAATATATGTACCCCCATGTTCATAGTAGCACTATTTACAATAGCTAAGATCTGGAAACAGCCCAAGTCCACCAGTAGATGAATGGATCAAAAAGCAGTGGTACATATACACAATGGAGTACTATGCAGCGGTAAGAAAGAAAGATCTCTTATCCTTTGAGACGACATGGAGGGACCTGGAACGTATTATTCTAAGTGAAAGAAGCCAAGCAGAAAAAGACAAATACCACATGATCTCACTTATATACGGAATATAATGAACATAACAGTCTGAGGAATACAGTAGACCCAGACACATGGAAGTAGGGCACAGACTGACATCCCTCAGAAGAGGGGAAGGGGGGTGGGGGGGTGGGAAGAAATAAACCACAGAACTTATATGCATGTATGCATGTCCAATGGACATGGACAACTAAGCCGGGGACGGGAGGGAGGTGGGGTGGGGTGGGTGGTGCCAATGGGGAAAAAGCTAAAATATCTGTAACAGAAAAATAAATAAAAATTCATAAAAAAAGAAAAAAAAAATGACAATAGCCAACACAAAAAATAAATAAATTAATAAATTAATGAACATTGAAAATAAACGAAGTTTCTATGAGATAACAGAAAGAACCATTTGTAATATTCCCCCAAACAATGGGGTAGCCATTTGTTCATGGAGAGGACTCAGCTTTTATGTGTGTGTGGTGGATAGTAGATGTGTGCTGTGGGTGGTAGATGCTTTAAAGTAGGGAGGTAGACTCTAATTTTTAGATGCCTTTGACAGCAATTTTGAAGCTGCTGATATCCATTCTGCCTGCTACTTATTAGAATAAAGTGAAATCACAAAACATCCTTTGATTCAGACACATTTCTTTTCACATTTTATAGCCATTCATTCGCTAGCCTTCCGAAAGATTTAGAAGAGAAATAGGAGGAAATAATGAAACAACAGAACAAAACAAAAAAATTCACCATGCCCGAGGAAGCTGGTGGAACACTAGTTCTCTGTAAACAGCTTGCCCCTCCACTTTTTAGCAACATATTTCTCTTGTTTCACACCAGCTGGTGGTTTCTAATTTCTCTTCAGTGTCTTAGAATAGCTATTTTCCTGAAGCTAATGTCTCTGCCTTTGCAGATGACTCCCTGAGTTTGGGATTCCTACAGAAGGTGTTAGGCCTCCTCAACTTTCTGCTCTTCTTGTGCCTCCTCCTCGAGTTCTTAACCCTTAAACAAACTTGGACTTCACAGGTAACCTTTGAATTGAAAGGCTCCCGGAGGCTCACATGGCCCATCAGTTTAGGTGACCTTTGAGGGTAAGACTGATGGCATGTCAGGTGGATAAACGTGAATCCCTGAGTTTTATCAGGCATCTAGTCACACGATAAAATTGATTTATTGGCAGCACTGATAGAAGCCTGAGTTCCCGGCCACTGCTACCTTTCTCTGAGCAGGGACATGTTTTAATGGAGAACTGACTTTGTGACCATTTGAATGCAGATTTTATTGACAGTCACAGAGCACATTTCTCATGTACTACTGCATTTAATCTTCACAAGGATCCTGTTAGGTGGATGTTTCATGTCTTCTTTAAAAACAATGTAAAAGAGGCTCAGAAATATCACATAGTTTATAGGAGTAAAACCTCAAATCAAACCCAAATTGACAGACTCAGAAGTCTAATTTTCTCCCAGATGGATGACAATGTCCAATCCTCTACTGCAATAAATCTGATTAAATCTGATGAACTTATTGTTTCTTTGAACCTATTTTCTTACATTTTTTTGGACTATGTTTTCTCTTGTCTTCTTGAGAAGACAAGAGAAAACAAAAGACAAGTCCTAAAAGGGTAGAGTTTTCACAGTTGTGTTTTACTTTAATTTATGTTTTGGTATTATTGACAGACTCCTTGAATTTGAGAAGCCTTGTTTAGGAAATGAGAGAATCAGAACCATGCTTGGCACATTGCTCCTATTTATTGTACATTTGTAGATATCAGTATCTTTTTATAAGTTCTTTACATGCATTTAATCCTCATAACACCCAATAAATTACCCACTGATATTATTCCTCTTCTGAAAAGAAGACTTAAATAATTTTGAAAAGGTGACAAAATCAACAGGTAATATTCAAATTGCTGTTCTGCATATCCAATGGACAATGCCCCCCCTCCTCCCCACCACCAACTGTGTTTAAGAAAGAATTGAGAACCCTTAGAGAAGAGGTAATTTGGTCTTTTACTATCTTAATGCAAAAGCCAGCCAGAATTACAGATTCTCTGCTAATCAACATTCAACCTCTTTAACTCATTTCTTATCACTCTATGCCTTTCAGCTGTGTGCTGCAAACATTTCCTGGACCCTCAAGTGCTGGGAAATGTGGCATTCCATGCTTTCCACCTATCATTGTTTCATTTCAACCTCACAGAGCTTTCCTGAACTGATGAGCTATGCTCCCAAAGCCTTCATTGTCCTCATCTGTAGAGGACATAATAAATAAGTTCCCCAAAGACACACAGTTCCTACACAGTGAGGCTGGAATGCAAACCTAGTTCTGCCTGATATCAGAGCCTCTGCCCTTTACCATCGGGCCCTGCTGTTTATGGCCTGTGTGTACTTCTGTCTACTTAGAGTCTTCCTCCACAGGCTTTGGTCACTTAAAGCTCTTCTTTGGTTGATACCAACATTGATTCTCTTTTTCTTAGTTCTCATCTAACTCTTATGTTGATTCTAGAACCAGATCAGGCATTCACTTCTATAAATAAAAACCTTCTCTGATATTCAGCTATGGGCTCCATAATACTTTCTATGACAGAATTTTACATGTATAGTGACATCTAACATCTCCATTAGATTTGAGATCAGAGAAAAGGGCTATGTCTCAATTATATTGATACCTTTCCAAACTCAACACAGTGCATGGAAAATAGAATACATCCATTTGGTAAACATCTATTGAGTGCCTAGTATGTCTGAATAAATCTAGTTCTAACCCAGGTGTAGTGAGAGATTACTTAGTATTCATGTGAGTAACTTGTGTTGACTCAGAGTAGAATAACCAATCCATTGAAAGCTCTGTGCCATGTTGACATGAAATTGATCTGCAGACACCTATCCTGAATTCCAAACTAATCTGAAGGACAGGAGACATCCTCTTAATTTTATCCTTCTGAAATGTCTAGAATCTAGGAGACAGAAACTTATTTTATAGCACCTCATATTGGTGACACACTCTTCTAGGTACTAAAGTACAGACTGAACAAGACAGGTAAGTCCTCTCATGAAATTCAGGTTTAGTATTTTAGGGTGAGGAGTAAGAAAATAAACAAGATGAAGCAGCATGATATAATACAAAATGACTAGATGATTACTTTACTTTGAGTTTTCTGGAAAATCTTTTCTGAATTGAAAATTTTTAAGCCAAGATGTGAATGACAAGAAGTAATCCGTCATGAAAAGATAAGAAGAATTAATGCAAAGCCTTTCGCAGGGAACAAGGTGAACTTGTTAGGGGAACAGAGAGAGATGTAGGCCGGCTAGGGAGTGGTGCACTAGGGGTGGAGTGGTATGAGATAAACTTGGAGTAACACAAGGTCAGGTAACAGGTTCTCTGGGATGGAGATATGGAGTTTAACTTATTTTTCTAAATGTGATGGGTGAGTATTGAAGACATTTAAGATAGAGGCAACACCATGTTTTTGTTGTTGTTTGTTTCAAAATGATCACACAGGCTACAATGTAGAATGGATATTAGGGAGCTAAGAATGGGAAGAAAGAAGACCATGTAGGTGACTCTTATGTGATCCACTCAAGGGATGATATTTCATTGATTTGAGGATGTGGGTAGTAATGCAAATGAGAAAACAGATCAGTTTAGGGACATCATTTAAAAGTTGAACCAACACTTCTTTCTGTTTAGGTATAGGACTGAGAGAAGAGGGGTTAAGGAAGGCTGTTAGGATTTTGCTTTGGACAATTGGGTAAATGGTGGTTTACTACCTATTAAATGAGGAGCAGGTTATAGGTAAGAGAGAGTTCAAGGAACTGAAGGTTCTGCTTAGGTCGTATTAACAGTCAGGTTTCTTAGAAATATTCATGTGGGAGTGTCAAGCACAGTGTTGGGTATGTAGAGGAAGACCATTCATTAAGCACCCACTTTTGGAGTCATTGACTTTGAAGATAAGATGAGCTCACCTCAGAAAGCTGTGTGCATAGATAAGAAGATTAAGAACACTACTGTGGAAATGACACCCTTTTGGGTTCCGGAAAAGGGTGGCATGTGAGCAGAGGGGGCAAAGTGTAAGAAGGAGCCTGGGAAGTAAAATGATGTGGACATCAAGAAAAAGAAACTGTTTCACGGAGACTGACTATGTTTTCCTTGCTCTTATTATTATTTTAATTAAAATCACTTTGTGTCAAAGTAAGAGCTATTTGAAGGCACTCTTTGAGGAAATCTTAACTTCCCCCAAAAGAAAAAATGATAATAATAAAGTCATTAGCTATATTTCTAGGTCACCTCTCTGGAAGTTTCACCATACAACTAAAACTGTCTTATATCTATACATGAATAAGAGGAAAACAAAAGATGAATGCAGTCCTCCTCAACTGCTTATTTTTCTTCTAGGTTATGACATAACTGTTTGAAAACAAGGTTGCATTACTGTAAAACTACTATATATTTTTCTCTGTCAAAGTCAATATGATTTGAATTCTGTGCGCCTTTAAAATGATACAAGATTAAATGCCCACACCTACCAACATTTTCTCATTATTAGTGTTATTATTATTTTTATGATCACAATTTAGCATGTGTTTATTTCTCTTATCTTTAAGATCTGAAACTCCTTAAAGCTTGAATTTGTAATTCTTGAAAGATAGACAAAGGCAGGGCTGAGAGCATCTCTGAGTGTGTTCCATGTGGCATCTTCTTGCCAGGAAGTTGATGTTGAACCAGCTGTGTTACATCAGACCCACAGAGACTTTAGGGGTTCCAGCCTCTGTTCTGGGCCTTTTTTAAGGTAAAACAACCAGTTAGCACAGCTCTCCTCAGCAAGGATGTAAATTCTGGTCCTGTGAAGGAGCAGACACATTCAGAGGCCAATTCAAGCCAGTAATGAGATCTTTCATGTGCAAATACATATTAGATAGGGTTAGAAGCACAGTATGATTCAATCCTGCAGTGATTCATTTAAGCTGATGTGCACCATTTAGCATGAGAAAGATGTAAAAGGAGATAAGAGTTAGGTGTCTGATTTTTAATATATTCTTCATTTATGTAAAAAAAAAAAAAAAATCTATGAATTATCCAGGAAATAGAACTTAAAGACTGACTTTTGTTTTCTTTTTGATGCTTATTATTTGTGATGTAGTAAAATCGGTGAATTAATAAGGAGCTATGCCAAACAAGGGAATATGCATCTTTTATTTCTGGTTGGAAGAGAAGGTCTGTGAGCCAGACGTTTCTGGTGGAACACTGGTCTCACCACCCGAAGCCTGTGTGCTCTTGCTCAAGTCTCTCAAACTCTTTTGAGTCCCAGCTTCTTATCTATGCAATATGACAACTCATGTTTATGTCCCTGGAAGTGCCAGATATTTTGTCAGTGACAAAAATTCATGACATTGTTTTACATCTTTCTCCAAATTGCTAAACCTTTAGCCTTTTTCTCTAACTTTATATGTAGTGGGAGAGACAGATGTGTTTTCACAGTCTATAATTTTCAGATATGGTGGGGCCTGGTATTTAGCTTTTTGGTATTAAAGTCAATTACAAATCATTTATTATCTACTAAGAAGGTGCAATATAAATAGTAAACTTGGAGGTTATAGATAAATTATGTTTTTAATTGGAATGCTAATAAATTATAATATCATGTTATGAAATAAGTAGCTGGATTCTTCAAACATCAGAGCAAAAAGTCACCTCATGAAAATTTACCCAATAATAGAATAAATTGAATTTAGCTATCAGAACAATATCTGCAAAGGAGGAAAACTGATGCTTTCCCATCTTGAAAGACATTTTATTTGAATTTAGAATGATGTCTACAGATATATACCTTAATAAATTTGGAAGACCCAGAAGTCAATTTTTTTTTTCCTGATTAGAAACAATAAACTTATGCCCAAGAAACTTTTTTCTCCTTGAGATGGGGAAGCCATATTTCATTGGTAAACATTTTTTGAATTTATATGTATGAATTAACTGCTATTAGAAATGAGTTAAATTGTTCTGATAAATGGAAACATTTTTTTTAACCCTTCATCTTTCTGGATTCAATACCAAAACAATATCTTAAAGTAAGATTACAAAGAGCATTTGGTATTTGATAAATAGCATCAGCTCTAGGAATAGAGAAACTCAGAATCTAAAGAACAGATTAGTCATCACCCTGCAGGGGACCTTCGTTGATTTCCTCATCTTCCTTGGCTTCCTTTTCTCTGAGTGACAGAGGAAATGTTTATATGATACAGCTACATTTAATAGTATAATGACGAGCATTTGCTAAATGCTTACTAAATAACTGAGACAATGCTAAAACTTCTACACATATTGTCTCATTCAGTCTTCACAAACAATCTCAGGAGATCTAAGTTAGCATCATCCCATTTTTAGGTGAACAAATGGCTTAAGGTCACAGGTGGTGCATAGACCTCAGAGCCCCATACACAGACAACCTATTCCATGCTTCACCTCACTTCAGTATTCCAGCCTCTTTTCTACAAAAAAAACCCTTGAAAATGAAAACCCCTTAGAGATGAGGATTTTGGACACTTGAGTGATTTTGCTCACCTGTGATTGTCGAAAAGAGATTACCAGGCAAATGATTTCATGTTTTTATTCCCAGCTTAACGACAGGTTGGCCATGACCTTATATGTTATTGCTCTTCATATGTATTGTTAACAAAAACATTGAGGAGGTTGATATACAATTCTTAGCAATGTGGCCGAGGCACAGGGCCCCTGGTTCTGTAAAGCAGAGCAACACAGAAAACAGGGCTATGTACCTACCTTTTTCAGCCAGAGAGAGATACCAACAGACATGGTGGGGGGCGGGGGAGCGCTCATTGATCTCTCACTGCAAGGAGTAAATACTTCTAATTTTATGGTATTCTTCCTGAATGAACTAACTACATCAGCTCTGAAATGATTGGTAAGAACATAGAATTCATGTATATTGTAAAATCAGTGCCATTTGGGATAACTGAGAATTAATTCCTCATCAACATGTCTAGAGTGATGTAGTACATAGATCTGTGCTTCATTAGGGCATCAGTGAGAGATACACTCAATGAAATTCTCTTATGTGTGTTTGGGAAATTTAAAAAAAGATGCTCCATTACTTTGTCTCAATGACACAATGTGAGGTGTTGCCAGGGCATCAATGAAATACAGAATGGCAATATTTGTGTCTCTTAAACAAATTTAATGACATTAAATCTAATGATATTTAGTGTACTTACAAGGTATTGTCTTCTTTCAAATGGAAACATTAACTACTATAATTAATCCCACCCCCAAACCCCAGCATTTCTCCAGGCTACAAATAGAAACAGAAATAAAGAAAGCAGTTAGGGTAAGGTGGACCCTTGATAGATTTTCAGCCTCCAGCTCAGGACTCCTGGGCTCAGTTAGTGTCTGTAGAAGGTTTTCTATTTAGGGAGGTAAGCAGTTCACCTCATGGAAATTGCAACTGGCACCTAATGCTTGATTAGTTGGAAGAGAATGTCTAGGTCCCTGCACAGGTGTTGTAAATAAAGCTCTATCTTTGTCAAAGGTTTGAAATGAGATGACACTGTGCACGCTTCTCCACACTGAAATGCTCTGTTTTTTTTTTTTTTTTTTTATTCTTTAAAATTTTTACTATAAGGTGTCTGCTATTTACTGTTCTCTTTGGCAGAGTCTGAGAATAGGTGTGTGTGTTGCGGGAGGGGTAAGGGTGGGATGGAATATGAGAGGAGCAGATAGTGAACAGAAAGATTTCCTTTTTGGTTACTTGTCAGTGACCCCGTCCCACTTTAAGACTCGTCATCTCTCTTTGGCCGGTTTGGCTCCATGGTGAGTCTCAAGTTCAGTTCCGGCCAAGGGCACATTCCTCGGTTGTGGTTCATCCCTGGCCCTGGTCGGGGGCCATGCAGGAAGCAACTAGTCGATGTGAAACACATCAGTGTTTCTCTCTGTCTCTCTCTCTCTCACCCCCTCCCTCCCACTCTATCTAATAATAAATGGAAAAATATCCTCGGGTGAGAAATAAAAAAATAAAAAAAAGGGTCATCATCTCTCAGCTGAACTATATCTCAAATTGGTCAGTTTGATTTGCTTCTAAAACATGAATCTGAGAATCTCCTAGTGTCCTTCAATGGTTATCTTTTATCCTCAGGAGCAAGTCCAAGCTCTGTTTCCTTTTTTTTTTTTTTATCCTCACCTGAGGATATTTTTCCATTTTTTGTACAGATAGAGTGGGAGGGAGAGAGAGGAAGGGAGAGAGAGAGAGAAACATCGACGTGAAGGGACACATCGAGTGGCTGCCACCCGCACTACCAACCAGGGCCAGGGACAAACTGCAACCGAAGTACGTGCCCTTAGCGGGAACCAAACCCAGGTCTCTCCGGACCGCAGGCCGACGCTTTAACTGCTGAGTCAAACTGGCCAGGGCCCAAGCTCTGTTTCCACAGCACAAAACATGCCGTAATAAATAACTCCTTGTTCTTCAGCCCCAAGTGCTTGAGAACTGTAAGTCCAGAACCATGTCTTAAAGTTTCACCTGTACGAATACGCTAGCTAAAAATTTAAATTTTATGGAGACAGCTCATCGATTACACTTGGAAAATCACCACACCACAAAAAGCAGCATAACAATGGTTTCCCTTTGAGCAAACATTACAATCACCAGAGAGGATCTAAAAACACCAATTCCTGGGCCCACCACCAGCTACTAGCGCAGAAGACAAGGAAATGCACTGGGCACTGGTAGGTTACAAAAGCTTCCAGAGAAGGTGACCTCAGTTTGCATCTGAATTTTGAAAGCACTTCAAAATAATACAGTAATGTAATGGAAGATAATATTAGTTAGTAGTTAAGAACAAGGGCTAAGGAATTAGACAACCCTGAAGTTCTTAATGTGTTCCTAAATTTTTATTTTTTTAATTAAAACATGTCATTTTCCTTTTTATTGAATTTATTGGGATGACATGTTAACACAATTATATAGGTTTCAGGTGCACAATTCCACAGCACATCATTTGCACACTGTCTTGTGTGTTCACCACGCCAAATCAAGTCTCCTTCCATCACCATTTATCCCCCTATGTCCTCCCCCACCTCCCTCTACCCACCTCCCAAAGCAATCATCACTCTGTTGTCAGTGTCCAGGAGTTTTTTCTCCTGAATCACTCCAACCCCCTCACCCCCCACCCAGGCCTCGCAAACCACTCACAGCGGTCAGCCTTCTCTTTGTCAATGAGTCTGTCTCTGTTTTGCCTGTTAGTTCATTTTCTTCATTAGATTCCAAATATGAATGAAATCAAATGGTTCTTGTCTTTATCTGACCGAAATGAATTTTTAATTCAGCATTTATTTAGAGGCAGAACAGGACATTGAAAATGATCAGCAAAGTAAGCCCCCTGGTGGCAGTCCTCAAGTTTGTCTCTTTTGCCCCGAGTAGTCAAGCAAGCTCTGGACATCCACACTAGCCCATCCCACTCAGCAAGACAATGGCCTTCTCATTAACTGGACCCATTTGCCTTAAATACCAATAGAGTGGTAGTCGGTCATACTTGAACATGTCTGTTTGGGAGGCAGCCATCTTTCCCACTTTAAATGATTCCTCACATTACTCTCGCTAGCCACATAACCCTCTCCCTGAAACAAGTGAGAAAGTTAAGTCTTGTTAAAAAGTCGGTAATGTTTTGGCAAACCTTATCTACTAGCCCTAGTTGTTAGAATTAAATAAAGCAATGGAACACAGCACAGTGTGTGACAGTGTTAAATGTTCAATACCCATGTTGGCAGTTTTTTTTTTTTTAATTTCTTTAAAATATTTTTATTGATTTTTAGAGAGAGAGGAAGGGAGAAGGAGAGAGAAATAGAAACATTGATGAGAGAGAAACATCAATCGGCTGCCTCCTGCATGTATCCCACTGGGGATCGAGCCTGCAACCTGGGCATGTGTTCTGACGGAGAATCGAGCCGGTGACCTCTTGGTGCAGGGGTCGATGCTCAACCACTGAGCACACCGGCCGGGCTCTATTTCCATTATTCATGCTACATTGCTAAAGTCCAGGGAAAGCTTTAAAAATACAGGCTGGGCCAAAAGTAGGTTTATAGTTGTGAGTATGCAAAACACAGTGCTTATTCTTGTATTATTTTTGTCTATTACTGTATTATTTTCCATATGAACAACTATAAACCTACTTTTACCCCACCCTATATATTTTCAGGGACAAGCCACTGCCCTTCATCACTACTAAACTTCCCCACTCAGAATTTGTCTACATAAAGCTGTATTTGGGTCTAATGGAAATTTAATGAAAATGTGTAGGTAAATTCATTTCAGATGAAATAATATGATGATTGTACTTTTGAAGTTCAGCACCACACATAAACATCTTAAAGCTTGCTCATGCATTCCAAATAGGATAACTATATCCTACTTTTACATTTATCATGCTTACTCAAGGTATACAGCTTGTGACTGCCCTGTGTTTGACTCTTCCAAAGTTAGCCTGAAAAATGTTGGAGCATTTTTATCAATAATGTCATGTAATGTCACATCCATCCATAATTATCCCCTTCCCTGAGGCCATAGGTTTTAATGCAAAAGATGTCTGGATGGTTAGTATTCATGTTAACAAACTCAAAGTATTTCCAGCAGGGCATTATTTCAGCAGTTTTCTATGTGGACTGTTTCCTCTGAGTTGGCGTGGGAGCCATGTTCTGACAATGCAATTATTGCACTAGAAGCTGAAGCTCACATTTTTATCTCTGAAAATCTTCGGGTGACAATCAGACTTAAATTCTCTGATTTTAGTGCTGTGATCATCTGATAATTCCATAAATGTGTCTGGAATATCAATAATACACCACATCTTGTGTTTAGTTCCAGGGACACAAAGGTGAGGGGTTTATGGTCCAGAGTTCAGATCCATGTCAGGGAGGGAACAAGTCACGGTACTCAGATAGAGCAATAATAACTGCAGCGTTCATTGACTGATTGCTATATCCCAGACATTTACCTCTCTGAGTTCTATGATTTGACTTTATATATAGGTTTTTATTTGAAAAACTGTGATAGAAAAAGTAAATTGTTTAAGGTAAAGTTAATATATGTACCAAAGCACACATCAGTAGTCCACAACCCATATATATGTGTGTGTGTGTGTGTGTGTGTGTGTATATATATATATATATATATATTTTTTTTTTTTTGGTACGTGCCCATAGCAGGAACTGAACACGGACTCTGGTCTGCAGGCCAACGCTCCAACCGCTGAGCCAAAGGAGCCAGGGCCACAACCCCATATTCTTAAATAACTGGATACAAAAGAGTATAGTCTCCTTCATCAGTCCTAATATTAAGCTTTCTCTTATTTCTATCCCTCAGTTTACATTAAGTAGTATAGAGTCACCACTTACTCAAGGGAACAGAGAAGCCAAATGCAGTAAGCAATGAGCAAAGGCTTGAAGGACAGGTGGGAGTTTGATTAGATTCCCACATGAATCCTATATTTCCCCTCTAGACTCCTTTCTGAAACACATTGCTCCCCACCTCCACTGGGCAGGCTGGGGTGCCTGGGGTATTTCTTCTGCAGGCAGTACCTTAGTGATCTAGAGGTTTAGTTGGTCTGATTGGCTTTGGCTCAATCTGGACACCACTTAGTGCTTTTGGAGGGTGTTGGCCGAGGCAATGTCATTCATTCTGGTGATTCTATTTAGTTTGTTCCATATGCCAGCATCATCCAAAGACCAAACCTCCATCATCGGTCCAATCTGAAAATGGTAGATGATTTCTGCCCCGACGTAAGCAATATTATCTCTGCAATCACAGGTTTTGATGTGTCAGCCGCCCTATCCATTCAGAGACAAATACATCCAGACATTTTGATATTGTTCTCTCTGTTCCACTTAAAACTAATTTGTCTCTCTCTCTTTGGGAAACACAGAACTAAGGCAAAATATACTAAACCGTGTGAGATCTTAAAGCGGCAGAAAATTTCTTGGAACTTTATCTCTTTTTGCCAGTGTAAAGTTGTAAAACAAAGCAAAACACAAATCCAAGCATATAGAGTTAATGAATATGTACACTAATATTTTATCCTAGTAAATATTCCCCACACCTCTTTATTTTGCAATCACCACCATGAACCATATTTCTATGCTTGCTTGCCTGGTTTATGTCACAGTGCATTTTTCAAAATTTATTTATTTAATTTTTTTAAAATTTATTTTCTGAGCTCAAAATCACATTCTTTCAATCAGTTTTCCACAGTGTAATCTGAGTGGTATTTTAAAAACACATATCTGGACATGTTATTCTTCTCTAAATACTTCATTAATTTCTTCAAACTCCTTTGGATAAAAGTCTAGTATCCCTAATAGTATCTATGAGATGCCCACAAGCCTACAGATACCCTGCCTATGAATTCATTCCCTCCTCGGTCACTCTCCTCATTACACTCTGTTCCCCAACACAGTGCATTGCTTCTGGTTTCCTAAAACTCTTCAACTGATGTTGATTGCTACTGTTTGGTACACAGAGAGTTTGGTTAATTGCAAAGAGAAAGAGATTTGGACCTGGACTCAAATTTGGCTGTACAATTTCTCTTTGTCTAGATTGCTGTGCATTTCAAATAGAGATGAGGAGGTCTCTTTCACAGGGTAAGAAAGAGAAAAACAACTTCTCCGGTAAATGTAACTTTCTTTCTTTTTATTTTTTTAATGTTTTTAAATTGATTTTTATTTTTTATTTATTTTTTATTAATTAATTAATTTATTTTTGTTACAGACGTTTCTCCTTTTTCTCCCATTGATTTCCCCCTCTCCCTGCCTCCCTGCCCTATACCCAGCTTTGTTGTCCATGTCCATTGTTCATGCATACATGCATATAAGTTCTGTGGTTTATCTCTCCCCCACTACCCTCTATTGTGGAGACTGTCAGTCTGTACCCCACTACCATGTCTCTGGGACAACCCCATTCCTCAGACTGTTATGTACATTATATTCCACAAATAAGTGAGATTATATGATACTTGTCTTTCTCTGTTTGTCTTGTTTCACTTAGGATGACACTTTCCAGGTCCCTCCATGTCGTCTCAAAAGATAAAAGATCTTTCTTTCTTACAGCTGCATAGTACTCCATTGTGTATATGTACCAATGCTTTTTTATCCATTCCTCTACTGATGGACATTTGGGCTGTTTCCAGATGTTAGCTATTGTAAATAGTGCTGCTACAAACATGGGGGTACATATATTCTTTCTGACTGGTGTTTCAGGCTTTTTAGGGTATAATCCTACAAGTGGAATCACTGGGTCAAATGGAAGTTCAATTTTGAATTTTTTGAGGTAACACCATATTGTTTTCCATGGCGGCTGCACCAGTTTGCATTCCCAGCATCAGTGTACTAGAGACCCCTTTTCTCCTCACCCTCGCCAACACTTGTTGTTTGATTTGTTGGTGGCGGCCATTCTGACAGGTGTGAGGTGATACCTCATAGTAGTTTTAATTTGCATCTCTCTGATGATTAGTGATGTTGAGCATTTCTTCATATTTCTCTTAGCCATTTGTATGTCCTGTTTGGAGAGGTGTCTATTTAGTTCCTCTGCCCATTTTTTAATTGGGTTCTTTGTCTTCCTTTTGTGGAGTTGTATGAGCACTCTATATATATTGGAAATTAACCTCGTATCTGATATATCATTGGCAATTATGTTCTCCCATTCAGTGGGTTGCCTTTCCATTTTGTTGATTGTATCTTTTGCTGTACAGAAGCTTTTGAGTTTGATGTAGTCCCATGTGTCCATTTTCTCCTTTGTTTCTATTGCCTTAGGTGATGTATCAGTGAAAATTCTGCTGCGTATAATGTCTGAAATTTTGTTGCCTATATTTTCTTCTAGGATTTTTATGGATTCATGGGTCACATTTAAGTGTTTTATCCATTTTGAGTTTATTTTTGTGTAGGGTGTAATTTGATGGTCTAGTTTCATTTTTTTGCATGTAGCTGTCCAATTTTCTCAACACCATTTATTAAAGAGTCTGTCTTTACTCCACTGTATGCTCTTGCCACCTTTGTCAAATACTAATTGAGCATTTGGGTCCATTCTGGGTTCTCTATTCTGTTCCACTGGTCTATATGCCTGTTCTTGTGCCAGTACCAGGCTGTTTTGATTACAGTGGCATTGTAGTATAACCTGAAATTTGGTAATGTGATCCTTCCAGCATTGTTCTTTTTTTCAAGATTGCTGTGGCTATTTGAGTTCTTTTATTGGTTCCATATAATCTTTTGAAGTATTTGTTCTAGTTCTGTGAAGTATGTCGTTGGTATTTTGGTGGGGATTGCATTGAATCTATAGATTGCTATTGGCAATATGGACATTTTAATGATGTTAATTCTTCCAATCCATGAACAAGATATGTGCTTCCACTTTTTCATATCTTCCTCTATTTTTTTTTTCAATGACCTGTAGTTTTCTGTGAATAGGTTCTTTATTTCTTTGGTTAAGTTTATTCGTAGGTATCTTAATTTTTTTGCCGTGATGGTAATTGGGATTGCTTTTTCAGTTTCTTTTTCTGTGAGGTCACCATTGGTGTATAAGAATACCATCAGTTTCTTGACGTTAATTTTGTATCCTGCTACTTTGCCAATCATTTATTAAGTCTAGAAATTTTTGATGGAGTCTTTGGGGTTTTCTACGTATAGTATCATGTCATCTGTGAATAATGACAGTTTCACTTCTTCCTTTCCAATTTGGATCCCTTTTATTTTTTCTTCCTGTTTGATCGCTGTGGCTAAGACTTCCAGTACTATGTTAAATAAGAGTGGCAAAAGTGGGCATCCTTGTCTTGTTTCTGTTCTTAAGGAAAATGCTTTTAATTTTTGCCCATTGAGTATGATGTTGGCTGTAGGACTTTCATATATGGCCTTTATTATGTCGAGATATGATTCCTCTATTCCCAGGTTGCTGAGTGTTCTTATCAAAAATGGGTGCTGGATTTGGTCGAATGCTTGTTCAGCATCTATTGATATGATCATATGATTTTTATCTTTCATTTTGTTTATGTGATGTATATCATTTATTGATTTGCGAATATTGTACCAGCCTTGCATCCCTGAGATGAATCCCATTTGGTCATGGTGAATAATTTTTTTGATGTATTGCTGGATTCGATTTGCTAGTATTTTATTCAGGATTTCGGCATCTATGTTCATCAGGGATATTGGTCTGTAGTTTTCTTTCTTTGTAGTGTCTTTTTTTGGTTTTAGAAGTAGAATTATACTGGCTTCATAAAAAAAGTTTGGAAGTCTTCCTTCTTCTTAAATTTTTTGAGATAGTTTGAGGGGAATGGGTATTAGTTATTTTTTGAATGTTCAGTAAAATTTCCCCATTTAGTCGTCCGGGCCTGGTCTTTTTTTTTTTTTTCTGGGAGAGTCTTGATTACATCTTTAATTTCTTCTGTTGTTATTGGTTTGTTCAAGTTTTCTATCTCTTCCCAGTTCAGTTTTGGGAGACTATGTGTTTCGAGATATTTGTGCATTTCACTTAGATTGTGGAATTTGTTGTATAATTGTCTATAATATTTGTTAACAATCCCTTTGTATTTCTGTCATGCCAGTTATTATTTCTCCTCTTTCTTTTCTAATTTTGTGTATTTGGGTTCTCTCACTTTGTTTCTTGGTGAGTCTAGCTAAGGGTCCATCATTCTTGTTTGTCTTTTCAAAGAACCAGCTCTTTGTTTCATTGATCCTTTAAATTGTTTTTGTTTGTTTGTTTGTTTGTTTGTTTTTTGGTCTCTATGTCATTTATTTCTGCTCTAATATTTACTATTTTCTTCCTTCTCTTTGCTCTGGGTTTTTGTTGTTGTTGTTGTTGTTGTTAGCTTTCTAGTTCTTTAAGTTGTGAGGTCACATATTTTGTTAGAAATTTTTCTTGCTAATTGAGGTAGGCCTGTAGTGCTGTGAACTTCCCTCTCAGAACAGCTTTTGCTGCATCCCTTAGATTTTGTGTTGTTGTGTGTTCATTTTCATTGGTTTCCAGGAAGTTTTTAATTTCTTCCTTGATCTTTGTGGTAACCCATTCATTGTTCAATAGCATGCTATTTAGCCTCCAAGTTTTCAAATGTCTTTGCATGTTCTTGTTGCAATTGATTTCTTGTTTTATGCCATTGTGATCTGAGAAGATGCTTGATATGATTTCAATCTTCTTGAAATTGTAGTGACTTAGTTTGTGTCCTATCATGTGGTCTATCTTTGAGAATGTCTCATGTGCACTTGAGAAGAATGTGAATTCTGCAGTTTTGGGATGTAATTCTCTGTAAATATCTATTCAATCTATTTTATCTAGCACTTTATTTAGAGTCTGTGTTTTCTTGTTAATTTTTTTTTTTTTGTCTAGCAGATCTATCCAGTGATATCAGTGTGGTACTGAAGTCCCCTGCTATGATTGTATTGCTGTTGATTTCTCCTTTGAAGTCCTTCAGAAGATTTTTAATATATGTTGGTGCTTCTAAATTGGGTGGATATATGTTTACCAAGGTTATATCTACCTGTTGGATAGATCCTTTTAATATTATGTAGTGGCCTTCTTTGTCTCTAGTTATGGCCTTTATTTTGAAATCTTCTTGATCAGATATGAGTATTGCTAGCCCAGCTGTATTTTGCTTTCTGTTTGCTTGAAATATTTTTTTCCATCCCTTCACTTTCAACCTATGTGCGTCTGTTGTGAGGTGGGTCTCTTGTAAACAATATATATGTGAGTCATGCTTTATTTTCCAGTCAGCTACTCTGTGTCTTTTTTATCGAAGCAGTCAAACCATTCACATTTAAGGGGATAAATGATATGTACTTATTTATTGTCATTTTTGTTTAGTGAAAAAATATGGAATGCTTCATAAATTTGGATGTCATCCTTGCTCAGGGGCCATGCTAATCTTCTCTGTATCATTCCAATTTTAGTATATGTGCTGCCGAAGCTACACTAAATTGATTTTTAGAAAGAGCAGAAGGTAGAAGAAGAAAGAGAGACATGAATGTGAGAGGAAAATATTGATCCTCTGCTTCCTGCAGACCCCTACCAAGGATTGAGTATGCAACCCTGGCATGTTCCCTGACCCAGAATCAAACTGGCAACCTTTTGGTGCAAGGGATAGTTTTCAACCAACTGAGCCACACCGGCCAAGGCAATAACTTTCTTATAAGGGCAATTGTTTCTCATTTTTACTTCAAAGATTGGAATCCTGCCTTGCTATTCAGAGTGTGTCCCATGCGCTCTGTGGTTCACAGCATCATGCCAAGTGAGAGCTTTTTTAGAAACACAGACTCTCAGGCTCTGTTATAGATATGCTGAATCAAAATTGCATTTTAACTAGATTCCCCAGGTAATATGGGTACACATTACAATCTCTTCCCCCCCCTACAGTTGGCTATATTTTTTAAACTTATTGGATTTTCATTTGTGGAGTGTAAATCAAGTCATCATCAGGACCAATAGAATATATGTCACTGAAGGCAGGATACATTTCTGACTTATCCATTGTATTTATAAAAAATATGTAGTGGGGCTCACAAAATAAGTCAAGATACAATATTCACCATTGTAAAGCCACAATTATAGCCTAATCCTTCTAGCTCTAGGTTGTTGCATAGACTGGTATAATAATCAAGACACTGTATATGTCAAAATTCAACTCCAAATAATTTTTCACAGGGCATACATATGCTCCTGTGTGGAGAGTATTTGGGAAAACACAAACACCTCCAAAACATATTTTGGAGAATATAAATCTAAAAGCTTTGAATTGCATTTTTGTTTTTAACATTATCTCTAGTAGGTCCCAGAGTGCTACATTCTACTTTTTTTGTTTTTACTATAAAACTTTATTTAATCTTTATAAAACATTTTTTATTAATTTGTTTTGTTACAGTTGTTTCTCCTTTTTCCCCCATTGACACCCTCCTCTCCATTTCCCCCACCCTATTCCCAGATTGTTGTCTTGTCTATATCCACTGGTGATTCATATATGCATATAAGTTCTATGGTTTATCTCCCTCCACCCCCTCCACCCCCGCAACTCCCTTCCTCTGAGGTTTGTCAGACTTTACCCCACCTCTGTGTCTCTGGGAGAATTTTGTTCATCAGTTTGTTGATTCATTATATTCCACAAATAAGTGAGATCATGTGATATTTGTCATTCTCTGCTTGGCTTGTTTTGCTTACCATAATACTCTCCAGGTCTTTCTATGTCATCTCAAAGAATAAGAGATACTTCTTCCTTATAGCTGCATAGTATTCCATTGTGTACATGTACCACTGCTTTTTTATCCATTCCTCTACTGGTGGACATTTGGGTTGTTTCCAGATCTTAGCTATTGTAAATAGTGCTGCTAAAAATATAGGGGTACATATTTTCTTTCTGATTAGTGTTTCAGTCTTCTTAGGGTATATTCCTAGAAGTGGGATCACTGGGTCAAATGGAAGTTCAATTTTTAATTTTTTGAGGTAACACCATAGTGTTTTCCACAGCGGCTGCACCAGTCTGCATTCCCACTAGCAGTGTACTAGGGTCCCCTTTTCTTCACACCCTCGCCAACACTTGTTGTTTGATGATTTGTTGATGGTGGCCATTCTGACATGTGTGAGGTGATACCTCATTGTTGTTTTAATTTGCATCTCTCTAATGATTAGTGATGTTGAGCATTTCTTCATATGTCTTTTGGTCATTTGTATGTCCTTTCTGGAGGGGTGTCTATTTATTTCCTCTACTCATTTTTTAATTGGTTTCTTTGTCTTCCTTTTGTTGAGTTGTATGAGCATTGTATGTATTTTGGAAATTAACCCCCTATCTGATGCATCATTGGCGATTATGGTCTCCCATATAGTGGGATCTCTTTCCATTTTGATGATTATTTCTTTTGCTGTGCAGAAGCTTTGTAGTTTGATGTAGTCCCATGTGTTCATTTTTTCCTTTGTTTCTGTTGCCTTAGGTGTTGTATCAGTGATAATTCTGCTGCCCATGATGTCTGAAATTTTGTTACCTGCATTTTCTTCTAGGATTTTTATGGATTCACAAGTTACATTTAAGTCTTTTATTCATTTTGAGTTTATTCTTGTGTATGGTGTACGTTGGTGTTCTAGCTTCATTTTTTTCTAAGTAGCTGTCCAATTTTTCCAACAGCATTTATTCAAGAGACTGTCTTGACTCCACTGTATGCTCTTGCCACCTTTGTCAAATATTAATTGAGCATAATGTTTTGGGTCAATTTCTGGGTTCTCTATTCTGTTCTATTGATCTATCTGCCTGTTCTTGTGCTAGTGCCAGGCTTTTTGATCACAGTGGCTTTGTAGTATGACCTGAAATCTGGTAATGTGATCCCTCCCTACTTTCTTTCCTTTTTTTTCAAGATAGTTGTGACTTTCAGGGTCTTTTTTGGTTCCATATAAACTTTTGGAGTGTTTGTTCTAGTTCTGTGAAATATGTCATTGGTATTTTGATGGAGATTTCTTTGAATCTATAGATCGCTTTGGGTAGCATGGACATTTTAATGATGTTAATTCTTCCAATTCATGAACAAAGTATATGCTTTCTGCCATCTCTCAGCGTGCTGGGATCAGTGGAATGCAATGAACTACAAACACACACTGCTTAGAGTGAGAGGAAGCTTTGCAAGAGAGCAAATGCTCCAGATCTTTGGATGCAGTCCCATTTACTTGCAGATTGGTTTTGCCAGGTTACAAGTGGATTTATGCAAATTATTTTCTTGAGATGCCATCTCTGTAAACCTTATCTTATTTGCGTGCAAAAAAATCATTTAATGCAAGCTAGACAATCTTCCTGTCTGTCAGTCAAACCTGTCTGTCCACAAACACACTTTGATCTTAGGCTGGCCAGGTTGCAAGAATGCATATCACAAGGTTACAAATCATCCATCTACCAACCCCCATCCCCACATCTTCCCCCTTGTTGTTTTCTTGAAATTGTGGAATGGCCATGGCTGCAGTGATCAGGAGTGTCATCACTCATTTTTTGGTCTTCTACATAGAGGACACCACTCGCCAGAGTCCTCGGAGAACTTGATAGCTAGTGGTGCAGGCAGAATGACAGCATATAGTCCCTTCCAGGCCAGAGTTAGTCCCTGGGTGGTGAACTTCTTTACCCACAGAGAGTCCCCAGGCTGAAAGTGTGCATAGGGTCTGAGGTGAGCATAGGCAGGGTGTCACAGATGTGTTTATGGATAGCTTCTTGGCAGACTGAAGAGCCTGCAAGAACTGTAAGAGGGTGAGGGAGAGCAGAGTGGTCCAGTTTTCACCAGTTTCCAAAGTAAATATGGTTAAGGTTTTTTTTTTAAGGTCCTGTTCATGTGCTATGTATGTCCCCCCCCCCTTTTTTTATTCTGCATAATCCTTCTTTAACTTGCATAGACCCTCTGTGACTTTCCTAGTCCTTCCCCTGACATTAACCTGAGAGCTTGCTCAATCTATCTACAGTCTGCTCATTCCCCAGTTTTTCTTTTTCTCCTCCCTACTCAGACCCACATATTCCTGCTTCCCTCTTCCTCTTCCCTTCCCTAGGACCTTACTAAACATTGCCTGCCTCGCAGGAGTTTAGTAAGCTTGGTGTAAACTAAGTGGGTAGTCCGGTGTAACTGGTTGACTAAAGTCCGACCTAGAGCCTCTGGGATCAACAGCCTCCCATAAGGCAATGCCCATCATCCATTGATTTTCTTTATGGTTCATTTTTGCTTGGCTAAGTCATTTTTTGACCTAGTGTATCTGGAGAGGCCCCACTGGTTTTAGGTCGACCTCTTAAGTTTTCTGATCTGCAGCAGATTTTCCGTGCCCCATTGGAGAGCCTGGATTAGGGCTATGACTTCAGCCCATTGTGCTGAAGTTCTCCTATTCAAGGATTGTGACAAGACGACAAGGTCTTGAGTTACTACTGCTGCCCCGGCATACCTGATTTCTTTTTGGACATAGTTGCACCCGTCCATGAACAATATCTCATCTGATGATGGCAATGGGACATCCTTAAGGTCTGGGAGGGCCATCTGCACTATGTCAATTTCCTCCAGGAAGTCCTGTAGAGGTTTCTCCAGGTCATTGTCTGCAGGAAGGCTGGCACAGGACTAATGGCCAATGTCTTGTGGAACTTGATGTAGGGCTGGCCTGGAGTGGCAGTGGCCAGCAATTGAACAGTTGCTGGAGAAGATCATGTCTGAGTAGGGGGTATGTGTACTCCAGCATGACCAGAAACAAATGAGTCACAGTATTATTCCCAACGTCTATAGTCCTCTTTGAAGTCCAGGGGTAGGTTAAGGGCCCATTGGGTCAGTCAAAACTGAGTCTGCTGCACCAGTATCCTCTACATATGACTTTGTCCAGTCTTTTTTATTCCTGATTGGGACCCAGGCCTGCCATCCTGACTCTTCCTAGGGTGATCCTTTTCCATTGACCCTGTTTCCCTTAAGGCTGCTACTACCACCTTTGTTATTTCAAACAATTGGGCCTTTTGGCCTAACAGGAGAACACTGTGAAAAGTGTCCAAGGAAGCCCTCCTCCTGGCAGCATTTCAGTGCTACCATGCATAGAGGAATAGGAAAATTTTCTCTGACCCCAGGTTTTCAAAAGGATCCAGGAAAGGGGAGTGCCATTCTAGCACATGGGTTTATGTGGGGTAGAGTGTTTTAAAACTCTCTTCAAGAGCACTCTGTGCCCATGCCTGGGATCCCTAATTTCAACTTCCTAAAGTTCAGAGAAGCCTGATGGAAACTTGCTGCTGCCAAACCTAGGGCGGCAGACAGACAAGCTGCCCGGGCTGGCACCCAAGAAATACGCTCCTTCCATGGCCTGACCGCCCTCCTCGGGGAATCCTGTGGCCTCCAGGTGAGTGCCTTTGTGCCCGCCTGCTGTCCACTGTTCCCATTTGCCAGGACAAGGGGCTCTCCCAGTCCTGATGCGTGGCACCATGTGGGATGCATAGGGTAGTCCACCAGCAGGGATGGCCCTTGAATTACTTATTACTCTGTTAACTGCCTGTAGCAACTGAGCTCCAAAATCTGGATATGGCTCTTCAAGTCCTTGTCTGATGGAGGTAAGATCTAGTGAATTATTTCCTTTTGATGGAAGCTCTTTCCAGACCTTCAAAGCACACATATTAATCACAGCTGTAGCAGAAGATGGTGGGGAAGTCTTTAAGGACTCATAGCCTTTCTCAGTTTTCCTCAAGTCTTTCACTACACCTTGTTTCTCCATCTTATTAGCCCCCTGCACAGGATCAAGGCAATCTCTAATTAGGGCCCAAAGAGTAAATGTTTGCACCAGAAACATGTTTGGGCCTTTTGCTGTATCTCTGCCTCACAGGCACTTCCCTCCCTTTGCCCAGGTTTCTCTTGGGGCCCATTTTGGGGCCCACGACCAGTATTTGTGCCCTAATCAGAACCTTCCTCAAATCCTTCTCTAAGAATGTTTCAAAATGCAACCCAGTGAGGTCTTCTGGGCACTAGGGCTGCTCTCCATGATTAGACTAACTGGAACAAAGTTGAGGGAGACACAGTAGGGAGGCAGACAAGGACAAAAACAAGGGAAGACACACAAGACAGAAACTTTTTCTTGGTCTGCCTGACTCACACAGGCTCCGTTACAAACATCGTGGAACACGGTCACTCACACATACAATTACATTTACACAGTCACACTCACACACCATTTGAATTTTCTTCCAGAAATTCCTTATCCTGAGCGATTTGGGAGGTGATTAGTCTCCCCTTCTGCCCCAGTGGTGGGTATGAATGGACAGAATTTGCCAAATTTGAACCAGAATTTGCAGATTTGAAACAGAATTTGCCAGATTTGAACCGTACCTAACATCTTAAGGGGATTCCCACAAGAGGGGAGGCTGTGCTGCGTTCGACCCTGTCACTCTCATCCAGATAGACTGGTCACCTAGAACTCACCTCCGGAGGCTTCTATCAGGTCTCCTTTCATCTTTTTGGGGACATCTTGTTGTCTCCTGCCTGCTCTGTTAGAAACTTAAGTAGGATCTTTGGGCCCTGGAACTCAGGGGGTGCCTCCCCTCAGATCTATATGGGTCTGGTGGCTGGATTGGGAGAGGCCACCCATCCTAGGCATCAAAATACCAGGAATCTCACTGGAGAAGCAGAGACGCACAGCTGAATTGTAAAGGAGCACTTCATTACACCAGCATTCTGCTCCTGTAGGATTCAATAATATAAGTAAGCAGCATAAAATACCTACCCTAGATTGGGTGGAGATTATAGAAAAGTAGGCCAGAAAATATTCTTTGGGGTAAGAGAAGCCCCCATTCTAGTTAGCATTTCCTCAGAACATTGTTGCAACTGCTTAAGGATTCACCAGGTAACCCTAAAATGGTTTGAGAGGAGCCCTGGGACTAAGTCAGGGACCGAGTGCAACTCTAATGATCAGTGTCCAAGGTCAGCTGTGTCATTTGGGGAGTCAGGTTGAAGGGCAGGTCCTTCCTGTTCATGGTAAGATTTTATCCACCTGCCAGCCACTTGGAACCTGTAGGAGACAAAACACAACCCTACCCCTGTCCCAAGCCAGTAATTCTGCAGGACCCTGCCACTCAGGCCCCTGCTGTGGATCTCTGTACCAGACTAAAGGCTTGGGCCCTGTGGCAGAAGCCTTTTGTCGAAAATGTCGCTCCGCAGCTGTGGTTCCAAAGGTATTTTGATTTAAAAAATTTAAAGTATAGATTGCCAGAGAAAGGTGATTTACAGGGGTTCACCCATACTCCCACCTTTTTGTTTTATAATTAATAATTTTAAAGTAGCATGAGCACATTCAACAATAGCCTGTCCTGTAGGGTTATAGGGGATGCCAGTTTTATGGCTAATGCTCCACTGTTGAAGAAATAATTTAATGCTTTGAGATGTATAGGCTGGCCCATTATCTGTTTTAATTTCCAGTGGCACCCCCATATGTGCAAAACAGGACAGCCAGTAATGCTTAACGTCTTTAGCTTTTTCTCTGGTAGCAGCAGTTCCATGTAGAAAATTGGAATGGTTGTCTAGAGTAACATGTGCCCATTGAAATCGACCAAATGATTGAATATGTGTTGCATCTGTTTGCCATAAGGCATTAGGGGATAAACCCTGAGGATTGACTCCGGCTGATGTTGGAGTCCCTCTGGAAAGTTGGCAATCTGGGCAAGACGTAATAATATCTTGAGCTTGCGAGAGGGTCAAATGAGAGGTTTTCATGAGTGCTCGAGCATTTTGGTGAAAAAAGGCATGTGAACACTGCGCTTGCTGAAATGCAAGAGTTGTTGCTATGATGACATCTGCCTGCTGATTTCCTTGTGTACAGGTCTGGAGGGGGGAGTGTGGAAAGAGATCGAATGTGGGTTATAAAAATAGGATGATTCCATTGGTCTATTAAAGTTTGGAGAGACAAAAATAAGATTAACAGATGTTGATCAGTTAAAGGCTTAATAAAGGCTTGGTCTATTCTTTGTAACACTTCAACTACATACTGTGAATCAGTAACTATATTTAAGGGCTCTTCTGTAACTTGTTGAAGAGCTAATATTGCAGCCCGTAATTCAGCACGCTGAGTTGACCTAGGTTCAAGGCTGCTGATATTTTTTCATTCCCCATTTTCTTTCCAGGCTACTCCTGCTTTGTGAGATTTATCTGATCTATCAACAAACACAGTTATAGCCCCAGGTACTGGGGTATTACTAATTTTTTGCACCAAGTTAAGGTGTAACTAAGAAATATTTTGCAAGAATTTATTTGCTGGAAGAGAGTAATTAATTTCTCCAATGAAATCTGCTAGAGGTATTGAAAGTCTATTGCCTGGGAAATCAAAGTGGTAAATTGTTCCTGAGTAAGAGGCAAATGCAGAATTTGAGGGTTATATCCTGTCAGTTATAGTGCTTTTTTTGCTACCTTTGGCTATTAGATTTATAATAGCATTGATTGCCCTCAAATTATGTAGTAATCTCCATTTATCACCTTTTTTTTTTCTTTAGAAATTACAAAAATGGGAGTGTTCCAGGGACTGATTTGAGGGTTCTATATAATCTGCTTCTAATTGCTTTTTCACTAATCTGTTTGCATGTAACAATTTTCCCCCTTTTAAGGGCCAATGATCAACCCACACTGGCTCTGTTGTTTTCCAGGCCAATGAAAGGAGGGGAATTTTACCAGCGACCCCTAGCCAAAAGGCTTGGTTTGAATAACCATTTCCCATTGAGAGAGAACATCCCTTCCCCACAAATTTAGGGAGACTCCTTGACATATGGTTGAATCCATCCTTTCTGTCTATCTGGACCTGTACAGGAAAGGGAGCGAGTACTTTGTTGAGGAGCTTGAGTTCCTCCCACTCCTATTACTAGCAGAGGTACTACTGGGGCTTTAGAACACTTTTTAGGCCATTCCCATGTTGTTGTAATAGAAACGTCTGCCCCTGTATCCAGTAATCCTGAAAATAGTTGCCCTTGTATATTAATTGAGAGCAAGGGCTTTCTGGTGTTAATAGATGCAGTCCAGAAAACATCACACTGACCATTGCTCCCAAACCCTGCATTTCCTCTTATTGTGGAGGTGGCTCCAGGAACCCAGTAGGGTAACAAAAGGAGTTGAGCTATTTGGGTTCCCGGTGTTAATACATGAAAATCCACAGCCTTAAGCACTACTTTAATTTCTTCTTCAAAATCTGAGTCAATTATTCCTGGCATCACTTGTATTCCTTTCATTGTTAAACTAGACCTTCCAATCACTAAACCTACTTTCCCTTTTGGCAAGGGACCATACACTCCTGTAGGAATTAAACAAATATTATCAGACTCCTTAAGGGTTAATTCTGTGGTTGTGATAAGATCCAGGCTGGCACTTCCTGTGGTGGAGGCTCAGGGGTCTCCAACCTCCATTGGAACTTCCACACAGAGAATTGCCTGCATCAATACTGTTTTTACTAGTGCCGTCCAATCTGAGGGAGTCATCAGATAACTACTAACTATTCCCTCCTACATTCCTATAGTAAAGGAACTTTGCAAACCACTCTCCTTTATGCTTTGCCTGAATTCTTTAAAAACCTGATAGGGCAAACATTCATGCACAGGTTGTTGACCTGGCTATATTATAGCTGGGAAAGCCCCAAAGTCACCACTTTCCTGACTTCTATAATACAGCCCTCCATTACTGGGCATGATGAAGCTAAGAAATTCTCCTTTGTCGACCATGCAGGGGCAGTTGGCTCCAGAGTTTCCTCTGAAGGGGTGGTTGGTGTGGTCGCGCTGCTGGGACTGATCTCCTGAGTCAGCTGTTGCAATGCTGTAAATACCAGTCACCATAAAAGAAGGGTCGAGGTGGAAATTTTATATCCTGAATCTTTGCGCACCCTAAAAGTTTCCCCTACTTTGAACCACATGTCAGAATCCAATGTGCCCTCCTTAGGGAACCATGGGAAGAATTCCTGTACGACCCTCAGAAGCTACAAGAGCTTCCATTCCAATACGGAGCACTGCTTTTAGCAGCTGTTGTAAGACTCATGCATAAAGTTGCTGATCTTTGGAAAATCTCAACCCCATACAGTCTTACTGGAAATCCTTCATGACACTAGATATGCGGGCAGCTGTCCCAAGCCAGGCGCTGCTGACTGGAGAAAACTCAAGCATAGTTTACTTTTGATCCAGATTGCTAATTCCATTTCACATACCATTCTGTTGCTGGTTGCATCAAATCACACCACTGGAGTCATGTCAGTGTCACCACTTGTCATGTCTGGGCCTGCCGGGATCAATCGATGCAATGCAGCAAACTACAAGCACATGCTGCTCGGAGTGAGAGGGAGCTTTGCAAGACAGCAAATGCTCCAGTTCTTTGGACACAGGCCCATTTATTTGCAGATTGGTTCCCCCAGGTTACTAGTGGATTTATGTAAATTATTTCCTTGAGATGGCCTCTCTGCAAACCTTATCTTATTCACATGCAAAAGAAGCATTCATACAAGCAAGACAATCTTCCTGTTTATCAGTCAAACATGTCTGTCCACACACACACTTTGATCCTAGGCTGGCCAGGTAGCGAGAATACATATCACAAGGTTAATAATCACCCATCTACCAACCCTTCATCCACACAGCTTCCACTTTTTTGTATTTTCCTCTATTTCTCTTTTCAATGACCTGTATTTTTTTTGCAAAGAGGTTCTTTACTTCTTTGGTTAAGTTTATTCCTAGGTATCTTAATTTTTTTCTGCAATGGTAAATGAAATTTTTTTTTTTTTTTTTTTTAGTTTCTCTTTCTGTGATTTCATCATTGGTGTACAAGAATGTTGTCAATTTCTTGACATTAATTTTGTATCCTGCTACTTTGCCAAATTCATTTAGTAAGTTAAGTAGATTTTTAATGGAGTCTTTAGGGTTTTCTATGTACAATGTCATGTCATCTGCAAATAATGACAGTTTCACTTTCTCCTTTGCAATTTGGATTCCCTTTATTTTTTCTTTATGTCTAATTGCTGTGGCTAAGACTTCCAGTACTATGTTAAATAGGAGTGGCAAAAGTGGATATCCCTGTCTTGTTCCTGTTCTTAAGGGGAATGCTTTTAGTTTTTGCCCACTGAGTATGATGTTGGCTGTAGATTTTTCATATATGGTCTTTTCTCCTAGATTGTCTAATTTGTTGGCATATAATTGTTCATAGTATGTTTCGACGACCCTTTGTATTTCTGTGGTGTCAGTTGTTACTTCTCGTCTTTCATTTCTGATTTTGTTTATTTGGTTTCTCTCTTTTTGTTTCCGTGTGAGTCTGGCTAAAGGTCCATTGGTCTTGTTTATCTTTTCAAAGTACCAGTTTTTTTGTTTTATTGATCATTTTAATTGTTTTTTAGTCTCTTTGTCGTTTATTTTTGCTCTGACCTTTACTGTTTTCTTCCTCCTATTAGCTCTGGGTTTTTCTCTTTGTTTGTTTTTTTCCTAGTTCTTTAAGTTGTAGAGTTAGAAAGTCAATTAGGAATTTTTCTTGTTTCTTGAGGTAGGCCTGTAGTGCTATGAACTTCCCTCTCAGGACTGCTTTCGTTGTGTCCCATAGATTTTGTGTTGCTTTGTGTTCATTTTCATTGGTTTCCAGGAAGTTTTTAATTTCTTTCTTGATCTTGTTAGTAACCCATTCATTGTTTAATAACATACTATTTAGCCTGCAAGTGTTTGAGTGTTTTTGTGTGTTTTATTGTAATTGAGTTCCAGTTTCATGCCACTGAGATATGAGAAGATGCTTGATACGATTTCAGTTTTCTTGAATTTGTAGAGATTTGCTTTGTGTCTTAACATGTGGTCTATCTTTGGGAATGATTCCTGTGCACTTGAGAAGAATGTATATTCTGCAGCTTTGGGATGAAATGTTCTGTAAATATCAATGAAGTCCAACTGATCTACTATGTCTTGTAAGGACTCTATATCCTTGTTAATTTTTTTGTCTAGAAGATCTATCCAGTGGTGTCAGTAGCATGTTAAAGTCACCCCCTATGATCGTTTTGTTATTGATCTCTCCCTTGAAGTCCTCCAGGAGTTTTTAAATATATTTTGGTGCTCCTGTATTTGGAACGTATATGTTTACCAGGATTATATCCTCTTGTTGGATTGCTCCTTTTAATATTATGGAGTGACCTTTTCAGTCTCTTATTATGGCCTTTGTTTTAAAGTCTGTCTTGTCAGATATGAGTATTGCTATACTAGCTTTTTTTTCATTTTCATTTGCTTGGAAAAATTTTTTTCATCCCTTTGCTTTCATCTTGTATGAGTCTTTTGTTATGAGGTGGGTCTCTTGTAGACAGCATATATATGGGTTATGTTTTCTTATCCAGTCAGCTACCCTATGTCTTTAGATTGGAGAATTTAAGCCATTTATATTTAAGAAAATTATGATAGATAGTTATTAGTTGCCATTTTAATTTTATGCCTTTGTTACTCTCTCTCTCCCCCTCTCTTTCTTATTATTCTTACAATAGTCCCTTCAGCATTTCTTGCAGTGCTGGTTTGGTGGTGGTGAATTTTTTTACCTTTTTTTCTTTTTTATCTGTGAAGCTCTTTATTTCTCCTTCAATTTTGAATGTTAGCCTTGCTAAATAGAGTAATATTGGATTCAGACCCTTGCCTTGCATTACTTTGTACACTTCATGCCATTCCCTTCTGCCCTACATCATTTCTATTGAGAAATCAGCTGACAGTCTAATGGGAGATCCCTTGTAGGTAACTTTCTGTTTCTCTCTTGCTTCCTTTAAGATTCTTTTTTCATATTTAATGTTTGGCATTTTTATTATGATGTGTCTAGCTGTGGGTCTTCTGGGGTTCATCTTGCTTGGGACTGTGTTTTTTTCTGGACTTATGTGACTTTTTCCTTCACCAGTTTAGGGAAGTTTTCTGTCATTTCTTCAAACAGGTTCTCTATTCATTTCTCTGATTCTTCTTCTTTCGGTATCCCTATAATGTGAATGTTGTTACAGTTTGCATTGTTCCTTCATCCTGCCTTTTAATTTTTTTTTTTTTTTTTTTTTTCATCTGCTGCTCTATTTGAGTGTTTTTCTTGACCTTGTCTTCTAAGTTGCTGATTTGGTCTTCAGCTTCTTCTAATCTGCTATTGAAACCTTCTAAGGTATTTTTTTAACTGCTATGTCATTCTTTATTTTCTCTTGATTTTTATGCATAGCTTCTACCTCTTTTTTAAAGCTGAAGTAGTTCCCAGTCAGCTATTTGTAATTCTTCTTAAGTTGCTTGTAGTTTTCACCAAATTGTTTGAGCACCCTTAAAATCATTGCTTTGAATTTTTATCTGACAAGTTGCTGTCTTCCATTTCCTGTAGTTCCTTTTCTGGTGATTTTTCTTTTTTTCCTTTGGGTATTGTTTCTTTGTCTCCCCATTATAGCCGTCTGGTAGCTGTAGACCCAGTCAGGGATGTTTGGATGTGTAGGCAGCTCACTGTATATCAAATAAGGCTACTGTGACTCTCAGACTGTTTTGTTGTGTGTTGCCTCTTGCCTGCTGTGGATCCTGGAGGATTGACTACTGGGGGCTGGTATTGATGTGTCCTGGTAGGTGCTGCTGCTAGATCACATGGACCCCTCTGGAGCTGTGTTCTCAGCTGGTCGCTGGTGCCACCTGTAGCTGTATAGCTAAAGCTCTGTTGGAGCCGTGCTCCCTGCCCATACTGTGGGCAGCTGTGTTGCACAGGCATCACTGGAGCCCTGGCTTTCTGCCAATCTAGTGGGCAGTTGGGTTGTACAGACCCTGTTGGAGTCCCTGCTTCTCACTGATCCTATGGGGAGCTGGATTGCACAATTTCTTCTGGAGACCCGGTTCCATGCCTATCTTGTGTGCAGCTGGGTCTCACAGGCCTCTCTGGTGCCCCAGCACCCCACAGCTCCCACAGGTAGGTGGATCACACCAGTCCCTCTCAAGCCCTGACTTCCCACTGCTCTTGTGGGCCACTGGGTCACACAGGCCTCTGTGGAGCCCCAGGTCTGTCACTGACTGCTGGGGAGTGCTGCTGCCCTATGGGGCACAGCTCCTGCTCAGCTTTTGCTGTAGATTTTGGAGATGGGTCTCAGATGCTGATCTATGCCTGGGGATGGATGTCTGTTCCCCAGCCTCTGTTGCTGGGGGTAGACTCTGTTTGGGCTGCTACTGTGGGGGATGGTGCTGGGCTCCTGGCCATTTGTGGCTTCCACAACCAGCCCCTTAACAACTCCACTACTGTGCACAGGTCTGTGTTGACACAGAGTGTCCACTGGTCCAATGGTGCCTGGTGCACTGCTGGGTTCAGGTGTCTGGGCCCTAGCCGCTCCCACTGCCTCCTCCCAGGAAAAACCTGGGATCTTCCAAAATGGTGGGACCTCCCTGCAGCACAGGGAGAAGCGCCCTGAAGGGCCGCTTACCGCAGTAGCTGGCTGCTCCCGTCCACAGCACAGGAACCTTTTGTTCTGCGTCTCTGCACTGCTCGGGTTTGGTCATCCACCTTCATGTCCACTCACACTCTCTCACACACTAGTTCACTCTCTCACACACTCACCCTCCCTTTGGTCCTGCCCACTGCCATTTTTTAAATTTCCATTCTAAATTAACAATATTGTATGTCATGGAGATTTTCATACTTTTCATTATACTTTATAACTTCTAATACAGTTATTGATTAGATATGTGTGTGTGTGTGTGTGTATGTGTGTGTTCAGCACAAATCCCAGGACCACACATTTAATACAACTGATATTCTTAAAGAATCTCTCTTAATTGTAGGTTATATTTTTATTCTACTTTTATTTAACATTTACCACCATTACTGTCAGTAAAATCCCTCACAAACTTTCTGATGCACGCGGATGATGTGTGGTGTACAGTTCCTGACAGTGGACAGTGGGTTTCTAGCACGGCATGAGGCAAAAGCCCAGGACAGCTACACCCCCTGAGACAGCATTCCTGGGAACTGGCTGATTCCTAATGAGTGCTAAAAGAAGTTCTCATTATCTCCATTTTTTTTTTTTTTTTAACTGAGACATTATCAATCTATATGTCTCACCATTTTCAATTAGTATGATTGAAAGCATAGGGGAAAAAAACATGAATTAAATAATGTCCTTCATGTGACCAGGCTACTCAAGCTGTGTTATGAAGAATAACATCAGGCATTTTGTTGAGGGTGACATTTGGGGTTTTGTTTTATTTTGTTTTCTTGCCTTTAAATAACTAGAGACCACTTTTCTTAACTAGACAGAATTACAGCTAGAAAACTCTTAATGGTCCATGGAGAAAGAAATGATATAGTACAAATTCTCACTTTAGTTTCTATTTTAAATCTGGACACTATTTTACCAGGATCAAGAAAGTGTGTATGGTTTATTTTTATAGAATAAAAGGTTCACTCACTTCTCAATACACGTTCTAAGCCCAAAGCAAGTGTCTCCTAAGGTTTGTGAGTGATGAATGCAGAACTCCAAAGGTCAAGGCGAGGTTGTAAACTTTCATTCCTTTTGGCATAAAAGAAATAAGCTAGTTTTAGACACTTTTCAAGATGCATTGACAAATAGGCAGTATAATTGTAATGTAAGCAAAGGTCAGTGACGTGTGTGCCAATTACAAAGAATTTTAGCCCTCTTTTCAAATTGACCATGTGTCTTAGCAACAGTTGGTTAACTTGCATCTAAAGATTATATGTATGTGAATGTAATACAATTATATTTCTCATTTAAAAATACACATGCATATATGTGCAAGTGTGTGTATTTTTTTCTCCAATTTTAGCTAATTTCAACAGAAATCTCCTGGGCAGTTATTCCACATTATTATAATTTTTACTTTTACAATTCACACTTCTTTTGCTCTTGGTTCTATATAATACAAATGTAATTAAGCAGTTGTTTTTAAGCAGTCATTTGCAATCACCACAATGATTAAGTATCACCCTTTGGTTGAAGTACTACCCCTTGCATAGAGTAGTCCTCCTTTATTGACAATTTTATTGTATATGGTTTCAGCTACCTGTGGTCAAGCATAGTCCAAAAATATTAAATGGAAAATTCCATATAAAATAGTTTTGAGTTGTAAATTGCACACAGTCTCGTGTAGTGTGGTGCAGCCTTGTGCTGTTCAGCTCCGCCTCTTCCAGGATATGAGTCATCCCTTTGTGCAGCACATCCATGCTGTCTGTATATGCTCTAGTCCTTAGTCAGCAGTCACCTTCGTTATCAGAACAGCTGCTGTAGTATCGCAGTGCTTGTGTTCAAGTAACTCCTAAGGGCCCCAAAGTATAAGGTAGTGATTCTGGCAATCTGAATACGCCAAAGAAAAGCTGTAAAGTGCTTCCTTTACACAAAAATGTTCAAGTTCTTGACTTAATAAGAAAAGACAAAAAAATATCTGTGGTCTGGTTGCTAGGATCAATGGTAAGAACACATCTTCAATTCATTAAATTGCTTAGTTTATAAGTTAAACTTTATCATAGGTACGTATGTGTAAGAAAAAGCATAGTACATGTAGGGTTTGTTGCTATTTGAGGTTTCAGGATACCACTGGGGGTCTTAGGATATGCCCCTCACAGAAAAGGGAGCGTTAATGTATCTTTGTTATAGAACAAATTTATAGAACGGTTTTGTAGATGGTAAACTTACCCATGATTATACTTACTGCATTTTAGTTTTTGGCTTAGTCATGTGATTGACATAAGTTTTGTATGTATTAATCTATCAATTCAGTAATTGATTCCCTTCTCATTAAAAAATAAGGCATGAGAGAGAAGATGGCAGCGGGCAGGACCAGAGGGAGGGTGAGTGTGTGGGAGAGTGAGCGAGTGTGTGAGAGAGTGTGAGTGGACATGAAGGTGGACGACCAAGTCCAAGCAATGCAGAGCCACGGAGCAAAAAGTTCCTGTGTCGTGGACGGAGCAGCCTGCTACTGAGGTAAATGGCCCTTCAGGGGGCTTCTCCCTGTGCAGTGGGGAGGTCCCACCATTTTGGAAGATCCCGGGTCTTCCCTGGGAGTAGGCAGTGGGAGCTGCTAGGGCCCAGCAACCTGAGCCCACCAGTGCACCTGGCATCATTGGACCAGTGGACACTCTGTGTCAACACAAACCAGTGCACAGTAGTGGAGCTGCCAAGGTGCCGATCATCAAAGCCCTGGACAGCGGGGAGCCCAGCACCATCCCCCATATTAGCAGCCCGATCAGAGTCGATATATACTCCCAGCAACAGAGGCTGCAGACATCCATCTCCAGGCAACAGAAGCACAGACCAGCAGCTGAGACCCATCCCCATAAACTACAACAAAAACTGAGCAGGAGTTGAGCACCATGGGGCGGTGGCAGGACCTAAGGATCCACAGAGGCCTGTGTGGTCCAGTAGCTTACAAGAACAGTGGGAAACCTGAGCCCTAGAGAGACTGGTGTGATCCAGCTGCCTGCCCATGGGAACTGCAGGGTGCAGGGGCACCAGAGAGGCCTGTACAAACCAGCAGGGAATGCGTGATCTAGTTACACATGGGGCCTGTGGGGTGCTGAAGCACCAGAGAGGCCTGTGCGAACCAGCAGCCCATAACATAGGTATAGAGCCAGATCCCTGAAGTGACTGTGTGATCCAGTTACCCTTGGGACCTGAAGGGTGCGGGGGCACAACATAGGTTTAGAGGATGTGAAAATGGAAGCGGAGTGAATGGAAGCTACACAGATGATCTCCCAGGACCAAACGGGAATTACAACTAAAATAAAGACAATTCCTCAGAAAAAAGCAACAGGAAAGCAGCAAGACAGGACCATATATCCAGGAACACTGGTAGAATATGAGGAGGTGTGAAAGGGTGGTGGGCTGGGAGCCCATGGACAGCAGCAGTCTTAGCTGTGAGCAGTGACTTTGGGGAATAAAAACTAAGCCAGCTCCACAGTGCAGAGAGCCCAAACAGAGCACTAAAATAGCCACAGCCACTCACCTGGGGGCTATGGCAGACGGAAGGCAGACTGGGCTGGAACTCTGTGAGGACACCCGGGATTTAGAGGGCACTCAGAGTTTTTGCTGAGTTGAGGCCACAAAGTACAGTGGCCAGTGTGCTCCTTCCCTGAGCTGTGGGGAAAAGTAGCCCCCCTCTCAAAGATTTAGCTTTTCCAGGTGAGGCAAAGACATGCAAATTGAGGGTCATTATAATCAGCATCTATCCCACCCTCTGGAAATCCTCTTATGCAGAACACCAGAACTACATTTGAAGACATTGAGTAACTAAAACTACTAGCCACCAGGAGAAAGCTAGAGGATAACTGAACTATTCCTGGGCTTGCAAATCTACCCAGGAAAGAAAAACTTGACAGTGGTGTTTAACATGGGCCCACCCAGGCTCATCCAAACCCATCAGAGGGAGCCACAAACAGCAGAACACCAACACCCACAGGGAAAATTTGGCAGGCTCCAAAACCCACTGAGATAGCCAAAATGATAAAACAAACAAAACCCAAATGAAAGAACAAGAAAACTCTATCGATGACGAGATAAATGAAATGCAGCTAAGCGAATTATCAGAGGTAGAGTTCAGAGCCATGATCTTGAGTAACAGGGTAGTCCCAGAGATGAGGAAGTGGGGTATAGACTGACAATTCCCAGAAGAGGGGGTGATGGTGGAGAGATAAACCACGGAACTTATATGCATGTATGCATGAACAATGGACATGGACAACATAGCTGAGGACAGCGCGGGGAGGGAGGGAGAGGGGGGAATTAGTGTGGGAAAAAGGAGAAACATCTGTAACAAAAATAAATAAATTAATAAAAACATAAAATAAAATAAAAAATAAGGCATGCTTTTGTTTAGGTATTTCCATCAGTGGACTTATTGGAGATCACTACTGGCAAGCTCCGCACAATAGATTCCTTCCCCAGAATCTCTGATTCATGATGAACAGACATGTCCAATTGAGACAGTTGAGAATTGAGACCTAGTACAGAAAATGGTTGTTGTATTACATGGCTAAGACCAGGAGTTCTGGACTCAGATTGGCTGGGCTTGTATCAGGTAATTGGATGTGCAACTGTATCCCCATTTTACGCCTGAGGAAGCCAGGGCTGAAGATACTTATATGAGTTTATACTTTGAAAGTATACAGCAGAGTACCTGAAAACAGGTAGAAATATATGTATATTTAAAAAAATAAATGGTAAGCTCTATTAAAGAACTATCTAATGTGTGTAGTTCAACAAACTATTCTGCTTTTTCATAAGTTGACCCTTTTCTAAATTGACTAGGTGCCATCTTGGTATCAAATATGTTGGCCTCTTAGAATTTAGACAAAGAAAGGATGTTTTGACAACATGGCTTATCCAATAACACCTGTACTATAAACACCTTCAGAAATGTCCTCACATCACTACTTGCATAAGATCTCTAACATATGGTGCTATTTCCATTTGCTCATTTAAAAGGATGCTAACCTCTCCTATTGATGGTTATTAGATTCATTAATTTAGAGGCCACTGAGTGGCTGGGTGTGCAGCCTTTGCCTCCACTGGAGTTGGAGGAGAGGTAGCAGTAGGCAATAGAAAGGAGGGTCCATGTGGACACACAATAGATGCAATTACCCAGGCCAGTCAAGATTCAGACTAAGTACAAGCTTTCTTATCAGTTTTAGGGCTGACCAGATTCCCTGATGAAAGAGGTAGAATTATAAATAGAACAGTTGTAATGTTCAATTAGCATATGCATATGGTGGGCATGCATGTGAATATCTCAAAAGCAAGGTTCCCATATTTATATCACCATGTTCAAGCTTGCCACAGATGAAGATACATATTTTTCAAAAATAAAATGGAAAAATAATATGCAAACAATGATGGGACTCCATACATAAGTAATATTCTGGGACAAAAAAGTGAAAATAAAAAACAAATAGGAGCCAAGTATCACCATTAATTGAGCTAATACACCAAGCCGCACAGTAGGAGTCCTATATGTTTGTTATTATTCTATTTGTTAAATAGAATTTTCATACATTTGAATACCTGCAGCTTGACCTTCTGCTTGCTGGTATCCACTGTGAAGTCTAAAAGCTGATTAGCGGTATACATTGGAGTCTTCTTAAGATAAAACAAAGGAACTTATTCTGAGAAACATGGTTACCGTCCTGGTGCAGGAGCAGGTATTTCCGCCACAGCGTTCTCTCCGGGCAGCACACTGGGCGGCGCTGTGAGCAGCGCCCTCCACTCCGCAGTGGAATATCACAGTGAGGTGTTTCATAGGGCTTTTAATTTCTGACATTCCTTAATTAGGTCACAGAGATACAACTATGGCGTGTAAAGAGCAATTCAGAGAAACTAACTCTAAGTCTCGGAAGGCCCACTCGGTGTGCGTGCCTGCGCCCGAGCTCGGGGCTCCCGCACAGCTCAGTCACAGGCATGCGAGTGTGCAGAGCAATGATTCTCAGATATTTTTAAATAGCCTACCCCTCTTGTCAAACAGTGTCTCATGGAAAAACATTTCAAGTCGATAACGTTGAAGCTTCAGCATTGTGCTGCGGGCCATGTAGGTCCACGTGACCCCTCCTGCTCCATCTCCGGAGGCATCTCCCCAGGCACCGTCACAAACCTTGCTCCTGGTATAGACAGAGCTGTGCTGTATACTTATGTCTAGATAACGCCTATGACTTAACGTGTGCGTGTGTTTAATAAGAACTAAATACATGTAGAAATGAAATGATGTTTGTTGAATCAAGACCTGCATCTAGTACACTGAGACTTATACCTTCACCTCATATCCTGCTATTGTCAGCTGCGGACATACTCCTACTTAATGTATGTCTCACACGGACTCAATGAGATATTCTTATTTCTGTGGTGATGTAGAAACTGAAGCTGGGAGAAGTCAAGTTTGTTGCCCAAAGTCACGTGATGCTTAAATCACAAAGCCAGTGTTGAGACTGAGAACTAAGTGATTTCAAAATCCGTGGTCTGTCTACCATATCATGATGTTGAGTACATGGCACAGCTAACCAGTGGAGCACATGGACCACAGGTGGTAGCTCAGGCAGTGCCTTTCTGTCTGATGTGTCTGTTGTTTCTCCCCCTTTATCCTTGAAATTGTCATAGAAGTTATTAATGGTAGAGTTTAATGGCAGTAATTAGACATTTGAAATAAAAAGGGCAAAATGTCTTAAATGAGACCTTTCATAGACATCTTTCCCTCCTAAACCACACCATTAACTAAGCACCCCCTAGATACCAATCTCCAGTGTATATCTACATATAATAGTCATTACTATTAATGAGACTTACGTAGGCTCACAAAAGAAATAATGAAATTTATTGAATCAAAATTATGAATCCTTTAATAGTTCTTTCTTGTGAACGAGTACACCACATCCTGGTGATTCCTGTTGCAGAGCCAACAATTGTTTAAATACTGGGTCATTTATGAGCAAATGCTGCATCTGTCAGGTGTCACAGAAACCTGGGGACCTACAAAAGTCCTTCTACCACCTAAAGTCCTTCTACTACCTACCATCTGTTTGGTGAATGCAAGAGTTGACCCTTTAGAAGAAATAACTAACAGGGACACAGATCAATGTGTTAATTTGGAAAGTGTTACAAAGACAGGAAGCAAAGCTGTGTATAAATAGAGCAGAGACTTTGGAAAGGAATGTGAGGTATTGGAAGTTAACGGGCTGCTTTCAGGAACACTGGGGTTCACATATCTGTTCTCCTATTTGTTATCTTGTGGTGTAAATAATCTGCCAATGGATCAATTCTTGACAGGTGTTGATTCTGTTTCTTTTTCCCGTATACTTAAAGCATTGTTTATTTTCCACTTCCAAGGAGTCACCAACAAAATTCAGGAGGAAAATACAGAATAATTATTTATTTGAAATGGAGAAAAAGAATGATTGTAAAAAAAAAATGCATACATGTTCAGCCTGTGTTGCTCAGTAGACTGAGTGTCGTCCCATGGACTGACAGGTCCTGGTTCGATTCCTGGTTTGATTCCCCATTAGGACACATGGTTGTGGGCTCAGTCCCCAGTAGGGGCCATGCCGGAGGCAGCCAATCAATGTTTCTCTGTCACAATGGTGTTCCTATCTCTCTCTCTTTCTCTCTCTCTGAAAAAAATCAATAAAAACATTTTTTTTAAATGCATACATACACACAAACAGCTTTGGAGTCCAAGACCCAAACTGCATACTGCTGCTCTTTATTAACTTGTATGTCTTGAACAGGTTACTTAACTATTTTGTGTCCCAGATTTCTCAACTATAAAATGAGAATAATGAAAATGGCCTTGGAGTGTGAGGATGAAGTAATGCATTTAATTAATTAGACAGCACATAGCACAGGGTGGTTCTCTGTGTTTCCTTCTCCTTCATGTCTTCCTCTTTCTCTTTCAACTTCTCCTGCTAACTTCTGACCTGATTCTGGTAAGAGTCATTATTGAAATAATAATATTAATCTTAAAGATTTTTGTTTTTTTACTTTATTTACACCCCTCTCCAACTAAAATGAATACTTCAAAAGTCAAATCATTGATGGGGTAAACACTTACTTACCGTGAGTCTTGATTTTAACATTTCATGACATACATTTCCTCTAAGGAATGGTATGCTGTGCCTGAGCAGACAGATGACCCTAGTTTAAACTCCCCTTGAAATTCAAATTATGAGATGTTCTGAAATAAGCATGAGGTGATTTCTCTATATTTACACACGATGCATGCATTATTTCCTCACATGCAAAAATGGAGAAAAACAAAAATAAACAAAAGTCATGTCATGTCCAATTATTTTCTTCCTTTAAAGCCATCCAAAAGCACATTGGTGACAACTAGAAATAAGTATTCTTCCCCAATGGTCACTTGGTTTTGGTAAAAGGTGGCCTCCTGCTTTTGAGCTATTCAACATTGCCTTAATAATACATTATTCCACTGACTGGGCTGAGGAAAACCAGTGAGCACCCTGATTTTCCTTAGCTGCTTGCAATTCTACTAAAACAGCAACAAGAACAGTATTTTTTTGCATTTATGTCTTCTTATTTAATCAGCCTGGCCATGTCTGATAGGCATTTGATTGTGTTGCTGCCCTGTGGTCTCACCTGTCTTAATTGGACAGTAGCACTTTTTAATTAGAGTAAGCATGTCTCCTTGGATGGTCTCTGCAATTTCTTTCACACATATATTGTAATTATGTGTGTATTTCAATGTGTGAGACTATAAACATATGCTATGTATTTGAATAAGAGTGCGGCCAACACCTATGTCAGAAGTGCGTTCATGAGGACTGAAGAACAGTGTGAATGCCCACATCCAGCAGCGTCCCGGGCCTGGTCGGTGTTCACATTGCCGGCACATCTCTGCTCATTCTCAGAAGAATGAATTTTCAAGTAAGGAACAATTAGAAACTCTCTGGAAATTGTACATTAAGTGTTTTACAAATCATCCTGGACAAGACGGCTGATAGCTCTTTCTTTTAAATCTTTATTTCAAATTGTTTCTTTACCCAAACAGGCAAAGATGTTAAAAATAGAAGCTTGATTTTTAGTTAGAGTTGTAGCCACTAACATGACCACATGCCTGGATGAGAATACTTTTTAAGTGTTTATAGCTCTTTTTTTTTTTTAAATAGAGACTAATAGTCATTTATCCTGATTGTATCACTCCATCAATCACCAAGATCCTGTATATTTATGAGTGCAATTTCTGACTGTGATTCTCTTCACCCTTCACATGAGCACACAATGATGATGCCTGGGGCAGGTTGTTATTTTCAGCAACTTTCAGGAATGAGAGAAGAAGTTAAAGGTGAGGAAGGGTGTTTGTTATCAAATGTTCCAGATACCTTGGGTCTGGATAAGCAGGAAATTTGGGCTTGATATTTAACTCTGTAAGGGCAGCCCTCCCTTCCACTGTGGACCTGCTGGGTCCTCGAGTGGGAGCCTGCACTGAGGGGCTGTTTACTGGGCACAGGGAAGCACAAGAAAGATCTGTTGACTAGATTGGCCAATAAACTATGTAGACAGATATGAATGACTACATTTCTACATAAATTAAATGTCTTACTATTCAGGATACCAATAGTAAGTCTCTATAAAATATTTGGAGCCTAAAATTGATTATTTCCTCACAGATGCCATTTGAACCATTTATTAAAAATAATATTTGCCATTATCAAATAAAACAATTCTGTGGAGAATAATTTAGGATTTTAAAAAATTAGAGAAGTAAATATGGTGGTAACAGGACCCAAAAGATGAGCATCACCTGCGGACTTTGAGAAATGCAGTTGTTTGGACCCCACCCTAAAATCGCAGGTTCCAGAAATCTTTGCTTTTACACATGATTCTGATATTCATTAAGTTTACACTACTCTATGCACACCTATGAATCTGTGTTCATACCTGTTCCCTCTAGCCACTAAACCAGATTTCCAGGGCTTTATAATAACCTGGGAAGATATTTACCTGCAATTTGAGGTGAGTGCCCAGCATCTCCTAAGAATTGATTTAATGTGCAAATTATTAAGTTTGCTTCAAAAAAGGACATTTTGGGCAGATAATTTGAATGCGCTAGCTTTGTGCTTGTATTTGATATATAGTATTTCATTTAATATTTATAGAGTTTCACAGAAAAAGGAGGTCATTTCTCCGATTGTAAAAATGGCCTCCAATGGAAACCAGATGAGTTTGCCTTTACCCTGGTTATATATAGAAACGTCCAAACCTGGGTTTTTGATGCTAACCTGTATTTTTTTCCAGATCAGCAGCCAATGTTTCTAATATTAAAATTACATTCATTTTTTAAAAATAAACTTTATTAAGGTATCATTGTATTAACTGTAGATAAGTGTTCTCTAAATTTTTGGTCACAGGGTATTTTTATACTCTTAAAATGTATTGAGAGGCACAAACTTGAAGTTATAAAATGAGTCGCAGAGGACGCCGTACAGCACAGGGAATAGAGTCAAACCAGTGGGAACACAGTGGAAAAGGAAAATGGCTTCAGCTGCTGGACTCCGGGACAGCGCTTGGAGAAGCCCGTCGGTCTGTGGGCCCACTCTCAGCTCTGCTGCTCCAGACCCCTCGGTTTCTCCAGTGCTCCAGTCAGCAGTCCTGACAGATCTGCAGCTTTGCTTGCAGCTTTGCTTTTTGCCAGAATTTTTCTCATACCTGACAACAAAGACTGACCGTTTTAAAAATTTGATTATACAACTATAGCAGCATTGCATCTGTTCTCTCCAGGACTCCTTCACAGGCTCCCCAGCTGTCAGATTATACACACGCACACACACACTCACACCACACTCACACCACACACACGCTCACACACCACACTCACACATGCTCACACACCACATACACACACACTCACACCACAGTCACTCACACACACGCTCACACACACTCAGGTAAATAATTTGCAAGGCTGAGCTGCATCAAACTTTTATCTCCGTATATGCTCACTTTCAAAGAACCCTCAGTTGCATGTCTAAAGATCATTCGATAGGAACTTACTTCTTTTAATGTAATCATTCCATAATACGATGAAGTAAAATTGCTATTTTTATTGTTCACTGAAATTGTTTAGAAACCTGATTCCTCTTTCATATCTCTGAAAATCTTTCACATTAGTGATGAATTTCTCCAAAGTTCTTCTCTCTTCTCAAATATACTGCCATTGAAAATAAACAGATAGTATACCAAAAAGCAAATCTTCTCTCCTAACCCCACCCGTGCAAATGCTGTTACCTTCATCGCCTCTCTTTTCCATGTCTATTATTTTTTTTAATTAATAGCTCTTGAATTTGTCATTGCAAATAAAACTGGCATATCTCATTAATAGGAAGAAGATGAAATGGACCATTTGATCTATTTTTAGTGACCTAAGCGTCCACAAGGCCAGACAAAACATGCCTCATGATCAGAATAGGAAGTTATGAATGTACTTATCCAGGAAGTTTCTTGTCACAAATTCATAGGATACTGGGCAGAAGAAATGATGCAGAGTAGAGCTTTGTCTTATATTTGAAATTGCATGTCGAGTATCCAGTATACACCTAATCAATAATGCCACATTATTGATGTTGTTGAGTGTACAGAAGTGTGTTGTTGAATGTACAATAGTTTCTTTTGTAGGGAAGGTATGGATACATGATCATTTGAGTGGCTACTTTCCATTAATAGATTCTTATTTGAAAAGTGTATCTGATGATTCTTTAGCTTGACAATGTTTCCTGTAAATCCTCAACCTCACTTCTCAACGTCTGCCTCCTAGGCTTGCTAGATTTCCCCAAAGCCTTTTCTACTGCCAAGGGCAAGTTCTCTCCTTCCCCCTCCCCTTTCTCCAGGAGGTTTCTATCCTTAGACTCCTCCCCACAGGGGAGTTTGTGATCTCAAACGCTGAGGTGTTAATTGGGTGTTACAGATTTCCAGAGGTCATTAGATGTGGGACTCTGTTTCCTGTTCTTTGCAGCGAGATGACAACTCTGACTTTGACGTTGATTTTTACGAGACTCCTGATAACCAAAAGGTAGTACGTGAAATGTGTGCTTTCAAAATGTATTTATTTATTGCCAATATTTCTTTAAGCATAGTTGGTATATAAGATCATGTTGATTTCAGGTGTACAATATAATGATTTAACATTTATACACCTAATGACGTAATCACCACACTAAGTCTAGTAAGCGTCTGTCACTACACAAAGTTACCAGTATTTTTTACTATATTTCCCCTCACCTTTTCCACCCCACGTACCCATCCTGGCAACCATTGGTTTGATCTCTGTTTCTTTGTGTCTCTTTGTTTTGTTTTTTAGATTCCATATATTAGTAAAACTGTATGGTATTTGTCTTTCTCTGTCTGACATGGGTGAACCTACAGGGTATTATGCAAAGTGAAGTGCTTGTTTAACAAAATTACTAAGCAGATTTCACTTTTGTGAATAGTGAATTCTTTGGTTTCAGAGGCTTTTATTGTGATTTTTCTCTTATGTATGGTTCTGGCACACAACAATGAGACAATAAGTCATGAGCTTGAGAAGCAGCTGGACTTGGCTTTGCGTCCTTTCTCCCTTGCATGCTATATGTGATGTTGAGCAATTGCTTACATTCTAATCTTCAGTTTCTTAATCTGTAAAATGAGGAGTCTAGTATGTACCTCATAGTGTTATTGTGATGCTTAAATGAAATAGAAAATAAATGTATCTAGTGTCAGGAAGCTGTCAATGTTCTTACATCTATGCTGTCTCACAGTTCTGAGGGCTATAATTCCACGATCAAGGTGTCAGCAGGTTGGCTTCTTCCAAGGCCCCTCATCTTGGCGTGTGGATGGCTGCCTCTACTCTGTGTTTTCACCTGGCTTTTCCTGTACCCATGTGTCCCTGGGGTCCCTCGGTCCCTCTGTGTGTCTAAACTTCCTCTTCTTATAAGTACACCAATAATATTGGATTAAGGCTCATCTTAGCTTCACTAAACATAAACATCTGTCTCCAAATACCATCACATTCTGAGGGACTGGGGGTAATGCTTCAATTGATGGATTTCATTTAAGGGGAAACAATTCAGCTCATAGCGGGGGGCTTGAAAAGATTATCTTTCTGTCTATAAATGAAACAAAACACATATTTATTTCATAAGGTATTAATATTGGTGATAAAGCAGCAGATTGACAGACGCCTGCCAATCTACAGGTCTGTTTACAGTGTGCAGTGAGCACACTTCCAGTTTCCAGTTTCCCATGAAGTTGCTGTCCCTGCTGGTCTTTGGTGTTTTCTCTGCAGACTTCTAGGTTTTGTTAGCAGAATGGAAGCAAAATAGAGAAACATGCATGAACACACACACACACATACACACACACACACACACTCTTAAATATACACACACACGATTACAGTCTTGCTGGCTATGTTCCCAGCACCGAATTCTGAGAATCTGATGGTTTGTTGGGTTTTATTTCCAAATATTCACTGTAGGGATAATGATACTCAGGAGCATAGGATCTTAATAAAATAACCAGAACCCCCATATGCATGCCCGCCTTACAACATTACGAGGTGATACTTTTCATAATGGTGCAGATGACCTTGTTAGTGTCATTTTACAAGCAGAGACTAAAATAGGAAAATGGTAAGTAACTTGTTCAAGATCATATCTAATAGTTGTAATGTGACCAGGTCTTCTGATTCTAATTTACCCAAAAGGAAAGATATTTGTGAGTCTGGTTAGTTATTCATCATCTCATCTACTCTTAAGTGTACCCACACTTTCTCAAATAACAATTTACCTCCCACCTTTCTCATTTTAATTCTCTTATTAGTATATCCATCCATCCATCCACTCACCTATCCATCCATTCATTCATTCATCCGTCCATCTGTCTATCCGTCCGTCCACCCATCCATCCATCCATCCATCCATCCATCCATCCATCCATCCACCCACCCACCCACCCACTCGTTCATCCACCTATTGAGTAGTCATGGTTAAAAACTTGAAAATGGGACTTTTTATGTTAAATCTGAGCTTTGTTCTTGACCCTCTGCTTTCTTACAAAATTTGGAATGAGACAGTTTACAGTGCTCATGGAACAGGGGTTGGTAACACAACTACATTATTATTAGGCTTTTTTTCAATCACAGGAAAAGGGTATTTTGCCAATGTCACAATCCATTCTATGGCCCAATTTAAACTTCAGGTTTATGTATTTAACTTCAATTACAACATTCTTCTAAGTTCACAGCATTTTGAGTATCCCAAAGTCCCTTTATAAATATAGAATTTCAGAGAGAGCACATGACCAACACTTGGTTATCCACTGTGGTCTTCCCACTGTGCACTGGTCAGTTATTTGGATAACAAGATACATCCTGTTTAGTGAGCACTGTGATTACTACATCAATACTCTATTAGTACTCTGGTAAAAGTTCTTTAGAAACATAAAGAATATTGGCATGACATTCTCTTAACAATTTCTCTCTTTTCCATGGTACAACAAAATGTTTCACTGTAAGTTGACCTTTGGAAAATATCCTGAATGTCTGTTTTAAATATTCACATCTGTTTAAAACCCACTTCATTTGGATAATAATTCTGGGTGTCTTTCTTTAGTACTGTTTACCTTGCTTATAGTATGTGTTACTACACTGTGTATTTTTTTTTTTTTTGACAAAGTTTCATCTATCTATCTATCATCTATCTATCTATCTATCTATCTATCTATCTATCTATCTATCTATCTATCTATCATCTATCTATCTATCATCTATCTACCTACCTACCTATGTATCTAATTTATCTAATCTATCTGTCTAATCTATCATCATTCTATCTACCTATCTATCCTATTAAGAGATAGTTCCTCCACCCCCCCCCAGAAAATGGGTGGAGGGATTGTTTTGTTGAAAATTAAATATACACCAAAGATCTTCATATATGAATCTCTTGCAATTTACTGTTGAACTTCCAAGGACTATGTCTACTTTAGTGTAAGGCAGAGAATAGTGCTCTGAGACAGAATAATTTATGTTTTCCCCAAATCAGTCTTTTAATGAGAAAGTCGGTGGTCTTTCCAGCCTACTCACGTATCACATGTCCATCCGTTCATTCATCCATTGATTCACAGTATTTAATATGTGTTGGAACATAAATAATAATGTGCCTGAGAATTTTATATAGTGAGCCATTTCTTTATGTATTATTTTTCTAATCCATTCATTCTCCAATAAAACAATCTATCTAATCATCACTTTCCCCTTAATTCTCTTATCAACCAATTTATTCATCTGTCTATCCATCTAGTCCTCGATCCATTCATGCGTCTCTTTTTAGTAATTTCTATTACTATTTGCTCACAGTCTTGCTACACATACATTTATTCAATGACCCAGTGGCCTTCCCCCTTCTTATAGACTTACTGTTATTAACAAGAAACAAAAACAAAGTAACTTAAATATCTTACAACTTTATCTTAATAAAGAGGAATAAAAATGTCCAGATATATCTACTATCATTATTCATTGAATAGGTAAATAAATACCAAATATGTGATTAGGTGACATGACTAATGTAAGAATCTAAGCCCACATTGTGTTCAGATCATTAAATCAAGAAGTGACATTCTTATTTTTACTACAAATCTATGTTCCATGTTAAATTCTTTTTTTCTTTATTTTATCTTATTTCTTCCAGCACCCATATACCCCCCCATACTCTCCTCCCCCTCCACCCCTGCCCCCCTCCACAATCACCACACTACACTGAATTCCAACCTAGAATATGTTGTTAGGTGTATTTTTCTTGGAAAGCACTTCTAGGTTTGGCAGAACCTATCTTTCTAAAATTTATTCTTCACAAGAATCCACACATTTTTATTTGAATATCTTATTTCCTAGAGATATCAGGCCTTTATCTATTATCTATTGTCACATTTTAACTATTACAAAAACCCTATAGGTAGTGTTATCGAAACATTTTACAAATAAGGAAACTGAGTTTTGGGGAAGTTAAGTACATTTCTTGGTATCTTACAGCTTGTTCCAATCTAGCTTTATTTGTTTTTGTTTTTACTGATTTGAGGGAAGGGAGGGGAGAGGAACAGAGAGAGAGACATCGATTTGTTGTCCCACTTACTACCTGACCAGGGCCAACTCTATTTCTTATCAACTTTCATTCAGGGTCCCATAATCTGAACTACTACTTTGTAAATTTTTAGTTACCTTAGAGAAACATATTAACTAGCCTGTTTCAGAACACAGAAGAAAAATGTGTGCAACAAAAGGGAGCCCATTGCCTTATTATTTCCTTAATGATTGCCTGTTAAATAAGGGAGTCTCTACTTCAGTACTGAAAGAGAAAGAGAAAATCTGAAAATATGTAGTTTAAGCATTCTTGGAGCCTTTTGAAGACCATTTTTTTGTAAGATGGTCAAATTTAAACTATTTTTTCCTATGACATACTTATATAATTAATTAATTTAATTCTCGACTTGGTTTCACTTGTGTGTGTATCTTTACATAAGGGGGGATTTTGTTCATTCTGTTAACCTAAATATTTGAAATACTATTTACCATCAATACATTGCCTTACAAAAATTAGACTTAGTAACTTTCTTTACTGCTGTCTGGCTAAGAGAGGTGGGCTTGCTATGGGGCTGATGCCTCATATTTCCAAACCTGTGAACTATTGTTGGCATAGAAGATAGCGGCAAGTTTGCCAAAATCATGAATGTCAGCTAAGGAAGTCTCTTAGGAAATCTCCTGCCAGCCTCTTCTTGTCAACATTCTGTCTTTGCATTTCTGTTAGCATACCGCCTGCCTTTGTATTTCTATGTCTATTCTATTTAAACTTCTATAGGATGAATTGGTTCCCAAGAAGTGTTGGTAACTATATGGTTTTACATGCATTGTTTCTAGATGTATACATTAAATCTTTGGCCCTGGCTGGTTTGGCTCAAGCAGTCAGAGCGTCGGCCCATGGACCAAAGGTCAAAGGTTCAATTCCCAGTCAAGGACACATACCTGGGTTGCAGGTTCAATCCCGGCCATTGTGGGAGGCAACCAATCCATGTGTCTCTATCACATCAATGTTTCTCTCTCTCTCTCCCCCTCCCTCCCTTCCACTCTCTAAAAAGTCAATGGAAAAAATATCCTTGGGTGAGGATTAACCAAACCAAACAAAACAAGACAAAAACACATTTGAGAGTAACATGGTTTATATGCAGATTACTTTGATAACTGTTATTAGTTCACGAAGTCATTATATTTGTATAATATGTGATGACGAGAGTAATTGCGTATTCCCAATATGATCTGACTAAGATGTTGGGGTATTATTATGCTTATTAGCTAGCTTTAGTGTTATCATGTAATTTGTTTCTATGGATTAGAAAGAACAGAGTGGCTGGATGAAAGATAAGTGTATTTGAATTGCTTTGATTTTCCATGGTAGCATCACACTGCAGTATATAAAGGCACCTTACAAGTTATGTAGCCCATCTACCACCATCATATGATGCTTTATTTAACTCTGAATCTTTATGAACAAATGGCTGTCTTATTCTGCTTGAATACAGTGATGGGACCAGACTCTTTCATGAATGAGCCATTTCATGTTTGGTCAGCTTCCTTCGTGAGAGGGACTGCAGTTAAGATAGGCAGGTTTCGAGTTTAACTCCTGACTCTTGGAGGGTGGGGAGACTTCGGACACATAAAAAGAACTAATATCCTCTTGTTCTTTCTCTTTTCTGCCCTTTCACTCTCTTAACAGCATAAATATGTACCTGATCTGGATTGAAATTCTATATTCTTACCATCTTGGAGATTTAGATAAAAAAATTTATATAGTGTCAATGACCCTGGTGCCATCTTCGATAGTGAATGACTGTGATTTAAAGATTCGATTATCAGTCCATTCACTGATAGATTCATAGTCCAGAGCATAGTTTCTCCCTGAATATAATGCTGAGATGCAAATTAATTCAGGAATGCTCTTGGTTCTTAGAAAGGACAAACAGATTAATGAAAAACAGATATCAGTGAGTGAAACAGGTTCATCTGCAGTGATCCCTGGTTACCTCTTTGGGTTCCCAAAGATGACAAGTCTCCTCCAGTGACTTAGATATTTCTCTAGTGGAAGATAGGAAACTTGAGAAACTCTCCCATGATGTCTTTTGCATTGAGTGCAACTTCCAAATAAGTTGTGATGTCAAAGCCACTTATTTTTAGATGACAAAGTGATTTGCCCTGTAGTTCACTGACTCCCATTCTTTATCACTCATTGGAGAGGGAAAGGTGAGCAGAATGGTAATGAAATCATTCTTCGGTATTAAGACAGGCACTCAGAGGAGAATTCATCTTTTCTAGGCTCTGCTGCCCTAAGAGTACTTTAGGGACCCTGTGCGAGAAGAAGGAAAAATGGTTTGTACTTTTTTTTCAACGCCGACAGAGGTATGGGTGATGTTGAAGACTGGGGTAGGGTGAAGCTCTTATTTTGAGAACACTGTAATCTGAGTATCCACTAATTGTCATCTCTCACCCATCTGTTATTCATCCATTACCCATCCATTTATCTACCCGTTCAGTCTTTCTTCCAACAGTGTTCCATCCACCATGTCTCAGTTCTTATGCTGAGGGCTGAAGTTGAATACTTCTTTGAGGGAATTCAAGGGCTTTGCATTTAGAGTGGATCAGACTTTTTAATTCATGGGGCCTAACTCTTCTTAAATCTTTGCTCCTTTCTTTAAAGCATTGCTTTGAATATCAAATGAGAAAATATTTTCTTTTCTTCCCTTACATTCACTTTACTCCATATTTTTTGTGCTTCCAACAATTTGACAGACCCTTGTCTAGGCAGTGGGAATACAAAGGAGAAGGAAAACACTAATGCTTCTTTCCATGACTTTTAGAGGATAAAGTCATATTTTATTTTTATTATTATTTTTCTTATCCTCAGCTGAGGACATTTTTGCATTTATCTTAAGATAGAGCAGGAATGAGAGAGGGGAGAGAGAGAGAGAGAAACATTGATGTGAGAGAGACACATCGACTGGTTGCCCACACACGACACCACCCAGGGCAAGGACAAACTGCAACGGAGGTGCACGCCATTACCAGGAACCAAACCTGGGACTCCCTGGTTCACAGGTCTACTCTCTAACCACTGGGCCATACTGGCCAGGGCTAAAGTTGTATTTTAATTGAAGGGGTAATACGAAAATTATGGAAGATGGTGAAGGTGTAATTAAACTGACACAATTCAGCTCAGTTATGTAGCAGTCTTGTTATGATTTCTGAAATTGAAGACTTAACATGAAATTCTGGGATTGCTCATTGCACGTCTGATACTGAGCTTCTCCAGCCAGGTCACTGTGAAGGACTGGGGGGTTGGAGTTGGTCTGGTTATAGCTGTGCCATCATGGGTGTAGGCAGATGCTGAGAACCAAAGCCAAGGCAAATTTGTGAATTGGTGTTTATCTTTTCTCTCTGAGGTCCTCTTCCCTCTGATTCCAAGACCTTCGCTTATAGGCACCCACCCACCACTGCAATATTATGAAAAGAAAATTATTATTATGTCAAGCTCCTTACTGAAACCTGCTGTTTATGGATTCTTGTTGCTTATTTATAGTTGGATCCAAACCCTGTATCTTGATTTCAAAACTACATTATGTGGCCCCTGCCTTGCTTTCTCTTCTTTCTTGCTGCCTCTCTTCCTTTTAATCCAGTGCTATAGGCATGTTACAAAACCTTTGGTTTCTCCAGCTCAGCAGGCTCTCTCCAATCTCTGGATCTCCACCCACACTGTTACCTCTGCCTGGCGTGCATTTCCTCCCTCTCTGAGATCTGAAATTTTAATCATTACTTTTCTGGGGAGGCTGTTTCTCTCCCTCCACACTGCACTTTCTGGGTGAAGGAACATTTCTATACATGCTCACAGCCCTCTGTTCTCTCCGTATCCGCACCTCAGGAGCATGCATCTGAATCCAGGAAATTTACTCTAAAACATGTGCTGTGAAAAAGGGCTGCTTGGTGATGGTGCAATCTGTGGAAAAGTTCTCTGCATCTGGAGAAACAGATTCTAGCATGCTGTGAGAATATTTTATTTACACATGTAAAATGTTTATCAGACAATAAGTAGTCAATATATGTTGCAATAATAATAAATATTATTATACTTCTAAATGTTTGTTCATTTGTGTTTATCTCCCTCTAATTATGGGTCTTGGAGGGCAGAGCATACCCATGCTCTCTATACATATACTCTGAGCCTGTTTCATAAATGAATGGATGAGGTCATTTTGTATTACAGCCCAACCAAGGAGTCATACCACGCCAGGCCAATTTGCATGTGGCCTTTTTCCTGCTCTGATTAGTGGAAGCAGCCCTTGGGAAAGACAGTCCTCATACTTCTACATGGTGTGCAATGTGTGACTTTTGGTATATTTTGGTTGTGTTTGGCCCCATGCTCTCTCAGAGAGACCTTGAGGTAGGATGTATTGATAGGTATAATTTTTAAAGACTTAGGTGAATAAAACAGAAAATGTATGTAGGAGCTTGTCTCTGTGTATCCTGAATCCTTCTGAGGTCCAGATCTGGAGTTTTATAAGCATTTGCTGCCCATGCATTGCTGTTCATACATACCCACAACTCTTTTATTTGCAATTCTAAATTGGTTACTTGAACAAGCCATGTGCAAAAGCGTGTGTGATACAAATAACAGGATGAAACTAATGAACAGAGAAACACAACATCTTCTATTTCAAGATTAACATGGGCCCAGGGCTCTGGATTTTACTGAGATTTGCTAAAAATGAGTTTTCGAAAGAAAGAAGAATCATATAGTGTTTACAGTGTTTTTTTTTTTGTTTTTTTTTTTTTTCTCTGCTTTTCCTGGATAAAGCCTTGGGAATTTGCTTTCACTTAGGTTGCAGCTGGGCTTATTAGTGTTTTCTGATACTTGCGTATGGTTGAATGTGATACAACATAACATGATTTTAGTTATTGTACACTTAACTTGTCTGCTCAGTTTTTCTCTGTTTTTCAAATAGGTTGTCAGATTCTAAATCAATTATTTGGGTTAAAGGTTTCAACCCTGTATTACAGGCAGAGTAATGGAAGTGAACATAAGTGTGTGAATTTCTCCATTTCTATAGTTTGAGACATGATTGACTTTATGTTTTCCCCTTTCAAAAACTGTTTTTCCTTCTTCTCCCTCAGTTAATTCTAAACACAAGGTAGCATCAAAACCTTACTTAAGATTATAATACTAATTGATAAATGTAAGAAAAATGTGACACAAATTCTAACATGATAACATTGTTTTGAAGGGCTTAAATTAAATTTTTTTTTTATTCCTTACCCAAGGATATGCTTTCATTGATTTTTAGAGAAAGGGTGGGGAGATAGAGAAACATAGATGTGAGAGAGAAACACTGGTTGCCTCCCATATGCATCCCTACTAGGGTCCATTCAATAACCTAGGTATTTGCCCTGATCAGGAATTGAACCCTCAACCTTCTGGTGTATGGGATGACCCTCCAGCCAACTGAGCCACAGCAGCTAGGGAAAAGGGCTTAATTTTTATTAGCAAGAATGTTGTGGATAAGTATTATATATACCAATACCTTCTGTATCTAACGAATGCTTTGCATGTGAATGGAAACCTCCAAAAATGATATATTATTCAAATACTCTTTTTTTTTTTTAATAAAAATGCTAATGGAAATGTTAAAATGCACATAAATTAAAACGATCCTAAATTAGGATTAATATCACATTAATGAATTATAATCCCACATTCATTAAGAAAAAGTGGCATTTCAATATTTGCTCTTGTTAATAAATTTAATACAATAAATGAAAGGGATACATTTTGAGATTCAATAAATATTTGATATAATCTTAGGCTGTAACATTTTAAAATATTCAAAAGTAAAGTAGGAGATCTAGATGCATTTGAATTCTTTGTTACTGCTTTATGTCTTTTTATAAAATCTTTTCTTTTCATTTATTGAAGCGCTAAATACAATTTAAATTGGTGAAGAAAGCGATAGAGCTTGTTCTGAATAAAAGTGATTCCAAGAGAACACAGTGTCTTTTGAGTTTCTGGGGAGTTTGTTTCCACAAGACAGTTTTTTTTTTGTTGTTTGTTTTTTTAATTTTTAAAGGAACAAGTATTTGAAATCTCATGGTGCAATAAGTAGACATATATTGGTATTTAAATAACTGAGTTAAATAAAAAATGTGCACTTAAGCAGTATTTTACAACTAGAATTCAATGACTTTTTTTTTTAGAAAAAGCAAACTCAAAATATAAATTCATGTTTTATTTTAGTTTTCTTTTAACAGGATTCAACATAGCATAAAAAGAAGCACCATGTACCAGACCAGTCCTGTCTCCTTCTTGAGAGTAAAATGAATATTTTAAACCCAGGGAGTCTGCACCTACCAACATGTTTCAGGTGGGGCAGGTGTTCAGTGAATATCTGTTGCCATGACCCAAGATGGAGCTGGATCCCTGCTGCAAAGTTTTGATTTTTCAAAGTGTTCCCACTTTTGGAAAACGTGCTGCCCTGCTCTGGCCCAGGTGTTCTTCATAAAATGGGAATGATTTTCCTGGACCAGAAGGGTTGTACAAAACAAAGTAAAAAAACATCCTAGACCAATATAAGATTTTAATGTACATCGGATTATTAGAATTCTTTTTGTTTTTATAAATATAACAGGCAGATTTTAGTTGAATTCTGAGTTTACCACGCTTGAATAAAAAATATGAACCTTGGGGAAGTTATTATGTGCTTTGGCAAACCTCCTTTTTCTCATATTTCATATGAAATATTTCAATTCATTTATTTTTTGGTAAAGATTAAGGGAATTATATGAGAAGTGATTCACATAATTCTTGGCATACAGAAGATAGCAAACCATAAAAGGTAGCTAACAATATCAATTTTAAAGAAATGTTCTAATAAATTGATACATTGTTGTTATATTCTCCTTGATCTTTTTTATCATTCTAAATGCATGTCAGTTGATACTAAATAGGTCAAAGTATTATTATTATTATTTTTTATCTTCACCTGAGGACATTTTTCCATTTTTTTGCTTCAGGTAGAATGGGAGGGAGATAGAGAAAAAGAGAGAGAGAGAGAGAAACATCAACGTGAAAGGGACACATCGAGTGGCTGCCACCCGCACGACCAACCAGGGCCGGGAACAAACTGCAACCAAGGTACATGCCCTTAGCGGGAACCGAACCCGGGTCTCTCCAGACCGCAGGCCGATGCTCTAACCGCTGAGCCAAACCGGCCAGGGCTCAAAGTACTTTTTAATTGAGTTTATTAGAGTGACACTAGTTAACAAAATTATGCAAGTTTCAAGTGCACGGTTCTACAACAGATTATCTGTACTCTGTATTGTGTGTTCACCACACAGTCTCATACCATCACCATTTATCCCCCCTATACCCTCCTTCAACTTTCTCCATCCCTCACCTCCCTCCCCCACCCTGACAATAACCACACTGTTCCACACTGTTGCCTGTGTCCATGAATATTTTTCTTTTTTTTCTATTTTGCTCAGTCTCTTCCCCCACCCCACCAATCCCAACAGCTATCAGCCTGATCTCTGTCTGTGAGTCTGTCCTTATTTTGTTTAGTGTTCAAACTTATCTGTATGAATTCCATTATGTTTTATTTTGATTTATAAACATACAGTTGCATAGACTCTTTGTATAGCTACTGTTAGCAGAAATTGATGAGATTACAATTAATGTAAAAAGAACCAACTTGAGCCCTGGCCGGTGAGGCTCAGTTGGTTGGGCATCGTCTTGTGCACTGAAAGTTTGCTGGTTAGATTCCCAGTCAGAACACATGCTCTGGTAGGGGGTGTGCAGGAGATGGTCGACTGATGGTTTGCTTTTTCATCTTCACTTGCATCAGTATTTCTCTCTTCCTCTTCCTTCCTTGCTGTCCACCCCCCCAAAAAAAAAAAAAAATCTTAAAAAAAAGAAAAGAACCAACTTGACATTCAAGTAGGAGGCAGTTTAAAAAAGTAAGGTTGTATCACTAACCAATGTCACTTTTCATTTTAGCTACACACAGACCTGGATCCTGGAAGCAAAAAAATCAAGTATATCCTATCGGGCGATGGAGCTGGGACAATCTTTCAAATAAATGATATAACAGGAGATATTCATGCTATAAAAAGACTTGACCGAGAGGAAAAGGCTGAGTATACCCTAACAGCTCAGGCAGTGGACTGGGAGACCAACAAGCCCCTTGAGCCTCCTTCTGAATTTATTATTAAAGTTCAAGACATCAATGACAATGCGCCAGAGTTTCTTAATGGACCCTATCATGCTACTGTGCCGGAGATGTCCATTTTGGGTATGTATGCTTCCAATTTTGCAGAACTATAAAGTCATCTCTCGAATAGCTCCTGGCATCAAGGAAAATGTGTTGCTGAATAAAAGACATTTATTACTGTCTTATCTCTAATTTGCATTTCCAAATCCCCCTTTTTGGCCTCAGTGCCACAGCTCAATAGCTTTAGTCCCTTCATAATAGGAACTGACGAAGCGGTTTCATTACAATGTCTCTCCTTCCATGACAGTACTTCAATAGGCGGAATTTGTATCCCTTGCATAGGCTTGGAGTTGCAGTATTGTTACTGAGGAGGATTATCGAGATTTGTTCCGACATGCCAGACTAGTCCTATGGATATTTGCTGGATGTTTAATTATTTGTGTATATTTGTATGCAATCGCAGCACATAGAGAAATAGAGAGCTGTCTAGGTCTGTGGTTAGCCAGGTATTGAATGGAGCCAGTAGGTCAAGTTTGGAGTGGATTAGGAATCACAGTTACTGGACACTTTCCAACTGCTATGTGTGGCTGTCTTACCTTAACTGAACGTTTTTTTAGGAGCATTACCATCACCAAAGACCCACTCCCAATTTTTCAGAGCCATTGAAGTATCTATTACATTTTACAGAGCAGCATATATTTCAAAACATCATTTTCTACTCTTTTCCCCCCTCTTCTTTCTGAATCTACTTATCTTTCCCCAAACCCCTGACTTGATCCTGGGGAAAAAAACAAAAAACAAAACAAACAAACACTTGATCCCAGACTTTGTACTAGAGAGCTCTTTCTTATGTGACAAAATTAGTGGGCAGCATCCAAAAAATAGAACATAAAATCCCAAAGTCATTCTTATGTACGGAATACAGACCTTACTTAATTTGAAAGACAACCTATAAGGATACATACGTCAAAATCAAAATGCAACAAAGCACATAAATTTGAAGCAGGTGAACATGGTGAAGCAAATAAGCACAAGGAGACATCATTTCAAGGCCAGAATTACGTGAGCACCTCGGCTTTATTTGATATCTTCTTCTTTTTTTTTTTTTTTTTTTTAATCCTCACCGAGGACATTTTTCCATTTTTTGTTCAGGTAGAGTGGGAGGGAGAGAGAGGAACAGAGAGAGAGAGAGAGAGAGAAACATCGATGTGAAAGGAACACATCGAGTGGCTGCCACCCGCACAACCGACCAGGGCCGGGGACAAACTGCAACCGAGGTATGCGCCCTTAGCGGGAACCGAACCCGAGTCTCTCAGGACGACAGGCCGACGCTCTAACCGCTGAGCCAAACCGGCCAGGGCTGATATCTTCTTCTTTACTTTCCATATGACTTTGGTAGAGATACCCATTGCAGCATGAACTCAAAATTGATTGCAGGGTTTTTTGCATTTTACCCAAGTATTTCTCCTGCCAAGACACAACTTTGTCTATTTCTTGTGCAAGAAATTCTACTTTTATTTCTTTTTTTCTTCTTATCAGAATCACATAGCTCTGCAGTGGTCGGCTGAAATGACACTTTTTCTAGGGAAGCCTGTATGGCTTTCCTGTAGGCACTTAACTGTCCCCCATGATCATCCCCACCAAAAGAAATCCACAAACAAGCGAAAACATCTTCGTATGTCTACTCCTTTAAATTCTGACATGCAAACAGAAACTGAGAAACAGTATTTCTTTTTTTCTTCTTATTCTTATTTGGTCAATACATTTAGGGCAGAAAACTTGCCTTGTTCATTTTTTCATCCAGGTTTGGGTAACACAGTTGTAAAGAACTACCTACAATACCCAAAGAATCCTGTATTTTAATTGCTAACAAATGGTGAAGAGGGAAGTTGTTATTTTTGCCTTGTTATTATGATTTCTACATCTTAATGGCCAAGTCTATATCTATTCATTGTAAGTGTGTCAGAGGCTTCCATTTCTGTGTATGAGTCTTGTGTCTGATAAATATTCTGAGAAAGAAGTTCTCTCCTCCAACTTTTGTAGACTCCAAGGTTAATTTCAGCTAAGAAAAGGGTTGCAAAGATATTAACTGCATTATGCAACGTGTGTGTATGTGCACCTGTACATAAACAGTATTTAATATTTTTCTATCTAAATAATTTTTATTAATAAGAGAGTGCAGAATAAAAGAAAAAACCTACATTAATATACATAGTCATTTTCTTTAAAAAAAACCTTCTTTTTATATCTCTTTCAAAAACTGCATGGATTGTGCTACAGTTCAAAGTGTGGGTTTTGAAGTTAGATAGATCAAGTTTTGAATCCTGGTTCCATCCCTTATTATCTGGTTGACTTTGAAGTTCAGGGAGGTTAAATTATTGCTTATTTTTCTTAGCTACAATGCGAAGGTAATAATTTCCATCTTGCTTTCATTGTGTGAGAATTGTGTGAAAACATACAGGATTGAGGTGTGCCATAAAGAAAATAATAATAAGGCATCCAATAATTGGTTGTTGTTGTGGTTTTCAAAAATTATTTTGATTAATCTATTCCGCACCGCACATGTGGACCTTTCCTTATGTATTGACTTTATGCACTAGGGGTCTGGTTACTGTTTGACTCCAGACTCTGGTTAAAGGAAGCACAGGCAGCTGCACTATGTTATTGTCAAATGTGAATCATTCTCTTCATTTCTCATGAAGGTGAAAATCAGGATGAAGGTCGCTACTCTCTCCTTTCTCTTCCCGTTACCACAGTTCTCTGTCAACCTGTCTCTTCTCTCCCCTTCTTCCTCTTCCTTTTTCTTCCTTTGCTACTGCAGAAATGCCAACACCTGCACCTATGCCTCAAGGAACGCCAGCGAGGACTGGGGATCTCATTGTGCAAAAAGTGGGAAATAAAATTCTAATTGAGAAATTGATCAATATTAAATTGAAATGAGTGTGATTGTCAAGACCTGTCTGCCAGTTGACAAGCTGTCAAGACAAAACACACACATATATATGCTTAGATGGCAGTCCAAGTATTTTAGAAATATCTTATTTGGGAGCTAGAGTACAGCTCTTTTATATTCGACTGAATGGCAGAACTCGATGAGAATTCGCTTTTATAGTAATACCACATAAAGAGCAACATGCGAGCTTGTGTGATTTTCACTGTGGGTACAAAGCCAGCATTGTTGAAGTTGACTATTCAATGAAAATTTACCTATATTTATTAATTTCCAGATATGTTAAATAGATATTTTTAATGCTATTGGATATCAGGGTGAGGGGTGTTTAACTGATTTTATGTCTATACCAGGATTAGGGTAAACTCAGCTTCTTATTTTATTTTAACATAGAATCTCAGATTGTTTGGCTGCAGATTTGCCTTCTGTTGGCAGAAGGGCATAAACCGTGTCATCTCACTTTCTCACTGTGTGAAATGTGCATAATAATCTACCTAAAAACCTGTGTTTGGAAAAATTCAATGATAATTTTTAAAGCATTTGGCATAGCATAGAGCTGGTACCCAATAGACACTAGTTTCATTACAACTGTCCATTTGTGAGTTTTACTAGCGTGGCTCAGTGAATTGCTGGTATGGCATGAATGCTCGACAGCCTTAACTTCATTTTTCACAAATGTGCATATTGGGATGAACTCCATTTTATTCAAATAGGCAGAGTAGTGAAGATAGAAGTCAAAAGATGAGGAAGCCAAGTATGGAACCCCCTCCCCAACCTTATCTGCAGGGGATATACTTCAAGACCCCCACTGGATGTCTGAAACTGAGAATATTGCCAAACCCTGTATATACTGCTTTTTCCTACACATACGTAACTAGGGTAAAGTTTAATTTATAAACTCGGCACAATAAGAGATTAATATCAATGACTAACAAGAAAATAGAATAATTTTAACAATATACATTAACAATTCTGTAAATCTGCTGTCTCTCTCTTAAAATATCTGGAATGTTTTCTTTAATATTTTCAGATGGCGGCTGACTGTGGGTAACTGAAACCCCACAAAGCAAAACTGTGGATAAAGGGGGGCTGACTTCTGTAGTGCTTAAGCCTGTAGGCATTACTGCATTGTTGAGTGCACAGATGTATAAAACATGATGCTCAAGATTTTCTGAGTTTACTTTTAGATTCAGGGCTCCTCTAATAATGATCAATATGTAACGAGAAGTTGCTACATGCCAGAAGCTATGGCAAATGCTTCTAATATTCCCAACAATCCTCCAACGTTAGTACCGCTATTGACTTCCCTACTTCTCATTATTTTTAAATCAGAAAAATGGGGGACAGAATAGTGAATCCAAATGCAGATATTCAGAGGAGGAACTGGGGTTTAAATCCAGACATCCTACTATACCTCCCATGGGTTTAACTAGTTAGTGTGACTAATCCATGCTAATATCTCTGAGGAACTGTGTATATGAGCACTGTCATTCTGCTGGGTCTTTGTAATAGTTAATGTTTTTCCAAGGTAGGAGGACTTCTGTGGTCAGCATCCTTTGCAGACTAAATTGAAAAGCTGGCATGGGATTTGGACAAGGAGACCTTTGAGAGAAATGTCACACAACTGTCAAGATAGGAATAAAAGCACTTAAAAAATGTAAGAACAATACACATAGGAATTTAAATAACAATCACATTAATTAAGGACCATGTGGTGAATGACTGTGGCTGAAGTGCTGTTAGTATAATAAAGGTAAGGACTAAAAAGAGTAACTGGGATTGGCTCCAGATAATGATGAAGGAGAACAACACACTCTCCACCAAAAAATAATAGTTGAAATATCAAAAATTCAAGAGATGAGTTAGTCAAATATATTTTTAAGGGGCAATTCTCACTGCCTTCCAAAGACTTATAACTGAATAGGTTATGGTAGTCAGTGCACAATGCACAAGTGAACTTACTCTTCTTGAAGGGAAACTCAGCTGAAAGGAAAATGTTCAAATTTGAAAATAATTTCAGGCTTTTTCCTTGTATGTGCTATTCTCATTCTTCTATCTTCTCTTATCATTAATATTATGACTTTTTGTGTGTGTGTGTGAATATATCCTTTTATGGCAAATAACCTTGAATCCTCATTTGGCGGAAGGCCCATAGAAAATATATTCTATGTATTTCTATTCTATTTTTGTTTTTTACCATCTTTTATTTAGAAAACATTTTTTCTTAGAGAAAAGTTGCAAATGTAGTCCAAATAATTTTTCCCAAACTCTTTGAGCATGAACTGCTGACACAATGCCTCAGTCGATCCTCTCACATGGGTGTTTCTCCACACAGCACAATGCACACATCAAAATTAGGAAGTTCATATTGCTACACCACTGCTACAGCATGTACTGTCTTCAATAAAATATCATCAATTGTTCCAACAACTTTTTTTTTATATAGTGAGAGGAAGTATCAAATCTATGCACTGCCATGAATTCACTTCTATACCGCTCATATTTTTAAAAATATGTTATTGAAATTTTAGAGAGAGGAAGAGTGAAAGAGATAGAAACATTGATGTGAGAGAGAAACATTAATCGGCTGGCTCCTGCATGCCCCCTACGGTGGATTGAGCCCACAACCTGGGCATGTGCCCTGACTGGGAATTGAACCAGGGCCTCTCAGTCCATGCACAACATTCAATGCACTGAGCCACACTGGCTGGGCATTTAAACCACATTGTTCATTCTAAATTTTTCTCTTTTTCCAACAGTGAAAAATAGGAGAGTTTTTTTTTTTTTTTTTATTCCCAGCATATTAATTATTTGGATCACCTCTGTTCCTTCTGCCCATTGTCAGACTTACACACTCTCCCCAAATCTCCAAGTGTTCATCTAGCAAGTGTTCTCTGAAGCTATCTTTTCAGTTTTTATGGAGACTTTATTACATAGTTATGAATGATTAAATTATTGACCATTGGCAATTAATTCAACCTCCATCCCCTCTCCCTTCCCTGGAAACTGTCTCTGTGCGGGGCCACATGTTAATTTAGCATGCAGTTAAATAGTGAAGTGTGCCATTTCTAAGGAGTGAATTGAAAGTTATAATGTCTATAGCTTATATGGATTAGCTTGTTATTCTTGTCACTGCACAGTACATATTTTAGTCCTGTACAAAGAAGATTCTCAAAGTAATAATTAAAGAGATTTATTTTATACTCTTTTTATTATTAAGGGAACAATTTATATCACATAAGCTTAAAAGATTAAAGAATGTTCATACTGACAAACAATCTTAAACCTAACATAGTTCTTTCTTATAACTGAGAGGTGTGGCTTCCTTTCTCTCTCTCAGGTGTATATATTAAGAAGACTCAGCCACATTTCTCTATTTTAAAGGAGAGATGCAATGAAATAAAAGGGGGAAAACATACTGATGGATTTGATTATACTTTTTGTCTTATTTGAAACTCTAGGAAAACATGGGAGGGAAATCATGAAGATAGAAATAAATGCCGTCATAAGAAATTTAGCTGCTCTACCTGATATAAATGCGTATAACAGCTGTGCTTCCCAAACTCTAAGATGGTGAGGATTGTGTAGTTTCTGTTCTGCATAAAAAAGCTAACCCTCCATAGGGATGTGTAGACAGTTGGCTTGATAGCTTATTTCATTCCATTGTCTGAATTTACCAGTTTGTTCAACCGCTGAGGGATGTCTTGATTGATTTTAAGTTTTGGCAATTATGAATAAAGCTTCTATAAACAAACAAATAAACAACAAAAAGAAAATTCTGGACTTTTCAAATGGGAAAGTTATTGGCAAGTAACTCTGAGAGGTACCTAAAATGTATTAGTTTTCTAAGAGGCATTATGTTGTTTCTACATTGTGGCTAAGAACAAGATTGATGTATAATATGAGAATATAAACAAGGTTTATTTGAACGTCTTTCATGATGGGGAAATCCCTTCCATCAAATATTGCTTTAATGCTTACACTTCTGTACTCCCTAAATTATAAGATGCTATTAATCAATTATTGATTAACACAATAATATAATTAATTAATTGTATCATCCCTAATGAAACTGTGACTATTTTTAGGACTTTATAATTGTCAACTCATATTCCTGATCTCTTTAAATTTAAGGTTTTTTGATCCAAATATTGACCCATAAAAATACATTAATACAAATAGAATAGCTTAGAAAATTTTTATTATAAATTGTATATATGCTCTCTTCAGATCAAATTTTATAGAAATCCAGCTTTCAGTAATTTTAAGAGTTAAAATTTGACAACTATTCATTATAGGGTTGGGGGGGCCTCAGATTTGCTTTGAGGTTCCATTACCAAGATAAAAACTAGGTATTTTTAGTGGTCTCCTCTTGTATGGTCTATGAATGTGGAAATTTCAAGTAAGAAGTTGAAATCTTTGAATTCTTTTAAGAAGATGAATTCTCAATCACTGGCCAATAAAAATTCTTCAGAATGGTATAAGTCACAAGGAAATGTAATGAAACACCTAATTTTTGCAAGTTGTAATATTGGCATCACTTTTTATCAATATAATGAAATATTATGTAAAAATGTATTTCAATGAGTTGCATAAATGCCTGAAATTTGAACCCACTGAAAACAAATTTCCAATCTCTGCCCCTAACTTCACTCCCAAAGGTGAACAGTCACTCCCTGTGAAATTAGGTCTATTACCTCTGTCTAATTCAGAAACCTGCAGGTCCCATTCATGGGTATCTCATCATTCACACTGTTGTTTCAAATGATTCAAATGAAAGCATTGACTGAGCATTAACAATATCTAAGTGAAGAGGCAACATTGATTTTCAATCTCAACCTGTGCCTTTAAACCAGTTCAACCAATCAATATAGCAATTAAACAATGGTTTACAGGCCTATTAATAGCAAGAGCTCATGTTGGAGTTCTGTTTGTTTTCCTTTTCAGTTTTCTTCCACTGGTTCCCCATGCTTGCTCTTTAGAATTAAACCAATTTTTATTGACTAACAATTTGATGATCAATATGGTTATCCTGGTGTTGACTCTAAGTTTTTCAGAAATATGTATTTAATCACATTTTGGCTCTTTCTCTTTTGGGATATTCACCTCTCTGAAATTGTACGTCTCTTCTCTATACTCAGAGAAATGTCCTATGGCCAACACTTTATCCAGGCCCACCCTGAGCCCTCCTGAGGAAAATAAAACCTACCGCTTTCTACTCAAATCATCTTCTGGTACTTTCAATACTAAAAAGTAGTCTTACATCAGTAAATCTTCACTTACCATAAGTAAAATCAAAACACTAAAGAAAAATGTTGTATTATAAATGAAAGATTGAGTAACAAAAGTGGGAGTCCATGCAGGCGATCTGAAGATCCTATTGTCTCTTTTCTCTTTGCTCTCCTATGACAACTGATATGTTAGGATTCAACATATTTATTGATTCTAGAGGCAAAGGGAAAATTGTTCTTAAATTATTCAAGCTATGTTTCTGTCCAGAGCTGTGTGAATTAGCATCAACACATGAGTGTTAGGAATTTTTGTTGCCTTGCCACTTTAGGAAATCATGGATTAGAAGGGGCTGGAGAGCCAAAGCTCATGGAGTTCAGCCTTGGCCACATTCGCCTTTCAGAGAAACTAGTCCACTGCAGGTCAGGGCAGATCCAACACGTGCACTTGTGAAGTTCTGAAGTCTTGGCCAGAAATTAATGTGGGACACCTTTGTCAGTATGTTTTTGGTGTGTGGCAATGATTTTCAACCATTTTCATCTCAGGGCACACATAAATTAATTACTAAAATTCTGCAGCACAGTGAAAAATATATTATTTGCAGATCTGATTCATTCATACTGGATGGCTATTGTTGTGTTGGCTGTTGTCATGTTTTTATTTGCAATCTAATGGGAAGAGGCAGTGCCCCTGACTAAATAGTCAGGTACTGCATGTTTTAAAATATCTTGTGGTGCACCAGTTGAAAACCGCTGGTAGAGATTCCTAGAGTTTCTATGAACAGATTAGTATTATTTTTAAGCTTTAATATTTATGTATTATGGGCTTAGTCATTGTACTTCCTGGATTCACTGAACTTTAGAAATTGCCTTTTGATTTTTAGACCCAATGCTTTTATTTCTTGGTTGATTAGTATTCACAGTTTTGTGCGAGATGTGTCTTTTCTTTCCTATTCTCCTTACCAATACCTTCACATAGAGGGAAAATGTGATGAAATTTATATGGCAAGACAGCTATATGCATAGATAAGCACATAGATCAATATAAAGAAAATGGTAAAGAAAATATGCAAACTGTTTAAAGGACTAATGGATAATGGTGTGTGTGTGTGTGTGTGTGTGTGTGTGTGTGTGTGATATATTTGTTAGTTACCTTAAGAAAAAATAATTACATTGTGGGCTGTAGATGTGACCATATGGATGGTCTCAGATATGTCTTTCATTCTAAGGGAACAAGATTTCATTCCTTGTGTCTGTTCTCAAAAAGTTGAAAGTCAGTAAAATCATATTGGAGGCACTTTAGAGATGATTTCATTCATTTCTTTTTGTCAGGGAGCATGATACCAAGGCATCTTCTCTTTATGACCATTCCAGATGTTTCAGATGTCATTATTATCTTCCAATTATGAATCTGTGCAAACCACAAGTGTGGTTTCAGTTCAAGAAATATGATGGGGGAGGGGAGGGGCTATTTATCCAATAAAGTTCTTTGAAGTAGGTATTGAAGTTTCCATATGTATTCCCTCTGAAATCCAAAGCAATGTTATTCACTTAAGGCTAGCATAATAAATAATTACTTTATTACTGCATAGAAATTAATACTTAGTGGGTTTATACCAAACACTGTTCATGAACATTTATTCAATCTTAACAAACTTATGAAGTGAATGTTTTTACTCTCATTTTATTTTTATTTTTTTAAATGTATTTTTGTTGATTTTAGAGAGCGAGAAAGGGAGGAGAGAGAGAGAGAGACAGAGAGAGACAGAGAGAGAGAAACATCCATCAGTTGCCTCCTGCACACCTTCTACTGAGGATGGAGCCTGCAACCCAGGGCATGTGCCCTGACTGAAAATTGAACCCACAACCTCTCATTGCATGGGACGACACTCAACCAACTGAGCCACATGAGCCAGGGACGTTACTCTCATTTTTAAAAAGAGAAAACTGAAGCACACAACCATAACACAGCTTACTCCAGGTCATATTATTGGTAAAAATGAGAGCTCCTCATCAGACAAGGAGGACCTCCAAGAATCTACAGAGTAAGAAGGGAGTTATTACAGGGATTAGACCATTTGCAGTTGTGGAGCTGGTAGAGAAGTCTAAGCAAAGCTGTTGTCATTGCTTCAGGTCATGGGAAGCAAAGCTGAAAGTGAAATGGGAGAAACCAGGAACACCGTGGAATCCAAGAAGACAAACTGAAGCCTGTATCTGGCTCTCTTTCCCAATTTTCTATGAGGTGGAAGAGATGGCACCCTTTTTCATAGGGTTGCACATGTATCTGGCCCAGGATTTGGAGAATTGAAAGAGCAGATCTGATGGTTGTTGAAGAAACTGTGAACTTAGATTCTGCTCTATGACAACATGATGAGCTTGAAAATGCGCTGAATTCAGCATGAGCTGCCCCAGTACTTGACACCTGATGCCAACTTTCCATCTGCCTTCTGCCTTGAAAACCTCAGGCCCGACTTAACCAGGATAATAGTCCTCCCTTAGTGTCCATGAGGGATTTGTTTCAGTACCCTCCAAGGATACCAATGTCCATGGACATTCATGACCCTTAGTCGGCCCTCTATACCCATGGGTTCCGCATCCGTGGATTCGGCAAACAGAAGACCCTTAGAGGAGCAGCCTGAGGAATCAGAGGGCCAACTGTAAAGGGAAGGGAATTTTGGAAATACAACCCCAGACTCTCTAAATGGAAAACAAAGCCATGACAGACACTATTTATTTAGTTTCTTTTGTAGGCGAGGCACTGTGCAACACACCAGATAGATTTTTAGAAGTGTGCATTATATATGGCAAGTATATAATGTCAAGTGTAATTGTCACACATTATATACTACATGAGAATTACATAGCACATAGGTGAAGTGTTATGACATTTTTAACGTAAAAAATGTAAGTAGAATGGATATGTGTTATGAGTTGAATTGTGTCCCCAACATTCACATATTGAAGCTCTCACTTACCAGGACCTCAGAATAAGACTCTATTTGAAGGTGATGCTCTTAAAGCAGTAACTAAGGTTAAATGAGGACATATGGGCAGGCCCTAATTCAATCTGACTGGTGTCCTTACAAGAAGAGGAAATTTGAATGTATCGGACACCAGGGACACATATGAACAGAGGGATGACTACATGAAGAGGCAGCAAGAGTACAGCCATCTGCCAAGTCAAGGAGGGAGACCTCAGGAGAAATCAACTCTGCTAGACTTTGCTCTTGGACTTTCAGCCTCCAGAACTGTGAGAAAATACATTTTTGTGCTATAAATCACCCAATTGGTGGTATTTTGTTATGGCAACTGTAACAAACTAATGCAGTTTGTGTGACCAAATTTACTTGATTACGATGTCCTAGAGTCAAAATCCAAAACCAGAGATGTAATAAATCAGGCACCAATGTTCTTTCTTCTCTAACTACTGTGTCCCTGCGTCAACCGTGAGGTAGGGTCATCCCTCCACAAACACAATGGGAACATCTGTTCCCAACTATGGAATTTTTAAAAAGGAAATTGTATGTTCAAGTATGTGGAACCTCCTATTTTATTTTTAAAGAAGCTTTTTATTTTAGTAAAATTTAACATTTATGAAAAACTTGTGAAATTGCACAGAGTTCCCACATACTTTCCCACTATTACTAACATCTTACATTAGCAAGGTGTCTTTGTCAAGACCAGTGATCCAATATTGGGAGAGCATTTTAAGTCATGATAAATACTGGTTAGGTCTTGTTTGCAGAATTTTCCTAATTTTGGATTTGTTAAATGTTTTGTAATGAGGTTGGTGTAATGTTTTGGGAGGAAGACCGTACAAGTAAAAATTGTCATTTTATTACAGTATATCAAGTACATACTATTAATAGGTTTATATACCTGTTGAGGTTAATCTTGACCACCTGGCTGAGGTATTGTTTGTCAGATTTTTCTACTATAAAGTTAATCTTTTTCTCCCCTTTCCATACTGTAACCTTTAGGAGGAACCCACTATGTGCAGCACATACATGAAAAATGGGAAGTCACACTCCCCACACCTTACCTGATTAAATACAGTATGAATTCCCTTCCTCCCTCCCTTCCTCCCTCCCTCCCTCCTCGCTTCCTCCCTCCCTCCCTTCCTCCTCCCTCGCTTCCTCCCTCCCTCCCTTCTCCCTCCTCCCTCCCTCCCTTCTCCCTCCTCCCTCCCTCCCTCCCTCCTCCCTCCCTTCCTCCCTCCCTCCCTCCCTCCTTTCCTTCCTTCCTCCCTCCCTCCCTCCCTCCCTTCCTTCCTTCCTTCCTTTGTCTTTCTCTCATTTAATCAATATATACTCAGAGTTATTTTATTTTGGGGGTTATAATCCAATAATTTATATTCTTGCTCAGTTTTCTTCTCATGTTTGACCATTGGGAGATCTTGGAGTTGTCTCCTGTTTTCCTTTGACATAAGTATATCTTTTTATTGTTTTTATTAGTTTATTGCACTACATGATACTTCATGTTCTTCTTGCATATTTATACCCAATTCTAGAATTAGCTATTTCTTCAAGGGGCCCTGGTTCTTTTTATTGAGGTGTTAGAAACCAAGATCTAAATAATAAGTGTACTTGCTGCTACTGGGTTGTTTTTGCTTTTAGGCCTCTTTGATAGAGGGAGAACAAATATATGCGAGGGTTCCTGTATATATACAAAGATGTATCTACCTATCTAGACAGATATATATATATACATATACATATACATACATGTACATATATATCTGCTCCTTTTACCCTCTTCTGTACATTTTCAAAGTATGTTTATAATACAGTTATATTATTTTGGTATAATTTGCATTTAATATAGGAAATCCCAACATTCAAAATTTTTAAAAATTTTGATATATTAAGGTTCACTCATTGTTTTGTGACATTCTAATGGTTTTGACAAGTACATTGTACCAAGTGTCCATCATTACAGCATCATAGTTTTACTGCCCTAAAAACAATTTCTTGAGCTTTCCATGTTAAGCTTCCTCTTTCCCTGAGCCCCCAGAAACCACTGATGTGTTATGACTGTATAATTTTGTCTTTTATTTATTTATTTATTATTATTATTTTTAATATTTATTTATTTTTTTGTTACATATATTTTACCTTTTTTACCCCATTGTCACCCCCCTCCCCACCCCCGCCACACCCCGTCCCCGGCTTAGTTGTCCAAGTCCATTGATCATGCATACATGCATATAAGTTCTGTGGTTTATCTTTTCCCACCCCCCCCCCACCCCCTCTTCCGAGGGATGTCAGTCTGTGCCCTATTTCCATGTTTCTGGGTCTACTGTATTCCTCAGACTGTTATGTTCATTATTTACCATATATAAGTGAGATCATGTGGTATTTGTCTTTTTCTGCTTGGCTTCTTTCACTTAGGATAATACTTTCCAGGTCCCTCCATGTCGTCTCAAAGGATAAGAGATCTTTCTTTCTTACCGCTGCATAGTACTCAATTGTGTATAGGTACCACAGCTTTTTTATCCATTCATCTACTGATGGACACTTGGGCTGTTAGCATATCTTAGCTATTGTAAATAGTGCTGCTATGAACATGGGGGTACATATATTCTTCCTGATTGGTGTTTCAGGCTTCTTATATTCCTAGAAGTGGGATCACTGGGTCAAATGGCAGTTCAATTTTTAATTTTTTGAGGTAACACCATATTGTTTTCCATAGTGGCTGCACCAGTCTGCATTCCCACCAGCAGTGTATTAGAGTCCCCTTTTCTCTACACCCTCGCCAACACTTGTTGTTTGATGATTTGTTGATGGCGGCCATTCTGACAGGTGTGAGGTGATACCTCACTGTTGTTTTAATTTGCATCTCTCTGATGATTAGTGATGTTGAGCATTTCTTCATATGTCTCTTGGCCATTTGTATGTCCTGTTCAGCTCCTCTGCCCATTTTTTAATTGGGTTCTTTGTCTTCCTTTTGTTGAGTTGTATGAGCACTCTATATATATTGGAAATTAACCCCTTATCTGATACATCATTGGCAATGATGTTCTCCCATACAATGGGTTGCCTTTCCATTTTGGTGATTGTTTCTTTTGCTGTGCAGAAGCTTTTGAGTTTGATGTAGTCCCATGTGTTCATTTTTTCCTTTGTTTCTGTTGCCTTAGGTGATCAGTGAAAATTCTGCTCCATATGATGTCCGAAATTTTGTTGCCTACATTTTCTTCTACAATTTTTATGGATTCACGGGTCACATTTAAGTCTTTTATTCATTTTGAGTTTATTTTTGTGTATGCTGTAAGTTGATGGTCTAGTTTCATTTTTTTGCATGTAGCTGTCCAATTTTCCCAACACCATTTACTAAAGAGGCTGTCTTTACTCCACTGTATGCTCTTGCCACCTTTGTCAAATATTAATTGAGCGTATTGCCTTGAGTCCATTTCTGGGTTTTCAGTTATGTTCCACTGGTCTATATGCCTGTTCTTGTGCCAGTACCAGGCTGTTTTGGTTACAGTCGCTTTGTAGTATAACCTGATATCTGGTATTGTGATCCCACCTACTTTGTTCTTTTTTTTTTTCAAGATTGCTCTGGCTATTCGGGGTCTTTTTGGTTCCATATGAACGTTTGAAGTATTTGTTCTAGTTCTATGAAATATGTCATTGGTATTTTGATGGGGATTGCATTGATTCTATAGATTGCTTTGGGTAGTATGGACATTTTAATGATGTTAATTCTTCCAATCCATGAACAGGGTATGTGCTTCCACTTTTTTATATCTTCCTCTATTTCTTTTTTCAATGACCTGTAGTTTTCTGCAAAGAGGTCCTTTACTTCTTTGGTTAAGTTTATTCCTAGGTATCTTAATTTTTTTGGCGCGATGGTAAATGGGATTGTTTTTTCAGTTTCTCTTTCTGTGAGTTCATCATTGGTGTACAAGAATGCCGTTGATTTCTTGACGTTAATTTTGTATCCTGCTACTTTGCCAAATTCATTTATTAAGTCTAGTAGATTTTTGATGGAGTCTTTAGGGTTTTCTATGTATAATATCATGTCATCTGCAAATAATGAAAGTTTCACTTCCTCCTTTCCAATTTGGATCCCTTTCATTTTTTCTTTATGTCTGATTGCTGTTGCTAAGACTTCCAGTACAATGTTAAATAAGAGTGGCAAAAGTGGACATACCTGTCTTGTTCCTGTTCTTAATGAAAATGTTTTTAGTTTCTGTCCATTGAGTATGATGTTGGCTATAGGTCTTTCATATATGGCCTTTATTATGTCTAGATATGATCCCTCTATTCCCACACTGCTGAGTGTTTTTATCAGAAATGGATGCTGGATTTTGTCGAATGGTTTTTCAGCATCTATTGATATGATCATGTGGTTTTTATTCTTCATTATTTTTATGTGGTGTATCACATTTATTGATTTGCGAATATTGTACCAGCCTTGCATCCCTGGAATGAATCCCACTTGGTCATGGTGAATAATTTTTTTGATGTATTTCTGGATCCGATTTGCTAATATTTTGTTCAGGATTTTGGCGTCTATGTTCATCAGGGATATTGGCCTGTAGTTTTCTTTCTTCGTAGTGTCTTTTTCTGGTTTTGGAATTAGAATTATGCTGGCCTCATAGAATGTGTTCGGAAGTCTTCCTTCTTCTTGAATTTTTTTAAATAGTTTGAGGAGAATGGGTGTTAGTTCTTTTTTGAATGTTCGGTAAAACTCCCCCGTGAATCAATCTGGGCCTGGGCTTTTGTTTGCTGGGAGAGTCTTGATTACCTCTTCAATTTCCTTAGTTGTTATTGGTCTGTTCAAGTATTCTATCTCTTCCGGGTCCAGTTTTGGGAGTCTGTGTGTTTCTAGAAATTTGTCCATTTCCCTTAGATTGTCGAATTTGTTGCCATATCGTTGTTCATAGTAGTTGATAACTATCTTTTGTATTTCCGTGGTGTTGGTTGTTACTTCTCCTCTTTCTTTTCTGGTTTTGTATATTTTGGTTCTCTCTCTTTGTTTCTTGGTGAGTCTAGCTAAGGGTCCATCAATCTTGTTTATTTTTTCAAAAAACCAGCAATTTGCTTCATTGATTCTTTGAATTGTTTTTTGTTTTGTTTTTTTTTATCTCTATGTCATTTATTTCTGCTCTGATCTTTACTATTTCCTTCCTTCTACTTGCTCTGGGGTTTTCTTTTTGTTTGCTTTCTAATTCTTTAACTTGTGAGGTTAGACAGTCAATTAGAAATTTTTCTTGTTTTTTGAGGTAGGCCTGTAGTTCTATGAACTTCCCTCTCAGAACTGCTTTCGCTGCATCCCATAGATTTTGTGTTGTTTTGTGTTCATTTTCATTGGTTTCCAGGAAGTTTTTAATTTCTTCCTTGATCTCCTCTTTGACCCATTCATCGTTTAATAACATGCTATTTAGCCTCCATGTGTTGAAATGTCTTTGCATGTTCTTGTTGCAATTGATTTCTAGTTTCATGCCATTGTGATCTGAGAAGATGCTTGATATAATTTTAATCTTCTTCAACTTGTAGAGATTTAGTTTGTGTCCTATCATGTGGTCTATCTTTGAAAATGTCCCATGTGCACTTGAGAAGATTGTGTATTCTCTAGTTTTGGGGTGTAATTCTCTGTAGATATCTATTAAATCCATTTGGTCTAGTGATTCATTTAGAGTCTCTGTTTCCTTGCTAATTTTTTGCCTAGAGGATTTATCCAGTGCTGTCAACGGGGTGTTGAAGTCCCCTGCTATGATTGTATTGTTGTCAATTTCTCCTTGGAAGTCCTCCAGAAGATTTTTAATATATTTTGGTGCTCCTATATTGGGTGCATATATGATTATCAAGGTTATAACTTCCTGTTGGATAGATCCTTTCAATATTATGTAGTGGCCTTCTTTGTCTCTAGTTATGGTCTTCATTTTGAAATCTATTTTATCAGATATGAGAATTGTTCCCCCAGCTTTTTTTGCTTTCCATTTGCTTGGAAAATTTTTTTTCCATCCCTTTACTTTCAACCTATGTGAATCTTTTGTTGTGAGGTGTGTCTCTTGTAAACAACATATAAATGAGTCATGCTTTCTTATCCAATCAGCTACTCTGTGTCTTTTTATGGGAGCATTCAATCCATTTACATTTAAGGTGATTATTGATATGTACTTATGTATTGCCATTTTTGTTTAGTGTGGTTCCATTTTTCTTCCCATTTCTCCTGCTAATTACAGCAGTACTTTTAACATTTTTTGCAGTGCTGGTTTGGTGCTAATGTATTCCCTTAGCCCTTTTTTGTCTGGGAAGTTCTTTATTTGACCTTCTATTTTGAATGATAGCCTTGCTGGGTAGAGTAGTCTTGGATTCAGATCCTTGTTTTTCATGACTTTGATTACTCCATGCCATTCCCTCTGGCCTGTAGTGTTTCTTGTGAGAAGTCAGCTGAGAGCCTTATGGGGTTTCCTTTGTAGGTAACCTGTTGCTTATCTCTTGCTGCTTTTACGAATCTCTCTTTGTCTTTAATTTGTGGCATTTTAATTACTATGTGTCTTGGTGTGGGCCTTTTTGGGTTCTTCTTACTTGGGACTCTCTGTGCTTCTTGAACTTGAATGCCTCCTTCCTTCACCAAATTAGGGAAGTTTTCTCTCACTATTTTTTTGAATATATTCTCTAACACTTGCTCATTTTCTTCTTCTTCGGGGACTCCTATGATGCGAATATTATTATGTTTCCAGTTGTCCCACAGTTCTCTTAAGCTGTCTTCCTGTTTTTTAATAGTTTTTTCCTTTTGTTTTTCTGATTGGTTGATTTTATCTACCCTGTCTTCTAATTCACTGATCCAGTCCTCAGCTTCCCCTACTCTGTTTTTTAAACCTTCCAATGTGTTTTTCATTTCTTATATGTCATTTTTTTTATCTCTTCTTGATGGTTTTTAATTTCCAGTTGGCTTATTTTCCTTGTCTCTATGTCCTTACTCATACTGTTCAACTTCCTCAAGATCATGGCTCTGAATTCTAGCTCTGTTAACATGCCTAATTGCTCCACATTGATCTCATCTTCAGTGGAGGTGTCTTGCTCTTTCATTTGGCTTCTCTTTCTGTGTTTCACCATTTTGGCTATCCCTGTGGGCTTTGGAGCCTGTCAAGTTTTCCCTGTGGGTGTTGGTGTTCTGCTGTTGTGGCTCCCTCTCCTATGTTTAGATGAGCGAGGGAGGACCCACGTTGAACACCACTGTCAAGTCAGTTGCCAGCCCAGGAAAGGTAGTTATCCTCTAGCTTTTGCCTGAGGCTAGCAGTCCAGGTTACTTGAAGAGTTTTGGGTTGTCAGTTGATTGAAAAACTCCTTCAGGTGCTAAGCACAAGGGGCTTTCATGAGGGTGGGGCAGATGCTGGTTGTTAATGAGCCTCAATTAGCACTTCAATGGCCCACAGGGTGGGGTTGGACCTCCCAGGGAGGGGCTGCTGCCTCTCCTCAGAGCCCTGGGAAGGAGCAATGTGGCCACTGTCCTGGGTGGCTGGCACTCCGCAAATGCTCTGGGTGCCCTACAAATCCCGAGTGTCCCCACGCAGTTCCAGTCCCGTCTGCCCTCCCTCTGCGGGAGTCCAAGGTAAGTGGCTGTGGCTGTTTTAGCGTCTGTCCCGGCTCTGTGCTCTGGAGCCGCCAGGGAGTGTAACCCGAGGGGGCTGCTCCCAGCTAAGGTCGCTGCCGAGCTGCCAACTGTGGGCTCCCAGCTCCCTCTCATGACTTCGCAAGCCTACCGGGATGGAGTCAGTGTCCCTCGTTATATGGTCCTCGCAAGCTGCTTTTCTGTTGCTTTTTCCCGTCAATTTGTCTGTGTTATAGTTGTAATTCCAGTTTGGTTCTGGGAGATGGTCTGTGTAGCTCCGTTCACTCTGACGCCATTTTTTGATCGCTGTCTTTTATTTTTTACATCCTCACTTGAGGTTATTTTTCCATTGATTTTCTTAGAGAGAGTGGAGAGAGAGAGAGAGAGAGAGAGAGAGAGAGAGAGAAGAAACATTGATTGGTTGCCTCCAACAAGACCCTGACCGGGGCTGGGGATCGAACCTGCAACCCAGGTATGTGCCCTTGACTGGAATAAAATCTGAGACCCTTTGTTCCGCAGGTCAATGCTCTAACCACTGAGAAAACTAGCCAGGGGTATAATTTTGTCTTTTCTAAAAGGTGGAATGGTATAGTCATGTTTTCACCTATTTGGCAGTTCACACCTTTTAGCCACTCAGTAGTATTTCATTGTATAGATTGCCACTGTTTTTAGTTTCATTTAATCCACTTACTTCCTGAAAGATATTTTGATTGCTTTCTGTTTTGTGCAATTATAAATAAAGCTGTTGAAAACATTCATGTACAGGTTTTGGTTTTGAAGTGAGTTTTCTATTCATTTGGAGAAATAGCTAGTGTGCTTCTTCTCTAGTGATTGTCCGCCCTGCTTGCAACATGCATACCAATGTTGCTTCTGTCTGGGACACACAGACCTGTGAGCAAATTTGGTTCCCTTAGGCTCAACCCCAGGTGTTTACCACAAAGACTGAAGTTGTTGAAATAGTACCTTCCCCCCCAAAATATGTAAACTTAGATTCACATCAGGTAGACATTATATCTCTGTAGTATATATTAGAAAAACAACAACAACAAAAAGTACACTTCTCAGAAAGGGAGGAGATGAAGCCATTAATAAAAAGAAAAAAAAAAATTGCGAGATTTGGAGACTTGTTGTTGGATTTCTTAGTCTCTGATTCTAGAAACATGCTGAGTCTCAGATAGTTGTCATTTCTGGCTCCCCTGATCCTTCCCTCTACCCATACATGACAGCTCGAAGAGGGGAGGGGCGTAGTACGTATCTTAAAAACAAAAATTCCTTTAGAAAATTTCTTTTGGATGCTGCAGGTACCTGTAGGAGTTATTCAAAGGAATTTTAGTCTATTAGAAAGGGGATATAAAAGTATCTTTCTCCCTGGCTATGTAAATAGTATATAATGATGATAACTATTCCCATTCAAATTCTGTGCGGTTTCTCCTCATATGGACCCAAGAGAATAGATTATTTCTCTCGTGTCTTTCTTGTGAAAGGTCTTGGCTCCCCACGGCAAGGCATGGCACAGATATTAGTAATATGTAGTGTATGTCTTCATAATGTAATAAGAGTAAAGGAGGAAGTTATGATCCCCCTTTGACTACTGCCCACATAAAATAAATGATCTGAAATGTTCTATTCCTGGAAAAAATAGAACCAGAGTAGGGTCTGGAATACCTCTTCTGCCAAGCTTCTGAAAGGATCATGCATTTTTCTGAACCAGGAGAAAAAGAGAAAAGGAGTCTCTGTTTAGTGTGGAAAAAACCTCTTCACGCAGAGCACAGTGATAATCCTCCAGCCATTTATATTTACAGACATATTGATGGATGTAAGAGAACCCACAGTCTTCTGTGCCTTGTTCTTTTTAAAATTACTGTTAAAGAAAAACCAGATGATCAAGACTGAAAACAAAGGGCAAAATTCATTCCCAATCATGTCTTTATTGTCCTTTCCTGACCTCAACAGAGTCATCTGAAGAAGGATCTTCACCCCAGGATTTCTTTTGTTGTATTACTGTCCCTAAGTAGTTAACAGGGCTGCTGAGACCATCAGGTAACAATGAAGTGACATCAGACACTCCGCAGACATTTATGTTCACAGAACAAGTTACAATGTCAAAGTTAAAGGAGCAGTGAGATGCCTGGATCCACCTTAAGAGCTGCTCTTATGATGTCTCCCAGCTCCAAAAACACTATTTAAGTGCACAGTAAGGGCCTCTTAGGGAGCTATGCACAGGAAAATAAGCCCATGTGATGGGAACCCAGCATCGTCTCCATGGCTTGATTTTGCACTGAGCACATTGGTAAGGTAGATATTTTTTGTGAGCATTGATAGCAAGTCTGGTCCTGTTCAGGCTTTTCTGCATTTTCACCTTTTCTTACCTACCCAGCCCCCCATATATTTTTTTAGGTTATGCATTAACGTGTAACACCCAAACAGTAAAATGCATATAAGAGCACCAGCTCCCACATTGAACAGATTTTTGTAATCAGCACCAAGATAAAAAATCAGAATTGTACCGGCCAGCAAAATTCATTCTTGTGCCTATTTCCCTTCAACATTCCTATAGAGTAACCAACATCCTCACTTCTAAAAGCATAGACTTGTTCACTACTTTCACTTCTGTGTCTTGTTTCCTTCTCTCAATACTCCCAACAAGGATAAAACCAGGTCTACTAGATGTATTAGACATGCTACTGAATCAGTGAATAAATTGATGATTTCATTAATTTATTCTGGTGTTCCTCTTTTTGCTTCCCTTCTTCTCTTTTTTCATCTTTGCTCTGGAAGGTGACTTTAATGTTAGATGTTATTTTGGGCAGCCTTTCATTAGACACCTAGCTCAAGGCAGCTAAGTGGGGACTCCCATGTCCAGGCCAAGGTTGCATTTCAAGCCTGACACCAGGACCATCTCTTAGTTCTATCGCCGATGGTTGATTGCACCAGGGGAACATCAAAAAGGTCCATAATCCGCCTCACATAAATTTTATTTATTTTTCCAACAGGAATGAGGTCTCATCTGAATCTCAATGGAGTAAGAATCCAATTCTGAGGTTTCATGGCTGCTGGTGGCATTCAAAACCTCGAGGGTCTCAGTTTCTTTGGTCTGCTGGGTGGCCACCCTCCACCCCTTGCTGCACGGCCTTTTTATATAGCAGCTCAGAACAGGACCAGCAAGAGTGAGTCTCTGGCACAACAGATATTACAATCTCATGTGATATAATTATGTCTACACAAGCACAGACCACCTGTTACCTTTCTGTGTTTTGTGGGTTAGAAACAAGTCACTGGTCCCGTATCACTAATCTTCTCCTCTCAGGCTCCACAGTAGCACAATAGATTATTTCCAAAACATGGTTCGAACCTGGCATCCCCTTGCCATGCGCCTGATTGCCTTTTCATTGCTCTTAGAAATAAATGCAAGTGGACTCGAATCATTTTATAATTAATAAAGATCACCTTTTTCTTCTCTCTGTCTTCTCTCATCATCCTAATCCAAGAAACTATTATATTTTACTTGGACCCCTCCCTACCCTCCATACTGGTCATCTACATTCACTAGTGGAAACATGCTAACGCATTCTCCGACTGCATCCCCTGTTCTAATGCTTCTCTAGTCATGACATGTTTTTATAAACAGAGCTTCAGGTTTCTCCATTGCTTTTTAGATATAGTTAAAACTTGATAACCTGGCTGACAATGCTCTGCACAATTTAACCACACCAACACCCCCGTGTTCCCAAGCTGTATACTCTGCCTCGCATACCTGCTTTCGTTCCTGGTACCCGAAGGCCTCACAGTCTCAATCTGTCCCATTGATTTTGCCAAGAAGGTTCTAACTCCTATTCATCCTTCCTGCCTCAGATTATCATCACTTCCTCCAAGTCTGTTAAAGATTTCATCTTGCTCTGCCTTTTCCTTTATACAAATTTTAATTGATCAGTTAATTACTTGTGTAGTTATCAACGGTTGGCTGTAAGCTCCCTGAAGGTGGAGCCTGTGCTTGCTTATTCCTTGTTTCTCAGTGCTTGTCATCAAGCTGAACACGGAGCAGGAATCTCAGATAATATGTATGAAACAAACAAACAAATTAAGTAAGGTAGGCCTAAAATAATAAGCAATGTTCTCTTTAAAGATTTAAATTGCAATTAGGGAAACACGCAAAGAGCCTAGGTGTGTAAAGTGTTGCTTGCTCATGATGTGTGGTCCTCCCCAGTTCAGAGGGAGAAACTGAGAGAGGTTCAGCAATGACCAGGGCACAAAACAGTTTGCAGAAGGCTAACAAGTAGCTGGTGCACTGATAGCATTCAAGAAATCTAGTGGGGAAGTAACCTCGCTGTCTGATAGAGACAGGAGGCATTTTGGTGCTGAAATGTTACACTGTATTGCTTCTCACAGTGACAAGGCAGCTGATCCTAAAATGTGACAAAGAGGAAAATTCTTTTAGATGATACTGTGTCTTCAGTCTTCCTACATGAGTCATACTGATGTAGAAATGAAGAAAGAGCTCTGTGTTGAAGTGAGATGATATTCATGCCTCCCTTGTTTGCTTTTCTTTCCATACTCAAGTTTCTCATTCCTGTTGAAAAGAAATCCATCTTACACCATAACATTCATTTTTCTTTTGATGATTCAATACAAATTAAGTTGATTATTATCAGCTTTTAATTTTTGGTCACTAGAGATAAGAACATAGTGGGAAGCCAGGGAATAACAATTTAGCAGTCTATGTTCGAGGAAACTCATTTGTGTGGGATTTGGATGATGAAATATGAAACTCACTATATGTCTTTTATTTTTCGCAGCTTTAGAAACTTAGGCAGGACATGGGGATGAATACATTATTCTTATTTAGATGTAAGGGATCAAAATCTTCAGGCAGTAATTTAGACAGCATGGTATAAAATAGGATTTAATGCATAGCATGAGATGCTAAATAGATACTCCTCTGGGCAGCAGAGATCATGTGGATTCTGGACAGTGTGGAGGCCACTCATTAAACATGCAATATGGGATATGCTGTTTCTCTTCTCTGCACATCCAATTTATTTTTTAAATTATATTCTTTTATTGTTATTTGGGGAACTTATGAACATGCATGAGTGACACTTAAGAGACATTCAATAACTGATAAGTAAGAAATAATGTCCTGCAAAATACAATATGTGCTTAGTAACAAAAATATCTGGCTTGACTTATACTCTCTGTACCCTGAAATATAAATTATGTCCTAAAGAGAAGTTTCTTTTCTGCCTGATGCAGTCTTCTCTCCACACATACACACACAGGGAAATATGCACAAATTCTAAAAAGTCTTCATAGAAACACGAGTGGTCATTAATTTTATATTATCTTAGCAATAAAATGCAGGTGAGAAATTACTTATATTGGGGCTCTTGTTCAAGGCACTCGCGTTCCAAAGGACTGAGTTTCAGCAAATGTTCAGGAAGCCTCCATTTTTTTTAAAATTTAATTTCTCTCTCTCTCTCTCTCTCTCTCTCTCTCTCTCTTTCTTTCTTTCGAGAGAGAGGAAGGGAGAGAAAGATAGAAACATTGATGCGAGAGAGAAACATCAACCAGCTGCCTCCTGCACACCCCCTACTGGGGATTGAGCCACAACCTGGGCATGTACCCTGACCAGTAATCGAATCAAGACCTCTCAGTCCATGGGAGGATGCTCAATCCACACCAGTTGGACTCTTTTTTTTCTTTATTGTTGAAAGTATTACAGATGGCCCCTCCTTTTCTCCCATAGACCTTCTCCTCCATGCTCCCTCCCACTCCCTCTTTCTCTCCCCAGACCAGTGTCCCTATCCATTGGTGATGCATATATGAATCTAAGTTTTTTGGTTTATCTCTTCCCAACCCCCACCCCCACCCCTCTTCCCTCTGAGGTCTGCCAGTCTGTTCCCTACTTCTATACCTTTGGATCTACTTTGAGTGACAGCTTATTTTGTTCATGATATTCCAGGAAGCCTCCATTTCAATAATTCCACATTACCCCCATTGACTTCTTTTTCTTTATGAGTTTGTCAGTTCCAACCATAATATGCAGCCTTGGGTAGTTTTGTTCTAAGATGATGAAATTATTTCTTTATGGTGGTGTTTAAAGTAATTGTGTTTGACTTCAATGGGTTTTAGAAATGTAGTAAAAGGTGTCTAAAAAGAGACATGATGCTGGTAACAGACAGAGGTTTAGATATAAGGGATGTGTAGATACAGTCATTACAGTGATCGGTGTGGATTTCTTGCTGTCTGAGATTTGCACGCCATAAAACAGTGTATATTTGTTATCCCAATAGTTCTTCATGATATTGCAGTCAAGTGGGTCAAGTCAATAAGTAAAGTAGGCTCAGAGATTTAGTGACTCGCACTATGTTCGTCTGTTCCAGCTCTTCTTCTCCTAAGCCCCACATATACTGATCCCCATGCCAAATGTGCTTTCCATGTGTTTCCCACCAAATCTAGGATACCGCTTGGATCGGAAATAAGGGAAACGGGACAAACGGACACCGGTGGAAAGTTAAGGTTAACTTGTTCTTGGTGGTTGATCAGTAGATATTCATTTAATGAAGAAAAAGAGAGCATCCTTACTGTGAGATTGCATGTGTAGGGGAATTCTCCTATGATGAACCTCGCATAGTCTCACTTCTTCTGCCGTCACCTGCACAAGCATTTAGAAAGAAACGAGCTAAGCCCAAGCAGGCAGAGGCCACTTCCCTGATCATGGATTGAAGCATGTGTAGACCTAGTTTTGAAGGTTATTTGAAAATTGCCATGCAAGCAAAATGTCCAGGATTTTTGGTATTTAGTTGTTCCAATGCCCTAAAGCCTGTGGGTGCCTTGTGGAAAGAATGGAGAAGGTGGGAGCTGACATCAGAAAGCTGAGGTCTTCCCATCTAACATGGGAGCTAGGGAAACAGTAGTGTTCAACTGTTAAGGGGTTTGTGAAATTTTGTGCCTGGAAATCTAGGCTTATGTAAATTCTGTTTTTAATCCTCACCTGAGGATATTTTTTAATTTATTTTCATATAGAGTGGGAGGGAGAGAGGAGAGAAAGGAAGAGAGAGAGAGAAACATCAACGTGAGAGGGACACATTGACTAGTTGTCTCCTGCATGACCCCGACCAGAGCCAGGGATGAACTGCAACCAAGTTATGTGCCCTTGACCAGAATCAAACCCGCGTTTCATTGGTCTGCGGGCTGATGCTCTAACCACTGAGACAAACCGGCCAGGGCTTATGTAAATTCTTGTACAAAATATCACAATGTAATTTTAATGACTGTTCTTAGATATGTTACAATATATTAATTTTGGGGGAAGGGGAACGTAATTAGTATAAAAACTATCCTCTATTTCTTAATTACCATCCTGAAAACGAAACAAAAAAACCTAGCTATTCTGGTCATGACACCCTGCCATTAGGCAGTAAGATACCATAATTAATGGACATTAGGGGAAAATAGGAAGATTTAGTAGTTATATCTTTCTTGACACTAAACTAAAAATGTAACATATATTAAAAGGTTACAAAGCATGCTTAGATGTATTCCCAGCATCCCTAGCATCGGTACTTTCTGTTCAGCCTTCCAATATAAAGAAGTTAGAGGAGTTTTTCAGTCTACTTTCCCATAAAATTAGAAAGTTCATAATTGTCTTACCTTCCTCAGAAGGTTGTAAAGTTATAAAAAGAAGCTCAAGCATTATATAAGCATTAAAGGGGTGGCTTCTTTTTCAGGTGGCAGGTAGCTCCTTGGTCTGGTGCAGCAGCACAGTGGTTCCCAAATTAGAACATGCACCAGAGGTGCTGAAGGACTGCTTAAGATACAGTTCTCAGCCCCCAGCCGCCCGCCCCCCACCCAGAATTCAAGACTCAGTAGGGCCGGGTGCAGCCAAGAACTGACTGGTGGTGGAGTTCCCTGGAGGAGGTTGGTTCTGCTGGTCTGGAGACCACCCTCTGAGAACCACTTGCTTTACTGAGTAGCTGTGATGTGTTGTTTCTCTCCTTGGGGTCCCGGTGGTATGCCAACAGGCTCTGAAAACAAAATAAGAGAGGTGTGATACATCTGTCAGGGGTGTTACCAGAACATTTGTAAAACTATTTCACATTTGAAAAAATAACATGGATAGGTATTAAGGAATGAAGTGCAAAAAACCCACAAAACTGCATGATATATTCTGGGGGAAAAAAGACAATATAAGAGTTGTTTCAAGTTTATAATTGTCTGCTTCCCCCTGTGAAAAGTGGCCCCTCACATGACTGTGGAACTCACTAGAGCATTTTAGACATGTCCACCCAAATATTCTAAAATGACGGGCTGCACTTGAGTCCCTGTTTCTAGCTCAGGCCTGGTGAGGACAGGGGCCCAGCCATCTGTTCTTTTTTTTTATCCTCACCTGAGGACATTTTTTTGATATTTTGTTCAGATAGAGTAGGAGGGAGAGAGAGAGAGAGAGAGAGAGAGAGAGAGAGAGAGAGAGAGAGAGAGAGAGAGAGAAACATCAACATGAAAGGGACAGATTAAGTGGTTACCACCCATATGACCCAACCAGGGCTGGGGACAAACTGAGGTATGTGCCCTTAGTGGGAACCGAACCTGGGTCTCTACAGACTGCAGGCTGATGCTCTAACCGCTGCGCCAAACCGGCCAGGGCCCAGCCATCTGTTCTAACCTCTCAGTGTCTGGTGCCACGTGAGGAGCCATGACAACCACATCACTGGGCTTGGTGAGATGTTTCTCCAAGCTGGGCTTCTCGCATTGATTTGAGACAACATTTGGAAGTATTTGCCAGATGTAGTGAATGTAGTGAGGGCTTACACAACTATTTAATCACAGTGAGAAGACTGAAAAAGACAAGGTGACATAGACCATTCTATCTGAAGTCCTTCGTGTGGGGGATCTGGGAATTTCACGTTGAACCATCTCTCAGGATGATGCTTCTTTAATTGGCCTGTGTGGGTCACAATTCAGAAAACTCCACTGCAGAGGTTTTCATTCCTTTTAGGGACAACGCCAGCATGGAGGATATGCTAGCAAATAGAGGTAAGGGCTAAACAGAACCTATCTCAGGCTTGTTTATGTGAATTAAGAGTCCACTAAATACTGGTACTTGTCTAAACAGCTAATCTTATCATTATTTATCTAATATTAATAACCATAGTCATCCTTTCTTTCCATTAGTAAAAATGCAGATGCGTCGTAAACAACTATCTAATTAGAGAATTAAAAGTATTCTCATCCCTTGGTACACTGGTTTAAATATGTCCAAAGTGGACTTTAAGTTGCTATCTTCCTCACTCTCCAGGCCCTCTTGGGCGCTTTACAGGGCCTGACCACCAATCTGCCCTGAACTGTCCTCTCGAACTCGGGTGCTAACTTACTGCGCAGCACTTCTGTGCACAGTCCTGAGAGCCCAGGCTTCTCATTCTGGCTTCTCAGGTGTCTCCTTGAGTTGTCTGCTGAAAAGAAGGGTGTTTCTCACAGCGAGTATGCATTACTCGGGTAATTAGGAGCTTGAAGTAACTTTTGAATGGTGAAAGCACTCCTTTCTCTTCCTAACTCACAAACACAATTCTTTCATGGGCCAGTGTGTTATGGATTTCTTGTCCCCTCCTCTGAGATTCTGATTTGGTTTCCATAAGGCAGGACCTAGGGATGTATCTGCCTTTAAAAAAAATTTTTTTTCCTTTGTTGGTTTTAGAGAGAGAGGACGGGAGAGGGAGAGAGATAGAAATATCCATGAGGAAGACCATTGATTGGCTGCCTCCTGCATGCCCCCACTGTGTATCGGGCCCACAGCCCTGACCTGTGCCGGGGATTCTGGTCTGTTCTAGGGATCCTTCACCCAGAGCACAGTTCTCAAACTGGACACACTTCTCCATTTTCTGACATCTTGTATTTTGTTTGATAGTTTCAAAGTATATCCAGGAAGAGTCTTCACATTCTGATTCTCAGTTAGCTGCTGATTTTGGCGTCTTTAAGTCACACAAGATCACTGTAGCACAGTACATATTACATGGTACACAGCAGACAGCCTGGCACAGCCCTGCATCATGCATTTGCTGTTGATCAGAACCGGCTTCTGATCACAGGCCCTACACCCATTGGTTGTGGGAATCTAGGCTAGAGACCTAAGTGTTGTTGTTGCTTTGGCAGTCAAAATATTCTCTCTGGTATGATTTTTTTATTTTGTGCATTCTATTTTATCTCAAGATTTTTTTATAACCACTTAAATATTTATCAGTATTATAACTACTACTAATAATATTCTAAATGTTCTTAAATATTTTTTTGTTTTATCAGAAGGTAGCAAAAATAATTCTTGCTCATATTTTTAATTCTTCCTTTAAAGTAACTTCCAAATGATGAAATGACTAAGTCAAATATCTATCTATCTATCATCTATCTGTCTATCATCTGTTCGTTTCTCTGGCTGTACTATCAGCATGCTTACTATGTGTTTAAGCTACAAATATCCACATGGAAAACATCTGCTATTAAGTTGATGGAGGGATTATGCAAACATAGATGCTGAATAGACACAGACAAGAGTGTGGTGATAGCCAGAGGGGAAGGGGGTTGAGAGGAGGTGGAGGTGGGCAAAGTAGGGACAACAGGAACTGAAAGAGACTTTACCTTGGGCGAGTACAAGATGCAGTGTGCAGATGATGTTTTATTGAATTATATACTTGAAATCTGTGTGGTTTTGTTAACTAATGGCACCCTAATAACTCAATTAAAAATAAGAATGAGTAAAATATAATAAAAATATGTATTGGATACCTATTTATTGCTATAAGATTTTAGGCTCTGAAAGTGATCTAAATCTAATTTTGGGGGGGTTATGTGAGATCTAAATGAGATAGTTATATCAAGTAAATACTTGGACCATAAACACACTGTTTCCTCTATATTTGATGGTATTGATCAGTATTTAACTAAAAGGAAAGACTGATATTTGAAGTAAAGCAAGAAAATTAACAATGGATTAAAAACTTGGAAGTTAGAATGGTATGGGACTCAAGAAATTTGTAAATTTTTCCCTTCATGCTTTTGCTCTGAAGGAGCATCATGTGTGAAGTTTGTATTTAATGATCATCCTGACCCCTAATTATTTCTTCGGAAACCTGGAGAGCTAGTAAAGGTAACTTCACTTCCAGTGTGAAGTATTGTTTTGGAAACATTTCTCTGGGGAATTTAAAAAACAAGAAAAGCCCAGATTCCACTGTTTTTGTTGTTGTTGTTGTTGTTTTAATGTGTGCTTTTTTAAAATATATCCTCATTTCACACATTTATACTCAAACATGTACAGAATACTTGTTGCCACATTTTTCTTTCTGCCTGGAGAACATCTGTAAAGATATTAATTGTGCTTCAGTTATAAATGGATTGCCAAAAGGGACTGAGCGGGCTGTGTGTCTCATCAGCGGGCCCTGTCTGGTATGAATAATGAGACAGGAACTTGGTAAATTGGAAATTTGTGATAAAAACAAGATGTGATATTATGAAGTCCCACCAGTTTCTTCTTCTGGATACATTGCTTTTTAAGGCATTCTGCAAGACTGCTAAATCAATGATTGTCTGTTACAAAATGTTAGTTAAAAGGGTTCTATTACTAGGGTCAACTACAAATTAGCCCAAAGGGTAAACAAAAAGATAGTACAAATGATAAAAGGGAAAACCTCAGAGATGCTATAAATTATAGCTGAAAAGGCACAATTATTGGAAAATGTATGGAGTCTTTTCACCTATTTCACCTAAGATTCTTAAATATGGTAACTAGGAAGAACTGGAAATTAGAGAAGTAACTGAATTGAGTGAGGTACTTTATCACTTCACTTATTTTTAAAACAAAGTTGGTAGTTTATTTATCTCCCCAATTTCTCTGTGTCTTTCAAATCTGCTAATTTCCACTTTTATCTTTTGTTGGCACCTAACAAAGTCACTCTTTCCCAGCATGGCATCATGATTAAAATTTAAGCAAATCTAAGAAAAATATCAATATCATCAAATGTGTTGTACAAATAAATGGATGAGTTGTTTTCTAAAGGAAACCCAGTTTTAGAAGAGGGCTTACTTTAATCACCACTTGGGGATGGAATACAAAAAAACTTCACACATCTACACACAGACACATATATTATTCATTTCTTATGGCAAAGTCAATACTTTGAAAATCATAGACTATCTTTGAACTTGAGCTACTTATCATGTCCCGTCATCAGGAAAGATTTTATTTACTTTCCTTTAACCTTCCCTGAACTTCCCCCAGCAGGACTTGGAGCTGTATCCTCTGTGCACACCCCACCCCTCAGACATGTCTGAGCTATAGCCTATGCAGTGACATTTCTTTCCATGCCTCTCCCGAAGGCCAGGAAGGACCCATGCTTATTTTTAATATCCCAAGGGCAACCACAGTATGAAGGTGTACAGCAATTGATAAACATCTACAGAATAAGCAAAAGAAATAAGGAAGGGAAGACACCCCTCCAGACAGGACATACAAATGGCCAAGAGACATGAAAAAATGCTCAACATCACTAATCATCAGAGAGATGCAAATTAAAACAACAATGAGGTATCACCTCACACCTATCAGAATGGCTGCCATCAACAAATCATCAAACAACAAGTGTTGGCGAGGGTGTGGAGAAAAGGGGACTCTAGTACACTGCTGGTGGGAATGCAGACTGGTGCAGCCACTATGGAAAACAATATGATGTTACCTCAAAAAATTAAAAACTGAACTGCCATCTGACCCAGTGATCCCATTTCTAGGAATATATCCTAAAAATTCTGAAACACCAATCAGAAAGAATATATGTACCCCTATGTTCATAGTAGAACTATTTACAATTGCTAAGATCTAGAAACAACCCAAATATCCATCAATAGATGAGTGGATAAAGAAGCTATGGTACATTTATACCATGGAATACTATGCAGCTGTAAGAAATAAAAATCTCTTACCCTTGAGACGATGTGAAGGACCTGGAGAGTATTATGCTAAGCAAAATAAGCCAGTCAGAGAAAGACAAGTATCACATAATCTCACTTATTCGTGAAATATAAAGAAAAATATAAGCTGATGAATAAAATAGACCCAGAGACATGGAAGTAGGGTACAGACTGACAAACCTCAGAGGAGGGGTGGGGGAGGGAGAGATAAACCAAAGAACTTATGTATATAAGCATAACCAATGGACATAGACAACAATACTTGGGGGGTGGGGAGTGGGACTGGGAGGAGGGTGTCAACGGGGGAAAAAGGAGAAACATGTGTAACAAAAATTATTTAATTAAAAAAAAGAAAGAAACTAAGGGAAAGTAAACAGAAAGAAAGATACAAACAGGGTGAAAGAATAAGATGAAGAGATGAAATATTAGTTTTCCTGCTAATATTTCATTAAACAACTTACAGGTATGGCCCACTTCAGTTAGTAAGTACATTTTCAGTGCTAAAGCATAATCAGAGTCCAATCCTCTCTATCTCATCCTGTCTCCCTCTTCTTTCCTCTTTTTATCCTTCTAATATGAAAAACAAAAGAAAGCCCTTAAGATGCTGGCAGATCCTGAATCACTTTTTGTAAATCCAATGCCAAGTCTTTCAGGTTTTCCTTTGTCTTTGCCAAGATTTTAATGAGGCAGGTAGAGTTCCCAATACATCTTTTCCAACTCTCTCCAGGCAAACAGGTATCAGGGTCTCCCTTGTTCTTCCCGTGTTTTCATTTTTATGCTACGCTCTGCTTGTTTAGTATGACCACACTGCACATCTTCAGTACAACTAGAGGTGTCCTTTCCTTTCATGCATCTTTTAAAATGATCTGGGGGAAGGAAAACAGGCTCTTAACTGGCTTCCAGGAATTCCTATATCCAGGAATGAGCTGAGCACACCAGAGGTACAAAGGAAGGATAGGATTAGGAATTGATGTGAATTAATCTAATCTCAAATCAAATTATTAATTTTCTTTGAGGTGGGGTCTATTTACCAGGGCACTTTTTTTTGCTTTTTTGTTTTTGTTAATTCTCACCTGAGGATATTTTTTCATTGATTTTTGAAAGAGTGGGAGAGAAAGAGGGAGAAAGGGAGAGGGAGAGAGGGAGAGAGAGAGAGAGAGAAAGAGAGACAGAGAGACAGAGAGAGAGAGACAGAGACATCAATGTGAGAGTGACACATCAACTGGTTGCCTCCCACACCACCACAACCAGGGCCAGGGATTGAACCTGCAACCCAAGTACATGCCGTTGATCAGGAATCAGACCCAAGACCCTTTGTTCTAAGGGTTGACACTCTAACCACTAAGCCAAACCGACCAGGGCCCAGGACAAATTTTCTAATAATACCCCTCATGTCATTGGTTATTTGTAAAGATTATATGTGTGAAGTTCTTAGCTGTATCGTTAGGTTTCAGATGTATTGGTATCCTTGACCAGTTATCATTAGGTTTGAGGGAAAATGAAACTAAGTTAAAGTAGTACTAATTATATGTCTTACTGCATTTATTTAGCTTCTTTGAATCTGTTTCCCACCTAGAAATAGAGACAGTATTAGCTTAAAAAGCATATTTGGAGTGTGAGACTAGAGTAAGGGACGATGAAGAACCTACATATTGTGTAGCATACAGTCGGAGATAATTAATGATAACACTGCCTTCTTTCACCTAGAATTTGGAATTACGACCAGGTGATATTTCTCTAATTCTTTCTATTCAAAGTTACTGCTTTTATAAGAAGTAGAATTTATTTTAATGTACACTGATATCAGAATACAAATACTATATGTCTCTTCCTTTTTAACAGTGGTGATTGCAGGGGGAGGGGGATGGTGGTGGAGGTGGAAAAGGACATAAGGGAGATAAAAGGTGATGGAAAAATTAAAAAAAAAAAAGCTGTAGAAACACCTGGGGTCAAACCACAGAATCATGAGAAATAATAAATGAACTATTATTGTTTAAAAAATAAAATAAAAATAGAATAGAAGAAGTGTTGGCTTTGGGTCTAATGGAATTGGATGTGAATGCTAGCTTATTAAATTATAATCTGAATTCTGGTAATAAGAGATGGTGAGACCCTGTGTCTTGGTCACTTTGGGTTGTTATAAAAAATTATCATAGACCGGGTGGCTTAAATAACAAATATTTATTTCTCACAATTCTGGAGGCTGGCAAGTCCAAGACCTGATGGTGTCTGGTGAGAACTGCTTTCTGTCTTGCAGATGGCATTTCGCTGTGTCCTCACACAGTAGGGCGGGGGGGGGAGGAGAGAGAGAGGGAGAGAGAGAGAGAGAGAGAGAGAGAGAGAGAGAGAACTCTCTTTTTTCTCTACTTATGAGGGTACTCATACCACTATGAAGGCTCCACCCTCATGACCTAACTTCCCCCAAAGGTCCCATCTCCTAATACTATTTTAATGGGGGTTAGAATTTCCACATACGAATGGGGGGAACACAAAAATGCAGCCCATAGTACCCTGTTTGTGATTTTTTTTTTTTCATAGGAATTAAGGAGCTTCCCTATGTAATGTTAGCAGACCATCTAGCAAGGAGTAGTACAAGTTCAAGAAATGCTATCTTCATTTATTTTTTCCAATAGAATTTCTTTAAGCACATTTTAGCAAGATAGGCAGAAAGTCCTTATTTTTGTGGATCATCAGAAAGTCTAGAGGGATTTACTCATAACAGGAAAAGATCTACCAGACTTCAAGCCCTATCATTGGGGAAGGAGAGTTTAGCGGCCCACACTCCCCTTCTTCATTGACCATTGCTGCTGCCCTCACCATGGGTGATTTGCTTAATGCTCCTGTGGCATCTCCCACTGATGCTCTCTGTCAGACTTGTGCCCGCCCTGCATGGGAGGTAGCATTCAGGCTATCATTCACTCTATGATAAGCTTGTCTTTGACACCCAATTTTCAGGCTTGAGCTTCTCAGGTTAACCTTCATGAATGTGACTGCATCCTTGATGCAGGACTGTGAACCCTGAACAAGTTCTAATCTGTTGCCCATGAAACTTACTATCTTTGCCCTTTTTCTTAGTACCTACAAGGGATTTTATACCTGTTAAAGATACTTTCCACCTCCTAAGCCCTTTCCCTCCCCAAATAAAGTCTTCAATCCCTCATTTCTTCTACAGGAAATTTTCGTGAACTCATATAAGGGTTTGATATCATACTAGCTTTTGTTTACAGCTATAAAAGGAGACCCATTTTTAGGAACACAAAATCATGACTACCCTCTTAAGAGGAGGAAACAGTCCTACAGTTTCATGTCTAATTATTTAAATTATAAAAATAAGACAGAACAATAGAAGCAAAACATAATTTAAAATATCAATGGAACAACTTTTCGTATTAATTTCTTAATGTGTCTGCCTAGAGAAAATAACTATTTATTCACTTACTTATCAAATATTTTTATGCAGGGTACCTTCTGAGAGGGAAGAGAGTGATACAAAAACATAGGGCCTCATTCTGTGCACTTGAAGATGTAAAATTCAGAGCCGGTATAGTGTTTGTACAGTGGTTAAAAAGACCGTTTTGGGAACCTTTGAAACTGGTTTTAATACAGGCTTTATTCCTTTCTACTTGACTGGAGATAATCATAACAGATGCTCAAAGGCTTGTTGCAAAGATTAAATGATGAAATATTTTATTGCAGACATTATTCTTAGCACTTATACCACTAGGGTCATGTGGGGCTATGCTTATGATGTGAAAAAAAGAGATGAAGCATTAAGGAGGAATGGGTTAGTTCTGGAGAGGAGGGCTAGGTGAGAAAGTCAAGCGATAAGAAAGAATATTGTTTTCATAAAACCTTCCCCCTACAAGGGAAAAATTTGTATGCACTGCAATTTATATAGAAAGTAAAAGGTGCCCCAGAGACAGTCAAATGAAGTATTTTTAGAGTTCAGAAGAGAGAATGATTTAGTTTAGGAGCAACTACATCTTAATCTGGATCTGAAAAGCCAGAGGCATGGGTTGGGCAAGTGTAGGAATGAACTTGCTTGAACAAGTGTGTGGGTAATAGAAACAGTCGGGGAGATTCGTGGACTCGGGATTGGTGGAAAGAGCTGCTTAAAGTCTGTTTCTAACTTGCCATTTTCCTTAGATAAGTTCCAGACTGATTAAGCTCTTTTTTGGGGATTCTTCTGATTTGCAACTCCACCTCTGAACTTTGACTCAAGAGCACCCTTTTTCTTAACTTTAATCAAAATATCTTCAGCTAATCTTAAATCCAATTTCATCTCCAAAACCTTGCTTTAGCAGTTTCACCACCCCCATGTTATCCAGCATGTTTCTTCCACCTCTCGTACTTATCAGTCACATTGTTAGTTAATTGTTTAACTTGATGCCTTCCTGCTAGTCTGACCTTCAGGAAAGCACGAATTATCTAACTAGGAAGTTTCTTAGGGGCCTCAAAGAAGACTTGACACATAGCAGCAGCTCATTAGAAATATATTGAAGCCCTGGCCAGTTTGGCTCAGTGGTCAGAGCGTCGGCCCACGGACCAATGAGTCACAAGTTCGATTCTGGTCATGGGCACATACCTCGGTTGTGGTTTGTCCCTGGCCCTGGTCGGGGTCGTGCGCAAGGCAACCAGTCGATGTGTCTCTCTCACGTCGATGTTTTTTTTTTATTTTCTCTTTCTTTCTCTCTCCTTCCCACTCTGTCTGAAAATAAATGGAAAAATGTCTTTGGTTGAGAATTAAAAAAAAAAAAAGAAAAGAAAAAATATTTAAAAAAAAAATGTATGGAAGTCATGAAGGGCCCAAATAGGAGACAAGCCCAACTCACTTCTGCTTTAGCAGGATGGTGTGCTTCGGATGAGTTAGTGAATACTCTTTTTAAAAATCTTGAAACCATAGCTCTGTGATGATTGCCCAGCTAACCCTGTTGTATCTAGGATTTCCCTTTCCAGTAGCCCAATGGCTCAGTGGCTTTTACTTTCCCAGGCTTGTAGTTTGGTAGGAGAGTTACTTGTCTTGTCTTTCACATTCAGGGGGAAAAAAAGCAACTGTGTGAGGTGATGGATATGTTAACTAATTTGATTGTGGTAATTATTTTACAATGTATAACTACATCAAATCATCACGTTATACACAATTTAAATATAGTACTTTTTTTTTTTTTGTCAGTTATACCTTTAAAAAGCTGGAGGAGGAGAAAGAAGGATGACCACAGCCACACTATTGCCAGTTTTAAAAGTCTGATTTGCCCTGGCCGGCCTGGCTCAGTGGTTAGCGCGTCAGCCTGCAGACTGAAGAGGCCCGGGTTTGGTTCCCGCTAGGGGCACATACCTAGCTTTAACTAGATAATTAAGCTTATTCTAAAAGAATAAAAAATATAAACAGGTTTTTTCATCTTAGCCTCAAATTCATACTTTATCAAATGTAGGTGAAGTGGTGTGACCAAGACAGCCAGGCTGTGGCTCACACAGCGCCCTCACCCAGAGTCACTGATTGTGTGCTGCCCTCTCGAAGCTTCAGAACAAGAGTAGGAAGTAGGTGGCATTATTCCCTTATTTTAGATTAGGAAACTGAGTCTTAAGGATATAAAACAAATAATTTGTTTCTCCCTGAGAGTGGCCAGTCATTGATGTAGACTATGATCTCAGTCATATAAGATCACGTGAATAAAAACTCTGACATTATAGTTATAGTGTGTACGTGTTTTCCACTACACCATGTTGGTGCTTTCTAGAAAGAAATATAGCAAATATTTTTGGTTTTCTGTAATAAAGCAAAACCACGTGAAAGCACGGGTATAATAAATTTCAAACCCAGTCAGGACACAAACTCTGACTCTGCTGCTCATTCTTATACCTTCTATGTTCACCTTGGAGCTCAACACTCAGGACGTACTATGCAGATAGCCTTCAGGTGACTGAATGAATGAGTGAAGCTTGTACCAACTGCAATCTGACACATTATAGAAGGCACCTGCTGTGCCACTAGTAGCATCGTTTTGTAAGTTCAGGATGGAAATAGCTGCCAATCCAGAGCACAAATGATGGTAGTTTATTCTTAAGCATTTATAGGATTTTATTCCATCAGTAATGAATTAGCAAAGACTTGATTGCTGGGAAGAGGTTCCCTAAGAAAAAAAAAATACACCCTTTTTCTTTTGTGTTCTAAAAGAGGCATTCCGATTCTGGAAGGGTTTGTTTGTACACATGGAACTGTATAGCAGGCAGCTTATTCGTTTTCACAAACCAGGCCACCAAACGTCCTCATTATCTCTTTGCAAATGCACAGGGTAGGACACCACCCCGGTGTCATAGGAATGCAGCAGGTACCTTTCTCCTTGCAGGGATGAGCCTTCACAGTTACATATTTTCCTATAATAGTCTTCATCTCTCTCAGCCGATGCACATTACAGATGTTCACTGCAATGAGACGACATCTCTGTGCTCAAATGCATTTTCTGAAGTGTTTAATTGTTCCAGAAAGTTTCAGGCTTCTTGGAAAAAGAACATGTTAAGTGTGCATGGATGTTTCATTAGGCAGCAAAACTCTTTAGCCCTCCAAATGCTCCAGAACAGAATATGGAAACTGAATTTTATTTCCCTAGCTATGTCCCAAATCACAGAGCCAGAGAAGTGACAGCATGCATTCTGGTGCTGTCCGTTCGCCTGACTGCAGTTAAGAATTTGTTCCTGTTCCTGTAATAAATTCAATTTGGAGCATGTAGAATTTGGCAGCAGCATTTCACCGCAAGCTGCGTGTTGGCACATGAAAGGAACACCCAGTGAGCAACAGTGAGGCCTTCGCTAAAGCAGAAAAGAACGTGGTTTAGGGTCTCATCCTGCACTGTGTGTCTTAATAGCAAGGTTTCTGCAGTGAATGGCAAGCGCTAGCTGCCTCTGCCTCTCTACTCAGTTGGCTTTTATAAATCACAAGATTGATCCCCAACAAAAGGGAAGGATTTGATCTTCTATATTCACTCTGACATAACTTGCCTAGTTAACCAACAGCCATTCTGAGCAGAAGTTCATAGAAGGAAGAGGGTCCTTTTCTTTCTCCTTACAGGTGAATGGTACAGTTCACTATTAATTCCTCCAGAGCTTGGTCAGGGACAAATTTTCCATAGAGAGGGTTAAATAAAGAAGCTGTAATTTGCACTGATCCATGTTTAACTCCTCCTCATTTTCCAAAGACCCTCTAAGGAGTTCCTTGGAGGTTTGCACATGTGGCTTTTGTATTCTATAATTAAATAACAAAAGCAAAACACAAAATCATACTGGTGTGATTTAGGCAATCTTTCCCACTGGGAGTGTCTGCTTCAGGCCCTTCAGGACACAAGGGTGGTGGAGACTATGGTGTTCCTTAGAGAGATGCGAAGGGAAATGCATAGGCCGCCGCTTGCAGTCGTCTCCCACTATGACCTGTGCTCTGTTGTACTGCAGGTGGGGGTGCTGAGAGGAACCACAGAAACGCACAAACAAACAAACCTCCAGAAGTGCATGCCATTCATGGACACAGGTACCCAGAGCACTCTTCCATAAGACTCAGAAACAATGCCTTTGTCGTGACACATTTAGAAAAACTCGGGGCCAGAGGCAGCAGCTTCTAGTAAGTGATAATTTAAACGTCAAAAGCTATACAGGTCCTGGGAAATTATTGCCTGATATTCAACAACAACCCCAAACATTTTCCAGGGCAATGTCTGTGCCCCATTGCCTCTCATATTGCCTAATACTTGGGAAAATAAAGAAGGAGGATGAGGGAAAGTGGGTTGAGAGTTTGGTTTTATTGAAATACTGAAGGCAGTTGCATTGTTGCCATGACCTGTGAGGCTGCGGTCTCTGGTGTGTATGAATGTTTAAGTAAGACAGTCGGGAGGGCAATGCCAGACACTCTGTCCATGGGTCCTACATGCTGAGCTTGGATCAGAGCAGCTAGAAGGTCAAAGGACAAGTTTGAAGACGGTATTAAGAGACTGAGAATTTCAGCCCTTGCCAAAGGTTCTACGGCTTTCACCCCCTACCTGCCACTGGAACACTCATTCTCCAAAGAGGAATTGCAGGGCACTCTTTGCAAAGGGTGTTGGTGGTGTTCTCATCATCCCAGTTTTAGTTTTTTCCATGTGCACATTTTCATGCTGCACCAAACCTTTGTTTCTCTGCCCAGGGTGTCAGCACCAGCACATTTCTTTCTGAATACTGTGCAGAATCGGTGTGCTGCCTGGCTCCTGCGAAAGAAAAGCCCAGCTAACAGAGCTGCGCTCCCCAAACCCAACGTCTTATTTTCTCAAAGACCTTTTTTTTTTTTTCTTCATTATAACAAGTTATGGTTTATTGAGCACCTGCTGTGGGCCAGGAACTTTGCTAAGTCTTTTACATTCATTATGTCATTTGGTCCTTTTTATTTTTATTTTTTTCCTAATTGTTTTTTATTTTTTAAAATTTTTTATTACAGATATTTTACCTTTTTTACCCCATTGGCACCCCCCTCCCCACCCTACTCCTGCCCCGTCGCCGGCTTAGTTGTCCATGTACATTGGTCATGCATACATGCATATAAGTTCTGTGGTTTATTTCTTCCCATCCCCCCCCTCCGCCCTTCTGGAGGATGTCAGTCTGTGACCTACTTCCATGTTTCTGGGTCTACTGTATTCCTTAGACTGTTATGTTCATTATATTCCGTATATAAGTGAGATCATGTGGTATTTGTCTTTTTCTACTTGGCTTATTTCACTTAGGATAATACTTTCCAGGTCCCTCCATGTCATCTCAAAGGATAAGAGATCTTTCTTTCTTACCGCTGCATAGTACTCCATTGTGTATATGTACCAATGCTTTTTTATCCATTCATCTACTGATGGACACTTGGGCTGTTTCCAGATCTTAGCTATTAGAAATAGTGCTGCTATGAACATGGGGGTACATATATTCTTCCTGATTGGTGTTTCAGGCTTCTTAGGGTATATTCCTAAAAGTGGGATCACTGGGTCAAATGGAAGTTCAATTTTGAATTGTTTGAGGTAACACCATATTGTTTTCCACAGCGGCTGCACCAGTCTGCATTCCCACCAGCAGTGTATTAGAGTCCCCTTTTCTCCACACCCTCGCCAACACTTGTTGTTTGATGATTTGTTGATGGCGGCCATTCTGACAGGTGTGAGGTGATATCCCATTGTTGTTTTAATTTGCATCTCTCTGATGATTAGTGATGTTGAGCATTTCTTCATATGTCTCTTGGCCATTTGTATGTCCTGTTTGGAGAGGTGTCTATTCAGCTCCTCTGCCCATTTTTTAATTGGGTTCTTTGTCTTCCTTTACTTGAGTTGTATGAGCACTCTATATATATTGGAAATTAACCCCTTATCTGATACATCATTGGCAATGATGTTCTCCCATACAGTGGGTTGTCTTTCCATTTTGATGATTGTTTCTTTTGCTGTGCAGAAGCTTTTGAGTTTGATGTAGTCCCATGTGTTCATTTTTTCCTTTGTTTCTGTTGCCTTAGGTGATCAATGAAAATTCTGCTTCGTATGATGTCCGAAATTTTGTTGCCTACATTTTCCTCTAAAATTTTTATGGATTCACAGGTCACATTTAAATCTTTTGTCCATTTTGAGTTTATTTTTGTGTATGGTTTAAGTTGATGGTCTAGTTTCATTTTTTTGCATGTAGCTGTCCAATTTTCCCAACACCATTTATTAAAGAGGTTGTCTTGACTCCACTGTATGCTCTTGCCACCTTTGTCAAATATTAATTGAGCGTTTTGCTTTGGGTCCATTTCTGGGTTTTCAGTTCTGTTCCACTGGTCTATATGCCGGATCTTGTGCCAGTACCAGGCAGTTTTGGTTACAGTCGCTTTGGATTATAACCTGATATCTGGTATTGTGATCCCACCTTCTTTGTTCTTCTTTTTCAAGATTGCTGTGGCTATTCAGGGTCTTTTTGGGTTCCATATGAACTTTTGAAGTATTTGTTCTAGTTCTAAGAAATATGTCGTTGGTATTTTGATGGGGATTGCATTGAATCTATAGATTGCTTTGGATAGTATGGACATTTTAATGATGTTAATTCTTCCAATCCATGAACAGGGTATGTGCTTCCACTTTTTTATATCTTCCTCTATTTCTTTTTTCAATGTCCTGTAGTTTTCTGCAAAGAGGACCTTTACTTCTTTGGTTAATTTATTCCTAGGTATCTTAATTTTTTGGCGCGATGGTAAATGGGATTGTTTTTTTAGTTTCTCTTCCTGTGAGTTCATCATTGCTGTATAAGAATGCCGTCGATTTCTTGACGTTAATTTTGTATCCTGCTACTTTGCCAAATTCATTTATTAAGTCTAGTAGATTTTTGATGGAGTCTTTAGGGTTTTCTATGTATAATGTCATGTCATCTGCAAATAATGACAGTTTCATTTCCTCCTTTCCAATTTGGATCCCTTTTATTTTTTCTTCATGTCTGATTGCTGTGGCTAAGACTTCCAGTACAATGTTAAATAAGAGTGGCGAAAGTGGACATCCCTGTCATGTTCCTGTTCTTAATGGAAATGTTTTTAGTCTCTGTTCATTGAGTATGATGTTGGCTGTAGGTCATTCATATATGGCCTTTATTATGTCGAGATACGGTCCCTCTATTCCCACACTGCTGAGTGTTTTTATCAGAAATGGATGCTGGATTTTGTCAAATGGTTTTTTAGCATCTATTGATATGATCATGTGGTTTTTTTCCTTCATTTTTTTTATGTGGTGTATCACATTTATTGATTTGCGAATATTGTACCAGCCTTGCATCCCTGGAATGAATCCCACTTGGTCATGGTGAATAATTTTTTTGATGTATTTCTGGATCCGATTTGCTAATATTTTGTTCAGGATTTTGGCATCTATGTTCATCAGGGATATTGGCCTGTAGTTTTCTTTCTTCGTAGTGTCTTTTTCTGGTTTTGGAATTAGAATTATGCTGGCCTCATAGAACGTGTTCGGAAGTCTTCCTTCTTCTTGAATTTTTTTAAATAGTTTGAGGAGAATGGGTGTTAGTTCTTTTTTGAATGTTCTGTAAAATTCCCCGTGAAGCCATCTGGGCCTGGGCTTTTGTTTGCTGGGAGAGTCTTGATTACCTCTTCAATTTCCTTAGTTGTTATTGGTCTGTTCAAGTATTCTATCTCTTCCAGATCCAGTTTTGGAAGTCTGTGTGTTTCTAGAAATTTGTCCATTTCTCTTAGATTGTCGAATTTGTTGCCATATAGTTGTTCATAGTAGTTGATAACTATCTTTTGTATTTCTGTGGTGTTGGTTGTTACTTCTCCTCTTTCTTTTCGGATTTTGTGTATTTGGGTTTCTCTCTTTGTTTCTTGGTGAGTCTAGCTAAGGGTCCATCGATCTTGTTTATCTTTTAAAAAAACCAGCTCTTTGTTTCATTGATTCTTTGAATTGTTTTTTTTTGGCCTCTATGTCATTTATTTCTGCTCTGATCTTTACTATTTCCATCCTTATACTTGTTCTGGCGTTTTCTTTTTGTTTGCTTTCTAATTCTTTAAGTTGTGAGGTTAGACAGTCAATTAGAAATTTTTCTTGTTTTTTGAGGTAGGCCTCTAGTGCTATGTACTTCCCTCTCAGAACTGCTTTCGCTGCATCCCATAGATTTTGTGTTGTTGTGTGTTCATTTTCATTGGTTTCAAAGAAGTTTTTAATTTCTTCCTTGATCTCCTCGGTGACCCATTCATCGTTTAATAACATGCTATTTAGCCTCCATGTGTTGAAATGTCTTTGCATGTTCTTGTTGCAATTGATTTCTAGTTTCATGCCATTGTGATCTGAGAAAATGCTTGATATGATTTCAATCTTCTTGAACTTGTGGAGATTTAGTTGGTGTCCTATCATGTGATCTATCTTTGAGAATGTCCCATGTACACTTGAGAAGAATGTGTATTCTGTAGTTTTGGGGTGTAATTCTCTGTAGATATCTATTAAATCCATTTGGTCTAGTGCTTCACTTAGAGTCTCTGTTTCCTTGCTAATTTTTTGCCTAGAGGATCTATCTAGTGCTGTCAACAGGGTGTTGAAGTCCCCTGCTATGATTGTATTGTTGTTGATTTCTCCTTGGAAGTCCTCCAGAAGATTTTTAATATATTTTGGTGCTCCTATATTGGGTGCATATATGTTTATCCAGGTTATATCTTCCTGTTGGATAGATGCTTTCAATATTATGTAGTGGCCTTCTTTGTCTCTAGTTATGGTCTTCATTTTGAAATCTATTTTATCAGATATGAGAATTGCTCCCCCAGCTTTTTTTTGCTTTCCATTTGTTTGGAAAATTTTTTCTGTCCCTTCACTTTCAACCTATGTGAGTCTTTTGTTGTGAGGTGGGTCTCTTGTAAACAACATATAAATGAGTCATGCTTCCTTATCCAATCAGCTACTCTGTGTCTTTTTATGGGAGCATTCAATCCATTTACATTTAAGGTGATTATTGATATGTACTTATGTATTGCCATTTTTGTTTAGTGTGGTTCCATTTTTCTTCCTATTTCTCCTGCTAATTACAGCAGTACTTTTAACATTTCTTGCAGTGCTGGTTTGGTGCTAATGTATTCCCCTAGCCTTTTTTTGTCTGGGAAGCTCTTTATTTGACCTTCTATTTTGAATGATAGCCTTGCTGGGTAGAGTAGTCTTGGATTCAGATTTTTCTTTTTCATGACCTTGATTACTTCATGCCATTCCCTCCTGGCCAGTAGTGTTTCTTGTGAGAAGTCAGCTGAGAGCCTTATGGGTTTTCCTTTGTAGGTAACCTGTTGCTGATCTCTTGCTGCTTTTACGATTCTCTCTTTGTCTTTAATTTGTGGCATTTTAATTACTATGTGTCTTGGTGTGGGCCTGTTTGGGTTCTTCTTACTTGGGACTCTCTGTGCTTCTTGAACTTGAATGCCTTCTTCCTTGACCAAATTAGGGAAGTTTTCTGTCACTATTTCTTTGAATATTCTCTAACCCTTGCTCATTTTCTTCTTCGGGAACTCCTATGATGCGAATATTATTCCGTTTCCAGTTGTCCCACAGTTCTCTTAAGCTGTCTTCCTGGTTTTTAATAGTTTTTTTTCTTTTGTTTTTCTGATTGGTTGATTTTTTCTACCCTGTCTTCTAATTCACTGATCCGGTCCTCAGCTTCCTCTGCTCTGCTTTTTAAACCTTCCAATGTGTTTTCCATTTCTGATATGTCATTTTTTATCTCTTCTTGATGGTTTTTAATTTCCAATTGGCTTATTTTCAGTGTCTCTATGTCCTTACTCATGCTGTTCAGCTTCCTCAAGATCATGGCTCTGAATTCTAGCTCTGTTAACATGCCTAATTGCTCCACATTGATCTCATCTTCAGTGGAGGTGTCTTGCTCTTTCATTTGGCTTCTCTTTCTGTGTTTCACCATTTTGGCTCTCACAGTGGGCTTTGGAGCCTGTCAAGTTTTCCCTGTGGGTGTTGGTGTTCTGCTGTTTGTGGCTCCCTCTCCTGTGTTTAGATGCGTGAGGGCGGACCCACTTTTTACACCACTGTCAAGTCTTACTTTCCTGGTTAAAGTTGCCAGCCCAGGAAAAGTACTGTTATCCTCTAGCTTTTTGCCTGGAGGCTAGCAGTCGAGGTTACTTGATGAGTTTTGGGTTGTCAGTTGATTGAAAAACTCCCTCAGGTGCTCAGCACAAGGGGCTTTCACAAGGGTGGGGCAGATTCTGGTTGTTAATGAGCCTCAATTAGCACTTCAATGGCCCACAGGGTGGGGTTGGACCTCCCAGGGAGGGGCTGCTGCCTCTCCTCAGAGCCCTGGGAAGGAGCAATGTGGCCACAGTCCTGTGTGGCTGGCACTCATCAAACGCTCTGGGTGCCCTATAAATCCTGAGTGTCCTGACACAGTTGCAGTCCAGTCTGCCCTCCCTCTGCCGGAGTCCAAGGTGAGTGGCTGTGGCTGTTTTAGCCTCTGTCCCGGCTCTGCGCTGTGGAGCCACCTGGGAGTGTAACCCAAGGGCGCTGCTCACAGCTAAGGCCGCTGCCGAGCTGCCGACCATGGGCTCCCAGCCCCCGTCTCGCGCCTTCGCAATCCTACCGGGATGGAGTCAGTGTCCCTGGTTATATGGTCCTCGAAAGCTGCTTTTCTGTTGTTTTTTTTCGTCAATTTGTCTGTGTTATAGTTGTAATTCCAGTTTGGTTCTGGGAGACGGTCTGTGTAGCTTCCGTTCACTCCGCTGCCATTTTTTGATCTCCTCAAATACCTTTGACCTTAGTTCGTCAGCCAACTGGAACCTCTGACCTGTCAGTATAGAATTTTTTATGGTTAATTTTGCTTGTAGTGTTGGCTTTCATTATGGGGCTGTGCATGAGTCCCGCTGTTAATGGGAGCAAACTTGAAGGTGTTGCAAGAAGCAGATAATACTGTGGGCCCTCTGTTCATTAAGATCTATGCAGCATACTGGCAAATCTCACTTAACTAAATGCAGAAAAATGGGCCTATTAAAAGCAGAATTCACCTTGGAATCAACACGTTCATACTAGACTTGTTACTGGAAGGATAAATTGTGGGGATGGGGATCATTTTTGTTGACAACAGCTGGAAATACAGCAGCTATATTATTATAATAGGATCAGCATCAAGTTGGATTGTAATAGGGGCTTTCTTGGAGCAATGGCACAGCATCAAATTTATAGTCACTAGCTAAATGAGTCTCTTGTATCCTCAACAAAGGGACAAAAACAGTTCCAAATGGAAACACAAACAGAGAATCCTGTTATATTCTGTGGGTATTACTCAGGGTCCTATTTATCACACACCAACACTTGCTGCGTTGAAGAAACATTATCCTACAAGGTTTCTACTTTTCAATTTTTCTCTGTTGTCTGCATTCTGCATGCATTCCATGGAGAAGCCTATACCGCAGTTTGTAGCCTAATCTTGGCTACAAGATTAACCTCAAAGCATCCATTTTCCCACCTCCGGGTAATCACTTGATGAATGCATCCACAAAACCTTCACAGACCTCTTTTCCCACGTACAGGTGCGCTAACCGTCTTGAATCACTATTAGGAGGAATGTCATCCTTGACGGAAAGTCATGCTGCCTTTTTATTTCCAGATGTCTGAACTTGAAAGAGGCAGGTTTCCTGAGAAGCCAGGCATCAGGCAGGAATATTCTGGATGAGGATGTAGGGAAAAGCTTGCCTTAGCTCTATTGTAGACCCCAGTCCAGTAGTTCGTCTTGGCAAGTGTGTGGAATTTGTATGGGCTGGGTGATTGCAATAATATCCATTCAAATAGCATCGAGAAACTGATATTGACTGTGTACCCAGTACCTGACTTTGTGCTTATGACATCAAAACACATTTTATTTTTGAGCCTACAGCAACTTTATACCACAGAGGAAACTGGCATTAGCTGGACTGGATGGGAGGATGTGAGATTGTGTGTGTGTGTGTATGTTTTCTTTGGTAAAAGGACATGAACATATTGTTACATTTGGGAATGTCTCCTTGTGTTCTACCCCTTCCAAATTTAAGAAAATATCCTACTATCAAAAGGATCAGGCAGAACTACACTTAGTTATAAATCACACATCACCACCACTTAAAATTAGTTTATTATGCAGTCTCACTTGTAAATACACATAATGACTTTCATTAGGGGGTGGGCATGTGTCCCGCTGTTAAGCAATGATCTAGTTCATGACAGTTTGACTCCAAATTATCTTCTCAGCCACTTTTTTTTTATAAACTTCATATTATCTCATTTGTTCCTCACACAAATCCTTGAGATTTGCAGAATAAAAATTACCATCCACCCACATGAAAAAGCTGACTCGCAGAGCAAGCAAATAGTGTGCTTACTCCCACCTTGGTGTCTGCGGACATGAACATAGGTGCCTCTCATAATATGAGCATCAGGTTATAATAATCAATGAAAATAGATATGATGACCAGTCTTGTGGTTGTAAACTCCCAGGACACTTTCCCCAACTCTCATTTAACAAAAATCATCTCCATGGTCCTTAATGAGGTATAAATAGTCTAAAAGATGCTTCATTTTACAAACACATCTAAGTAAGAGTTCTTCAAAGTTATCACAATAGAAATTAATGCTTCAATGGTGAAGAGTGAAGTTCAATTTTTAAGTCTGGTGCCCAGTGTAGTTGTTCTGAACTATGGCTTTATATCAGAATTGCCTGAGAAGATTTTTTAAAACCCCTCACCATCATTCCTATTTGCTGTCCCGTAGATCTTAAAGGGACCAGAGAGATCTAAGTATTTTTCAAAGCAAGATTCTGATAAGCAGACAGACTTGGTAATCCTAGGCTTAGCATGTAGTCATTTCTGAGCAAGACCTCTAGCTCTAGTATTTTGATTAACCCTCATAATAACTTGAATATTATTGTCAATCTGAAATCTAAGACTAAGACAGGATAAATGATTCGAAGAGACAGAGGTAAGTGTTTCAAAATAGGTTAGAAGAATTCCATCAACAAAACTGTTAACCCCCGGCAACTCTGCCTGAATATGCCCACCCCACATATATACACAGAAATTCTGTCATTGTTCAGAAACTATCTGAATTTATGTTTTCCTCTATGAAGACATTTCTTTATTTAAGAGTCACCCATAGAAGGTAATTTTGCTGATGACAGGAATACATATATCTCTTTGCAGTGCCCGGGCAGTGTGTGGCACTGAGTGCCCACACTCATCACCTTCACATCAAACTGAGTGTGCCCCTCGACTTTATTTTTCTGAGAATGTGTTGCTTCATAACTGGCCAAAACATTTCTTCTTCTAAAAAAAAAAAGTCAAAGTAAAAACCCAAGACAGCAAAACAAAAAGTTGGGGCGTGTCTTCTCAGGGAGGAGTTTGCCCTTCTTATCAGTCCCTGGCCTCTGTCAGTTCTCTCAGGGACTCTCAAATAAAAATAGTTCCTGTCTGCCCCTCATTCATTTTATCTCCGTGTTGAACATCTTATGTACACTTAGTACACTGATGTCCATTTTTATTGTCATGACCTAGTATGAATGTTTTCCCACCTCTTTCCTGGGTGGCTGCTCTAACCTCACAACTAGCGTGATCTCCTCATCGTCTACATCTCGGCCTCAGTCGGTCTGGGAGCACAATCAGAGAGAGATGCCCACGGTGTCAGACTGATCTCTAAATGAAATGTCCTCTCTGTTTCCTGTGGGATAAAGCCTGTGCCCCCATTTAGCATTCAGATGCCCTGTTTCTTATTCTCAATTTGCCTCTCCAACCTTCACTTTGGTGGCTGACTCTCCCAGTTATCTCTCCTCTTCAAACATTATTTTGGAACTTAAATCTCATTATCCACCTCCCATCTGGAAAGTTTTTTCTCCAGTTCTTCTCCATCCCACACAGTATCCAAATAGTTACTAATACTGTACTTTCACATGCTTATTTCCACCAACTAGTTGATGAGTTACTTGTGAACGTTAGCATTAAGTTTGTCTGTTTTTTGTTTTATTTAAATCCTCACCCGAGGACACTTTTTCCATTCCTTGTTCAGATAGAGTGGGCGGGAGAGAGAGAGAGAGAAACATCAACATGAAAGGGTCACATCGAGTGGCTGCCACCCAGACGACCCAACCAGGGCCAGGATCAAACTGCAACCGAGGCACACACCCCCAGCGGGAACTGAACCCGGGTCTCTCTGGACCGCAGGCCCACACTCCAACCTCTGAGCCAAACTGGCCGGGGCTTTTTTTTTTTAATTTTTTAAATTTTTTTCCTTTTTTTTTTTTTATGTGGTTCCCAGTGTCTGGTGGAATGACATTCAGTGCATTTTTTTTTTTCTAACTATAGATTTTGTTTAATCATCATTCTGAGTAGAAATTCCAATTTTATAGGCCAATCAACTGTTCAACAATATCATTGTTACATTCTCCTGTGTAGCATTCATAATTGAAAATGCTTCCAAGAGATTTTGGTTGGCTAGATCTTGGAAAACCTCTACCTTATTTCAGTAAACACAGAAGTATGCTGCTGAGGTCCACCCCTGACTCCTCTCAGGTCTGAGATGCTGCTGCCTCATTGCTAGGAGTGTTCATGTTGATGGTTTAGGTGTTCCACATTGATTGTCCCTCAGCTGAGGGAAGCTGCCTGTCCCAAGGCCCAACCTCCATTTCCATGGGGTTCCCATATCCAATAACTGGTCATTGCTGGAGTCTAAAAGCCTGGCCCTATGTCCTCAATGACATGCCAGCTCTAGAGTCCCCAGTGGAGTCCACGGAGGCCTTTGTTGTGACACTGTCACAGCCCAGGTGCCACTGGGGTCCATTACTGTCCTATTACTTCTCCAATTTATTGACCAAAGAGGACTTGCCCATACAAATTCTGCAAGAAATCTCTGTCTCAGAGTCTACTTTCCAGGCAACGCAGCTGCAGTGCTTACCTACCGTTCCTCACGAAACCGTCAGATTGTCTATTCAATCACCCACTCCTTCCATGAGCATATGTATGTCTGATAATTATTGTGTGTCCCACACTAACTGGGTCAGGAAGATGTTGTCTCTGTCCTTGTGGAATATGACCCTTGTTATCACACCAGACTTCTCCCATTTCTCCTAGTTTCAGCAGTTTTCAGAATTACCTATTGTCTCTCAGAGTACTTTGCTTTCACTTATATGTGACTTATTGCTTAGAGTTCCTTCACTGCCCTGGTTAAACTCTGCCTGTCTTGAATAACTGAGCTCAAATGCTACGTCTCTCAGCAAGCTGCCCTGACACCCTCTGCAGACTCAGTGGTGGGTCCAGACCTGGTGCCACTGCCTTGCACTGAACTTCCCTGTGTAGCAGTCTGTTCCCTCCTCTCCCCTCTGCCACCAAACTGTAAGTTTTTACCTGTAGATTTTGTCCTAGCATATATACTTTATATCAGACACCCTTTTGTGCTTAACTGCTGAATGAATGAGGAAATAAAAAATAGATAACTTGCCCTGGCCCATTTTACTCAGTGGTTAGAGCATTGGCCTACAGACCAAAGAGTCACGCGTACCTTGGTTGGGGTTTGGTCTCGGCCCTGGTCAGGGGAGGCAACCATTCGATGTGTCTCTCTCACATCGATGCTTTCTCTCTCTCTCTCTCTCTCTCCCCCACCCCACCCCACTCTATCTAAACATAAATGAAATTCTCCAATGAGGATTAAAACAAAAAATAGATAACTTATCCAAAAAATATTTGCTTCTATTGTCTATAGGTCTTATTACCTAAACGTGTTGATGAATCGGTGGTCCCAGTCTAATTTTATACTCTAAGGAATTAAATAAGATGAATAAGTTATCTCTTTGATATTTCTATACAGCTTTTACCAACAGCCATTTTTTCATATATTCAGTTGTTCTTTTGAGAAACTTCAATGCTACATTTTATGTTATATTATTAAGCTATGTTTCATATTTCTTTGGTATTTTTCCTTTCAATGTTCTCCAAGCCTACATGAGTCTGACAGGTAACTTTAAAATGTAAACTACAAAGAAATCTTAAACAATACTGAGTCCAAAAGGGCTAGCTTTATGTAGTACTCCCCCTTAGCAGTACTCTTTCTTTTAAAAGACTTGAATATTGGTGAAGTTATGATAGGGTAGTTATCTCCATATCTTAAAAAAGATTAAAGATTTCTTCCTTATTCCCACACTGGATTTCTGTATGGATATGCTTAGCAAATTTTAGCTCTTGGCAAAGAATCATGTGTTAATATCTTTCTTGCTCTCTCTCCTTTTTTTTTTTTTTTTAGGTACGTCTGTCACTAATGTAACAGCCACTGATGCGGATGACCCAGTTTATGGGAACAGCGCCAAGTTGGTTTATAGTATCTTGGAAGGGCAGCCTTATTTTTCCATTGAGCCTGAAACAGGTTTGTGAACTAAATTTTAATTCTTTCACCATGTTATTGCTTCAGGGAAACACTTTTCTCGGAATTTGGAATATGAAATGTTATGGTTAAGTACTTTACTGCCTCGATCAATAATATCTGAATGTGTGATTTCTGTGCATGTGTGGTACATGACAACATCAACACTCATTTTGATACTGATTAAGACAAATTGCAGACTCTTTGTGCAGTATTACCTATTTAACAGCTGGCCTGCCACCGTTTTTCATCCTGGGGGGGAAATGTGCCTATGCGTCAGGCAGACTTAAATATCAAATTTAATAATAAATTTAGTTACTATGTACTGGCTGTATGATGCTTGGCTTATGTATCTCAGTTTCCACGTGTGCATCTATACAGTGAGCTTGGAGCCTACCTCGCACTTTTGTAATCAAGACAGATGAAGCAATAAATATCAGCCATACACATGGTATATGTCAATGGGTGGCATTATATAGAATTCTTTCTGAAGATATTAATATGTATTATAATATAATGTATTGTTATATTAAATACAACATATCTTATAGTTATTACCAACAATATTAAACCTAGCCAATATTCTGAGTCTGAGGGTACACACTTTAGAAACCATAATTATATTAAATAATAGATTTTGTAGATGAAGATAAATCTTTTTATTGTTTAATTTTAATATTTTAATATATATATTATAAATTATATATATATATAAATATATATATATTTTTTTTTGTTAGACTTTAATCCATATACTTTTTGGTAGCACACTTGCAAATTATCATGAGAAACAATATTATTTGTGTGTATTTTTCTGTATCTGGTAGTTTAGTCAGCATATTTCCAAGCAGAATCATTTAATATACAGCTACATATACATATAATGGCATTTCTTTGATTCATGAGTTTTCAGTATTATTGAGATAATTTTCATGTTGTAACATTAATTCAATTATTAATTAAATTAAAATTTTAAAGCTTCTCTTTGCTTTTCTTTAATTCAAAAAGTAAAATCCTCATGCATTTATAAGTGAGAAAATAAGTATATTTATAAACAGGTCATGGCTTAAAATTGAATTTAGATTTAAAAACAGGAAAGAAATCTTTTAAGAAGCATTAATTAGGAGCATAATTACATATTCCTCCTCAATAGAGAAGGAAGTCTGCCATGAACTCCATCTCATTTGGGCTCCTTTATGACCTGGGGAAGTGACAGAGCTCTGGATTTTAAAGAAGAAGAAAGAATCTGGAGATGCCTTATTACTTGGCCGAAGTCACAGTGACAGAGTTAGAATCAGAATTGGAACTCACAACCAGATCCTTAATTTCAAAGCCACCATCAGATATATTTCAACTTCACTTTTCATAGGTGGTAATTGTGGTACAAGCGCTTCTGTAAAACAGTAATGCGTTTACTGTTTAAGTAGAGTTGAATCATTTTCTCCTTTGCTCCTTGACTATTGGTTCACTGGGATCTTTTGGTCACCATTCCCAGTATAATAGAGATATTAATCCAGCCAATATTCATTTCGAATTCACTTTGTGCCAGGCACTGAATCAAATATAAGGGAAAAAAAGTCAGAAAGGCTAATCTCAACATGCAAGTATCTAACAATTCATTTTGGAAGACAGATTTTTATTTTCAACTTAAATAAAAGGAAGCATAAAATATCATGTAAATAATTTACACCTCAAGAATAAATTACCATGAGATAGAAGTAGCACAAGCTCCTGCTGAGTCAGGGGATTTGAGTACTTAAGGCCATTTGCTTAATGAAGTGTCCCCAACACTTAATATTTACATTTTCCCCAGCATATGAGTGTCTATCTCTACATTCATTCATTTTAGTTATATCATTTCCAAATTTACAGAAACACAATTATCTGATTTTTATTTTATTATTATTATTATTATTATCCTCAGCAGAGGACATTTTTGCACTTATCTTCAGATAGAGTGGGAAGGAGAGAGGGAGGAAGAGAGAGAGAGAAACATCGATGTGAGAGAGTCACATCAAGTGGTTGCCACCCACACAACCCCAACCAGGCCAGGGACAAACTGCAACCGCGGTACGTGCCCTTAGCAGGAATGGAACCCAGGACTTTCTGGTCTGCGGGCAGACGCTCTAATCGCTGAGCCAAACCAGCCAAGGTTATTTTATTATTATTTTTAAAGCATACCTATTACTTGATGTTTACTTCATATCTTATACTTTTCTTTCTTTTTTAAAAATGTATCTTTATTGTTGAAAGTATTACAGATGTCCCTGCCCTTTTTTCCCATGCCTGTATTTTGTTTGGTACTTGTCTTTCTCTGACTGGCTTATTTCACTTAGTATAATGTTCTCTAGGTCCACCCATGCTATCACAAAGGGTAAAATGTTCTCTTTTTTACGTCAGAGTAGTATTCCATTGTGGAAGTACATTATGGTGCTGTTGGAGAAAATGTAATGAAGAGAAATGATACTTGAAACATGTACACAGTAGTTGCTCAATAAATATTGGTTGAGTGGAGATCAATTTTTAAACCAAAGCAGACACAATGCAGAAAGAAATAGAGGCTCAGTTAGACAGTCAATAAAGCGCCAACCTGAGTTCTTTAGCTGAAACAGAAATGGATAGGAGTGAAGCAGAAACATTTTTGGGTAAATGTCTGCACAGTTACACTAGAATGTGAGCCAATGAAAGCAGAGTGTCAGCTCTTCCTAGAGAGTCTAAGTGTGGCTCTATTTGTGACACCTTTTCTCACTTTCAAAACATTTTTTTGAGAGCTTGTGTTTGTGTGTTTGTGCATGCGTGTGTGTGTGTGGGGGGGGAGGATATAAGTGCTGTGCAGAAACAGAGTCACTTCACACCTGTCAGAATGGCCACCATCAACAAATCATCAAACAATAAGTGTTGGCAAGGGTGTGGAGAAAAGGGGACTCTAGTGCACTGCTGTTGGGAATGCAGATTGGTGCAGCCACTATAGAAAACAGTATGGTGTTACCTCTAAAAATTAAAAATGGAACTGCCATTTGACCCAGTGATCCCACTTCTAGGAATATACCCTAAGAAGCCTGAAACACCAATCAGAAAGTATATATGTACCCCCATGTTCATAGCAGCACTATTTACAATAGCTAAGATCTGGGAACAGCCCAAGTGTCCATCAGTAGATGAATGGATAAAAAAGCAGTGGTACATATACACAATGGAGTACTATGCAGTGGTAAGAAAGAAAGATCTCTTATCCTTTGAGATGACATGGAGGGACCTGGAGAATATTATATTAAGCAAAATAAGCCAATCAGAGAAAGACAAATACCAAATGATCTCACTTATTTATGGAATATAATGAACAAAAAAGCTGATGAATAAAATAGATGCAGAGACATAGAAAGGAGTATGGTTCAGACTGACAAACCTCAGAGAAAGGGGGCAGGAGAGGGGATGAGATAAACCAAAGAACTTATATGCATGTATGCATAACTAATAAACATAAATAACAATGCTTGGGGGTGGGGGGAAGGATAAGGAAGAGGGTGTCTGTGGGGAGAAAGAAGAAACATCTGTAAAAAATAATTAAGTTTTTTAAAAAATACTTTTTTAAAGGTTTGTATTAGAAAAACAGAAAAACATTTACAAAGATAATTGAGCATTTGGATTTTTTTTCTAAGCAAATGGAAATTAAATACACACTGTATCAGGTGTATCCTATGGGGGATATACTCTGAGACAGAGTTAGAAGAAAAAGTGGTTTGCTGAGGTTTAATGACTGTGGAAGATAAAAGCACTCTCTTAGTCTGTTCTGGCTGCTGTAACAAAATATCATAAACTATATGGCTTAAAAAAAAGAAATTGATTTCTCACAGTTTTGGGGGCTGGAAGTCTGAGATCAGATTCTGGTGAGGGCCTTCTTCTGGGTTGCAGATGGCTGACCTATGATATAGAACATTCTTTTATATGTTTATTTGCCATCTGTGTATCTTCTTTGGTGAAATATCTGTAAAGGTCTTGGACACGATTTTTAATTGAATTATTTGTTTTCTTATTGTTGAGTTTTAAGAATTCTTTGTATGTTTTGGATAACAGTTCTTTATTAGAGACACCTTTTGAAAATATTTTCTTCCAGTTTGTGGCTTGTCTTTTTATTCAGTAAAATGCAGTGTCATTTTACAGAGCAGGGATTTTTCATTTTAATCAAGTCCAGTTTTTTCATTCTTTATTTCATACATTAGGGCTCTGGTGTTATATCTAAAAAATCATCACAGCCCTTGCTACTTTGGTTCAGTAGTTAGAGCATCAGCCTGTGGTCCAGAGAGACCCGGTTTTGGATCCCGCTAAGGGCACGTACCTTGGTTGCAGTTTGTCCCTGGCCCTGGATGGGTTGTGCAGGTGGCAACCACTTGCTGTGTTCCTTTCATGCCGATGTTTCTCTCTCTCTCTCTCTCTTCCTCTCTCTCCCTCCCACTCTATCGGAACCAACAATGGGAAAATGTCCTCGGGTGAGGAAAAAAATAATCATCAAAAAACCCAAGGTCATCTAGATACTTCTTTATGTTCTAGGAGTTTTATAGTTTGTGTTTTACATTAGGTCTGTAAATATAAATTTAAATGTGAGGTTATATTTGTGAAAGATGTAAAGTCTCTCTCTTTTTTTTTTTTTTTGGTATGCAGATGTCCAACACCATTTGTTGAAGAGACTGTATTTACTGCATGCATTGTCTTTGCTCTTTTTTCAAAAATCAGTTGACTGCATGTATGGAGATTTACTACTGGGCTCTTTGTTCTGTTCCATTGATCTATTTGTTTGTTATTTCACCAATATCATACCATCTTGATTACTGTAGCTCTGTAGTAAGTTTTAAATCTAGGAAGTGCCAGATTCCAAATTTCTTCTTCTCTTTCAATATCATATTGGCTATTCTGGGTCTTTTTCTTCTCCACATAAACTTTGGAATTAGTTTGCCGATACCCAAAAAGAAATTAGCGGAGGTTTTGATTCAGATTGCATTTAATTTATAGATCAACTTGGAAAGAACTGATATCTAAACAATATTGAGACTTCCTATCCATGAACACAGGATACTTAGTTATTCTTTGATTTCATGAATTAAAGATTTATAGTTTTCTTTATATAGCTCTCGTGCATGTTTTGATAAATTTATACCTAAGTATATTATTTTGGCTGCTTAATATAAAAGATACTGTATTGTAATTTTAAATTAATTGTCATTATGTACAAAAGCAATTGACCTGGTATTCTGCAACCTTGCTATAATTGCTATTGTTCTGGGAGGGTGTGTGTGTGTGTGTGTGTGTGTATCTATGTTTGTGAGTTCTTTTGGACTTTCTACATAGACAATTATGTTATCTGCAAAAACAAAACAACAGTTTTATGTCTTTCTGTCCAAACTGTATACCTTTTATTTCCTTTTCTTGTCTTATTGCAATAATAAGGATTTCCAGTACAATATTGAAAATGAGTGGTGAGAAGGGACATCTTGTCTTGTATCTGATCTTAGTGGGAAAACTTCAAGTTTCTCACCTTTAAGTATGATGTTAACTGTAGGTCTTTTGTAGATAGACAGTATCATGTTGACAATGTTCCCTTCTACTAGGAGTTTTAAATTGTGTATGGGTGTTGGATTTTGTCATATGCCTTTTCGTCATCTATTGATATTGTCATGTGATTTTTTATTTTTAATCTGTTGACATGATGTATTACATTAATTGATTTTGGCATGCTGAACCAACTTTGCATACCTGAGATAAATCCAACTTGGTTATGATATCGAACTCTTTTTCTGCTTTTTTGGATTTGATATGCTAATATTTTTTGAGAATTTTTACATCTATGTTCATGAGAGAAATTGGCCTGTAGTTTCCTTTTTCTGGAATGTCATTGTCTGGTATTGTTATTAGGCTAATTCTGGCTTCATAGAACAAGTTAGGAAGTATTTTCTGTTTCTATCCTCTAAAATAGATTGTACAGAACTGGTATAATTTTTTTAATTAAATGTTTGATAGAATTTACCAGTAAACCCACCTTGGCCTGTCCCCATTTACTTTTCATAACAGAATTCTGGCTCTACCGGTGAGAGTCAGATCTGTAGCTGAAATGATCAATATTGTGACAGTGATCATTCCCTTCAAAAGCTATGAGATGTGGACAAATTCATGACATTTATAAAATAGAAGATTGCCCATTGAGCTCTGTCATCAAGTTCTTGATGCTAGAATATATTCTATAAGGAAAAGAAATAAGAGTATGGGAGATCAAAAATTCTTTATATGTCTTATTTTATCTTTGCAAGGATGCTAAGAACAGAACTCTGGACTATGGAACAGATGAGTTCTGTTGTCCCCTTGCTGGTTATATTCCAAATTTATAGAATTATTTTCTGTTGCCATAATGCATTAATTGAGAGCTTTGTCTCTTGTTTCAGGTATAAGCTTAAGACTGTAGAGAGATTTGACATTTGTTCTATTAATTTTCTTCTTTGAGCTTATAATCAGTGAGTATTTTATATATTACTTGATTATATTTTTAAGTTACTTATCACACTAGAATACATAGTCTATGAAAGAATAGGGATTTGTCTAATTTGTTCATTTTATATCCCTATGCTGAGCAGAGTGTTTATCCCCTAGAAGTCCTTCAATATGTGTTTTAGATAGGAAAACAGACCCAAAAGAGAGAGAGAGAGAGAAACAAAGGAAGGTTAGAAAAGGGGAGGAAGGAAAGAAGGAATTAATATAGAGAAAGAGAAAAGCTTGCCCCAACTCATAGTGAAGATGTATGATGAACGCACTAAGGAATGGAATACAACTTGGTTTCTAGTTTATATCCCTTTTATTTCTTCCTCTGGTGGGAAGAACATCATTTTAACCTCAGATGTGATTTCTATTGTTGTTGCTGAGATTCACTTAGGGCTAAAATGTTTGTCATTTCCAAGTCTTGTACTATATCTTACGTGTCTACCCAACACAATACTGTTCTTGTACTTGCAAAAATAAGCCTTCAGACTGTGATAAACTCTTGCCCACATTTAGTTCTAGATCACTCGTTGAGATAGAAAGGCTCAAGGGCCACTACAGAAGGAAGGAATGGTTATTAATTTATCTTCTTATTTCAGAGGTCCCTGTGATAATAATAACTACAACAAACAAAAGGAACATATCACTGTGTTTCTGCAGTCCTCTGAGTTTGACAGAACACTAAACCAAACTGTGGAGGGAAGAATTACTGTCTCCATGTTGCAAATGACAGAAGTGTGTTTCAGAGAGAGTAAGGCAAAATGCCTTCCCCATCTTTAAATCAAATTCCCTGACAAATTATAGCAACAACAGGAAGAATAAAAACAACAGGAACATAAACAACAACCTCGTTTATTGGACACATTATGTTCTGGGCATTGTACTAATGGGTTTGCATGCATTATCAAATTTAATTTAATTTATTTCTCACTATATTTTGAGATAGGTACTAATGTCATTCAGCTCAGTTTTACTGATGAGAGTACAGAGGGTCAGAATTGATATATTTCTTGCCCATAATGTTTCAAGCAAGATTCAAAGTGAGTCTGTCTGATTTCAAACTCTAAATTTTCTACATTCTACTGTACTGCCAAGCAGTGTAGCTCATGCTTGGGTCTGTCATTGGTTTATACAGGGACTTATAGAACTTTGAAACAGACCCAGGTCTGCCATACATAGACCTAGGAGGCATGTTGGTGACAGAGAAGATGTAAGGCGGAAGGAAGGAAGGAAAGAAGGAAGGAAGGAAGGAAGGAAGGAAGGAAGGAAGGAAGGAAGGAAGGAAGGAAGGAAGGAAGAAAGGAAGGAAGGAAAAATAAATGGTTTATGTAAAAAAATAAATTTATTTTACAATGGTAATTGTAAAATAAATTGCCATTGTGTGTGTGTGTGTGTGTGTGTGTGTGTGTGTGTGTGTGTGTGTGTAGCTTCAAGAGGTTGGAAATAGCTTATTTGTATTCTATGAATGTTTTTCTCTCTCTTTTTTTTTCCCCTTCCTTACTACCCCCAATACCGTATGTTTGCTTGTAACATTTTGGGCGCAGAAAGGGAGAGATGTGGCTTTTATTTAAAAGGCACTGAGGACAGTAGTGAGAAAAGAGTTGCAGTCCATCATGAGTAACAAGACAGAAAGTGTAAATGAAATGCAAGGCAGGTGAATAATAAATGCTTAATTATCTAGAGAAACCACAGTAAAGTCGCAGGACAATCTAAACTTTGCTTCAGGTGAGCAAGAGTATGAAAGATGACTTGCTTAAAAATAAACTAACTTAATCCATTGATATTCTTTTTGAAACTCAGACCATCTTTCTTCATTGGATACAAACAACATTTGTCTCAGTGGAACCTGTGAAAATAAGCTACAGAAAAAAATACTACTTGGGAAAAAATCTATGTAATGAATGGTTTCCTTTTAGAAAAATTAAAATAATACATGGAGTCTTTATGGAATGCCTTCAGGGAATTGAATCATTTTCATGCCCCCTGAGTCAATGTGATAAATCACAAACACACAGGGTTTTTTTAAAGTCGGGCTTGCATAGGTTACCATTCCCACTGCCAGGTCTGGCCAAAGAACTGTATTAGCGCAGACTTCTGAGAAAACATATTCAGATAACTCAGGCAGACCAACACTGCTAAGGTCTGCATTGATAATGTGAAAATGTCTTTGTAATTCACATTAAACTACATTTAGTCAACACCTCCACTCTGTAAGTCACGTTCTAGGTGTTGAGGGTGCAATGTTTTGTTCGGTGAATCCTAAAAAGAGAGCTATGTGAACAGTCAAAATTGTATGACAACTTAGAACACATGTCAGAATGCATCATGTAGGGAAGGAGAAGGGTGCCAGCTAAGCAAACTTGTATGAAAAGTGGGCAGCAAGGAAGCCTTTTTAGAGGAGGTCACACCAAAGGCTGTGTCCTAGAAAATGGATGATGCTCTTGACAGGTGGTGGATGCAGAATTGGAGAAGCTTAAGGCATTTCAGCAAGAAGAAATAAAGGGATATGTGATCAGGGAAAATAAATATTGGGGTGATGTTGTGAAATTAAATAGTTTTTATTTCCTGAATGGTATCAGAATGTTTTACTCTAAGGTATCTTTCTGTGTAGAATACATGTAGGTTAGAAGGTAGATACCCAGACTCTTCTTATTTTTTGTATAACTTTGGATGAGTGCCTCCATCTCTTGGAACTAAGCTTGTAATTTTTTAAAATATTGATAATAAAACTTTCCAACATTCATGATATTGAAAAAAAGTACTTTATATTTTGCATTTGATCTTCACAAGTTGATATAGTTAATTTTTAATATTATTAATATAATATTAATTGAGTAATATTATTAATTTTAATAATATTTCATTAATATTATTTATTTTTCTTTAATTTTTATTTGTATTAAATCAGAGAAAACATGATATTTTTTATAGGACACTTCAGTGATATTAATTGCAAAACACCAGTTTCTATGAAGAACCCTTGATTTGGAGTTGAAAGTTTGACTGAAAGGCAGGAGTGACATGGGGAGAGAGGAGGCTGGTTGACCACTTGTCCAGGACAGTTACATCACAGGAGGTAAAGAACTTCTAAGTGGTGGTCAAAACTGAGGTGTTTCTACCCATCGCATGGTCGACTCACTTCTAAAAATTACAGAGCACCTCAGGTCAGGTCTTCCCATAAGGTGCTGGCCAGGGTGGGAAAGGAAAAAGAATAGCTTCTTCTTTAATGTGTGGAGTCTCTTCCAAGCCTCCTGGAAGAAGAACAGGAGTTTTTTTCTGGAGAAGTCAAGCAGCAAGTCAACAGAGAGGAGGATTTGGAAGGGAGCCAAAGAGCACTTTTCTTACCATGGGGACATCCACCTATCATCCAATATCCTTTCTCTTCGCACAGTGGAGGACATAGGTTTCTCTACTTTTTGAGGAAAGAATATAGGTGAGAGACACCCCTTTCAAATACAACACACACACACACACACACACACGTTCAGAGCTACCAAGGGGCTGGGGGAGTAACAGTGTGTTAGTCTATGCTTTTTTTAGATCAAAAGAGAATATAAATAAAGACAGCTGCCTGTCTTATGTTCCTTCCATTTCAGGTAAAAGAAAAAGAAGGGAAAAACAAACAAACAAACAAACAAAAAAAACAGTGGATCCTGAATAAAAATTATAAGCAGCAATCCTTATGTGCCTGTGTCCTGGCTCTTTTGTTTAATCCCATGCCCTCCTAAGTAGCTGTTTTTAAATATGTTATTAAAGATGAGGACTATAAGCATCCTTGAGGTTTAATGATATGGCCAAATTCAGAGAGCTGACAAATGTTCAGTACCTAGAACTCCCAATAAATATTTTTTTAACAAATGGATGAGTGAATGAATTAATGAGTGAGTAATGAGAATCTAAAGTGTGTAATTCCATCTGGACCTATATTTAAACCTCACTGTGCTGTTCAGTCCAAACCAGATGATGATGAAGAAGATGAAGATGGCAAAACTTAATTTTAAATATTTAATAAATCAATATTCTAATTCACTCTGTATTTGCACTATTGTTCCCCACAAATGCCATCTCGCACCAGTCTTGCTGATGATTGAATTCTCCTATCTCAGTGAGCCTAACAGCTGGCTGCTTGTACACACTGTCTCAACAAGCATCATTTCCCAGCTTGGAGTCTCCTGTGGGAGGTAAAGTGGGGATGAATAAGTGTTGTGTTCACATTAATTCTTTTATGATTACTAAAAATAATCTTCCCCACCTCATACACATAGAATAATTAAATATACTTGGGTAAGCTGACTATAGTGTAACTGCCATTTTACTTATACCTTTGGACAAATAATGTTTAAGCCCAGAGGGAGCTAGCAGTGCCAACCAGAGCTGGAGTCAAAGGGATGTATTTTTAAAGAAACCAAGGTCTTTAGATGTTCACAATGAATTGAAAGACTGAACCACACAGACTCCTCAACATGTAATACCTTCTGTCACACCGAGGTGCTTTGGGATGGATTAGGTGGAAGAAAAATTAAATACTTCCTAATGACACCCATCCAACCTAAACAGACCATCTAGGATAAGGATCTTTTCTCCACTTACTGTGTATCGTATCCATGCAGAATTTACTTGTAATTCCATGATGATAATTCTTCTCTCCTTTGAAATATATCTTTGAATTCCATGTGGATTAGTTCAAAGTGACTTGGTGAGAAAGGACAAAGATGTATGTTCATTGGTTTTGTGGAGAAGGGTGGTATTTCTAAGAATATCAAAGATTAACCAGTAAACAAGAGGAGTAAATTTTTGACAACTCCTTATATACTAAAAAATACTATATACACACACACCTTTGGTGTTTTTATTTAAGGATAGCAGGTTTTCTCTGTATAGTTCTACTACCTCCCCCATCCTATGGCCTAACTTTGCCTCCTCACCACTTAAGATTACCCAAGACTATATAGAACATAACACTAGTACTCAGTGATTGCTTTCAGGTGTTGTGGCAAATGTAACTTTACATATATTTCCCCCCCAAAAAAGGATTATCTAACTTTTGAACATTCTAGTTTGGAAAGCAGAGAGTTACTATAAGAAGTGTTGCCTGTGATTAAATTAGATAGATAGATAGATAGATGATAGATAGATAGATAGATAGATAGATAGATAGATAGATAGATAGAGACAGACAGACAGACAGACAGACAGACAGACAGACAGATAGACATACGCATACTTATGGAAGCTCAGAGAAGGGGCTTAATTAACACTGGACACCACTCTCCTTTAAGCAAGATAGTTCTGGTGCACAGTTACCAACCCACTGAGAGGCTGGTAGGAGGAATAGACAAATACTCCATTTGTTTCTCCGTTTCCTTGTAAGTCAAATTCCACAAACATCTCTCTGAAATAATTTCCTCTGGGCTAAAGCATAAAAGATCATGGTATCTATTTTTTTAAGAAATACTATTTATAAAAAAGTTTCAAGTGTAGGTGCAGGGATCTTATCTAGTTCGTACCCCGCACCCTAGTGCCTAGCGCTGTGTTGTCTTGTGATAGTCAAGAATGACATTATAAATGAGCCAATAAACATATGCAACTAACTCAAAGATGAGAACATGTTTAGAAAATGACCTTCTTTAGAAATATTTGGATGCTATCAATTTCAGATCCCAGGGGATTTTGGAGTTGACAAATGGATGCTTTTAAGATGCTTAGAATATATCTTTGAGTTCTCTTTTTATATTTAATATGTATTAGCATTGGATCATCTAATTATTTGAGAGTATTAGCTATGGTATTTCTTATAACAGACCGGGGACACATGGATGCCCAAAACACAAATGTATCTTCTTTAGGTCAGTTTCTCCTTTCGGAAGCAGTGACCACTCACTCATGGCTTGGCATGTGCTTCTGGATATTACATTCTGTTCAGAAAATCAAGAGAAGAAAAGTACCATTTATTGATTACCTACTATGTGCCCTTTCTTATAATTTATTTTTAGTGACCTTGTAAGTGGGAGCTATGATAATCACTTTGCATAAATGACATAGAAGCTCTGCACAAATTAATTTATGGAAGTTACTCAGTTAGTAAAAGTCAGAGCTGGTTTCTTGACCAGGTATGCTTGACTTCAAGCTTTCCCACATTAGGCTCTCTATCTCCTAGCAAAGAAAACAAAAACAGTGAGAAGTCAACGAGTCCAGGAAAACGAAAAAAGGCAAAAGAAGAGAGAGTATCTAAACACTTTAATGTCCTCTTTAGATTAATGTTTATTTTCAGTTCAGTAAATAATAGATATTTATTGATCACCTCCACTATCAGGAATAGAATGTTGCTTGGGCTAGACATGGCCCTGCCCTCATGGAGCTTGTAGAACAGCTAGAGAGATGTCAGCCTAAATAATTATGCTATAAATGAGTCAGTTGTATGTTTTCTTGTTTATTGTTCAAAGTGCCAAGAAGAAAATACGTAAGAGAATGAGATAATTGATTTATTATTGTTGTTTGAAGAATTGTGTTAAATTTTATGAAAGAAAAGAGGCAAAATATCCAAACATTCTTGAATAATAATAGTAATTAGTTTAGATGAATGCCAATGTGTGTGATTCAGGAATACTGGATAAGAGAGTCTAAAATAAAGCTACTTGAAAAGAATAATTTATCTCAAGATAATTCATTCTTTTTCAAAAACCTGGGAGGCCTCCCACTTGCGCTAAAAACCTGATTCTTAAGAAGTTTTGAGTATAATAACTGGTCTGTATTCCCTTACAGTTAGAAGTTTTGTGGCTACAATATGGAAATGAATGGATATTTCCACCCATACAGATTTAATCAATATTTATAGAATAAGTGGATTTTTCAGACTCTTATATGCCTGGTACTGTGCTTGGAACAAGTGAACTGGACACAAGTTGGGAGTTCTGACAGGCAGGGACTCAGGAGAAGGTGGCTATATAAAACACATTTTTTTAATGACTTAAGAATTATACTAGTCACTTTACAATTTGTGATTATATGTAATATCTCATTCAAAATCTTAAATGGGATTTTTCTATTGCAAGCTAGATTTTTTGTATGACCGGAAGGAGCAGAAATGTGGAATTCGGTAAATTAGCGATTTTAGTATTCATGAGGTTAACAGGATTGAACTGGTTGGTAAATGTAAGCCTAGCCATAATTACATAGAAATACACACACACAGTGTATGTGTGTGTGTGTGTGTGTGTATATATATATATATATATATATATATATATATATATTCTGAAGTTTCTTTAAACGTAGTTTCCATGAGTAATAACACTTTATTGCGTGTGATGGACTACTGTGGAAACTTTCTTTCCCATCCCATTAACTTTAGTGATGTTGCTGTGGCATTTATTATCAAGCTTAAAAGCTACCTTTGCACTCTGACATCTGAGGATCTCTGTAAGCAGGCATTGAGATGACCTCATTGCACTATTTAATAACAAATGCATTCATGAGCTGTCCATGAAAATAACAATGACTGTATTTACATGATGAAACAAAATTCAAATCTGATACCCTTGCTCTTGTTCTCAGTAGAGTATACATTATCAACCCCAGACACAAATATAAAAATAGAAAACACGACTATGTACCAGGCCTGAGACAAAGCTAAAATGTTTAGTAATTTAAAAGATCTGAGATCAAAGCTCATTGGATCTTACTTCCTCCTTTGCAAATCCAGGTCAAGTAAACATGTAGCCCCATCTAGTTCGTTCTCTCTCTCTCTCTCTAACTTTATTCAAGTCGTTTGAGTTTAGGTGCCTTGATATCAAGGTAGTATTCTTATCAACCATTTTCTATGAACTTTATAAAGTCATGCAATAGTACACCCTTATTTCCAGGAGATAGGTGCTAAGACCCCCTATAGATGCCTTAAACCCCAGAGAGTCCTGAGCCCTATATATACATGCACCAAGAGGTTGTTGGTTTGATTCCCAGTCAGGGTATGTGCCCAGGTTGTGGGCCAAATCTTCAGTGGAAAGCATGCAGGAAGTGGCCAATCAATGTTCTCTCTCCTTTCCTATCTCTCTAAAATCAATAAAGAAAAAAAAATGTTTTTTAAAGTTCTGAGGACCTAATAGACTGAAACAAGTCTTATTGGAACACAATCACTGTGCGATCACAGCAGCTGACCTGATGATCAAATGGCTATAAGTGACTCGTGAGCAGGTACCACCTACAGTGTGCATGTGCTGGACAAAGAAGTGATCCACGTCCCAGACAGGTGCAGTGGGTTGGTGTGAGCTTCCATCACGCTACTCAGAGCTGTGCACAACTGAAAACTTAGGAGTCGTTTGTTTCTGGAATGTTTTATTTAAAATTTTTGGACTAGGGATGACTGTAGGCAACTGAAAATGCAAAGGTGAAACCGTGGATAAGGGAGGACAACTGTATTTTTTAATTACTTTTCTTACAAGGTAACTGCACAAGAATTGTTAATAAGCAGGTACTGAGAAAATGTCTATAAGGGTGGTACTTTGTTGAGGTTTTTCTCTATGTTTTTACATATCAGTAGTTATTCTGCAATAGTTAGAAGGGAATACTCCCCCACACACCCTGTTTCATTTCCTTTCCACCAGGTATACCAAATTGTAGTAATAAAATACTAGAATTGTCATAATGGAATTTGTTCTAAAATGGCATCAATTTCTATCACATTCAAAAATAGATATGCTGAAAAACAACTTTAAAAACAGCATTTGTCTTATTTACATTTCATATGAACTCCAAAGTAAGGTTCCTCCTACACTCTGGCAGGTAGTTATTGAAAGCTGTCATCAAAAGTAAGTGAAAAATGTGCTGAATAGGAGCAAGAAGACAAACAGAAGCTCTGTGTTGCATATAAACATTTATTTATAACAAAGCCAAGCCTCTGAATGGTCACCATGTTTCCCAGAGATGATGCAAGGAGGTGACACTGTGGTGTAGAATTTCAGAGGAAATAGCATGACCAGTGAAGTCCTGAGTCTGAACTGTGGAGCAAGAGTTCGGTTCGATTCTGTCTCATACAGCTTTCTCTAGTATATACCCATCACCAACATATTTTATACTCCTGAGATCCTATATTTTTCCTAAGAATTGATGATAATAACTACTTGTAGAGCTCTTCTAAAGTTCAGATTTTGATAACATATCTAGTGTGCTTGGTACATAATTTCCACTCAAGTACTTGAGTTCCCTTACCTAACAAAATTAGAATTTTCATTGAAAGGCATTAACTCAAATACCACCCCCTTGAATCTTGCATTTCTCATACTGGGTCACACTAACTGAAATTGTTGGTAACACAGATCATTGGTTTCAAAATGAATTTGGGTGGAAAATTGAGGTTTGTTCACATTTAATGCACTCACACACATACACAAAACCCTGCCCTTATTATCTTGGTAGACCAGCTGCAGAATGCAGGCCAGAGGCCCAGCTGTGTGCTCAGATCTGTGAGAAGGTGAGTGGGAAATGGCATTTGCAGAGCCGGCTCTCACTCCACCCCCATTCAATTCTGGTTTCTGCATTTTTGCTGCACTATCCCTGGTTGTCGCATTGACAGAGAACTGTCTTCCTCTGTGATGACTGCCAACACCTGTTGGTTGAGTCAATCTGTCTCCTTTTTCCATGCAACCATTTCATTATATGTCAAGGTGCTGAAATTCTACACATGCAAATATTTATGTAAGAATGAGAAGAAGCACACAATAATTTGATCCTGAGGTGTTCAGCATGCTTCACAGGCATCAATTCATTACACCACGCAGCTCCCTGTTCAGTAGAGGGGTGCTGCTCTGGCTCTTGAGCATTCTGTGGCCAGAATGTCCCTCTGTAGAGAAGGAAAAGTGGGAGAAGTCAGCTGTAATTAGACCTCCACACATCTTCAGAAGAGGTGTACAGATAATCATTCACTTGTAGGTGTTTACTTTTATATCAGATTCCCTATATGTTCACATGGGGAAAAAAAGATATTCATGCACTGCGTCACTGAAAATATTAAAATGTATTGAGAGCCTACTGTGCATTGAGTAATATTCTAGGGGTAAACACCAGTGAACAAGCAAAATCAATCGGTCTGTGCACTGCCACCAGGATGCCTATGGGCAGAGATTTTGACAGCTGGGTAAGGAAGAAGAGGGGTGCCAGTGAAAGTGGTTACTATGTTGCAAAGGCTGGTGAGGGAAGCCTCACTAATAACTTGACATTTGAGTAGAGATGGCACAGTGTTGTCACACTGTCTATAGTGCTGCTGGGATCCTGTAGGCATTGAGATTTGAAGTATGGGGCTGTCTTTTCACAACATGGAATCATGGAAATTGCTTCTGCCTGGTCTTACGGTTTTTACCAAAGTGTTCGGGAGACTAAACAAGGGGTCAGTCATATATTTTGGTAGTAAAAAAGACTGGAGCAGGAACCCTCTTCTAGAAATGAGGATGCTTAAAGCCTTAAAGAGTAATTTTGGCAGAGAGGGACAGGCCAGTTAGATGCTAAACTAAAAATAAAAACACACAGAAAACATATTTGGGGTAACAAATGTCATGATAGCGAGACGCACGAGAGCAAGGTTAAACACAATAGGTTTTCCCCTTAGCAAACAGTTACTCACACCTGTCTCATCTTTTGGATCATGAACTATTTCACACCAGAGAACTGGACTTTGTCTTAAATCTCCCATACTTAGTACAGTGCCTATTTCACTGGCGATGCTCTCTCAATGGTCATTGGTTCGAATGACATTATTCAAGTCTTTGCCAAGATGAGAAATTAAAGATGGTGGGAGATGGTGACATTGCTCCTTTTCTCTTGCCTCACTGTGATAAGAAGTTGGAATTAAATTACAAGTATCCTGACAAAGTATAAGTATGAAAGCATAAGTATGAAAGAGCACTAAGGAAGAATGAAAGGTTGATTTTATTTATATCATCATCCTGATTCCCTCACATAGGAATTCTTTGAATATTAAGTTTATTTACACCAGAAACGGACCCCCCAGAATCCCTTCATAATAACAAGGCATTTGCATAACTGAAAATAGTGAGACTTATGAAATATATAAAACAACAAAAATAATTGCATACTTTGGGAATATGAAATACTTAGGCAAGTAATTGTTGAAATAATGGCTAATAGATTCAGAAAGAATCAATAGCATCCCCTGATGGTTGGACCTCTTGGGCCCATCAGTTAGCAACAATTTTTGGAAAAAAAGAGAGAAAAAAAATTAAAGATCTTAGTAATTTTTAATACAGAATGCCTCTATCTATTACACAGTGTATTTTGATTTTGCTCTACATATAGGTTTTCAGCAAATGTATATTCTTTACAAATATGGATGAAAAAACACACTGTTGCTTATATATATGATTACCTGGAGAAATGTTGAAATTGGAATTTAAAATTTCTGGATTCCAATAGATTTACTAGTACTGTGACCTTGAATAAGTCACTTACTATGCTTTGAAAAAGTAGGAAAAATGTGTCTTCTAGGACACCTCACATGCATTTTCCTGATTTAACACTGTGCTCATCTCAGGAATAACAAAAAAAAAAAAAGGTTTACTGTTCTTCATTTAATATAGGGAAATCACGACAAGACTGGGTAGATGACTTTTGTGAAGTTACCCAAAACCTAAATGTCAGAATTGAAGGTAAATGTATTCCTTTGTCCTAGTCCAAAATGTTTTCTCTGATTCACATAATTTCTCTTAAATATGTTGCACTTATGTGCAATCACAGAGGTTACTTGTCGAGATGGAATTTTATTCAGCGTTTCACAGCATAAAACGACGTGCTGGTAGGGACTGCCAGTTCTCAATCAATGGCTTACATTCTTTGTGTTGTGAGAAGGTCAAAAACAGACAGACAAACCTCGGCTTCTCTAATTACCATGAGCACTGAGAGTTTGAAGGAAGCCGTCTTTCAACTACTGTAGGCTTTTCTGCTGCAGAGAACCTTATGCAGTCCCTTCGAGCGAGCCTAATCCTTAGTAAATAAGAGGCAACTAGCGAGTGTCTATTGAGTCGAATTGAAGGAAGCAGGCATATAGAGAAGGTAGAAATCCAACATTCATTCATTCATTCATGCATTCACATACCAAATATGTGACCCAAAATGTGTTTCTTCCCTTAGATTTGTTGGAACAAAGACATTCAAAGAAGAATACTACAGAGTAAATGGAGCATGAGACAAAGTTGTTAAGAACCAGGAAAGAGAAAGAGAAGGGGGAGTTGTAATTTTTAAAATTAGAGCAGGAGAATGAAGATATACTTATTTGTTAGTTATTAAAAAATCTTTATTGTTGTAAGTATTACAGGTGTCATTCCCTTTTTCCCCCCATTGACCCCCTCTTCCCCGCTCCCACCCCCTCCTGCTTTCCCCAAACCATTATCTGTGTCCATTGGTTATACAAAATACACATAAGCTCTTTGGTTTATCTCTTCTCAACCCCCTCACCCCCTTCCCTCTGAGGTTTTATTTGTTACAGTTTTTAATTTGAATACAGAGAATAAAAATTATAAGCTACTTGCTGTATTTGAAGAAACTGAACTCTGATGTATTTTGACAATTGTCACTAAGGGAGCAATAGATCCATAAAAATCTGCTCCTCCTAACCCTCTGTACATTAACTCTATTAACTGAGACATCTACCTCACTTTTCCTTCTGACTGGTTTTGCCTCCGGCTTGCCTCCTAGGAAGGTCAGCCAACCTCTTGTTTGCACAAGTCTAATTATCTCTTTTCCTGGAGGGACATAGGGATCCAGTCCCCTGTGCTTGCCTCTCTATTATGGGGCAAAATCATATGTGGATTCAAAAATCACAATGGCCTGTGCTAATCATAGTTAAATTTGGCCAGTGTGCATAAGAAGCACTTATAATGAATAGCTCTTGCTGGTGACTACGTCTATCTCATCTTTTTTTCTTGAAAACTAAGCCTCCCTCTCCCAGCATTACAAATTAAAAAGCTGGAGCCTAGAAAGCCAATGAGGTGGGAGTCTTGTTGCCGTTTGGCATAGATCATCAATCCTTAGAGCGTAAGGTGAAGAAGGGATCACACAGCAGCATTGTTTGGGAAGAGGCACTCGAAAGGAGGAGGAGAAGAATTTTATTTTGAGAGATAATGTGAAGGAAAGAACAAAAGTCACTCTGCTGTGATGGAAGAGAACCCGCAGCCCTGAAGTAGAAGGTAGGAGGATTTCAAAAGCAGAAATTGCAGAAGACAACAAACAGGTCAAAGAGGGTACTGGATTGGAAGGCACGACAGGAGTGGTGAGGGGTTTATCTTGGGATAGCTGGGGCTATATGCCCCTTGAGTTATTGTAGATGAACCATGTTGTCAGAATTTTAAATGCTTCTAATAGGTAACTTCTCTCAATACCTGAATGCTTTTTACTTTTGTATGTATCCAACTTTTACAGACGTCTTTGGCTGGTGAAGAAAAAAGCAGTGTAAGCCTGGCAGTGACAGGAGAGCCTAGAATATTGTGAAGCCCAGTTGGTTGCTGATGCTGTTTTTGAAGGAAACTGGTACAAGTTCTCAGCATGTGTTTGATCCCTGTGTGGTAGCTACCATAACTAAAGGAAGACCCTTTCCTGCCCGGCTCCTCTGCCCTGTGGTAAAAAGCACCTGGTAGTAAATTGTCCCTCATCTCTGAGCCTTGGGCTGTGAATTTATGAATGGAGGCCCTACGAAGCCACAGGTGGAAGTTATGCAATGTCATTTGTTGGTGAATGCTCAGTGGCCCATGGGACAAAGGCATGATTTATTAGCCAGAAATTTATCCAAGAATTTGAGGTTGAGGATTTAGTGAATTGGGAAAATTCCATCAGCAAAGACCACCTCTCTGCCAGTGTCTCACTTATTCTCTGCATTTTATAGATAACTTGAAATTACGGTTAGAGGGTCAGTAGGGATGTCCTGAGTGGTGTCACTGAGTTGGTTTTGCACCTCTGGGTTAGAGATCACTCAAAGAGGAAGAACAATACCTATCATTTGAAGCAAACAGGCAAACCTACAAAGAGTACTCTGACGTCAGGGATTCATGATCATCTAGAAACTCCAAGGTGTAGGAGAGACAAGTTGGAGAAATGGGAAATGCTAAGAAAAGAGTTAGGTCTATTACTACCTCAACCATGTTGAAGCTCACAGAATATAAATCAATTAACCAAGATCACAAAGTTCATATTTCTTTATTGCTTAGCAGGAACTATAATTGTTACCTAACTGGATGGTTGTGATATGTAAAGTGAGATGATAATGGTATAATAATTATAATAACTATGAGTACTACTTTGCCAGCCATTACACTAAGCATCTTATATGCATGTAGACTTGGTATCCATATAGGACCTGGCACAAAGGAGGATCTATAAAATATAGATTATTATTATTTTTATTGTAATCTTCACAATCATCCAGCAATAACTGTTATCGTTGTAGTAATAATGATAAACTAATTACTATTTTATTATTGGCTAAATAGCAACATAATCATAATACATATGTCATTAATATATGTTAAATAATAACATAATATGTATTACCTTTCTTAATAATCATCTTAAGAAAACAAAAATGAAGAAAAGTATAAGATAAACTCTATCTCCATATAGAAGAGAAAAGAAAACAGATGCTCGAAGACATTAAAAGAATTGCCCAGGTTAAGATAACACTTGAAATGGAAGGGCTAGAAATCAAACCCTATGTATAATATCACATCTTGAAAAACATATTGTTCTACTTGTCTATATTGGTGGGCTGTGTTCAGTATGACATGATGTGTCTGACCAAGAACTGGGGCCAGAAAGTTCCAATGGGGCAAAAGAGGAATCAGCACCATTCTAGCATTTGGGGGATAATATCCATTCCCTTAAAATTTGAGTCTTGCCCTGGATAGTTTGCTCAGTGGTTAGAACACCAGTCCACGGACCTAAGGGTCTCGTGTTTGATTCCCGGTCAAGAGCATGGACATGGGTTGCAGGTTCCATCCCCGGCCCTGGTCAGAGTTGTGCTGGAGGCAATCAATTGATTTACCTCTCTCACATCCATGTTTCTCTCTCTCTAATTTTCTCTCCCTCCCTCCCTTCTACTGTATCTAAAAATCTATGGGAAATATCCTCTGGTGAGGATTAACAACAACAACAACAACAACAAAAAGATAAAATTGGAGTCTCTAGTATGCTCTGTGAACAATGTTGCATGCTATTTCATATAATGCAAAGTAGGTGTTAAAATCTCTGTGGTTCAGATGAGGAGACTGAGATTCTAAGAGTTGAAAAGAGTTGCTTAACTTTAGACTCAGGTCTCAGTACTCTCTCCACTTCCTGGTGGGTGACTGCAAAGCCCGTGCTTTATCTTCTCCACATCCCTGCCGTTCTCCTCCATGTAAGTTCTGAATTGCTAGGAGAAAGTATCCAAGTTTTATGACTTTCACTTTGCTTCTTTAAACCACCCATACTTATTATATATATAATAGTTATTGGAATTATGGAATAAGAAAAAAATATAGCCATATTTTTAATAGAAATAATTCAACTTGAATAGGAATAATTGCAAGTATTTCAATGTAACAAGAAATTGGAAGTTTGAGTAGCACCAGTTATTGACTAGTCTTGTGTTGGTGCTGTTGATGGTGTCCTGTGCAGGATTGCTTAATAGGGTAATCCAGGAGATATGGAAGAGACAGTCTATACACTGAAGTCACTATGCACAGTGTGTATGAAGCTATAGAGACAGGGCATCACTGTAAATTTACTTACAATGGTTTTCTATGTCATTCCCTACAGATATGGCTCTATGTGCATGTGAGCCGCACAGTGGGGTAAGGAAGAAGTTATGGTTATTGAGTCATAGAGCACAATGCATCATGAGACAGGAAACTTACATGTAAAAAAAACAATTTGCACACATTGAGATACTTGATAGATCCTCATGGTCTCATTTAAAGCTTTCAAGCCTAGTTGGGGACACAAATGGGAAGGTCACGGGCAGTTAAATATGTATAAAATCTATATGAAAGAAGTTGTGTCTGTCAGACAGACTCAGGTTAAGATGCTGTGAATGATAACAAAGGAGGAGATTGTTGAGAAAATATCTTACGAAGCACTGTGTGGAGATTTTTTTGGCTACAGGGTGGTAGATTATTTCACTCATATTTGTAAATAAGATTCAAGAGGCCTGGATTTGAAACCTTGTTCGACAGAGTCTGTGTGGCATGGCCCGAGACCTTTTCCATTGCTGGTTCACATTCCAAACCCCTAATAGTTGTCTAATAATACATGTTCAGCTAATTTTATCTATAGATCATTTTAGGAGGATGTGGATGTCATATCTGTATATATACCAAGAGAAATAAATAATAATGGAACTTGAAAAATAACAAGTAAGACTAGGGCATTGTTCATAAAGCATGTAGATAGAAGTACTTGTTTTTTCACGAATTCACCCTCAATTAATTAAATTTATGAAATGTTACTATTATACATAGTTCATCAGGATTACCCCTTTTTGTGAGTATTCTTAAGGTTATTTGAAATATTAGAACACTGAACCATAAATATATACTGAAGCATTTAGTAAATAACTCAGATGTCAATTATGAAATGAGTAAAATCTAGAGAAACAATGAGAACCCCTGTGTTCTTTAATCTATAAAACATACTCACATCATTGACATTTATTGAAGCATTATGCCCTTTCTCTGGCAAACAGGCATGACCTTAAGATGTGGCCCTTGGGACGGTATGGAATAGCCCTGGGGCATTTCTTGAGCCTTGAAGACTGCAAGGCTTAGATTCAAATCTTAACACTATCCTCCCATTTAGTGTCTCTGTTATGTCATAATTGTATCTAAACATCTCTGGTCACCATAGAAACGACGATTATTAACATTTATCCAGTGTTTGTATACTCCAGTGCTAAGTCCCCAGAGCAGGTAAGAAAAACTCTACTACCATTTTTTTTCTGCCTTTCGTTTTCCTTCTTCACTCCGTCTTACCTTCTTTCTTTTTCTTTGTATTATTTTCTTCTCTCCTACATTTTTTGTTGAGTACCTATTATGTGTCAGAGATTGTGTTTTGCTCTGGGCATCAGGGGATGAATGAGACTCGGTTCCTGTCCACAGTAATTTACTTTCAGGACAGGTTGAAATCATAGGGGAAGTGGTGAAATGGAGAAAAGAGATAAAAGTAAATGCCATGAGGCAGTTCCTAGCAAAGGTGCATACAATGGAAAGGAAAGAGTAATTGGTTCTACCTGGGAGGGCTTCTTGGCTTCTGACGCATCAGAGCAAACCTGACAACATGAGTGGAATTCTATGAGGCCCAGTGAAGGCCAAGGGTGGTCCAGGCTGCGTTATCCACACAAAGTTGTGGCGGCACCAATGTATGAGGAAGGTCTGAAGAAAGGTACGTAGCTTATGTGGTGAGCACTGAGTGTACATACAAATATCAAATGATTATGGTGTACACCTAAAACTAATACAATGTTATATGTCCATTATATCTCAGTTTTTCAAAAGCCATATGTTGTGCAGAATGTTGTAAAAGATGCGTGTGGACACAAATTCTGTAGATATTTGGGTGCAAAAACATTTTTATTGTTACCTGGAAATCACTGTGGAGGCCTTCTATTTTGAAGTTGGTGAGAGGTGGTTCATATCTTGTAGCATCACGGAACATAAAATTGGTTACTGATTTTTAAAATATGTTTATTTTGATTGTTTTTACATGAAATTAATGCATAAATTTTATTTACATAAATATGTATAAATAGGTATATATTTCTAAAATATGAATACAAAGTTATGTATAAATATATATCTGATGAGTGTAATCTATGCACACACATGTGTATGTGTATATATTTGTAAATATAAATAAAATTTGTGTATATACATATGTACCTATATATATTAAATATTTATATATGTATAAAGTAATACATTTGACTTTTTATCTCACATATAATAATACTAACTGAAACTCTTGTTTAGCAGTTAATAACCACATCTTACCCATGAGGTTTGTGAACCTCAGTGACTTTCTGATCTGCCCCAGCTCACATGGCTGGTAAAACTCCTGCCAAATAAGTTCCCATCTGTCTAATTCCAGAGCCCACTTTCTAATAGCTACAGTCCCACATTTCTCATTACAGAGTCTGGGGACATTTGTTGGGGGAGGAAAGAATCTTCAATTCATTTACAAAAACACATCATGTTATCTTTATGTATATTCTTTGCCAAATTTTTATAAGTGAATTATAATATAAATAATCATGGCAGATATCTTTAAAATAAAATTTAGAAATTGTTATCAGCACTTTATGTTGCTACAGACATTTTAACATAATGTTAAATATCTCCTTAATATTGCATACTTTGATCTGCATAACCTTAACCCATAAGTTAATATTTGATTGTTGTTACATATTTAAGTCTCCTGCCTTTAAAAATATCATACAAAAAAGTGAACATACTCTAAGAAAGTGAGAAAGGAAAATTTATAATTTCCTTGTAATAAGTTCTTAGTTTTAAAAATACCAAGTAAAAGTGTATGAATAAGCCATCATTACTGGTGCATTTAACCCATTAGCTTTCCAATTCTATTGTTGTATTTTACAAAAAACAAGAAATAGATTAGAAACTTAGTTTCTCCAAATACAGACCATTCTATCACCGATCTATATCTGTCTACATCTGTCTATCTATCTATCTATCTATCTATCTATCTATCTATCTATCTATCATCTATCATCTATTATCAATCATAACCATCTATCTAATTCATAGTTCTAGTCATGAATCAAGGGAAATACAGGAGTTTTTTGTCTCCTGTGAAGGCTGACAGTTTTCTAATGTGTCACTTTCTCTTTTATGATGCATCTATGCAGGGCTGGCACAACTGAAGTTATACTTAAGTTATTATTCAGTGATAAGGTGGGCATGTGTTGAAGCAGCTCTGGGTGCAGATCCTTTACCCCTCATGACTGGCAACATGTGGTACAGATCCCATGGTTAGCAGAAAATATGGGTGCAATATATGACCCCAAAAGACTTATTGTCAGTGAATCTGCACCACTTAATCTCATCAACGTTAGACCCCTCTTACAGTTAGTAAGATAATAATTGCACATAGAAATGGCAAAAATTTAGGGAATGACTAAGCTAGTGGTTTCATAACCAGGATAGTGTGCTCAACAAGTCTGATTCAAAAGGAGTCTAGCACAGCATTTCATATCAACTGCAATCTTTGAACGGCACAGTTGGGGAACCCATATAGAGGGAATTACAGTAATCATCCTTCACAATGACAAAGGAGTTAATCAGCATCTCCTTGCCTTTCTCATGAAGTCTCTCAATCTGGTGATAGCACAAGAAATTATAAAAAGAAGTCTTCGTGATGGATAAAAAATGCTTCTCAAATAATAACACCAAAGACAATGGGAAGAAAAAACACACACACTCAACTGTTAAAATTTTGAGATGCCTGAGACTGGATTCTAATCAGAAGTACTCTCTGAATAGTGAGGCATGAGGAGCAGCTGCTTAGCACTTAGAAGAACGTAAGCCAGTCCAGGATTTAAATTCTGAAACTGTATCACCAGAGAAATCTTCATTTGACTGAATAAATTTAAGATAAAACCATGTCTTTTAAATACAAGAGAATGGAGCACCAGAAATATATGAGAAATCTAGTTTCTCCTAGTACAGATCATCATCCATCTATCATCTATCTGTCTATCATCTATCTATTTATCTATCTATCTATCTATCTATCTATCTATCTATCTATCTATCTATCATCTATCTATCTCTATGTATCATCAGTCATCACTCATCTTTCTAATTCATAGGTCCACTGCCAGTCAGTCTCCTCCCTGTAGGGTAGTGAATGCCAGTTTCAGAGCAGGATGGTTCTTCCTTCTCTGCTTTTTTTTTTAAAATCCTCACCTGAGGATATTTTTTCCATCGATTTTTTTTTTTTTCAGATAGAGTGGGAGGGAAGAAGAGAGAGAGAGTGAAAGAGAGAGAGAGATAAATTGGTTGCCTCTCACAGGACCCTGCCAAGGTCAGATACGTGCCCTAGCCAGAACTGAACCACAACTATTCGGTCTGAGAGGTAATGCCCTAACTGCTGAGCCAAATCAGCCAGGGCCACCCTTCCCTGTCTCAATCCTCCTATCAGAGTTCATCTCAACTCCCATACCTTCCCATTCCCGCTCTCCAATGCCAGTTTCAATATCTTCATCAAATTAAATTAATGGAGAATGGACTGTTCTCATTAGTTGCATTTTCTGATTAGATTTTCAAAATAAAGTTCCAGAGAAACTCACAAAATGTATTTGTTTACATTTCTTCTTCTGAATCAACTCTGCAGTTAATGTAACTGAGAATCCAGCAGGGCTAGCTCATCCTCCTGAACACCAGTTGTGTTATTTTTTTTTCCTTCTCAACATATTAGTACGTTCCATTTTCAAGGAAAAAATTTAAAAAGTGTGTCCCAAGGATATTCTCTCTTTACCCAGATTAACTAGTGAAGGGTCTAAGTCTAAATTCTAGAACAATTGCTTAGTCGGAATGCTACAAAAGTTAGCGACGACAGGTGTGACATTTTTCATTCAGTCATTCCAAGTCATATCCTGAAATTTCCATTTAAAGAAAAATAAGTTGATTCTTTTGTGTGAGGTGATTTAGTGAATACTGCCATCAAGGAGTTTTACTAACTTCACACTGCTTGCCGTAAATTGAAAACCCATATGGGCACAACTTTTGTTTGACCATGACTATAAAAGAAGGGAAAACAATTCATTTTTCAGCAATGGAAAGCTATTTAAATTAGCACCACCATGCCCTGGCTTGGTAGCTTAGTTGGTTAGAGCATCGTCCTCATATACCAAGGTTGCAGGTTCTATCCCCAGTCAGGGTACATAAAAGAATCAACCAATTAATGCAAAATTAAGTGAAACAACAAATCAATCTCTCTCTCTCAAATCTAAAAATTGAAAAAATAAAGTGAGCACCATCACAAATTGTTTTAAATTTGTTTACTCTGGTAAAAAAGGAGTGCGTATCTGCCTCTTAAAAATCAAAGTTAAAAATGGATAACAATGCTACTTACTTGAGCATTTTAGCAATTTTTTTTTTTTTTTTTTGTATTCCTGAATTAAAATTTTGATTTCTAAAACCCGAGAGGAAAAACAGCCTGATCACTGTATTTTCTGCTGTGTATTGGCTGGTATTCAATACCAAACAATAAATCTGTTGTAAATGTGGACGTTCTCCCATTCACAAAAGAAACAGTCGAAGCTCCTTGTGCTTGGGGGAACATGTGAGGCAACACAAATAATTTAGGGAGAGCTAGAAGGAAGCTTTCAGGCCGTTTTTTAAAATTTATTCATTTTTTTTAATCCTCACCCGAGGACATTTTTTGCATTTATCTTCAGATAGAGCAGGGGGGAAAGAGGGAGGAAGAGAGAGAGAGAGAGAGAGAAATATCGATGTGAGAGAGACACATTGACTGGTCACCACCCGCATAACCCCAACTGGGGCCAGATATGTACCGCAACCAAGGTACATGCCCTTTGCGGGAACCAAACCTGGGTCTCTCTGGTCCACGGGCCAACACTCTAACTATTGATTCAAACTGGCAAGGCTCAAGTAGTTTTAAAACATATTTTAGGGGAAAGATGGTGACGGGCAGGACCCAAGGGAGGGTGAATGTGTGAGAGAGTAACTGAGTGTGTTCGAGAGTGTGAGTAGACGTGAAGGTGGACAACCAAACCCGAGCAGTGCAGAGCTGCGGAGCAGAAGGTTCCTGTGCTGTGTATGAGAGCAGCCGGCTACCTCGGTAAGCAGTTCTTCAGGGCCCTTCTCCCTGTGCTGCGGGGAGGTCACACCATTTTGGAAGATCCAGGGTCTTTCCTGGGAGGAGGCAGTGGGAGCTGCTAGGGCCCAGCATCCTGACCCCACCAGTGCACCTCGCACCATCTGACCAGTGGACACTTTGTGTCAACACAGACCATTGCACAGTAGTGGAGCTGCCAAGGTGCTGGTAGCGGAAGCCTCAGACTTCCGGGAGCCCAGTACCATTCACTAGAGTAGCAGCCCGATCAGATTCAGATATACCCCCAGCAATAGAGGCTGGGGACCAGACACCCATCCCCAGGCAACAAAAGCACAAACCAGCAGCTGAGACCCATCCCCAAAAACTACAGCAAAAACTGAATAGGAGTTGAGCCCCACAGGGCAGCAGCACTCCCCAGTCACCAGTGGCAGGACCTGGGGCTCCAAAGAGGCCTATGTGGTCCAGTAGCCCACAAAAGCAGTGAGAAGCCAGAGCCCCAGAGAGACTGGTGTGATCCAGCTGCCTGCCTGTGGGAACTGCAGGGTGCAGGGGCACCAGAAAAGCCTGTGTGATCCAGCAGGGACTGTGCAATCCAGTTACCCGCAGGACCTACCGGGTGCTGAAGCACCAGAGAGGCCTGTGCGACCCAGCAGGGACCATGTGATCCAGTTACCCACGGGATTTGCTGGGTGCAGAGGCACCAGAGAGGCCTGTGTGACCCAGCTGCGCACAAAATAGGCATAGAGGATGTGAAAATGAAGGTGGAGTGAATGGAAGCTACACAGACCATTTCCTGGGACCAAACGAGAATTACAACTAAAATAAAGACAAATCCTCAGAGAAAAGCAACAGAAAAACAGCAGGACAGGACGTATAACCAGGGCCACTAATAGCATCTGATGAGGAATGAGAGGGTGGTGGACTGGGAGCCCATGGACAGCAGCAGTCTTAGCTATGAGCAGCACCCTTGGAAATAAAGACCAAGCCTGCTCCACAGCTCAGAAAGCCGGGGCAGAACACTAAAATAGCCATGGCCACTCACCCAGGAGCTATGGCAGAGGGAGGGCTGACTGGTCTGGAACTCTGTGGTGACACCTAGGATTTGGAGGGCACTAAAAGTTTTTGCTGAGTTGCAGCCACAAAGGATGGAGTCCGGTGTGCTTCTTCCCAGAACTGTAGGGAAAAGCAGTCCCCACAGGCCTCAGAGATTCAGCCTTTCCCAGGTGAGGCAAAGAAATGCAAACTGAGGCTCACTAATAACGAGCATCTATCCCAGCCTCTGGAAATCCTCTTATGCAGTACACCAAGGCTACATTCCAAGGCACTGAGTAACTGAGACTGCTAGCCTCCAGGAAAAAGGTAGAGGATAACTGAACCTTTCTTGGGCTTGCAAATCTACCGAGGAAAGTAAGACTTGACAGTGGTGTTTAACATGGGCCCGACCAGGCCAATCCAAACCCAGTAGAGGGAGCCACAAACAACAGAACACCAACATGCACAGGGAAAATGTGGCAGGCTCCAAAACCCACTGAGATAGCCAAAAAGGTGAAACAAAGAAACGAATCCCAAATGAAAGAATAAGAGAACTTTCTCGAAGATGAGATCAATGAAATACAGTTAAACAAATTATCAGAGGTAGAGTTCAGAGCCATGATCTTGAGGAAGCTCAACAGCATGAGTAAGGACATCAGTACCATTAGCAAAGATATAGAAACATTGAAAGCCAACCAAGTGGAAATGAAGAATGACATAGCAGAAATTAAAAACACATTGGGCCCTGGCCGGTTTTGCTCAGCCATTGAAGCATTGGCCTGAGGACCAGAGAGTCCCAGGTTCAGTTCCCACTAGGGGCACATACCCCCCCCCCCAAAAAAAAAAAAAAATTGGAAGGACTAACCAGCAGCGTAGAGGAAGCTGAGAACCTGAGAACCTGATCAGTGAATTAGAAGACGGTAGAAAAAAACTCAACCAATCAAAAAACCAAAAGCAAAAAACAATTAAAAAACAGGAAGACAGCTTAAGAGAACTGTCCAAATACTGGAAACGTAATAACATTGGCATCATAGAAGTCCCTGAAGAGGAAGAAAACGGGCAATGGTTAGAGAACATATTTGAAGAAATAGTGACAGAAAATTTTCCTAACTTGGTGCAGAAAAAAGACATTCAAGTTCAAGAAGCACAGAGAGCCCCAAGTAAGAAGAACGCAAGCAGGCCTACACCAAGACACATAGGAATCAAAATGCCAAAATTAAACAAAAAGAGAGAATTCTAAAGGCAGCAAGAGATAAGCAACAGGTTACCCACAAAGGAACCCCCATTAGGCTCTCAGCTGACTTCTCACAAGAAACACTACAGTCCAGAAGGGAGTGCCATAAAGTAACCAAGGTCATGAAAAACAAGGATCTGAATCCAAGACTACTCCATCCAGCAAGGCTATCATTCAAAATAGAAGGTCAAATAAAGAGCTTTCCAGACAAAAAAAAAGAAAAAAAACAAGCAAGCTAAAGGAATATATTAACACCAAACCAGCATTGCAAGATATGCTAAAAGGACTGCTGTGATTAGTAGAAGAAATAGGAAGAAAAATAGAACCACACTAAACAAAAATGGCAATAAATAAGTACATATCAATTTTTACCTTAAATGTGAATGGTTTGAATGCTCCAAGAGAAAGACACAGAGTAGTTGACTGGATAAGAAAGCATGACTCACATATATGTTGTTTACAAAAGCCCCACCTCACAACAAGAGACTCACATAGGTTGAAAGTAAAGGGATGAAAAAAAAAAATCTTTCAAGCAAACGGAAAGCAAAAAAAAGCTGGAGTAGCAATACTCATATCTGATAAAGTAGATTTAAAATGAAGACGATAACTAGAGACAAAGAAGGCCACTACATAATATTGAAAGGATCTATTCAACAGGAAAATATAACCTTGGTAAACATATATGCACCCAATATAGGAGCACCAACATATATTATAAATCTTCTGGAGAACTTCAAAGGAGAAATCAACAGCAATACAATCATAGCAGTAGAATTCAACACTCCACCAAATATCACTGGATAGATCTTTTAGACAAAAAATTAACAGGAAATCACAGACTCTAAATAAAGCGCTAGATTAAATGGATTTAATTGATATATACAGAGAATTACACACCAAAGCTGCAGAATTCACATTCTTCTCAAGTGCACATGGGACATTTTCAAAGATAGACCATATGTTGGGGCACAAACTAAGTCTATACAAGTTCAAGAAGATTAAAATTATATCAAGCATCTTCTAGATCACAATGACATGCAACTAGAAATCAATTGCAACAAGAACATGCAGAGACATTTAAAAACATGGAGGCTAAATAGCATGTTATTCAGCAATGAATAGGTTACCATGAAGATCAAGGAAGAAATTAAAAACTTGGAAACCAATGAAAATGAACACACAACAGCACAAAATCTATGGGATGCAGCAAAAGCCGTTCTGAGAGGAAGTTCATAGAACTACAGGCCTACCTCAAGAAACAAGAAAAATTTCTCATTCAAAATCTAACCTCACAACTTAAAGAACTAGAAAGCAAACAGAAAGAAAACCCCAGAGCAAGTAGAAGGAAGGAAATAGTGAAGATCAGAGCAGAAATAAATGACATAGAGACCAAAAAACAATTCAAAGAATCAAGGAAACAAAGAGCTGGTTCTTTGAAAAGATAAACAAGAATGATGGACCCTTAGCTAGATTCACCAAGAAACAAAGAGAGAGAACCCAAATACACAAAATCAGAAATGAAAGAGAAGAAATAATAACTGATACCACAGAAATTCAAATGGTTGTTAATATATTATGAACAATTATATGGCAATAAATTTGACAATCTAAGCGAAATGGACAAATTTGTAGAAACACATAGTCTCCCAAAATTGAACCCTGAAGAGATAGAAAACTTGAACAGACCAAAAACGACAAAGGAAATCGAAGAAGTAATCAAGACTCGCCCAGCAAACAAAAGCAAAGGCCTGGACGGCTTCACAGGGAATTTTACCAAACATTCAAAGAAGAACTAATACCCATCCTCTTCAAACTATTTCAAAAAGTTCAAGAAGAAGGAAGACTTCCAAACTCATTTTATGAGGCCAGCATAAGACACTACAAAGAGAGAAAATTACTGGCCAATGTCCCAGATAAACAAAATACTAGGAAGTTGAATTTAGCAATACATCAAAAAAAAATTATTCACCATGACCAAGTAGGATTCATTCCAGGGATGTAAGGCTGTTACAATATTCGCAAATCAATAAATGAGATACACCACATAAACAAAATGAAAGATAAAAATTATATGATCATATCAATAGACCCAGAAAAAGCATTTGACAAAATTCCGCACCCATTTCTGATAAAAACACTCAGCAATCTGGGAATAGAGGGATCATATCTCAACAGAATAGAGGCCATATATGAAGACCTATGGCCAACATACTCAATGGACAAAAACTAAAAGTGTTTCCCTTAAGAACAAGAACAAGACATGGATGCCCACTTTCGCCACTCTTATTTAACATAGTACTGGACGTCTTAGCCACAGCAATCAGACAGGAAGGAAAAAATATAAGGGATCCAAATAGGAAAGGAGGAAGTGAAACTGTCATTATTTACAGAATATATGATATTTTACATAGAAAACCCCAAAGACTCCGTCCAAAATCTCCTAGACTTAATAAATGAAGTTGGTAAAGTAGCAGGATACAAAATTAACATCAAGAAATTGATGGCATTCTTATACACCAATGATGAACTCACAGAAAGAGAAACTAAAAAGAATCCCATTTACCATCACAGCAAAAAAATTAAGATAACTAGGAATAAACTTAACCAAAGAAATATAGGACCTATTCTCAGAAAACTATAGGACATTTAAAAAAGAAATAAAGTAAGATATAAAAAAGTGGAAGCACATACCTTGTTCATGAATTGGAAGAATTAGCATCATTAAAATGTCCATACTACCGAAAGCAATGTATAGATTCAATGCAATCACCATCAAAATACCAATGACAATCTTCACAGAACTAGAACAAATACTTCAAAAGTTCATATTGAACCAATAAAGACCCCAAATAGCCACAGCAATCTTGAAAAATAAGGACAAAGTAGTTGGAATTACAATACTGGATATCAGGTTATTCTACAAAGCTACTGTAATCAAAACAGCCTGGTACTGACACAAGAACAGGCATATATTCCAGTGGAACAGAACAGAGAACCCAGAAATGGACCCAAAACATTATGCCCTATTAATATTCGACAAAGGTGGCAAGAGCATATAATGCAGTCAAGACAGCCTCTTTAATAAATGGTGTTGAGAAAATTGGACAGCTACTTGCAAAATATTAAGCTTGACCATCAACTTACACCATACACAAAAATAAACTCAAAATGGATAAAATACTTAAATGTGATTTATCAATCTATAAAAATCCTAGAAGAAAATTTAGGCAACAAAATTTTAGACATCATATGCAGCAGAATTTTCATTGATACATTACCTAAGGCAACAAAAACAAAGGAGAATATGAATACATGGGACTACATCAAATAAAAAGCTGCTGCACAGCAAAAGAAACAACCATCAAAATGAAAAGTCAACCCGCTCGATGGGAGAACATGATTGCCAATGATACATCAGATAAGGGGTTGATTTTCAATATGTATAGAGTGCTAATACAGCTCAACAAAAGGAAGACAAAGAACCCAATTAGAAAATGGGCAGAGGATCTAAATAGACCCCTCTCCAAACAGGACATACAAATGGCTAAGATACATGTGAAGAAATGCTCAACATCACTAATCATCTGAGAGATGCACATTAAAACAACCATGAGGTATCACCTCACACCTGTCAGAATGACCGCCATCAACAAATCATCAAACAACAAGTGTTGGCGAGGGTGTGGAGAAAAGGGGACTCTAGTACACTGCTGGTGGGAATGCAGACTGGTGCAGCTGCTATGGAAAACACTATGGCGTTACCTCAAAAAATTAAAAATTGAACTGCCATTTGACTCACTGATCCCACTTCTAGGAATATACCCTAAGAAGCATGAAACACCAATCAGAAAGAATACATGTACTCCCATGTTCATAGCAGCAGTATTTACAATAACTAAGATCTGAAAATAGCCCACGTGTCCATCAGTAGACAAACAGATAAAAAAGCAGTGGGACATATACACAATGGAGTACTACGCAGCGGTAAGAAAGAAAGATCTCTTGGCCTTTGAGATGACATGGAGGGACCTGTAAAGTATTATCCTAAGCGAAACAAGCCAAACAGAGAAAGACAAGTATAATGTGATCTCACTTATTTGTGGAACATAATAAACATAACAGTCTGAGGAATGGGGTAGTCCCAGAGACATGGAAGTAGGGTACAGACTGACAATCCTCAGAAGATAGGGTGGTGGACTGTGATAAACCACAGAATTTATATGCATGTATGCATGACCAATGGATATGGACAACAAAGCTGGGGACAGGGCGGAGAGAGAGGGGGGAAATGGTGTCCATGGGGGAAAAAGGAGAAACATCTGTAACAAAAGTAAATGAATGAATGAATAAATAAATAAATAAACAAATAAGATCTCTGTGATGATGCTTCACTCATATTCTGAAATAACTTATAAACACTAACCCAACTATGCTATTTTCAACTGAGCCTCAAAACTATTTTAATTCTGAGAGTCTGAGAGAATTCACAGGTTTTTGTTTTTTTTTTTTTTTTTAAATTTACACTCTCACAGTATATTGTAGAAATGATGAGAATAATGTATACCAATCTTTTCTGACTGAACATTGGAAAAATTATTCTACTGAATTAACCTGAGAAGACTCAAGTGTAGACCTCAATCTATCAACTTCTTTTAAAATGTTGGTGCTTTCCTTGAGGAATTATACCAGTTCCCTCTGATTACTGTGAGTTCCATGTCAGATTTCAAAGTCTAGTAGATGGCTTTAATTCACAAAGATTTAAACTTTACAACACTCATGTAACTATCATGGGAATGAAAAACTTTCTAATCCCTTCTATTGAAATTGGGCTCCTAATTTAGATAAGCTGAGTTATAAAAAAAACACATCCATAGCAGGGTTGCTATATTGGTACCTCATCATGATAACAGTGAGGTTTTGTTCTTGTTCTTGTTGCTATTTTTTGCTCACATGTTTGTTTTCCCCTCAACAATGCCTCACAGTGATCCAAGTCTGAGTAATTGCTATATATTTTTTCCTTTTCTTTCTGTTTTTGTTTATAACCATATAAGTGTGATGTATTGAGTTATTATATGATCAAATCCTGAAACAAACTATTGTAATGAAATATATTATGTTACCATCAGTGTTTTCAAATAAGCATGGATATCCAATTGAGTGCTCCCTGAGTGGGAGGCTCTGATAGAAAATCATGTTGAAGTCTAATAATGTACGTGAGAAGTCAGCTTTTCCCGGAGGCTGCCCCTTGCCTGGGTGGATTAGATTTCCCTGGGCACTCTTATGCCTTGCCTGCTACTCAAATGATTCAGGGACTTGAACTTCTTGCAAACCTTTTCCAGACAGATGATATAATTAGAGCATGTGAACTAAAAAACAAACAAACAAAAAACACAAGAATTACTTCTGAAGTGGCCAAGAATGTGGCTGATCACCAGTTTGAACTGAACATCTGTGATGTCCCTTGGTTAAAAGCAAGGGGGAATTATCTTTAATCTGGACAGTTTGACTCGGGCCAGAGATATAACACACATCCAGGACTATACTAGGCTAGTCACAATAATTTTTCTTATGGGATTTCAGCAATATAGGGAGAACCATCTTATGACATAGAGTTAAGTAAAAATGTAAGACATAGAAAAATGTAATATATTTATAAGCTATCTATTCTTTGAAATAGAAAAAAAACAAACAGAAATAACTGCAATGTCCATTAATATGGGATTAAGTTATTCATAATACATTCATAAACAAACAATGATGCACCTATAAGAAGTAATGAGTTGGACCTTTATGTACTAACAAGAAAATAACTGAAAGACTGAATAAATGTCTGAATAAAGTCCCAGAGTAAAGCCTGTATCATGATCACTTTTGTGGTTAAACATTTACATAGACATATGCACATCTTTATGCATATACAAGTAATGGCCTTAGAATCATACACACGTTAGTAATGTTTACCTACAAAAAGAAGTATGAGGGTAGAGAGAGGACTAAATACAGATTTTCAAAATAAGTTCACAATCTATGCAAATTTTGAATCTTTAACAAGGAAATTAAATTACTAATAAAACACACAAAGAGGCAGACAGATAAAACCCTGAAAATATGTCAGAAGAAAAAAAAAATTGACATTTTAGCACTGATGATTTTGTTACTTTGTATGATTTTATGTTTTGCCCTGTTTTCTCTTTTGTAGATCTTTCTGCTTTTCTCAAATATCTGTTTCTTTTACAATAGAGAATATGTATCTGAACAATTAAAATATAAATGTAGTTGAACAGTACCGTAGGGTGTAGACACTTGCCTATATTAATTCTGATTGGTGCTTTATTCATCTGAGTTGATTCTTATAACACATTTACTTCTTTCTTCTCGAATGGATTTGTGAGCTCCAGAATAATTTATCTTTGACCTCAGAGCCTTCAAGCTATTTGTGTATTTACTCCTCTTGTGTGAGAATTGGAGTCTGTGATAAATTGTAGGACTCTTTCACTTCCGGGGCTTCGCTGGGTAGACAAGGCTGTGTTATGATTTATACTTTAATTTGGTAGGCAAGACTATGCCATTCAGTTTACTTTTGAATGTATATTTTTGCAAGTTTTGAACAACAATTATAAGATGGAATTTTGCAACTTATCCACAGCTGTCTATGACTGCGATCATTTTTAGTGTTGGCATTACAAATGCACACCAGTTAAATGTCAACAGAAAACAGAAATCATCTGAGTGGGGACTTGTATGTGCATGTGTGTGTGTGTGTGTGTGTGTGTGTGTGTTCCACACATTTATTTTATGAGTTACCTGCCTGAAAGTCATTCTCCCATTTTTTTTCCCCATCAGCAATTATAAAAACTGCCCTTCCCAACATGGACAGAGAAGCCAAGGAGGAGTACTTGGTCGTTATCCAAGCCAAAGACATGGGTGGACACTCCGGTGGCCTGTCTGGGACCACAACACTGACAGTAACCCTTACTGATGTTAATGACAATCCTCCAAAATTTGCCCAGAGTAAGTGTATTTCCTGCTTTGGCTGAGAATCTAAGCATAGTGTTTTTATTGAAATGTATATTCTAATTTTCAGCAACATCCAAGAAGCTGATCGAAATCACTGAGTGCTTATTATATGCAAGGTATGGCAATTCACACACCTACATAAAACAACCAACTCTCCTGTCATTTTGTACTAAACGCATCCTCATTTTACAGATTTTTAAAGAAGTTGGAAAAAAAAATCTCCAAATATTAAGCATGTAGCTACGTAGTGGATCTGAGAATTAGAAACTAGTGTGTGTGACTGCAACATGCGTGCTCACTTCTCTATTCTGTGGCACCTTCCATTAAGAAAATTTGAGAAAATGATTAAAATACACCTCAGATACTGTTCTGTCAATAGTCTCAATTATTTATAAAGAAAATGAAATCTGTAGCATCTGAAGTGGAAAAGGAAGATCTGCAATACATTTGCTGCAAAATATATACTTTTCTTCTACTGTGAGGACATCAGTGATCACTGATGTGACCCTTCTCTGCTAAAGACATGTTTGGCCTCAGAAAACTCTCCACAGCCTTCCAGGCAGCCACCATCAATGAACAGGGAGATGGTCATTATTTGCCAACTTTCTCAACCCCCTTTCCTTTGAGTATTTTTCAGATTTATCTTACATAGAGAGGTGATCTGGGAAGGCCTTCCTGGCATGGAGATTCTTGAATTGAGATATGAATTATGACTAGGAATTAGCTAACACAGGGTGAAACCAAGAGATTGGGGGAGAGATGTTGCACCTAGAGAAGAAGGACATCCAAACACCCTGGGGAAGAAGGGGGTAGGGCCCTGGATGAGAACGAGCAGAATTTCACAGCAGCTGAAGCACAGAGGCTGGAGTTATGTTAAGCAGGAGTTAGGTATATTGGATTTGTAGACCACTTCAAGTACCATGACCTTTATCCTAACATCACTGGGAAGCAGTAAAGATTCTAAATTGAAAAAAAAAAAAAAAGAAAAAGATGACAGACAGAGAGAGAAAAGATTTTAAGTTGTAGCTTGAGAAATAGGATTTTATTTCAGGGAAATCAGAGAAAATGAAAGCTGGCCTTTTTCCAGTGTCATCTCACATTCCAGCCAGTTAACAGATGATTTTTTATTATTAATTAATTTATTTTTGTTACAGATGTTTCTCCTTTTTCCTCCTGGACACTCTCCTCCCAATCACCCCCCCCCCCCAGCATTGTTGTCTATGTCCATTGGTTATGCATACATGCATATAAGTTCTTTGGTTTATATCATCCCTCTCCCTCCTGCGCCCTCCTCTGAAGTTTGTCAGTCTGGAACAGGTGACTTTAGTCATTCATGTAAAAGGTGATGGTAGCTGTGGCACCATCAGGGGGTCTCAGTGGAAGCAGAGAAGAGTGTATGGTTGTGACGAGTATTTGAGAGGTAATGATAACAAAAATCTGAGGATAGATTGCATTTTTAGGTGAGGAGGTGAGTTATATTTCTGACATGATATACATTATTGGATGATGCATGCTGGTGCTTGCTGTTTGCTGGGATATGAAATACCATAGAAGAACCAGTTTTTAAAGAGAGAGAAGCAAGGACAGAGAGAGAGAGAGGGAAGAGAGACAGAGGTGGGATTTGAAAATGACATATTTGAGGTACCTTTGAGAATTTATCTTCAGAAATTCCAAGATAGAAAGAACTACAAGATGCATTTTCATTGAGAAATTTCACTTCTGGCCATTCATAAGTCAGACAACAATGCAACCCTTTTGAACAACATTATTGAAATGGAGAATAGCATTTCTCCTATCCTTTCCCCAATCTCTTATTTCCTCTTTTCAGTTGCCATCATAGTTAATGCTCTAATATAAAACTCTTCTTTCTTGGAAAAAGGATTGTTTCAATTCAGCAGTGACAGGTGGGTTTCAGAACTGTTCCTTTTCTTAGAGGTAATAACTATTAAGTATGATCACACTGATAGAGATGATGGGAGTGAGAACAGAAATGAATACAGAAATGTTCTATTTGCTTGGTTTCCCAAAGCTCTCTGAATCAGGACTGGCAGCAAGGTGAGGTCCCTTGCTGGCTTATTTACTTAATAGGCATACCTGAATGGACCATCTCAAACCTTACCTGGAATATAAAGTCTGAAGGAAATGGAATCATTACACCAATTATGAGAGAATTGGGAGACTTGTGCTCAACATGATGATTTTTAGTGCATAGCGATTTGGAAAACATTTTGTTCCCCAGTCCCATCATTTCATGATTCTAAGGGACATTTTTATGTCATCATTAAATGAAAGTATGTTAGTGCTAGAAGAAAACTTTATGCATCATCTGAACTAATCTTGTTATAGTGGGTAAAATGAGCCTTAGTTTATCCAAGGGGCCCAGTGATTGAGTTCAAACTACAATTTGGTAATGTTCTCCAGATTTAATTTTTCGTTTTGGGTTTATAGTTTATTGAGTGTTTATTTTCCCCTTGTTTTTGTTGCAATGGGACTAAAACTTCCTGGTTGTTTCGGTTTGGATTCCCCAGAAACAGAGACTGAGAAAAGAATTTGATTATAAGTAGTTTATCTTGGATATGATGCCAAGAAATGCCAGTAGGGAAATGAGGATGTGTGTGAGAGAAAAAGACAGAGAGCCAATAATGTGCATTATCAAGCCAACTACCACTGTGGATGGCTGGAGTTTATCCCATTGGGAAAACTCTGGAACAGTGTAAATAAACAAGCAAAAAAAAAAAAAAATTAGAAATGTTATCCTACCAGGGAAGGGAGGAGCCTGGGATATTATATAGTAACTTCTGTTCGTTTTTGAGGGCTGCTTCTGTGGGGCATTAATTCTCTCCAGTTCTGGTCTGACAGGCAGGGGCCAAAGTGAGTTCTGAAAACCAGAGAAAACCCTCAGGCAAATAAATGCAGGAGTTGGCAGTGAGATGTAGGGCAGCTGTGCGTGAAGTGGGAATAGCCAGGGGTTAATGGTTCCAGCAGCTTCCCCCACACCAGTGACAATGAATAACACTAAAACAACAACTAAAGTGATTTGAATGAAGATATCACTAATTAGCCATGTTTTACTGTCCCCCTAAGAGAATGAACACACACTGTAGTTGTATTTTGCCTAGAGAGTTTGGAAGGTAGGATTTCTGGTCTTCAGAGCAGTGAGGAAGGGCTTTGGTATCAAGAGGAGTGTTTCCTGTGTCTGAACAGCTTGCTGCAGGGCACAGCAGAAGTGTAGTAATTGGATTTTATCAGAAATGCTCCACGAGTCTGTAAATATAAAGGTAACTTCAAAAGTCACTTTCTGTGTGTTACGCATTGCATCTTTCTGCGCTAAAATTAGCTTACTATTTTATGTTGGGCAGCAATCAATATCCCCACAGGCAGGCAATGTGATTGTACAGTAAACTGGAAATCATGCTCACGTAGGTTCACTAATGCCCTGATATAACTCTGCTCCAACTACATAGTTTCGTGTCTCACAAGAGTCTTGAAGAGCAATCACTACTTCTTCTGGGAACTCTGTCTCTGACTCATTTAAAATATTGTATGTCCTGGCTGGGTAGCTCAATTAGTTAGAGCATCTTCCTGATATGCCGAGGTTCAATCCCCAGTCAGGACACATACAAGATCAGCCAATAAATGCATAAATAGGTGGAACAACAAATCAATCTCTCTCTCTCTCTCAAATCAATCAATAAAAATAAATAAAATTGTGTACATTCCACAGTTAAAGGAATATTTTTGTCTTTCCCACATTGTAGTGGTAGCATTTACAGAAGGGCCCAGAACAAAGGAGGTGCCCAATAAATGTTTGCTAAATGAATGGATGAGTGCAATCTGTGCAATGCTCATTGTTTCTCCTCTTTTCTAAGGTCTCTATCACTTCTCAGTACCTGAAGATGTGGTTCTTGGCGCTGCCGTAGGCAGGGTGAAGGCCAATGATCAGGACATTGGTGAAAATGCACAGTCATCATATGACATTATTGATGGGGATGGAACAGCACTCTTTGAAATCACCGCTGATGCCCAGGCTCAGGATGGCATTATAAGACTAAGAAAGGTAAGCAAAGGACATTTTTGTTCACATTCAAAAATACCTCTTTGAAACTTGAGTATTGAAGTTTGTGGGAGTTGGGTGGACTTCCTGACAGTCTTAGAGCTGATAGAGGTGGTGTTGCTTCTTTAGCTATGAAAAAGTAGAGTTAATTTTACACCTCATACTCCTTGGCCTCACTTTACATACCAGCTAAAGCTCCGTGAAAGAGTTACCATGGTGATGCTAGCCACTAGCCAGGCTCACCCATTCTCTGGCTCCCTCCAAGCCACACTACCTTTCTCTCTCTCTCTCTCTTTTTTTTTATCCTCAGCTGAGGACATTTTCCCATTTTTTGTTCAGATAGAGGGGGAGGGAGAGAGAGGAAGAGAGAGAGAGAGAGAGAGAGAGAGAGAGAGAGAGAGAGAGAAACATCAACGTGAAAGGGACACATCGAGTGGCTGCCACCCGCATAACCCAACCAGGGCCAGAGACAAACTGCAACCGAGGCACACGCCCTTAGTGGGAACCGAACCGGGTCTCTCTGGACCGAAGGCCGACGCTCTAACTGCTGACCCAAATCTGCCAGGGCTACACTGCCTTTCTCTAAACTGCAAGAATTTATAGGGAAGTTAACACCTGAAAGACAGCCCTCAAGCAATGAGGGATACAGATGGGTGGACAGTTTCTAGTCTTTGAAGAAATTATTTTGAGATATATTGTCTACGGTTCTGAAGAGGATTTCCAGTAGGAAGAAGCCTCACTTGCCCACAGAGGTGGCAAGTTCAATAGCTTTTAATCCTTCTCTATATTGATTCTCCCCATTTCTGCCCTCCTCCTGGGATATCTCCACAAAGCTCACTGAAGTCTTGATCGTAGGCTCTGCTTTCAGGGAAACTCAAAGACAGAAGTCGCATCAGCTTCAGGTATCTGGCTAGTTTTGGGCACTGGGAGAACAGCACCAGCCTCACTACCACTGGGTTCTCCCCATGCGTCAATAGTTCAAGCATTATGTTAAATGAAGCTCATCTTTGCCTTGCTTCTGAGTGTGGGGCTGCCACTGGAGAAAGAAACATCTCCATAAATAACATACAAATAATGTGTACAATTTGTGACTGCTTTTGCCAGCAACCATTTCTTTCTATTGTAGTAAAAAATTCCTTACAACACTTTCCATATTTATTTTTCATCATGACATCTACATTCATAAAAAAAATGTTTAAAACACAATTTGTTATTTTATGGACATGGGCATTTGCAAGGAAAACACCCTTGTATTCTCATTGTAAGTATTTTGTTTAATATTATTCTTCATATCGCTGTCATGGAATAGTACAAATTAATTTTTAAATTAGTTTTGCTTGTTCATGAATAAGAAGATAGATGGTGGACCACACTATTCAGAGCTCATAATTTTACCCTCTGTCCTGATCAATATTTCTGACATAACACCAAATTTACTCTGTAATTCTCTGTCATGGTGCACAGGGATCTGCCTTCCAATGATCATGCTCTTAAAATTCCCCACTGAAGAGATATTGGCAATGAAAACCTGGAGTTTTCTGAATTTACTTTGGTATACAAAATACATTTTAAGATCGATTTTGATAAAAATGGCTCCATTTATTTCGACTCTCTGCTGAGCAACACTGCCTTTACACATGCTCAAGTTTAGGGTTAAGCACTGCAAAGCATTTAGAAACTTATGTTTGACATAGAGTACAGAATAATTATACTTGAGTCAATTATTGAATAACCCAAAGCCACATTTTCCTTGGCTAATGATTCCTTATGTCGTTTTTATTGTTATTATTAACTGCTATCCTTTGTTACCATAAGGTGCTTTTATGAACTGAAGCAATTAGCCATCAGCTGTGTTATTCATAAACTTAGAAGCATATACTACATATTTTAACACCAAAAAAAAAAAAAAAAAACATGTATTTTACTCTAGAGAAAACTGTATAAGGGAGTCCTTTTTCTACAATTCATGGGTCCTCTTTTTGGTCTGATAAAATCCCAATGACACCAGGATGTTTGGGGGAGGGGCATTGTCACCTTGTAGAGCTAAGAATTAAGCTGAACATAATCAGTTACACTCGCTAGTGTTTCTGAAGAATTTAAAATTGCAAAAGTGTTACAGTAGGGATGATCAGCAAAATGCTGATGCTGCATCATCCACTCACTGGTACCTGTACCTCGTAATTTCAAAAAAAAACAGGGAAATGAGTATCTGCCTCATTTACTAGAAAATATTTCCAAAAAATGTAAAGTCACTTTAGAACTGAATTCAACTATAAAAACAATATAAAATTTTGAAATAAGAGTTGAGTTTTGAAGTGTTCACGAATGCTGGCTTGTGTTTCAGCTTTTTTTGTTTTTAAAATCTGCATTGCAGATTTAAAGTTCTATTTCATGTAGGAAATTGCAGTGGAAACCTAAATTCTGTCTTTGAGCCTTGACAGATGTACTTTCTTGAAATCTAAAATATTATGAGTTGCCGGGAATTGGATTCTGAGGCTGATGAGCTTCTGGTTATTTAAGGGAATTATGGTGGTTTTTTTTTTTTTTTTTTGTTTTTTTTTTTTTTTTGGCCTAGCTATATTTACCTAGGTCATTAACTGAAGTCTCTGGGCTTTTAAGGAGTGAGTTATTAATATGACAGAAATGTTCTCAGTAATCGTGCAATGAGGTCATTTCAATTTGATTTTAGTTGTTGATGAGACCTAGGTGGTTCTACATACGGTTCTCATCCTTCCTTCTTCTAAATATAAACACAAGTATATGTGTGTCTGCATACATACTTTGTATGCCCACCTAATCCTTAGCACAGAATTCATAATAGAGACTTTCTATGAATGCCCTAAAAAATAATAAACCTCATTTTTGCCACATGATCAGTCGAGCTGCAATGCTTTGGAAGTGAAATAAGAAAACACTCTTTGTTGAGATTAGTGCTAAATTATGCCTTATAATGTCTCCTTGCACTAAACAATAATTATTTCTAGTTCTTCACATTTCACACACTGTTGCAAGAATGAAAAAATATTCTTCCCAGATTGAGATTGTGTTTGATGCTGCCTTATCTTCTACCAGCAGAGGCTCAATTAACTGGATGATTCGTATGCAGGTCACGTTACCACTAGTAAACTTTTATTATGACTCTGAAGTGAAATTTTGATGGCACAATTCATGACTGTGAATATTTTGTGAATTCCAAGTGAAATGAGCAAAACAAAACACAACAATAAGAGATTAGATTCACCGAGCTTGTATAATGAACAGATATCAATAAATGCCTATAAAATTTACAGGTTGAATCTGGAGGAATGGAGAGGAATCCCATTAAGTCTTACAAATGGGCTTCTATGCACATAACTATCATCCATCAGCATTACACTTATTTGTTCTTGCTGCTGTGGTCATTAGTGAAAAACATTCGTCTTTGTCATTTCTTTATAGCCTCTGGACTTTGAGACCAAAAAATCTTACACGTTGAAGGTGGAGGCAGCCAATGTCCACGTTGACCCACGTTTCAGTGGCAGGGGGCCCTTTAAAGATACGGCAACTGTCAAAATTGTCGTTGAGGATGCCGATGAGCCTCCTGTCTTCTCTTCACCTACTTACCTCCTTGAAGTTCATGAAAATGCTGCTCTCAACTCTGTGATTGGGCAAGTGACCGCTCGTGACCCTGATATCACTTCCAGTCCTATAAGGTATGTCTCTTATTGGCAACATCAAATGATAAGCAAGTCATTACAGAATGCAATTATGTGTACATCCTATGTGGCTGCCTTTGGGCCTAACCTCACATGACCAAAGAATTTTAGCCAACACTGACTGTATGTGTATGTGTTTGTAAACACCGGTGTGTGTGTGCGTGCGCACACACACACACACACACACACACAACTCAGAACTACATACAATGCCCAAAGCCAGGTATATCAAGATGAAGCTATTCCAGCGTTCAGAGAACTCAATGAGAACACAAAATTGCATATGTTTTGTGGTGTATTTTGGGGTCTTTTATATTATTTTGTTTTGCTTGTTTATGTATTTTTTCCCCTATCATTATGAAAGTATTCCTGTTTTTTCTTCTTTCTCCTTTGACAGATACAGTAAATTATATATGAGAATTTAGAGGCATGAGACCACTGTCTCAACACATTAAGAGGCCCTTATCTTATTTCTGTATTTGGTGTTTGGCTTTGAAATTATCTTCTTATCACTTTATGGGCTTTTCTGGTCGGTCAGCATATCTGGATTGGAGACTTTCAGACAAAATCTTTCTCTGCTATTTCAAAAATACCTTTTGTTTATACTTTCCTTGCTCAAAATTTTTTCCTGAGGTGAGAAATGAGCCTTTGTTGAGGTTTTTCTGCCCTTTTTTTAAGAAACAAGACTCAAACCTATTTTTTTCTGTTGAACTGCGTACAGCTTTTCTCTTTCCCAGCCACCCAAATGACAGTACAAGGCTCACGCTGAATAGTATTTCTTTCCTAAGAGAACACTGCAAATCTATAACGTGTACACTGGTCTCCAAAGGTGAAGTGTTGGCTAATGATATGTTTGAGTGTAGATTTGAAATATTGTCTTAGAAATGTTTGTTGAAATAAAAGAGAAAACTTAATGGAGGAATTAATACAATTTTAAAGAATTGTTCAATTACTCTGTAAGTTAGATTTCAGCTCATACCCAATGCATTCATTTAGGTCACAGGAACTAACACTCTTCTTTATTTTTTTTTAATTATTATTATTTTTTCTTTATTGATTTTAGAGAGAGAGAGATAGAAACACCAATGAGAGACAATATCAATTGGCCGCCTTCTGCATGCCCCCCACTGGGGATCAGGCCCACAATCTGAGCATGCAACCTGACTGGGAATCGAACTGGTGACCTCTTGGTGCCTGGGTCGACACTCAGCCACTGAGCCACACTGGCTGGGTTAGGGACTAATATTCTTCTAATTACTTTATTCAGGGAAACTCTAGACAAATAAGTGTTCTGGAGGTTTTATTAATTTACTTCTTTTTTTATGTATTACATTCTTATAACTCACAAGGGTGTTGAAATGATGAGGTTGGAGGTGAAACCCAGTCAATCTAAGCCCCAAACAATTTGAGTTTGGGCACACAATAATTCTTTTAGGATCCAGAAAAGATATTTTTAACACAAAACATTTCTAAAGTAAGGATAATAAAGAGTGTATCCCATGGGATACAAAAATAAATAAACAAATAAAAAGTGCTTCTTTCAAAAGGGCCCAAACTCTCAAAAGGTAAAACACCACCTGGTGATTTGAGTATGGTCAGCTGTCCATTTCCAGTTCTGAAGGACTCCAACAAGCTATAGACATACAGAATGCCCTGCATTCGGCTAAGACAAGTATCTCTCAGAGGGCCAAGTGTTGAATACAAGGGCAGGAGGTATCCAGAAATTAAAATTACATTTAATATCTATTTTCTGATTAAATAGTAAAGTTGTGAAATGACTTCATCTTGAAATCCTGTTATAAACTAGGAGGAATTATATTTTTTGAATGAATACATCTGCCTGTTTTCATGTCACTTCATTTCCTCTGGATAAAGAACACAGAACAAGAAGCAATGACCACTTTCTGCACATCTCCAAGTGTAAGTGACAGAATGTGAAGGGAATAAGCAAGATTGGTCCAGCTGAGAGACCAGTTGTGGGGTCTGTTTTGGCACTTGGTTTGACAAGATTTCTACTCTTGTTAGCAAGGAACACACAGGGAGCTCAGGAGTGCTCCAAGCCAAGGGCCCTTCGGGAAAGTGAGGAGTGTAACTATCAGGGCAATCACAGATACACTCCAAACATGAAATCCGCAGTCTCAGCAGGAACCCACTTCCTGTGCAGAGCATGTTCTTCATCAGCTAGCAATGAGGTGTGAGGTACTTTTCATAGCACAGTGACAGTCAGCTCACATTGGCAGAACTGGGTAAAACTCCAGGCTCATCGTCTCCCCACTGGATTTTACACATTTTATCCATTTACTAATGTTAAAGTGGATATTCACTGATGATAATTCATGGGGAATCAAGTAATGATGATCATTGTAGTTGATTGTTCTTATCATTGTGTTGTTGTTTATATTACTGTCACTGATATGAATGGCAGCCGTAGAGGAAATGTGAAGCTACTCAGCAGCAACTGCCCAACCTGAGAGCATTTTGTTTTCCAGGCAAACCAAAGGGTGCTATCAGGAGGAGATGAACAGCTGAAGTATCATTTGATGACACGGATGTATCTATACTACTTCTTTTTTTTTTTTTTTAAGGATAAATATAGATTGTTTTAGCCCTGACTGGTTTGACTCAGTGGTTATAGAATTGGCCCTCGAACTGAAGGGTCACAGGTTTGCTTCCTGGTCAAGGGCATGTACCTGGGTTGCCCGTTCAATCCCCAGCCCCAGTTGATTGTGTGGGACGCAATCAATCAATGTGTCTCTCTCACATTAATGTCTTTCTCTCTTTTTCCTACCTCCCTTCCACTCTTTCTAAAAATCAATAAAAAATATCCTTGGGTGAGGATTAACAACAATAACAACAAAAAAATAGATTGTTTTATTTATTTATTTTTTAAATTTATCTTTATTGTCAATACTCGTCAGACTAGTTCTTTGACTGACATCTGTGGTCCCTCCCAAAGAAGGGTGGACACTGATTCAAAGAATTTACAGCAGAGTTTTGATGTGTTGTTCACAAGGCAAGCCCCACACAGTTCTTGTGGACATGGACAGGCTCCACGGAATGTAAACATAAGAACCACCAATGGCATTTTCCAGTATCTGTTCTGCATTTTTGTAGTTGCACCCCTCCCCCCGCCAGCTGAGTTAGAGAACAACCATTTTTTGCTAATGCACAATTAGTTGATTTGAGTAGAAAATGAAATTTTCTCGCTAGCCACAGCAATATGTACTTCTGTGTGAGCCTAGTAGAACAGGAGGACATGACACAGTCTTCAGGGAATACTGAGTAACAAAGAACAGAGCATCACTGTCTTTTTAGGACTGTTGTAGTTTATATACTGACAAGGATGAGTCCACCTTTGGGGGAATGTTTACTTGGCCATTAGCAAGAAATAGGCATCTGTTGTGCCATCTGCAGTGTGAAAACAGGCAGTCATTTATTGGTTGGTCTACTTACCATGAGACTCACGACTTTTTCAAGCACATTGTCAAGCAGGAAATATTATGTGTTTTGAAATTCTTATACTTTACCCTATATCTGTATCTATGTCTATATCTATATATCTGTATCTGTATCTGTATCTGTATCTGTATCTGTATCTGTATCTGTATCTATGTTTAGGGTTTGTATATCCTTTCCAGGGGAAAATAGAGGCAAAATTTATGGCTGTACCTTCTCCCTTCTAGGAAAATTAATTAAGCATTTGCTACATTTTTCAGTGCTAAATATCTTGTGGTAATATAAAATAAATTTGTGTAAATTATTTGAAAGATGACATGTTTTCAACTTAAACTAATGTTTAATCCCTGTCACTGGTCCTCCCAGTCAGACAGCTGGTCTCTGGAATTCTCTGAGGCTCAGTTTCCTCGTGTGTATATTGGCTCATATCATCTTCCACACAGGGTTACTGAGAAAATTAAATTGAGTCATTAAATAAAATATATGGTAGCAGTTAGCACTACTAGTTAGTAAAGACACCATCAATGTCATATCATAAATGGAAAATGAAAACCTAGCACGTATTTTAGATTCTTTTACTCAAGGTTGCTGAATGGGTACAGAATTATTTGTGTCTGTTTTTGTTTTTTAAATAGTTACACGCTAAATAGTCTAACCTCATCTAATCTAATTTGTCCCTGCTACTGCTGTGAATATTGTCACTAGTGAGTGCTTATTAAGTGGCAAGAAGGCCCTGGCCGGTTTGGCTCAGCAGTTAGAGCGTCGGCCTGCGGTACAGAGAGACCCGGGTTCGGTTCCCACTAAGGGCACGTACCTCGGTTGCAGTTTGTCCCCGGCCCTGGTTGGTCCGTGCGGGTGGCATCCACTCGATGTGTCCCTTCACATCGATGTTTCTCTCTCTCTCTCTCCCTCCCACTCCATCTGAACAAAAAATGGAAAAAATGTCCTCGGGTGAGGATAAAAAAATAAATAAATAAAATAAGTGGCAAGGAGGGGCTAAATATACTAATTTTATTCCCTAACACCTCTGTGAGATGACATGTATACTCATTATCATCATTTAACAGATGCAGAAACTGAGAATAAAAAGACTCACTTGCCCAGTTTCATGCAAACAGTCAAGTGCCAGTGCATACCTGTGATGTGTGCACCTGGGTTTTTCTAACAACACAGTGCCTGCCTCACTCCCTGAGCCATACTCCCTTTCTTTCCCGACAATCTCTGTGACTCCAACCATGTCTCTGCATGTTGGGATGTCTTAGCAGGATCAATTTTAATTGAAATAATAAAGTATTCATTCTCTAAAAGGCCTCATTCAATCCAGGATGCATTCCTAGAAAGTAGGAAAATATACCAGGTCTGTGGAATGAATCAGGGTATGGGTGAAGTGTTCTTTGCTCATCTATCTAGTCCTTTATATTGGTTTGTTATTCTTGACTATGAACCACACTGTGAATAGGAAAGTAAAGGGATAAACAATGTTATTGTTATTTAATGCATCAGACATAAGTTGTTATTATTTTTGTATTTAATTCTCATGAAAGACATAAAAATTTCAGTTTATGGAAGTAGGAAGCCAAGGGTCAGAAAGGATAAGTTTCCTCTGCATGGTGCTAGAGCAGGGGGTGTGGGAGCAGGGTTTACAGTCAAATCTTTTCTTACCATGACCACTGTGTCTGTGTGTGCCCTCCTCCGTTCTGGCTTCTGGATGAGCTATAGGGTGATGGTAGCTACACTTTACTGAGTTCATACTTTGTGACAGACACTCTGAAATGGTATTACAGCCATCAAATTGTTTGTATTGAAGGCAAAACTGCTAGCACAGTGCAGGTATCACATGTCAGTCAGAGCTTTCATAGGAACTGGCTACGGTGCATTCTTTCCTCTCAATACATTTCTTTGAAGTGTGTATTTGGTGTTACCATGGCATTGAGCTGGCATGCAACTGCTTTCTCAGACAGTTCCTTTCTATTTCTTCCGGAGCATTCACCTTGAATAAGACTACGTGAGCTGCTTAAATTAAAAGTGGGAGGATGGCCATTCAGCAGGCAGAGTAGGCCTACACATGACTGTGGTGGCCACAGCACTCTGTTGTCCTGGACCCTCCTTGAATTAAGTGCCCACTCCACACAAGAGCATTGTTACCCCCCTCCCACTTTACATTCGGGCATTTTTATAATTAACCTCAGTTAACAGGCTTGCAGTTAATGAGTTCTCTCCCTGAAAACACTCCTTCAGGTTCTGCTATTCAATGATGCCAAAGTAGAAATAGTTTATACTGTAGAGAGCCTGACATTCATTTGGAGAGCAGACTGTGTATTGACTGACTCTCTCCTTAATTTTACACTAACGCCCAAAAATGGTAAGAACCTAGTTGTTGTTTTTGTGTGTAATAAGAACACTTAAAAATCAGTGAAGAGGGTAGATAGCATGGTGAATGCACAATACAGTATCATTAATCACAAATAGTATGCACAGCGCAGCTCTGGAACATACCGTGCATGACTGCAGCCTCATAGCCATTGATTAGCAAATGCCTGTTCTACCCTCCCCACTTCCACAGCCACCGTTCTAGTCTTCCACACATTGGCTGTTTTATATATCTCCTGTAAGTAAAATCATATGGTATTTATCTTTCTGTGACTGGCTTATTTACTTAGCATAATGTCCTTCAGGTTCATCAATGTTGTCACATAGTATAGTATTTTCTTTTTTTAAGGCTGAATAAGATTGTTTTATCAATATAACACATTTTATTTTTGGACCTATAGATTGTTCCCACATCTTGGCTACTGTAACTAGTGCTGTAATTAACACGGGAGTGCTAATATCTCTTTGAGATCCCAATTTTAATTCTTTCAGATGAATACTCAGAAGTGGGATTGTTGGATCATATGGGAGTTTTATTTTTAATTATTTTTTAGGAACCTCCAAACTTCTTTCCTATAGCAACTGTACCATTTTACATCCCCATCAATAGGAACAAGAGTCTAATATAAGGGCCAGGTATTTTTAAATAATTAAAAGTTGGTCTTGTAGTTCTTGCACATTCTTAGCCAGATAAGAGTTTGAGCATCTCCCAGTTCAAAAGTACCAACTCTTCCAAGTCATTGTTTTTTGTTTTTTTTTCTTTATTGATTTTAGAGAGAGAGAAAGAGAGAGGGAAAGAGATAGAAACATCGATGGGAGACAACATCGATTGGCTACCTCCTGCATGTCCCCTACTGGGGATTTGGCCCACAACCTGGGCATGTGCCTGGACTGGGAATTGAACCAGCGACCTCTTGGTGCATGGGTTGGCGCTCAACCACTGAGCCACACTGGCCGGGCCAAGTCGTTTTGAAAAACCCACTATACTTGCTAATTCAACTACCATTAATTAATTAATAAGTAAATTAATTAATATATGTATTTAGTTATATAGTCATCCATTCATTCACTATTATATATGTATGTGTGTGTGTATATATAATTTTAATTAATTTATTTAGTTTTATAAGTAGTATCCATAGAACCTGCATTTTCCCAGGGAATTTCTATAAAAACAGAGCCTCTGCCCTCATGAACCTTATTTTCTAGTAAGGAGGCTGACTGAAGAGCCATGGAAAACCCAAGTCCTTCCCATTTTGTCAAACTAGCCTTTAAGACATGCTATCTGAAAATGATCAATAAAAATAGATTATAGAGCTTTAGGGTCACATGAAGGAAGAGATTTTCTAGTTTCCTAATGAGTTTGACTAGGAACCAAGTATAACTATCCAATAATCTTAAAGTCGAAATATAGCATATCATAAAGAACCTAGTATTAATTTGGAGGATGGACTGTGTGTTTATAATTTTCTCTCAATTTTTTTACCCCCCCCCCCCTTCTCACTATAAAGAAATGCTTTTGATAGAAAAAGTCTCCTTTTTCTCCTCAGAGGAATAATAAATAATGTGTGATGCATGGACTTTGAATTCTGGGACTAGCAGAACTCAAATAACATTATTTATTAAAGCAGTTAGAGCATCCAGTAGAGCAATTAGAGGCAAAAAGCTGAAAACTTGTAGACAGAATTTTTGATACTCAAAGTGCATGCGAGAAAATGTTAAAACGGTTTCTTTAGGCATAATAACAAAGGCTAGAATGAAATTAACCAGGGAAAAAGAAACAGTTGGAGTTCAGTGAAATATAATAACTGATTCATAACTAAGGGTTTTATTTCATTACATGTGGCTCTAAATAGCATCTTCACTTGCAGTCGGCTCAAAATTGTATCTTCCTATAAATTTTCCACATAGAGGCTGCAAACCAATGTTTGGCAAAACATTTTTTATAATATAAAAGTGCATTTATGCCTGTTAAATTTGAAAAATAGATATACATTGCCTTTCTCCAAGAGTAGCATCTCCCTCACTGCAATCTGAGGAACTACTGGTACTAATGACATAGTGGTCAGATCAATTGCAACTCAGGTGTCTGCACTAGGACCTCACTGGTAAGCTAATTTTCCAAGGTGCATGGCGCTGTTTAAGAAGAAGACAGTGTAAGCAGCACAATTAATCACTGAACTTGGTGCAGTTTTGCAGAACATCTGAAGCACAGGACTTAAGGGAGGGTCACTCAGGCTCCTGTGCTTGTGTGTGCTCCAGATTCTAATGCACAGAGCATGGCAAATATCATGATGCTTATTCTGATATGTGCAATAACTTATGCATCTCTTTATGATTATATGAGCCCCGACCACCTTTTTTCCTGCCCATAGAACCTTATGTAAGAGAAGACTGAAGACTTTAGTGAAAACTGTGACTCTGTTACACAGGCCTGTGTGCCAAATCTGGTCTATCACATTTTTTATTTAATAAAATTGTATTGAAACATAGGCACCCTTATGCTTTTATGCCCTACAATTGTGGAGTTGAGTGGTTATGACATAGAGAGTATGGTCTGCAAAGCCTGAATTATTTATTTGACACAGAAAAGTTTCCCAGCTTTGCCCTGGCCGGTATGGCTCGGCGGTAAGAGCATAACCCACGGACAAGAGTCCTGGGTTCGATTTCAGCCAAGGGCATGTACCTCAGTTGCGGTTTGTCCCCGGCCCCAGTTGGGGTTGTGTGGGTGGCAATCAATCAATATGTCTCTCTCACATTGATGTTTCTATCTCTTTCTCTCTCTCTCTCTCTTCCTCTGTCTCTCCCTTCAGCTCTATCTGAAAACTAATGTAAAAAATATCCACGAGTGAGGATTAAAAAAAAAAAAAAAAAAAAGTTTGCCAGCTTCTTCTACATTAGACCAATAAGGGTTTGGATTTTTATCAGAAATTTGAATAGTTGGCCCTCACATAATTCCGCGATCTTATTCTGTCTCAGAAACTCACTAAATGTAAGATATTGAAAATATTTTAAACCCATAGCAGTCAAAACAGTTCTTTGTGTGAGGATTCTGCTACACGCTTACCTTAGAGACCCGAGGACCTTCATCCTCACAACAGTGAGTACTCGTTGCGTTTGCCAGAAAAACCTGCCTTTATTTAGTGTAGCTTTTGGGAAAATGCCCAAAACTACCCTACAGCCTTTGAAAGGACATCCTGCTTACCTATTTGGACTGGGGAATTAATTTGTTTCTTGAATGAATTTATTTTAAAACCTTGTTTTTCTAGACCCCAGTGATGCTAACAGCACTGGATTCTTAGACTTGAGGCAAGTGACTGTTGTAGCCAACCATGGTCTCTGCATTTCAAAGTGTCAGTAAATTCTGAGTCCAGCAGCCTTTCCCTCTCTAAAAGCATGAGGTGACATAAAATAGAATTTCACTTGGAATAGACTCGCTGTCATATGTCCAACAAACTAATGTGCATTCTCTCATGTAGAAGTAAATATTTAATGAAGGATACCAGAAATATTTTGTGGATCTTTATTCATTTTTAATAATTTAGTACCAAGAAATGTGTCAGGAGACTAGAAAAAGATGGTAGCGGGCAGGACCCGAGCGAAGGTGAGTGTGTGAGAGTGTGAGCAAGCGTGAGAGAGAATGAGTGGATCGGAATGTAGACAAGCAACCTCAAGCAGTGCAGAAATGTGGGGCAGAGGGTTCCTGCGCTTGGACAGGAAGCAGCCAGCTACCAAGCTAAACGCCTTGTCAGGGCACTTAGCCCTGCACAGCCAGGAGGCCCGGCCATTTTGAAAGATCCCTGGTCTTCTCTGGGAGGGGGAAGTGGGAGCAACTAGGGCCAAGTGACCTGAGTTCACCAGTGAGCCTTGCACCATCAGACCAGTGGACCCCACTATGTCAACACGGACCAGCGCACAGAAGCGGCACTGTTAAGGTGCTGGCCGCAAAAGCCATAACCTGCCAGGAGTCAAGCACCATTCCCAAATAGCAGCAGTGACTGGGCCAGAGTGGAACACCATCCCCAACAGCAGCAGAGGATTGGGTGCTGAGAGCACCCCTTGGAAACATTAACTGCAGTAGCAGCACAAACTGGGAGCTATCACTCACTCCCCAGCAGCATTAACAATAGCTGATTAGGAGCTGAGCCCCACCAGGCAGCAGCACTCCCTGGCAGAGCCCCAGAGTTGGAGACCAGCGCTCACCCCAGTAGCACCTAACACAACAGAACAATACCAGACACCAGTTGGCAATCCTCCAGAACCCACAGCAGGCAAGAGGTGACACACACCAAAACAGTCTGGGAGGCACAGCAACCTTATTTGATATACACCAACCTGCCTACACATTCCAACATTCCTCACCAGACCTAGAACTACCAAACTGCTCAAATGGTGAGACCAAGAAACAACACCCAAATGAAAGAAAAGGAGGAATCACCAGAAAAAGGAACTATATGATATGGAAGAAAGCAAGTTGTCAATTAAAAATTTCAAAGCAATGATTTTAAGGGTGGTCAAACAATTGAGTGAGAACTATAAGCAACTTAATAAGAATTATGAAGAGCTCAGTAGAAACTACAACAGCTTAAAAAAAGAGTTAGAAACTATGAATAAAAATCAAGAGGAAATAAGGAAAGACATACCTGATACAAAAAATATCTTAGAAGACCAAATCAGCAAGTTAGAAGACAAGGTAGAAAAAGACACTCAAATAGAGCAACAAATGGGGGAAAAAATGAAAAAGCAGGAGGAGAGTTTAAGGGAGTTTTGGGACAATGCAAAATGTAACAACATTTATATCATAGGGATACCAGAAAAAGAAGAATCAGAGAAAGGGATGGAGAACCTGTTTGAAGAAATAATGACAGAAAACTCCCCCAATTTGGTGAAGAAAAAAGTCACACAGGTTCAGAAAACAGAGTCCCAATGAAGATGAACCCAAAAAGAAACACAGCTAGACACATCATAATTAAAATGGCAAACAAAGAAAAAGAAAAAGTCTTAAAGGAAGCAAGAGACAGACAGAAATTTACCTACAAGGGAGACCCATAACACTGTACGCTGATTTCTCAATAGAAACACTGCAGGCCAGAAGGGAATGCCATGAAGTATACGAAGTAATGAAAGGCAAGGGTCTGAATCCAAGACTGCTCGCTCTATCCAGCAAGGCTATCATTTAAAATTGAAGGTGAAATAAAGAGCTTCACAAACAAACAAACAAAAAAAGCTACAGGAATTTATCACTACCAAACCAGCACTGCAAGAAATGCTAAAGGGACTGCAGTGAGAAGGAGAAGAGCTAGAGAGAGAGAGACAAAAACACAGGCATAAAATAAAAATGGCAACAAATAAGTATCTCTCAATAATAACCTTAAATGTAAATGGCTTAAATGATCCAATCAAAAGACATATGGTAGCTGACTGGAAAAGGAAACATGACCCATACATATGCTGTCTACAAGAGACCCACCTCACAACAAAAGACTCACACAGGATGAAAGTGAAGGGATGGAAAAAAAAAAAAATTTGAGGAAAATGGAAAGGTAAGAAAAAGCTGATGTAGAAACACTCATATCTGAAAAGATAGACTTCAAATTGAGGGCCATAATAAGAGACAAAGAAGGTCACTACATACTATCAAAGGGATCAATCCAACAAGAGGATATAACCTGGTAAACATATATGCACCAAATACAGGAACAGCAAAAACTTCTGGTGAACTTCAAGGGAGAGATCAATAGCAATACAATCATAGTGGGTGACTTTAACACCCCACTGACACTACTGGATAGATTGTCTAGACAAGAAATTAACAGGGACACAGAGTCCCTTAATAATGAACTAGATCAGTAGGACTTAATTTGTATTTATAGAACATTTCATCCCAAAGCTACAGAATATACATTCTTGTCAAGTGCACATGGGACATTCTCAAAGATAGACCACATGTTAGGTCATAAAGTAAGTCTCTACAAATTCAAGAAGATTGAAATTATATCAAGCATCTTCTCAGAATACAATGGCAAGAAACTAGAAATCAACAAAAACACACCAAAACATTCAAACACGTGGAGGCTAAATAACATGTAATTAAACAATGAATGGATTACCATGGAGATCAAGGAAGAAATTAAAAACTTCATGGAAATAAATGAAAATGAACACACAACAACACAAAAATTTTGGGACAGAACAAAAGCAGTCCTGAAAGAGAAGTTCATAGCACTACAGACCTATCTCAAGAAACAAGAAAAATTTGTAATTCTAACCCTACAAGTTAAAGAACTAGAAAGGAAAGAAAGAAAGAAAGAAAGAAAGAAAGAAAGAAAGAAAGAAAGAGAGAAAGAAAGAAAGAAAGAAAGAAAGAAAGAAAGGAAGGAAGGAAGGAAGGAAGGAAGAAAGAAAAAAACAGAGCAAATAGAAGGAAAGAAATAGTAAAGGTCAGAGCAGAAATAAACAACATAGAAACTAAAAACAAAATTCAAAACATCAATGAAAAAAGAGCTGGTTCTTTGAAAAGATAAACAAGATTGATGGACCCTTAGCCAGACTCATCAAGAAACAAAAAGGGAAAACCCAAATAAACAAAATCAGAAACAAAAGAGGAGAAGTAACAACTAACACCACAGACATACAAAGAATCATTAAAATACACTATGAACAATTATACACCAACAATCTAGGCAAAATGGACAAATTTCCAGACATACAGTCTCCCAAAACTGAACCAGGAAGGGATAGAAAACTTGAACAGACCAATAACAACTAAGGAAATTGAAGATGTAATCAGGAAACTTACAGAAAACAAAAACCCAGACCCAGGTGGTTTCACGGGGGAGTTTTACCGAACATTCAAAGATCTAACACCCATTCTCCTCGGATTATTCCAAAAATTCCAAGAACAAGGAAGCGTCCAAACTCATTCCATAAGGCCAGCACAATTCTAATTCCAAAACCACATGAAGGCGCCACAAAGAAAGAAAACTTAGGCCAATATCCCTGATGAACAAATATGCCAACATCCTTAACCAAATATTAGCAAATCAGATCCAGCAATACATCAAAAAAATTATTCATCATGACCAAGAGGGATTCATCCCAGGGATGCAAGGGCATTACAATATTCACAAATCAATAAATGTGATATACCACATAAGCAAAATGAAAGGTAAAAATCCGATGATCATATCAATAGATGCTGAAATAGCATTTGACAAATTCCAGTACCTATTTCTGATAAAAATGCTCAGCAATATGGGAATAGAGGGATCATATCTTGACATAATAAAGGCCATATATGAAAAATCTACAGCCAGCATGATACTCAATGGGCAAAAACTAGAAGCATTTCTCTTAAGAACAGCAACAAGGCAGGGATGCCCACTCTGGCTGCTCTTATTTAACATAGTACTGGAAGTCTTAGCCACAGCAATTAGACATAAAGAAAAAATAAAAGGAATCCAATTGGAAGTAAGGGAGTGAAACTGTCATTATTTGAAGATGACATGATATTGTACATAAAGAACCCTAAAGACTCCATCAAAAGTCTACCAGAGTTAATAAATGAATTTGGTAAAGTAGCAGGATACAAAATTAATGTCAACAAATCAATGGCATTTGTATACACAAACAATGAATTCACAGAAAGAGAAACTAAAAAGAATTTCCATTTACCATTGTGGTAAAAAAATTAAGATGCCTAAGAATAAACTTAACCAAAGAAGTAAAGGACCTATTGGCAGAAAACTACAGGACATTGAAAAAAAAATGAAGGAAGATGTAAAAAAGAGGAAGCATATACTGTGTTCATGGATGGTAAGAATTAACATCATTTAAAATGTCTATACTACCCAAAGTGATCTATAGATTTAATGCAATACTCATCAAAATACCAATGGCATATTTCACAGAACTAGAAGAAATACTCCACAAGTTTATATGGAACCAAAAAAGACCTTGAATTGCTACAGCAATCTTTAAAAAGAATAACAAAATAGAAAGGATCACAATATCATATATCAGATTATACTACAAAGCCTTAGTAGTCAGATCAGCCTTGTACTTGCACAAGAACAGACATATAGATCAATAGAACAGAACAGAGAATCCAGAAATTGACCCAAGTCATTATGTTCAATTAATATTTGACAAAGGTGGCAAGAGCATAGAGTGAAGTAAAGAGAGTCTCTTCAATAAATGGTGTTGGGAAAATTAGACAGCTACCTGCAAAAAAATGAAGCTAGAACACCAGCTTACACCATACACGAGAATGAACTGAAAATAGATAAAAGACTTAAATGTGACTCATGAATCCATAAAAATCCTAGAAGAATATGTAGGCAACAAAATTTCAGACATTGCACGCAGCAGAATTGTCACTGATACAATGCCTAAAGCAAGAGAAACAAAGGGAAAAATGAACACATGAGACTCCATCAAACTAAAAACCTTCTGCACAGCAAAAGAAACAACCATCAAAATGGAAAGGGAACCCACTATACGAGAAAGTATACTTGCCAATGATACATCAGATAAGGGGTTAATTTCCAAAATATGTAGAGTGCTCATAGAACTCAGCAAAAGGAAGACAAAGAACCCAATTAAAAAATGGGCAGAGGAACTAGACACCTCTCCAAACAGGACATACAAATGGCCAAGAGACATATGAAGAAATGCTCAACATCACTAATCATCAGAGAGATGCAAATTAAAACAACAATGAGGTATCACCTCACACCTGTCAGAATGGCCACCATCAACAAATCATCAAACAACTAGTGTTGGTGAGGGTGTGGAGAAAAGGGGACTCTAGTGCACTGCTGGTGGGAATGCAGACTGGTGCAGCCACTATGGAAAACAATATGGTGTTTCTTCAAAAAATTAAAAATTGAACTGCCATTTGACCCAGTGATCCCACTTCTAAGAATATATCCTAAGAACTCTGAAACACCCACCAAAAGAATATATGAACCCCTATGCTTGTAGCAGCATTATTTACAATAGCTAATATCTGGAAACAGCCCAAATATCCATCAGTTGATGAACGGATAAAAAAGCTGTGGTACAAACACAATGGAGTACTACGCAGCTGTAAGAAAGAAAGATCTCTTATCCTTTGAGACGACATGGAGGGACCTGGAGAGTGTCATCCTAAGCGAAACAAGCCAAACAGAGAAAGACAAATATCATATGATCTCACTTATTTGTTGAATATAATGAACATAACAGTCTGAGGAATGAGGTAGCCCCAGAGAGTGGAAGTGGGGTACAGACTGACTATCCTCAGAAGAGGGGGTGGGGACAAAAGATAAACCACAGAACTTATATGCATCTATGCATGAACAACGGACATGGACAACAAAGCTTGCGAGAGGGCGGGGAGGGGGGGAGGGGGAAGGGGGACTCAGTGGGGGAAAAAGGACAAACATCTGTAACAAAATAAATAAATTAATTAATTAACAAAAAAATGAACCTAATTTAAAATAGGTGGAGGACCAAAATAGACACCTCCTTAAACAGGACATACAAATGGCCAAGAGACATATGAAGAAATGCTCAACGTCACTAATAATCAGAGAGATGTAAATTAAAACATCTATGAAGTATCACCTCACACCTGTCAGAATGGCTGCCATCAACAAGTCATCAAACAAGTGCTGGCAAGGATGTGGAGAAAAAGTGACTGTAGTACACTGTTGGTGGGAATGCAGACTGGTGCAGCCACTATGGAACACAATATGGTGTTTCCTCAAAAAATTAAAAAATGAACTGCCGCCCATCTGGTGTGGCTCAGTGGCTGAACATCCTCTCATGCACCAAGAGGTTGCTGTTTTGATTCCTGGTCAGGGCACATGCCCAGGTTGTGAGCCTAATCCCCAGTGTGGGGCTTGCAGGAGGTGGCCAATCGATATTCTCTCTCATTGATCTTTTTATCTCTCTCTCCCTCTCCCTTCCTCTCTCTAAAAATCAATAAAGAAAAATATTATTTTTAATTGAACTCCCATTTGACCCAGTGATCCCACCTCTAGGAATATGTCCTAAGAAGCTTGTATCACGAATCAGAAAGAATATATGTACCCATATGTTCATAGAAGCACGATTTATAATTGCTAACATCTGGAAACAGCCCAAGTACCCAAAGTGCCCATCAGTAGATGAGTGCATAAAAAAGCTATGGTGCATATACACAGTGTGATACTATGCAGCTATAAGAAAGAAAGATATCTTATCCTTTGAGATGACATGAAGGGAACTGGAGAGCATTATTCCAAATGAAACAAGCCAATCAGATAAAGACAAATATCACATGATCTCATTTATTTGTAGAATATAATGAACAAAAGAAGCTGAGAAACAAAATAGACCCAGAGACATGGAAGTAGGATGCAGATTGACAAACCTCAGAAAAGGTGAATGGGGAGGGAAGAAGAGAAAAACCACAGAACTTATAAGCATGTATGCATAAACAAGGTCATAGACAATAATGCTGGGGGGTGGGGGTTTGATAGGAGGGTGTCTATGGGGGGAAAAAAGAAACATCTGTAACAAAAATAAGTGAATAAACATTTAAAAAAATAATAATAATTTACTACTATGTCCTTCATATACATCTCATTTATACTTTATTACATTCAACTCATGAATTACACACAGGGTTCTTATCCCTATTAAACAAATGTGTTACAGGTTGTTTTTTTCCTGGAGGTAGATGGAGTTTGAAGTACAAGATGTTTGTTAGGGATCAGCACTTGTGAATGGGAGGGGACATGGCAAGATGGCCAAGGGTGAAGTCCAACTGTAGTGCAGTCCCAGCCAAACCTTGGCCCAACCCAGTTGGGATCTCTGGAATGAATATCAATCATCAGAGGAGTCCTGCATCATGGCAACATGATAGGGCCTTTATTTGTCTGCTTACTTAATCTTCATATTCTCGCTGGAAGGAACACTTTCTGTAAATGAGGCAGATTCTAAGGAGCAGATATCTGTAGGCTTTGTACTGAGTGCGCCCCGCACAGCTCTGACATCCTTCCTTGAAGGGAGATCTGTCTTCACAGCGTATCTCATGTCCACCATCTAAGCACACTGAACCTCTTTGCCAATGAAGTAATTGGAAGAAATTCATCTAGCTTCCAAACCCACGTGTTACCACCACACTCTGGTGCCCTGCCTTAGACAATTACATTTGTCCTACATTTGGACACGTAAACCCTGAAGTGGCTAATTGATCTAGCTGAAATGTTTGTGTGGCATGGTAAATCTGGGTAGTAATTGTCAAAAATATCATCGAATAGTAAAATATTTTAAAATACTTTAAAATATTTAAAAAGTGATTTGGGGTGGTAAAAATAGCATAAAAATCTAGACAGAAAATGTTTTGGAACGTACTGAACTGGTTTTTAAAAGTTTCTGGTTTTCTGGTTTTGTTTTTTGTTTTTGTTGATTGGTGAAGTCTCTGTCCCCTTTATAAAGAAAATTTAATAATGTTTATATTCTGAGAGAAACAAAGATGTTTGTGTAGGCTGAGCAGTGTTATCTTACATTATTCTACTCAAGAAGCAAAATAAATCCCCCATTTTGCATCCCAACAAAGAGAGATTGACATCCTTATCTGATGTTCAAATATTTATGGGAGTTTTTGCAGCCAACCCTTTATTTTCCCTCTATTTCTACATTCTGGTTTGACACAATGTATTATACAACCTTGCTTTTGATAAAGGACAATCAGATTTGACGTCGTGTTGCAAAAGAAAATATAACATTGCGCATTTTAAGAAGAGAGCATGTTAAACAATGGGGAAATGCTGTTTTTATCCATCTGTCAAATGTTCACTAGCACTGTCCTCTGAGCAAACAATCTGTTTGCTGGGAGTGGAACAGGTCTAGTTGAAATGTCTTTCAGATGGGCCTCAGGATACAAATCAAGTCTGGGATGTCTACTAGGGTATGTAGCTTCATGGTAAATGAGAATAAGATTTATTAATGACCTTGAGAAGGATCAAAGTTATAGAAGATATATTTAATGGTGTGAGGGACAGCAAAAGACCCAGATATTCCTCCAAAGATAAGGGTCTGAAACTGGGCAGAACACGTTTGGAGAGGGTGCAGGGCCCAGAGTGTAGTGCAGGTGGAGGTTCTAATTTATTGGCAAACAAGGAAGCATGTCAGAATCACCTTTATTAAATACCAAGTAGATAATACCGGGCTTTGTACTTGCTTCAATGTACACGACTAAGTTAGACCATGTGGGCAGGCATTGTGTTTAAGGATTTGGGGTATGAAAAACTTATGTCTCCCTAGAAGAACTTATATTTGCTTGCACACTAGAATAGTGTGCGTATGTTATTACTATTGTATATTAAACCAGTAAATAAATTATTTTTATTTCAATGTAAATGAATGTATAGCTCTAAAGAGTTAATAGGAGGCCACATCTTGGTCACCTATTAATTCATAGTCTTTAGTGTTTACTAAATGAGCCCAATGTCCAATTAAAATGTCAATATATATATAACATCATGACATCTTCAAAAACACCTGCCTTAATATAGTTATGTAATACTCTTTTATTCTTCCTTGGATGTGCATGTTTTCCATCTATACTTTTTTTTATATATAGTAAATTATTTAGACCACAATTGGAAAACTTATATAATCAAATACTACTATCCTCATAGCTATCCAACATTTAGTAAAAGTTCATTATGTATCAAATACTACAGTCAGGATATTATGTTTATCTCACTAACTTTATAACTGGGAAAAATGCATTTTACAACTACAGACACAGAGAGTCAGGATAGTGTATATGGACTACTCAAGTAATTTATAGGGAGGATTAAATGAGAAATTACCATGCAAGGCTTAGCAGAGAGGCTGAAAGTTAGAAAGGTCACATTAAAGACATTAAATATATGACTAAATCTTAGTTCTGGATGTGGTCTTATGGTCCAGGTTGCTATAAAATGGAGGTGTTTTCTCTGTTTCATACCATCTATGTTCTATTGTCTATGTAGCATTTATCATTTTGAAACATCCTTTCATATAAAGAAAAGTCATGATTGATAGCTCCATAAAGATATTTAGGGAGTTAAAGAATTCTCTTCATTCTAGATTTCTGCTGACATCCTTAGGTCACCATGGGTTAATGGAAATGCATGGGTATTGACTGGGATTCCTGTGACCCTGGGGTGAACAGTGAGGTTCAAGGTCATCATGGGATCTTCAATATAAAAGGCTTTATCCTCACAACTCCTGATCTCCTGGATGGAAAAGCATACACCAGAGATAAAATTCACTTAGCTACTGCAAGTTAAGACCCCATGTATTTCTGAAAAAAAAAAAAAAAAATTATTTTTGCTAATATTTATGTGAATATTTATGACCAGTTTGGTATATTTTACTCAATCATTATACAAATAGCTATAAGAAGAGAAAAGAGAAAAATTGTCTAATTTGAAAGTCATAGAGGTTAATAGAAGAGGTTATGAGCCTTTCCCAAGGGCATTTCTCTCCATTTCCTTTACCTCCCAAATAATCACAATGTCCTTTTTTTGTTTTGTTTTTTACATTCTAAGTTGCAATGAACCCATTCTTTGGTCTCCTATGCTTTAACACACACACAGCTGCCAAAGGGACCTCTAACTCTAACTCACTTTAGATCTGTGATGTTCAATATGGTAGCCACAAACCACAGGTGGCTCTTTGAATTGAAATCAAATGAATTTAAATTAACTAAAATTAAAATTTTAGTTTCTTGATTACATTAGCTAGATTTTAAGAGCTAATAGCCACATGTAGCTAACGGTTACCATATTGAACAGTACAGAACATATTTCCATATCACAGAAAGTGCTATGGAATTCAGCTGTGTTTCAGATCATATCATTTTCCTGCTATATTTTTCTCAAGTGGCCCTTCGTTTTTTACAAGTGAAAAAAAAAAATTCCCCAGCATGTTTTTAAAAGTCCTTAATTCTGTATTTCTTAGTGCCCTTACCCCAGTTGAGTCTTGAACTTCAACCTTATATCCTTTGTTAAGGTCCTCAAAGACCCTGAACATCTTTCTAACTCAGCCTTTTTATAGTTGCTGTTTCTTTCTATTGAAATATTTTTGAAATACTGTATACATCTCAGACCTTTTTTTTTTCATCATTAATACATCACTGTAAGCTTTGAAAAGCTTTATTTAATTTCATTGTCTCTCTCCATAAACAAACAAACAAAAAAAAAACCTCAGTTACACAGAGTGAGGCCATATTTGTCTTGGCCTTTTATATATGAGATACTCTCAACAAAGAGTGAAGGAAGGAAGGAAGAGAAGAGATGAGATGTTAATAAAGGATGAGAAGGGAAGTTATAGGATGCTCATCTGTCAGATCATAGCTATAACCACAGGTCTTTTAATTTTATGGTTAAGTATAGTCAAACTCTCAATATTTTCTACATGAATTTCTTTCTCTGATGATATTTTCTCTATATTTTCCACCTGGAGAAATCCTACTTTTTCTTCCTTCCAAAATATACGATACTATATCTCCTTGCTGCCATCTCTGACCACCTCTCATCCTTCCCCATTGCAGTGTGTGATCCGGTACAGAGTTTGCCTCATTCTGTTGTAAGCAATGAGAAATTCACACCCATATGTCTACAAGGGCAGGCTTTATTTAAACCCTCAGCATCATAATTAACCAAAGGAAGTGGTCATTAAAAGTATTTAAATTAAGTAAAACTAATAATTTTCTATTTAATCTTTCACAGTATCTAAAACTGCATTTCTTTTTTTCATCATATTATATTTAGAATCCTCAGTTATGAATGATTATTTTGAGGACTCAGAAAAAAATTTGGAATTTTTCCAAATATATTATGTAAATATTGAAGAATTGGTCATGAGTCCAATTTTACCTGGGATTTCTAAACATTTTTTTTTTGTTCCATGGTGTAAAACATTACATATGAAATTGTGGCTTTATGATGTTATTTTTCTGAGGTCTATGTGGAACAAACTATGAAACATACTGCACACTCAAAAAATAGAAATTTATATGAACAGACAGATTTGTAATCTGAGATTTCTATAAATAAAGTATAAGGTACCTGAGGAGGACTGTATTAGGTGAATACAGCTTAGTTCTTTGGATAAAAACAGCAAGTGGAAGTACCACCTAGTGTCTGTCTTCTCATGGACAACAAGCACCAAAATCTTTAAACATATTGAAAGATTTTAAATATACTTAGATATTTGGCAGAGTGTCTTCTAGAAAAAATGATACATACCCTGTGTAAAGTCACTTTATAAAGTGTAAGGACATTTTCAGTGTTTTATCTAATGTAGGATTCACTTTGAGCTTTTAAGGAAGGTAATCTTATTTTTCCTATTTTTTTGGATGAAAAAACTGATGTAGGCATATACATTGTTTAAATAGAAGTTAAGAAAAGAAGTGTCATTCCCTGGACAAGTGATCAAGTGCTTCATGAATATTACAGTGGAAAGGATGTAGTTCAGAATAACTTTCTAAGAACCCTGTTATTTCTTTATCTGATTATTCAGATAATCAGTGTGGCTGCTTGTGTCCTATGCAGACCTGAATTTGCATAGTTTGCCCATGTGGTGCTGAAGACATCGGCAGTGAAAGCAGAAACTCCTTAACATTGGAAACTTGGTTCTGAAAATTCTTAAAAGGTTCTTTACATTGTCACAGATGGATGTTCTTTATTACAGTAATTGTGCAGGGACAGAGATTCTCAGTACATAAGTGGTGTTGGAGGCAAGCTTGGGAAGAGAAGATAGGAGATGATTTGAATGAATGAATGAATGAATGAATGAATGAATGAATATTTGTACTTATTGTACTTGGATATTGACAACAAAATGTAAATCATACACACATGGGAGGTGATATTTTGTTCCAGATGTTGATATGAAATGTAAATAGTTGGGCCTTGTTAAGGAAATTTATTACTCTGGTAAAAGTTGCTATTACTATCAATGGTAGTAGTAGCAATGCAGAATAGGGTGTTATTTCCCAATACAGTAAAAGCTAATTGCCCATTTTTATGCATTCTCAACCACTGCACCAGTGGTATATTCTTAAGGTTACTTCTGATCTCTGCAAGCTACTCTCATGGAGTAAGCTGGTGACATCAGTTTGTGTTCATGGTCAGAGTATGGTTGGTTAAATTGGATTCTCCAAATAAGGGGCTAAACATCTAGGTGTGAATTTTTTTGCATCTGTAGCCTTTACTTTACAAAGTAAAATGATGAAGTGCTTGGCATTTACTTCTAAGACATACTATTTAAGGTTAGAGAAACAGTAGTATTAAAGCAAACCTGGATCTGTGTTGGAATAAAATGAGAAAGTTTAGATAGGGCTTCTATGAACATTACTTATCAAGGACTATGCAGTTTCTAAAATATATCCATCATGCTAGACCAAGAATGTCTATTTCCAAAACTCCCATCATTAGCATTGATATTAACATGACCCAAGAAGCCCATTTTTCCACATGCCACTCCCCACTGTGTTAATAAAATGTTTTTTTCTTACTGTGGCAGGAAGATCACTATCAAAAGTGTATTCTGCTTTTCTCAAAATGAGATCTTTTTTCCTAATGCGTCTTAAGTAATTCTGCAAAGGAACAGCAAATCCAATACATGCAGGTTTTTAAGAAATTAGAATGCAAACTTCAATACTGGAGATATGAATCCTATGACTTGTAAGATATAAATTAGAAGGCATTGAGCTTTTAGAAAGATATATTAGGCATCAAAATAATTATTTTGATAATTATTTTTCTTTTTTTATTCTTTTTCTATCCCATGAAATCCTTTTTCTCATATTTCTTACATCACCATGTTTCACACATAATAGTCCATGTTCAATAAATGTCCATTTTTCTACTAGTCAGTTATTTAGTAACTGTACTACAGAATGCCAGCCGATGTGATGTTCTGATATCTGAACCAAACATTTTCTGCCTATCTTAAAAGTGCAAAAGTCCAGCAAATGCTTAACACTACAATAATAAAAAGGACATTCTTAAGGAAGGAAAGATGAGCAAAGACTCAGGTCAGGTAAAGAAGACTCCTTGGGTGTGGGAGAGGTGAGCTGGGAAACCCGATATTGCCTCTCTTCAGTTTGGAGTCTATGCTCTATGGAGATAGTCATAGGAGCAGATATTCTGAAAGGGGTGAAGACAAACACTGCAAAGAGTTTGGGGATCTTTTTCTAGTGTCACTTGCCAAATTCTACCTTACCTACTAAGGGATTAAGGAAAAAAAAAACCAAGAAAGATAGAAAGAAAAAACAAAAACAAACAAACAAAAAAAAAACGGACACAGACCACAGCATGGTGATTACCAGAGGGGAAGAGGGGAGGCAGAGAGGGTAAAGAAGGGATAAGTGGTGATAGAAGGAGACTTGACTTGGGGTGGTGAACACACAATACAATATACAGATAATATATTATAGAATATACCTGAAACCTATATGATTTTAATGAATATCACTCAATAAATTCAATAAAAATAAATAAATGCAGGTAACAGTAAAAATAAAAGGGGGGATGTGAATGATAGTCCTTGTTTATATCTTTCTATTTCTGGATTGTCATTTCCACAATTACTCTGGGCTTGAAGAGATTATTTACAGATTGAAAAAGTGGCTCTTATTATAATTTCCATTTTACAGATAGGTAACCAAGACACAGTGAGACTAATAACACAATTAAATCACACCTAATTAAGTAATTTTTCTTACGTCCATTCTATTAAAAACAAAGATAAGCAGGATGGAAGAAGGAAAAGGCACCTGGCACTGTGCTTGGTACACGTTTGTTTAATGAATGCTTGTTGACTATGTTAAGTTGGGTTTTGGGACTGTTCAGTAATTCTTGGGAACCTTCATCATAAAGTCTACAATAAAATGCGTGAAATGTCTACTTTTGCAGCAAGGGACGTCTTGAAATAGTTGAGGTAGGTTTTAAATTGAATTTTAAACTAAGTCACTTTCCCCCATCAAGTTCCTCCCATTGTGTAATCTTATAATATTATGACATTCTTATCTCTGATCTTACTAAAGGGCTGTATTTATAGCTGATTTTATAAATGCTTATGACTCACCCCATAAAGTCTGTCATAAAATGGAACTTTAAAGAATGACAAAAATATCCTTGCCTCTGTGAAAGTTATGAAAGTTAAATAATACCCCAGTGTTTTTCCAGTTTTATGCTATTTATAAACTGTTAAGAATTTAAGGCACCCTTTGCACCACCTTCCAAGTAGGAAAGATGTGAAATAAGCCAGTCAGGGAAAGATAAGTATCACATGATCTCACTTATTTGTGGAATATAATGAACAAAATAAGGTGATGAACAAAATAGATCCAGAGACATAGAAGTAGGGTTCAGACTGACAAACCTCAGAGGAGAGGGACCGGGAGGAGGGAAGAGATAAACCAAAGAACTTATCCATATAAGCATAATCAATGGACATAGACAATGATGCTGGTGGGTAGGGGGTGGGGGGAGGGTGTCAATGGGGGGAAAAGAACAAACATCTGTAGCAAAAATAAATTAAATAATTAATTATGAAATTTTTAAAATTAAATAAATAAAAATGGGATAACATTTAAAAATGGAATTCTATTTAATGGGACATGATGGTTATGGTAATGATGACGATTAATATGTCTTTATTCCCTACTAAGTAACAGAGATTGATTTATGCTTTAATTTTAGTCTTTACAACCACCCTGAGATATGGGTACTTCATATTTGACCAGTAAAGACATTGAGGCTCAGTGAATTTATTAATTATCTCAGAAGTAGCAATATATAAATAATAGAGATAAAATGTATTCCAAATTTGAGGTCTGATACAGATTTAAATAAGGAGTTAAACAACTTAAAAGTAAAATACCAACTTCCCAAACCCTGTCATTGTTCCCAGTGCTTCCTCTGGGCCAGAAGTTTAGGTAATCAATCAAATGCCAAGAAACTTGTTCCAGATTTGGAAACCATGAGTATCAGTGATTAGACTGATTCTCCTTTGCTGTGGCCCCTGGGAAATTGTTTGATGCATGAATATGTGAAATATCAGCAAAGAGATAATAAAATTACTACAGCCCAGCAATGCCTACAAAGTTTATATATGGATATGGTATAGAAAGTGATAATTAATCCTCTGGATATTTCTTAGCTTTTTTAAGAGTCAGAGTCTACATGATATCTGGAGCAAAAACACATGCTTATTGAGTTATTTTAGAGTTAAACTTGGAACCTCACTGGTCTCATCAACAATCATTGATCCTCAGAAAAATTGCTTTTGGTCTTCTTTCCACAATGCAATAGATTGAAATGCTTTCAGTGAGCACTTTCTCATGTTCCAGATTCAGTGCAAAGCACTGTTAACCCACATATGCCTCTGGGTTCTTAAGTCCTTTCTGAATGTCTCTGATCATCTGAGGGGTAGGGTACAGGGTCAGTTTGTAAATGCCTGATGGATAGATGCAAGTCAGCTTCTTAGTTTGTTTTTTTTTTTTTTTTTGTAGCTCTTAAATAAATAAGGAGTCATAATTTTATTATACAATATTTTCTCAAGAAATTTAGCAATAAATTATTGCCAATAAAATTAAGTACTTTTTAATATTATTCCAAATTGTTCAATGATGCTTGTCTTTGGTGTGGAGGATTTAACATGGATGCTTTTTTCCATGGTGTTTGCATCTGATATAAAGGACATAAAGGATTACCTATCATCTATCTATCTATCTATCTATCTATCTATCTATCTATCTATCATCTATCTATTCATCCATCCATCTATTGTCACAAGTAAATGTAGTAACAAGTATATGTACATAAATAAGTAGAGATGCATAATATACATAAATATATACTGTTTGCAATGAAATCCACTAAAATATAACAATACAAAGCTATAGGCATAAAATTATGGAGATTTTATTTTTTTCTCATTTTCTTATAATCTAAACTTGATATAATAAATGTTCATAAAAATATATAAGAAATATGTTTAGCACCAATAGTCATGAACCCTGTTTTATATTTAGGGTCAATGAGCATCAATGAATGGATGGATTTCATAGAAACTTGCTAGGAGGCCACCAACCATAGAGGCTTTCTTCAATCCTCTCTCCTAAAATGGGATTGACCTTTGTCTTAGTTTGGGCTGCTGCAGATGTGGAATACCATAGGCAGGTGGCTCAAACCACAGACATTTATTTCTCACAGTTCTGGAGACTGGAAAGTCCAAGATCAAGGCACCCGCAGATTATGTTTGTAGTGAGGACCTGATTCCTGGTTTTCAGATGATTGTCTTCTTGCAATATCACTGGCAGAAACTGGAGAGGGATCCTGTGTCAACCCCCACAATGAGGGTCTCACACCCATAACCTAATGTAACCATAATCATCACCAAAGGTACTTAGACATTCTACCACATTGGGAGTTTGGGTTTTAACATATGAATTTCAGGGAGGCACAGATATTCAGTCCACAACACTTTTCTTTGGGCTTTTATTCTATTCTGCTTCAGTTCACTGCACTGCTTATTTATGGGCCAAGTTTTCTAGTTATGCCTTGTGTTTCCTAAGACATATATACCTATTTATATTTGGCATTCCATAGCCAAAGTACAGATCTTGATTAATAAAAATAATATTGATAAATGCTGCGGAAAAATAATTTCTGTGTAATCTTAATACTTGGTATACCCGAGAAGCAGTTGTTTCTAGACACAAAATACCATAATGTTGCCTATCTGAAAATGTTCTCAAAATAGTTACTACTAATAAGCTCATTTAAAAATTTTAATTTCATAGAATCTAGTATTATAAATCTGTTAAAATATCTATTCCAACTTTTAAAAAGTATTACTAGAGAATCAGCAACTGTATGATTTCTACAGACAGAGACTAATGGGAAGCCTAAATATGTACTTTACTTAAAATAAAATAAAAACAAAACAAAACAACAGCAGCAAAAGCAAAACACATACATGTTGTCTAGTCAAATACAAGTTGAACACAAACACTCATTTACCCAGAACTGCCATAAATTACATGGTGCCTAACCATCCAGCTTTGGGCTTGAATTCATTGTTTTCTATGATATTTTGTGGCAACTGCTAATTATCATGAGCTGCCCAATAAATGTGATGGATTGTCCAATTAACTCTTCATCAGCATCCATTTTTGAAGATGCTACCTATTGAAATCGGTGGCAGTTTATGACCTCCATGTTGCATATGTAGCTAATTACTCCTTGGACAGTAATTATCAAGTTTCTTGTGCCTCATTCAGTCATTTTGTTTTACAAATTATGATGCCACTAAGTTTCCCACTTCATTTGACTTCACAATGATGGCTCTCCAAGGATTACTAAAGGTCTGCTATGGAATGTATGGGTCATATGAACGTTGAAGTAGATTACGGATATATCTGTTTTCTAGGTTTTCCATCGACCGGCACACTGACCTAGAGAGACAATTCAACATTAATGCAGATGATGGAAAGATAACGCTGGCAACACCACTCGACAGAGAGCTAAGTGTGTGGCACAACATAACGATCATTGCTACTGAAATTAGTAAGTGCCTGGGTTTAATTTTTTTCTTGTGTGACTGGGTTCACTTTATGCCTAGTGATCACAAGCAGGGATAAATGGTCCCTGTTTCCATTAGATAGTTTGGCATTGAAACTTATTTTATTATCCCCAAGGAGCCTTTGAATGAATCGCCTCAGCAAGAAATAACTTACATCGTGCTACATTACCAAAGGTTGGAATATATGTGGAAAGGAAATATTCTTATATCCAAATATTGCTATAGATTATATCCATTACTCAACCATTAAAAACAATGTTGTGCATATCAAAATATGAAGAAGAGTTTAGTATAAAAGCGTGGGTAAAAAATAGAATTCAAGCTCTGGCCAGTTTGGCTCAGCGGTTGAGCGTCGGCCTGCAGACCAGAGTCTCGGGTTTGGTTCCTGCTACGGGCACATACCACAAAATAAATAAATAAATAGAATTCAAGGACTATACACTACAATTTAAATAAGCAGACACTAACATATATTATATATAATATAGAAACTCACTTACATATGTGAACTGTGCTCATACATATATACATATATAAGCAGAAAATATAGACAGAAACTTCACACTATCAATACATATTACTTTGGAGAGATGAAATTATAGATGATTTTTTAATTTTGTTTTTTAGAGTTTAATGTATTTTACACATTAACTACAGGCTATTTAAAATTGTATGTTCAATACAAAATTTTTTTCATAAATTCCATGCAAAAATGTAAACATTCCAGGGTTGTTAAAATAAGATATATTATTATTTTTTAAATTTTTCTTCTTTATTAATTTTAGAGAGAGAGGAAGGGAAAAGAAGAGAGCGAGAGAAACATAGATGAGAGAGAACATGGATTGGCCGCCTCCTGCATGCTCCCCACTGGGAATTGGGCCCACAACCTGGGCATGTGCCCTGACCAGGAATTGAACCGGCAACTTCTTGGTGCATGGGTCAACACTTAACCACTGAGTCACACCGACCAGGCAACATATATTAGTCTTTCTGTCCATTTGTTATGCTCATAGCTTCTTTGATTGCCCTAATGACACTATTAAGTCTCCAAAGAATAGCTACATGGTAAAAATTAGTGCTACAATATCTTTGACAGCTTGTACTCTGTCTTACCATTTTTCCTAAATTTATTTATTTATTTTACAAATGTTTCTCCTTTTGCCCCCATTTACCCCCTCCTCCTGATCACACCCCTGCACATGTGCCCAGCATTGTTGTCCTTGTCCATTGTTATGCATACCTGCATACAGGTTCTGTGTTTTATCTCTTTCCTCCCCTCCCTCCCTACACTCCTTCTGAGGTTTGTGCCCCACTACTATGTCTCTGAGTCTATTTTGTTCATCAGTTTTTTTGTTCATTATATACCACCAATGAATGAGATCATGTGAAATTTGTCTTTCTCTAATTGGCTTCTTTCACTTAGGATAATACTTTCCAGGTCCTTTCATATTGTCTCAAAGGATAAGAGATCTTTCTTTCTTAAAGCTGCATAGTATTCCATTGTGTATATGTGCTACAGCTTTTTTTTTTTTTTTTATTTGTTAATTTTTTTTGTTACAGATGTTCCTCATTTTCCCCCTATTGACACCCTCCTTCCCTCCCCCTCCACCCTATACCCAGCTTTGTTGTCTATGTTCATTGGTCATGTATACATGCATGTAAGTTCTGTGGTTTATCTCTTCCCCCACAAACCCCCCTCCTCAGAGACTCGTCAGTCTGTGCCCCACCTCTATATCTCTGGGTTAATTTTGTTCAGCAGTTTGTTTAGTTCATTTTATTCCACAAATAAGTGAGATCATGTACCAGTTTTTTTATCCACTCATCTATTGATGGACACTTGGGCTGATTCCAGATCTTAGCGATTGTAAATAGTGCTGCTATAAACATAGGGATACATATATTCTTTCTGATTGGTGTTTAGGGTTCTTAGGGTATATTCCTAGAGGTGGGATCACTAGGTCAATTTTTAATTTTTTGAGGTAACACCATGTTGTCTTCCATAGTGGCTGCCCCAGTCTGCATTCCCACCAGCAGTGTACTAGAGTCTCCTTTCCCCCACATCCTTGCTAGCACTTGTTTGTTGATGATTTGTTGATGGCGGCCATTCTGACAGGTGTGAGGTGATACCTCATTGTTATTTTAATTTGCATGTCTCTGATGATTAGTGATGCTGAGCATTTTTTCATGTCTCTTGGCCATTTCTATGTCCTGTTTGGAGAGGTGTCTCTTTAGATCTTCTGCCCATTTTTTAATTGGGTTCTTTGCTTTGTCTTCCTTTTATTGAGTTGTATGACTATTTTATGTATTTTGGAAATTAACCCCTTATCTGGTGCATCATTGGCAATTATGGTCTCCCATATAGTGGGTTCCCTTTTTGTCTTTTGCTTTGCAGAAGCTTTTGAGTTTGATGGAGTCCCATGTGTTCATTTTTTCTTTTGTTTCTCTTGCCTTGGGCATTGTATCAGTGAAAATTCTACTGCATATATCTGAAATTTTGTTGCCTGCATCTTCTTCTAGAATTTTTATGATTTCATGAGTCACATTTAAGTATTTTATCCATTTTGAGTTTATTCCTGTGTATGGTGTAAGTAGGTCATCTAGCTTTTTTTTGTGTGTGTGCATGTAGCTGTCCAATTTTCCCAACACCATTTATTGAAGAAACTGTTTTGATTCTACTGTATGCTCTTGCCACCTTTGTCAAATATTAATTGAGCATATTGTCTTGGGTCAATTTCTGGGTTCTCTGTTCTCTGCACATAGATTCCATTGATCTATGTGCCTGTTCTTGTGCCAGTACCAGGCTGTTTTGATTGCAGTGGCTTTGTAGTATAACCTGATATCCGGTATTGTGATTCCTCCTACTTTGTTCTTCTTTTTCAAGATTTCTGTGGCTATTCCGGGTCTTTTTTGGCTCCATGTAAACTTTTGGAGTATTTGTTTTAGTTCTGTGAAATATGTCGTTGTATTTTGATGGGGATTGCAATGAATCTATAGATTGCTTTGGGTAGTATGGACATTTTAATGATGTTAATTCTTCTAATCCATGAACACGGTGTATGCTTTCACTCTTTTATATTTTCCTCTATTTCTTTTTTTCAATTACCTGTAGTTTTCTGTGAAGAGGTCCTTTCTTCTTTGGTTAATTTTGTTTCTAGTTATCTTAATATTTTTGCCACAATGATAAATGAGATTTTTTTTTTTTTTTAGTTTCTTTCTGTGAGTTCATAGTTTGTGTATAAGAATGCCATTGATTTCTTGATGCCATTTTTATTATTATACAAAAACATTTAAAAGGAATATTATGCCCATTTTATTTTCAAACAAAATATATTCTGTGTATTATCGGAATCTCTTTTTTCCATAAAGGATCCGTTCACATGGATTCAAGGGAGATACTGAATTTTTGAGAGATGTGGGACACTAAATAAGGAAATAAAACTGACACTAAGAAAAATTCATGGGCATACATACAATATAGAGTGTGTTGATAATACTTACAGGGTACAGGATCTAAAATCTGTTCTTTTTTCTTTTGCACAACTAATGTGAAAAAAGATGAAATACTATGAGATACATGGTCAATTTACAGATAAAAGTAGTCTAGACCTTCAGGAAAGGCATGAGATGTGGGGAAAATGTCCTCCATGGAGCCTTAAAAACAAAACAAAACAAACCAGTACTGTGTGAAAAAGTGAAGATTCAAAGAAAGAAGAATGTTTGTTTCATAGCAATCTCAAGTGTGGGCACAGAGCATGCAGTGAAACTGATAATGTTGCTTGGACTCTACCAAACTGAGGGTCCTGGTTTGGACACTTGGGTGTTTTTCCTGAATCATGAGCCCCATTTTCTTCCTTAGTGTGTTTCTCTGGCAACAGTTTCCCCTTGTAACATTAAGGGATAAAGTAAATAAAGCATACTACTTGGTGGCTTTGACTTATTTGAAGTATTAATTCCATCTAAAGAAGCTCAGGCATACAATTTTTGTAATTTACAATTTTGATGTTTCATTATCACCTTAAGCCTCTACAAAAAACTCTATCTGCTCAGATTGGTTTAAAGCCTTATAAAAATGTGTAAAAGGATCACAGTTTTCTTTAAAGTATGTAGGTAGTAATTACTTTTAAAAGAACTTTCTTGTATATCAAATACAGCCTGGTTGATTTAGTCATAATCCATGACACTTTTTTATGAGCTGGATGCCTTCCCTTAAATATTTATCAAGGAGACTCTGATTATGAGGGTTTGTGTAGTTCATTTTAAGGAGGAAAAAGGCGTCAATACACAGAGGGTAGGCTAAGAAACATTTCAGGACAATCCAGAATCAAAACACTCATTTACAAGGAATCACAGACGAGTAGGAAGACAGACACAAAAGCAGATGCTGGAGGGTAATGAGCTGTGAACTCCAGGCTGACAAAGTCAAAGAAGACTGTGTATTTGCTCATTCACTCACTAATTGTTACTTGAGTCGTTACTACTTGCCAAGCACTCTTCTAGCTATTGGGGTATAGCAGTGAGCAAAGCAGGCAAAAATCCAGGTGGTCTTGGAGTTTTTTTTCTTGTGGCACCTAGAAACACCCTATATGGAAGGGTGAGTGGAATATGTGGAGAGACCCACAAAGAAAGACACACAAGTGAGGAAGAAGAAGGTGAGTGTCGGGAATGACCAACAGTTCCATACTGAGAGTGTGAAAAGTGTTGAAACATACCTCTTTCAATAGACATAGGGTCATATTTTAAAATTATAGCACAATAAATATGAACAAAAATCAAGACATTATGTCTATCAGTAAAATAAATATTATTTTCTTCTTTTAATCAAAAGATATGTATATTTTACATTTAATATTATTTTTATTAGTTCCAGGTGTACAGCATAGTGGTTAGACAATCGTATACTTTATAAAATGTTCCCTGATATTTTCAGTATCCACCTGGCAATATTTAAAGAAAGACAAAACACTAATTCTAAAGAATATGTGTACCCCTATGTTTATTACAGCATTATTTACAACAGCCAAGATATGGAAGCAGCCCACGTGCCCATCAGTAGATGAGTGGATAAAAAGCTGTGGTATATGTATACAATGGAATATTACTCAGTTATAAAAAGGAATAAAAAAATATTATTTGTGACAGCATGGATGGATCTAGTGGATATTATGCTAAGATTTTTTTAAAGTAGTAGAGTTATTATTATTATTAATAATAATTATACAGTATAATAAAATTACCAAAAATATTAAAATGTACATCAAGTAAAATTTTCTTTATGGCTTGAAAGAAATCCCTAAATATGTCCCAGATTCAGTTTTACAGTTGGCTCCATAAAAAGCAAAAGTACAGAATAGCTCTGTGCACATGAAGAACAGGAGCCTGTCTATGAACCTTTCAGAATTTAAAACCTATAACCCAGACTTACATTATTCTGTTCAAACAATGGGAGTTATCTCATATTTTTAATCAACTAAATAGTTTGTTTTTACTCAGAGATTGAAAACTAAACAAACTACATAGGCATATTTTGGGTCAAGAAGCAAGCTTAATTCAGGGGGTTGATATCTCAAGAAATATGAAACTATTTTTTAAGTTAAATATAAACTTAGATAGCAATCTGCTTTTTAAAAAAAATTTTTTTGCATATAACTTTCTTGGAAAAATAAGAGTGCAAAAGGGAACTTTAGTTTTTAGCTGTAAAGTATTAGCTGAGGTGGGCATAAATTTAGAAACTTTAAATGTACAATTAAGTCATATTTTTCTAAATCATAAAAAGAGGTAGAATTACTATGACTACAGAGAATGTAAGGGAAATTGTAATTACTAAGCAAATAGCTTGGTAACTTGTTTTGACTTGGTTTTATTATTTAGCTCATCACATAGTGTTTACCTTGCAAAGCCACATACCAGGTTTTGGGGAAAAAAATATTAAAAAAAGATTTATTGTATTTGGATGAGATGAATATTTAAAACCATCCAGGACAACAGAATCCCTTAGGGAGTGGTTCTAATAAAGTTAAAGAAATATTTATTCCAAGCAGAACAATTTAAAATTACTCTCAGAACTCCATCTCATCAGGCAAAGATGTAAACAAATGAAATTAAGCTAAAAAAATTGATATTTTAGGGAAGTCTATCTGTTATCTCTTAATGAGAATGAAGATGTCATTTATCTTCTTGTGTCAGATTCACTGAACCAAGGTAAAATGATCCACGGAGTGCATTACCCAAGTATTTCACTGGTACTAGATTGGCTTGTCCTCAAAATCAACCAGCATATCTCGTTACAAGAGATGGCAATTGAATGCTTTTAGAGGGACCTGGAGAGTATATGCTAAGCGAAATAAGCTGGTCAGAGAAAGACAAGTATCATATGATCTTACTTATAGGTGGAATCTAATGAGCAAACTGATGAACAAAATAGATCTAGAGACATGGAAGCATGAAACAGACTGAGAGGTCTCCGAGGGAAGGCAGGGTAGGGAGATAAACCAAAGAACTTATATGTGTATATGCATAACCAATAGACACAGACAGCAATGTGGTGAAAGCATGATAGGGGAGGGCAGAACTGGGGCGGAGGGGGTGAATGGGGGAGAAAGGGAGGACATATGTAATACTTTCAGCAATTAAATAAACTAAAAATAATAAATCAGTGGCCTACAAAGAAATAGGCTGTGCTTATCTAGCAATCTCTGCTAAGTATCTCTGCTAGTAGCAACTCATTCCCTGCAACTAGAGTGCAGGTCTGCTGTTTACCACGGTGGTGAAGGAGGTACATTTAGCTGACTAAACACTGAGAAAGCATTATGGAAGCCTTACGATGCATTTAATTCTCACTCCACTCTGTGAACGTCAGTACCATTACTATATGCATTTTTCACATAAGAGAACACAGGCACAGGTTAGGTAACTTGCCCAAGATTTCATAAAGAGCAAGTTCTGGGTTGGGGGGGGTGGGGGTGGGCGGGATTGGTACCCATGCTGATTAACTGCAAATTGTGTGCTTTTAGTTACATTCCAGGGAAGAAACCTCTTTTATATGTCCTTCGCTTTCACTCTCGTGCTTAAACTGAGCTTCTGATATTGTCACATCCCTTCCTGAAGCAAGTAAATGAGGTTGTTCTATGTGAAGCAGAAGGGAGGAGGGCAGGACAAGGGTACAGTGTAGGAAAGAACAAATCAGCACTAGATCTGGCATTCTATTCTAATGTTTGTGACCCAGGGTAGGATTATTGCCTATGGGGCAGAGCAGAGCTTTGGAATTGTTCAGGCTGGAATTATGTTCCCATTTTAGAGATCAGAAAACTGAGCAACAGGGAAGAGACAACACAAAATAGTACATTAGAGGGAATACAATTTTTCAGTGAAGATCACAGAGAAATTAACTTGCAAGCTGCGTCAAATCACCTGGGTGGACTTTAAAACCAAACCAGAGGAGTTCTGGTACATCTCCAGGACCTAAAATCACAATCTCAAGGCAGAGATTCAAGAATCCATGTTTCGAGAAGATGGTGGCGAGCAAGACCGGAGGGAGGGTGAGTGTGTGACAGAGTGAGCGAGTGTGTGAGGGAGTGTGAGTGGACGTGAAAGCAGACGGCCAAACCCCAGCAGTGCAGCGCTGTGGAGGAGAATGTTCCTGTGCTGTGGATGGGAGCAGCCGACTACAGCAGAAAGCGGCCCTTCAGGGTTCTGCTCCCTGAGCCACGAGGAGGTCCCACCATTTTGGAAGATCCCAGGTCTTCCCTGGGAGGAGGCAGTGGGAGCGGCTAGGGCCCAGCAACCTGAGCCCATCAGCACACCTGGCACCATCGGACCAGTGGACATTCTGTGTCAACACAGACCAGTGCACAGTAGTGGAGCTCCCAAGGTGCTGGTCGCAGAAGCCACAGACAGCCTGGAGCCTAGCACTATCCCCCATAGTAGCAGCCCGATCAGAGTCCACATATACCCCCAGCAACAGAGGCTGGGGAGCAGACATTCATCCCCAGGCAACAGAAGCACAGACCAGCAGCTAAGACCCATCCACAAAAAACTACAGCAAAAGCTGAGCAGGAGTTGAGCCCCATGGGCAGCAGCACTCCGCAGCCACCAGCAACAAGACCTGGGACTCCACAGAGGCCTGTGCAGTCCAGTAGCCCACAAGAGCAGTGGGAAGCCTGAGCCCTAGAGAGACTGCTGTTATCCAGCTGCCCACCCTTGGACATGGAGGGTGCTGGGGCACCAGAGAGGCCTGTGCGTCCCAGCAGGGACTTTGTGATCCATTTACCTGAAGAACCTGCGAGGTACTGAAGCACCAGAGAGGCCTGTGCTAACCAGCAGGACTGTGAGATCTAGTTACCCAAGGGGCCTGCTAGGTGTTAAAGCACCAAAGAGGCCTGTGAAACCCAGCAGGGACTGTGCCTTGCCATCAAATTACCCGTGGAATCTGCGGGGTGCTGAAGCACAAGACAGGCCTGCGTGACCCAGCATGGATTGTGCCATCCAGTTACCAGTGGGACCTACAGGGTGCCCAGGCACCAGAAAGATTTGTGCGACCCAGCTGCACACAAGATAGGTGTAGAGCATGTGAAAATGGAGTTGGAGTGAATAGAAGCTACATAGAAGATCTCCCAAGACCAAATGAGAATTACAACAAAAATAAAGTCAAACCCTTGGAAAAAAGCAACAGAAAAGCAGCAGGACAGGACCATATAACCAGGGACACAGGTAGGAACTTCTGAAGTGCGAAAGGATGGCGGGCTGGGAGCCCATGGACAGCAGCAGTCTTAGCTGTGAATAGTGTCCTTGGATAATAAAGACTAATCCTGCTCCATAGCACAGAGAGCCTGGACAGAGCGCTAAAATAGCCACAGCCACTCACCTGGGGGCTACAGCACAGGGAGGGCAGACTGGGCTGGAACTCTGTGGGGACATTCAGGATTTGGAGGGCACTCAAGATTTTTGCTGAGTTGCGGCCACAAAGGACGGTGGCCAGTGTGCTCCTTCCCAGAATCCTGAGGAAAAGCAGCAGCCCCACCCCCCTCAGCCTTTCCCAGGTGAGGCAAAGAAATGCAAAATGAGGCTCACTAACAACCAGCATCTATCCCACCCTCTGGAAACCCTCTTATGCAGAACGCCAGGGCTACATTCCAAGGCACTGAGTAACTGAGACTACTAGCCACCAGGAAAAAGCTAGAGGATAACTGAACCATTCATGCATTTGCAAATCTACGCAGGAAAGAAAGAACATGGGCCCGCCCAGGCTCAAGAAAACCCAGTACAGGGAACCACAAACAATAGAACACCAACACCCACAGGGAACATTTGGCAGGCTCCAAAACCCAAGAGATAGCCAAAATGGTAAAAAAAGAAACAAATCCCAAATGAAAGAACAAGAGAACTATATCAAAGATGAGATAAATGAAATGCAGCTAAGCAAATTATCAGAGGTAGAGTTGAGAGCCATGATCTTGAGGAAGCTCAACAGCATAAGTAAGGACATCAGCACCAAGAGTAAAGATATAGAAACATTGGAAACCAACCAAGTGGAAATGAAGAATAACATAGCAGAAATTAAGAACACATTGGAAGGACCAACAAGCAGAGTAGACAAAGCAGATAACTAATTAGTGAATTAGAAGACAGGGTAGAAAAAAACCAACCAATCAGAAAACCAAAAGGAAAAAACAGTTAAAAGACAGGAAGACAGCTTAAGAGAACAGTGGAACAACTGGAAACATAATAGCATTCGAATCACAGGAGTCCCTGAAGAGGAAGAAAATGGGCAAGGGTTAGAGAACATATTTGAAGAAATAGTGACAGAAAACTTTCCTAACTTGGTGAAGGAAGGAAGGCATTCAACTTCAAGAAGCACAGAGAGCCCCAAGTAAGAAGAACCCAAACAGGCCCACACCAGGACACAGGAATTAAAATGCCAAACATTAAAGACAAAGAGTGAATCCTAAAAGCAGCAAGAGATAAGCAACAGGATACCCACAAAAGAAACCCCATAAGGCTCTCAGCAGACTTCTCAACAGAAACACTACAGGCCAGAAGGGAGTGGCATGAAGTAATCAAGGTCATGAAAAACAGGGATCGGAATTCAAGACTACTCTATCCAGCAAGGCTATCATTAAAAATAGAAGGTCAAATAAACAACTTTCCAGACCAAAAAAAAAAAAAAAATACTAAGGGAATATACTAACCTGAAACCAGCACTGCAAGATATGCTAAAAAGACTGCTGTAATTAGAAGAAATAGGAAGAAAAATAGAACCACACTAAACGAAAATGGCAATAAATAAATACATACCAATAATCACTTAAATGTGAATGGTTTGAATGCTCTGATAAAAAGACACAGTAGCTGACTGGATACAAAACCATGACTCACATATATGTTGTTTAGAAGAGACCCACCTCACAACAAAAGACTCATATAGGTTGAAAGCGAAGGGATGGAAAAAAGTCTTTCAAGCAAAAGTAAAGCAAAAAAAAGCTGAGGTAGCAATACTCATATCTGATAAAGTAGATATCAAAATGAAAGCCATAACTAGAGACAAAGAAGGCTAGTACATAATATATAAAGTATCCATCCAACAGGAAGATACAACCTTGGTAAACATATATGCATCCAATTTAGGAGCACCAACATATAGTAAAATCTTCTGGAGTCCTTCAAAGGAGAAATCAACTTCAATACAATCATAGCAGGGAACTGTAATACCCCGCTGACATCACTGGATAGATCTTCTAGACAAAACAACAACAACAACAACAACAACAAGGAAACACAGACTCTAAATGAAGCACTAGATCAAATGGATTTAATAGATATCTACAGAGAAATACACCCCAAAACTGCAGAATTCACATTCTTCTCAAGTTCACATGGGGCATTCTCAAAGATAGACCACATGTTAGGACACATACTAAGTCTCTACATGTTGAAGAAGATTGAAATCATATCAAGCATCTTCTCAGATGACAATGGCATGAAATTAGAAATCAATTGCAACAAGAACATGCAAAGACATTTGAAAACATGGAGGTTAAATAGGATGTGATTGAACAATGAATGGGTTACCATGGAGATCAAGGAAGAAATAAAAAAACTTCCTGGAAACCAATGAATATGAACACACAACAACACAAAATCTATGGGATGCAGTGAAAGCAGTTCTGACAGGAAAGTTCATAGCACTACAGGGCTACCTCAAGAAGCAAGACACATTTCTAATAGACTATTGAACCTCACAATTTAAAGAACTAGAAAGCAAACAAACAAACAAAGAACCCCAGAGCAAGTAGAAGGAAAGAAATAGTAAAGATCAGAGCAGAAATAAATGACATAGAGACCCAAAAAACAATTCAAAGGATCAATGAAACAAAGACTTGGTTCTTTGCAAAGATAAAAAAGATTGATGGACTCTCAGCTAGACTCACCAAGAAACAAAAAGGGAGAATCCAAATACAAAAAATCAGAAATAAAAGAGGAGAAATAATAACTGACACCACAGAAATACAAAGGATTGTAAACAAAGATTATCTAAAATTATACTGCAACAAATTCGACAATCTAAGGGAAATGGGCAAGTTTCTAGAAACACATAGTTCCTGAAAACTGGACTGGCAAGAGATAGAAAACTAGAACAAACAAATAACAACAAATGAAATTGAAGATGTAATCAAGTCTCTCCTAGCTAACAAAAGCCCAGAACCGGACGGCTTCATGGAGGAATTTAAGCGAACATTCAAAGAACTAATACCCATTCTCCTCAAACTATTTCAAAAAATTCAAGAAGAAAGACTTCCAAACTCGTTTATGAGGCCAGCATAATTCTAATTCCAAAACCAAATAAAGACACTACAAAGAACGAAGACTACAGACCAATATCCCTGATGAACATAGATGCCAAAATCCTGAACAAAATACTAGCAAATCTAATCCAGCAATACGTCAAACAAATTTTTCACCATGACCAAGTGGGATTCATCCCAGGCATGCAAGGCTGGTACAATATCTATAAATCAATAAATGTGATACACCACATTAACAAAATGAAAGATAAAAATCATATGATCATATCAATAGACACTGAAGAAGCATCTGACAAAATCCAACACCTGTTTCTGATAAAAATGCTCAGCAATCTGGAAACAGAGGGATCATATCTGGACATAATAAAGGCCATGTATAAAAGACCTGCAGCCAACATCACACTCAATGGGCAAAAATTAAAAGCATTTCCCTTAAGAACAGGAACGAGACAAGGATGCCCACTTTCACGACTCTTATTTAACATAGTACTGGAAGTCTTATCCACAGCAATCAGATAGAAAGAAAAAATAAAAGGGATCCAAATTGGAAAGGAGGAAGTGAAACGGTCATTATTCGCAGGTGGCATGATACATAGAAAACCACAAAGACTCCATCAAAAATTTACTAGACTTATTACATGAATTTGGCGAAGTAGCAGGATACAAAATTGTCAAGAAATCGATGGCACTCTTATACACCAATGATGAACTCATAGAAACAAAAACTTTAAAAAATCCCATTTACCATTGCGGACAAAAAATTAAGATACCTAGGAATAAACTTAACCCAAGAAATAAAGGACCTATTTGCAGTAAACTACAGGTTACTGAAAAAATAAATAGAGGAAGTTATAAAAATGTGGAAGCACATACCTTGTTTATGGGTTGGAAGAATTAACATCATTAAAATGTCCTTACTTCCCAAAGCAATCTATAGATTCAATGCAATCCCCATCAAAATACCAATGACAATCTTCACAGAACTAGAACAAATACTTCAAAAGACTATATGGAACCAAAAAAGTTGCCGAATAGCCACAGCAATATTGAAATAGAAGAATAAAGTTGGAGGGATCACATTACCAGATTTCAGGTTATACTACAAAGCCACTGTAATCAAAACAGCCTGGTACTGGCACAAGAACAGGCATATAGACCAGTGGAACACAACAGAGAACCCAGAAATGGACCCAAGGCAATATACTCAATTACTATTAGACAAAGGTGGCAAGAGCATATAGTAGAGTAAACATAGCCTCTGTAATAAATGGTGTTGGGAAAACTGGACAGCTACATGCAAAAAAATAAATAAATAAAACTAGATCATCAACTTACACCATATACAAGAATAAACTCAAAATGGATAAAAGACTTAAATGTGACTCATGAACCTATACAAATCTAAGAAGAAAATATAGGCCAAAAAATTTCAGACATCATAAGCAACAGAATTTTCACGGATACATCACCTAAGGCAACAAAAACAAAGGAAAAAATGAACACATGAGACTACATCAAACTAAAAAGTTTCTGCACAGCAAAAGATACAATCATCAAAATGGAAAGGCTACCCACTGTATTGGAGTACATAATTGCCAATGATATATCAGATATGGGGTTAATTTCCAATATATATAGAGTGCTCATATAACTCAACAAAAGGAAGACAAAGAACCCAATTATAAAATGGGCAGAGGATCTAAATAGACACTTCTCCAAACAGGACATAACAAATGTCTAAGAGACATTTGAAGAAATGCTCAACATCACTAATCATCAGACAGTTGCAAATTAAAACAACAATGAGGTATCACCTCAAGCCAGTCAGAATGGCCACCATCGACAAATCATCATACAAGTGTTGGCGAGGGTGTGAAGAAAAGGGGACTCTAGTACACTGCTGGTGGGAATGCAGACTGGTGCAGCCACTATGGAAAACAATATGGTGTTACCTCAAAAAATTAAAAATTGAACTTCCGTTTGACCCAGTGATCCCACTTCTAGGAATAAACCCTAAGAAGCCTGAAACACCAATCAGAAAGAATATATGTACCCCCATGTTTGTAGCAGCACTATTTACAATAGCTAAGATCTGGAAATAGCCCAAATGTCCATCAGTAGATGAATGGATAAAAAAACTGTGGTACATATGCACAATGGAGTACTATGCAGCTGTAAGAAAGAAAGATCTCTTATCCTTTGAGACAACATGGAGGTACCTGGAAAGTATTATTCTAAGCAAAAGGAGCCAAGCAGTGAAGGTCAAATATCATATGATTTCATTTATCTGTGGAATATAATGAACACAACAGTCTGAGGAATGGTGTAGTCCTAGAGATGTGGAAGTGGGGTACAGACTGATAATCCCCAGAAGAGGGATGGTGGGGGAGAGCTAAACCACAGAACTTATATGCATGCATGCATGAACAATGGACATGGACTACAAAGCTGGGAACAGAGCAGGGAGGGAGGGGAAGGGGGGAATCAGTGGGAGAAAAAGGAGAAACATCTGTTACAAAAATTAATTAATTAATTATAAAAATAAAAATAAATAAATATTTTTTAAAAATACATGTTTCGCAGGTTTTTCCCACCTCCTACCCCCACCCTGTCCCCGGTAGGCTGTACGTTGTAAGAACACTGTGAAGGAAGACAGGGAAGGAAAAGCGTCCTTTTTTGTCTGTTTGCTTTTACTTTTTGTGATTTCTCTGGTGATTAGGTGATATTTCTCTGAGCTGAGATTGGAGCTAAGGCTCCCGAGATGGCACACGGAATTTTTTTACGTTCAACAGGTGGTAAGACCTACCTAAGAGAGCAAGGTGAATCACAGGCACAGTTGTAGGAGAGACAAAGGAAATTGGGTGATAGAGGAGGAATCACTGTGCTTAAAATAGAATCTTTGCAGGGGTGTTTTTGTGACACTGAAAGCCAGTTCCAGAGTGTTCCTTCCAGAGAAACTGGTGATGAGTGTGGAAAGTAGAGATCTATCTGGCAACATGTACTTGGGAGCATGCAGTCCACATTTACAGAAAGCACACTACTCTTGGTTACCTGAAAGTATTTTAAAGCAGGAAGCATATAATTGCCCATTAAATTTATCTCTTTCAGTTAGTGATAATGCATTGCTCTGGCCCACTACAGTGGACTGCACACAATACTGCAAATGAAGCTATTCACTAATGATGGTTAAATCTCCGAGGGAAAACACTAGTTGGATAGCACTTAAGGAATGTTTCTTCCTGGCATAGGGCCCAGTTGCCAGAATAATTGCTTTGTCCAACCCAGAATACTGAGCAAAACTACATCTTTATGGGACTCTCATTGTTTAGAGAAATCTTAGGTCCTAGAGCAGGATAGAGTTAGCCTTGTCTTGGCCATATAACCCTGGGCAGATAATCTTTTCCTTTTTTGCTCTGTTTTATCATCTGTGTAATGGGAATTATAATTGTTCCTTACAATGTTGGGTGCAATAAGAATTAATTAACAGTGTTAATACTATATCTCTTAGCTCAAAATTCACCTATAACCTTTAGAAACTGATTAATAAATTGTGTATATTCTTGTAAATACAGCCTTGACCCTGGGCTTTGACTAAGAGCTTAATTTAAAATTATTGATTTGGTTTATATTATATGTTACCCCATATCCTCTCTACAGCAAAATTGGCACTCATGGCCTGTGTGTTACTGCTAGATACAGTTACATTTCTTCATTGCACAACCGATATGTCTGTTCAATGACCTTCCCTTGGCCTTGGTTCAGGTATAGTAGATTGGGCAGTGCCTACATACAGAAAGGCCCTCAGATGAAGTAGACACATTCTTTTTTCTTTATTGATTTTAGAGAGAGCAGAAGGGGGAGGGAGAGAGAGATAGAAACATCAATGAGAGAGAACATCGACTGGGTACCTCCTGCCAGCCCCCCACTGGGGATCGGGCCCATAACCTGGCTGGGCATGTGCCCTGACTGAGAATCAAACCAGTGACCTCTTGGTGTATGGGTCGATGCTCAACCACTGAGCCATACTGGGCAGGCTAGGCACATTCTTGAAGAATCTGATTAAATTAAGGACTTTAAATTTTATATTGATACACTGTTCTGAAAAGAGTAATGTCTGTCTTTGTTGCCTATGGAATAGTCAGGACTAGAGTTTCATTAAGATCAATGGCATTCCCTTGTGTAGGATTGAGTAGAAGCAAATGAACGGAAGCTATTAGGTAACTCTCACAGAAGAGAAAGAGTAATAAGAGCAGTGAAATTCAGGGCCAGAAGTGTGTAAGGGACTCCCAAATATCAGAGAGGCTGCAGAAGGATCACCACTCTGACTTTCCTGGGAATATGGGCACATGGTAAGTTCCTATCAAGATCCCCCTACTTCAGACAAGCATCCAGGTACCGTAAAGTGGAAATCAATTTCCTTAACAGTAAGGGATATAATGAGGAGAAGTGGAGACTAAAATATGGGGACATGAAATGGAAACTACAGGTTCCTGGAAAAGGGATCAGAATCTGGTATGAAATCCTCCATGGTGAGGAACTGCGTCAGTCCAAGGAGATGGCACCACAGGCCCCATGTGCGCATTCTGTGGGCAGTGCAGCTCAGAGTTCCTATAATCACTCTAGTGCCCTCTTCCTGCACAGCTGCTCCTGTTCTTTGCACCTTGGGGATTACTTCCTTATTTCCTCTTTGTTCTGCAGCCATTTTACTAATATCCTTCTACAACCTCTCCTCCATTTATATCTTTGCCCCTCTTTTGTGGTAATCTATTTAAAAGAAGTGTGTACATTTAGATGGGAGATTTTAACTGGGAACTCCCTCAGGATGTCATTGTGACTAATAGCCCTTAGTCCTAACCAATAAAAAGACAGAAGGTAAGAGGCTTCTATCCCATGTCTTACCCTGGTCTCTTTTTATAAACCACTGTCCCCAAAGCTTCAACAATACCTCTCACTACAGACAACAGTAGACCAAGGATAGAAAGGAGGTAAGCAGCAAATAGTAACTCAAACTTTTCAGGTGGAAGTTGCGACAAACTGGCCACACATAGCAAATGTTCATCTTCAGGTTTGAGGTAGCAGATAAAAAGGGGATAGGGTAGGGAAGGCTTTAGATACTTGAATGGGGTAAAAAGATTATATAAGATTCGGGTGATCCATTCTTAGGCTTCAGTTTCTCTGGGGACAGAGAAGTTAAAGACCTGGGGAGACAATGCAGATGATCAGTCTGAAAGTCAGAGACTAAGGTAGGAGTTAAATGACTGACTTAATTAGTCAGATTGCTTGGATAGATTCATTAATTTTAACTTATCCACACTCATTTTATTGGTTAGTTACTTAACTTCTCTCTGTGACTCATTTTCCCTATCCCGTAATATGGGGAATGTGTTGGTACACCTTTAGAGGTATAAGAAGAGTGAATATTTTTAAGTGCTAATATCTTGCCTAATCTAGAGCAAACTTTTGATACTAAAGCTAATGTAATATTATTATAACAATAAATTTAAAGTAAGCATTATTCTTATCATTTTTATATAATTAAAGAAGATATGCCCAAAGGCATCTTTTTGTCATCAACAGAATCACCCAAATTCATTGTCAGGATATTCCAAAAGAAGTATCATCTTGAGATTATTTGGGGAGTATGATCCTCTACAATGATGTGCAACCAGTAGAATAGAATTTGTCTTTCTTCTATTGGTCCTAAATGTCCTGGCCATGTTCACAACTTTTAAGAGCTCCTCTCTTACCCAAAACCAAGGTCACAGGCTGTTGTCACCACTTTCTTAGCAAGTATCAGTGATTATGAGTTAAAAACAAACCGTGAGTCAAATTGTCACAGCCAAAATACTGGTTTCAACATACTGTATGTGTGATTTCAATAAGTTATATAATCTCTTTAAGTCTCAGTTGCTGCATTTGAAGTTTGTGGTCAAAGTTAAATGAGATGATCCAGGTAAAACAGAGCCTGGCATAGTAAGGACGCAATAGTCCATTTTCCCCCCTCTCGCAGGCTCTTCCCCATCCTCCTCTCTGTCTTCCTCCAGGCCAAGCCTGTGGCTCCTCTCTCTCACATTCCCTGTCATCTTACTAGTCCTGTAGCTAAACTTTATATTTGTCACTCATTTCCCTCCTTTTTTTCCAAGCCTCTTGGGCTTAGAGAGAAAGAAGACAAAAATAGTCATACAGACACTTTGATTTGTATCAATTCCCTTATGTAGCATAACAAACCATGTCAAAATTTAGTAACTTAAAAATAATAAACATGTATTTGTGTTGGTTCTGTGAGGCAGCTGGGTAGTTCTTTGGCCTGAACTTACTTTGGTAATATTTCTGGTCAGCTGGGGGTTTTTCTGGAGCTAGATATCTACACTGGCCTTATGTGTTTATATAACAAGGTGGGTAGACCAGGGTGTCATAGTTGGCATAGGACTTCTCTGCTCCATGTGGTCTCTCATGCTCACATAGACCTACTCACCCGTCATGGTGTTCTCAGGGTGCCAAGGAGCAGCAAAAGACTGGTGAGAAGCATTTTATAAGTCTCTTATTATCTCAAATTGGCTAATATCACATTGGCTAAAACAAGTGAAATTAACAAGATCAGGTTCAAGGAATGGAGAAACAAATGTCACCTCTCAATGGGAGGAGTTGGAAATATTACAGCCATTCTTTTTGTTTTTGTTTTTGTTTTTCTCTTTAAAATTCATCTCAGACGGAGATGCTGAATGTAAGTATCTGTGGCCAAGAAGTGAATAGCAATCTGTAGCCTACACACAGGTACTTCCCAGACTTTCTTCCAGAACCCTCTTTTCAGTATAATACAGGTAGATTAGAATTCTATGCTTACATGTTTGAAAGAAAAGATGAGACACAACATATCAGATAGCTATCACCTGTTTAACTCTGGATTCTTTAGAATTTCAGATCAAATAGCAATTTGTATCACTCATATTAAATCTAATGCATTTATAATGCTACAACAAATTCTGCTACATAAATATTAATGTAATCATTAACTGATTATTACTATTTTCTGATATCCATGTTGGCTCCGGTTCCTTTGTTATAGGCTCTCACAAACCCTTGCTCTTTTCCTTCAAATGACTGGTTGAGACTACTCATAATAATCATTTATTTGCTTGTGGTTTTGAGAATACATTGCTTTCTTTCTTTTTTTTACAGTTGCATTAAAATATAGCTGAATGAATTAGAAAACACATTTCTAAAGGAAAACAAAATAGATAAAGTCTTTGCTTTCATGAGACGTTTTAGTATTGCCTTATTATTGATCACTGTTTTATCCTGGGAGCCTAGCCCAGTGCTTAGGGCCCCCAATAAATATTTGCTAAATTAATGAATGAATAAAGAAAATAATGTATTCATACCACTAAACAGTGCCCTGATGACTTCTGACTGCAAACAGACTCTGCTGATTGATTGGAGGGAAGGATATTTCCTGCAATGCACCCCACTCGGCTCCTCGCTGAAGGTCTCGGCAGACGCGCCCAGGCACTGCGGCTTCCTGGTTTTTTAAGTCATTCTTTCCTGATTGACTGCAACTGACACATAAAGGGCAGGAGTGACTGCCCTCTCCTTGTATGAAAATTGTGGGGCACTGACTGTGCTTATAGGGAAGGATTCCCACAGAATATCAACCAGCCTTGGGAGTCAGAGACCATGGGAAAGGTGCTGGTAAAAGGAGCCTCAGGTCCCCTCTTTCTTTTCCCAAGGAGCCAGACTTTTGATCTAAGAACCTTTATTTCTCTGTGCTTCTGAGAGCCTTGAGGCAAGCCCTGAATAATGCCAGAACACACTTCATTACCTAACAAGCCCGTTTATCATTTAATCTCATCTGTATTGAACAGTGGAAGCTGGTTACAGAGCAGCAAAGCCAAAAGAATGAAAATGCAACATGTTTTCTGATTACAGGAAACCCTAATCCAAAGCTTAGATACTAGGGCTAAAAATAGGTACCGATTTTATCTTTACCCACCCCCACCTACCTAGCACTTCAGGGCCAGATCAGGTGTCCCTTCAGCCAGATGTTAGAAATTTAAAGTACAATAACTTGCTTCCATCTTATCTGCGGTGGCAGGGTGTTAGTTACTGTACACCCTTGTTTATGCCTATATTTCTTGTTCTTGGAGCATCTATAGAACAAGAGCATCTATAGAACACCTTACATTGCCCAAGGTCAAGGGTTTTACTATTTGTCACATGATATATTGTGCCTGAAAATTCTATTCACCCAGGAATTCAGATCAACCTAGAACCAAGAAACTGTCATTTCTTTTGCACCAGCTTTGGGCCAGCATTGCAATGAGCACTTGACAAGCACTACTTTATTTCAGCTTCAAGCAAACCCTCTGAGATGTGAAACGACCTCACTAAGCCTACATAGCCAGAATTCACAGAGCAGGTTTCTCCAAAACATGCTTCCATCTTCTCACATCAGTATTATTTCTCTAAGTTTCATAAATAAATACCCAGAGTAAATAAGATTTGGCTCATTTCAGTTAGTATTTCATGTGAAACTATTATGTGTTAAGAGTTGAGCACTTGGAATGCAGTGATATATGACTTGATCCTCTTTGAGCCTTTGTGGTTGAGCAAAGAAATAGAACATAAAGAACATTCTCTAAGGTGTGCATTTGAAACGTCCATATCATTTACTTAAAAAGTGTGTGATTTGTAGTAGAGTGAGCTTTCTCCATTGGACAGGAAATATTTCCCCTGGGAAGATCCTTTGGGGAAAGTATATTTTTATCAGGATCATGAAAATAATGCATTTCTAAAATTAGACACATCTTGATCAAGAAGAGAAGAATTCAGAATATCATCTGAAGATGAGAGAAATCAAGAGAGAGAAGAGGAGTTGGTTGGAAAGTTAAGTGAAGCAAATTATAATTGTGTTTGAATGCTCAATGAAGAAAATGATCTAATTCTCTGTGCTGGAGGGGCCCATGAAATACATAAAAATATCCAAATAAAGGAAAAATAGGGCTCAGAATATTTGCATTCAGAACTGAGAGCAGAAGAGATTGTGGATGGAGTGGAGAAACTAAGACATGGAAAATGGAAAGAAGAAGATGGCTATGATCTGGTGTTTCTTAAACTTTAGGATGCATCAAAACCACCTGGAAGATTTGTTAAAACATAGGTTTCTGGACCAATAAATTTGTATTTCTAATAACTCGTTATGTGACATTAACATTGCTGGGCCAGGGACCCAACTTTGAGAACCACAGCTATAATCCTTACAGTCCTAATTCTAATTACACTAAAGCTGCATTAGAGATGGAGTTTGAATGAACAGTAATTGACATCTCATTAAAACTAATGAACAAAAAAGAGAAGCAAATACTCTAGAGAGTGTAGGTGTTGGCAATGAAGATGGAAATAATGACAAATTAGAAGTGTGACTGCTTACTGTGTGGTAGGCAGCATTCTAGACTTTTCTATGCCCTTTATCATGTTTAATTCTCACAACTCCATACATTGGTACCATAGGTTCTTTCATCTAATAAAACAAAGATACTAAAGTTCAAGCTCATTAAATTGAGGTGGTTGAGTTTGGATTAGACCCTAAGTTTGTCTGACTCCTCAGCTCCATTTCTGAGCGTTTAGCCTCTATTCTCTTCCAAGTAATAGCCTACCTAGTTCCTACAGAGACATGCCATGATTCACAACAGATGACCCACTGCTTCCCAAGTTAAAGAGTCTACAGCTTTTCTTCAACTAATTCTTTATAGGAGAAGTTCAAACATAATGAGTTATTTCTGGTAGGCTTTCATCCTCACTGAAGTAACTGAATGTGGTGAATGCGGGGAGGTCCAGATGGGGTAATTTATTTAAAATTGGAATCCATGAACTGCCTGTTCCAGAGGAATTTGGATTTGTGAGAACCTCCAGTTCCTAAATTGAAAATAAATTAAATTCTAAATGAGGGCCTGATAGTGAAGTTTGAATGCTCCTGCTACCCACTGAGACAATCCTGGAAGGGTGCTGAGGTTGGCTCCACACACCCGCTGTTATAATCTGACGACAAATGCTCAATAATAGCCTGAAGAAGGACGTCCTGAAGTAAAACCATGGATGGCAATGTGGAGGGAAAGGCTTTGAGTTTGTAGTATAACAAATATGAATTCCAATCTAGGTTCCATTAACTATCTACTTAAAAATAGACAGTTTCCATGGCCAATCTAATGTATTTACTTTTTAGTTAAAAGGAAACTATAATACTCAATGGCGAGCTAAAACGTATTTGGTTGATGTAGAGAATATATCTATATCTGTATCTATATATCTACATCTATATCTATATCTATCTATCCACATGCACATATAATGTATACATATTTTAATATGTACTATAATAAATTATATTAATATATTAGAATTATTACATTATAATTTGTCATATTTTTTTTCTTTTTTTTATCCTCACCCGAGGACATTTTTTTACATTTATCTTCAGATAGAGTGGGAAGGAGAGAGGGAGGAAGAGAGAGAGAAACATCCATGTGAGAGAGACACATCGAGTGGTTGCTATCCACACGACCCCAACCGGGGCCGGGAACAAACTACAACCGAGGTGCCCTAAGTGGGAACCAAACCCGGGACTCTCTGATCTGTGGGCCGATGCTCTAACCGCTGAGCTAACTGTCCAGGGCAATTTGTCATATATTTTTATTATATATAATGTAATATAGTATAAATTATTCTCTATATCTGTGTTCAACAATGATAATAAAGATAAAAGCCTCATCCTCTATTCATTCAGGTGGACTGTTGAGTTTGGTGTTTAAGAGACACTGACATTTTAAAACCTTTTCTGTCTCAGCTTTATTTAACTGTTTTGTGTAGCAAAAACAAATAAACAACTTTAACATACTGTAAAGAAAATCTGTGGGTTTTTTTTCCTGGCTCTTAAATAAGACTTGTATTAGGCACAGTATCCAAATCTCTTTGCTCTTTCATATTTGAGAATCTCTGAATATAAAAATACCCATACTGAGCCAGCATTTGATTTCCTGCTGAACTGTTTTCCACATTTCCAATATAATTATGTAGCAGTTACAAGGAAGACTGATCTCCACAGAATAGCACAGAAAACAACATTTATTTATTCAAGAAAATATATAAAAAGCATCTAAGACAGAAACTGGTGACTTCTCAGGGAAACTGATACCTAAAATAAATCTGAAACTATCTGGATATTTATCAGAAGTGATTGGTCAGACATGGATTTAACAAGGTAGTTAGCTCTGTGACAAAAGACCTCTGGCATATAAATAGGAGACCTTAGTGAAAATGGGAAATGCTGAATCAGATATCTTTATTTTATCTTTGTTTTCTGAAGGATTGATTTTTGTCCCTGGTAGTAGTGTCCATCTAAAGAAATTTAAGATCTAATAAAGTAAATCACTAGAGGTACCAAGTAATTGTTGATTGAATATACAAAAACAGTGTGGCTCACTAATTGAGTGCTGACCCATGCACTAAGTAGTTGCCGGTTTGATTCCTAGTCAGGACACATGCCCAGGTTGTGGGCCCGATCCACAGTTAGGGTCATGCAGGAGGTGGCCAATCGATGTTCTCTCTCATCAATGTTTCTATCTCTCCCTCTCCCTTCCTCTCTCTCTAAAAAAAAAAAAAAAAAAAAAATTAAAACAATGTTTTTAAAAAAGAATATACAAAGGCATTAGTGAGTTAAACATTTCTGCACACCTCAACTGAGCTCTAAGGTCACAGCTGTTAAAGACCTAGTTCTAGTTCCTGGACTAGAATGGGGCTTCTGCGGTGGAGAAGATACCTGCTGGACTGCAGTTATGGACTGCAGTCAAGTTGTCTGATGGAAGGAGACAACAGAAAGCATCTAAACAACACATCTCAGGAAGACGTGAGTTCTGTGAGATGCCTTCTCCAGTGCCCTACTCAGTCAGGCTCCATGCTCCCTTGTGACAAGTGAAGAAGAAAAGCTAGAGTGTTACAGGCAAAGGAAGTAACATGGTTCTACCCAGGGTGTCTTGAGAATTGTGTGCTGAAAAGAAGGGATTGATCTAGCCTGTTTCACTCTGGGTTATGGCTGCCTCCATTATATGCACATCTTTTTCCACTCAGATCTTTCTGTTGTGCTTTAGGAATGTACAGTAGACCAACAAGAAAATGTGAGTGCGTGCTTGCAGTGTATCTTCTGGTTGCAGAAAGGCTGAAGAAACTCCCTGTTCTTTGGATAACATAGAATCATGATTTAGGAAATTTGCATGAATGCAAAAAGAGCAGTGGGTTCTTTGCTAACTCTGATAATCACTATTGTCTGCAAAACTGAATAGGGTCTGGTGTAACAATCAATGAGATAAAATAAATTAAAATTTGAGGTCCTACCTGATCCCAGGCAGAATGCTCGTCATCTCTGTCTAGAAGCACTTGTCTCTTTCAGTTCTCATAACAACTTTGTGATAGATGTATAATGAGCATTGTTTCAGAAATGTGTGAAGCAAGATACGGGGAAGTCAGGGGACATATATGTATAAGGTCAGTGATCTAATAAAGTGAGGTTTGGATCCACCAGGTTTAATGCCAAAACCTTAGCTCTTTCTATTCTTTGCTGCTATTAAGTGTAACAGATGAGCAAAGAGGGCAAAATATTCTTTGAAAAAAATTAATTTTTGTACAGATTTTTCTATGTGCCAGTTGTTACCAGACTGTGAATTATATACTCTCTATATAAGAACAAAAAACCAGGGGATCAAATTGCTTATGGTCTTCTAGAGGTGAAAATCATAAAAATAAATAATAGTAGAATAAGGCAGCATGTTTATTTTTCCAATGCAATAGGAACATCTAATTTTAAGAGGCAAGAAGTTTAGAATGATCAATCAATCCCTTCAGGAGATTTAGGTTCAGTTCTTGGGCCTATCATGTTTGTAACTCTGGACGTCCCAGTTTGCTCTAGTATGTGGGTGAAATGAGATAGTTCCCCAGTTCTCGTTCATCTCTGGTTGATGGGTCTTCAGCGGCAAAATCAAAGCATGCTAATGAAGAGTACAGGTTTGGGGACAGAAAGATATGGGACTGTGAACTGATTTTAGGCAAAGTAATTAACTTTTCTAAGCCTCAATGTTATCACTGGTAAGGAGTGGATAATAATATCTTTCTAGATGGTTGTATAGTACACTAACACAGCGATTTTCAACCTTTTCCATCTCATGGCACACTTAAACTAATTACTAAAATTCCACGGTATACCAAAAAATATATTTTTTGTCGACACTCTAAGGGTAAAAAATCATTGCCCCACACTAGATAGTCAGGTGCACGTTTTAAAAATTTTTGTGATGCACTGGTTGAAAATCGCTGACCTAACATAGTGCCTAGTCTTAAAATAAATAATGGAATGGTTGGAATATGTGAAAGAAGATGAGGGCAGTAAGAGACTTTGATTCTTATTGTTTTGTTTTTTTTTATCCTCACCCAAGGACATTTTTCCATTTTTTGTTCAGGTAGAGTGGGAGGGAGAAAGAGGAACAGAGAGAGAGAGAGAAACATCGATGCGAAAGGAACACATCCAGCGGCTGCCACCCACACAACCGACCAGGGCCGGGGACAAACTGCAACCGAGGTACGTGCCCTTAGCAGGAATCGAACCCGGGTCTCTCAGGACCGCAGGCCGACGCTCTAACCGCTGAACCAAACCGGCCAGGGCGAGACTTTGATTCTTTAAGACAGCACATTAAACGTTTGCTCCAGAGAGATGTAAAATCTTTGAGCGCTTTCAGGGGTTGCACGGGGTTAAAATGTATTCATACTAGTACTGAATGCTGTTTTTCTTTTTATGCCCTCACAAGTGAGAGTGGAGTTTTCCAGGGACTACGTGGCATGTGTTGATGTCATTGCTCATTGGCTAATGGAATATGTGCTTGTGTATTAGGTTTTTAAAAATTAGTTGAAATTTCTAATTGGTAAATATTAAAAGATATAACCCAGTTTAAAAATGTTTTGGTAATAAAAGCTTTGGGGGGCTTTTAATAATTTTTAAGTGTATAAGAAGGCCCTGAGACCAAATTCTTTAAAAGCTGTTGCCTTAGGAAGGCATTTATTTTCTCAACTAGTTGGAGGTAATTAATTAAGATATAGTCACAATAAAAATTTGTTTTGATAAAGACCATTTTTTGTCACACGTTCTATATCACATCCACAAAATAATTTATCACTTGTAAAATGTAGGTTGGATATCAAAAGAAGTAAGATCTTAAGTAGGATTCTTAGTAAAGTATATAGTAAGAACTCAATAAATGCTAGGGATTGTTAAGAGCAGAATAAAAACAAAGTTAGCCCTGGCTGGTTTGGCTCAGCAGTTAGAGCATTAGCCTGTGGACCAGAGAGTCCTGGGTTCAGTTCCCGCTAGGGGCACAAACCTCGGTTGCAGTTTGTCCCCGCCCCAGTTGAGGTTGTGTAGGTGGCAACAAGTCGATGTGTCTCTCTCACGTTGATGTTTCTCTCTCTCTCTTCCCCCCTCTCTTCCTTCCTGTTACTGCCGGAGAGAGAGGCCCTGTTCTAAGGACAAAGCCAGAAGTGCTCTTCCAGGGACCTGCCTCTAGGAATAGGCAGATTATCAGAGCATAAGGTCACTGAGATTTAATTATACATTTTACTCCTATTGCTCTCACGCCCTGATTTTCAAACCACTTTTTGAGGATTATTTAATTTAATTTTAGAAATAGCTGCAATAATTTTCATTCCCAACAGTGCAAAAGGGTTCTCCACATCCTCTTCAACACTTGTTTGTTGATTTATTTGGTGGTAGTCATTCTGACAGGTGAGAGGTGATGCCTCATTGTGGTTATAACTTGCATCTCTCTGATAATTAGTGACGGTGAGCATATTTTCATATATCTATAGGCCCTCTGTATGTCCTCTTTGGAGAAGTGTCTATTTAGGTCCTTTGCTGATTTTTTAATTGGATTGTTTGAGGGGTTTTTTGGTATTGGGTTGTATGAGTTCCTTACAGACTGATGGTTGCCAGAGGGGAGGAGGGTTGGGGGACTAAATGAAAGGATGAAGGGATTGAGAAGCACAGATTGGAAGTTACAAAATAGTCATGGGGATGTACTGTACAGCATAGGGAATACAGTCAATAGTATTATAATAACTACGTGTGGTGCCCATTGGGTCCTGGAAATATCAGGGGGCACACTGTAAAATATATAACTTGAAACTAACACAACATAATATTGAATATAAAATGTAATTAGAACTTTTTTAAATAAAAAAAAAATTTAAAAAGAAATAGCGACAATAAAATATACTGACCCAGATACTAATAGTAATAATAATAACACCAACAACTACCATTTTCTCTTTCTTTTGTTGTCATTTAATTTATTGGGGTGATATTGGTTAATAAAATCATATATGTTCAATTTCGGGCCAGTGCTGGGTCTGAGGCCACTCAGCACAAGTCCCAGGGAATACCAAGCGGGGTGCCCCTTGCTGGGTGCTTGCAGACCTTTGTGGTGGGGCAGGTCATCAGGGTGAGACCAGCAGAGTTAATCAGGTACTAACATATCAAGATTTGACCTTCTGAAGGGAAGGCTCTGCACTGGTCAGGGGTTCAAGGGAAAAATGGACCCATCCTGGAGTCACTCAACTCAATCTGTCCCAGATTCTGCTGGCCAAGCTCAGCAGGGTGGGGAATCAGGAGGGTCTGGCTAGTGGATCTCCAGTGGAAGGTGTCGCAGGTCAGGCTTGAGGGAAGGAGGGGGGAGTAGCCCTTACCCCAGAGCCACACTCTCAGCCTGTCTGGGATTCAGTCCAGACCTCCTTGCCAGGGCGGGCCACCAGGACATTTCCTTATTTCTTGAGCTTACAGTCTTCCTCAGTGCTTGACCTGGCGTTTAAGTACAGTCACCCATGTGCTTTATAAAACTTCCTTATATGGCTAGGAATTTTATGAACACTGTTGAATGAGAAACTTGAACAGCTATTGCATGTATCTAGGCTTCAGGGACATCGCAGCGAGGGCTCGGTGGAGCCTGATGTCGGACCCACATCTGCGTTTCACCAGAACCTCTGCCATAACCAGTATGCCACAAGATGGGGCCTTCAGCAGTCACTTTATTTTTCTTGCACAGTAACATTTGTTTGTTAATTGCATGTCTTCTGAGAGCTCGGCTAATGCACGTCTGTGCAGAAACAATACTCACTCCTGGAATGAGCTCACAAACGGAAGTTTCTGTTTCTGCAAAATTGAGGACAAAGCCCTAAATCTGAGTGACTGGCAAGATCTATGATATTTTAGAAAATCCAGTCACAAAATGGGGGCCTTGTCAGGATAACTTTGGCCTCCAGACTTTATTTCCTCTTGTCAGAGGAATTCCTTACATTTCTATTTTCATATTATAGACTCTGTAAACAGATTCTTTCTTCTTTACTACATTGAAGCCTCAAAATAACTATATGAAAACGGGCCAGGGCTGGTATTACTATTTTGTGTTTTAGGTGATGTAGCCAAGTGTCAGAAAGCTTAAGCGTTTCCTCAAGATCATTCAGCGAGACGGCGCAGTCATTCTGCAGCCCGACGTTTTCATGCATTCATGATCAGAAGAACTTCGCCAGTATTTACTCTGCAAGAACTCGTATACGCCAGGGCAATTCTAACAGTACACCCTGTGACAATGGCAGGAATGATAGCATCTGTTGGTCACACTGTGTATTAGCATCAGTAGAGTGGAGTAGCTATTCTACTTGGAAGTGTAAAAATGGCAACCCGCACACGCAGATCTGCAGAAATCATCTTGGTAAATACCCTGATGAGTGTCAGATATGAGAAGAAATAAAATTGTGAATGTATATGTTTCCACACGCTTCCAGGGAGCAAGGTGCCTGCTGGCTTGGCTTGTTACTTACAGAGTGTTCCTCCTCTCTCTTCCAGATTGTCCTTTCCAGAGTATACAGATACATCTCCGGAGCTGTGACCACTTGCGGCTCACAGGGATGGTCCCTGTGAAATTTTATAGGTTGCAGGAAAATCTTGGCCTGAAGCTCCTCCCTATAACCTAAGTAACTTGCAGAGACAAACAAGTATTGACTTCTTTAGCATAGCTTTATCACATAGTATATTGAGATGATAGGCTGTGAAGTAAAAAGGTTACTTTATTTTAATTTGATAATATTTAAGTGTATAGAGGTTCTGGGAGTCCCTCAAGGTCACGGAGCTACCACTTTAAGGACAAAAAATGTCCACCAAGTCTGTCTTTCTATGTCAGCCAACTACATCCAAGTCAATATTACATGAACTCCTTGGAGATGCACAGATTTATTCCAGATATATTCTGGATGTAGTGTCTCTCCTCTCTCACTCTACTTCTTTTTTTTTTTTTTATCCTCACCCGAGGACATTTTTCCATTCTTTGTTCAGGTAGAGTGGGAGGGAGAGAGAGGAACAGAGAGAGAGAGAGAAACATCGATGTGAAAGGAACACATTGAGTGGCTGCCACCCGCACAACCGACCAGGGCCGGGGACAAACTGCAACCAAGGTACGTGCCCCTAGTGGGAACCGAACCCGGGTCTCTCAGGACCGCAGGTCGATGCTCTAACCGCTGAGCCAAACCGGCCAGGGCTCCTCTCTCACTCTAACTTCTTTCTTTCCTCCCATGGAATCAACCTTGGGTTTCTTAAAGAAATACACCTAGTTTTAAAAATGTATGGTCCATTGTTGAATTACTGGGTCAGGGCATATTTGAATTTCAGATCCAGCTTCATATTTTAGAACAATAGTGTTACTTACGTCTCTTATTATAGTTAAAGCCTAGAAGGCAGAAAACGGTAAAGCTGACTAGCATTAATCTGAAAACATTTTAAAACTATTATATGCCTATAACCATCTGGAAGCAAAAGTGAAAAATTAAATGAACCAACATTTTGCCTGGCTGGTGTGGCTCAGTGGTTGAGCATTGACCCATGCACCAAGAGGTCACCAGTTTGATTCCTGGTCAGGACACATGCCCAGGTTGTGGACCAAATCCCCAGTGGGGGACATGCAAGAGGCAGCCAATCAATGTTCTCTTTCATTGATGTTTGTATCTCTTTCTCCCTCTTCCTTCCTCTCTCTCTAAAATCAATAAAAGAAAAAGCATTTTTTTTAAAAAAGAACTGACATTTTACCCACACACAGCCAAGCAATATATGTGCAGGGAAGGCTAGATGAGTATCTCAACTAATTTTGATGAATTAGAGAAAGAAATCCAAGTTGTCCATTTATTAAATCTTTGGGATTATGGATCTAATGACACAAGATTTATTCTCATCTGAGAGTTAGATGCCAACCTGAGGTGTCAGCCTGCAACGTTTGAAGCTCAAATGTATTAATTCTTTTTTACCCCCAGGGGAAAAATGTTTGATTTCTCAGATCTATTTGAGATTTAGACTTTTGATTTGAGCACTTGATTTAAACAAAAAAGACCTCCTTAAAAATTACATTACCACTACATTCTTGTATCTACCTCATTCACAAAAGTTGGAAGGGTCATGGTTCTACTGGCAATTTTATTTAAAGTATCCAATAGAATAATGGTAGTGATCTCTTCATTCTTCCAGCTTACAGCTTTCTACACATATTTCATTCATTTTTGCAGTATTGCTCTGAGATCTGTAAAGGGCAACTATTACCGGACATATTTTTTAAATGTAGAAAACAAGATAAAATGAGATAGAAGATCATCTTTTTAGGATGGCAATAAGAGCCTCTTAGTTTTGGTAGTCGTCCTATTGCTTTAAAACATTACAAATATTAACTAATTGATTCACATGTAAATATTTGACACACTTTCACCACGATAAGGTATTTTATTTGTATGTATGTATATGTCTATAGATCTGTACCTATATTTATGCTCCAAGGTAAAGAGGGAAGGGAATTGTTTCCATGTATTAGAATGAACATTGGAAACGTAAGAATTAGTTTATCTCTTTTGTCTCCTTATGCCACACATTAGATTCACCCTAAACATGTCTGTTTACTCACCCCCACAAAAGTTCATGAAGCAACAGACTGTGAAGACAGAGAATCCCTGGTGCACTTGGGCGTTGAGACAAACCACATTCATCTGATACACCTGTGATCATGTATAGTGGTCATTATGCTGCATCAGTACCTGGATGTGAATGATTAGCAATGTATGTAGATGGTAGCAGTTAGTCTTACTTTCCCAAAGATAATTGAGCACATCTGGAACCACTGGTGGGAGAAACACAGGGAAAGAGTTGAGGTTGGTAATGCTCTTTGATTTGAGTCTAAAACACTTTTCTTTCTCAACGGACTCCTCCTGACCTCCCTCAATGCCTTGTCTCACTTCTGTCATCAAAGAAAGGAAATTGGGACAGATAACCCTTGGTTTGAATTTGTCTGGGCCACATATTTGTTATGTGACCTTAGAAAAGTCGCCTCATGTTTCTGAGCTTCAAATTCCTTCTTCGTGAAATGTGAGTGACTAGCCCGGCTGGTGTGGCTCAGTGGTTGAGCATCGACCCATGCACCAGGAGGTCGTCAGTTCAATTCCCAGTCAGGGCACATGCCCAGGTTGTGGGCCTGATCCCCAGTGAAGGGCATGCAGGAGGCGGCTAATCAATGTTCTCTCTCATCAACTTTTTTATTTCTCTCCCTTCCTCTCTCTCTAAAAGTAATAAAAAAATTTTTTTTTTTAAAAAGGAATCTGAGTGATTATATCAGTGTCATAAGAATGTTGTGTGACCTAAGAAGCCACCTTTTTAGCACTTGGTACCACGCCTGGCACATTGAAATGGACGGTTAATTTTATTAGGTATATTAATTCATTTGATTGTTACATATTGCTCACCCTAAATTATTCATCTTTGAATCTCCAAGGGCTAGCAGAAACTAGAACATGATGCTCAGTAACATTAGTCACTATTATTAAGTATTATTAATGAAGGTCTCCCTTGGTCCATTAGCCATTTATTTTGCTGTTGGAGATATAGCTTTATTTATTTATTAATTCACTTCAGAGAATTCTATGAACCATCCAGAATTTTAATCTATTTTCTAACAGCTTTGAAGCATTTTCCAGCCATACTTATTCTGCAAAAGGATTTTAAAAACAAAAAACAAACAAACAAAAAAAACGACCTCTGCCCCTAAAATCCCCAAACTCAATATGAATTTTACTATTTTCTTGAAGTTAAATCCTAAGCATAAAAATGGTACTTGAGCCGATTTGTCTCAGCGGTTAGAGCATCAGTCCACCGATCAGAGAGACCCAGGTTCGGTTCCCGCTAAGGACACGTACGATGGTTGCAATTTGTCCTCAGCCCCAGTTGGGGTTGTGTGGGTGGCAACCAGTCAATGTGTCTCTTTCACATCGATGTCTCTCTCTCTCTCTTTTTCTCCATCCTGCTCTATCTGAAGATAAATCCAAGAATGTCCTCGGGTGAAGATTTAAAAAAAAAAAAAATGGTAACTAATTTTTCACTGTTTCAGTTGTATATTCAGATAACACTTCGTTCTGTCCATGTACTTCCACAGAATTGAATTTGGAAGAAAATCGAGTCAGGGACAATAAGAGATTTCCCTTTCAACTCTAGCTCCCAGCCTTATGATTTTACAGCTAAAGTGCACCTTGTTGACTTAGGTTGTGCCCTGTCTGGCACGTGGATGATTGATGAGGGGCCTTGGAAGGAGGAGGGGAACGTGCAGATACTCTGCAGTCCTGAAGCCAGAAAATCCTGTGTGGCATATCTGAGGCTCTTGGTAGGAGCTTAGTGTTCAAATCATAATACGGTCAGAGCTACCTGAGTGATTAACGACTTCTGTTCTGACCCTGGCATGTGTGTACACAGTTCCTGACATTCCCCATTGTAAAGGATTGAAAACCAGTACTGGCCCATAAGAGCTAGCTTTAAGAGTCATGGTACATTTAAACAATGAAATATTATGTGACCATAAAAAAGAGGGAAATCTTACCCTTTGTGACAGCATGGATGGCCCTGGAGAGTGTTATGCAAAGTGAAATAAGCCAGTCAGAGAAAGACAAGTACCATATGATTTCACTTCTATGTGGAATCTAATGAACAAAATAAATTAATATACAAAATAGAAACAGACTCATAGATACAGAGAACAGACTGACCACTGTCAGAGCGGAGGGGAGGGGGCCTCGGGGGCTGCTTGAAAAAGAGGAAGGGATTAAGCAAAGAAAAGACAAATGCATAGACACAGTGATCACCAGAGGGAAAAGGGGTTGGGGAAGGTAGAAGAGGGTAAATGGTGATGGAAGGAGACTTGACTTGGGGTGGTAAACATACAAGACAATATACAGATGATGTATTATAGAATTGTACACCCGAAACCTATAGAATTTTATTAACCAGTGTCACCCCAATAAATTCAATTAAAAAAAAAAAGATGAAGAAAGACTGGATAATTTACAGGATGTTTATGAACATAGGCTCTGTAGGGATCCAGACCAGAAGGACCATTTTTGCTGCTCTTTCACGTTCTGTCTGTGCATGCTGTTGTGTAAGCTACTGAGTTACTTACGAGATGTGTGATTTAAGGAAGCTTGTTCAACGTCCCTGTCCCAGCAGCAAGTAGGTGGCCAACTGTCCTCACTCTCACTAGAAACAGAACTGCATTTTTTTTTTCCTTTATTGATCTTAGAGAGAGATGAAGTAAGAAAGAGAGAGAGATAGAAACATTGATGAAAGAGAACATCGATTGGCATTCTCCTGCATGCCCCCCACTGGGGATCAGGCCCATAGCCTGCACATGTGTCCTGGCTGGGAATCAAACTGGCGACCTCTTGGCGCAAGAGTCGACACTCAACCACTGAGCCAACTGGCCGGACCAGAACTGCATTTTGATGGAGTGCATGAAATAGTTGTTCAGCAACCACTCGAAGCAGCTGCTTCTCAAGCTTGAGTGAGCCTTTGAATTAATTACCTGGAGAGCTTGTAAAAGTGCAGATTTGGATTCTCTAAGTCTGGAGTACCATATCCTCACTTTTAATAAGTGTCCAGGTGATGCTGACGTTGCTGGCCAGTGGACTGACTGTGAGTAGCAAGGCTCCGCTCAGCATATCTTTCATGTCACTGTAAAACACACTCATCGGCTAGTGCTTCTCAAAGGGCAGCAGGCCCTGCACTCCCCTGGAGGGCAGACTGAAGCACAGAAGACTTCACCCCACCCTCAGAGTCTGATGTGTTGGGTGTGAATTGGAGCCTAAGAATATGCATATTTAACAAGTTTCCTACTGATATTCATACTTCAGTGTAGACCATCAATGGCAAACTATTGACCCAGGCCATTTCCTCCCCCATCTGAAAACTTTTGTGAACAGTTTTGAAAAACATATTTGGATTTTCAATATTAGGTAGATGATGACCAATAGAAAGTTGAATTTTTTTAATTAAATTTTTATTTTAAATAATTGTAGGTAGTACTTCTCTTTTATCCAGTGGCGATACATTCCAAGAACCTCCAGTGGATGACTGAAACCATGGATAGTACTGAACCCTATAAATACTATGATTTTCCTATACATACATAAACTATGATGAAGTTAAATTTATAAATTAGGTACAGGAAGAGATTAACAATAATAACTAATAATAAAATAGAACAATTAACAATATATTGTAATAAATGTGGTGTGAATGCCTTTGGTGCCCCTGTTAAGTAAAATAAAAGTTACTTGAACATAAACACTATGACTAACACGACAGTCGACCTGATAATGGAGTTGGTGACTAAGTGACTACAAAGTGGGTACACTGGACAAAGGGGTTATTCATGTGCAAGATTTCATCATGCTGCTCAGATGGCACATACCTTAAATCTGATGAATTGTTTATTTCTGAAATTTTCTGCTTGATGTTTTCAGACCACAGTGGACTGTGGGTAAATGACACTGTGGAAAGTGAAACCCCAGATGTGGGGGAACTACATATTTGCATGAAGTTGTAACAAAAACTATGAAGAGTTTCTATAGACACTTCTGATAGTTTCTTCTAATGGTAACATCTTGAAAAACTATAGTACAGTTTCACCACCAGGATGTTTACCTTGGTATAATCTACCCAGTTTATTGAGATATGCTCAGTTTTCCTTGTACTGTGGGTGTATGTGTGTGTATATAGTCAGTTCTGTGGCACCACAGTCAAGACATCGAGGTTTCATCACCCACCTTCCAACAGGAACTTTTAAGGCCCGCTGGTGCCTTGGTGTCACTGCTGTACACTTCTTTATTGGAGTGGGACCCACACATTTGTGTTTTTGAAAGCTTCCCAAGTGATCCTGATATTCAGACAAGGTTTAGGATCCCATTTTCCCAATACCGGAGGTCCTTAATTGCAGGAATTGCTTACAATTCTGAGGAGTTCATCCAGATCAATTACCCTTTTCAGCTGCCAAAGATGAACACACGTGGGCCAGAACTGGTTCTTAACATGGAAGACTTTTAAAATCAGAAATCTTGGAAACGCATTTTGAATGCACCTCTCAGTCTCCTGTTGGTTTTAACTAAATCAAACAACCAGACCTTTCACACTATAAGAATGGGCTCAATTTGTAACTTCCACCCAGGTTAGAGGGTTTTTTTTTATTAATTTGTTTTTGTTACAGATGTTTCTCACTTTTTCCCCATTGACACCCTCCTTTCCTCCCCCGCCTCCGTCCCATCCCCAGCTTTGTTGTCTATGTTTATTGGTCATGCATACATGCATGTAAGTTCTCTGGTTTATCTCTTCCCCCCAACCCCCCCTCTGAGGCTTTTTGTTTGTTTTAATGTCCATGCAGCATTGGTGTTTGGGACACTGATATTAGCAGTTATTTCTCCCAAGGACACCCATGTGTTTCATTTTTTGAGCAAATACCATCTAAACTAGAACAGAAAATTTGGAATTTACCTTTATTAAAAATACTATAGTTAATTTTAAATTACAGACACACATATACATACGTACATGCATATTACATATGTGTTATGAAAATATGTCAAGATGTGTGTGTTTTGGTGTGACATAATATTGATTTTATTCACAAAAATAATCGTGGATTTGCAAATTGAGACTATTTTTCTTAAAAACACAGTGTAACTTCAAATTTTTATTTATTGAGTCTTTTCTCTAACATCTTCATAAAGATAAATCTTATGATTAAAATAATGTCATTTTTATTTCTTCATATTCATAATTCATATAAACCCAAATTTTGAGTGGGTTTTTATTTACTTTTTAATATTACTATGTCAGGTGCTTTACTCCCCCAGGTAATTCCATTTGCACTACTCATGACTAATGTGGCAAATAATTAACTTTACCTATAAAAACTGAAATAGACATCCTACTTTAATATCTTTAAAGTTTTCAATTCAGAAGTGGAACTGTTACAATTATCTTCCAAATATCTGTTACTGCATAACAAATTATACTCAAGTTTAGTGGCTTAAAACCATAGCAACCAATTAATTTGCTCACATATCTGTAATTTGGGTAAGGCAAAATAAGGACAGCTCATTTCTGATGTGCACAGCATCCCCTGGGTGGCTTAACTAGGGGCGAAAGATGCACAGGTTCACCAAATAGCTGGGGAGCTGATGTTAGTTTTTTGGGGGGTGACTTGATAACTGGATTCCAAAACACCCAGAGATGGACAGTGAAACCCACCTGTTTCTTATGGCCTAAGCAGCTCCGAAACTGACACGGCTTTGCTTCTGTCATTACCTTAAGTGGAAGCAGAGCCCACATTCAGGGAAAGACCCTGAATGAGGGGAATATTAACTATGAGAGGAATATTAAATACTCTCATGCCATGTTTTCAATCCACCAGAAACCACCATTGGTTTTTAATTAATACCAATTAAAAAATATTCCATGTTTTAACTCACTGTGGCATTAGGCTTGTTGTGTCACTTTGAGTCACACTTCTAAAGTATGATTCTTTGTGGGAAGACCTGTGAGAAAACTAGACAAGTTGCCTGCATTCCACATGCCCAGAATATAATTGGGAGTCATGATCAGGACAACGTCCATAGACACCATCGTTCAAAAAGAGAGAAGAGGGATGTCTGGTGAATTTTTGAATTCAGTTGGGTGCATATCACTGGTTCCTTGTATTGATATTTCTCTCAAGAACTGATCATCCTAGACTCTTAGTTCTACCCCACAGCTTAGTTCTGCATTCTGAATCATTCTTTTTATTTTCCATAAATAAACGATCTCTGTTTGTAGCTAGGATGTCTTCTCAATCTGCTTTCAGCCTTTAAATGTGTGAGAATCTAGTGGCTTCTCTTCATCAGTTACTGTCTCTTGTAGTCTAGCCCAATACATATCCTTTAAATACTTTGTAAGTTTCTTACCAATCTATTAAAATCCACTTCATTAGACAAAAGTAACATTCACAAAACTCTTCAAGATGAGCCCCTTTTGACCTTGGAAACCTATTGAAATTGCTGGTAGTCACCATACCGTTCTCTATGTCTATGTGTCCTTATTTGTTTGACTTGTTTGTTCATTTGTTACTTTCAGTTTTATGTCACTCTTATGAGTGAAATCATATGGTTCTTGACTTTTTCTATCTGGCATGTGTTAGTTAGCATGATATTCTGAAGATCCATCCATGTTGTCGCAAATGGTAGCATTTCATCTTTTTTATGGCTAAATAGTATTCTATTGTATATGTGTATCACATTGTCTTTATCCAGGGACACTTAAGTTGTTTCCATGTCTTGGCCATTTTGACTAATGTTGCAATTAATATAGGGGTGCATATATCTTTGCAAATAATTGTTTTTAAAATTTTCAGGTAGCTATCCTGAAGAGGTTTACTGGGTCATATGGTAACTCTAGTCTTGATTTTTTAAGGAAGCCCTCATACTGTTTTCCATAGTGGCTGTACCAGTTTACATTCCTACCAGCAGTAAGTGAGGATTCAGAGATTCTTATTTATTGGGATTTTTGTTGGATTAAATTGTATGTGTTTTTTTTTTTTTTTTTTTCCAAATCCCTCATATAATCTCACTATGAATGAGTTGTGGAGCACACTTTGAGAAACACTGTGGAGGAAGAGGAATGGAGAGAAACCAGAGGTTTGGACAAAATATATTTCCCATTTAATTGGATGATATAGTCCAGTGATTTTCAACTGGTGTGCCACAAGAATTTTTAAAACATGCAATACTTGACTATTTAGTCAGAGGTACTCACCTTTCCCTTAGATTGTCAAAGTAAAAAATTATAACAGCCAATACAACAATAGCCATCTGGTGTGAATGAATCAAAATTATACCTATTTTTTTTTTTTTTGTCAGATCAGCAAAGTATATAATACAACTTTGGTTTGTTACAGAATTTTAATAATTAGTTTATGTGAGCCATGAGATAAAAAAAAGTTGAAAATCACTGGTATAGGACATTATGTTAAATATAACACTATACATAATTATTATGTTAGGATGAGAATTTTGGTCTTATATTATATATGGAATACAACATTGCAATAATTCAGCATTGGCTAGTTATACATTGAACCAGGGTGTGTGTGTGTGTGTGTGTGCACACGTGCATGAATGTGTGTGTTGCCTATAAAACCTAAAAAGGAAATTGTGCTCTGATGATGATTCTTTGGAATTTCTCTAACTTTTCTTGAAAGGGTTTCACTAGTGGTAAAACATGAGTTTGCAAGTAGAGAAAATGACAGACATATCTTAAATATTTGACAATAGAAATATCTTACCGGTTATTGGGAAGGAAGAGAAGAGGCAACTGAGATTGAAAATGTACAAGAAAGTCTTGATAACATAATATATCTTATGGATACAAAAATGTGCAAAGTGTTAAAGGTTTGAGAGATTGGAGATAACTTGGGGACAAAAAACTTTATTAATAAAAATAAAATAAAATTTAGTTATTTTTTTCTTGCTTAAAAATACAATGCCCATACCTTGATGCTCTGTATTCTTTACTGGGCCAAGTTTATGTGGAGCCCATATCCTAATTCTTATGAACTGAGTCCACTATGAAATGACTCTGACAAAAGTAATTGTTTGCTTTATATTTCTTATTGTGCCTTTAGCATCTGAATTATTATATTTTACATTAAACAAAGTATATTGCTGCTGGTAATACCCTTTTACTCACCAGTCCATCTAGCCACCCATTGATTCAACCAACCCTTTATCCATCTCTTAATTATATATTCACTCAGCTAGTAATTTAATATATATTTGTTGAATAACCATTAGATACAAAACACAGGCTCAGGTTTTGGGTGAGACGTGAAAGAAATTCGAAAGGAATCTATCTTTGAGAACCCAGAGGTGTTTCTAGGAAAGAGAAGGGATTGTGTATTTGCATAGAACTCAGTTTGAGACCATATACTGAGGCCCAGAAGTGCTGGGAGTCTCGCCATATTTCTTAAAAGTAGTATTTGTGGTTCCTTCTTCTTGAATATAGTTGTATTGATTTAATTTTCAGTAAATAAATATAAAGAGAGTAAGAGGTAATATATAATAATATGCAGCATGACACCATGAGATGATGCAGACATGAGAGCTAGTGCTGGTGTGTCCAGCATTGTTTATCATCATCACAGCTCCTACCCCAACTCAGATACATCAGACCTTGCACACTCTTCCTGACATGCTCATCCTTTTGCTCACCTTTGGCTCCACTAGCTAGATTTGAGCCATGAGAACTGGCATTTATTTATTGACCATAATTTAAAGATTCAAAATAGATTTATCTTATGCAACATGAACTTGTAATTTCTTAATCATCATTTTTATAATGTGCATGAACATATCCTCTGAAGGCCTCTTCATGAATAAAGCAGTTTAAACAATGAATTATTACTTTGGAATACTTAACTTCTCTTAGAGATATCAATAACCAATAATGATATTTGGCTATGATTTTAAACGTGAGGAAAATATTTTATGATAAAAAAGTATAAAAATGTTCCCACCCTCAAACTACATAGATATGGATGTCTTGTGTCTGCACTGCTTTATCCCAACTCTTGTTGCTTATTACAGGCCCCTCTGGACCTTTCCTCATGACATTGTTTCCTGCTTTGAAGATCCTATTCTCTCTGCATTTTTAAATACTAGTTTTCCTTAAAGGTTCACATCGAATGTTACCCCTATATGGAAGCAATATATGTTGCTGAGACTATATGGGAATTCAACAAAAGCAGGGATGATCTAATTTATAATTATAGTTATTTGCTTATCTGCCTTCTGTTCCCTCCCAGACTAATTTCACCAAGGGCAGAAGTTACATCTTATGCTTTTCTCCAATCCTCATATCCCATAGCATACAAAATACCACATTATAAATGACAGGCATAGATTCACTGAATGAGTAAATAATCTTAGTAGATAATTTTTCATATATTACAGGGTTTTTAATCACCTGCTTATAATATGCTAACAACTATTCAGAAAGGGATAAAATATATCAGCCCATCAGCTATGGGAAAAGAAAAGGGCACAGAATTCTTGCAAAAATTCTGAGGTGAGGATATATCAGAAGAGAGGTTTCCTAAGAAAATAAAATAGCCTCCAGGAAAAGCAGTTGGTTGTATACTTTAAAGTTAATAACCCAAGCCTAATTCTTTGTTAAAACCCAGAGTAGTTTTGCCTTACATTATCTCATTTTGGTAATCAAGAAAAAGATGTTGCTTAATTCTCCTTGCAGTCTGTCACTGTTATGTGTGCATCTATTGCTACCCCTAAGAAAATAATTTTCTTTGTTAACCATCCAGAAATCTGTGATTGACTATTCCAAACATTAATCATGTTCGCTTTTTAGCATCCTTGCAATAATGTTCCTGGTGCCTGGAATATATATTTTCTTGCTATAGTCATGATGAATCTTGGCTCAAATAAGCCCTACCCTTTCCCCCACCAGCACTAGATTTTCCTTACTCTGTTTTCTTTATTTTTATTACCTTTTAATCCTTTCTGACATATCAGATACTTTACTTATGTTTATGTATATTGTTCATGAATTCTTCCCCATGGGTAGAATGTCTTATGCTGCAAACTGGTATCATGCCAACAACAGCTACAGGCATATGTGGTAATAAATATTGAATAACATTGAGTAAATATTTATTTAAAATTCAATAAGTATTTACCGAATGAAGGGATGATTGATTGAATAAATGAATGAAGAGAGAACACATAAACCAGGACTACACTATCATTTGGCTGAAAGAACGTTTGCTAATACCTAACTCCATTGTGTAATTAACTGGTGCTATAATAACATGCTTAGTTTTCATAGACATCTTCAAATATTTGAACTGGAAAGTTCACCACAGCTCAATGTAATGTAATTACCTTTCAGTTTTCATAAAGTGTAGCTTGAAGCACAGACCGAGCACATATATTTCCTACTACTTGCAAACAGTTAAAAAAAATATATTATTAATCTTAGCCTGAGCCTACCTTCTAGTCCAGAGTTCTTGTCGCTACTCTGTTTCTCGTGCAGCTGCCATATAAACCAATGTTTTGCTCTCCTTGTTCACTATGTTAATGCAGTCTGCTCCTTTGGGCCTTTTAGTATATCCAGATGGCTCAAAGTGTGATTGGACAGTCTTTATTTTAGAGATATGAGTATCTGTCTCCTTTATGCCAATGTTTTGTTTTGTTTTGTTTTGTTTATTTATCTCCCAGACTGCTTTTTTGTTTATTTGTTTTTTAATGGAGAGAAGGTGAAAGGGTATTTGTGGCATATTATTCTACCCCAGATATTCTTCGGGGTTGGGGAGACCTTGCTTCTGGTATATGGCTTTGTACCTCCACATCTGTGGTGTCTGTATCAAGTTAAAATTTAGGACAAATATTCTATACTTGCCAGGGATTTGGCTGTCCTTTGGAACGAGTCATACCTGAATTTCAAGCATGTGTTGCAACAGTATTTTTTTTTCTTTATTAATTTTAGAAAGAAAGACAGGGAGAGAAAGAGATAGAAACATCAATGAGAGAGAACATCGACTGGCCACCTCCTGCATGCCCCCCACCACTGGGGATTGGGCCCACAACCTGGGCATGTGCCCTGACCGGGAATCGAACCGGTGACCTCTTACCGCATGTGTCGACGCTCAACCACTGAGCCACGCCAGCCGGGCTGGAACAGTATTTTTAATTTTTTGACTCCAGGAAAGTGAGATAGTTTCTCTATACCTTTGTTTCGCCATCTGTATAATGGTACTAAGACTAACTGAAAAATAAACACTAGCATGTATCATTAGCTGCCCTTTTTTCTTCTCTTCCTTTGCCTTCCTTCTCCATGTTAGCCTGAAACTATACTCATTGTTATTCATATGATGAAATAATTTGTTAAATTGCCTTAATGCATTAGGCAATTAATTCTTTTTAGTGTTGAGCAAATTCCAACAATTTCCTGAGAAGAAATTATAATGAAGGTTTATATGCAAGAAATGAAAAGTTATAGAATATTTTTATTCTCAAATAGTTATGAAAAATCACCTGGATAGATAATATTTGAAATTATAAACTTCTGAATTGCTCTTGTGCATTTAATTAGAAATAAATATGGATGTTGGGATGAGAAACCACACAATGAAACTTATTAGCAGAGGGTTTTTTTGTTGCTGTTTCTTTTTAGTTGTTTTTTTTGATTTTTTGTTTTTTGTTTTTGTTTGTTTTTTTTTTTTTTTGAGTTGGGGGTTTCCAATGGGGAATTCTGAGAGCTATATCATCACCAAAGATTGAGACTTGAGACTTTAGTGGGAAGAAATCCTAAAGAGAAATATAATAAATCAGAGTCAACCAGATTACAGGAAAAACAGTAATCTGTAGTGCTGTGAATGCATGACCTATAATTTCAATGTAGGGCCAGATAAGGAGGAAAAAAATTATTATAACAACTTCTCATTTAGTTTCCCTGAGTCAGCTCTAGCTATAACTTAGCCCATGTCAATTTGGTAGTTAAACACAAGTCAATAAAAAGCCTTGTTTTTTTTTTCTTATTTAATGATTGCGGCATATATTAAAACCCAGCCCATGTCCCTCTCCTGGCAGTCCACCTGCCCTCCCTCAGCCTTGTTTCATGATGGTGTCCTTGTGGGTCTGGCACCCATTAACTTGGGGTCTGATGAGTTTATTTATTTATTTATTTTTTTAAGCAGCTGTTTGAAATCATTCTCTTCAAGTGAGCCAGGATGGGCATCAGTGTACAAGCAAGTTTTATTCTCTTCCTTTAGCTTGGTAAAATTTAGTGTTTCTGGGGAAATAATAATGATTCTATGACATGGTCTCAGGTACCTGAATAATTCTTTGGAGAGAATGGTGTTTGTAGAGTTTGGCACAAGGTGGCAGGGCCTCCAAGGAGGTGACTCAGTGAGCAGGCAACTTGAAAGTCTGGAACCAAATACAACAGGGGACAAAAACAAACTCTTGCACATTCTTTTGAAATCCTGCAATTTGCTTGGTGTTTTCATATACTGTTTCATTTAGTCTTTTCAATAACCCCCTCAAATAGATATTATCTTGACTTTATAGAGTCCGTCTATGTGCCAGATACTGTTCTATGTTGTTGAATATAATAGTGAACCAAACAGCACCTAAAATTCTTATCCAGGTGGAATTTACATCCTATTAATGATAACCAGGGTTTGCCAAACCATAATACCTGCTTACCAGTTGGCTCAGAGTCTAAATTTCTACTGCTGGAGGGAATGGAGGAGATGCTAGACAAGTCTTTCTTTCTGGAATCAAAGCTTCACGGAGAATGTAAAAATACAGCCAGCATTAACGCTGTTGGCCGGATCCTCACCAGATCCCTGGTGTAGACAGAGACAGATTCTTAAATGAAGCAGGGATTTTCTCACTGTGGTTCTTATCCTATTTAGCCTGTCCAAAGCTTTGGAGTTTATGTGAGTTTTTCCCCTAATAAATGTTTCTGGGTGCAAAGCTAGACCTATTGAGTCAAATGACCACATTCAGCTCCTCACAAGAATTGAAGGAAAACTGCTTAAATGTTCATTGCAGCTATTTTGTTTCATGTTTTTGTTTTATATGTTTTTTATTGATTGTTTGGAGAGAGTGAAAAGGAGAGATAGAAACATCGGTCAGCTGCCTCCTGCATACCCCCTCCTGGGGATCTAGCCCGCAACCTGGGCATGTGTCCTGATGGGGACTCGAACTGGGACCTCTTAGTCCATGGGACAATGCTCAGTCCACTGATCCATGCTGGCTGGGCCAATGTACCTATTTCAAATGAAGTGAGTTGACTTCCGTGGTCAGTATTGTCAGTTGCTGCTTAAATAGCTTGGATTTCATAAACTCATTTATTTATTTTATAAAAGGGACTTAGAAAATGGCATGTTTCCCCTCAGATCAACTCTGCCCTCCTGGTAGCGTCATTCACTGGAGTACAGGGAGTGTTTGCTGACCTTCGAGGCCATTCCTCAGCTCACCTCTGGTCATCTACAGCCCTCTGTTTTCAGCAATTCCCAAGAAAAGGGCTGTTGGTCTCGTTTTATTTCTATATTGGGGACGAATGCTTAGATTTTCAAGTAGAGAGAGGAGAAAATTGATTGCAGAGAAAGGAAATCAACACACCTGAAACTCAATTCTGCAGTCCTGTATATAGTATCTACAGGAGGGACAGGAAGTCTGGTGGTGACACTTACCTAGAAGGGCCACACCCTTCCAACATTTCCCTCTTTCATTCACTTTATTGGGTTTTACTTTTTTCCACCAGTTTCATCTATACCTGAAACTCCCCACCCCTAACCCCAGGTATCTGTGAATATAATAGAATGTTGTTGTTGTTTGGTTGGTTTGCTATTTGGCATCTCCTGTTCTAGTAGAAGGTCTGGCACTGAGAAAGTATAAGGTCAATATTCGCCGACTGAAAGGAAGTTGGAACCATGACTTTTAAAATTACAATGATCATATGTTAAATGTTTATGGGAGAGAATAATCATGTCACTTTATCCATAGAATTATATAAAAATGAAAACATGGTGCCTGAAAGTGTTTAATAAAGAGCCATTGATTTTTCTAAGATGATGATAATGATGATGCCATTCTGATGTGGCAGGCATGGATTATTACTAGAGTGAGGTTTGGGTTTACAAGTAGGATTTTACTATCCATTCAGTTGTACTGAGAGAGACTATATAAAGAATCCTCAGAGCTTGAACCCCAGGCCTACAATTTTCTCCATCACACAGTGGAACACAGAAAAAGTCAACTGAGGTACTTCGTTCTCCATTGACTGATTCCAGTACCTTGATGGGGAAAATTTACATTAAAATGATTGATGTTTTAAGGGGGATGTGCCAATATCTGGGGTTAAATTAGATTACATCTTACTGTATTCAAAGGTGTGCCCCAGTCAGTCCAGTCCATGCAGGAAGGAGACCAGTTGTAAAAGCAAAAATGCAAATACCAAACATAGAACTTAGCATTTGGCTTGCAGTGCATTTTTCTCACATTTTCTTTCTTTTTTTTCTGATGTGTTAAGGAAAAACATCACTTTTCACTTGTGTCTTTGACCTGTTTAATTTTTTTTTTTTTTAGAAATTCAGGTATTTCTGGTAACATACAAGGCGTTTTGTCATCTCCATAAGCTCAGTTAAAAAATAAATAAACATAAAACTCTGGCAGTTTTTCTTTTTCACCATTATTTGCCGTTGTTTTTCAAGCAACATGGAAGATTCCGATATTGGCCTGTGTTCCCTCACTTTCTCATAAGATTTTGAAGTAAGTTTGACACTTTGTGTCCTTATCAGCATCTCTGTTATTCTACATTGCAAATTTGCCCGATACATTTATTAAGTCCAGGAATAGTTTATTAACCTTCCTTTAATAGAGTAGCTATTTTAAAAGTGAGTTTTGTGTAGTTGAAACTAATTTATACCTATAACGAGAGAGAGACAGAGAGATTTAGATACCCTGAATTATGCAATGCCATTATAAACAGGTACTCTGCTTGCCTTTGCAAACACAATTATTAAAAAAAATACATAGTGCTTGCTATTACTTATAGATTTTCATAATTTGCCTAATGTATATTATATATATGCTTTGTTTTATTCAAATAATATGTAACATTCTGTATCTATTTACCTTTCTAATATACACTGATAGATGATTTTGTAGATACAAATGTAGTTGGCAGAAGTAGTGATGTATATATGTAACAATGTATATCTATATTTCTATCTTCATATTGTCAAGCCATTTAATATTAACTTCCAGGAACAAATGAACATCATCCATTTTCTTATTATGTCTTTGACCCTGAGGTGGTGGGTTGTACTGCAATCACTCAAACGACCTCTGCTAATCATTTATCTTGAATTATGTGTTTGTTTTTTAACTCAATATCTTGGTCCACTCTCACAATAAATGCAGAATTTATTGTGATCAAAGCATGGATGAGAAAAAGCAGTCTCAAGAGATCTGTCTGTCTTTGTGTTCAGAGCATTAACTAAAGATACCACAATCTTAATTACCATACATGAATACTTCTGGGTATTGACTCATACAGGATGAGGGTCATTTTATAGTAATATTTTATCCATTGTTCAACAAATACAGGGCAATTTAACATTTAATTTTGTTGGGAAAATAATGAACATTATACCACAGTGTGAGGAGGGAATAATTAAATCTTTTTCTTATGTCTGTGATGGTAGCTCCTATCTTACTAACCCTCCCACTTGGGATAACTATAAACTTAGGGGGGGAAACAGTGTTCAAAGGCAGCCAGTAGTTAAGAAGCCAACCAGAGAAAGAAAAGAAATTGTGGTAACTCTTAAATATAGCACTGTTCATTCCCCTCAGGGTTTTACTGATCAAACTCACAGGGCATAGAATCCAAGCAGAAACCAGTGACCTGGCATGGCGATGGTCTCATGGGACTGTGGAGACTGCGTGGTACTTCAGGGCTACCAAGGTGTCTAGAAATTGAGAGGCCAGGTCTATAGTGAGGAGGTCATTGAAGAGAAGCTATCAGAGCATTATGGTGACTTTCCTCCCTGATGCACTTAGGAGTTCTTAAAATGTGCAGGAGTCAGAGGATTTGAAGCCTACCAGACAGCATGTGCTTAAGAGGCTAAAAATGAAACAAGTATTATAGCAACTGAACAGGCAGGATAGGCTCTTGAAGTAAGGGAATGCGAGAAATTAAATCAACCCTTATAAATTTTGAAATTCTGTCTTGACAGTATCAAGGTGATCCATCTCTGCATATCTTCCTGTGAGGAGACAATCAAACCCTATGTGAAGGAAGATAATATCTTTTCATATCTAATTTTCAAAATTAAAGCCCAGATGTGAGAAGGGTACAAACAATCAATGCATTGTTTTTGCAGTGCACATAAAATGCTTTAAACATTACTTAAGACATATTGTAAGAAATCAAGACACATACATACATATGATATTTAAGGTTACCACTACAATACTATTATTATAAGAATATATAAAAGGTTAATGGAGGAAATAGAATAATTAAAATGTATTAATCCAAAGAAAGATAGAAAGGGGGAAAATAAGAAATAACTGAAGAAGAAATTTTAAAGATACAATAAGAAATTAAAACACAGATATATAACATTCATACTAAATTATAATTAACTACATACTTCAATTAACAGACATTGATAAACTAGAAAAAAAACACCAACTTTCAAATCATGTTTTTTATCAGAGATAAACCTTAAATATAAGAATGCATAAGGACTAAAAGAATTGGAAAAGATCTATGCAAATTTAGGCCAAACGAAAATAGTTTGGCAAAAGAGGAAGGAGAAAAAAATTACCAAAAAGAAAAAAAAAATTCATCAAAATAAATGATTAAATTTAGCAGGAAGATATAAACATCCTAAATTTGTCTGTGACTAGGAATATGCTTGCCAACTATATAAGCAATTGACAGAAGCAATTAATAATTATAGATAACATATTAATACTTGTAGATAACAATTTTAACCTATAAGTTTCTACTAAGCAAACAACTAGACAGACAAAAATAGTAAGAATAGAAAATGAATATTCTATTTAGTAAACTTATCTAATTGAAATGTAAAAACTCTGCACTGAAAAATTAGAGAAAAATTATTTTAATCAAACACACTTGAAACATTTACCCAGAACGGTCAAAACATGTGCAGAGTATGCTTTCTTAATACCAGAGAATTAAACTAGAATTAAATAACACAAAAAATAAAATTATCCCAAGTATTAGAGATTAAGCCATAAACTTATTTCTAAATGATCCATGAAATACTGAATAAAATTTCCAAGGAAATTAACATGTTTTAAAAATGAATGATAAAATAATGACATGATACCACATATGGAATACAGTTCACACTGCCTAGACAAAAATTAGCCTTAAATGTCTATACTAGGAAAGAAAAAATGCCAAAAATCAATAATCTAAGAATGCACTTCAGAAAGACTGAAAGTGACCAGGCTATTAAAACCAGTAGAGAGGTGAAGATAAATATAGAATAGAATATAATGAAATTGAAAACATGTACAATAGTGAAATTCAACAAAGCCAAAAGCTATTTATTTGCAGATGAAAGCTGATAAAATCTTGCATGAAAAAATAGAAAAGGTACAATTACCGATATCAGCAATGATGAAAGAAACAGCAGTACAGATTCTATAAATGTTAAAAAATAACAATTGGATACTATTAACATATTGATGCCAATAAGTTTGGCTATCAATAGGCTAAATTAAATACTTCAGTCTTTTCTTTTTTTTTCCTTTTTTTTATTAATTAATTTTTGTTACAGATGTTTCTCTTTTTCCCCTGCTGATTCCCCCCTCCCTCTCCCTCCCTGACCTTTCCCCAGTTTGATGTCCCTGTCCACTGATCATGCATACATGCATATAAATTCTGTGGTTTATCTCTCCAACACCACCCCCTCTTCTGGGGATTGTCAGTCTGCACCCCACTTCCACCTCTCTAGGACTACCCCATTCCTCAGACTGTTATGTTCATTATATTCCACAAATAAACGAGATCATATGAAAATTGTATTTCTCTGTTTGGATTGTTTCACTTAGGATGATACTTTCCAGGTCCCTCCATGTACTCTCAAAGGATAAGAGATCTTTCTTTCTTACAGCTGCGTAGTACTCCATTGTTTATATGTACCAGGGTTTTTTTATCCTTTTGTCTACTGATGGACACCTGGGCTGTTTCCAGAGCTTTGTTATTGTAAATAGTGCTGCTATAAACATGGGGGTACATATATTCTTTCTGACTGATGTTTCAGGCTTCTTAGGGTATGTTCCCAGAAGTGGGATCACTGGGTCAAATGGCAGTTCAATTCTTAATTTTTTGAGGTAACACCATAGTGTTTTCCATAGTGGCTGCACCAGTCTGCATTCCCACCAGCAGTGCACTAGAGTCCCCTTTTCTCCACACCTTCACCAACACTTGTTTGATGATTTGTTGATGGCGGCCATTCTGACAGGTGTGAGGTGATACCCCATTGTTGTTTTAATGTGCATCTCTCCGATGATTAGTGATGTTGAGCATTTCTTCATATGTTTCTTAGCCATTTGTATGTCCTGTTTGGAGAGGTGTCTATTTAGTTCCTCTGCCCATTTTTAAATTGGGTTCTTTGCCTTCCTTTTGTGGAGTTGTATGAGCAATCTATATATATTGGAAATTAATCCCTTATCAGATATATCATTGGCAATTATGCTCTCCCATGCAGTGGGTAGCCTTTCCGTTTTGATAATTGTATCTTTCGCTGTGCAGAAGCTTTTGAGTTTGATGAAGTCCCATGTGTTCATTTTCTCCTTTGTTTCTATTGCCTTAGGTGATGTGTCAGTGAAAATTCTGCTGCGTATGATATTTGAAATTTTGTTGCCTATAGTTTCTTCTAGGATTTGTGAGGATTTATTAGTCGCATTTAAGTCTTTTATCCATTTTGAATTTATTCTTGTGTAGGGTGTAAGTTGATTGTCTAATTTCATTTTTCTGCAAGTAGCTGTCCAATTTTCCCAGCACCATTTATTAAAGAGGCTGTCCTTACTCCACTGTATACTCTTGCCACCTTTGTCAAATATTAATTGAGCATATTGCCTTGGGTCCATTTCTGGGTTCTCTGTTCTGTTCCACTGGTCTATATGCCTGTTCTTGTGCCAGTACCAGTCTGTTTTTATTACAGTGGCTTTGTAGGATAACCTAAAATCTGGTAATGTGATCCCTCCAACTTTGTTCTTCTATTTCAATATTGCTGTGGCTATTCGAGCCTTTTTTTGGTTCCATATGAACTTTTGAAGTAATTGTTCTAATTCTGTGAAGTATGCCGTTGGTATTTTGATGGGGATTGCGTTGAATCTATAGATTGCTTTGGGTAATATGGACATTTTAATGATGTTAATTCTCCCAAACCATGAACAGGGTATGTGCTTCCACTTTTTTATATCTTCCTCTATTTCTTTTTTCAATGACTTGTAGATTTCTGTGAATGGGTCCTTTATTTTTTGGTTAAGTTTATTCCTAGGTATCTTAATTTTTTTTTGCCACAATGGTAAATGGGAATGTTTTCTTAGTTTCTCTTTTTGCGAGTTCATCATCGGTGTATAACAATGCCATCGATTTCTTGACATCGTTAATTTTGTATCCTGCTACTTTGCCAAGTTTATTAAGTCTAGTAAACTTTTGATGGAGTCTTTGGGGTTTTCTACGTATAATATCATGTCATCTACATATAATGACAATTTTACTTCCTCCTTTCCAATTTGGATCCCTTTTAATTTTTCTTCCTGTCTGATTGCTGTGGCTAAGACTTCCAGTACTATGTTAAATAAGAGTGGTGAAACAGGACATCTTTGCCTTGTTCCTGTTCTTAAGGAAAATGCTTTTAGTTTTTGCCCATTGAGTATGATGTTGGCTGTAGGTCTTTCATATGTGGCCTTTATTATGTCTAGATATGATCCCTCTATTCCCACACTGCTGAACGTTTTTATAAGAAATGGATCCTGGATTTGGTCTATGTCATTTATTTCTGCTCGCATCTTTCCTTCCTTCTACTTGTTCAGGTGTTTTCTTTGTGTTTTTGAGGTAGGCCTGTAGTGCTATAAATATCCCTCTCAGAACTGCTTTCGCTGCATCCCATAGATTTTGTGTTGTTGTGTGTTCATTTTCATTGGTTTCCAGGAAGTTTTTTATTTCTTCCTTGATCTCCTCAGTGACCCATTCATTGTTTAATAACATGCTATTTAGCTTCCATGTGTTCCAATGTCTTTGTATGTTCTTCTTGCAATTGATTTCTAGTTTCATGCCATTGTGATCTGAGAAGATGCTTGATATGATTTCAATCTTCTTGAACTTGTAGAGACTTATTTTGTGCCCTAACATGTGCTCTATCTTTGAGAATGCCCCATGTGCACTTGAGAAGAATGTGAATTCTGTAGTTTTGGGGTGTAGTTCTCTGTAGATATCTATTAAATCCATTTGGTCTAGTGCTTCATTTAGAGTCTCTGTTTTCTTGCCAATTTCTTTTTAGAGTATCTATCCAGTGATGTCAGTGGGGTGTTGAAGGCCCCTGCTATGATTATATTGCTATTGATTTCTCTTTAATATATTTTGGTGCTCCTATATTGGGTGCATATATGTTTATCAAGGTTATATCATCCTGTTGGATAGATCCTTTCAATATTATGTAGTGGCCTTCTTTGTCTTTAGTCATGTCCTTCATTTTGAAATCTATTTTATCAGATATGAGAATTGCTACCCCAGCTTTTTTTTTTCTTCCGTTTACTTGGAAGATTTTTTTCCATTCCTTCACTTTGAACCTATGTGAGTCTTTTGTTGTGAGGTGGGTCTCTTGTAAACAACATATAGATGAGTCATGCTTTCTTATCCAATCAGCTACTCTGTGTCTTTTTATGGAAGCATTCAATCCATTTACATTTAAGGTGATTATTGATATGTATTTATTTATTGCCATTTTTGTTTAGTGTGGTTCTATTTTTCTTCCCATTTCTCCTGCTAATTACAGCAGTCCTTTTAACATTTCTTGCAGTGCTAGTTTGGTGCTATTGTATTCCCTTAGCCTTTTTTTTGTCTGGGAAGCTCTTTATTTGACCTTCTATTCTGAATGATAGCCTTGCTGGGTAGAGTAGTCTTGGATTCAGATCCTTGTTTTTCATGACCTTGATTACTTCATGCCATTCCCTTCTGGCCTGTAGTGTTTCTTGTGATGTCAGCTGAGAGCCTTATGGGGTTTCCTTTGTAGGTAACCTGTTGCTTATCTCTTGCTGCTTTTAGGATTCTCTCTTTGTCTTTAGTTTTTGGTAGTTTGATTAGTATGTGTCTTGGTGTGGGCCTGTTTGGGCTCTTCTTACTTGCGCCTCTTTGTGCTTCTTGAATTTGAATGCCTTCTTCCTTCACCAAATTAAGGAAGTTTCCTGTCACTATTTCTTTGAATATATTCTCTAACCCTTGCTCATTTTCTTCTTCTTTAGGAACTCCTATGATGTGAATATTATTCTGTTTTTAGTTGTTCCACAGTTCTCTTAAGCTGTCTTCCTGTTTTTTAATCGTTTTTTCCTTTTGGTTTTCTGATTGGTTGATTTTTTTTAGCCTGTCTTCTAATTCACTGATCAGGTCCTCATCTTCCCCTACTCTTCTTTTTAGACCTTCCAATGTGTTTTTCATTTCTGATATGTCATTCTTCATTTCTTCTTGGTGGTTTTTAATTTCCAACTGGTTGATTTTCAACATTTCTATGTCTTTTCTCTTGGTGCTCATGTCCTTACACATGCTGTTGAGCTTCCTCAACATCATGGCTTTAAATTCTATTTCTGTTAACTTGCTTAACTGCACCTCATTTATCTCATCTTCGGTAGAGGTCTCTTGTTCTTTTATTTGGCTTTTATTTCTGTTTTTTTTTTTTTTTTTTTTTTTTTTTTTTTTTTACCATTTTGGCGATCACAGTGGGCTTTTGAGTGTGCCAAATTGTCCCTGTGGTGTTGGTGTTGTGCTGTTTGTGGCTCCCTCTCCTGGGTTTGGATGAGCCAGGGAGGACCCACTTTAAACACCACTGTCAAGTATTAGCTTTCCTGGTTAGTGATGCTAGCCCAGGGAATGTAGTTGTCCTCTAGCTCTTTTTGCCTGGAGGGTATTAGTAGAGGTCACCTGAAGAACCTTGGTTTCTGAGTTGCCTGAAAAACTCCCTCAGGTGCTCAGTGTAAGAGGATTTCCTGAGGGTGGGGCAGATGCTGGTTGTTAATTGGCCTCAATTAGCATTTCAATGGCCACCAGGTGGGGTTGAATCTCCGAGGGAGGGGCCACCGCCTCTCTCCAGAGCCCTGGGAAGGAGTAAGATGACCACAGTCCTGCATGGCTGCACTCAGCAAAAGGTCTGAGCACCCTCCAAAACCCTGGTGTCCCCACACATTTCCAGTCCAATCTGCCTTCCCTCTGCCCGAGCCCAAGGTGAGTGGCTGCTGCCAATTTAGCCTCAGTCTAGACTCTGCGTCGTGGAGCCGCCTGGGACTTTTAACCCGAGGGCACTGCTTCAAGCCAAGGGCGGCCGCGGCTGTGGCACCAGCTGAGGGCGTCACACTCAGCAGAAGCCACAGGACTAAGCCACAGTAGCGGGACACTGCGAGGTGGCAGCAGCTTCCAGCAGAGTCCCTTGGTTCCAGCTGAGTCCGTGCGGCACCAGCCGAGGGCTTAGCATGCAGTTTTGTTTGCAGGACTCAGCTGCGGTCGCAGCCGAGGCAGCAGCAGCAACTTCCCGCCGAGCCCCCTGGTCCCTGCCCAGGCCGCTGCAGACCGTGGGCTCCCGGCCCCCTCTCCCGTCCTCGCAAGCCTACCAGGATTGAGTCGGTGTCCCTGGTTATGTGGTCCTCCAAGGTGTGTTTCGGTTGCCCCTTCCTGACGATTTGTCTTTATTTTCGTTGTAAATCCAGTTTGGTCCTGGGAGATGGTCTGTGTAGCTCCATTCACTCCGCCGCCATTTTTTTGAAAAGTTCAGTCTTTCAAACAGGCAGAAATAAGAAAAACAAAAAATATGTCTATCACTTTCTGTATCGAATAAATTAAATCCATAATTACTAACTCTTAACACATAAATTGTCATGCTTAAATGAATATGACACAAACTTTATCATAGAAGTAGACGAAAGAGCATTTCCACCTCATGTCAGGAAGCCAGCATAATCTTAATGCTAAAACCTGACAAGAATAGTACAAGAAAAGCAAATTAACAGCCTGCTTCATGCTATCCTAGGTAGCATATTAGCAATTCAAAAACACTAATATAAAAATATAATATTGTACCCAGGGAATACAAGGACAGATTATAATGCTTGAAAATCTATTAGTATACACTAAAATATTAAGAGAAAAAACATACGATAAAGCTCAATCGATGAACTAAATGTGATATACTCATCTCTTATTCATAAAAAAAAAAAAACTCTTTGTGCACTGGAAATCGAAGAGAACTTAATCTGATAAAGGGTAGCTATAAAAAACCATAGCAAATATTAGACCTAATGGTAAAATATTGAAAGCTTTCTCACTGAGATTGGAAATGTGATAAGGTTGTCTTCTGTTGCTACTTTTATTCAATTATGCTGAAGGGTTTTGCCCGTACAATCAGATACAAGGAAGAAATGAACGTATAAATATTGGAAAGGGAGAAATAAAGTTGTCACTATTCAGACAACATGATTGAGTACCAAAACGTGAAAACAAAAACTACTTATATATAATAAGTAACGTTTGTATGATTGTCATAATTATTATAAAAGAATCAGATTTTTATTTTCTAACAATTCTCAGAAAATAAAATAAAAATACTACTTATAATACTAAAGTGACTCCAATTAGTAGTAACAAAACCTAATGAATGATGTGCAAGGCCTCAAAACAGAAAACTATAAAATATTACTGAAATTAACTAAGATTTAAATAAATAAAATATATATAAAGTTTACTATTTGGAGATTCAAATATAAAACATGTCAATTCTCTTTAAATGTGTCTGTAGATTCTTCTTTGCAGTATCAATAGACATTCTAACAGCTGTGTGTGTGTACAATTTGGCAAAGAACACTGAACTGTACATAGAAATTTAAATAAAAAATAATGAAGAAAATATTTTTTAAAAAAAACAAAATTGTTGATCTCATCATACTTATAATTGCAATATATGAACAGTTATTATATAGAGCTTTTAATAGAGCATTGTGTGAGTATAAAGATAGAAAAAAAATAGAGTGATGGAACAAAAAATTCCCGAAACAGGCCTGTGCAAAAATACTACACTGATGTATGACAAAGATACCATAAATGGACTTTCAATTGTATTGATTGAATTGTGAAATGGATATCTCTAGTAGGTAAAATTGAACCTTGACCTCTCAGGCAATCAATATTAGTAATTTTCATATAGATCAGAGATGTAAGTGTCAACATAAGATAATTATGTCTCATAAAAGATAACAGAATTCTCAAATTCTGATTCAGGAGAGGTATTTTGATACTCATATCTAGCAAAGAACTCATAGTCTTTTTTTTTTTTTTTTTTTTTATCCTCATCCGAGGACATTTTTCCATTTTTTGTACAGACAGAGTGGGAGGGAGAGGAAGAAAGAGAGAAGGAAACATCGATGTGAAAGGGACACATCGAGTGGCTGCCACCCGCATGACCAACCAGGGCCGGGGACAAACTGCAACCGAGGTACATGCCCTTAGCGGGAACCGAACCCGGGTCTCTCTGGACCTCAGGCCGACGCTCTAACCGCTGAACCAAACTGGCCAGGGCAAGAACTCATAGTCTTAATAGAAACTTGAATATTGATAGGGAAACACAGACAACCCAACTTAAAACATGGCAAAAACCTGAACAGGTACTTCACTAAAGAAGACATGCAAACCCTGGCCAGTGTGGCTCAGTTGGTTGAAGCATCGTCCCATACACCAAAAGGTTGCTAATTCAATTCCCACTCAGGGCACCTATCCAGGTTGTGTGTTCAATTCCTGATTGGGGTTCAAAATATATCTCTCTCTAATCAATATGTTTCTCTCTCTCTCTGTCTCTCTAAAGTCAACAAAAACAAATTTTTTTAAAAAAGAAGATATCTACGTGTCTAGGACGCATAATAGGTCTTTCACATTTAACCGTCAGGATATTGCAAATTAAGATCTACCTGAAATACAACTACATACCTTTGCAGTGGCTAAATTTTAAAATGAATAATAAATAACTGGTTTTACCAAATATTGTGAAAGATGTGCAGCTATTCATATTTTTATTCATTGCTAGTCAGAGTGTAAATTGGTACATCCATATCAAAAAATATTTGGAAGCAGCCCTGGCTGAATTTACAAATGCTGTAAAATGTAGTATATATACAATACAGTTATTGTGGTAATATATACAATACAATTATTTCCAAACAATCTAAAAGAATGAACTACAGCTACATGCAAACATATGAATAAATTTACAAATACTACACTGAGCTAAAGATGCTAGATACAAAAGTGTGTACACTCCATTTATTCAATGTTTATACTATTCTGCAGAAGGCAAATTAATATATTGTTCAGAAACAGAGTAGGGGTTAGCTCAAGGGACATAATGACTGAGAAGGGGTACATGGAAGATTGTGGAATGCTGTTCATGCCAGATGTCTTGATCTGAGTGGTGGTTACATGGGGATGATAATTCTATTAAAATACACTGGAATACAACCTAAATATTTATTCAGTTTTTTGTTTGCCAATTTTTCTCCCTACAAAAGTTAACCTTATGCGAAACATTTTAAGAGAATCACCTCAAGAATTTTTTAAAATTATAATGATTATATTTCTAAATATAAATTTACTAATAGAAAATTCCATGTTGATAGAATCATCAGACATTTCTTTTGATGTTATTTATTATTGTATTGCATTGTTTGGGAAGTGATCTTTATTTAAACAGTGGTTGGAGCATTGGCCTGTGGACCAGAGAGTCCCAGGTTCGGTTCCCGCTAGGGGCACATACCAAAAAATAAATAAATAAATAAATAAATAAATAAGTTATTTTTTAAATTAATTAATTAATTTATTTTTGCTACAGATGTTTCTCCTTTTCCCCCCACTGATTCACCTCTCCTCCTCCCTCCCCGCCTTGTCCCCAGCTTTGTTGTCCATGTCCATTGTTCATGCATACATGCATATAAGTTTTGTGGTTTCTCTCTCCCCCCCTACCCCCTCTTCTGGGGATTGTCAGTCTGTACCCCTCTTCCACGTTTCTGGGACTACTCCATTCCTCAGGCTGTTATGTTCATTATATTCCACAATTATAGGTTTTTTTTTCAGGTTATGTTTTACAAGTGCTATGCTAAAGAGAGCGTGTGGGGAATAAACAAGTTTATTTCTTTATTTTTTATATTTTATTTTCACTTGTTGATCAGACAACCCTGGATTCCTATTTCAGCTTTACCACTTTCTGGCTTTGAATTAATATGGGCAGACTGAATCCATATAATTGAATATTTTTTAAGCTCCTTGGGTATCTAGAAAAATATGCTTTTTTATTATCTATTAGGACATGTAACTCAGATACATTGATCGCAGTCCTTACATACTCTGAAATCACATTCCCATTTAAGAAAAAAATATTCATAGTAAGGCGATAAACTTCAAAGAGAGAGTATATAACAGATCATGCAATATATACTGGGTAGTTTACAATATTAATTTTATCCCCTAATAAAGTACATGTGTATTTGTGCGTACATGTATGTATCTAGGGCACAATTGTAACTGTAAGTTAGTATTGAATGAGCATTTAAACTGAATATTAAATAAATCTAAACATCAATTCCTGTGCAAATATAAGTCTCCATAATTAAGATTCTGTTTTATAAAGGGTTTAAATTGAATTGCATTATAAAAATAATCTCTAGAAATTTAGTTCCAGTAATCTTGGATCAATCCTGTTTGATATAATTAAGGGAAAAATAAAACCTTAGGATTTAATAATTGAAACATAATGCAATTTGTTGGCAGAATTAGAGATTTTGCAAAGAAGACTTAGATTACCCACCGGGACATAGGGAATGGCGAACTCATCACAGAAGGTTATCTCCACACCTCTGACACTATGGAGAAAGGTGGGGTGTGCAAGGAAACTGTAACCATGCACCAAGGGCTGTGAAAGGAGGGCACCGGCAAGTCTGAGCCACAAATTTGGCAGAAACCATGCACAGTAGAACGGGTGAGACATACATTTAACCAAACGAAACTACGTGTGCCTACACCCACATATAGCAACAGCAAAACAAGATAAAAAAGAATAGAGACAACAGAGAAAAGAATGGGTAAGCATAAATAAACAAAAGTAGGTTACATGATATATGAATAGAACAATAGAGAATGTCACATTTCCATTCTTCTGAGTACTAATTATTCATTGATAAGCTTTCTTTTTATGTATATATGTAGTTAAATGTTGCCTTTATTTAGAATGCAACTGTTATAGCTTTTCATTGAATAAAAATATGGTATCTAAGAAATTTATAAAATCAGTACTCACCTCAGTGCCTCTAAGGCTTTTTCCCAGAGGATCAAAATTTTACACCATAAAGGTGCATTGCAGGCCCTCAACTCCTGTGAACCAGAGAGAGGATGCTGAAGGTTCACTGTAGGAAAAAAGGTGGAGTGCATGAGTTGCCAAGTAGTTATGTAGGGCTCCACTCTTCCCAGACTCACTTGAATGTAATAAATAAGAAACCATATCTTTCCTCCCCATTTAGAAAGCATTTGGAAATCATGGAGCCAGATAGCATGCTTTTTCATCATCACTAGGGGAAAATGAGAGGGGTCAGAGAGGACTCAACCATAGTCACCATTTAAGAGTCCTTTTCCCCAGCAACTTTAAGAAATTTTAAAATATGTACAAGTCCACAGTTTTCTCAGTGAGAGAAAGCCCCATTCTCCCTTTCTTGAAAGAGCTACTCCTTGGTTAATAGAAAATCTGAGACATATAAGCTTTGCTCGTATGACAACAAAGCCCCCATCTGATTAAAGTTCCAATTTTATTTTCAACCACTGTGTAAATATGACTGAGATTTTAAGGAGTGGAATAAAGTGACTCCTCTTTATAGTCTGGTTTGCTGGAATTTTTACAATCCTGTAGTAATAAAAAATTATTAAAATTCTGGTGGTCAGTAGTTGCCCTGATGCACCCTAAATGGCAGAATGTCTTGATATGTATTTGAGGGGGTCCAAAGACTCTGAACCAGGGCATCAATACAGTTGACACAAGAGTGAAAATATAAGGCATATAAAAATACTGTAAATAGAAAAAACAGTCAAAAATATCCCCAGTAGCGTTCCTACCTCGTTGCTGTCCATTAGCTATTATATTCTGACGTGTGTATGCTAATATCCTATGAATTGGTAAATTATCACTACTGATTTAGGAATTGTCAAACCATGTATGGGCAAAATGTACCTCAAAAAGTTTTAACTTGAGCCCTGGCCAGTTTGGCTCAGTGGTTAGAGCATCGGCCTGCGGTCCAGAGAGACCTGGGTTTGGTTCCTGCTAAGTGCATGTACCTCGGTTGCAGTTTGTCCCCGGCTTTGGTTGGGTCGTGCAGGTGGAAACCACTCAATGTGTCCCTTTCACGTCGATGTTTCTCTCTCTCTCTCCCTCCCACTATCTGAACAAAAAATGAAAAAATGTCCTCGGGTGAGGATATTAAAAAAAAAAAAAAAAAAGTTTTAACTTGAGTCACTGGAGAGCCTAGATCCACTGCTGAAATGATTTCCCATGACCTTTCAAATCCCCATCAGTTTTATTTTAAATGTCCTCAACTGCTAGCATTTCTATCACATATTCAGTGCACATCTTCCTACTTTATAAACCTCCACTGTACTTTCATCCCCTATTCCATTAAAAATTTTCTTATTTTGCATTCCCCCGTTGACGGGAATTTACAGCTCATGGCTTCCACCCTTCTGCCTATAGAAGGCTCAAGAATTATTTATTGAACCTCCCTAGTATATCTAAATTTGTCCAATCATTTTTTTCTCTCTCATAGTCTGAAAGGGGGAGGCTGTTTACTGCAATCGATGCAGTGAAAACAGCAACTCATGAAACTAGTTAAAGAAGCAAATTCCCAAGTAACTTATGCTTGGCAGTGTTCCATTACCTTTGATTATAAAAGGGCAAAATTAATGGGCAATTCATGAGGCTATGTGACAGAGAGGTGGCAGGAAGTCACTGTGATTCAAATGGCAGAAGTCAAGGAGTTGTTTATACTAGGTGCCGTTTCAGCCTTTTCTTTCATCAGATGTAAAAACTGTCTGACTTTTGTGGCCAACTGAAATGGGCTTTTCCTTCCAGACCACTTTGTCACATCTCTGGTGTTTAGAAAATTAATCTTTAATGAATGCTAATCAAGTTTCTAATTATAATATCTTTATACTTAATGTTTGTGTATCAGATGAAAGGCAAACATTTTGGGGCCAGTCACAAAGGACATAAATAATTTTCTTAGAAGCTTAATTAATTAGTTTTATTGCTCTATATCTTTAAAATTTGAACTGCAATCATTTCATTAATTTAAATAAAAGTGAATTTTCAGCATTTAAACAGGACATGTGCTGAAAATTATGATAAGTCATAATAATTTTAATCATGCCTGTTCATTTAATAGAGATAACAATAACAGATTTGGGCAATATCCAGATGTGGGGTACTAGTTTCCTATTTATTTTACTGTTTTTATCCTTGTTTTAATACTTTCAAGAAACACCCATAGTAAATTTCTGGGACACTCAGACACTTAGGAAAACCAAATAAAACAAACCATAACTTGTCTTGACAATTTGCTTTATTGCTAACTTTTAAACTTGTAAATTTTAAGAAATATTTCACTGGCTTGCCAATGGTCATGTGATATACTCCTACATATAACCAAAGACTCTTCCTGATTTGGCCTCAACTTTCTGTCCTGGGATCACCAGTAGCCACTACTCTGGATGCTCCCACCATTGGAGCTACTGATTATTTTGGTGATAGCATGGTCTCTGGGCTTCTGGCCTTTTTACATGTGGCTGGCTCTTTCTGAAAGACTTGTCTACCTTTCATTACCTAGGATAGCTCTACTCATTATTTAAAGCTAATTCAAAGGTCATCCCCTCTTTTAAACTTTCCTTTGACTATAGGAAAATGTCTTTCCTTTGTACATTTTTCTACAGCATTTTGTAAAGGAATAATATGCAGGGTAGATGAGGGAACAAAGAAAATGCACGTTTTTTTTAAGTACTGCAGATTCCTTAATTAGAGAGGTTCTGTCTTAGTAATCGGAGATACAGATGTAAATACTTACTGAAAGAATAAAAGAATGAATGACAAAATCCTCAGAAAGGAATCACAAGTTATTTAACGTGATTGAGCGCATAACTTATATTTTGAAAAGCGAATTCAAGGAAGAAATTGCAACTGAGCAAATTTAACGTATCTTTGTTTCTTAGGTTAAAAGCAGGTTTGTGATAACATCATTCTTTTTAGTCACTAATATCTTAACTTTCAGGAAGAGGGTATTTAGTAGGTTGAATGGCAGTCCTCAAAAAGATATGTCCAGGTCCTAACCCCAAGAACCTGTGTGAATATGTTGGAAAAGAGCATTTGTAGATATAATTAAATTAAGAATCTTAAGATGAGATCATTCCAGATTACCGAGGCCCACCAAAGCAAGTGTTCCTGGAGGAGTAGATGACCCAGGAAGTAAAGGAGAAAGGCTTGTGACTATCAAGGTAGAGACTGGAATTTCACAGCTCCAGCCAAGGAATGTCTTGGTTTCTTCTCGCCCTCTTTCTGATTCTCTCTGGCCACTTGCTGGCCTATGGTTTTAGCCTGTATCTCCAATGAATCTACTAACTCTACCAATCTTCTCCCATTTGCCTTTTGCAACAACCTCCATTATTTTGAGATCATTGATGGGCTTGAACTTCTCCACATTCCTTTGCAAATGAAGTTAGTTCCTCTTTAAGAAATTCAGAGCCCTCTGTTTTATGCTTCTCTAGCCTATCCCCAGACAAAAGCTGAGCCAAGGCTCTGGAGTGTCTTTCTAACTGACTCTTCTGCTGTTGGAGCCTCAGTCTTCTAGGCTCCTCTCTCAGCAGAAACCTCCCTCTGTGAGCCATGGCAAAGATGACCAGAGCCCTGGGGTTCTTAGTGATACCTTAACCAATGAGTAGGGACTTAGTAGAAGAAGAAAGCCCCCACCTGCAGTTGCCCAGAACTTAGCTTTAGTGACAGGTATCTGGTAAGGATGAGAAATGCTAGCATCTTGTCTCTCCTGGGTAGACACTCCTCAACTAACAGCATGGGAGAGAGGAGAGAAGGAGCCCTGTTTCTTGGTTGCAGTAGTCTGGAATCTAGTTCCCATCTTGCTGAGCCATGAGGATGGATGGAGTGAGCAGGTCTTGGTTCAAATACTATAGACTCTCTTCAAATATTTTTCTGGTTTTTGTTTTTCTGTATGCCCTTAGAACCTTTTCCAGGGACTTTAATTTTTGAATAATTTTTACCAGTTTTTCAGGGTAGGGTGTGGAGTCTATGAAGATCCTCATGCTGCCATGCCACAATTCTAAAAAAATAAGAAGGAAGAAGGAAGGAAGGAAGGAAGGAAGGAAGGAAGGAAGGAAGGAAGGAAGGAAGGAAGGAAGGAAGGAAAGAAGATTGAATTGTGTGCTAAAAAAGCTTTTTGGAAGAGATGTGGCTTGGGCTGAACCTTAAAGGATAACAAAAAAATTCACAGTCAGAAAGAGGAAGGATTATGTTGTGATTAGTTAAGGTAAACTGCCCAGCATGGCATGTTTTACATAACCACTAAGGCTACAGAAATTCTATCTCATCATACTCCACTAGCTAATTACTTTTTAGTGTTAGGGTAGACAGTTTAGGTTTTAATTCTTTTATTAATGAGGTAGAATGTAAATTACTAAATTAAATGGAAATACCTAGAAGTGTATGCGAGTCAACTATATAAGAAGATATTAATTTAGCCAATTTGGGGAATTGTTAAGTTAATGTAAATAAATACATTGAATTTGGAGTAAACATAATATATAATGTATATACCATAAGATTCTTTACAGCTATAAGAGGTAGATTTCAAATTTGGTTCTGAGTTTTTGACAGGCCAAACCCAAGAAGCAAATGTAGTAATTTACAAAAACCCCATTGTCCATTTTATTTAAACAAATTATTTACATGTAGAGTTGTTGAGACAGAGTAACTATCAGAATTGGAAGAACATTCTCTGTCATTCATGATCTTCTAACATTATTAAATGATAGCTCCCAATCCCACATTGCATCTAACAAAAAAATCAAATGGAATTATCCTAGGGATCTGGGCCTCTGGACAGTTAAATACCACCTTGTCCCATAAACTATATTAAAAACATATATATTAAATATATATGTATATATATATTAAATATATAATATATATATAAAAATATATATTAAAAAACATATATTACTTTAATGTTGACAGTTATTCCAATGAAAAATTCATGGAGCTTATCTACCTTCTATGTTTGAATTTTACCATCTGCTGGTCATCAAGACCTAACAGTCTGCAATTTATTGCAGCTGTGAGATTAGGAGAAAAGAAGAGAGAAAATTAAGAACATGGGTCTTGCCATAATTATCTTTTTCTCAGAATAGTGAAAATAAAATCTGTACATGCATGTTTGTCTGTGGGGTGTGCATGTGTGTGTGTGTGTGTGTGTGTGCACATGGACATTTGGCATGTGAGAGAAGAAAGAGGAAGACTATCATATCTAGTCAACTTGGCCCAAACAACCATTGTCAGTAAATTTGACTCAGTGAGATTAGGATGTTCTTCATTTCTCAAGGTGCAAAATCATATTTAAAGACTATGATAACTTTTCCTTGTATTGGAAGTTTTCTAAAACTGTGTACCTATTATTCACTGTCTATTATGTATATATAATTTGTTAAGTCTATATTGATCATTGGCCTTTTATTAATTGAATGGTTAGAGATGCTGAAAACAAAAACAAAGTAACAGAAGTATTTTGTCATTATTTATAGATGCAAGTGTTTGTATAGGATGTGGAATGAAAATAATGACTATTTTATAAATAAATAACTAATTAATAGCTATCAGATTATTACAAAATAAAATACATTAATGAGAGGGACTCTACTTGAGTGACATAGTACCATAAGCAAAAATATGTACATTAAATTGTGCAGTCTCTCAGGATGCCTTTTAGATTATTAGTGCGGTTCTGAGAAAATTGGTGGTGGTATAACACTTTAGATATATACAGCTTGGTACTCGATTAGATAAAAATTTTAGTTAGTGATCAAACCTGAGATAAATACTTACAACAAACTTATAAGCATGTGTGTGGAAATTGATATGATTAGTTACCTTACAAACAAAACAATGATGAAGTTTGAACTTCATCAATAATATATAAAAAAATGGTCAAGTTTGGAAGGCCAAAACTACATTTTGGAGTTAGTTTTTAACTGAATAATCTTGGTAAAGACAAGTACAAAATCCTTTGGTATCAGTCCCCACTAAAATATGAGATTTACACTGCCTACTTCATAGCTCTTTAGTGAGGATTGAAAGAGACATGGTTATGTGAAATATCTCATACTGTATGTAGTAAACTCTAATTATGCATGGTGCTAGTGATTTTGACAATTACTAAAGGCAAAGGCTAAAATGCCCTTGACCATGTGCCCAGTATAATCAGAGCACTTTTCATTTTTTCTCATATAATATTTATCACAATTCTGTAAATAACATGTTAAGTTCTTGAGTTTCAATTTCCTCAGAAATAAAATGAGGTCAAATAAATTGTTCAGGATCATGTAAAGAGCAAGAGGCAAGGATGGAACTCCAAACATTGTTTACTACAAACACTGTGTTACCTTTTACTCTTTGGTAGCTACTCTTTAGGCCATGGTCAGGCTAGAAAAGAGATATAAATTTTTAAGCATATAATAATACATTATTTCAAATATATTATACCTTATTTATCTACTTTTATCCAGTAGATAAAGCATGAAATATAAGTTTCTTATCTTAGGGTCATGTGCTATATTAAAAAAAAAAAAAAAATTCCCTTTTCTCAAAAGTTGGGAGGTACATACTTCCTCTTTGAATGACTTAGTTCAGGCCGATATGGCTCAGTGGTTGAGCGTCAACCCATGCACCAAGAGGTCATCAACTCAATTCCCGGTCAGGGCACATGCCTAGGTTGTGGGCCCGATCCCCAGTGGGGGGTATGCAGGAGGCAGCCAGTCGATGTTCTCTCTCATCGATGTTTCCATTTCTCTCTCTCTAAAAAAATAAATAAATAAATAAATCAACAATGAATGAATTAGTTTATTACACATAAGATAGTAAAAGACAAAGAGTATATCAGGTGACACATTTAAGGCCATTGGCTTGATTTGGAGGAACTGAGGTTATGTACCATTACTAAGGTGGTTGGAATTCCACAGGATAATATTCATCAGTCCTTAGTTAATCAAATTAGAATATTGGAGAGTGGCCATGGTAGTTAACCAAATTTAAATCTTTTAGCATTTCCAGAGCAGTAAACCAAGTTTAAATTTGTAACATGAGTCCATCATTTGGCATGTGCTTTAGAAATACTGTCATATTTAACAAAAAAATTAATGTATTTGAAGGTTTTAGAGATCTGAATTTAGTTAATTATCAAAAAGAAGATTTGATATAACAAATGCCAGTCTGTTTTCACAATCAAAAGTCAAACACTTTCCCCCTCTTGGTTTGCTTATAAATATTCAGTGCCATAGAAACACAAATAAATAATAGGCCTTCTCCAACGTATTCTGTGTAATTTACAAAAGATCAAAAGATTGTACAGTCAGAGTCAAACTACTATATTTATTACAAATGAAAAATAATCACATGGCCAAGTCAGCAGTGTATTAATGGACCACATTTTCGTGTGTGTGTGTGTGTGTGTGTGTGTGTAACTTTAAATTTAAGAGTTTGAGGATTAAGGATTACATATTAAATTCTTTGCTATTGGAATTGACCTAGAAAGATTAGAAGATTATTATCTGTTTACACTGATGAAAATCTTTATGAAAATGACAATATTAAAATGACTTTGGCTTATCTTATCCAAAGTCAATTTTTAAAAAATATTTTTATTGATTTTTTTTTAAGAGAGAGAGGAAGGAAGAGGGACAGAAAGATAGAAACATCAATGAAAGACCATTTAAGGTCCAGCCCACTACCTGGGCATGTGCCCTGACTGGGAATCAAACCAGAGACCTCTTGTTGCATGGGACAATGCTTAATCCACTGAGCCACACTGGCTGGGCCCAAGGTCAATTTTTAATAAAGAATAAAATTCATAAAAGATATGATTTCCCATCTTTAAAATTGTTAAGGACACCCTTTTAACAATTGATTTGGTTCTGGTCTTATGCTGGGTTTTTGTTCATCTTTAGTAGACAGCCAGTCAAACAAGGGATAGCACAAAAATGGGATGTATTCTACCCAAGATAAGCGAAGAGATAAATCTTGTTGCATAAAGCATTTTTCCTTTTATATAGTGGACTTTATCAATAAAATAAAGCTTGCTTCATCAGGGAAAACTTTTAATAATTCAGAGATGGTTTTTAGCGGGCTAAGCTCCGACAAATGGTGTTTGGAATAATAATTTATAATTTTTTTTAAGCAGTTGCTATTTTTTCCTCATTGAGTGGTCAGACTTTATAACCACCATATTGGAAGCACCCTAATTAAGGGGAGTTGAAACTACACAGATGCTTTCAAGAAGAAAGTTGAGCTGCACGTTAAAATGAAATACCCTCAATGCTGATTATATTTTTTCCTTCCCATAGGGAACCACAGTCAGATATCACGAGTACCTGTTGCTATTAAAGTGCTGGATGTCAATGACAACGCCCCTGAATTCGCATCTGAATATGAGGCATTTTTATGTGAAAATGGAAAACCCGGCCAAGTAAATATCTCCATGTTGTTAATGCTGATATGTTTGTATACAACTGTCTCATATTTTATTAACCTGTGTTACAGTGTGCATTTGCATTATTTACATACTGCAAAGTCATAGGCAAGAAATATCCTAATGGAAACAGAGAAGAAATATTTTTCTTTCTGAGATGTTAATTCTCTCAACTTATGACCAAATTGGCTCTGGAAGTGGAACAACCTGCTGGGATGTGAACCCAGAGCCAAAGAACTATCTAAAATATCTCAGGATATGGATGAAAGCAGGAGAGGTATTTGAGTGATAGGGCCAAAAGTGTGACCTTCAAATGACAAGAAGCAAGGGAAAAGTTCCTGGGGAGGGTGTGCTGGTTTCATATCCAACATAGGGATAATAGTGGAACCCAGGACAACCAGTTGTAAGAAGTTGTAGAAAGTGACCTTTGAAATGTAAAAATGTAGATAATTTAGTTCAACATAAGATGAACAACAGGTTTTAGATATACGGCTGTAGCATCTGATAATTGTGTATTGGTGGACTTTTTTTTTACCTGTTTCATGTACCATAAATAGGGACAATGAAGGGGGGGAGGCAGGGAGAGAGGGAAGGATGGAGGAAGGAAGAGGGGAAAGAAAGGAAGAAAGGGAGGAGTAAGAAAAGAAGGAAGGGAGGGAGGGAGGGAGGGAGGAAGGAAAGGAAGGGAGGGAGGGAGGGAGGGAGGAAGGAAGGAAGGAAGGAAGGAAGGAAGGAGGGAAGTTATGGGGGAGGGCTGGGGGAAGAGAGTTATAAGCAAGAACAAAACAAAAGCAAAACTTGCTATATTATGAATGTCAAAGTGGAAATAGTCTATGTAAAGTTCCAAAAACCACCAATGTAAAAGAGTTATTTGAACAAGGTGCCAAAGTAATGTATGTTTAAGAAATTTATCATTTTTTAACTTCCTAATTTATTTCTGGATGGCGACATTTTAATTTAAATAAACAGCAGCTGACAGCAAGACGCTGGAGTTGTTAATCCAACTATTCTTGTGCCTCATGTGGGTGTTAGGAATTCAACGTACTATTTGCTGAGCAGTGTATCTGACCAGAGTCAGATATTTTTTTCCACCAGAAGAAAGGAATAGCACTGTAGTTCTACCCTTTTATTTATTTATAACAAAAGATCAATATGTTACTGTCCTATAAAACAATGGACATGTTCCCCTAGATCACTCTCATGTATCTGAATTATTAGCATTGTTTACCAAAATAACACACACACACATGAAGAGCAAAGCTAAAATTGTAATAATAAAACTGAATAATTTTGAATACCTAGACATCATAAAAGTTGTTATAATCAAAACATTCACCTTTCACAGAGATATACTCTTTTTTTAAATTATAATATTCTCACCTTAGTTCAAATGTTTCTCAGTTCCATCATGTGGAATTTCCTTGTAGCATATGTTTTTAGCATTTTCATTTGTGATCCTTTAAGGATGGAGTGTGTTTATATATACAGCGTGGGACAAAAGTAGGTTTATAGTTGTTTGAAAATAATATAATTAATAAATAATAACACAAGAATAAACTGTGTTTCTCATACTCCCAATTGTAAATCTAGTCTTTAACTAAGTTGGTGGATTGAGTTGGCAGAGAATTTGATCAAAATATACAAAATATATGCAGGTCAGTTTCAAGGGTATGTTTGTGTGATCCAGATCATTGCTTGGGTAATGTAGCCCATCACAGACTTATAAGCCTGTCCCTTTCAATCATACAGTATCTGTCAAATGCATTAGAATTTAAATAAAACTTCATTATTCATGCAAAACTCATCACACAAGTTTAGAGAGTCAATGGCATTGATATTTCAAAAATTCAAATTGCTTCTTTTGTGACATTGATAGGCCTGCTTTTGGAACTCCGGGAATCTGGAATTATACTGGGTGGATTTTAACTATTTCCAAGGTTTTAATCACTCCCCAGCAGTTCTTATACTCAGAAAGAAAGGGAAAAAAAATTGTGTTTTTCATTACCTCTCCTATGCATTATCAAAATAGAAAAGAAAAGTTAGTTCTTTGTTTTATGACTTTTGCAAACCAAAATGCCTCCTTCTGTGAAGAGATGTCTATGTGGTGTGTGTCCACTGCACTAGCTTATCCTCAAACAAATCTGTTTGGCAGGTTTGTTAAAGGTTCATAAAGAGTTCAGATCTTTGGCTGTTCAGCATCACTTTTAGACATATGGCTGACTGGTTTATACACATGCAGTCATTCAAACCCTGAATTTCCTGATTTTTTCATGCTAGTCATATCTCATATTTGATTCATTACATCATTCTCAGGTCACTTTTAATGACTTGAATGTCATAAATATAAAATATTTAATGTTTCCCCAAAATTTGTTTTTGTTACCTAAAGTAGTATTTACTCATAAGCTCAACATAGATAACATTTCAGCCATCTTTTCTAACACCCTGCAGACCACAGACTCACTTGGAAGTTGGAATGTTCATTCTCAAATGATCACACATGCATGAAAAACAAATGTCAAAAACTGAATTAGCACTAGATTCATAGTCACTCAACATTTTTCAATTGATGTCTACCACAGCCTCAGAGTAAGGAGTGCAGGTGACTTTGAAATCTGGTTTGCCTGGAAGGTGTGGATTTAAGGCTAAATTCAGAGGGGATCAGCTTCTGCGAAGATAGTGCAGCTGGAGATATTAGAATAATCAAGGGCAAGCCATTCAGAATACCCAGTAAAAACTTCTGGACCGAGAGAGTTTCAGAGATTTTTAAAACATCTCATAAAATCAAAACCAATGTCAATACGAGCATAGATAATTGCACTGTACTTGACTCTTGTCCACTAGATTGAACTCATCTAAACAAAGAATTGAAAGAGAAAGAAAAGATTGAGAGAGAGAGAGAGAGAGAGAGAGAGAGAGAGAGAGAGAGAGAGAGAAGAGGGAGGGAGGGGAGGGGAGGGGAGGGGAGGGGAGGGGAGGGGAGGGGAGGGGAGGGAAGGAGAGAAAACAGAAAAGAAAAAGGAAGGAAGCCAGTTTTCACTTTTCTAGGTATAGATTTCCAGTTCATGTCATCTCTGTGCTGAAACTGGCAAATGTACACTTTGAAATTAGAAATGCACATCATTTCAGACCCTACCTTCTTCTCATGGCTGAAGTGAAACATGACTTGTTCTTGAATTTGTTTCCTTAAGAGAGTAACAGCCACCCCATGCCACACAGAAGGAGTTCACATTCCATATTATACAAAATCAACATGAATCTCTTCTGGTTGTAATTATTTTAAATAGTCACTATACATGTTAAATATAAAACTATCAATATGGTATTTTCTGATTACCAGTTAGTTCTATTTTTTTTAATATTTCCAGTAGTTATAGGTAATTTATTTTAGTTATGTCTGGGATTAAAAAAAATATTCTGATTTACCTCTTTTAATATCTTATCAATACTGCAGTATATAAAGTTACCTTATCACAGGTTCCCTCCACCCCAAAAAAGATAATACCTTATATTTCTAGCTGGGTATCTAACCAATACTGGGCATGTTATGGATATTCACTGAATTGTAAAAATCATGGTTGTAATTTATTTTGTTCAGCAGTGAAATATATTTCAATAATTATTTTCTCAGCTATTACCATGGAAACATTCATTCTGCTCACAGACACACAGTGCCCAAGCTCACCACTTCAACTGAAAAATCATTCATTTACTTATTGAACTATATTTATTGTGCATCTACAAGATGCTAAATGTTGTAATATGAGCCTGGGGAAACAATATGAGGACAAAAGGATGTGTCTCTGCAATGAAATTTAATAAGGAAGAGAGATGATTTAAAAAAAGAAAAAGAGTAAAATGACTAAATAATATGTTTAAATTTTAAAAACTGAGCTGAAGAAATCTTAATGAAACTAGTCGGGAGGAAACAAACAAAAAAAATCAAAGATCTATTTTATATAGTGTTGTCAGAGAAAGTGATGTTGTAAATGGGTATTGTTTAAGCTGAAGCTGAAATACAGTGAGAAGGGCCAGGCATTCCAGAAGGGCCAAGTGGGGAGCAGACCTGCTGGCCATCAGGGTGAGCTGTGCAAATACCCTGAAGGGAAAAAGACCTTGTCTTGTTTGAAGAACTGAAGACATCTGTGGCTGAGCATAATACATGTAATAAGTACAATAAGAAGAATGTAATAAGCAAGAATGACATTGGACTAATAGAGTTTTATATTTGATTAACATGCACACACACACACACACACACATAGATACACAATTAAGCAGAAAGAGAATTAAGAAGGCAGTAGTCCAGTATAAGTGGTGGCAGTGGACATGAAGAGAGGGGATTACAAAAGCTGCATGGATGAGATAAGACATACAAATATCTAACATATACTCACCCCTGAGAGTTTGGTGTAGTGGTCACATTTTACAGATATAGGAGCTGAGGCTGGAAGAGAGTAAGCCTCTTACCTAAGGCCTTAAAGAGTGACAAAGTTCACAGTTTATTCTTGCAGGTGCCCACATTCCTGCACTTTCTCCAATCACAATGCTTCCCAAGGAAGCAGACTTTGACATCCCATTGCCTGTGTGACACACTTCTTAAGGAAATAGTAATAAGAATGAGATTCTGATCAAGAGTGAGCATTTTCAAAAGAAAACAAAAATTAATTCCTGTGATTAATAACACGTGATTAAGCATTCCATGAATCCTTAAGTGAAAAGAAATAAAGCTTAGTTAGAAGAGTTAAGAATTCTCTCTCGCCTAACACCAGCAATGAATGAGTGTGCTGCTTCATTTATTTATTTTTCAGCTTTTGTTGGCCTTTAATAAATGCAAAACAATGTGATGCAATTATGGCATTTTATAGCTTTCATGAAACAGTAAATATAAGAGAAGTAATTTTAAGTTTCCTGCCAGCAGGCATCTTTCAGGACCTGCCTGCATACACAAGAGAGAGACAGGATTGGTTTTAGAATGGATGAAATTGATGGCCTCAACAAAATACATAAAGTACTATTTTCATCTTATCTTGGCAGGAGTAAGGAGATGGTAAATTAGTGAAATGCATAAAACAACATTTGAGAAAATCATATGTAACAAAACATATTTCAAGAGAGGCATTAGTAGAAGTATGACTTTTCCAGCACAACTTTGACCAAAGGGAAAGCATAAATTTAAAAATACGGTGGCAGATTTGACACTAGAACCACCTAAGCTCAGGAACCACTCGACCAGTTAGTTGTTTCTTCACTTTGGGCTTCCATATCTATTAGATCAAACTCTCATGTTTTAGGGGTAATTAGTGGTAGTATACAGTCTCATGTCTATCAGCAAAATATACTTTATTAGTGTTTCATGTCTTGTTTTTTGTCTCTATTTTATTATTTATTTTTTATTAAATGTATTGGGGTGACATTGGTTAATAAAATTATATAGGTTTCAGGTGTACAATGCTATAATACATCACCACCGAAAGTCAAGTGTCCTTACATCACCATTCATCCTTCCTTTACCCCCTTCTACCTCCCCACCCCTTTCCCTCTGGCAATCACCATAATGTTGTTCATGTCCATGGGTCTTTTTTTTTTTTTTCTTTGCTTACTTTATTAGTATTGCATTTGTTGTTATTGTTATATCTTTATGAGCTTTTATTTGGAGCAAAACACTATAAATAATCTTTAAATGGGTTAATATAACAGGGGAATCTATTCTCCTGTGTTGGAATAACTCCTTTTCTGCAAAACATTTTGTTACAGAATGTTTCTTGTAAAACATTTACAAGTGTTTTATTTGTCAAGGGTGAAGGAAGAGCTCCTACTTCATTCCTTCCCATATGACCTAGTGAGTGCACATGATTACTTTCTTAAAGTCCACTGGGATCAGACTGCAGGAGCACATACTGTCTTCATCATTTTGGAAGTCACACCTGCAGCCTCTGTCCGTGGTGGCTGAACCTCTTGTGTGAATCTAGATTCCATATGTTTTATCCTGGCCCTGAACCTAAACGAGATTGATGATCCATAGAGAAAATGGCACAAAGGATTGTTTAAAAATCTTGAACTGTTACAGACTGATATATTCTCCTGGTTTTATTGTCAAACTACAAGTTACTGAATACAAATTTAGGATGGGAGTGAGGTGGGCACATGTGTATGCTCGTTTGTTTTCCATTTGTTCACAGAAGCCATGCTGGTGAATGTGCCTTTTGGAAGAAAGTAGGATTGACGCTAGATAGTAGAAAGATTTAGGCTTGGTGCTAGTGACATAAATTGGGTAAGATCTGGTATCCAGAGAACCAGACATGTTATTGGAAAGGCAAAGAAACACATGGAAACGGTGTTATAACCAACAAACTATCTAGACACAACAACTTCCCAAAGTCTTTACAAAGTCTTCCAGGCTTTTATGGCTCAGATGGAGTTTGGAGGGTAGCATATCTTAAATTGAGTGACTGAGAAACACTTGTAGGGTATAGCATGTTAATCAATGATGTGATGGTATGGTATGTATCTGTGTGTGTGTGTGTGTGTGTTTGTGTGTGTGTGTTTGACCTAATGAGTTTGGGAATTACTATATTAAATAAAGGTGGTTCACATTATCTTCTATTGATTGTGTTTAACTGTGAGATTCCCTTGCATTTATAAATACATATGACTATCTGGTATTTGGCATTTAGCAAACAGAGTTGATTATAAAATTTTCCAAATTTCTTTCAGAGAAAACTATAGAGCTAGTGGTAAATTGAACTCAGCTGGAAAAGTCTTGCTCCAGGAAAATAAACAATAATATTTTCAGTCTAGGAGGTGATGTTTATATCAAGGAGGCATTAGTGAATATTGCCGTGAAATAACATAGAAGATGGAGAGGAAAGAAAAGCAAAAAAGTTAGACTTCAAAGTCGTGTTAAATACTGAGTTTTCTCCTACTAAAGAGGTTTTCAAAGCAAAGCAAGTGATGGAGTAATTTAGGAATAAATATTGATCATTTCAGAGGTGTACACAATATACACACAAAAATGCAGACTCCAGCAAAATAAAATAAGAGACAGGAGGAATTGGAAAATTCAAACTTTGTATAAACACATTTTTCAGGAGCCCTTTCTCTATATCATTTTATTTCTACTTAGCTTTAGTAAAGGAAAGGGGAGTGAAAAAAAATTATGGAAAATGTTGGAAGTGCTACAGGGAGTTTACCAAGCACAGGCCCCTGATGTCTTCCCAGAGGATTGAGGATTTTACTACTGTTTGAAAGAGACATATACAATTTAATCTTGATTCATTCTCCACTTGTATTTTCTCTAGGTCAGACCTCTAAGGTACATGCTCTGAATAGCCATCGAATAAAGACAAGGATGTGTTCATGCAGAAAAATGTGGCATGAGAAAACACTTTGGGTAGAAAAATAAAGTCTTGGTAGAGACTGGATTGCTGTGCAAATTATATATAAAAAATATATATATATATATATATATATATATATATATATATCCAGGAACTATCTACCAAATGGATATGAATGGTGCTTACACTTGAATGATATTAGGCAGTTTTGAAATAATTGAGAAAAATTGGGTTATTGTGTGGATTTTAGTATAATTTTTCACATTCCCATATTTCCTCTTTTTTAAATTTATTATCCATGTGATTACCTGCTTTCTCTTGTATGCATAAGTTTATTTTCTAAGCCCCCTCTTTTAGGGAATAGTTCTTAACCTTTTTATTTTTGTTTTTTCCTTCAGTTATGGGTGGCATTGTTGAAAGCTATGGATTTGCCTCTCATATATGCACATATATAAATAATTTCATATAATTTCACTTTTTAAAAAAATTATGTATAATTGGTATACAATCTTATATTGATTATATTAGTTTCAGGTGTAAAATATAGTGATTTGACATTTTTATATACCTTACAGTATGATCACCTACTAATTCTAGTCAACATCTGTCATTATGTAAATGTACCACAATATTATTGATTATATTCTTCTTCCCCTTTCACCCATCCCCCACCCCCTCACTTCTGGTACTCATCCTTTTGGTCTGTTTCCATTTTATTTTCAAGTACAAAGGTTTGCACCGTATGATGCTTATTAGTGGATCAGCTTTTCCTTTTGCACATTTAAAACTACTACTCTGAGAAATATAAATGAGTATTTCTGGAAAGCTCATACAGGTAATCAGAAATAAACAGGCAATGATACGCAGAACACTGAATAGAAAACCAAAACTCACTGCTGTCCTTTCTGCACCTCCTTTGACTTGCTCTTCTGCCCCTCACCCTCTTTCCACCACCTTCCAATTCACCCTGTTACAGAAAAATTTTTTAAGAAAGAAAAAGTTAAGTGTGACCTGAAAAAGTGGTGGTGTGCTGTGATTGCAGAATCCATCCTGGTCACGGCTGCTGAGTATTCCTGGAGAATAGATGTGTATTCCAGAAGCCTTGGGGAATGTTCTGACATTTGCAGCAGATTAGTCATCTCTCACCTTGCCCACACAAAGAACCATGATTTCTAAGTCTCCCTTTGATGTACTGTTAGAATCAGAAGGGAACCTTTATACCCATAAAGCAAAGTACATGAACAGCACAAATGATTGAGTTCATCCTTACTTATGTACTCTCCAACATCTTGAAGGTCTAAGCCCCAATTTAACCAAAATGCATGTGCAGAGATATGAATGTCAATAAGATTTTGAGGCAGCCTGACATATTGGGGCAGGAGGATGAAAGGAGTTTGTTATCAGATGTATCTGGGAATCAGATGTTATATATAATATCTAAGTCTCTTCGTACCTATCTCTCAAGGTCAGGCCATGCAAGAATTAGTGATAAGGCTAAAACATGCCTAGCATAATTTATTTATTCATCCATCCATTTATTCATTTACACAATACTTCTTAAATAGCCACCATGCACCAGACACTGTTGAAATAGCAGAGAAGGGGAAACAAATAAAACATAGATTCATCACCTAAGAACAAATCAATGAATAACATAGACAGGAACTGATAGGAGATATTCTAATAGAAGTCATAATAGTTTATGGTTGTTAACAGATCAGAACATCAGATCTTACCTTTTAAGAAATTATTAATGACAGTAATGGCCTACTGCTATTAAATATTTTTGTGTTAATATAGTCCCAAATAAAGTGTAATAAATTCTGCTAGTAAGTCTCCAAATTAAGTTTAGTGTTACTGATAAACAGTGAGTAGTTCTTTTAAAAACAGAGTCAGAACTATGGTATGGTCCCACAGTTCTCATAGTTTTTCTGTTTCATGCCTTAGGTTATTTCAAATCAGTAGTCTCAGAAAAACAAATAGAGCAATCTGCTTTCATAGAAGTCCAAGCACAGCTCTGAAATTCATTTCCTTATTCCAATCTCCACTTGTGCTTTAATTTTCTGATAGAGATATGTATTAGCTTTCAGCTTCCCTTTACATTATTCTACAATAAGTTATTAAACATTAGATTTTTTAATTGTATTCTAAATGTATTGGTAGATAGGAAAATCTTCTAACTACATGCTTTACATGTACTCCTAAAAACCTATGAATACTCTGGAATTTTTTTTTTTTTTTTTGTCATTGTCATAAAACACTTGTCCAATTACTTAAAAATTCATTGATGTCATAGTAGCTCACAGTGGGAAATATGTAGAGTTTTCCTTGACCATCTCTTGGGTGTCCCGTGAAATCTTGTGTGGAGGGGCACTTCCTTAAATAAATATGTTCTTTTTTTTTTTTTTCTTCTGTCGATTAAAGCTAAGTGTATTCAGATGTTCTCACATCAATAAAAATTTCAGCCTTTTTAATATGGGTACCTTAATGCATTTTAATAGCATAAAGTCCTTCAAGTGATCTACCAGACATCTACTCTGAGATAAAATGACCAGACAGTGACCATCTGCATTAAAATAAAATGAAGTGTCAAAAACGCTTTAAACCGAAGTTTTAATTGTTACTAGTTCACAGGATATTTGGAAGTTGGTTTGCAGATTTGCCATTTCATCATTTTTTTCTCTATACATTATGCCCTGAGGTTGACAATACAAATGATCCTAGTGAATAACAATGTGGGAGCTCTGAATACCAGCTCCTCCTGGGGCTCAAGACAGTTCTCAGACTTAAGCACGCAGAAGAATCACCTAGAAGACTGTTTAAAATGCAGATTTCTAGGCTCCACCCTGAAACTTTGTGGTTGAGTGGTTGAGTAGGCTTAAAAAGTTGCACGTCTAACAGAGTTACTGGCTTAAATAAATAATGGAAAGAAATGTTCATTGAAGGTGTAATGTTTAGACAAATTTCTGAGATGTGGTATGAAAAGTAATTATATTCCTTTACTTCAGGTAAGCTAAATTATTGCTTTTTTTGTTGTTGGTTTTGTAGTGGTGGCTTAATTAATCAAATCATTTGTGTGGAGGCACTAGCCAGCATGTATGTCTTTTTCATGTAGATTACTTAGAACTATTAAGAAAGTTATTACATATAAGAGTCCTATACACTAACTGTACTATAAGAATGCATTTAGTTTATGAATGAATTCTACCACAGAATATCAAGGAATCTTCTATTTACCTTCATTCTTCACATGTGCTCACACACTTCATGAGTTACTTTTTCAGCAGGTGCACTTGGCAGTAGAGATCCTTTTGAAGAAAAATTGGGTAAAGGGAGAAGGGGATGCCACACCTGTTCACAAGTCACTTCTTCCCACTCTATTATTTAAGACTGCCTAAAAGAAGGATCTTATCACATTCTCCTGATAAATATTTATATGTGCCGGCTGTCCAAAAAGAGTTATCTGTGTTTCACAGCTTCTCTCTTGGTACTTTTTATTCTTTCATTTTGATAAACTTGGAATCCCCGGGTATCTCTATGCACTTAAATGTCAAGGCAGGTATGCTAGGTGATTATATATAGCAAACATAATGGCATTCTCATCTAATCTGATGAGACCGGGGACCTCTTTAGATAACATCAAAGTTGTTACACTTATCAAGGTGCCGTGTCATTAAATAAATGATAGTGACTGACCCTAAAGTCAAAAACAATAATAATGGTGGTGACTAATGTTCATTGAGCATTACTGTAACCCACACAATATATTAAGAAACTGACATAAATTTATATCAGTAATCAAAGCAACCCTATCAGAAAGGTACTCCTGTTATTTGTAATTTAGAATGCAAAGAAACTGAGTTTCAGAGTTCAACGGCTCCTGATGAGTAAAGGGTGAAATTATGACTTCAATCAAGATGGCTTTATTTCAATCTGTCACCTTAATGACTACTTCTCTGTTTTAACCATGAGTTATCTCCTGTGCTTTTTTTTGTTATATTGTTACTCAAGCTAAGTACAGTGATAAGACATTTCATAAGGTCCTTAACAAAAGTAAAACACCTACATAGTGAGATAGGTTTATTTTAAAAATGGAGAAATAGAACAGAGAGATCGTTTCCTTTGTACCTCAATCTTAATGCACTGCTTGTCATATGGCCTGTGCTTGATGCGATGCAAATCTCCACAGCTGCTAAAAGTGTTCTGAAACTGTGCTTCTTGCATTGTGTAGGTGACACGCTACAAGGCAAAGATGTCTCTTTCTTAAAAAGAAGCAATCCATTTTTTCTCTTTAATGACATTGGCAAAGTTGAATGGGATATAGTTGTTCAAACAAACATAAGATATTAGGCATCATCATTCCAGTCTCTAAATTTCATCAGCGTGAGAGCACTTCCCTGTTCATTTTTAATGGTAAACCTGATATCACCTTGACTGTCATGCTTCATAGGCATTTCTTGTAGAAATTGTGTTGTAGTTTCATAATGAAGTATAAGCTATAACGTTTTCTAGCTGTTGCCCAGGATTTTGTATTAAAGTAATTAATATCACAGAACCATAAATATGAATTATTAAGCTAATTCAGCGACATCCCGAGAAATAACTTAGCCCTAAGTTAATGCAGCTTTGCAAATGAAATAAGCACCTTCATCCGGCACCTAAGTATGCGTATCTATCCAAACAGTTCTCTGCTCAGTGGTAATTCTTCTAATCCTTGTAATTTATTCATCTCATGATACACTCCAAAGCACTGTTTGCATGTGTTATCCACTAGCTTTAAAAACAGTGTTCATTACTGGGGGGGGGGGGGGACAGATTCAAGTCTTCAGAAAGATTTGTTGCAGTGATGTTCATGCCCAGGAATATTCTAGTTGGCAAACATTTGCAACAGCATGAGGAAGAGTAAAGAGGAATTGTGAAGATTCAAGATTTAAGTCCTTTACCTCCTGGATCATCCCCGTGGCCACACTACACTCACTGTAACAATTCCAAATCTCAGTCTAGATGCCTGTATAGACTCAAATTGGAGAGAAACAATAGGATTGCCGAGTGGAAATTTTCAAATAGCCTCACATATGTTATTTCAAGCCCCAGACACCAAATGGACACAAAAGTAATGGCCTTAATTTTTACCAAGTAGGCAAAGCTGAGGTTTTAAAGTGGTTAGTGTTTCTCCTTATTCTTGGCACAAACTATCCATGACAATTTAGAAAATGGAAAAGATGAAAGGCAGCTCATACCACTGATGCTTTCAGAAATGCTAATGTCAAGTTTTATGTTTCAGGTCATTCAAACAGTGAGTGCCATGGACAAAGATGATCCCAAAAATGGGCATTATTTCTTATACAGTCTTCTTCCAGAAATGGCCAACAATCCGAATTTTACTATCAAGAAAAATGAAGGTAAATATATTAGCATTGTGAAGCAGGGTGAAATATCAATTGGAAAATAAGGTGTGAGTTTGTAATATGACTGAAAATATCAATAAATTGGTATTTATTCATTCATGAGCAATTGAAATCCAGCTTATTAGCCTAATGGCATGGTAATTCTTCTTTAGCATATTGAAACACTAGATAGAACATTGTTAGTGTGCATATTAATTTTATCCCAGGGCATACCTCAATCACCTTATTTTTGAAATGGACTGTAGGGTTTAACCCTTATGAAAATTCCAAGAATTTTGAGATACTGAGATATCTGTTAGGGGAGGGGAGGATGTGGCTTATACTTTGCAGTTGTTAAGATTTAATCGAACATTTACCAAGGCTATTCTAATTGTGCCTGGTTTGTGGCACAAATTAGCAGTATTTGTCTTAAACCTGTATGAGCATTGACAATAGCAATTAGCTCAGAAAACCCTTTTGAAGGACATTCCCCATCAGTGTTATTTTGGAACAAATATGAACTGAATTTATTAAGTATTTCACTGACAGAGAACATTTAATGTATACCATTTGTTCTTGAGAACCGAGCTAGGATTGGTTCCCTTAACTATTGTCTATTACATATAAAGGTCATAGATCAGCCCTGGCTGGTTTGGCTCAGTGGTTAGAGCATTGGCCTGCGGTCCAGAGAGACCCTGGTTCGGTTCCCGCTAAGGGCATTTACCTCGGTTGCAGTTTGTCCCTGGCCCTGGTTGGTCGTGCGGGTGGCAGCCACTCGATGTGTCCCTTTCACATCGATGTTTCTCTCTCTCTCTTCCTCTCTCTCCTCCCGCTCTGTCTGAATAAAAAGTGTAAAAATGTCCTCGGGTGAAGATAAAAAAAAAAAAAAAAAAGGTCATAGATCATTAGAAAAGGTCTATCTGAGGGGTGGGATATTGGGGGACTGGATAAAAAAGGTGAAGGAACTGAGAAGTACAGATTGGTAGTTATCAAATTTGCATGGGGATGTGAAGTACAGCATCAAGAATATAGTCAATAATATTGTAATAACTATGTATGATGTCAGGTGGGTACTGGGAAAAAACAAAACAAAAACTCTATCTTATCTGTACGTTTTTGTTCTTTAACCATTTATTTTGGCCTGGGTATGTTTAAGTCTTAGTTTAGTTGTTTTGGAATGATTAGCAAAATAAATGTATTGTCTCAGACTGTCTTCAGGCTTTACTGTAGACATTTGTTTAGATTTATGAATGGTCTATATAAAAGCTGTGCTCAGTTAGAAGAGTAAACTTTGGTTCATGGCATTTGTTTGGATTATTTACTATGGTCTGCTTCAAGGAGGGAGTGAATTTTAATACAACTTCTTTTATGAAATAAAATAACATTTTATAGCTCTTGTTAAATACATTATGGCCTTACCTTTTAACATAATGCTACTTATTCTTTGGGGGTGCTTTGATAAATGTAGATGCATCACAGAAAAGGAAATGAGAAAGTCATTATAGAGATATTACTCATTTCTCTGGCTTCCATTATTATAAACTCTTAAGGAGATAAAATCCTGTTTTTTCTCCTGTAATAGACTACTTGTTAGACTCATCTAATTGGGAACCCAAATCCAAGCACATCACCTTTGTTTCCAGTCAACACTGCCAAAGCTTATTTTTACTGGAAGTCACATGAGTATGGCTGAGATGAAAGTCCCCTCAGAAATTCCAAACAGCTGAAAGTCCATACATGTGTGCTCCATGCTTACTTTGATTGTGAGCTAATAGATACCAGCCATTATTTTTTTGCATATAAAATACCCTATAGTTAAAAATTTTCTGTGAAGAAATGGGTTTTCATCCCAAAGGTTCTGTGCTTTTTCTAGTTTTCTGTGCTTTCTGCAGTTTCAAGATATGCCTGTTACAGGTATGGCCCATCAAAGGCACAACATAAACATATTTGAATGGATGAGAGGTTGTTACTGAGTGTCAGTGGAAGCATCGTTTTCTGCTATATTTATTATGCCTTTAACCTTGAAAGAGGACATTTCAGTCCTACAGTGAAAGCATGTCATAGGTTTCCTCTGGTTTTTGGAACTAGTAGAAGGAAAAGCTTTTATTCTTAGAAAACCATATTTTAGCTCCATCACACATAAACTCTGCATAGAATATGTAATGGCATGTGAATTATCTGTTGTATTTTGGAACTAGAAAATGAAAGCTACAGTTTAGACTTCCCTCACAGGTGTGTGTGTGTGTGTGTGTGTGTGTGTGTGTGTGTGTGATATCATTGAGGAAAAAAGCTCCAGGTACTGCAAAATTACTCAGCACAGAAAGTGCACTCTTTGTGCCATAGTTGTTTATTTTAAATCATGTCTTTATTTATTTGGCAAAGAATGACCATATAATTTATTATTTCAACTGGGATACACACACACACATACACACTCCAACCAAAGGTCCAAATGATAGACATTATTTTAAAACTATGGTATATTTTATATTTAAAACATGGAAGAAATCAAATGGTATAATAAGGCTAGAATTGTTTTTGTTTTTGTTTTTGTTTTTTCTTCTTACAGTGGCAGACTTCAACATGGTCAATAGCTGATGTTTCTTTGTTGAGAGCATCATAATTTACCAGCCCCTTCCCACTAGATGAAGGTTAAGAGGTTGAGATAGCCAGCATCTTCAAATTTGTAATTGATGGATAGATAATACCCCCTTTACACGAGATCTTTAAATGAAGTGGTTTCAGTAGGTGTTTTCTAAGAAACTTGCAGCTGTGTCTTTCAACTTAAGGTTACTGTGATCTTCTCTCTTATAGATTGGTCCTACTGCAATTTTCAGCCAACTAATTCAGCATCAAAGACAAAATGAGATAGAAATTAGCTATCTCTTGTCTCCTACACAGTTGATTTCACATTTAGTTCTCTTTCTGAATATATGAGAATCAGGTTTCTGCCAGAATAGGAAAACAACCTTTAATACGAATAAAGGTGAAAGCAAAGGTCAAATTTTGATGAGTCATTTATATCACATGTACATACCAAACCATCATAACACCTTGAATTGTCTATATGGCCCAGCCATTAATTTCTCCACCTTCCATTTGGGTGAATTTGTAAGCAAAACGTGTTTTCCTGACTACATTTTAGTGTTAGTTTCTATTCCAACCGTAAAAATGGAAGATACTCAACAATTAAATATAACAAAATGGGAAAGATAAATGGACATTTTACAGGTCCATCTATATTTTCACAGAAATATCTGGCAATAATGTGTGAACTGCAGAAGCTTGATCTTATCCAACCTGCTTGTTGTAGGTAAAAGATTTGACTGGAATGGCCAGAAAGCAGTCTGGTGAAATGAGTCTTCATGTTTTATACTGAAGTATAAGGTGTCCCCCAAAAATATATACACAACTTTGAATAATAAAGGCAGTGTTTATTAAATAATACATTTCATTTTCAAAATGTAATCAAATCTACAGATACCCTGTATATATATTTTTGGAACACCCTGTATTTGAATCAGGTGTATGGGGAAATGAGGAAAACCATAAAGCTCTGCTCCCGAAGGAGGGCCTGTAGAAATAACAGAAGTAGACAGTGAACTTGGCCTTAATTAATTATAGCTTGGATGGGCTTAAGAAAGGACAGCAGGGGGACCAGAGTACCTGATGATCATAGTATCTTTTTTCTCTTCTTGATATCTTATTTTTTTTACCGAAATTCTGTTGATAAACATCTCACTCTACAGGCATAATCATGGTAATTGATTTGGCTAATATAGATGTCAATAGAGCTTTAGAATAAATTTGCCTTGGGTTATCAATGTCAATAACTTGGTTACCTGTTTAGGATAATTAATGCTTGGTTTTGTGGCATTTCCGTTTCAATTGATTGGCCAAATTCAAGCAGTATGTGTTTGATGTCTTTTTATCCTCTAAAAGCATCCCTTGTAAGAGCACTGACTACAGGCAAGTTATTTTAAGCTTCAGTTTTTTCATCTGCAGTACCAGGATGACAATACCTATCTGCCCCACATGTGTGTTGTGATGTCTATGCATAACCTGGGGCTTAGATGGTCTCAGTGCAATGTCTGGCACATAGAAAAAATACTCATCAGTAAGTGAGGCAAGATCCTTTAATTTTTAGACCCCCATTCTATACTCCATCTCCTCTGGCTTATCATTCCCAACCAGGTCTCTCTGCAGCTTTAACTCCATGATTTTTTAATGTGGTACAGTTATTATGAAAGTGGGCTCATTGATAATTGTGAAAACTCTGATCCTCACTACATTGCATTGCAAGAAATCTTCTTAGCAATGTGTTGCAGTCTAAAGGGTTTTGTAAAAGAAAGATAACAGGAAAAAAATAAAAGAAGGAGGAGGAAGAAAAGGCGAGGAAATAAAGAAAACATTTGCCCACCACAGAAATAGCTTCAGGATTTCTGGATCTGATTTTTAATATGAAGGCTTTTCCTTTCTTCTTTTTCTCCTTTGCTAAAATGAAATTCAGCTTTCTCCACACAATGGCTAACCCCAACTTCCAACTTGTTAAGATTACTTTCCATTCTAACATATCAAATTGTTTTAATCACCCACAACCTCCCAACATACATACTCTGTGGGAATCATTTTGCATAAGCTGAAAAATTAGTCTTTCTTTGCTCTTTGGAATAATGTCAACTTCTGTCAGAGTTCTCTTGTCATAAAACTAAAATTTGCTGCCTGAAAATGGAAGTGGATGTCCCTGATCCTGATCCAGCCAGAGTTGCCTCCATCTCTCTCAGGCATGCCTTCCCTGTACTCAGGATGTAGGGGTTGAGGCAAAGTTCCTCTCACAATCACCTTAGTCCAACTGTGCCCCATCTGGGCTGAACTGTATCTGAAATTCCTCCCTGATGACCCACACAGCAGAAAGCCACCTTGGTGAGCCAAATGTCCTCTCTCTGGCCACCTCAGACCTCCTTAAGTTCTTCCATTACTCCAGAAAGCTTTGACACTAACAGGGAACTTTCTGAAAGAGCATCTCTTTTCCCAAGTGCCTTTGCAAAAGCCTCCATCCCTCAGCTAAGCAGATCTATTATTACTGGGTTTCTCAGGCAACCATACCTAAGCAATAAATGAAAACAATGTTGTTGTATGAGTGTGATAATGAATACGTTTGTATTTGTTTCCAGTATACTGACCCTGTCTACTCTGCTCACATACGGGCTTTTCCATATCATGCATAGCACCAAACATTGACTAGAGGTCTTTTTCTTTTAAGGTGTCAGCTCTTATCCATATGAAGCAGGGCACTTTGTCTCAAGGTCGAATCATAAAAGATAGTGCTCAATTTGCATAAAACAGAAGGTCCAACTGGGATCCTGAATATGCAGAAGAGTATTATATACACATGATCCAAAAAAGTTTCTGCTTCAGTAATTCATAATTTATTGTTTATGCTTCCAGCAGTGTTCCATTGATAACAAGCCATCTATGCTTCATTTTTTCATCTGAACTGTAATTATAAGCAAAGTGCAAACTAAGAAAAACAGATAACAGATCTTTACTCCCACTTTCCAAGTTGCCTCTGACTGTACAGTTAGGTTCAGAAAACTAAATTTTCTTTGCCTTAAGTATTTTTTGTAAAGTCTTTTTAATTTGTAGTTTCCATATCTTTTTCTTTTTAAAGCAATTGTACAAGAGTACTTTCAGAAGTTAAGAATTTCCTTTGCAAATTTTGAAAATCCTAATTATTGCTTTGGTTAAACACAGAATGACCCTTAGTGTCTATTTTTCAGTGCATATTACAGGAGACAATTTAGTTCTCCGATTCCTGACTACCAGAGATATAATTTAAATACATGACACTTAGGCTTATATGTCTGGTTGTCCATCTGCTATTCAAAGTTATGAATTGATTGAGAGCCTCTCTGTCTATTGGCTAGCAATCATTTCTGGTCCTCACAGAGCATTCTAATCTGAAGATGTTTTTAAAATGTATCTTTGTTATTGAAAGTATTAAAGATGTCCCCCTTTTCCTCTCATTGACCCCTCTACCTTACTTCCACCCCACCCCCAACCCCATGCCTTCACTGCATTGTCTGTATCCACTGGTTATATGCACATAAATTCTTTGGCTAATTTATTCCCTGTCCCCTTCCCTCTGAGATCTGTTGGTCTGTTTCCTGCTTCCCTGTCTCTGGATCTATTTTGTTCATCAGTTTATTTTATTCATTAGATTTCACATATAAGTAAGATCATGTGATACTTGAAGATTTGAAAAGAGGAAAATCAGTTGGCAAATGCTTAACTATCTTAAAGGGTATCTTAGTTATCATAAAGATGCTTTAGGGCCTAGAACTCTTCATGGAGAATCTTGCTTTCTGAGACTTTTGCTTCAATAAAGTAAAGAGGTCAATTGAACATGAGGAGGAGTATAAAAAATTATTCAGATAAATTTTTTTAAATTTATCCAATCTCATTTGGATCATTTTGTTGCTTGTGCCATTAAAGAATAATGTTATTTACTGATTTATCATCTAACAGGGGTGAGGAACATCCAGCCGGTGTAAAGCCCATGAAATCAATACCAGCTAACAGCACACACCTCACCAAATGAGCCTGACCAAATATAGCAGGCTGATTTTTAAGTTGATAACTCTGTATGGCCTGCGAATGATGTTATAAATATCCAAATGGCCCTTAGCAGAAAAAAGGTTCCCCACCCCTGATACAAGCATGAAAATAAGCCTTGGAATTTTGTGTGTGTCAAATGAACATGGCTGTCTTTGGTTAAGCACAAGTGAATATTAAAATTGAATGTAGAAGCAAAATGTGGTGTCAGTCTAGGCAAAGTCTTCTTTTCTAAAAAAGTATTAAATGTAGTTGATAATCATTTCATGCTCTTTCAGCACAGAAAATCGCATTTTGAATTAATTTGAGCACCTTATAGACACAACATTAGGCATGCGTGACATTCTGTTTAGAGATGTGATCTGAATAACACACACTGTGTGATTTGTGGATACCTCAGTTGATAAAAGTTAATAGGGGAGGCAGAGAAATAACTTGAAAATATAAAGGAAGCACTCACATAGATAAACATTTAAAAAGTTGACTTGGGATGAAGTGGAATGAGTGATGAAAAAGGCCTTGTGGAGTAGAGCACACACAGACTTCCTAAGGTAGGGATATCTAGGTATGAATCCAAGCTCTTGTGATTATGATCGGTGAGAACTTACACATGTGACTGAAAAGTCTTGAATCTTTATCTGTAAAATTGAAATAATATTTACCCCTATGTAGTTTTGAATAAGAAAATATTTATTTAAGTAAAAAAATTAAAATGTGCTAAATTCAGTTTCTGATACATTGAAGATACTCAGTAAATATTAGTTTCTGTCTGCTCTTCTTCTACAGTTTTGTGAGTCTTCTGAATCTCTCTCATTCACCCAATGCAACAAAAATAATAACAGGAAACCTAAAATAAGGCATTTGAGTTATTTGTTAGCACTCAAGTCCCTTACCTGAGAGGCTAATGTGTCTCTAAACATTGAGATAAATAAAACAAACAGAAAAGTAAAATGGAAAAAAGAATATCTGTGTAGCTTAAGTTGTTCTTTGAATATAACCCTCATTAATATAACACAATCAACAAATAAAAATAAAGAGTATATAAAAATTGTAGGTTTCTAAAGGACTAGGCTTTCTTTCTTTTTTTTTTTTTTTTATCCTCACCCAAGGACATTTTTCCATATTTTGTTCAGATAGAGTTGGAGGGAGAGAGAGAGAGAAACATCGACGTAAAGGGACACATCGAGTGGTTGCCACCCTCATGACCCAACCAGGGCAAGGAACAAACTGCAACCGAGGAATGTGCCCTTAGTGGGAACTGAACCCCAGTCTCTCTGGACCACAGGCCGATGCTCTAACGGCTGAGCCAAACTGGCCAGGGCCACAGGACTAGGCTTTCTATATCTAGTTCCCACTGCAGGCAGATCTCTGTATACTGGCAAATGGGATATTTGAAAGTTGATAAATGATAGAAGCTAGAAGCTCTTAGTCTGAAAAGCTGTTTATTTGACCTTATAGTTTGAATCATAGCCTTGTTGGATAGAGTAGTCTTGGATTCAGATCCTTGTTTTTCATGACCTTGATTATTTCATGCCATTCCCTTCTGGCCTATAGTGTTTCTGTTGAGAGTCAACAGAGAGCCTTATGGGGTTTCCTTTGTCAGTAACCTGTTGCTTATCTCTTGCTGCTTTTAGGATACTCTCTTTGTCTTTAATTTTTGGCATTTTAATTACTATGTGTCTTGATATGGGCTTGTTTGGGTTCTTCTTACTTGGGGCTCTTGGTGCTTCTTGAACTTGAATGCCTTCTTCCTTCACCAAGTTAGGAAGTTCTGTGTCACTATTTCTTCAAATATATTCTCTAACCCTTGCCCATTTTCTTCCTCTTCGGGGACTCCTATGATGCAAATGTTATTACGTTTCAAATTGTCCCACAGTTGTTTTAAGCTGTCTTCCTGTTTTTCAATTGTTTTTTTCCTTTTGGTTTTCTGATTGGTTGATTTTTTCTACCCTGTCTTCTAATTCAGATTCGGTCCTCAGCTTCCTCTACTCTGCTGGTTAGTCCTTCCAATGTGTTCTTAATTTCTGCTTGGTTGGTTTTCAATGTTTCTATATCTTTGCTCATGGTGCTGATGTCCTTACTCATGCTGTTGAGCTTCCTCAAGATCATGGCTCTGAACTCTATGTCTGATAATTTGCTTAACTGCATTTCATTGATCTCATCTTGGATAGAGTTCTCTTGTTCTTTCATTTGGGATTTGTTTCTTTGTTTCACCGTTTTGGCTATCTCAGTGGGATTTGGAGCCTGCCAAATGTTCCCTGTGGGTGTTGGTGTTCTGCTGTTTGTGGCTCCCTATACTGGGTTTGGATGGGCCTGGGTGGGCCCACGTTGAACACCACTGTCAAGTCTTACTTTTCTGGGTAGATTTGCAAACCCAGGAAAGGTTCAGTTATCCTCTAGTTTTTTCCTGGTGGCTAGTAGTCTCAGTTACTCAGTGCCTTGAAATGTAGCCCTGGTGTTCTGCATAAGAGGATTTCCAGAGGGTGGGATAGATGCTGGTTATTAACGAGCCTCAATTTGCACTTCTTTGCCTCACCTGGAAAATCTGAATCTCTGGGGTGGGGGTGGGGGGGCGGGGGGTTGCTGCTTTTCCCCACAGCCTGGGGAAGGAGCACACTGGCCTCCATCCTTTTTGGCTGCAACTCAGCAAAAATCTGAGTGCCCTTTAAATCCCAGATGTCCCCACAGATTTCCAGCCCAGTCTGCTCTCCCTGTGCTGTAGCCCCCAGGTGAGTGGCTGTGGCTATTTTAGCACTCTGTTTGGGCTCTCTGCGCTGTGGAGCAGGCTTGGTCTTTATTCCTCAAGGGCGCTGCTCACAGCTAAGACTGCTGATGTCTGTGGGCTACCAGCCAGCCACCCTCTTGTGCCTCCACAGATCCTGCCAGTGTCCCTGGTTATATGATCCTGTACTGCTCCATTTCTGCTGCTTTTTTCTGATGATTTGTCTTTATTTCAGTTGTAATTTTTATTTGGTCCTGGGAGATTGTCTGCGTAGCTTCTATTCACTCCATCTCCATTTTCATATCCTCAGTGCCTATCTTGTGTGCAGCTGGGTCGCACAGGCCTTTCTGGTGCCCTGGGGCTCTGGCTTCCCACTGCTCTTGTAGGGTACTAGACCACACAGGCCTCTGTGGAGCCCCAGGTTCCACAGCTGGTGGCTGGGGAGTGCTGCTGCCTGTGGGGCTCAATTTCTGCTCAGCTTCTGCTGTAGTTTTTTGGGGATGGGTCTTAGCTGCTGGTCTGTGCTTCTGTTGCCTGGGGATGAATGTCTGCTCCCCAGCCTCCATTGCTGGGGGTATATGTGGACTCTGATCGGGCTCCTATAGGGGATGGTCCTGGGCTCCAGGGTGTCTGAGGCTTCTGCGACCAGCACCTTGGCAGCTCCACTACTGTGCACAGGTCTGTGTTGACACAGAGTGTCCACTGGTCCGAGGGTGCCAGGTGTGCTGATGGGCTCAGGTTGCTGGGCCCTAGCCGCTCCCACTGCCTCCTCCCAGGGAAGACCTGGGATCTTCCAAAATGGTGGGACCTCCCCGTGGCTCAGGGAGAAGCGCCCTGAAGGGCCGCTTTCCGCTATAGTCAGCTGCTCCCGTCCACAGCACAGGAACCTTCTGCTTCACAGGCTGCACTGCTGGGGTTTGGTTGTCCACCTTCATGTCCACTCACACTCTCTCACACACTCACCCTCCCTCCGGTCCTGCCCGCCACCATCTTCCCTTTACCACTTTTCTAGGAGCTCTTCGTAAATAGATTATGAAGATCATTGATGCTAAACACAGAATTTCAAATATATTTAACCAAACAGTGCCAGTGTACTTTTAAAAAGGGCAGTGATGTTGCCTGTCCATCTCCCCAACTTTATTTTCTATCCCTCTCTCCCTTGTACCTCATTATTATCTTATATTCCCCCTTATGCAACCTTTGGCTTGAATGTGCAAACCCAGAGATGCTTTTTAAATCCCCCTCCTTTTTCTTTGATGGGACTATACATCCTCTCTTTCCTATCTAACTGGTTTCCAATCACTCAAAACAAGTCAGGCTTGCCACATCTGTAAGCAGAACAGGAGCCTGACAAACAGCTGCTGTGAGATGTGTTTGCTTTGCTTTGCTCTGCAATACTGTGTGCTAACTGCTAAGGCAGACACATGAGTCAAGGAATATCTCCTCCACTGTCCTCTCAGGTTATTAATAACAGGTCATATCTTTGTTCACTCATTCAACACCTTTTTTTTTTAGTGTCTACCATGTGCCAGGCACTAGCCTAGACATTGGAAATAAAGCAGTGAATAAAATACACACGTTTTATCCTCATGTACAGTGTATTTTTGTTCTCCTAGGACTTAGTCTTAGACTAATTTGAATTCTCAGAGTATGATAATTTAATGTAGATTTCTGTTAGACAGTAGAGAAATTCACAGGCTGGCCTGCAAAGTACTATGATTTTGGAATGATTACATATTCTAACTTCTATACCGTCATAAACAAAGTTTCCTCTGAGACATTACCAAGCTTGTGAAACTAGTCTTACACACAGAAGAGTGGGCTTGCATAGATTTTATAGCTCCCATTCTGGCAAAGCATTTAGCTGATCAGGGTGGTGATATACATCTTGGTCATGGAGAGCTACGTCTCCATGTAAGTTGCAGATGGGTGTCTTTATTATACGTGAGCTTAGACAGACTATGTTGAACCATGCAATTCAGTGTGATTCCAGATGTAAGGTCAGGTCATGGTGGTGAGCTCTCTCCAGATTCACAGAGATCCATAGACATTACTGTGATTGGTGATTCAGTATTGCCCATGATCTAGGGCTGGTAATCTTTTTTCACAGATTTATTAGAATACACTATAATTTTGATTCAAGTCTCATTATGTACAGCTCATGCCTTTTTCATTTCCTATGTATCGTGGGTTCAGATACCCATCATTGAATGGGTTTTAGCTATCTCTCAGGGTATAACGTTTACTGGGTGTCCCTGACCACTAGAGAATGCTGGTTTCTGGACATGGCATTGAGTTCATTTTCTCGCTGTTTCCAATTCTGTCTGTTGTCTAAGGTGCCACCAGAATGAATGTGCTGGTGCACTTTATAGATGAAGGTAGTTATTGCTGTCCTTGGACCTTTCTGGGTTACTCATTGCCTTGCTTTCATCCTGGTAGATTGCCTACTCGAATTTTCTCCCTTTATTGCTTGAGTATAATAATCTCAGCCTTTTGAAGGCTGTTTATCTTAGGACAGTCTGAAAAAAAAGAAAAGTGATTCCATACCTGGTTTGCTGAGCATAATCATCCTTCCCTGAGTTTCATGCCTTCACTTGGCCAGTCACTGCTAATTCCATCAAGGTCACCCTGTGATTTACTTCCCCCTGGACTTCACTTTCCTTTTGTACAAAATGAATGAGTTCATGCTGGGGATATAAGAACTCATCTCTTCTGACATACTGAGTGTGCAAACATGAGTATTAGAAAAAAAAAACCTTAACAAACTTTGAAACCAGACAAGTCCTGCATCCACTGATGAATAGAGATATAACTTTGGGCGAGGCTTTTAACTTTCTACAACACACTGTGTTTGACACTGTTAAAACAAAATTGCTGTGATGAACAAAGGAAAGAAAGTAGGATAAATGCCAAAGGGAGAGCCTGGAACTTGCATGATACACTGTGTACTTTGTCTTTGTTATCAACTTTCAAAAGAAATAATGCCTAAGGAAGTAATCATTACACTAGAAATTACTGTACCAAATCTCATCCAAATTAAAATATTGGATAGTATTATTAAGAAATGTGCTTCTACATCATTACAGGTCCTCTATACTAGTATAGTTGGGAAGAATTCTGGACCTATTAAAGAAACAAATTATTCTCATATACCAAAGGTACTCAATGAACATACTACACATGGTTCCAATAGTTCAGAATTTGCAAGACTTGCTTATGTTCTCAGGCTAGAGGCAAGGACATATAAGAGTTTTAGGAAGATGATTAGTTATTGAATTAGTTTCTTTCCCCCCCAATTTTTATTCATGTATTTTTGTTACACATGTTTCTCCTTTTTCCCCCTACACACCTTCCTCCCCACCTCACTGCCCCACTCTTCCCAGCATTATTATCTATGTCCATTGGTTACACACACCTGCATATAAGTTCTTTGGTTTATCTCATCCATGCCCCACCCCCACCCCCTCCTCTGAGTTTGTCAGTCTGAGCCATACTCCTTACTGTATCTCTGGGTCTATTTTGTTCATCAGCTTACTTTGTTCATTATATTCCACAAATAAGTGAGATCATATGATACTTGTCTTTCTCCGTTTGGCTTGTTTCGCTTAGGATAATACTTTCCAGGTCCCTCCATGTCATCTCAAAGAATAAGAGATTTTTCTTTCTTACAGCTGCATAGTATTCTAGTGTGTACATGTACCATAGCTTTTTTATCCATTCATCTACTGATGGACATTTGGGTGGTTTCTAGATCTTAGCAATTATAAATAGTGCTGCTATGAACATGGGGGTACATATAATCTTTCTGATTGGTGTTTCAGGTTTCTTAGGATATATTCCCAGAAGTGGGATCACTGGGTCAAATTGAAGTTCAATTTTTAATTTTTTGAGGAAACACCATAGTGTTTTCCATAGTGGCTGCACCAGTCTACATTCCCACCAGTAGGGTACTAGAGTCCACTTTTATCCACACCCTGGCCAGGATTTGGTTTTGATTTATTAGAAAGATCTCTCAAAGAATTTGAATAGCCCTGGCCGGTTTGGCTCAGCATTTAGAGCGTCGGCCCACGGGCCAGAGAGACCAGGATTCAGTTCCCACTAAGAGCATGTATTTCAGTTGCAGTTTGTCCCCAGACCCGGTTGGGGTTGTGTGGGAGGCAAACAGTCAATGTGTCTCTCCCACATCGATGTTTCTCTCTCTCTCTTCCCGCCTCTCTCCCTCCTGCTCTATCTGAAGATAAATGCAAAAATGTTCTCCGGTAAGGATAAAAAAAAAAAAAAAAAAGAGCTTGAATAAAGTTTTGAAGAAATAAGACTCACAGTTATGTGTAGAGGTGTCTGTGACAGTTATTATGAAATTGTCAGATATACAAGAATTTAAAGGTGAAATAGGGACTAGCCAAATTTGAACTTTATATAATTACCTGCATATACTTTAGTGTTGTTTTTTGTTTTGTTTTGTTTTTGTTTTTGTATTTTTTACAAATGGGTCCTACACATTTAGGAGATTTTTACAAACACAACCACAAATATTACTAATGGGCCTGGGAAGTAAATTAGCATAAATGCACATTATATACATATGAGTAATAAATACACACACACACACACACACATATGTATATGTATGTTTATAAATATATATAAAGAAGTTTCTCAGTGCATTTTTTTAAATCTTAAAAAGAAAAATGAATAACTTTGGTCATGTTCTGAAACATCATTGTGAGTTGACATGAGACTTCCTTTGTTATGAGTATTAGTAGGCTGGAGTTCAACAAAGAACGTTTTAGAATGGTTAAAAGAAAAAAAAACACTAAAATGTATGCAGATAATTATATAAAGTTCAAATTTGATTAAGGGAGAAATAACAAGAAACCTATGCTCCCATGTTACTGCTGCTGTAACTTATCTGTCTTCCTAAAATAAGTATGTATTCCAAAATGAATGTTTAATTTTGCAAGAACATTTTTTTAAAGAATAATTTATCTAACATTGTATGCCATAGAACTATAATTGCTTATAAAATAACTTTTGTTGAGAAATTTAAAAAGTGATTATAAAGATTAGAAAGCATGTTTATGTTTCTTATTAGAGTTTGAATTAGAAGTCCTGTGGTTATTTATTTATTTATTTAATCCTCACCAGAGGATTTTTTTTTTTTTCCATTTATCTTCAGATAGAATGGGAGGGAGGAAGAGAGAGAGAGAGAAACATCGATGTGAGAGAGACACATCGACTGGCTGCCTCCCACATGACCCTTACCAGGGTCGGGGGCCAAACCGCAACTGAGGCACATGCCCTCAACTGAAATCAAACCCACAACTCTTTGGTCCACAGGCCGACACTCTAACCACTGAGCCAAACCAGCCAGGGCAGTCCTGTGGTTATTTTAATACAAATCTGTACTCTGTTGCCCTAAATGGGCTGTATTAGAAGGAAAAGAAAACTTATTGACCACCTATTATTTTAGATAATTTTAGATAATGATATCTATCTATTTGTCACTAAATATAAATGTCTGGGGTGAGTATTATTGATGCCACTTTAAATGTGAGGAACTTGAAGCTCAGATGTGGTCATCGGGGTGCCAGGCACACAAATGGCAACCGGCCTACTAAAGCTGCATCCTCAGTCTATAGTGCATAAGCCTGTCAAAGCCAGTACCTTTTTTTTCAGTCCTCACCTGAGGATATTTTCCCATTGATTTCTAGATAGAATGGAAGGGGGGAGGGAGAGAGAGAAACATTAATGTGGGAGAGACACATCAATTGGTTGCCTCCCATGCAACCCTGACCAAGGCCAGGGATTGAACCTGCAACCTAGGTATGTGCCCTTGACTAAAAATTGAACTGGAGACCCTTCAATTTGCAGGCCAATGTTCTAACCACTGAGCGAAACTGGCCAGGGCAAAGCCTTGCACTTTTCTCCTAAAACATTTATTCAGTATAACTATTGATATTTTATTTATAGTTTTAAAATATTTGTGGTTCACTTTTTTTTTTCAAATTATAGAAGGTAAAAACTTTCTCTAAGCATTAGAAAAGACCATCACAGTATTAGTTGGGTAAAACTGCAAACATAAAAAAAAAAAAAAAAAAAAAAAAAAAAAATTAAGATAGTCAAATGATCTGTTGCAGTCCCAGAACATAAAATAATGACTATACCTACTTAACATGTACTGCATGTAAAGCATGATTTTAGACTGAACGGGACTGATCCTCACAATGGGCGGAGCAATTTATTGCAAAGATACTGAGCTATTAAAAAACATATAAAGTGCTACTTTCCAGTACTTAGGAAGACAACCATGACTCCAGTATTGGGCTAATAGCCCTCATTCAGCCTTGTATAACTATCCACTCTAAATTTAATAAAGACATAGAAAGATATAAATAATGATATAGGAGCTGTAGAAAAGGAAAGCCAAAACAACAAAACCGACAATGCACATATTGCTAAAATCTGAAGATACATCAATTAATTGAAAAGCTGAAATGTCTAGATTAAAAAAAAAAGAAATAGCCACAGCAGCACCAATAATGGTGAACCAAAGATAGTCTATCAGAAATGGAGAAAACTTTCTTTCCATTATGTTGATTACAAGGCCTGCAGTGGTCCTTTGGTAAAGAAACAATGTGTACATTAATTATAAAAATTGAGGATCCATTTCTCTATGGGGGTCCCTTTTGCTTTTTCTCATATCTTCTAAATTATGAAACTCATAGAAATCAATTGAACGGAAGGTATCTAATTAATAATAATGGAAATTGTGAGAGAAAATTAATCCTGATTATTCATATTTTATTTATTCTTCATTATCCTATGTCAATAATCATGTATAAGAACTTAAACATATACAACAGTGCATTAAGACAAAGAGAGCCCATTTTAACCTTTTAAAATGCAAACTGTCTAAAATGCATTAAATGAAAAGAAAAAAATATTTAGAAATATTTACCATTTTCTGGAAATAGGACTTTTGTAGCACTGTGATTGCATATAAACAGTTTTTACATACTTTTTAATCAATGTGATATGTAAATGATCTGAAATTAGAGATATGTAAATACTTGACCCTTGACCTAGATCAGTACATATTTTTTCTTTGGGTATTTCTAGGGTTATGATATTGTTATGGAAGAAAACAGGAATGTAAGCTGGGGCATTGGACTCATGTATCAGTATAGTCTAGTGAGCCATTCGTGACTGTGAGACTCAATCATGGTGGCCTGAGACCACATAAGGACACCTCGTGGCCTCTGCCTTTTTCTGTTCCAAAACCCAAACTCCAACCTCATGCCTTCAAACTTTAGTCAAATCTAAGATACAGTTAATAAATGTTGCCATTAATTTATGTCCAACTAAAAAAATGTTTCATTAAGGAGATGACAATTGAATATAATATGCCCTCAGCTGTAAGACACACCCTAAGTTCATAGATATGAAAAAAGGAAAAAGATACCTTGGAATCAATGAAATACAGTAGTTTGATGAATAAAGCCAAAGAAGAGCACACTGGCTTATGAATAGAACTGGAGGAAAAGAATGAGAACCCAAGAACAAAAATAATACCGTGCGCAGTGTTGTAATCTATATCAACACTCCACTGCAGTATGAGTGCGGATAAACACTAAAAGCTGTTAAAAAGCTCATTTCCAAAGGCAGTCATCATTTTTATTATATACTCACTTGCTTAATCCTTTAGTACAATGTCTTCCAAATAAGCAAAGTACCATTAACAAGGAATTACTTATTCATTTCTCTCAATAGCATAATTTCCAAAGTTGGAATTGCAAAGTGAGAACTTAAAATACAAATTAAGGTTCTTCTGAAACTGCGTTATTGGGGTTTTTGTTGGGTCTTGTTCTTAAGTATAAAACATGGAGTTTTAGCACCATAGAATTTCTCTTACCAAGGCCCTTCCTCCTCAGAAGGGTGATGGCAATATAAAAATGTAGAGAACCGGAAGAAATAGCAAAGGTTTTTAGTATCATTCAGGCGGGCCAAATAGCCAAGTTGGTGAGGAAAGGAGGAAGCATCAGGTAATGATGGAATTTAAGGGATTTAACTATCTGTATAAAACCTCCCCTGAAATGCATCCTAAATCTCAACATACAGGTCTCAAAGAGGAATTGGGAGGCTGAAATTAAGGAGGATAATATGGCAGCAGGAATTTCCAAAAGAGTGAAGAAATCTGCTCACTACTTGGACATAGATGTCCCCACCTGTGACCCTCCTTACGAGTAGCACCTGGCCCAGGAGCTTGTTACATGGATTTTCTATGGGTCCTTCTAAGGGCAAAGAGGAAAGGAATAAAGTAAGATTCCAAGGCAGTCCTCAGTTCTAGTAGGAGATTCAGTGTCACTGAGGACACCAATCCCATAACCTGATTATGAAGATTAAGCAGATAAAGTACATAATTTACTGGTCAATTCCTGGATCCCCACAAGCTCCACTCTGTAGGCCCATTAGATGCTGGGTTCATAGAAGCAAGATTGTTCAAATTAGATGGGGCTGAGCCTCAGGATCTGCGGCATGAGTTAGTCTGTCTCTTAGAGGGCTGGGATGTCACAGTTGTGATTCTATTATCCTCGATCCCACAACATTTTTATCTTCCTCAGGCTTCTGATACATAAAATATTCTCAGTGGCAACAATGATGAAAGTGAGCGATAACAAAGACAATCATGCAAGGCAGGAAGGCCATTTCCCACAGATTGGGTTCTGTCTATGGCTCCATGACTTCTGATACTGGATAAGCTGCAGCATCTCCCAGCCTTCGTCTTTTCTTAAAATAGATGCACCCATGCATAACTTACAGGTTTGCAAGGATTTTTTTATTTTTTTTATTTTTTTTATGTGAACTGAGAGTATAATACACGGCCTCAAAGAGAATATCAATAAATGGTGGCTACATTTAAAGAATGTAAGAGACTCATGAATGAATGAATGAATTTAATCTGACATCACACAAAAGCACTAATTGGGAGCTTACCCTTCTCTTAGAAAATAAATGAGATAAAGTACTTATATTTATTAAAACTTATTTGCTTACAATTGAAAGAAAACAGCCACTTAAGCTACCTGAACTAAAAGAGTAAATGGGCCCAAATAACAAAAAGACCAGAGTTTAAGTTCTTTTCTACTGATCAGACCCAGGTGCCCCAAGGATGTTATAGGACCCTGTTTTTCCCCTTGCACTGTCTCGCTACTTTCTTTCTCTGTCTTACCTTCCTTGTACATTCTCTCCAAAGAGTGAGAAAGAAAGCTCACAGAAGGAGTATGTCTATACAGATCTCACAGCTCAGGGTTTTGGATGAGAGCTCTTTACTCCAGTTCCATATCAATTCCTGGTTAAAAGGTCCTTGTTTGGCCCAGCTGGTGTGGCTCAGTGGATTGAGCATCGTTCCATGAACTGAGAGGTCCCAGTTCTATTCCCAGTCAGGGCACATGCCTGTGTTGCAGGCTTGATCCCCAGTAGGAGGCATATAGGAGTCAGCCCATCAATATTTCTCTCTTTTCCCCTCTCCTAAAAAATCAATAAAGACATATTTTTTTAAAAAGGTCCATGTTTGGTCTAGGAGAGCATTAAGTCAACTGAGCCACTATCTATATTTATGAGGATGACATATTCTCAGGACTGCTATGTACAGCTTTGTGAGTTTTTCCTGTTTAAGACCCCTAGCCTGGGATGAGCAGCAACAGAAAACCAGCCCACATCCCCTTGAGAGCCTATGACCCAATGATGTCCCCTTTGTCTTGTTAGCAGAGAGCCATCATCTCACCCATGTCCTTGAACCCATGGAGGCTATTCCCAAAGGTGTAACCATTTTTAAAATGTTTTGTCAGTTAAAGTTTATATTCACCATTGTTTTGTATTAGTTTCAGGTGTATAGCATAATGGATAAACAATTATATCTTTTATAAAACAATTCCCCTGATATTTCAAGTACCACCGAGCACCATACATAGTTATTACAATATTGTTGGCTGTATAGATGAATCTTTTTTTAATTCACACAAATGCAACCTCTGGTTAGCTGCAGTCCCGAGACCCCTAGTGGGTCAGCCTGAGTACATCCCCAGCTGCCACGGGAGGCAGGCCATCTGATGGACAGTTTCATCCCAATCAGAAAAAGAAATGGAGGAAGGCCAGTTTTCAAAGGAAGGCAGGTTGGAAAAATTAAGAGTATGAGAAGATGTGTCACAAACAGGCCAGTAACATTAGTGCTGGAAATGACCTCAAGCAGAGGGATTCCTTTATTTCCCTTGGGAAGCTGCTCAGTAAAGAATGACTGTAACTGTTCAGAAAGTTATGAATTGTAGTTGTCTATTATGTGACTTACATTGTATTACAGTGCAATATGTCATTGTGAGATGTGACATAATATAATGTAAGTGACAGGCAGCTAAAATTTCACAGCAAGAAAACTTTTTTTTTTTTTATATCCAGGATCTGCTATCAAATTTGATAGCAGCCATCAATCCATTTTTTTTTTCAGCAGATAGATCAAAAATGTGATGTTCATGAAAAGCAGGTCATTTTGAAACATCCACAAACACTTCAGTTCCTGCACAGCTCAGTTACCATAAATCAGCTTAAAAAACAAAACAAAACAAACAAAACCCTCTAAAAGCCGCATCAGCCTTAATTCAAACTCTTTTCCTTTCTAAGGTGAGTACGATTGTTTTTTAGATTGTGAGTTTAGTTTGCTTTTGGATGTCGTTAAGAATTGATGATGAAATAAATAATTTTAGTTCCTAGATCAGACTAGTGGTTCATGACTGAGGATGGTTTTGCAGTCCAGGAGGCATTTGCAGTGTACGAAGATGTCACAGCTGGGGAAGGGGTGGAATAGTACTGTATCTAGTGAGTAAAGTACAGAGATGCTGCTGAGCATCCTATGATACACCAGACAGTGTCCACAAGGTCATTCTGTCTAATATCTTGGCATTGCCTCTGATCCATAGGTTACTGTTTAAAGGAATTAGTTCAAATATGGTCATGACCTGGTCGAAAGGTGGCCCAAGTAAAGTTTTAATAAATCTAGAGCTGGTTACTTCCATTCATCCATCCTAGAGACAGGCTATGTTAATATATTACTTAAATATTCAGCTAAATCTTTTGGACTTAGGATCACTTAACAGAATCTCTTTGCACCTCACAATCAATGGGCAACTCAATCTACTAATGGCCGCACTGTAGCTCCAACAAAGGGAAGAAAGCAGGATTTCGAATTTCTGGGGTCTAATTGTATCTCTAGTATACATTTATCTTTGAGGGCCTTTGGAAAATGTTTTCCCTCTCATGCTCCCCTAGTCTCATCTACAATGCAGGAATTGCATACAGCAAAAACATCCAACTTGGTTTTATTTGAATAGAGGAATCTTTTTATTAAGCCATACTTTTCAAAGTACTCTAATTATATAGAACACATAGATGTGAAGCTTCTATGATTGAAATACAGTGAGGTATAGGACCAGGGACTCTGTCCATTTTCCATTGCCCCAATATGATCAAACTCAAGATATACCAATGATTCCAAAGGCTTTCTCCAGGGTAAATCCACACGATAACATGAATGATGCCAGGGAAAACAATGGGGAGCCGAACCCGTGGTCATGTGTGGCAGCTTCTTCAACCTTCCCCTCTGCTTGCAGAAAGGCACTTCTGAGAATAAAGCAGACAGTAATCTATGGTCTGTGTTTGTACCTGACACAGAACTCTCACTTGCTAGGATTTCCATCTGCCGAGATACAGAGTGGCGCTGGTGAAAATAACACAGGTTTTAGATTCTGATAGATCCAAATATGACTCCTTGCTCTGCCACTTACTAACTCTGTGGGTTCATTATTTAAGGTCTGGGGGCTTCTGTTGCTTTATTTGTGAGTCTAGATTAAAATGCCTTATAGAAATGATTTTAAGGATTAAATGTGATAATAATGTAAATAATAACTCTCATGTATTGACTGCTTAGCATTATAATTGTAAGAATCACAGATACTGTGTGCAGAGTGCTTGTCATGTAGGTGATGCTGCATGTATAGCAGCACCATTATTATTCAGCTAGAATCAACATCCAGAAAGAGTCCTGGAAACATTTATAAAATGGCAGTGGTTTAATCTCATTTCCTTGCATCATATTTGATTTCCTCCCTTCCGTCTTTATGGCTCAGAATCTTTAGGCTGCTTTTGGGATCCCAGGGTCTGACTTTGCCACTCAAAAATTTTTAACTTGCATATAACATAATAATAAAAATAACATGTGAGTGTCTAGCATTAATTTATGGGGAGTATCTCCATTGTGCAGATGGAGAGACAGAAGCAGGTGGAGATTATGAATCTCAGCCAAGATCAATTAACTGCCAAGTGGTGAATCCAAGCTGAAGATTAAGGCAAGCCTGTCCAGAACTTTGTGTGGCAGTCATATAATTGAATGTTGCTTAGTTGAATGCCTCTTAATAATGAGACCCTGTGATGGTCTAAAACAACAACCCTTTAATTTAATCACAATTCTGTGTATCATTGAGTTGTGCTGCTGTACTTATCATTATGGTTCTGATCTGGGCTAAGCTCAGCTACTCTCACCTTGGTTCACTCATCTGTGTGGGGTTTCAGCTGGGACCTTACTCCAATTGTTTTTTCCTAATCCAGAAGGGTAACCTGAATTCAGGAGGTAAACATTTTCTGGGATTGAGAGTAGATTTTTTAGGTACTCATGATTCCTAGGCTTGGAACTCACACATGGTCACTATCAGCACATTCTCTTAGTCACAGCAAGTCATGAGGCCAGCCCACATTGGGGATGGAATAACAAACTTCACTGTTTGGTAGAAAGAGCAATATATATACTTTTAGCCATTTTCTGTAGCCTACCACTGTCTACCTTCTGTCCACAAGCCTTCATATTCTTCTCACATTTGATATATGCTTACCCCATCCCAGGATTTCCCCAAAACCTCTTGCAATTATAGTATTAGTTTCTTATCTCTGGAACATGTCTGAATGCAGATGAGATTTCTCAGGTTCAGCTTTGTTAAATTAGGAGAGTATGAACTGAAAAAATACATTGTCTGCTCCTATATTTGTTTTGTGTTGTTGAGTTGGCACCAACTCTTGGTTACCCTATGAATGAGTGACACCCACAATGTCCTGTCCTCAACAGCCCTGCTCAGCTCCTATAGACTCATGCTTATGGCTTCTTATATAGAGTCAATCCATCTCATGTTTGGTCTTCCTCTTTCTCTGCTGTCTCCTATTTTTTCCTACATTTTTGTCTTTTACAGAGAACCCAGCCTTCTCATGATGTGCCCAAAGTAGGACAGCCTCAGTTTTGTCATATTTGCCTCCAGCAATATTGCAGGCCTAATTCACTCTAAGACCCACTTGTACATTGTTCTGGTGGTGTAGGGAATCCACAGAGCTCTCCTCTAATACCACATTTTAAATTAATTGATGCTATTTCCTATTAGCCTTCTTCACTGTCCATATTTTTACATAGTAATTGGCAATATGACAGAGTGAATGGTCTCTAATGACACATCTTTGCTCTTGGTGATCTTTTCCTAATTCTTCAACCATTGACTTCAAGTCTCAGCCTTCACTTGACTTCTCGGCTGCCATGTCTACCTAAATTGATGACTGAACCAAGGTAAGCGAATGGTGAAAATAATCATTGTACTAGAGATTCCCATTTTAATAGGGAGGAATGTAAGCTATATAGAAGTCACTGGTCCATAGCTATTTAAAATCTGCCTGGCTACTTGTTGTCAGACCCTCTTACTTCAAAGGTAGGAAATGAGCCTGGTTCTCCTCTCTGAGCATGATGTCCAGTTCACTGTTTACTACAGTTCACTGTTTACTACTGCTCCTCTGTCTTCTGGTTCTCCCGTCATCCTGTGAGAAATCCTTTGTTTTCTACAAGAAGTACTTCATGTTGTCAGCGGAGTATTCACATCTGCTAGATGTCTGAGGTTTCTTTTTAAATTAAAACTATTTTAGTTTATTTTAGTCATGCTGATGATGCGTTTAATACTTTGTAGGTTTCCTATGAGTCCAATTCAGATCCAGTCTATGCCTCCAAACACTGTATCTATTATTCTCTTTGAGAAATATCTCTTCCTGCCTTCAATATGCTAGCCTGCTTTCAGACAATGCCCTAAAGACTTTTTTCTAATCAAGGTGCTCTATGTTGTATCATCTTAAATCTTTTGGATGTCACCAAAGGGCTGTCACACCCTTTATTTCAACTTGACTGCAGGAGAGGAGTTGGCAAACTTTTTCTATAGAGAAGCAGAAAATGCATTGTGGGTCATATGCTCTTTGTCACATCTGTTTGTTGCTGCCTTTCTATTGAGATATCAGCAAATAAACAATAAATAAACCAATGGGCATAGTTATATCCAATAAAACTGTTCACAAAAACAGGTGGCAGGCTGGATTTGGTCCAAGGGTCATGGTTTGCTGACTTCTACTCTAGGTCATTTTATACTCCGAGGCTCTTTTACTATTTGAGAGACAGGAATTGAGAAACAGTTTTATTTTTTAACCCAGTAAGCTCTATATCCAAAATTCCATTAAATAGTGCTTATAAAATAAATATTTGTGTGGTTATTGTTTTGTTTTAGCTCATCTCTTTTTTCTTCTGCCTTATCACATGTTACTAAAAGAAGCAATTGACATTTCAACATTTTGCCTGGAAAATATCTCTCCCAAGTCAGCAAATGAATTAGGGGCTTAAAACAAATCTTTTATGTTGCTGTAAATATTTTGGGGACTACATAAGTCAGCAAACCTCTATGTGACTGGTGACTACCAGTTTGCTATAGCGGTTTTCTCACCACTTTAATAGCCTCCATTAAGAAGCTAATATTTTCCTTGCTTCTTTTCTAGCATTTGCTAAAAGTTTTCTGACCTCTTTTCCTCTGCACCTACCTGATCTAAAAGCCAATGCTACATCTTTCAGAATTTTTTGCAATATTTATTAATTTATTTTTGTTACAGATGTTTCTCCTTTTTTTCTCCTTAGACACCTTCCCCCCAGTCCTGCCCCCTTCCCCCAGCATTGTTGTCTGTGGCCATTAGTTACGCATAGATGCATATAAATTCTTTGGTTTATCTCATCCCTCCCCCCTCCCTCCTCCTCTGAGGTTTGTCAGTCTGAACTGTACTCCTTTCTATGTCTCTGGGACTATTTTGTTCATCAGTTTGTTTTGTTCATTATTCATTATATTCCACAAATAAGTGAGATCCCCTTTTGAAGGTGCCTATTTCTTTAGAAGTTGAATTTTCTATGTAACAAACTAACACCAAACTTAGTAGCTTAAAACAATAAAGTTTTAAAATTTCTTAATATTCTATATGTCATCTGGGTAATTTATCTTGTCTGGGTTGATTAAGGTGGGGCTGGACAGTCTGACATGACTTTGAGACATACAGTGATTGGCTTAATGTTAGCTGAACAGTAGGGATGATTTAACAATGTGTGTCTTGTCATTCAGAAAGCTAGTTCACACTTGTTTACATGGTGTTGGCTACAGGATAGCCAGGTGCAAGAAAAGGGTCAAGATTCAAATAGTGGGCCACATTTCCAATTAACCCATTGGACAAAATGAGACACGTGGTTAATTCCAGATTCAGTGTAAGAGGGCACTATCCAGGGGCATAATTACAGAGAAAATTAATGCAAGTGTTTTTTGGGGAAAATATCTTTAATCAGCCTACTCATTATTCAGCACCATCTTTCTCCAGACAAAATGAGATAAAAGCATTCTACACATAATAGAGGTTTGTTGTTTGTTTTATTACTTTTGCTTGGGGAGCTTGGCTTCCAAAGACTTTTTGTATTATTGTTTAACTTGTGACTGGTTAAAATATGGTCAAAATACCAGGAAAATTTGAATATATTCTCTTTTAGTCAAGAAAAGAAGTCGTTTCTCTTCTTATCTGGCAATATCAGGGCACAATTCAACATACACCCACATGCATGCACATACACACTTTTGGGGGGCACAGGAATTTCTGCACCCCCAGTAAGAAATATGCATACTCTTTCCATCCTCTCTGAAGGGAGAAATTCAGAAGAGTAGTGGGACAGTAAGTATTCATTAATAGAGATAGATCTGTAGGAAGTAATCTATCAAAGTGCAGTCATGATGCATAGCTGGAGTGACTAAGAGAAATATGTAATGGTTCACAGGCAATCTCAGACACTTAGGTTGAAATCCCTGATGGGGAGGATCTGCATAGGTCTGGTGATCATTTGCCTTTGGAAATTGAAATTCATGTCAGCAAAGTAATAGTCATAAACCCATTGCCTTTTCCCTCTTGATGGGGTAAACTTTCATCATAGTCTGCCAGGTTGATTCCAGGCATATGCCAATTGTTCTAGCATTATAGTTGTTAATAGTTACCTCTTTTGTTTCCAAAGTATTTCTTTCTTTCTTTCTTTCTTTTTTTTTTTTTTTTTTGTAGTACATGCCCCTAGCAGGAACCGAACCCAGGACTCTCTGGTTCGCAGGCTGACGCTCAACAACTGAGCCAAGCTGGCCAGGGCTCCAAAGTATTTCTATATTAAATTATATGGTCACCAAACCTCTAGACTACATCTGCATCCATATGATAAAAATTCACCGATTTTGCTACATATTAATAATTTCCAAGTGGATAACAATGTACTTCCCCTGAACATCACTTTATTATTATCTACAAATCAAAAATATTCAGTGACTGTCAATGTCTGGCAAGGTAATCAGGTAAGTTGGTCAAGAAATGTTGATTGAATGGTTAAATGTGTTTACATTGTACATTTTTACTCTTATGCAATATGTTTTCAAAGAGTATTATGACCAACTAATACGAAAGTTATCCTTCACACACTGTTCTTTTTATTCATTCAGTAAGATACATTTAACAAAAGTTAACTGAGTTCCTATGGCTTATTAGGAACAGGTACTTGAGAAGTGTGAGGAATACAGGATTACTTATATATTTGCTCGTCTTAGTGCCTGTTCAGAGAAAAAAAAAAAAAAAAGTCCCAGAGATTCTAACTATGAGTTATATAGAGATATCGATTCTACCGCTGCGTTTTCTTAGATTGAACAGTGACCTTAGAATAAAACCTTAGAATAAAGATATGGTCCTGTTAATGAACATGTTATTTGGCATAGGGGAATAAATAAATAAGTAAAAAGATCAGAAAGCTGAGAGATTTATTTCAGATGTTTAATCGAGAGCAACTGTAAAGGTGTGTATGTTTATGGAAGGAGCATAATGCTTCACAGTTCCCATTCCTACAAGAACTGACCAAACACCGAAGATCATATCATGCATATTGATGGGAGTGGCATTCTTTCTAACCTCATTTTGCCCGTGTGAAAGAGGAAAGCTGTACAATGAGAGAGACCATTTTAGGATCACGAAGGTGCAAGAAAACTCACTTTCCAGGATGGTTTATAACTTGCCACCACTGTGCCAATTTATTCCAAGGTTTCAGAAAGTCAATAGTGACAGGATTGCAACAAGGATCAATCAAGTATCCAATGTTCAAGACAAGAGGGAGAAGCATTATGAAACTTTACAGCCTATCTTCATTCCTCCTTCTCAGCAATGCCCCCAAGAGTTAGAGAATTACGTCAAGACCCTCTTGACGCAGGCAACTTGATCATCACAGATGGATATTGTACTCCCAAAATGCCAACATAAATTCCCTGTGATGAATTATTTATTCAACATATGTTCGGACACTCCCTTGCTCCTGTGTATCCTGAAGAATGCCCACTTTAGTGGAACGGTGCTAAGAATGCAGACACAGACAACCAGGGTGTAGCCAGATAACTAACACACAGTCAAGTTCCTAGAAAGTGGAAGGCACTGTAATCAGTGGCATTTAGGGCATAGTTAACCTGTAACATATATTAATGGTATGAACTTGAGTAAGCTAAATGCTCTAAAACTGTCTTTATCTGAAAACAAACAAATAAAACCAAGCATATTAGTGAAGCCATCTTCATAAAATTGTTATTTATGTGTATAAAAATCTTCAGAAGGACTCCATGCATGTGTTCTCTGTAAAAACGCCTGGCTATTATTATAATCATTGAAGCAGAAATGAATCTGCAGTGATAATGAGCACAGAGTAGGGATTGTTCTTCACTTACAAAGCAGTGGTTTTGTGTTCGCTGCCTCATTGGCTTCCCCAGAAAGATCCACAAGGAGCTCGCACAGTGATCCTTATTTCAGAGCTGTAGGCTCTGAGGCTGGGTGAGGTTGCCATAAGTGATTGCCCTAAATCACAAAGCTAATAAGTGGAAATTTCAAGAGTGCGTATGGGGAGCAGGAGAGAGTTGGAGGAAGAAAATGAGGTTTAGGCTAGAGGTTGGCTCACATTAATTGTGTGCCTCTAATGGACCAGGTATGTTTATGTATCTTATCTCATTTTAGCCTTATGACAATTCCTAAAACGGAGGTGTTACTTGCTCCATTTCACATATGTAGAAATTTAAGTTGAGTGATGTGAAGGGGCTTTTGCAAGGTCACAGAAGGGCTAAGATTCAAATCCCAATTACTTTGATTCGAAGGCCCATACTTAGTTTTGGGTAACAGAGAGGGTGCAGGTTTCTTAAACTGTCAAATGAAGCACAGGACCATACCTGCATATTTGGGTCTACTGACAATCTATATTTCAGTGAAACTCTCTTCATCTTTGTCACCCTGCCCCTTATATTTCTCACTCCTTGGGTTCTATTCTTTAGGCTGTTACATGTTGCAGACATTCCCAGGGTGTGGCTTACAGGCAACACTTTGAATTAGAAGTAAACATAAGCTCACAGAAAGTAGTCCTTCTGCCCACTTAACCTCTCCAAACCTACTGCAGGGCTTTGGCTGAAAAATGTTTAGGCATAGAATGGGTTTGGGAATTCTTATGCCTTTGAAAACTTCATTTTGAAAATGATAAGGACCATTCAAATCTATGTTAAGAGTGGTTCATCCACTAAAGGCAGACAGAGATAAAACACTTTTTAAGAAAAAAAATCGGTTTCATTCTCCTTGTCAATCTACCCGAGGCTCCTCAGCGCAGGGCATTCTGTAGACTGTGAGGGTGGAAGTGTACACTGCTCAGATCTTCATGTCCCCACTGTCATCTCCATGGGGTCGTTCTGCAGAAGCCCAAACCCTGAAGGAACACTGGCAGTGACCTTCAGACCTCAGAATAGCAGCGAACGGGGATATCCCAGACAGCGAGTACATGTCTGTCCTCCCACTGCTTAGTGGCCCACCAACAGTGTGAAAAAGAAAACACTGTCATAGGAGCAAAACTGAACTTTTTCCCAAACCCTTTAAAAACAAACAGCTTTGCAGAGATGTTGGGCCCACTCTGCAGGAGATTAGGGGTACAGAGAGAGTTTCTGCTGTACATGTCTTGAGTCCATAGATTTATCAGTTAAAGAGAGCTAGGGTCTTTCATTAGAATTTCCAAGAGCACCTGTTCATTAACAATATCCTTGGCTTGCAGCTAACCTAAATGAACAAGATATAAATTAGCCCCTCTGGCAGAGAGGTTGGAATAATGGAGGTGATAGTAAAAACAAGAATGATAATAGATAAATGAGATGAAACCTGGAAAGGACCCACCATAGATTCTGGCTTATCAATTATACATATTCAATAAAAATCAGTAGAATTTACTTAGCCTAAGTACTATTATTTTCTACATTTTACAGGTGATAAAAACTGAAGCCAGTAGAGGTTAACTTTCCCCAGGTACTTAGTTGTGGTAAAGGCAAAGCCAGAGTCAAACCCAAACAATCTAACTCTAGAATTACAAGTCAAAACTTTGTATGGCATACTGTTTACTGGCTCATTTCATCCATCACAGTCTTTAAGGAAAGTGTCAATACCATTTTAAAGTTTTTGGAACTGAGGAAAAGAAATGATGTCGTTTGCATCCAATTCTATGGTTAGGAAATGGGAGTTGTCTACGGAACCCTTCATAAACCCAGGCACAGCTCTGTTCAAGACTGCCTGGTCACTGTTAAAAAATTTTTATTTCCCCTTGTTTCAACAGCCATTTGGTTAAGTGTAAATTCTGCCTTCAAACCACAAAAGGACACACACAAGATGCAGAAATGCCCTTATTGTTTCCAAACACGTACTGCCTACCTCATGATACGTTCACTCCAATAAATGTAAAGAAACACAAACCCCTCCCTGCCAAGGTGTCCAGCTGCACGGCTTTCAATTAGAAATGTCTCCTTTTCTTTACTCAAGTAACATCTCCAGCATAGATAACACTTTCACTGTGGCATCTTTAATAACATTAATGATTTGATCTTTCTGCAGAGAGCTTGAAAGCCTGCAGACAGCAACACACTTGAGGTAGATAGGTGAAAGGTTACACAGTGAGCATAGCTAGTGATCCAAATGTATTAAAGAGAGTGGACCAGAATAAAAGGAACCAGATGAGGGTTTCTTAAAAAGCATACTTGAACACAAACTGACTGCTGATTTTTCAAATAAGAGCATTGCAATGAGAGAGTGGATTTGCAATCTCTCTTTGGCTTTATTTCCACTGGCAAAAATCAAATGGAGAGTTGAGGCAATCAGTACTAGGAAAAGTGCCTTATGCAGAGTAGGTGACGATGTGAAAAACAAGTGTTAAGGCAAAAAAATAATAATAATAATAATTCTGCTGTCATGAAAATGGAATAAGAAAAATGGAGGTGTCCCCACATAAAGGGTGATAATTATTTGAATAATTGTCTAAACACCAGATACACCAGATTATCTTTGTGTTTAGAGATGTGGCTTTACTTTGGTTTTGAGAATTCAGATTCTCTGATGCAGAAATATCCTAACATGAAGAAGATGTTGCTAGACTGGAAAATGTCAGAAGAGTGAATGAAAGCTATACAGATGATCTCCCAACACCAAATGGGAATTACAACTAAAATAAAGACAAATCATCAGAAAAAAGCAACAGAAAAGCAGTGGGACAGTACCATATAACCAGGGACACTGGTAGAATCTGTAGAGGTGTAAGAGGGTGGCAGGCTGGGAGCCCATGGACAGCAGTGGCCTTAGCTGTGAGCAGCGCACTCAGGGTTAAAATCCCAAGCTGGCTCTACAACATAGAGGGCCAGGACAGAGCACTAGACTGTCTAAAACCACTCATCTTGGGCTCTGGCAGAGGGAGGATGGGCTGGACTGGAACTCTGTGGGGACACCCAGGATTTGGAGAGCACTCAGAATTGTTGCTGAGTTGCAGCCACAAAGGACAGTGGCCAACTTTCTCCTTCCCGGAGCTGTAGGGAAAAGCAGCAGACCCTCTCTCAGAGATTTAACCTCACCCAGGAGAACCAAAGAAATGGAAATTGAGGCTTATTAACAAAGCATTTGCCCCACCCTCTGAAAATTCTCTTATGCAGAACTTCTGAGGGCTACATCCCAAGTTCCTGAGTAACTGAGACTAATAGGCTCCAGGCAAAAAGCTAGAGGATAACACCTCTTCTGGGCTTGCAAATCTACCTAGGAATGTTAGGCTTGACAGTGGTGTGTAACGTGGGTCCTAAAACACACCTCCAAACCCAGTAGAGGGAACAACAAAAAGCAGGACACCTACACCCACAGGGAAAATTTGGCAGGCTCCAAGAACCACCCAGATAGCCAAAATGATGAAACAAAGAAACAGATCTCAAATGAAAGAACTAGAGAAGTCTACCAAAGATGAGATAAATAAAATATAGCTAAGCAAGTTATCAGACGCAGAGTTCAGAGCCATGATCTTGAGGAAACTCAACAGCCTGAAAACGACAACAACACCATGAGTAAAGATATGGACACATTGAAAAACAACCAAGTGGAAATGAGGAATGACACAGCAGAAATAAAGAACACATTGGAAGGAATAATCAGCAGAGTAGAGGAAGCTGAGAACTGGATCAGTGAATTAGAAGACAAGGTAGAAAAAAATCGACCAATCAGAAAATAAAAAAGAAAAAAAAATTAAAAAACAGGAAGACAGCTTAAGAGAACTGTGGGACAACTGAAAATGTAATAATATTCACATAATAAGAGTCCCCACAGAAGAAGAAAATGAGCAAGGGTTAGAGAATATATTTGAAGAAATAGTGAGAGAAAACTTTTCTAACTTGGTGAAGGAAGAAGACATTCAAGTTCAAAAAGCACAGAGCACAAGTAAAAAGAACCCAAACAGGCCTACAACAAGACACATAATAATTAAAATGTCAAAAATTAAAGACAAAGAGAGAATTCTAAAGGCAGCAAGAGATAAGCAACAGGTTACCTACAAAAGAACCCCCATAAGGCTCTCAAATGACTTCTCAACAGAAACACTACAGGCCAATACGGAATGGCATAAAGTAATCAAAGTCATGAAAAACACGAATCTGAATCCAAGACTACTCTATCCAGCAAGGCTACCATTCAAAATAGAAGGGCAAATAGAGAGCTTCCCAGACAAAAATAAAAAAAGGCTAAGGAAATATATTAGCACCAAACCCACACTGCAAAAAATGTTAAAAGGACTGCTGTAATTAGTAGAAAAAAAATTGGAAGAAAAATATGACCACAATAAACAAAAATGGCAATAAATAAGTCCATATCAATAATCATCTTAAATGTAAATGGATTGAATGCTCTGATAAAAAGACACAGAGTAGCTGACTGAATAAGAAATCATAACTCACATATATGTTGTTTACAAGAGACCTATCTCACAAGAAAGAAATAATATAGGTTGAAAGTAAAGGGATGGAAAAAAATCTTCCAGCCCTGGCCAGTTTGTTTCAGTGGTTAGAGCATTGGCCAGCAGTCCAGAGAGACCCGGGTTCGGTGCCCGCTAAAAGTGTGTCCCTTGGTTGCCGTTTGTCCCGGGCCCTGGTTGGGTTGTGCGGGTGGCAGCCACTCAATGTGTCCCTTTAACATTGAGGTTTCTTTCTCTATCTCTCTCTTTTCCTCTCTCTCCCTCCCAGTCTTTCTAAACAAAAAATAAAAATATGTCCCCAGGTGAGGAAAAGAAAAATTTTCCAAGCAAACAGAAGGAAAAAAAAGCTGGGGTAGCAATACTCATATTTGATAACTTAGATTTCAAAATGAAGGCCATAACTAGAGACACAGAAGATCACTACATAATATTGAAAGGATCTATCCACCAGGATGATATATTGTTGGTAAACATATATGCACCCAATATAGGAACAACAACATACATTAAAAATCTTCTGAAGGACTTCCAGGAGAAATCAACAGCAATAAAGTCATAGCAGCAGACTACAACACCTCGCTGACATAACTGGATATATCATCTAGACAAAATATAACAAGGAAACACAGACTCTAAATGAAGCACTCTCATATGTAGACCACATGGTAAGGCACAAACTAAGTCTCTGAAGTTCAAGAAGATTGAAATCATATCAAGCATGTTCTCAGATCAAAATGGTATGAAACTAGAAATCAATTGCAACAAGAACATGCAAAACCATTTGAAAACATGAAGGCTAAATAGCATGTTATTAAACAATAAATGGGTTACCATGGAGATCAAGGTTGAAATTAAAAACTTCCTGGAAACCAGTGAAAGTGAACACACAAAAACAGAAAATATATGGGATGCAGCAAAAGCAGTTCTGAGACAGAAGTTCATAGCACTGCAGGCCTACCTCAAGAAACAAGAAAAATTTCTAATTAACTACCTAACCTCAGAACTTACAGAACTAGAAAACAGACAAAAAGAAAATCCCAGAGCAAGTAGAAGGAAGGAAATAGTAAAGATCATAGCAGAAATAAACGACATGGAGACCAAAAAAAAAAAAAAAAATTCAAAGGATCAATGAAACAAAGAGCTGTTTTTTTGAAAAGATAAGCAAGATTGATGAATCCTTAGCTAAACTCACCAAGAAGCATAGAGAGAGAACCCAAATACATAAAGTAGAAATGAAAGAGGAGAAGTAACAACTGACACCACAGAAATACAAAGGATCATTAACAAATTCTATGAACAATTATATGGCAACAAATTGGAAAATCTAAGCAAAATGGACAAATTTCTAGAAACACATGGTCTCCCAAAACTTAACCAGGAAGAGATAGAAAACATGAACAGACCAATAATAAAGGAAATTGAAGATGTAATCAAGACTCTCCCAGCAAACAAAAGCCCAAGACTGGACAGCTTGATGGGGAAATTTACCAAACATTCAAAGAAGAACTAACACTCATTCGCCTCAAACTATTCCAAAAGTTCAAGAAGAAGGAAGACTTCCAAACTCATTTTATGAGGCCAGCATAATTCTAATTCCAAAACCAGAAAAAGAAAACTACAGGTCAATAGCCCTGATGAACCTAGATGCTAAAATCCTGAACAAAATACTAGCAAATTGAATCTAGCAATCCATCAAAAAAATCATTCACCATGACCAAGTGGGATTCATCCCAGGGATACAAGGCTGGTACAACATTCACAAATCAATAAATGTGATACACCACATAAATAGAATAAAAGATAAAAACCATATGACCATATCAACGGATGCTGAAAGAGCATTCAACAAAATCCAGCACCCATTTCTGATAAAAATGCTCAGCAATCTGGAAATAGAGGGATCATATCTCAACATAATAAAGGCCATATATGAAAGACCTGCAGCCAACATCATACTCAATGGACAAAAACTAAAACCATTTTCCTTAAGAACAGGAACAAGACATCAATGCCCACTTTCATCACTCTTATTTAACATAGTACTAGAAATCTTAGCCACAGGAATCAGACAAGAAGAAAATATAAAAGGGATCCAAATTGGAAAGGAGGTATTGAAACTCTCATTATTCAGAGATGACATGATATTATACATAGAAAACTGTAAAGACTCCATCAAAAATCTACTAGACTTAATAAATGAATTTGGCAAAATAGTGGGATACAAAATTAACGTCCAGAAATCAATAGCATATATATATATATATTTGGTATGTGCCCCTAGCGAGAATCGAACCAAGGACTCTGGTCTGCAGGCCAATGCTCCAACCACTGAGCCAAACCAGCCAGGGATTGATGGCATTCTTATACACCTATAATGAACTCACAGAAAGAGAAACTAAAAACACAATTCCATTTACCATCACAGCAAAAAACTAAGATACCTAGGAATAAACGTAACCAAAGACATAAAGGACCTATTTGCAGAAAACTACAGGACATTAAAAAATGAAATAGAGGAAGATATAAAAAAGTGGAAGCACATACTTTGTTCATGGAGTGGAAGAATTAACATCATTAAAATGTCCATACTACCCAAAGCAATCTATAGATTCATTTCAATCCCCATCAAAATACCAACAACATATTTCACAGAACTAGAACAAATACTTCAAAAGTTCGTATGGAACCAAAAAATAAATAAATAAATAAAACCCTTAATAGCCACAGCAATCTTGAAAAAGAATGACAAAGTAGGCGGGATCACAACACTGAATAACAGGTTATACTACAAAGCTACTGTAATCAAAACAGCCTGATACTGGCACAAGAACAGGCACATAGATCAATGGAATAGAACAGAGAACCCAGAAATTGATCCAAAACACTATGCTCAATTAATGTTTAACAAATGTGGCAAGAGCATACAATGGAGTAAAGACAGACTCTTTAATAAATGGTGTTGGGAAAATTGGACAGCTACATGCAAAAAAATGAAACTAGACCATCAACTTACACCATACACAAGAATAAACTCAAAATGGATAAAAGACTTAAATGTGACTCATGAATCCATAGAAATCCTAGAAGAAAATGTAGGCAACAAAATCTCGGACATCATACGGAGCAGAATTTTTACTGATACATCACCTAAGGCAACAGAAACAAAGGAAAAAATGAACACATGGGACTACATCAAACTCAAAAGCTTCTGCACAGCAAAAGAAACAACCTTCAAAATGGAAAGGCAACCCACTATATGGGAGAGTATAATTGCCAATGATACATCAAATGAGAGGTTAATTTCCAAAATATATAGAGTGCTCATACAACTCAACAAAAGGAAGACAGAAAACCCAATTAAAAAATGGGCAGAGAATCTAGACACCTCTCCAAACTGGACACACAAATGGCCAAGGGACATATGAAAAATGCCCAACATCACTAATCATCAGAGAGATGCACATTAAAACAACAATGAGGTATCACCTCACACCTGTCAGAATGGCCACGATCAACAAAGCATCAAACAACAGGTGTTGGTGAGGGTGTGGAGAAAAGGGGACTCTAGTACACTGCTGGTGGGAATGCAGACTGGTGCAGCCACTATGGAAAACACTATGGTGTTACCTCAAAAAGTTAAAAATTGAACTGCCATTTGACCCAGTTATCCCACTTCTAGTAATATATCCTAAGGAACCTGAAACACCCATCAGAACTGATATATGTACCCCCATGTTCATAGCAGCACTATTTACTATAGCTAGAATCTGGAAACAGCCCAAGTGTCCATCAGTAGATGAATGGATAATAAAGCTGTGGTACATATACACAGCGGAGAACTATGCAGCTGTAAGACAAAAAGATTTCTTATCCTTTGAGACGACATGGAAGGACCTGGAAAGTATTATCCTAAGTGAAACAAGCCAAGCAGAGAAAGACAAATATCATATATTTTCACTTATTTGTGGAATATAATGAACATATCAGTCTGAGGAACAGGGTAGTTTCAGAGATGTGCAAGTAGGGTACAGACTGACAATACCTAGAAGAGGGGATCGGGGAAGGAGATAAGCCACAAAACTTATATGTATGTATGCATAACCAATAGACATGGACAACAAAGCTCGGGATGGGGAGTAGAGGGAGGGAGAGGAGGGTGTCAATGGGGAAAAAATAGAGAAATATCTGTAATATAAATAAATAAATAAATAAATAAATAAATAAATAAATAAATAAATAAAAGATGTTTCTCTTCAGTTATATATAAAAGAAGTCTGGCAACTTTACATGTATTTAATTTCCCCAAATTAGATAGATAGCCTGGGTGGACTAAAACATTCATCTCTCAGTCTAGAAACAATAAAGTCATTATAGTCGTGACCCCTGCCCTCACAGGAATTTCCTATTTAACTCCAATGCACACAGGAGTAATTAAGTTAGTTTCATTTTCAGGGGAGAGAACAAGATCTGCTAGATGTTGATTCTGCCCTTAAAGCAAGCAATCATCTTCTGAAAATATGTGGATTAAGGCAAGCTCATTCAGGGACAGCATCAAGGGAAAAGAAAACAATACAAAAAAAGGCAATCATAATAATAACCATAATAAAATCACATTGTTACTATGTGTCCAGGTTGTGTTAAGCACTTCATACATATACCCTATATGATGTTGTCCTATCAACCTATAAGGTATGTGATATTGTCATCTTCATTTTATATAAAGGGAAACTGAAATTTCAATGCTCTAAGTAGTCCTATGGAAACTATGTAATAGTAAACATAAGACTTCTTCTTTTATTTATTGTTTATTTTTTAGGTTTAATTAATTGGGGTGACATCAGTTAATATAATTACATAGGTTTCAGGTATACAATTCTATAATACATCATCTGTATATTGTATTGTGTGTTCACCACCCCAAGTCAAGTCTCTATCCATCACCATTTATCCCCCCTTATCCCTTTTCTACCTCTCCCACCCCCCCTTTTCCTCTGGTAATCACCATACTGCTGTCTTTGTCTATGAGTTGGTTTTTTTATTTTTCTTTTGCTTAATCCCTTCACCATTTTCACCAAGGACCACTACCCCTTCCCTGTGACAGTGTCATTCTGTTCTCGGTATCTATGACTCTGTTTCTATTTTGTTTGTTAGTACATTTTGTTCATTAGGTTCCATATATGAGTGCAATCATAAGGTACTTGTCTTTCTCTGACTGGCAAGGTCTCTTCTTTATCTCTTTGACTTTGTTTCCTTTGTATCTGCTTCACTCCAGCTACCTTCAATCACACTGGCTTCTTTCTTATTGAACCCATTGAACTCATCATAGGCATCCTCAACTCAAGGCCATTGAATTTACTGCTTCTTTTCTTGACACACTCTCTTGTCCCCTTGCCTTGTCCCCATGTATTTGCGTATTGACTCATCCATGATCTGCCTCACATCTGTTCAGACGTTCAAGTCAGGCCTTCACTGAGCGGGCTTTCCTCCCCTCTTCTCCTCAGTTCCCCAAACCTGCTTGATTTTCCTTCATGGTACTTTACACTTTCTATGATGCCTCGGTGCCACTCACTTGGACTCAGTTCTGCTATATAGAATAAGTAGGATGGAAATTCTAGATAATTTAATGTGACATGCACTAATCTAATACTGTGCACTGGAGGTGTGAAGATGTAAACACTCATCAGTGTGTCTGTGGAGAGTTTCTGAACCTGGTTTAGAGTGGTAGCATTTTCCTCATGCTTCTTGGCTTTTTCCTGGAGGAGGTAAAAAGGTATTGGTTCACATGGGCTTGCCTTTGATTAAGATAAAGTTTTAAATCAAAATCTGGATTACTGAAACCATCAACTAGTGGGTTTACACTGATTTACAGAGAATATTTTCTTGGAAACCAGTTTATTTTGCTTCTGGATACTAGAACAACCTCATATTCCATTCTGAAAACATCCTCAATGCTCATCTTGAAAAGCCTTATTAGGCTTCTTAGTATATATTTTCTTAGTTCTTTCTCTATATTGTACTTTATAATTTGCTTTTTATTTCAACTTTTAGGCTTTCAAATAGAAATTCATTGTAGAATTTGAAAGGATGAAATCCAAATATTCTTGATAGATTGCAACCCTTTGCTTTATTTCAAAGCTAAAGTTGATAACCTTATATATATATTAATAATAACCATTATTATTCTAAGTTTATTAAACAGCTTACACATCACAGACCCTGAAAATACATTTTAGGTGGAATAACATACTTATTCCTCAAAGACCTTCTGACACTCAGTTTCTTAATTAGTAATTTGGGCACAATAAGAGTACCTGCAATGACCTTGGGAAAATTATTTTAAAATGCAACCAGGTAAATAATGAAATTAGAATGCAAGTACAATTAGGAGTGTTTCCAGAGCCTGGACATTATCTAACGTGATATTCAGCAGCATTCTGAAATACACATTCTAAAGAAACTACACCTAATATAAGCTATTCAGAAATTAGAATGTTGAAAAGGGAACAAATTTCCCTAAACTTCTCTCCTTTTGTGACGCAAACCTCTGATGATTCCAAAATGTGGAGGGTTTGGTGACAGGGATCGTTATATCACTGCCCACTGCCGGAGAATACACACATTCCTTTTCAAGGTGGGGGATGGCAAGCTTGGAAAATCAAATATTATCTTGAGAATATTTTAAAAGACTCATCAAAAAATCCTTTTTAATTTAAAAAGAAGTATTAAAATGAAATCATGCATGACTTCGAAATTTATTCAGATTTCTCTATAGTGTATAACAATAGGGACTTTTATCAGATTACATTTTCAATAAAAAAGACTTTGAATGATTTTGATGTGATTTCTATTTCAATCATAAGGGTGACCCATACAGGTATCTTTTCCTTCGATCATTTTATTTTCTGCTCTCTCCATTTTAACCTGTTATGCTTCTGTATTTTAACCTGTTAATATGTGGGTGAATTTGAGGAAAAGCAAATCAGTTTGATTTTTAATGTAAAGTCATTTTTATATGATCAAAACAACTATTTCCAATACCAAAAAGAATGTGGATTTTAAGATTCAAAAGCACATGCCATTCTTTGCAACCTGAAAAGAATGGTAATGTGACCACTGCTTGAATAATAATTTTATCTGTGTAGCTGCCTTCCATCCTCTTGCCCTCAGTGTATATTAAGACTTTTGCCCAAAGGTATATGTTTAGCCAAGCTGTCTTAATATAACATATTAAACTTTAAAATAATTTAAGGACAAACACTGGACTTCAGCTAGCTGTAGAATGCCACATTTTCTTGCATCATTTTCCTTCTTTTTTAGCAGCAATTTTACCACTAAACCAGAAAAGGAGGAATTATGCAAGAAAATTGCTACTAGCTGCTACCCCTGCTGGATTACAAAATCCAGAGCATAATAGCCACCCCAGTGGTGCCTCTCAGGGCTTGGGCCAAGCCATTAACCACTACTAACACCCAAGGGAAAAAATGAAATAAACTAAAATGTCTCTCCAGTATCCCAGAAGATTTTTATGCAAACAAAATTTATTTGAAATGCAGATGTCCAGAGCCTATCCCCAGAAATTCTTATTTAGTTGATTTAGAGAAATAGCCAAGAATATGCATTTTTTAACATGCTCAGATATTTATATCTGGATTACTGCCTGATTATTAGAATTGGCTTCTTTGAATATTTGCTCAGACACAGTGATAATTAAATAGATTTGAAACTTGGAATTCAAAATGGACCAGATATATCAGAGCCTGGTCTATATTTAATATAATGTATTAATACAGTTAATGTAAAGTTAATGTAAAAATAAATGTAGGATCAGTGGTGTATGCTTCTTTCATTGCATTCTATTTGTATAGGGTTAGATATAGTTTGGACTTTTTAAGGTACTACTTCTCATCTTTTTAAGTTTCCTATTGCACATTAACTCACTCATATGCACTGATGTCTATTATATATTTATTTAACAAACCAATTAAAATCACTATATTTACTTTACAATCAAATCTCAATTACATCTCTGAATTAGATACTCCAAAATTCTAAGGCTGTGTGTTGCTATTGCCTCCTTCCTCAAGGAAGTAGTACATTTTCAGCCTATTACTGAAGGATGATAGAACTTCTCTACATTGAAAAGGAAGATGTGAAGTCATTGGGTACAAAGTCTGAGATGTTCAGAGTTATAGAGCCACAAAGATGATGTGAGAAATTGAACCAAGAAAGATTTTTTTGGAAATGGGTAAGATTAAGGGTTACATAGTATTAGTTCTGTTATTGAAAGATTAAGTTTATGGTACTGAACATCTACATGGATATGCCCAATAGGTAAGTGGAGGAGGCATAGAGCTAAATTTTTAGGGAAAAAATGCATATTGTCTGGTATTTGAAATCAGATAAATAAGTCAGAGTCAAAGAGTTCCTACAGAGGTTAGAGAAAAGGCTGAAGAAACGGCTATAGAATAGAAACATGGTATGAGGGAGAAAAGGCAAGACCTGTCCCCTCCTTTGACAAACCAGCCTTTTCCTTTAAACCCAGTTCACATGCCACATCCTTCCTTAAGGCCTTCCTGTGGGTCTATGATGATAGAAAATTAAATCAAGGTACAAGGATCATAGTGAACTGCAGTGTATGGGAACTGAGACAGAAGGACAAAGATCACAGCAAATGAACCATAAGGTTATGGATTGTTTATTTCTTCTTCTGAGTCAGAAATTCCTTAAGATCAGTAATTATGTCTTTTCTTACCTAGCATCCATTTGTTCATTTCACAAAGAGTAATTAAAATCTACCCACTTTTATAGAGTGACATGCATGATGGACAATGAGATGCATTCCCTAAAGAAGGCAAATTCTCTGCATTCAAAGATCTTTCAGTTGGTGAGACAGAAAACCATCCTCTACCTCTATGGCAGCATGCTGGGTGGGTTGTGTGCCAAGGAAGACTTTCCTCTGATAGTGCTGTATTGTAGACAGTAGGCACAGAATAACTGAGGGCAGAATTGACAGTGTGTCAGCATGGATTTGAAAAAAGTTAAGATGAGGGCATGCATGATGGCAATGAATTTGTGCCTATTCTGTGGCTTTCACTTTATGACTTATTTTCATGTGTGCAAATGAAAAATCTTCAGGGAAATGATGGTATCTAACAAAGTGATAACTTCCAGGGATACTTGACCTTCTTCAAGTCAAAACAGGTTATTAAGATAACAAACTATTTTGGGTACTTCTTTTTTTTTCATATTCTTAGCTTTCTATTCACTATGTTTAATTATTTCAATATCTTCCACAGAATGTATGCTTCAGTTAAAGTGTTATTATTTGTTCCAACTACACTATATATCAACTGTGTTAATGAACACACATGTATCAGCAGTAGTGCAAAATGAATCCATCTCTGACTTCCAGTTACTTAAATATTTAGAAATATCTATTCAATCAATAGAAATGTTGTGGAAAAGTTAGTCTCCTAACAATGCTAGCTTTCTTATGTCTGAGTTTTTAACCACTATTAGGTTGTTTTCTAAATATTCCACAAGAAACTTTACTAAGAGCCTTTGTGTTTCTTTGTTTTGTTATTTTCCTTCATGGCTTGCACACTTAAAAACATAATGCGTTCTTTTTACATATGCATAAATCCAGTAAATAGAAATATTATTTTTCAGATTAGTTGCTATCTACAAAGGCTTTAATATTTTCATTCAAACAGAATAGAAGTTGGCTCTTGGTATACTTTTCGCTTTTGTCGGTTAGTTAATACAAGTCTTCTTCAGGTAAGATGAAGGTAATAGTAGGCATCATCCTTCACTCCCCAGTGCCTGGAGTCCATAAAGCTGCCTTTCTCAGAGGACTAAGGATCTGCATAAGGTGCATGAAGCATTATCAGTAACAAGAAACATACAAATTAAGAGCAGGGGAAAAATGATCAAACTTGAAATACTTTGGGTGGTGTGATTGCGTCCAGTGTGGGACTTGTACTCTCTGATACTTGAGTTATTCTCTGGCACCAAGAAGAACCATATCTTGATAATTAATTCAAGGTTATGTAATGCTATGCTGTTGTAGGGGTTCAGAATAAGTGCCCCAAGTTGGATGCTGGGCCACTCTGGCTGTGACTTGCTATGCTGTGCTGTTATGTTGACTCTCAAGATATGGGATTTTGATCATTTTATAGACTGTTGTACTGAATATCTTTGATCTCTCTAAAATCCTACATTTTTGCCTACCAGGGGCCACTACCACCTGGTTTTCTCCTTGCCTCTGATAAAGTGTCATGGCATGGAAAAATCTCCCTCCATGCACTTTCTCTTTATTATCTTATATTTGAGCTTTAATATAATCTTTGTGGAGCCCATTTTTTCTTGTTTTTTTTTGAGGTGACTTTTGATAAGAGGACAGAGTGTAGAAAATACACTCCATTTGGTTGTAATTCCCTGCTGCCAGGTGAGAAACACTGAGCAAAACACTGAGCAAGTCTTTCAAAACCCTGTTTATTGTATATGAAATGGGAGTAAGGATGCCCTTCCCTACCTCTGGAAATCATATTTAATTAGATTTACTGATTGTATTAATTTCCTAGCACTACCATAACAAAGTATTATAAACTCAGAAGCTTAAAACAACTGAAGCTTTTTTCTTGCAGCTCTGGAGGCCAGAAGTCTAAAATCCAGGTATTGGCAGGGCCACATCCTCTCCAGGGAATCTAGAGTAGAAGTTATTATTTGTCTCTTCCATTTGGCATGGAATGGCCTCATCATGGCAGGGTCAGTATCCATAGTTACATCTCTTCTTCCTTTACTTTGTGTCAAATCTCCCTCTGCTCACTCTCACAAGGACTTCTGGTCTACCAGCTACCCCAGATGAACTCTTCATCTCTAGGCTCTTAATTTAATTACTTCTGCAAGATCCTTTTTCAAGTAAGGTTACATTTACAAGTCCTAGGGAATAAAACATGGACATGTCTTTTTGGGGGTCACCATTCAGACCACTACACTAAACACCATTTTTATATCATCTAAAATAATTAATTTTATATTAATAATTTAGAAACAGTATGTGTAGCTACTTAAAGAATTTTAGAAAATGTTTAAGTTTCGTAGGTTACTTGATGAGTCCCAAGTTTCATAAAGTACAAAGACAGCCTACCCTCTGTCCATTTCCTCTACCAAATGACAATCATCCAGATATTTATAGAACTATTATGTCACATGGCTATAGTGAAATAACTTTTTCTGTTAAAAATGTGCTAATTTATTTTGTGTACTTATAAATGGTTGTCTAAACCTTAAGTCAGATGTTAGTCTAAAAACTTCCGGAGTAATTTGCAATGTTTTTTTTTGTTTTGTTTTTTTACAAAGTAAACCTTGGTCAATATTTTATAGCTAGGTACACTTTTTTAATTAAATATGAGGAGATTCGTTAATGAGTCAACACACAGGTAAACATTGAGATTCTTGACATCAGGTCGCATGGTAGACAATCTAATGATGAAAAAAGGGAGGAGTGACCTGTGATCTAATTGGGAGGCTTCACATACAGTTGCTTGTTGTAGGTTCAGTGTATCAGTGCACCTTCAGTGAATTATGTAGAAGTTATCATGGTACAGGACAAAATTGGCTTCACAGAGTCTCAGATTTTATTAATTCATTACAGCCTGATTTTTTCCTATAAGACTTAGTATCTATGGTAATAAACATCTATAAATGAAGTGTGGATGTTATGAACTTGGCTTTATATTTATAGATATTGGATACTGTGTATACATGTATATAATATGCTGAAAGTTTGTGGATTTCAGTAACTTTATTGCTTTGCCAGGTTTTTATAAATAACAGACACAACAATGATAAGAACTTAATTAAATCTCTTGTCCACCAAACAGAGAGACATTTTCCCTTGGTTTTGACCTTCTTGCCATTTTCATTCCATTTAAACTGATCAAGAGTATTTGAATTAAATTTGCAAGTCAAATGCCAGAAGACATTTTTCCAAAAGGCATACTATCTACTGATCTTCTTTTCATTTATTATTTTTTGTCATAAATATTTTTCTGGCAAGTGCCTTCATTAACTCTGGCTCCTTGTTGCTCCTTACATCTGAAAGGCTAAACAAAAGCCAGAGCTCCAGGATTGCAAATATATGGGACTGAGACTATAGTAAACATTCTGCACCAGGGCAATAGCAGCAGAGGAACCTCACTGAAACAAATAGAGAATTTAGATTTTTCAGCTTTCTTTTTATATGACAAAAATATAACAATGTAGAAAGAACATGGGAAATTTAAATAACAATAATTCTTGTTACATTAAAAATACAAAGGAATAATAGAGGGAAGGAACGAAGGCAGGAAGGCGGGAAGACAGGCAGGAAGGAAGGAACAAAGGAAGGAATGAAGGAAGGAAAAAAGGGAGGGAAGATAGCAGGGAGGATGGTCTGTGGGAAAAATAATATACAAATAATCTTGAAACATTATCCAGGTTGGCACAGTCCATCTCTTTAGATAGACATTTCATTTTTTATGGACAATGCATATAGAATTAACTAGTGGATACATTACTATTTTAGCTGGCTCAGGCTGCTATAATAAAATACTGAAGACTGGTGGCTTAAACAACCAACAGTTATTTCTCACAGTTCTGGAAGAGGAAGTCCAAGATCAAGGTGCAGAAAAAGTATGTTTCATTCTGAAGCTTCTTCTCTTGGCAGCCTGTAGGTATCCACCAAGTTGCTTGTGCTTATATGACCTTTGTGTACCCAAGTATGGACAAAGAGAAAGCTCTCTGGTGTCTCATCTTATAAGGACACCAATTGTGTAGGGTCAGACCCCACTCTTATGACCTCATTTAACCTTAATTACCTCATTTGAGGCTCCATCTTCAAATACAGACACACTGGGGGATTAAGGTTTCAACATATGAATTGAGGGTGGGGTTGTACCATCCAGTCTATAACAAATACTGGCTTACTTACTAAAGGGAAATTTTCTTGTAAGGATATTAATGTTGTATGAAAGAGGTCCTTTGATTTCCAACTCTAAATAAGTCAAAAGCTGAATATCAATAACCAAAGAAAAAATTCTTCCTAGACTAACCATACGAGATACTTTTTCAGACTGTGTGTCCCCCCTCTGAATGTAAGTCATTCAGTTTCAGCTCAAGAAAATTCTGGTGTGCACCTCTTTAATATGATGGTATTTCAGTTATTTCAGAACAAGTTTTTCCTCTCTGAGCCTTCACAATTTAAATCTAATCATCAGTTTATTGTTCATGTTACATGATATGAGTCATACTTAGAGAAACATTTGTAAACTATCAATATTTCTCTTACATTTCCATATAAGATGCAGGCTATATGTTGTTTCCAATAGCTTTAAATTAAACTCCCTCAATGACCTGTTTTGAGCTACATATAATTCTTTGTGACAGAATAACATAAGAGATATAAATATGAGTCTCACAAAACATGGCTACTGATTATACAGTCATTTTTTATTCAGTAGATACTGGCTGAGTACTCATTATACATCTAAATTTGGTTATTTGTTATTTAGAAGTTCCCTACTTTATTTCTGTATCTCTAGTGTCTATCATATCCCTGTTGCTGTATCATTTCTTTGTAGTAAGAGCTATGATGAAAAATAGAGGTTTTTATAAGATTACATAACTAATTTATCTAGGGAGACCAGAGACAACTAGAGAAAGAAGCCATCCACAAAAAAGGAATAGTAAGCAAAGATAAAAGGAATGCATAAATATTAACAATTCAAATTAAGGCCAAAGAAGAGTAAAGATATTATCAGGTTAGGAAGAAGACAAAACAAATATGAAAACCCTGAAGAAAGAAAATCTTTGGCTCAGAAAAGGCCAGGATGGCTTGAACACATACACACAGAGAAGAGAGGCAGGACATGAAGCTGGTTACTACTAGGTAGGAACTAGACCACTTAACGTCACATGGGAATACAAATAAATCCCCAATTTGTAAGAAAATTTCTAGATGTATTTAGCACACTTTTAATGTATCAGTTAGGTGTTCAGTTCCTTAAAAATGAAAGCATTCCAAATAAAAGTGGATTAAACAATGTGACTATTGTTGTTATGAGGGTCTCTGCTCTGTACCAAGTCCTGTGCTAGAGACCAGGAATAGTAATATGACTAAGACTCATCTCCCTCAGGGAGGTTACAGTCCAGTGAGATACCACACACATTTTATTGAATAGTATCTATTTATCTCTACAATGTCAAAATCATTGTAAAATTTTGAGCTTATTTTTTCTATTTTTTATTAATAAGCAAAATAATAATTTAAATTTTTTTTAAATTGGAAGAGCAATAAGTAAAATTTTCATGGAAGTCTTTGCAAGGCAGAACTTGACTGTGCATTTAGGTAGATATGACCAAGAAGACTCAAAGAGATGGAAATAATTGGAGAACAAAAAAAACATTGAGTTTCTAATCAGGCAATTCCAAAGCACTCTGCTCTTTTCCTCTGCTTCACCTTTGTATCCTCAATGGTTCCTGTCCCAGTTGAATTTGTGATAATTCCAAATTGCTCCTTCCTCTCTTTCAGCTTCTCATCATCTTCAGACTTTCTGGAAATTGAAGAGACATTCAAACCAATTTTTTTATTTTATTTATTTATTTATTTAAAATATGTTTTCATTGATTTTTTAGAGAGAGCGAGAGAGATAAACATGGATGTGAGAGAGAAACATTTATTAGCTGCCTCCTTCATGCTCCCTACAGGGGATTTAGCCCATGACCGGGACATGTGCCCTGATGGGAATCGAACCAGGACCTCTCAGTTCCTGGGACGATGCTCAATCCACTGACCCACACTGGCCAGGCTCGAAACAAATCTTTGAGCTCTTTCCTTTAGCCTATCCAGGTTAACCACAGGCTTGGTACTGATGACAGGCCTTCTGATGGAACTGAAGAAATCCCAAATCCAGCAGCTCAGGCAGCTTTCTCACGTTCCAAGCTCATTGGCCTGTGGACTCCTTCATTCAGCTCTCTACTGCATCCTCTTTGTCTTTGCTATTTCAGTGCGACTTTTTTACTTTCTTTTCTGCTGCCACATCAACAGATTTTTCAGGGGGCTCTTCTTTAACAGGCAGTTCTATGGGCTTTGGTTCTTCTTCCTCTGTTTCATCTCCCAGTATATCTTCCTCATGAGCCTCCTCTTCAGAATGCTCTTCAAGATAGGCCTGGAGCCCATTGATGAGATCTTCCTTTATTCCCTTGGTCTTCAAACCATGAGCAAGACATTCCTGCCTTAGTACAGCAAGCATTGCCTTTGTTCAATGAAATCTAAGCCCCCCACCGGCTCCCATTTCCTAACCCCAGTCTCTGGCTCATTCAGTAGTCTTATAAGCTCCTCCATGTCCCCTCTCATTCATCAGTGTTTCAAAGACATCTGTGACCTCCAAAAGGCTAAGAAGAGCGCTTCAGCTTTTGGAATGCCACTGTCTCTGCCATCATCTTGTTATCCATCTTTAAGAGTTTAATTTTAATGCTACTTTTGATATAGCCTCTTACTAACTCCATTAAAATTCTAACTAGTGCTCTCAAAAAGCAAAATGACAAAAACTAAAGATATAAATAATTTTTTTTTTTCATAATCTGTTGTCAGACTCTGAAAAAAAATTTGTACCTAATGGCATGACTGCAATGTGCTGTCTGAAATGAAACAAACTTACACACCTATGGTTTATCTGGTCTCCTCTGTGTTAGTTTTTCAGTATATACTTTGTATTACTCAGCCAAGGAGTAAGGAATCCAAGTGTATCATTATTTTAGAAATATTGTCCTGTGAAGTATGCCTGGTACTATTTGTCTACTTTAACTGCCTAGCAAGATCTTTCCTTTCATAATCAGTCATAAACAAACTCGTGGGTGTGGAGTCCAAAGCAACTTTCTGAAAATGGAGTCCTTCATCCTCCTTGGTGTAATGCTCATAAATGAAACATTCCACAAAGATTGGAAAACAGGAAAAGCTCTTAAAGGAATATAATAGGAAATACAAATGTTTAACTACTTCACCTATTAAGAGTGTCAGAGAACCAGGTGATTGGGTTAAGCTATGTTTCGATCTCAGTGCAACACAAATGCATCAGATGGGCAACAACTGATTATTAGTCTATGTGTCAGGATATGGGTCCAACCTAGAGAATTCCAAAGCTTTTGGTTCTCTCCTTAAATAGGTCTTGGCACACATTTTTCTAAATTTTGTCCAACTCTGTTTTTATTTACTCAACTTTGAGATTTAATTTAAAAAATTATGATGTATATGTCTGGGCTTTCAAGGATCATTTTATCTTTTTTTCTCATACATTTTACAGTTTTAGAATATCACTCTGTTTTCTCTAACAAATTATTATCAAGTTATGTTCTTTTGTTTGCTATGCTCAAAAAACAAACAAACAAACAAAAAAACTGCAATAAATACAGTAAGCAGGAGCCAAAGCCATAAGGTTAAATAGGTTAAGATGCAGAGATAATAAGATGATATGAAATGGAAATGCATAAAATATGAATGACTGAAAAGAAACAATTAAAATAATTTTAAAACTTTTAAAATAGTGCAATAATAAAATTTAAACCAGGGTTACAGGTAGTGAACATGATTGCCTTTTCCATTTGAATCATTAGAAAGCAAATAAAACAAAAAAAAGAAAAACTTAAAGAGAAAAAAGATGAGAGTACATCTAATCAGACAACTTAAAAAGGGCCTTTGGCTGAAAAACATGGCAGCAGGCAGGACTGGAGCAAGGATGAGTGTGTGAGAATGTGAGAAAGAGTGTGAGTAAATGTGAGTGTGGGTGACCAACCTTGAGCAGTGCAAAGACACTGGGCAGAAGGTTCCTATGCTGTGGATGAAAAGCAGCCGGCTACTATATTAAGCAGCACATCAGTGAACTTTCCCCTGCGTGGCTGGGAGGCCCCGCCATTTTGGAAGATTCTGGGCATTCCCTGGGAGAAGGAAACAGGGAGAAGCTAGGGCCGAGCGACTTGACTCAGCTGTGTCAACGTGGTCAGCATACAATAGCAACACTATTGAGTTGCCTGCTGTGGTAGCTGAAACCAGCAGGAAGCCAGAGCCCCACCCCCAACAGCATTGGCAGCCCACCCAGGCTCACCCAAGGCTCACAGCCACATGGCCTGCCCAGGCTTGTGGCAGCAGTAGCTTGGGAGCCCAGCACCTACCCTCAAAGCAACAGTGACTGGACAGGAGTAGAGCCCCACCCCCAACAGGCATTAGCAGCTCAGGTTGGCAGCTGAAACCCATCCCCAGTGGCATCAGCCAAGGCTGACCAGGAGCAGTGCCCCAGACCAAGAAGTAGGGCTAGAACAGCTGAGACCTGCCCCTGACAACTGCAAAAGCAGAGTTGAAGTGGAGCCCCTCCCCCCAAAAGCAAAGTCTCAAATGCAGAGCATGCTCAGCCCCCAACATCAGTAAAGGACTGGGACCTGAGGTCACCCCCTGGCAACAGCAGCAGAAGTAGTAGTGTGAACTGGGAGCTGATACCCACCTCCAGCAGCAACATATCAGAAGCTAAGCCCCACCAGGCAGCAGAATACCCCAGCAGGATCCACAAACCCTAGAAGAACACCAGCCAGACCCACACACCCCAACAGCATACTAGCAGAACCTCACACACCCCAACAATAACACAACCCAGCAGTGCACCAGATGGACCCACACACAACAGGCAGCAGCAGCACATTTTAGCAGCTGAGACCCATCCCCAGCAGCATCAGCAGAAGCTGATCAGGAACAGTGCCCCAGCCCAAGCAGCGGCAAGTCTTGGGAAGCCAAGACATGCACAACAGACCAATACCACCTTCCAGGTGTCAATCCTCCAGGACCCACAGCAGGCAGAGTTGTCATACACCAAAATAGGCTGGGAGGCACAGCAGCCTTAATTGATACACACTGACCTGCCTACACACTTCAACATCCCACACTGGGCTTAGAACTACCAGATTGCTAAAATGGTGAGACAAAGAAACAACACCGAAATGAAAAAAGAGAGTAATCACCAGAAAAGAAACTACAGGAACTAGAAGAACGCAACTTGTCTGATAAAGATTCAAAGCAATGACTACAAGGGTGTTCAAACAATTTGGTGAGAACTGCAAGCAACTTAATAAGAATTATGAAGAGCTTACTGGGAACTACTGCAGCTTAAAAAAAGAGGAGGTAGCTATGCATAAAAATCAAAAGGAGCCCTGGCTGGTTAGGCTCAGCGGTTAGAGTGTTGGCCTGTGGTCTGGAGAGACCCAGGTTCGGTTCCCGCTAAGGGCATGTACCTCAGTTGCAGTTTGTCCCTGGTCCTGGTTGGGTTGTGTGGGTGGCAGCCACTCGATGTGTCCTTTTCACATCGATATTTCTCTCTGTCTCTCTCCCACTCACTCTATCTGAACAAAATATCAAAAAAATGTCCTTGGGTGAGGATTTAAATAAATAAGTAAATAAATAAATGGAAATAAAAGAAAATAAAAAATGGCATAGCTATTATGAAAAATACCTTACAAGGGTTCAATAGTAGATTAGAAGAAGCTGAAGACCAAATGAGCAACTTAAAAGACCAGGTAGAAAAAACACCCAAATAGAGCAGCAAAGAGTAAAAAGAATTAAAAAGCAGGAGGCGAGTTTAAGGGAGCTTGGGACCATATAGAACATAATGACATTCGCATTATAGGTATACCAGAAGGATAAGAATCAGAGAAAGGAATAGAGAACTTGTTTGAAGAAATAATTACAGAAAAATTCCCTAAACTGGTGAAGGAAAAAGTCACACAAGTCCAGGAAACACAGAGTCCAAAGCAAGATGAACCCCCAAAGACCCACAAATAGAAATATCATAATTAAAATGGCAAACATAAAAGACAAAGAAAGAATCTTAAAGGATGCAAAAAAGAGACAGAAAGTTGCCTACAAGGGAGCACCCATTAGACTGTCCGCTGATTTATCAATAAAAACACTGCAGACCAAAAGGGAGTGGCATGAGGTATTCAAAGTAATGGAAGGTAAGGGTCTGAATCCAAAACTACTCTATCCAGCAAAACTATCATTCAAAATTGAAAAAGAAATAAAGAGCTTCACTGACAAAAAAAAAAACAAGCTCAAAGAATTTACCACCACCAAACCAGCACTGCAAGGAATGCTGAAGGGACTGTTATAAGAAGAAGAAACAGAAAGGGAGAAAGAAAGAGAAACACAGGCATAAAATAAAAATGACAACTAACAAGTATTTATCAATAATAACTTTAAATGTAAATGACTTAAATGCTCCAATCAAAAGACATAGGGTAGCTGACTGAATAAGAAAACACAACCCATATATATATGCTGTCTACGAGAGACCTACCTCATAACAAAAGACTCACACAGGATGAAAGTGAAAGGATAAAAAAATATTTTGCAAGCAAATGGAAACAAAAAAAAGATGGTGTAGCAATACTCATATCTGATAAGATAGACTTCAAAACAAGGGCCATAATAAGAGACAAAGAAGGTCACTACATGATATTAAAAGGATCAATCCCACAAGAGGATATAACTCTGGTAAACATATATGCACCAAATACGGAAGCATTAAAATCTACTTTAAAATTTCTGGAGGACTTTAAGGGAGAGATCAATAGCAATATGATCATACTGGATGACTGTAACACCTCACTGATACCACTGAATAGATATCTTAGAAAAAAAAATTAACAAGGACATAGAGTCCTTAAATGACCAACTATATCAGTTGGACTTAATTGATATTTCTTCCCAAAGCTGGAGAATATACATTGTTCTCAAGTGCAGATGGGACATTCTCAAAGACAGACCACATGTTAGGACACAAATTAAGTCTACAAATTCAAGAAGATTGAAATCATATCAAGCATCTTCTCAGTAATAATGGCATGAAACTGGAAATCAATTACAACAAAAACATTTAAATATGTGGAGGCTATATATTCTACGTTATTAAACAACAAATGGGTTACCAATGAGATCAAGGAAAAAATAAAAACCTTCCTGGAAACCAATAAAAATGAACACACAACAACACAAAATAAATGGGATGCAGCAAAAGCAGTCTGAAAGGGAAGTTCATAGCACTATAGGCCTACCTCAAGAAACAAGAAATATTCCTAGTTTATTTTTTAACCGTACAACTTAAAGAACTAGAAAGTAAACAAAAGGAGAAACCTAGAGCAAGTAGAAGGAAAGAAATAGTAAAGTCAGAGCAGGAATAAAACAACATAGAGACCAAAATAATAATAATAATAATAATAATAATAATTCAAAAGATCAATGAAACAAACAGCTGGTTCTTTGAAAAGATAAACAAGCATGATGGACCTTTAGCCAGACTCACCATGAAAAAGAGAGAGCCCTGGCCAGTTTGGCTGACAGTTGAGCATTGGCCTGCACACCACAGAATCCTGGGTTTGGTTCCTGCTAGGGGCATGTACCACAAAAACAAAACAAAACAAAACAAAAAACAAAGAGAGGACCCAAATAAACAAAATCAGAAACAAAAGAGGAGTAGTAACAACTGACACCACAGAAACACAAAGGATCATCAAGACATACTATGAAAAATTATACACCAACAAATTGGACAATCTAGGCAAAATGGACAAATTTCTAGAAACACACAGTCTCCCAAAACTGAACCTGGAACATATAGAAAACTTGAGCAGACCAATAAAAACTAAGAAAATTGAAGATATAATCAAGACTCTCCCCCCAAACAAAACCCAAAGCCCAGATAGCTTCACAGGGAACTTTTAACAAATATTCAAAGAAGAACTAACACCCATTCTACTCAAACTATTCCAAAAAATTCAAGAAGAAAAACTTCCAAACTTGTTTTATGAGGCCAGCATAATTCTAATTCCAAACCCAGATAAAGACACTGCAAAAAAAAGAAAACTACAGGCCAATATCCCTGATGAACACAGATGTCAAAATCCTTAACAAAGTACTAGCAAATCACATTCAGCAATACATCAAAAAAATTATTCATCATGACCAAGTGGGATTCATCTCAGGGATGCAAGAATGGTACACTATTCACAAATCAATAAATGTGATACAATACACAAACAAATGAAAGATAAAAAAATGAAAGATAAAAACCATATGATCATATCAATTGATGCTGAAAAGGCATTCGAAAAAATACAGCACCCATTTGTGATAAAAACACTCAGCAATGTGGGAATAGAGGGATTATATCTTGACCTAATAAAAGCCATATATAAAAAACATACAGCCAATATCATACTCAATGGGCAAAAGCTACAAGCATTGCCCATAAAAACAGGATCAAGACAGGGATGCCCACATTCACCACTCTTATTTAACAATAGTACTGGAAGTCTTAGCCACAGCAGTTAAACATGAAGAAAAATAAAAGGGATCCAAATTGGAAAAGAGGAAGTGAAACTATCATTCTTTGCAGATGACATATTGTACATAGAAAACTCTAAAGACTCCATCAAAAATCTACTAGATTTAATAAACAAATTTGGCAAAGTAGCAGGATACAAAATTAAAGTCAAGAAATCAGTGGTATTATTATACGCCAACAGTGAACTCACAGAAAGAGAAACTAAAAAAAAAACAAATCATTTACCATTGTGGGAAGAAAATGTAAGATATCTTAGGAATAAAGTTAACCAAAGAAGTAAAAGACCTATATGCAGAAAACTACAGAATATTGATAAAAGAAATAGAGGAAGATATAAAAAAGTGGAAGCACATACCTTGTTCATGGATTGGAAGAATTAACATCATTAAAATATCCATACTACCCAAAGCAAACTAAAAATTAAATGCAACTTCCATTAAAATACCAATGACATATTTCACAGAACTGGAACAAATACTTCAAAAGTTTATATGGAACCAAAAAAAAAAAACCTGAATAGCCATAGCAATCTTGAAAAAGAAGGACAAAATAGGAAGGATCACAATACCAGATAACAGATTATACTATAAAACCACCATAATCAAAACAGCCTGGTACTGGCACAAGAACAGGCAGATCAATGGAACAGAACAGAAAACCCAGAAATAGACTGAAGCCAGCATACTCAATTAATATTTGACAAAGTTGGCAAAAGCATACAATGGAGTAAAGACAGCCTCTTTTATACATTGTTTTGGAAAAATTGGACAGCTACATGCGAAAAAAAAAAAAAAAAAAAAAAAGAAAAAAGAAACTAGACCACCAACTTACACCACACACAAGAATAAACTCAAAATGGGAAAAAAAAGACTTAAATGTGACTCATGAATTTATAAAAATCCTAGAAGAAAATGTGTAGGCAACAAAATTTCAGACATCACACGCAGCAGAATTTTCAGATACATCACCTAAGGCAACAGAAAAAAGAAAAAAATGAACACATGAGACTGCATCAAATTAAAATGCGTCTGCACAGCAAAAGAAACAACCATTAGAAAGGAAAGGAAACCCACTCTGTGGGAGAGCATAATTGCCAACAGTACATCAGATAAGAGGTTAATTTTCAAAATATGTAGAGTGCTCATGCAACTCAACAAAAGGAAGACAGAAAAAACAATTAAAAAATGGGCAGAGGATCTAAATAGATACCTCTCCAAAAAGGACATATAAATGGCCAAGAGACATATGAAATAATGCTCAAAGTCACTAATCATCAAAGAGATGCAAATTAAAATGACTATGAGGTATCACCTCACTCATGCCAGATTGGCTGCCATCAACAAATCATCAAACAAGTGCTGGCAAGGGTGTGGAGAAAAGGGGACTCTTGGTGGATACACTGCTGGTGGGAATGCAGACTGGTGCAGCCACTATGGAAAACACTATGGTATTACCTCAACAATTTTAATATTGAACTGCCATTTGACCCAGTGATCCCATTTTAAGGAATATACCCTAAGAACGCGGAAACACCCTTCAGAAAGAATATGTGTACCCCTATGTTCATAGCAGCACTATCTACAACAGCTAAGATCTGGAAACAACCCAAGTGTCCATAAATAGATGAGTGCATAAAAAAAGCTGTGGTACATACATTCAATGGAACACTATGCAGCTGTTAGAAATAGAGATCTCTTATCCTTTGAGAGGACATGGAGGGACCTGGAGAGTATTAGCTAAGCAAAATAAGCCAATCAGAGAAAGACAAATACCACATGATCTCACTTATTTGTGGAATGTAATGAACAAAATAGACCCAGAGACATTGATAATAATATGGTTCAGACTGACAAACCTCAATCTGGAGGGGCAATGGGGTTGATGGATGAGATAAACCAAAGAATTTATATGCATGTACGGGTAACCAATGGACATAGACAATAATGCTGGTGGGGGGAGGGAGCTGGTTGGGGAGGATGGTGTCTAGGGGAGAAAGGAGAAACATCTGTAACAAAAATAAATTAATAAAAATTGATGTAAAAAATAAAAAGAAATGTTTTAAATACACAAATTTGAAATGTGTTGATATGATGAGTTTTTATATGTATGACAGTTTTTATGTTAATGAGAGTTTTATTTGGTCTAATAAAATAACTCAACTCAATCATTAATAAACACAAACACCAATCAAAAATGATTTTTTTTAAGTAAATTGGCAAGTTGGGAATGACCTTGTCTGGAGATAGCAGGTAAAATTTAGCAAAAATGACTCGTAAACTACCTTTACTCAGTCAATAATTTTCTGTATATAGAACAACATTAGCAGATTCCAGGTGTAGAAGATATATCCAGGTATGAGTTTAGCGTTAGACCCACCAATGTTTTTCTATGCAATAAAGAATATAGCTTTGTTCTACATGAGTAAGATTCCTGCAGCACTTTCTAAAGTATCATTACAGCTTGTTTTAAAGAGAGAATAGACAATGATAGTTTCTCATATAAATAATGTCAACCACAGAAAGGAAAAAAGCCTCCTTGTAATTTTATTAATTGCATCTTAAAGAACAATTCCCATCTTCTGTTTTGAACTGTGTTATATGAAATCATCCACAAATGTTTCTTGCACTAATTAACTGTACTCAAACTTGTCACACACTTTCTGAAAATTTAACACAGCTATATAATCCTATATTGGCTTTGAGATAATGCTCTCCCTTGTTTAGCTTAGTGGTATCTTCTTCTAGGTCATGGAAATGAAGATTACTGGATCATTTGATATACCGCTGTTTAACTCCATTAGAGACTCCTTTTCACTCCTCAAATTACTAAATAATGAAGCACAACCAGAAAAAAAATTAGGAAAAAAAAAAAAGCTAACAAAGTGCCTTTTTCTGTCTGACTGCTTTATACTAAGGCGTTATAGGGTTAGTTATATCTTAAAGAAGGAAAAAATAAGTATAATATATGCATGTTTCAGGGATTAGCTATAATTTGAGGAAATCTCGGTATAGTAAGTACTATGTGGTACAGAAGATTTAGCACAGTTACTTGAAATCATTTGAGTAGACTACCTGTTCATATATTTGTGTATTCTGGAAACAACACTGATGACCAGGAGCTGGACAAAAATGGTTTGGGATCCCTGCCTTAACCTGTTAACCGGGGAATTCCCTTTTTAATTATGCAGCATATAACAGGCGTGAACTCTTTCACTGGGACATGTAAATACGTTACGCCCGGAGGGCGTAATTTCATATTATTATTATTTTTTTATTTATGCTTAAAATAAATGAAAAGACTATGAAATATATATATTTTATTTATTTATATATAAAGCACAAAGGAAAATACAAGATTACAAACAAATATAAGAGAATACCAACAAAAAAATGGAAACATCGAATTAAAAAATTATAAATTTTACAATTATAAAGATTACAAAAATATATATTTTTTATTTAGATACACAATAAAAAATATAAAAAAGTTAACAATTACAGAACAATAAACAAAAGCACACAAATAAAATAGAAATATTGAGTTTAAAAAATTAAAATATATATGTAAAAATTCAAAACTCAATTTCCGTGTGATATATTTTAAAACAATTGTTGATACATAGTGAGCGCTACCTTACAATCTGGACACCAGTATGTAGATTCTTTCCTAACACCTTTTTTTGTAGCAAACTCGGCATTTTCTGGATTTAGGTTTTCCTATATCACTTTTCATTTGTTCTGGAAAATGCCTTTCAACTAAGCGTGATGGTTTAGGTGTAGAGCTGCTTGTTGATGTCTTTGGGTGGGTTTTCACTATATTGTTATCTACCAATTTCTCTACACACTCTATCAAAAAGTGTAATCGATCCAAATGACCTTTATCTTTTTTGTATATAATATATGCACTGAAGCAGCACATATCAATTAATCGTAGAAAAGTTTTTTTTATAAAATTTTTTTAGCCTATTACGGGCAGCCATGTAGGCTACCATAACTCCATCTCCCAAACCTACGCTGCCCATATTCTTGTTATAATCCAGGACAACATTTGGTGTTTCTTGCCTTCTTCCTCTCTTTTCAATCATTGTCTTTTCGTCATTATGAATAGAACTGAGCATTAATACGTATTTTTTATCCTTCCATTTTAAAACCATAAGTTTGTCTTTGAATCTTATTATACGTTCATTTTTCTGTTTTTATTTCACTGGGGATTCTTACTCTGTTTATCCTCATTGTTCCAACAATGTCTGTATTGTTTTGACACAAGAGTTCAGCCAAATGAATTGACGTATAGAAATTATCTAAGTAAATCCTATACCCTTTATTCAGTAAGTCATGTGTTAACTCCAAAACAATTCTTGTTGATTGTTTTTCTTGTGGGTAGTTCGAACCATAATTTGTGTCCTTGCCTGTGTATACAATTATATTTTGTATGTATCCAGATTGGCTTTCACTCAAAATAGACAACTTAATTCCAAATCTAGCTCTTTTTGTAGATATATATTGTTTCCTAGATAAATTCCCTTTCCATAATGAAAGAGATTCATCTACGCATATTTCTCGTTCACATACATAAAAACTTTTAAACTTCTCTGACAAATTATTGATGATTGGATCAATTTTATATGTTTTTCTATTAAATGTGTTAGGACCAAAACTTAGATTGTCTGAAAAATGCAAAAACTTACATAATAATCCAAACCTGCTTTCGCTCATAGTTTCATAAAAAATGGTGTTTCAATTCTTCTTCTTCTTGAAAAATAAAGTCCAAAAGCTGGTTTTCCAATTATTCCTTGTAAAATTAGGAGCCCCCCAAAAATCTTCATTTCAGCTTTATTTGCATCCTTCCATTTTTGAATTCTCGAACGTGGTTTCAACTCAGGATCATTATCAAAAAATTGGGTGGCGTACAAATTTGTTTGCTCTGCGATTAATTTGATAAGTTCCTCATCTAAAAACTTCTCAAGATAAAACAAAGGAACTTTTTTTGGAGGAGTATCAAAAGTTTTTCCATGATGTGCAGTAAAGGAAATGGTGGTCTTCTGCATTTTGAGGTAGCCATTCTTCAGAAACAATGCTGTTGCTAGGACCAAATTCATCAGCTTCTTCACCATCTTCATTCTCAGTATCGCTCAATTCCATGCCGTAGTCAAAATTACTGTCAGATGACTCCGATGACGAACTCATAATACGTCTCCTTTTTCTACCTGCCGGTACATTGATTTCATCATCGCTGATATTGCTTTCATTCATTTTGATGGATACTTATAAAAATGTATTCTAAAATAAAAAGGTTGTAAATATAAAAAATATAAGTAAATAGTATATAATACAAAAATAGGTAGATAAGTGTAAGTATGTACCGTCACTGCTCACCCAGAACATGGCCACCACTCTCAATAGCGAAATGATACCGATTCCCTCCGTGTCTTAAATTCATGTCGAGACATGTATGGATGACTAATACCTTTGTTGTTCCAAAATATACCTGCTGCCCTTTCCAGGGCGCAACATATATTTCAAGGACGTATTCATATGTCCTACCCGTACCCGATATTGTTTACGTTTGACATATTTATACGTCCCCCTTGGTTAAAAGATTAATATGGAATGATGAGGTAGCCAAATGTTTCAGGCTTTGCAAACTTGCCAAAATTTGAAAATAAATTCCAACTAAAATAATCATTTTGCCCCAAAAATATTGCACACATTTATCAAAATGATGTTTGTTTGCTCTTAGTGGGAAAACCCATGTGAGATAATTAGTATTTCTATTTTAAATAGATATATCTTTCATTAATCAAAATCAGAAAATACATTAATAATCAATATATGTAATATGATTGTATTTCACAAGATAGGAGTGAAGACAACAAAAAATGTCATTTGAGGGTAAAATTTTGAGAACTATAGGGATAACATGGGACTAATGGTGTCTCACTGTCCAGTTTTACTTTGAACTGAATTATGGCCTTACATATGGTTTAAATGTCCTTAAGTATTACTTCAGATATTGATATAAATCTCACGATAATTCATTGACATGTTCAAAATGGAATCCTGTGACTTCTCATGTTATTCTTACCTGTGTACCCATTACAGGTCTACTCTAAAAAATTGTACTGTATATGGCATATCCCCTCCAAATGGCAGAAAATAAGACTTTGTTATCTTAGTATAAGTGCTCTAGAACATGCATGGCTTTTATTTTTTTTTTTTTATCATTGGAGAATATTTTTTTTTCCAATTTTTTCAGAGAGATTGAAAGAGAGATAGTGAGAGATGGGGGGAGAGAGAAATGCCGATGTGAGAGAGACACATCGATTGGTTGCCTCCTGCACACATCCTGACCAGAGCATCGCCACTCAGCTCCACTGGCCAGGCCACGCATGACTTTTTAGGTACCTGTAAGAGTCAACAAAGTGCATTGTTTTATATGCTGTATTGTCATGTAGTTTACCTTTATTTAATAGAGTTTCTCAAATGTGCCTTTCAAATGTTCTGAGATGTTGTCCAGCCAATTTTGCATTATCAGGATTCGTGAGAGAAAATTAAACTTATTTACTGGACTTGGACTAATGTATGTCTTCTGTGAGGACAGTTACTTTTTTTAAATAAAAGGAATATTTTTCATTTCCAAGATGATAGCAAAGCTCCATTAGCTTGTCATGGGGCCCCATTCATTGGACTTGTTAGGGTGCGGATGTTGTGGTCCAGCCAAGTTGGGAAAATGGGAAGAGCGGAGGAGAAAGGGCTGCAGTGCTCCGGTGGGGTTGGCGTGGCCTCGAGGATTGCAGAAGATTTATGAACTAAAAAACTGGTGTTGTTTGAATAGCCATTTTTGAAATGATGAAAATTTTGTAATTTTCACTTTTTCCAGATAATTCGCTCAGTATTTTGGCAAAGCATAATGGATTCAACCGCCAGAAGCAAGAAGTGTATCTTTTACCAATCATAATCAGTGATAGTGGGAATCCTCCTCTGAGCAGCACCAGCACGCTGACCATCCGGGTCTGTGGCTGCAGCAGAGATGGTGTTGTCCAGTCTTGTAATGTGGAAGCTTATGTCCTTCCAATTGGACTCAGCATGGGCGCCTTAATTGCCATTTTAGCATGCATCATTTTGCTGCTAGGTACGTATTTCCTTCATAGCCTAATTGTCACCATTATTTTCTTGGGGGGGTTCATAAAGGGCTGTAAATAGGGACAGCAAACCCTGACCAAGCCAGGCATGAGCATTTTTGTTCTTTTTGTTTTTTGGAAAGAGTAACTGTCTTATACTTCTCCAAGCTTTGAGATCACTAAGAAGGGGTGAAGAGAATGTAATGGTAAATGTCCAATTGGAGAGGTTTGGGTGCCTTTTCAATCCCATCACCAGTGAAAAAATAGACTAAGCACAGTGGTGGTAGCAGCGGGACTGGGCCTGTATGTGGTTACAACAGCATCCATTATAAAGAAGACCTCCAGATCTGACGTACACCTCTTTACTACAATAAAGGCTCACATATGTCCAAAGTACTCTTTTATCCAAACAGTGTATAGATTGGGTTGCGGAGTCCATCTTATCACAAAGTTTGGTGAAATAAAAAGAAAATAAACAGGCAAACAAAACGTCTATTTTCTTCAAAATTGCATTGTCTTCCTGAGATATGTTTCTTGATAATAAAATCAAATAGTATTCACTCAAAATTTAATGCTCATCCTTCAGAAAGGTGTTTTGCTTAATTCCCAAGGCAATGTTATTAAAGCTAAGTGCTCATAAGTTTTAAAAGAATGATCCTCTCTCTGAACCTACATGGTGTGTTGCTTATAAAATTATATGCAAGTTTGGCTAATTGTTATTTCATGGTTTCTTTCTACAGTCATTGTGGTGCTGTTTGTAACTCTGCGGCGACATAAAAATGAACCATTAATTATCAAAGATGATGAAGACGTACGAGAAAACATAATTCGTTACGATGATGAGGGAGGAGGGGAAGAAGATACGGAGGCCTTTGATATTGCAACTTTACAAAACCCAGATGGAATTAATGGGTTTTTACCCCGTAAGGATATTAAACCAGATTTGCAGTTCATGCCAAGGCAAGGGCTTGCTCCAGTTCCCAATGGTGTTGACGTGGATGAATTTATAAATGTGCGGCTACACGAGGCAGATAATGACCCCACAGCCCCACCATATGACTCCATTCAGATTTATGGCTATGAAGGCCGAGGGTCTGTGGCTGGCTCCCTCAGTTCCTTGGAGTCTACCACCTCAGACTCAGACCAGAATTTTGACTACCTCAGTGACTGGGGTCCCCGTTTTAAGAGACTGGGTGAACTTTACTCTGTTGGTGAAAGTGACAAAGAAACTTGACAGTGGATTATTAATAAACCAATGGAACTGAGCATTCTGTAATATTCTAGGGTCACTCCCCTTAGATACAACCAATGTGGCTGTTTGTTTTAGAGGCAAGTTTAGCACCAATCATCTATAAACTCAACTACATTTTAATGTTGAACCAAAAAAATTGATAATAAAAAGTACATGTTAGGAGGTTATAAATCTTGTGGAGTGTGAATTAAACTATGTGGAGTGTCTAGAAGTCTTTGAATATTTGATACTTACCTGACCACCACAGACAAAGATTGGGATCCTGGTTAATGCTTAGAAAAAGGTAGAGTAAAAAGAGGGGAAAAAAATCCAAATTAAAAGGTGCTTTCTTAGAAAAACAGACCTGCAAGGAATTTGCTGCTGATATGTGTCTTCTGCAAGGATTTTTATAAATGCAAATGGGTTTTTTCCCCTTCACCAATAAGGATCCCGCCACACATGATAAAGCAATACTTGGTCGGCTGTACATTCTGACTGTTGGAGTTTGGGAAGGCCTCCTAGATTGCACGGTACGGTGACCACACATTGTACATAATTGTTGGCCTCACTCATCAGAGACTGAATAGCATCTTTAAATATTGTGTCGAGCCTTAAAATATTCACGTTTGTAATCCGTTCCAAGGTGGGGATTGCCAATTAGGTGGTAGGAGAAGAGAAATCCCATTGAACAGGCTTGTTTTTTAAAAGCAGGATTACTCCTTCCCTCCACTTCCTCTTGTTCTACAAAGACACAAAGATAAACTATGTCATGCAGTGGACTACATAAGAGACAGATGGTTTTATTTGTTTAATCTTCGAAATAAATATTTTATTGATGTCCATTAATGCTTTTATTTATTAAGGTTGGTAATCTATAGATTAGGGGACTATATGGAAGAAAACCTAAATTATATCCATTAATAATCCTTTAGATTGTTTTCTATAAATATATATATATATATACACACACACACACACAATGAATGTTTAATACATGTACATTTTGATGAGATGAGTATGGCAGGCAATATTATGAAAAAGGAGCTAATAGTCTCTTTAGTGTAGAAAGTGTTATTGTGACTGGTGATGGCAAGAACAGCATTTTTCCAGAGAAACTTTTGGACTGTTTTCTATTTTGTTCATAATCCTAGTATTTGGTGTTTTTACTACAAGCACAAACATCTGAAAGTATATTGATTCATGTGAATATTTAAACTCTAGACTTTTAGATATCTACATAATGCCCTGCCCAATAAACATGCTTCAAGTTGTACCCAATGTTTTAGAGCAGGAACTGATTTGTACATAATTTTACTGCTTCTGTTTTTAGCTCTTCTCTCCTTGACCCTCATGGTGATACACAGAACATCTTAGAGTCCAAAAGAGAACAACCCTAGAAGATGTGAGCATATTTAATTTGTAATACAAACCTGGCATTTAGGAGTAGAAAATGTATGATAAGACTGAACTACTACATGCAGATCATTTTAATTTTCTACTTTGCTTTAATGCAATATTGTTTATTTACTCCATGTATTGTATTCAGAGAAACTCCTGTATTGTTTCCTACTTTGTGAAATATATTTTTATAAATACTTTTGTTGTCTTTACTTTTCTTTTCCCCAGTCAGATAAAGACCTACTAACAGAGTCTTCAAGTCTGACTAGAATTCTAAAACATTCAGCTAAATTATTGCAAGAATCACTTTTATTTGTAAGAGTTTTTATATAAAGAACCAGGGATGGGAAATGGCTTGGCAATGATGCCAACGGGGATATTAAAGGAACATGGTGTATGGAAAGTCTAGTTCAGCTGTGACAATGGGATTCTCCTGGAAGCAGACACTAAAGCAGAGTTAAGAGTTAAAGATTTAAAAAAGAGGAGAAGCAGGATTGTACAGGGAAAGCCTTCAAACAGGAAAATATAATGTAAAAAATGTCAAAATAAAGAGATAGAAAGCAGAGTTTGTCAAGAGAGCCTTAGACTGAAATACAGGCCTGACAAATCTCTGCCAACCAACTAGGGGGTTCTGAATGAAAGATGGCCTGTTGTCGAAGTCTTTTACTGGTCAAGTGAAGTCTCTCAGTGGTAGTTTCCCTACCATCTCAGGCATTGGCTTGGGCTGTCTGAGAGGAACATGACTTTGGCTAGGAAACTGAAGGTACCAACTTTTGGAAGCTGCTTCTACTGTGATGACAACAAAATATTTTAATGTTACACTTAGAATTTACAACTATCAGTGAATTAATTAAGGCCTTACTGAGTCTCTGTTGCTTGAGAATTGTTCATGGTTTGTCTTTTATGCTTATCACTATGACTGTTGAACGCTTACACATTCTAAACCAAGGTGAGAGTGTTATTTGAATTATCTCTTGCATACCAGACTCACTTCTAGTATATTTATCAGTGAAGTGCCATAGATAACAGATATATAAACATGCTTAACAAAAATTACACTAATTTTAGGAATATCAAATCCATATCCTCCAATCTTGGAAATCAATAGGATAATTGCCATATGGTGCCCAAACTTTATCACAAAATTTACTTTGCCTGTGAAAATAGCATGAAAGTATGGATCTCTTGCTGATTTTTTTTTTTTTTTTTTTTTTTTACCATCATCATGCTAGCAATTTGTGCTTAAAACCCCATTTAAGGTGTTATAATATGGAATTAAGAAATAATGGTCTTTCATTGGTCAAAAATTGGCAGTAGTCCCCCTACCATCTCATGTTTATATTACGGCTGAACTATATTTTTAGAGTATCCTGAATTTAAATAAAGGTCCAAGAAACACACACACACATACACCCCTTGACTTAACTGCTTTTTACTTTAGCAATAGACTTGCCAGGATTTCCTCAACCAAAAAAGGTCACTGGGGGTCCCAAACTTTTAGAATTTGAGAACCCCATGCTCAACTATTTTTAAATAATACATATTTTTAACTTTATCAAAGTGACTATTTTTTTCTATGTGTATTGTTTTCTGTTGCAGCAATATACTGACAGTTCTTACACATGTGTGGTTATTTTTCAAATAAAAGGTTTATTCAATCCATTGACATTTTAATGTCTAAGGGTTTTTACTGTGTCTCAACCATTAGTCTTTTTCCAATTTTGAAACTTTTCCCTTCCCAATGATTTTCTACCAAATGGAGAAGAACCGCTGAGCTGGAGCCAAGTGAAACAAAATTATCCTCATCTGCCTATCTCACAATTTGGAGCTCCTGTCTGGGGAGATGATGCATCCTGGTGATTGGACATCACATGGGATCAATTCAGCCTCGACCCTGTCCACTAACTGATCAAATAAACTTACAAAAATGTCTTCTAAACACCCATATACGTATAGTCTGGAGTATAACGAGCCTATTCTTTACAATAATCTGATGAGTACAGTTATTTGAAGATTAAAAATAGTTTATAATAGGATGTTTAAAATATGCTAGAAATTAAATTCAAGTATTAATCTTGCCATACAGGATTATGATTTCTAGGATATGAACAATGAAAATGTTTTAGGAAACTATGTATGGGTAAGTGTGTGTATACAAAATAAAAGAAAACTTAGATTCACTGGCATCACCAGTGAGACAAGAATGCTTAGAAAGGGCCAAATGTGTCTTTGGGAGAGTTTGTTTAATCAGATGCTTAAAGTAAGAAAAGTCTCTGCATGAGACCTGGAAATCTCCTAGGAGCAGCCAGATTTCACACTGAGTCTCAATAGAGTTCTGGGCTATGCTGTATTTTGGAGAAGGAAATGTGGGTGCTGAGAGCTAAGTAGCCAATTACTCTTTATAGCCGCATAAGGACTGAAGGCAAGCAGGCCCTTCCAACAAGTTGTATTATGCGATCACTGGCTTTGCAGGGAATCTCACAAATGTATAACCTTCTGATTGCCTTTTTGATCGAAAGTTCCATCTGAGATCAGGGCAGTACAAGCAGTAATAAGATTTCAAAAATTCCCATCACTGGCACTGTAGGAAAGGCTGAGCATGACTGAAATCCCATTACTGTCAGGGAAAAAGATAAGGTAACAGTGAGCATCACTATAAAAGCCATATAAATGCACAATTTGAACAGGAACATTAACATTGGAAAAAATATATATGTGTACACACACATATATCTCTTTATGTATACACTTACACCCAAGTAAGTGACCTAGGATTAATTTATATTTGTAATTTTTTGTCTCACCACCTCACATACTACCCAAAACCTGGAATGGTGGCTATTTGTTTTTCTCACTCTAACCTTGACTTTGAAGGACATTGGATTGAAGGTAAAGGGTTTAAATGCAGGTTTCTATTTGAGAACAAAATAATGGCTCATGATAGCTGGGATTAGAATTAAATGTATCACATTGTGAAACTGAATTTAGATGTTTTTATGTTCTTGTGTTTTTGTGAAGAAAATAATTATAGAATGTATTTTGCAGGGAGTAGTTTTCAGCATGTTTTTGTTTTTCTCAATTACAGTATTGTTTTATTTTCTGTAGAAAGTTTCTTTACAAAGTGACTCAGTTGGCCAGCCACTTTGTATATATTGTCAATGCAATCACTGTTCTTTATGATTGTAGAAGACAGGGATTCTATCATAAGCAGACACTTATTTTTATTATTTTCTTCTTAGTCAACACACATTTATATATCACATGGTATACTGTCTTTTACATGAATATACTCTTGATGTTAAAGATACATTAATACAAGTATTTTTGACCCAGTTCTACTATTATGGGTTCATGCAATTTAATACCCCCCAGACTGATGGGTTATCTAAAAGGAAACAATTGTGTCTCCTATATATATTGAGCATCAACCAGTTCAGAAATTATTCTATAGAGTTAGATGGAAAGATTAAATGAGATGGCATCCCCAAACCTATTTCCTTTATTTATAAGATGGAACTAATAACTCTCATCTAAAACTAATTGTTGAAACATTTTGTCTCAATGGTCCCATAAATAGTATTTCAATCTAGGGTCAAACTTACGTTGGTCTGATATTAAAGCTCAGCTTGTGACTAAACACTCTAATTATTATGTGAGATTTGTAATGATAAGAATCAGAGGTTGCCCTGATCAGTATGGATCAGTTGGTTGGGCATTGTCCTGTGCACCAAAAGGTGCCAGTTCATTTCCCGATCAGGGCATATGCCCAGGTTGTGGGCTTGATCCCTGGTAGAGGACATGAAGGAGGCAGCCGATGGATGTTTTGCTCTCTTGCTCTCTCTCTAAAAATCAATTTTAAAATCCTTAAAAAAAAAGAAAGAAAAATAAATAATTAGAAGCTAAATTATTTACAGTAATATAGAAGTACTTAGGAGGAAGTAAGTGATGTTAAATGGGAAGACCCAAGACTCAAAAAAAAGCCTACATGGAGCTCTCAAAAAAGGTGGGAACTGAAGAATGGGTGCAATAGAAATCAGAGCTTGGCAAATCCCCAACACTAAGAGGGAAAATTTTTTTAAAGCACCCTATTTATAAACTAATGACATCTTTTCAAACATTCAGAAAGTGGGTACTCATAGAACCCACATGGCTTTGCCTACTTCATAGCATGTTTTGTGGAAGAAAAATAATGTTCAGAGATGTCTGAAGGAATTTTTCAGAGTTAAACTATGCATCCCATAAACGAGAGAGACAGAAATCATACTCTAGTATTGTAGCTCACAACCAGATCAAGACACTGTGTGTGTATGTGTTCCTTCCCCTTTATTTATGGAAGAGTCCTCTGCATCTCAAGGCCAGTAGGCATTTACTGGAGGGATCAGTGTCCATGGTACTGTTTCTTCAACTTGAATTACTTGCCATTATTTGACTCACATCTTGAATGTATTACTTCCTGTGGGAATCTTTATTGATAATAATAGTTATTTTTTAAAAATATATTTTTATTTAATTGAGTGTAGAGAGAAAGGAAGGAAGAGAGAGAGAGAGATGAAACCTACAACCTGGGTATGTGCCCTGACTGGGAATCGAACTTGTAACCCTCCAGTGCATGGTATCATGCTTTAACCAACTGAACCACACTGGCCAGGGTGGTAATATTTAGCTTTATTATTATCCACAGATAACAAAAGAAGACTTGTTAGGAGGAATAACACAGGATGCTGTGGACAAAAAAAACAAAGGAGGTCTCACAGGATGATCTGATCATAAATTCCTTGCTGGGCAGGTCAAGATGGGTAGTTATTGGCCTGACATATAACATCTTTAGAAAAAGGCTTATCATTGCCTTTTTCTGTGCTTCTAGGTTAACACAGCCTTAAAATGTCCCCTTCTAAAGTCTGCAAGAAAGTACATAATCTTTTTTATTTTAATTGATCTTAGAGAGAAGAATGGAGGGGCAGGGAGAGAAAGAGAAACATTGATGTAAGAGAGATTCATTGATTGGTTGCCTCCTACATTGGTCCTGACCTGAAATTGAACCCGCAATCTTTCTTACACTCCTCTCTCAATCTCAGATGCTTCCATGTGGACCCTCCCTTTGGCTTTAATAGATTTTTAAAATTTTATTCTTATTCATTCACATATCCCTCAGCAGAAAGAACACTTACTCTAAAAGAATTTGAAAAAAAAAATAGTTTGGGGTGGTAAACACACAACACAATATACAAATAATGTATTACAGAAATATATTAAAATTTTTCTACAGGTTTGGACGTTCCTATGTCAGCAAGACTGTCTGAGGAGAAAATCTGTAGCAAACAAAGGCTTCAATGAACTGAAAGGTGTAGCCAACAATACAAAATGAGAGGTCAATGTAGGTAAATTTTGATTTCTTCAGAGCTCTTCTGTACATGCAAACATATCTAGGGCCATCAGTGTCACCTCATCAATATGAGCAAGATTTTAACAGTGTTCTAATTAACTAAAACATGTTGCACTCATTGAGATTGTTCCCCTTTCCTAATTTATGCATTCTTTGACTACAACTTTAGCGCTTTCCTATTTTTTTTTTTTAAATTAATCGTTAGAGGACAATTCCATATGTGTTGAGTCCAATAGTTGTATGAGTGAATGGATTATATAGGCTCAAGGATGGATCTGCAAGTAAACATAAAAAAGTTTGTGAGTATGCTCCATTGATGAACTCACAGGAAGAGAAATTAAAAAAAAAAAAAAATCCCATTTACCATTGCAGCAAAACAAATTAAGATACCTAGGAATAAACTTAACCAAAGAAATAAAGGACCTATTCACAGAAAATTACAGGTCATTGAAAAAAGAAATAGAAGAAGATATAAAAAAGTGGAAGCACATACCTTGTTCATGTATTGGAAGAATTAACATCATTAAAATGTCCATATTACCCAAAGAAACCTATAGATTCAATGCAAACCCCATCAAAATACCGACATACTTCACAGAACTAGAACAAATACTTCAAAAGTTCATATGGAGCTAAAAAAGACCTCAAATAGCCACACCAATCTTGAAAAAGAAGAACAAAATTGGAGGGATCAGATTTCAGGTTGTACTAAAAAGCCACTATAATCAAAACAGCCTGGTTCTGGCACAAGAACAGGCAGATAGATCAATGGAACAGAATAGAGAACCCAGAAATGGACCCAAGACAATATGCTCAATTAATATGTGACAAAGGTGGCAAGAGCATACAGTGGAGTAAAAGACAGCCTCTTTTATACATTGTTTTGGAAAAATTGGACAGCTACATGCAAAAAAAAAAAATGAAACTAGACCATCAACTTATACCCTACACAAGAATAAACTCAAAATGGATAAAAGACTTAAATGTGACTCATGAATCCATAAAAATCCTAGAAGAAAATGTAGGCAACAAAATTTCAGACATCATACGCAGCAGAATTTTCACTGATACATCATCTAAGGCAACAGAAACAATGGAGAAAATAAACACATGGGACTACATCAAATTCAAAAGTTTCTGTTCAGAAAAAAAAAACAAAAAACACCAAAATGGGAAGGCAACTCACTCTATAGGAGAGCATAATTGCCAATGATACATCAGATAAGGGGTTAATTTCCAATATATAGAGAGTGCTCATACAACTCAACAAAAGGAAGACAGAGGACCCAATTAAAAAATGGGCAGAGGAACTAAATAGACACCTCTCCAAACAGGACATACAAATGGCTAAGAGACATGAAGAAATGTTCAACATCTCTAATCATCAGAGAGATGCAAATTAACACAACAATGAGGTATCACCACACACCAGTCAGAATGGCCACCATCAACAAATCATCAAACAACAAGTGTGTGTGAGGGTGTGGAGAAAAGGGGACTCTAGTACACTGCTGGTGGGAATGCAGACTGGTGCAGCTACTATAGAAAACAATATGGTGTTACCTCAAAAAATTAAAAATTGAACTGCCATTTGACCCAGTGATCCCACTTCTAGGAATATACCCTAAGAAGCCTGAAACACCAATCAGAAATGATATATGTAACCCCATGTTCATAGCAGCACTATTTACAATAGCTAAGATCTGGAAACAGCCCAAATGTCCATCAGTAGATGTATGGATAAAAAAGCTGTGGTACATATACACAATGGAGTACTATGCACCTGTAAGAAAGAAAGATCTCTTATCCCTTGAGACGACATGGAGGGACCTGGAGAGTATTATCCTAAGCGAAACAAGCCAAGCAGAGAAAGAGAAACATCACATGATCTCACTTATTTGTGGAATATAATGAGCATAACAGTCTGAGGAATGGGGTAGTCCCAGAGATGTGAAAGTTGAGTACAGACTGACAATACCCTGAAGAGTGAGGGATAGGGAAGAGATAAACCACAGAACTCATGTGCATGTGTGCATGAGCAATGGACATGGACAACAAAGCTGGGGACAGGGTGGGGAGTTAAGAGAAGGGGGTTATCAATGGGGGATAAGGGAGAAACACCTGTAACAAAAATTAATTAATTAATTGAAAAAGAAATAAAATGTTTAAAAAATTTTTAAAAAGTAAAAAAAAATCTTTGCAAATAAACTTTAAAAAAAGACCTTTGTAGATTTATTTTCTAAAAAATATGTGCTAAATCTAATCTATGATAGTAATACAATTGTCTTGCCTTTCCACAACATAGAGTCTAACTGTATAAATCATAGAAGTAAATTAATAATAAACCTTAAGATGTGTCTATGTTGTGAAAGAGGGGATCTCTTAATGGACTCCACAACTTCTTACCATATGAGATTCTCCATGTGACAAAACTCCCAGTACCCTTATTTATTTCACAAAATATATGCTTAGGACTTTCTACTATACTGGGTGCTGGGAATATAGCAATAAATAGGACAGGAAGGTCTTTCTTTAAAAACCTGTGCAAGAAAAAAGTAGATGTATAGGATGATGACAAAACTTGAGAAGATCATCTAATAGAATATAAAATAGATATATGGAAAACTAAGTATTTTACCTAGAGTGGACAGGGTAAGATTTGAGATGTCATATAAGGTTGTCATCATAAGCAAAGTTCTTGAAAAAGTCTGTTCTTCTGTACTAAACAAATGGAGATATACCAAAAAATTAAAAATGAGGTCTGGGTCATAGTGAATGAGCATTAAAAGTAGCACAAAATGATGTGGAGAGCTAGGCAGAGACTACATTATACAATCCTTTGTCAACCAGAATAAGGAGCTCAGATTTACTTTATGTCAAAAAGGAAAAAAATTGAGGGGATCCAGAGGAAAAAGATTAACCTGGCTTATATTTTTAACAAGATAACTCTGGCTAGGTTATGGAAATGGGATTATATCATACAAGAGTAAAATCAGGAGACCCAGAGAAAAGAGTGTTGCAGTAGCCCAAGGAAGAGATTATCTTGACTGACTACTGAGTTGGTAATAGAAATAGAAAAATTATACAGAATCCAGATTTATTTTGGATATAAAACTGTCAGTATTGGCAATTACATTAAAGCCAGATGAAATAAGTATGGTATTTAAGGAGATCCAAGTTTTTGGCTTGAAAGGCTATGTGATTGGTGGGCCATTTACAGAGATTGGGGTGACAGAGGATCTTGTTATCAAAAACAGACAACCGGCCATGGCCAGTGTGGCTCAGCTAGTTGTGTGTCATTTGTGTACCAAGAAGATGCCAGTTTGATCCTTAGTCAAGGGCACATGCCCGAGTTGCTGGCTGGATCCCTGGTAGGGTGCGTGCAGGAGGCAACCAATCAATGTTTCTCTCTCACATGCTTCTTTCTCTCCCTTTCCCTTCCTCTCAAAAATCAATAAACTATTCTTTAAAAACAAAACAAAAAAGGCATCCTGACTCCTCCAATGATCCACAACAGAAAGGGTAACCGAAATTAGAGTCCTATAAAAATTTCTATGTGTTCCATGTAAAGAATCTTCTGGGAAACATTACTACTCTTTGATTCTTTATTACATCAATAGCAGAATCATTGAAGGCCACGAGTGACATGCTTAATCTCAGGAAGAAAAAGTCCAGCCAGGCAGATTAGTTTTAATTATTTTAGCTTTCTAGAAATGGGGGGGCGGGGGGGGGCGGTTGAGTTCATTCTAGGCTGGAGCAGGATAAACTCACTTATTTACAGTGTTTCTTAATGGCAATGAGGACTGATACCCTGAAATATGTATCTATGATTATCTTAAATCAGGGGAAAGGCACATATAGCTTTATATATAAACATATTATGTTGTCCAGCACACATTCCTTAGGTATGTCCTTTCTCTTTGGACAGTATGCTAATTCTCAAGGAAAGAAGCATTTGGCTATGATTTTAAAAGTCAGAAAAAAGCACACGCAAACAAATCTTTGTTTGTTTATTACCACATTAGGGTCTTTTTGATAACAGCCTGGTGACAAATCCCTCCTCTATCTGTGTCCTATTTTTCATTCTTGAGGGATGTGGGGTGGCAGTCAGTCTTCCATAATTGCTTCTTCTGAACCTGGACATCACTGTGGGATTCCACAGAGGAGCCGGGCTTTTAAGCAGCTCCTTGCCATAATGTTCAACTGGCTTCCTGGAAATTGAGAAGCTTGGTACTTAATAAGTCCTGGGTGAAAAGGATGAAAGTTGATGTCAGTCTGGAGGGAAACATCTTATACAAAGTAATGATAACACACTTGTTATGCAGTTATTATACTATACTCTAGGCCAGAGATTCTCAACCTGTGGGTTGTGACCCCTTTGGGGGTCGAACAACCCTTTCACAGGGGTCGCCTAAGACATAACAGTAGCAAAATTACAGTTATGAAGTAGCAACAGAAATAATTTTATGGTTGGGGGTCACCACAGCATGAGGAACTGTATTAAATGCTCATGGCATTAAGAAAGCTCTCTCATGGATGTCATGGGGGTTGACCAAAAATGATAAGATTCAATCCCGCTCCTTGTGGGTTCCTAGGCTTCTGTGGCATCATTGTTACTGACCTTTCCAAGTCAGGGACTCAAACCAAGATCCCTCTGCCCAGTCCTCTTGGTCCCTCTGTGCCGATAGAACGAGACTGAGCTTTGGTAAAGCCGAGCAGGACCTTTGTTGTTTGATAGAGAATTGGATAAGAATGCTCTAAGGTACCTTCTGCCTGACTAAAAAGGGGCCTTCTGCGCTTATCTGCTGTGGCGTGGAGTCATTACATTCTCTTAGAATCGTGTACTTATTTTTCTGCTGCACCTGGCCCTCCTTGCACATAATGCACCATCTCCCGCTTGGTTTTTGCACTCAGCACCTTGGTTTTTGTAGTTAGGAATCCTTTTTCAGCTCCTGTAAGGAAGTCAATCATATTTCCTGACATAATTCAGGTGTTGAAAAATGTTAGGGTCTTTTGGATGATAGCCTGGTGATAAATCCCTCCTCTGTGTCCTATTTCTCATTCTTGAAGGATAAAAGGTGACAGTCAGTCTGCTGTAACTGCTTCATGCTGAACCTGGACATCATCATGGTAGCCCATAAGAACAGGATTTTTCTCTAGCTGGTCTAAGGTCAGTTTGGTTGTCACCAGGCCTAAGCCTAAATTGTACGTAGTCTGTCACCTGTGGTGTAATGGTTCTAGTATTTTTGTAATGAAAGCTAACAAGCAATTAAAAATGCAGGATCCATGCCTGGCTTGTGTGGCTCAGTGATTGAGCGTCAACTTATGCACCAGGAGGTCCCCAGTTTGATTCCTAGTCAGGACACATGCCCAGTGGGAGGCATGCAGGAGGCGGCCAGTCGATGTTCTCTCTCATTGATGTTTCTATCTCTCTCTCCCTCTCCTTTCCGCTCTATAAGATCAATAAAGAAAAAAAAAGTGCAGGATCCAACCTGGAGGGTATTAAGTTAAGTAAAATAAGTCAGACAGAGAAAGACAAATGCCATAAAATTTCATTTATATGTGGAATCTGTAGAGCAATATAAATGAATAATCAAAATAGAAACAGACTCATAGATAGTGAGAACAGACTGAAGTTGCCAGAGGGGACCAAGGTTGAGGGGATGAGTGAAAAAGGTGACAGGACTGGGAAGTACAGATTGGTAATTACAAAATAGTCATGGGATGTAAAGTACAGCAGATTAAATATAGTCAATAATATTGTAATAACTATGTATGATGCCAGGTGGGTACTGGAGATATTGGGAGGGAGGAACACTGCATAAAGTATATGATTATCTAACCACTATGCTGCACACTTGTACTAATACAAAATTATGAATGTCAATAGTAATTAAAAAATAAAATTTACTAAAATAATAAAATACATGTTCAAAAATGTAGGAAAAGTAAAATGCTATGAGGAAATCTAGGAAGAGAAGAAACCATTTGAGCTCAGGAAGAGTCTGTTTCCCTCCACTCCAGGTCTGTTCAGTGAGATCAAGTTAACCATTTTCTGTCAGCCAGGTGGCTTTATCTAACAGCTTAATTAAACTTTCCTCAGTTATACCACTAGCATGAACATAAAAGCACAAGATGTGTTAGCTAAGGCATATTATACCTGGTCTGCTGGAAAGTAGTCTAGGGCTAACCTGTTATCAAGACCTATTTTTTACTAAGGAATCAATAAAATTTTGTAATATTTTGAAATCCAGGCCGTCCTCATTGGCTACCCATGTCACTATGGTCATGACTTCTTTAACTGTTACTGTATTATAAATGGTGCCTCCCGCTAACTTACTAATGATCCAGTTAAGGTGATGACTCAGCCACGAGGAGACCTGCTGTCCTTATCCTTCTCTTTTTCTGTACATACTGAGGGTCTGGGCATACAAGAGCTATTGTCCAGACACCTCCTGTCTGTTTATGAATTAGGCATCAGGCTGCCCATCCCTCCTTGTTGGACCCATCCATACTTCCTAGAGATGTGCAACTTTCTTGTAAGCATACTGTCTCATGTTGACTATCGGATTGGTTTGGGTTGAGTATTGAATCCAGGATGGACAGCCAGTAACAGAAGGGTTGAGAATCATAGCACCCCAAGTATCAACTGTAAGCACAGTGTTTTCTACAGCTCCAGGCCGCCCAGGTAGCCTGCCTTTCCATTTCTCAAAGTCACAACTCATTCTAGTACTTACTTTGCAATAATCACTGAGTCATGTTTTACTGGCTATGAGTGGTCAGCAGTTTGTGCATTCTGTGCAACCTGTTATGTAAGAGGGATGACACATGAAGTTGTTGGCAAGGTCATTAAAGTCAGGGTCTGCATTAGGATACCAGGACACATCTATTTCCTGGAAGCACCTTTGGGCAAGTTGCACTTGTATGGCTGGGAGCAGGTTAAGTCTAGGATCTCCCCAGCAGGGGGTGCAATTGGCTATTTCTTTTTCTGGTAAAGGGGAGACATGTAAGAGTTTCCCTGTGTAGCTTGGCTTGTTGTTGGCAGATTCAAGAGTCAATAAAGTTTTATTCTTTCTGAATATTTGGGATGATATTATAAAGGAAATAGGTTTGCCAGATGAGTACAGGGTAAGAAATTTCCAAGAGAAGAAAATTGTTAGGAAGGTGGTCATGACTTGATATAGACCTTATAACAGATTATTTGGAAGAATGAATGAAGTTAAAGCAAGCAGTTAGCCAGGCTGGTGTGGCTTAGTTGGTTGAACATCATCCTATGCATAAAGATGCATGAAGAAGTCACCAATTTGATTCCCAGTCAGGGCACATGCCTAGGTTGAGTGCCTATACCCAGAAAGGGGGTGTGCAGGAGACAGCCAATGGATGTTTCCTTCTCACTGATGTTTCTTTCTCTCTCTCTCCCTCTCTCTTCCTCTCTCTCTTAAATCAATAAAAAACATATTAAAGGCTGAGAAGATGGCAGTTGTTTAGGTAGACCCTTCTTACACTTCCTCCCAGGGCCAGACTTGAAATTAAATTGAATTAGGGAACCTGATCTCAAGAGGGTCCGACCTGCTTCCACGGGCAGCAGGGTGAGAGAAAAGAGGAACGTCTGGGCTGAGGGCTGGGAATGGGTTCCCTGAGAGGAGTGAGGTCTGGTCCCCAGGCTAGGCTTTTCAGTCTGGAGCACCAGAGCCCAAAACAGCGGCCCACATAAAATCCAGTCATGAAGGGCAACAGAGCTTCTGGACGAGGAGGAGACCAGAGCCGGGCAGAGATTAAACCATGGGTTTTTTACTTGCTTGTTTGTTTAAAAACAAAACAAAACAAAAAACTACAGCACAAGATTTTTGTTTACACCTACTCATCTGAAGCTTCAGTGGAGAGAGGACAGTATGGACTGGGGATACCTGAGGAGAGGCTAGGGTGGAAAGTGTGAGGAAAATGTGGAAAGGCAGCCACCTGAATCTGGTGGTACCTCCCCCAAACTGAAGTAGCCATTTCTCCTAAGAGACACTGGCCCCTCCCAGAAGCCACAGCTCAGGTGAAGGCAAAACCCCACCCTAGAGGATATAGCTCACCCCACCCTCAGGAACACTGCCTGCCAAAGGCTGCATCTCCACCCTTGCAGAGGAGACAACAGCAGGGGGTCAAGCCTATAGGTTTGAACAGGCTCAGGGAGCTAGAAAGACTGGCTTGGGGGTAGGGTCATCTTCTCTACTGCCCTGGGATCAGACTGATACATTCCCCTCATGGGAGAGCTGATGGAAAATTTCTGGTTTTCAGCTGATCCCACTGGACTGCAGGCAATGGTCTCTGCCCGGCCAAGGAAAGGGATCAATTCTGGATCACTCTCAGACAAACACACCCAGCACACTCCTTGAAAACTGAACAGCACCTGCCCCTCATAGGAAGCCCAGAGGTTTTCTACAGTTGATTCTGCCTAATGCCCTTTCAGAAGCAGACTTTTTGGTGACTAAGAGAAGATGAATAGACGCAGAGCCCAGGGAACCTGGGGAAGTTTGCTGACCCACCCCTGGGCCCAAGCTGCAGACAAACTGCTCTTAGAGTGTAGCTTGGCCACTCCCTCATACAGTCAAGCCCTGTGGAGACCCATAGAAATTGTGGAGAGCAACACAAACTGTAGAGAGCTTGAAGCTCCAAATAGTTTTCTAAGAGCCAAAAGAGGACAGTTTCTGAATATGGCTAGCACCTAAGTAGAGCAGGATACAAAGAGGGCACTAAAACTCTGAGACCAACACCATTTCACATTTTTTCTTTTTCTTTTGAGACAAATGCCACTTCACTTTTTTTCTTAATCATCTTTTTTATCTTTCTTTTTTTATTAATTTGATAATATTTTACTCTGTTTTTTTTTCTTTTTCTTACTCTAGTTTTTCTTCTTTCCCCTGCTTAAGGTTATTTTTTCCTCTTTTAATTTTATGACTTTCTGCTTTCTCCTCTATTTCCCTTTTCATAATTGTTTCTCTTTTTTTTATATACCATTTTTATTCTCCTATTCTCTGTTTTTATTTTACTTCTTTCATCTCTGCCCTATCATAACACTGTTTCTTCTCCCTTTTTTTCTCTCCTAGTATTTTTTTTTAATTTTTTCTCTTATTTCTGTTCTCTCTTTTCTAATTCTCTCTTCATTTCTCGTCACTTTTATTGTGATTGTAATGTATGTCTTTGTTATGTTGCATTGTGTTTAGTTTGTTCTGTCAGAACCTGCACAACATCTTGCATTATGTGGTCGGCAGTGATTCTCACAATCAGCCAGCCTGAGAGATCTCATCCATAAATGGAACAACAATGTTAAAGATCCAATTATAACAAGAGAGCCCAAATAAATTACACAAGGGTCATTCTTAGAGCTCCCAGTTCAGGAAATCTAAAAGACGACAGAACTGGGTCCCTCAAAAATACTTACTGAATAAGGCCACCCTAGGAATACTGGAAGGCAGAATAGTTTGATACATAGAAACAAATACAAAAAGTCATAAAAAATGGTGACACAAAGAAATAAATCCCAAGCAAAAGAAAAGGAGAAATTCTAGAAAAAGAGCTAAAATGAAATGGAGGCAAGCAATTTACCAGATATCAAGTTAAAAGTAGTGGTTATAAAGATGCTCAAAACTTAGTGAGAATTTCAAGAAACTTAGTAGAAACTACAACAGCATGAAATAAGAACTAGAAAACACAAATAAGAATGAGGCAGAAATGAAGACTAACATATCTGACATCAAGAACAAACTGGAAGGATTCAAAATTAGACTGAATGAGGCAGAAAACTGAATCAGTGATATGGAAGACAAGGTAGAAAAAAGCACCTAATTAGAGCAGCAAAAAGAAAAAAAGAATTTAAATAACTGAAAGGTGGTTTAAGGGAACTTTGGGATATGAAACATAACAACATTTACATCATAGGGATACTAGAAAGAGAAGAAAATGTGAAGGAAAAAGTCATACAAGTTCAGGAAGCACAGAGAGTTCCAATCAAGATGAACCAATGAAATCCACTCCAAAGCACATCATAATTAAAATGACAAATATTAAAGACAAAGAAAGAATCTTAAAGGCAGCAAGAGAGAGACAGAAAGTTATCTACAAGGAAGTAACAATTAGACTGTCAGTTGATTTCTCAACAGAAATGCTTCAGGCCAAAAGGGAGTGACATGAACATTCAAAGTAATGAAAAACAAGGACATTAACCCATACTACTCTATCCAGCAAGATTGTAATTTAAAATTGAAGGTGAAACAAAGAGTTTCCCATACCAAAAAAAGGCTAAAAAGAGTAAATAAACACCAATCCACCATTGCAGGATATGTTAAAAGGAATGCTTTAAAAAGAAAAAGAAATCAAGAAAGAAGATCACAGTCATAAAGAAAAAATGAGGAAGTAAACAAGTACTTATTAAAAATAATCATAAATGGCCCTGGCCGGTTTGGCTCAGCGGTTAGAGCGTCAGCCTGCGGTCCACAGAGACCTGGGTTCGGTTCCCGCTAAGGGCATGTACCTTGGCTGCAGTTTGTCCCCAGCCCTGGTTGGGTCATGTGGGTGGTGGCCACTCGATGTGTCCCTTTCACATTGATGTTTCTCTCTCTTCCTCTCTCTCCTTCCCGCTCTATCTGAGTAAAAGATGGAAAAATGTCCTCGGGTGAGGATAAAAAAATAAATAAATAAAAAATAATCATAAATGTAAATGGACTAAATGTTCTAATAAAAATTCATTGAGTAGCTGAATAAATAAGAAAACATGATGCATATATGTGCTATCTACAAGAGTCCCACCTCAGAACAAAAGGCACACAGACTGAAAGTGAAGGGATGAAAAAAAATACTCTATAAAAATGGAACTGAAAAATAGGCTGGGGTAGCAATACTCATATATGACAAAATTGACTTCAAACTAAAGGCCATAGCAAGAGACAAAGGAGTGCATTACATAATAGTAAAAGGATCAATCCAACTAAAGGATATAGCCCTTGTTAACATATATGCACCTAAGTATATTTAAAAAAAGCACTTGGTGGGCTTTAAGGGAGACATTAATAACAATACAGTCATAGTAGAGGACTTTAACACCCCATGACATCACTGGATAGCTCTTCTAGACAAAAAACTAACAAGAAAAGAAAGACCCTAAACAACACACTAGATTAGATAGATTTCATTAATATTTACAGAAAATTTTATCCCATAGGTACAGAATATACATTTTTCTCAAGTACTCACAGGATATTCTCAAAGATAGACTACATATAGGACACAAACTAAGTATTCACAAGTTCAAGAAGATTGAAATCATAAGTATCTTCTCAGATTACAATGGCATTAAACAAGAAATCGATTATAATAAAAACACTCAAACATTCAAACAGATGGAGGTTAAGCCATATTATTAAACAGCAAGTAAATGAGTTACCAATGAAATCAAAAAAGAAATAAAAAACTCTTTGAAACTAATGAAAATGGACACATAACAACACAAAACCTACAGGACATAGCAAAAGCAGTTCTGAGGGAAAAGTTCATAACACTACAGGCTTACCTCAAAAAACAAGAAACATTTTTGATAAACTATCTAACCCTACAACTTAAAAGAATTAGAAGGAGAACTGGAAAAAAAAAACCAGAGCTAGTAAAAAAAGTAATAATAAAAATCAGCATGGAAATAAATGACATAAAGACTAAAAAAAAAAAAAAAAAAAGTAAAATAAACCAAGAGTTGGTTCTTTGAAAAGATAAACAAAATTGATCAACCTTTAGCCACTCACCAAGAAATAAAGAGAGAAGACCCAAATAATTAAAATCAGAAACAAAAGAGGTGACATCACAGAAATAAAAATGATTGTAAGAATATAGGATACTATATGCCAAATATTATAAACAATTATATACCAACAATTGCACAACCTAGGGGAAATGGACAGATTCCTAGAATTATACAGTCTCCCAAAACTCAACTAGGAAGAGTCAGAAAACCTGAACAGATCAATAACAACTAAGAAAATTGAACCAGTAATCAATAAACTCCCAGCAAATAAAAGCCCATGTTCAGAGGGCTTCACAGTTTTGCCAAACATTCAAAGAAGAACTAACATCTATTTTTCTCAAAGTATTCCAAGAAATTCAAGAGGAAGAAATAATTTCAAACTTTATGAGGCCAGCATATCCTAATTCCACTGCAAAGAAAGAAAATTATAGGCAAATGTCCCTGAAGAACACAGATGCCAAGATCCTCAACAAAATATTAGCAAGTCGGATCCAGCAATACATTAAAAAAAAAAAAAATATATATATATATATATATATATATATATATATATATATATATATATTAGGACTTCCGGGAGATGGCGGCGGGCAGGATTGGTGGGAAGGTGAGTGTGTGAGAGAGTATGTGAGAGAGTGTGAGTGCACACAAAATTGGACGACCAAACCCAAGAAGTGCAGAGCCACGGAGCAGAAAGCTCCTGTGCTGTGGACGGGAGAAGCCGGCTACAGCAGAAAGCCGCCCTTCAGGGCACTCTCCCTGCACCGCGAGGAGGTTCCACCATTTTGGAAGATCCCAGGTCTTCCCTAAGAGGAGGCCGTGAGAGTGCCAGGGCCCAGCAACCTAAGCCCACGGGCACACCTGGCATCATTGGATTAGTGGACACTCAGTGTCAACACAGACCAGTACACATTAGTGAGGTGCCCAAGGTGCCAGTCCTAGAAGCCACAGACAGCCCAGAGCCCAGCACCATCCCCCATAATAGCAACACAATCAGAGTCTAGATATACCCCCAGAAACAGAGGCTGGGGAGCAGATGTTAATCCCCAGGCAACAGAAGCACAGACCAGCAGCTAAGATTTATCCCCCAAAACTACAGCAAAAGATGAGCAGGAGTTGAGCCCCACAGGGCAGCAGCACTCTCCAGCCACCAGCGGTGGGACCCAGGGCTCCACAGAGACCTGTATGGTCCAGTAGCCCACAAGAGCAGTGGGAAACTGGAGCCCAAGAGAGACAGGTGCAATCCAGATGCCTACCCCTGGGAACTGCAGGGTGCGGGGGCACCAGAAAGGCCTGTGTGACCCAGTAGGGAATATGTGATCCAGTTATCCTCAGGACATACTGGGTGCTGAAGTACCAGAGAGGCCTGTGAAACCCCGCTGAGACTATGTGATCTAGTTACCCGCAGAACCTGCGGGGGTGCTGAAACACCACAGAGGACTGTGAAATCCAGCAGGGAATGTGCTATCTAGTTATACACAGGGCCTATGCGGTGCTGAAGCACCAGAGAGGCCTCCAGGACCCAGCAGGGACTGTGCCATCCAGTTACCCATGGAACATATGGGGTACTGAAGCACCAGAAAGGCCTGTGGCACCCAACAGTACATAACATAGGAATAGAGCCAGGTCCCCAAAGGGAATGTGCTATCCAGTTACCCGCAGGACCTGCAGGGAGTTGGGGAACCAAAAAGGCCTGTACAAACCAGCTGCACACAAGATAGGCATAGAGGATGTGAAAATGGAGGTGGAGTGAATGGAAGCTACATAGACGATCTCCCAGGACCAAACAAGAATTACAACTAAAATAAAGACAAATCCTCAAAAAAAAGCAACAAAAAAGCAGCAGGACAAAACTATATAACCAGACATACTGGTAGGATCTGTGGAGGTGTGAGAGGTGGCGGGATGGGATCCCACAGACAGCAGCAGTATTAGCTGTGAGCAATGCCCTTGGGGAATAAAGACCAAACCTGCTCCACAGCACAGAGAGCCAGACAGAGCACTAAAATAGCCACAGCCACTCACCTGGGGGCTAGGGCAGGGAAGGTCAGAATAGGCTGGAACTCTGTGGGGACAACTGGGATTTGGAGGGCACTCAGATTTTTGCTGAGTTGCGGCCACAAAAAAAAAAAAAAAAAAAAAAAAAGTGGCCAGTGTGCTCCTTCCTAGAGCTGTGGGGAAAAGCAGCAGCCTACCCCACTCGGAGATTCAGTCTTTCCCAGGCGAGGCAAAGAAATGCAAATTGAGCCTCATTAATAACCAGCATCTATGCCACCCTCTGGAAATGCACTAATGCAGAACACCAATGCTACATTCCAAGGCACTGAGTAACTGAGACTACTAGCCACCAGGAAAAAGCTAGAGGATAACTGAACCTTTCCTGCACTTGAAAATCTACACAGGAAAGAAAGAACATGGGCCCACCTAGGCTCAAGCAAACCCAGTAGAGGGAGCCACAAACAGCAGAACACCAACACCCACAGGGAATATATGGCAGGGTCCAAAACCCATTGAGATAGCCAAAATGGTGAAACAAAGAAACAAATCCCAAATGAAAGAACAAGGGAACTGTATTGAAAATGAGATTAATGCAATACAGCTAAGCAAATTATCAGAGGTACAGTTCACAGCTATGATCTTGAGAAAGCTCAACAGCATGAGTAAGGACATCAGCAACATGAGCAAAGATATAGAAACATTGAAAACCAACCAAGTGGAAATGAAGAATGACATAGCAGAAATTAAGAACACATTGGAAGGTCTAACAGCAGAGTAGAAAAGCTGAACACCGGATCAGTGAATTAGAACACAGGGTAGAAAAAATCAACCAATCAGAAAACCAAAAGAAAAAAACAATTTTAAAACAGGAAGACAGCTTAAGAGACCTGTGGGACAACTGTAAACCTAATAACATTTGCATCATAGGAGTCCCCAAAGAGGAAAAAATTGGGCAAGGGTTAGAGAATATATTGGAAGAAATAGTGACACAAAACTTTCCTAAATTGGTGAAGGAAGAAGGCATTCAAGTTCAAGAAGCACAGAGAGCCCCAAGTAAGAAGAACCCAAACAGGCCCACACCAAGACACATAGTAATTAAAATGCCAAAAATTAAAGAAAAAGTAATAATCCTAAAGGCAGCAAGAGAGAAGCAACAAGTTACCTACAAAGAAAACTCCATAAAGCTCTCAGCTGACTTCTCAACAGAAACACTACAGGCCAGAAGAGAGTGATATGAAGTAATCAAGGTCACGAAAAACAAGGATCTGAATCCAAGACTACACTACCCAGCAAGGCTATCATTCAAAATAGAAGGTCAAATAAAGAGCTTCCCAGACAAAAAAAAAAAAAAGGATAAGGGAATATATTAACACCAAACCAGCACTGCGAGATATGCTAAAAGGACTGTTGTAATTAGTAGAAGAAATAGAAAGAAAAATAGAACCACACTAAACAAAAATGGTAATTAATAAGTACATATGACTTATCACCTTATAAGTGAGTAGTTTGAATGCTCTAATAAAAAGACACAGAGTGAGGATTAAAAAATGGCAGCAGAGTGAATGGAAGCTACACAGACCATCTCTCAGGACCAAACTGGAATTACAACTAAAACACAGACAAATCGACAGGAACAAGCAACAGAAAAGCAGCTTAGAGGACCATATAACCAGGGACATCAGTTGATCCTGGTAGGATTGCCGAGGTGCGAGACGGGGGCTGGGAGCCCACAGACAGCAGTGGCCTTAGCTATGAGCAGTGCCCTCAGGTTAAACTCCCAAGCAGCTCCTCAGCGCAGAGGCGGTGCAGAGGCTAAAATAACCACAGCCACTTACCTTGGGCTCCTGCAGAGGGAGGGCAGACTGAACTGGAACTGTGTGGGGACACTCAGGATTTGGAGGGCACTCAGACCTTTTGCTGAGTTGCAGGTACACTGGACAGTGGACATCTTACTCTTTCCCAGGGCTCTGGGAAGAGGCAGTGGCACCTCCCTCAGAGATTCAACCCATCCGGTGGGCATTTAAATGCAAATTGAGGCCCATTAACAACCAGCATCTGACCTACCCATGAGAAATGCCCTATGCTGAACACCTGAGGGAGTTTTTATTCAACTGAGAAGCCAAGGCTCTTCAAGTAACCACTACTGATAGCCACCAGGCAAAAAAAAAGCCAGAGGATAACTGTACCATTCCTGGGCTAGCAACTCAAACCAAGAAAGTAAGACTTGACAGTGGTGTTTAACATGGGTCCTCCATGGCTCATCCAAACCTAGTAGAGGACGCCACAAATAGCAGAACACCAACACCCACAGGAAAAATATGGCAGGCTCCAAAACCCACTGTGATAGCCAAAATGGTGAGACACAGAAACAAAAGCCAAATGAAAGAACAAGAGACCTGTATCGAAGATAAGATAAATGAGGTACAGTTAAGCACACTATCAGAAATAGAATTCAGAGATATGATCTTGAGGAAGCTAAACAGCATGTGTAAGGACATAAGCACCATGAGTAAAGACATAGAAATGTTGAATATCAACCAGTTAAAAAGTAAAACCACCAAGAAGAAATGAAGAATGACATATCAGAAATAAAGAACACATTGGAAGGTCTAAAGAGCAGAGTGGAGGAAGTGGAGGACCAGATCAGTGAATAAGAAGACAGGGTAGAAAAAATCAACCAATAAGAAAACCAAAAGGAGAAAATGAATAAAAAACAGGAAAACAGCTTAAGAGAATTGTGGGACACCTGGAAACGTAAAAATATTCGCATCATAGGAGTCCCCGAAGAAGAACAAAATGAGCAAGGGTTAGAGAATATATTTGAAAAAATAGTGACAGGAAATTTCCTTAATTTGGTGAAGGAAGAAGGTATTCAAGTTCAAAAAGCACAGAGAGCCTCAAGTAAGAAACACTCAAAGAGGCCCACACCAAGACACATAGTAATCAAAATGACAACAATTAAAGACAAATAGAGAATCCTAAAAGCAGCAAGAGATAAGCAACAGGTTACCTACAACGGAACCCTCATAAGGCTCTCAGTTGACTTCTCAACAGAAACACTACAGGCCAGAAGAGAGTGGCATGAAGTAATCAAGGTCATAAAAAACAAGGATCTGAATGCAAGACTATTCTACTCAGCAAGCCTATCATTTAAAATAGAAGGTAAAATAAAGAGCTTTCCAGATCAAAAAAAAAAAAAAAAAAAGGCTAAGGGAATATATTAACACCAAACCAGCATTGCAACATATGCTAAAAGGTCTACTGTAATTAGAAGAAATAGGAAGAAAAATAGAACCACAGTAAACAAAAATGGCTATAAATAAGTACATATAAATTACCATTTAAATGTAAATGGATTGAACGCTCTGATAAAAAGACACAGAGTAGCTGATTGGATAAGAAAGCAAGACTTACACATATGTTGTTTACAAGAGACCCACCTCATGAAAAAAGACTCACATAGGTTGAAAGTGAAGGGGCAGGAACAAATCTTATAAGCAAATGGAAAACAAAAAAAAGCTGGGTTAGCAATACTCATATCTGATACAATAGATTTCAAAAACAAGGCCATAACTAGAGACAAAGAAGGCCACTACATAATATTGACATAATCTATACAACAGGAAGGTATAACCTTAGTAAACATATATGTACCCAATATAGGAGCACCAACATATATTAAAAATCTTTTGGAGGATTTCAAAGGAGATATCAACAGCAATGCAATCATAGCAGGTGACTTCAGTACTCATCTGACATCACTGGATAGATCTTCTAGACAAAAAATTAACAAGGCAACACAAAATTTAAATGAAGGGCAAGATCAAATGGATTTAATAGACATCTACAAAGAATTACACCCCCAAACTGCAGAATTCACATTCTTCTCAAGTGCACATGAGACAGTCTCAAACTAAGGGTACAAACTAAGTCTCTACAGGTTCAAGAAGATTGAAATTATATCAAGCACCTGCTCAAATGACAATGGCATACAACTAAAATCAATTGCAACAAGAACATGCAAAGACATTTGAAAACATGGAGGCTAAATAGCATGTGATTGAACGATGAATAGGTTACCAAGGAGATCAAGGAAGGAATTAAAAACTTCCTGGAAACCAAGAAAAATGAATACACACCAACACAAAATCTATGGGATGCAGCAAAAGAAGTTCTGAGAGGGAAGATTTTAGCACTAAAGGCCTTCCTCAAGAAGCAAGAATAATGTCTTGTATACTATCTTACCTCACAACTTAAAGAACTAGAAAGCAAACAAAAAGAAAACTCCAGAGCAAGTAGAAGGAAGAAAATAGTAAAGATCAGAGCAGAAATAAAAAACATGAAGACCAAAAAAAAAAAAAACAATTCAAAGGATCAATGAAACAAACAGTGGGTCCTTTGAAAACATAAACAAAATTGTTGGACCCTCAGCTAGACTCACCAAGAAAAAAAAAGAGAACAAACCCAAATACACAAAATCAGAAATGAAAGGAGAAATTATAACTGACACCACAGAAATACAAAGTATTGTTAACAAATATAATGACAATTACATGGCAACAAATTCGACAATCTAAGCAAACTGGACATATTTCTAGAAACACAGAGTCTCCCAAATTGAACCAGGAAGAGATAGAAAACTTGATCAGACCAATAACAACAAAAGAAATTGATGATATAATCAAGACTCTCCCAGCAAACAAAAGCCCAGGCCGAGATGGCTTCACCGGGGAGTTTTACTGAACATTCAAAGAAAAACTAGTACCCACTCTCTTCAAACTATTTCAAAAATTCAAGAAGAAGAAAGACTTCCAAACTCGTTTTATGAGGACAGCATAATTCTAATTCCAAAACCAGAAAAAGACACTACAAAGAAAGGAAACTGCAGGCCAATATGCTGTTAAACATAGATGCCAAAATCCTGAACAAAATACTAGTAAATCGAATTCAGCAATCCATCCAAAAAATTATTCACCATGACCAAGTGGGGTTCATTCCAGGGATGCAAGGCTGGTAAAATATTTGCAAATCAATAAATGTGATATACCACATAAATAAAATGAAAGATAAAAATCATATGATCATATCAATAGATGCTGAAAAAGCATTCGACAAAATTCAACACCCATTTCTGATCAAAACACTCAGCAATCTGGGAATAGAGGGATCATATCTCAACATAATAAAGGACATATATGAAAGACCTGCAGCCAACCTCATACTCAATGGGCGAAAATTAAAAGCATTTTTCTTAAGAATAGGAACAAGACAAGGATGCCCACTTTTGCCACTCTTATTTACATAGTACTGAAAGTCTTAGCCACAGCAGTCAGACAGGAAGAAAAAATAAAAGGAATCCAAATTGGAAAGGAGGAAGTGAAACTGCCATTATTCACAGATGACATGATACTATACGTAGAAAATCCCAAAGGCTCCATCAAAATTTACTATACTTAATAAATGAATTTAGCAAAGTAGCAGGATACAAAATTCACATCAAGAAATTGAAGGTATTCTTATACACTATTAATGAACTCACAGAAAGAGAAACTTATAATCCCATTTACTGTTGCGGCAAAAAAAATTAAGATACCTAGGAATAAACTTAACCAAAGAAATAAAAGACTTATTCACAGAAAACTACAGGTCATTTTTTTTTGTTTGTTTGTTTGTTTTTGTTTTTTTAAAGAGGAAGATATAAAAAAGTGGAAGCATATATCTTGTTCATGTATTGGAAGAATTAACATTGTTAAAATGTCCATACTACCCAAAGCAATCTATAGATTCATTGCAATTCCCAGCAAAATACCAACGACATATTTCACAGAACTAAAACTAATACTTCAAAAGTTCATATGGAACCAAAAAAGACCTCGAATAGCCACAACAATCTTGAAAAAGAAAATCAAAGTTGGAGGGATCAAATTACCAGATTTCAGGTTGTACTACAAAGCCACTATAATCAAAACAGCCTGGTACTGGCACAAGAACAGGCATATAGACCAGTGGAACAGAACAGAGAACCCAGAAATGGACCCAAAGCAATATGCTCAATTACTATTTGACAAAGTTGGCAAGAGCATACAGTGGAGTAAAGACAGCTCTTTAATAAATGGTGTTGGGAAAATTGGACAGCTACATGCAAAACAATGAAACTAGACCATCAACTTACACCATACATAAGAATAAACTCAAAATGGATCAAACACTTAAATGCGACTCATGAATCCATAAAAATTCTGGAAGAAAATGCAGGCAACAAAATTTCACACATCATACACGCAGAATTTTCACTGATACATCATCTAAGGCAACTTAAACAAAGGTGAAAATGAACACATGAGACTACATCAAACTAAAAAGCTTCTGCACAGTAAAAGATATAATCAAATGGGATTTATCTCCGAAGTGCAAGATTGATACAATATTTGCAAATCAATAAATGTGATATGCTACATAAACAAAATGAAAAATAAAAATCATATATCAATAGATGCTGAAAAAGCATTTGACACAATCCAGCACCCATATCTGATAAAAATGCTTAGCAATGTGGGAAGAGAGGGATTATGTCTTGACATAATAAAGGCCATATATAAAAAACCTACAGCCAACATCATACTTAATGGGCCAAAAGTACAAGTATTTCCCTTAAGAACAGGAATAAGACAGGGATGCCTTCTTTCACCATTCTTATTCAACATAGTACTGGAATTCTTAGCCACAGCCATCAGACAATAAGAAAAAAATAAAAGGGATACACATTGGACAGAAGGAAGTAAAACTGTCAATATTCACAAATAATATGATATTGTACATAGAACATACTAAAAACTCCACCAAAAAAAACAACCAGATTTAATAAATGAATTTGGTAAAGTAGCAGGATACAAAATTAACATCTAGAAATTGATGGCATTTTTACGCAGCAATAATGAACACTGAAAAATAGAAGCTAAATAACAATCCCATTTACCATTATAAGAAAATTAAGATACCTAGAAATAAATTTAACCAAGAAGGTAAAAGACCTGTTCTCAGAAAACTGCAGAACATTGAAAAAAGAAATAGAGGAAGATACAAAAAGTAAAAGTGTATACCATGTTCATGGATTGGAAGAATAAAGATCATTAAAATGTCCATGCTACCGAAAGCAATCTATAGATTCAATGCAATTCCCATCAAAATACCAATGACATATTTCACTGATCTAGAACAAATACTCTAAAAGTTTATATGGAACCAAAAAAGACTCAGAATTGCTATAGCAATCTTGAGAAAGCAGAACAAAGTAGGAGGGATCACAATACTGGATATAAGGTTATACTACAAAGCCATCATAATCAAGACAGCCTGGTACTGGCACAAGAACAGGCATATAGATCAATGGAACACAACTGAAAACCAGGATATCAACCCAAGACAGTATGCACAATTAATATTTGACAAAGGAAGCAAGAACATACAATGGAGTATGGACTGTCTCTTCAATAAACGGTGCTGGAAAATTGGACAGGTACCTGCAAAAAAGTGAATCTATACCACTAACTTACATCATACATAAGAATAAACTCAAAATGGATAAAAGACTTAAATGTAATTCATGAAACCATAAAAATTCTAGAAGAAAATATAGGCAGCAAAATCTCATTCATCACATGTAGCAGAATTTTTACTGATACATTGCCTAGGACAAGAGAAACAAAGGGAAAAATTTAATACATTGGACTACGTCAATTCAAAAGGCTTCTGCACAGAAAATGAAACCAGCATCGGTTTATATGGAAGAACATATTTGCCAATGATACATCAAATAAAGAGTTAATTTCCAAAATATATAAAGTGCTCAGGCAACTGAACAAAAGGAAGACAAACAATCTAGTAAAACATTAATCAGAGGACCTAAATAGACACTTCTCTAAACACTACACACAAATGGCCAAGAGACATATAAAAAAATGATAGTCCTTAGTTATCAGAGAGATGCAGATTAAAACGACTATAAGATATCACCTCACACTTGTCAGAATGACTACCACTAAGAGATCATCAGACAACAAGTACTGGTGAAGGTGTAGAGAAAAGAATGCTCTAGTGAACTGCTGGTGGGAATGCAGACTGGTGCCACCACTATGGAAAACAATATAGTGTTTTCTCAAAAAATTAAAAATGAAACTGACACTTGACCCAGTGATCCCACTTCTAGGAATATATCCTTAGAAGCCTGCAACACCAATCAGAAATAATATATGTACCCCTATATTCATAGCAGCACTATTTATAATCACTAAGATCTGGAAACAGCCCAAGTGTCCATCAGGAGATGAGTGGATAAAACAATCGTGGTATGCCCTGGCCTGTTTGCCTCAGAGGTTAGAGCATTGGCCCACGGACCAAAGAGTTGCAGGTTTGATTCTTATCAAGGGCATGTACCTCAGTTGTGGTTTGGTCCCCGGCCCTGGTTGGGGTAGTAGAAGAGGCAATCAGTTGATTTGTCTTTCTCACATAGATAATTCTCTCTCTTTCTCCCCCCCTCCTACTCAATCTTAAGGTAGATGGAAGAGTATCTTCTGGTGAGTTTTTTGTTTTTGTTTTTTGTTTTTGTTTTGTTTTTTTAAATGCTGTGGTACACATCCACGATGGAATACTATGTAAAAAAGAAAGATCTCTTATTCTTTGAGACAATATGGAGGGACCTAGAAAGTATTATACTAAATGAAATAAGCCAGTCAAAAGCAGACAAATATCACATAATCTCATTTATTTGTGGACAATAATGAACAAAATTAACTGACAGACAAAATACATCCAGAGACAAGAAAGTAGGGAGCAGACTGACAAACATCAGAGGGAAGGGAAGTGGAAGGGACAGAAAGAGACAAACCAAAAAACTTATATGCATATATGCACAACCAATGGACACAGAAAATAATGCCATGACGGCAGAGCAGAGGAGCAAGGAGGAGGGGTCAATGGGGGGGAAAAGGAGGGACATCTGTAATACTTTCAACACTAAAGAAAAATAATTTAAAAAGAACATATTAAAAAAAAAAAAGTAGCTCTAGGCGTTCCCATAGTGGCACAGGTAAGGGAGAGGATACAGATTACAAGAGCCCCTAGTAGAGGGCAGAAGCCCGTGATCAATGCAGACGTGTGGCTCATTACTTACCTTACACAGCATTCTAGGAAACAGCAGCTCAGGTTATACATTGCCTTGCAGGAGCACTGTGGGCATTAGGATTTGGTAAAACTTTTGCTGACTCTGGTCGAGGAGTTTATTTTATCCAAGTGTGAGGGATCCACAGAATGATCCCCTCTAACTTGCAGAATGAGGAGGTAAAACTTCTAGATATGATCTTCTCCTATTTTGGTGTCCGCTGGTTTGAGGACTCTCAATTCTCCATGTCTTGAGATATTCCAGTCTCTGGGTTGAAAGAGATAATAGGTTAAATCTGTGGGAGCCTTAAGGGCCTTCGTGGTTTCCCCTATTTGGAGGGTATATTTAAGTTGCTCTGCTCGTGTGGATTGAGTGGTCCCTGTTCCTGGATAAAGGGAATTGGCCTTCCATACATAAACTCAAAGACATTTAATTTTAACTTTTGTTTGGAGCTAGGCATGCACAAAGTAAGGCCTTACTCATTTCTCTTGTATTTTCTGGCATCATTTAGATAATGTTCTCTAAAGGGTCTGATTAGCCCTTTCCTTGTTTCCTGATGAGTGAGGTCTCATCAAACAGAGTGTAACACCCATCTGACTCGTAAGGCTTTGGTAACATCTTTTATAATCAGAGAGACACATGTTGGCCCATTGCCACTCTGTACAGATTTTGGGAGCCTGCACCTAGGAATTATTTTCTTCAGTAGGGCCTTTGTCACATCTATTGACATCTCGGTCCTAGTGGAGAAGGCTTCTACCCAACCAGGAAAGATACTAAGAGGTACCTGAAATTGCCTGGTGCTTCAGGCATGACAGTGAAGTCCACTTGCCATCCTCCCCAGGGTATGTTCCTCTCATCATCTGGCCTCATCCTGCAGATCAAGGGAGGCTGAGAGTTTAGCTTATTGGCATTGCAGGTTGGGCAAACTTTCGTTCCCTGGTCAATCAGAGTTCTTATACCTGGACCTGCCATGGTGGTTATTGGCCAGTTATATAAGGCTTTCCTTCCATAACGGTTCCTTGATGGGCCTCATGGATTGCATGGACAACTGCAGTTTTAGAAAAGAGTTGCCTAGGTTGGTTGGTCAGCCACCCACTCTGGATGGGGTCCCTTTCTGTCTTATCGAGTTCCTCTTTTAGATATAGTGGGGAGTAGTTTGATGGGTTAGGCTCTCCAGGCAAAACGATAACTTGGTTTTAAGCTGCTCTTTTGGCCACCACATTTTCCTATTATCTTCCTTTATTATTTTAGCATCTCCCTTTCAGTGTCCTTTACAGGAGATGACAGTGATCTTTTTGGAAGCTGAATACTCTGTAAGAGCGTATGTGCAGGCCATGCTTAAAATGTTTGTTTTCTTCAGTAAACATGCCTCTCTCCTTCCAAAGGGCTGTATGGACATGTAGAATGAAGAAATCATACTGGGAGTCAGTTTAGATGTTCAGGGTCTTCCTTTTCCCAGTTCTAGGCCCATAGTGAGGTTTATTAACCTAGCCTTTGGAGTGGAGGTGCACGGAAGTAGGGCCTCTGTTTCTGGGTTTTATTTAGGGTGACAATTGCATAGCCCGCCGGTTTTTCACTTTCCTTTATGAAGCTACTTCTGTCGGTAAGATATGCTTCCCCTGTGTTTGGGAGGAGTTCACTTTCTAGGTCTGACTGGTTAGAGTGTGTTGTATCTATTATTTCTCGACAGAGATGTTGCGATGTTGGGTTCAATTAGGAGTAGAGTGACTGAGTTTAAAGTGTGGCATGTTTTTATGGTGACAATTGAGTTGTCCCAAAACATGACTTGAACCTGGATTGATCTCCCAGTTGATAACAATCTGTCCCCTTGGAGTCTATCAGGGCTTGAACCTGGTGTGGGGTCCACATGATTACAGGTTGTCCAAAGTTCATTCTTCTGCCTCTTTTAAAAAAGTGTTGTAGCAGTGACTGCCCCTAAAGCAAGGAGGCAGTTCTCTGGCTGGCTGACCTAACTGTTCAGGAAAATGGACACTTACCCAAGTCAGAGGTTCAAACTTCTGAGGTAAGCTCCCCAACCCCAGTGCTAATCTCTGTCTCATCCAAACGCTTTGTTAAATCTGGGCAACCTAAGGCTGGGGCTTGAGGAGGCTATCCCTTCAGTTTCTGGAAAGCCTTTTCACATTCTGAGTTCTCTTCAAATCATTTATCATCCTTCCCTTTTAAGCCTTCCAGAGAGACTTTGCTATGAATCCAAAATTAGGGATTCAAATACGAGGGAATCTGACCATCCCCAAAGGCCCTCTCAGTTGCTTTTTGGTGGGTGGAAGCACAGCTGCAGAAAGCCTCCTCAAACTTCACTGTCCCTCAGTTATGATAAACCCCAGATAAGTAACTTTTGTCTGGGTATCTGAGCCTTTTTTCTTGAGGCCTGTATCCCTTATCAGCCAAGTGGTTTAGGGTGCTTGTGGTACTCCTTTCTGATAATTTCTTAGAAGGGCTAGTAATCAATATGTAATCTACATCCTAAAAGAGTGTAACCTCCTCCATGTGTAGGTCTCCTAAATCTTTGTCCAGGGCCTCACCTGGAGAGTCCAGCACTGGCAAGACAGACTCCTTTTGTTTGTTTGTTTTATTAATCCTCACCCGAGGATATTCTCTCCCCCCCCCCCCATTAATCCTTAGAGTAGAAGGATTGGAGGAAGGGGAAGAGAGAGAGAGATAGAAATGTGGATGTGAAAGAGACACATCAATTGGTTGCTTCTGGCAAAACCCTGATCAGGACTTGGTTTTGAACCTGCAACCCAGGAACATTCCCTTGACTGGGAATCGGACCCGTGACTGGTCCTTGAGCTGATGCTCTAACTGCTGAGCCAAACTGGCCAGGCCCAGGCTCCTTTTCTTTAAGGATGACAGTGGTGGATCCAATTTGCATTGCTTTGGAGGCCCTTAATTTTACACAGAGCCGTAAAAATCTGAACCTAGGAAATTATGCCCCACTTATTTGTTCTTTGGCAAGTCTAACTGAAGGATTGTATCATATTTAGGAAGTTGTTCATGGGTCATGTTTACCATCGTCCACTTTATTTTGGGACCAGGCGTGTAACAAAAAAAGACCATTTTTTTTTTTTTTTAGTTTGGATGATAACCAAATGACTTCATGTTTTGGGATGCAGCCCCTTAGACTATCAATGACAGTAGATGCCTGATTTCCCATACTTTAGATCTTTTGTACCGAATTTGCCTTTAACTACCTACAGGGAAGGTTTTGTGATTTGTGGATGGACAGATGCTGCAGGATCTAACCCATTTTAAATAAGGTTCCCTTCCTGTGAAGCCTGGAATTCACACCAGTGTGTGGGTGTTGGGGCTGAACTCATGGAGGTGGTCATGGGATCGAAGGATTGCTGGATTGCCCGATAGGATTTTCTCAGAACAAACTTTCCCCAAATTTGCCCACGTCTAGGATGTCAATGCCCTTCATGCATAAGAAAGAAGAAGAGATAATTTTGGGCTGAATTCAATTTAACTACTCAATTTCTAAACATAATATTTTTCTGGTAACTTCTCTTAGGGCACAGATCTTGTCAGAAAGTTTCTGGCCCTTGTTGGTGAATATAATGTAACTTGCCCTTGGCCAGACAAGGACTAGTAAAGAAAAAGACTCCCAAGAAGTTTACCAGCTCTGTCAGGCAGGCAGGACATTTTTCCAATCAGAGGGTTATTGTCTGAAGGCACTCAGTGGGAGAAGGAGGGCTTCCAAGAACCCCTTTGGTAAGAAGAAGGGAAAGGAACAAACAGGAGACAAGCAAGATGCCAGAATGACAAGCAAGAGGAAACAAAAGTCCCTTTGATGAGTCTTTTTTACCTTTTACCTATAGGTGGATGACTTTGAAGTTTTCCTATTTAGTTCGGAAGTCCCTGGCTACTTTCCTTTATTTGTCCATATTTCAGAGAAAGCTTCTCTTCCTCCTGGACTCACCCCCACTAAATGGAGTCAGTGCCTTTCTGGGGTTTTCTCCTCTCAAGAGGAGCCTTGCCCCTCCCCTCCAGACTACATAGAGAACCTCAATGAGGAACCTCTTTTCCCCTTTCACCTGTTCTGATGCTGGATTGAAAGTAAATTTTAATCAGCTCATGGAACCAGAGTTGCAAACCCTCACAAATTGGCAGATGGCAATTGCCTGTTTATGATGATCAATGGCGGAATTCTGATGGCCACACAAGGGTCAGAAATGCTATGGTCCTTACTCCATCATTGGACCTTCCTCACTTGATCCCCAAGGCCATCCAGCAATGTAGAGAGCCAGTCATAACCCTAAGGTCTGGGGAGTGAATCATGCCTGCGAGGTTCAAGCCCAGTCTTGCTGCAGTCACCAAATTTATTACCAGAACTTTCTGCCTTTCTGGGTCATTGACCCAAACTAAGGTCCGTCTGCACAGTGCCCTTAGTGCCAATAGAATGAAACTGAGTTTGGTGAAAAAAAAAAGGCAGAAACATTATTCTTTAATCAAGAAATGGAGAGGGTAAGCTCATACTCTAATGGCACTTTTTTTCCCAACTGGGGAGGAGCCTTCTGTCTTTACCGGCTGTGGCGTGGAGTGATTAAATTATTTCAGGAATTTGTCTCACTGAGCTCTTTTTGTACATGACACACTATCACCATCTTGGTTTTGGGGCTCAGTATCTTGGTCTTTGAGGTTGGAAATCCTTTTCAATTATTGTAAGCAAGCATAGCTCATGACACAGCTTAGGTATTGCTAATCTATCCCATGTCAATTTAATTATTAGACGAACTGAAAGAAACTAGAAGGGTAGAAGAAAAATGTCCCTTCCTAGCAAGTGCGTAATACAAAAAAAAGATGTAAAAGAATTGGTAGCATTTTCTCATTTGTAATAAGAGGGAACACAAATGACCTATGTATTTACTCATTCTAAAAATACAAGGATTTGTTAAAAATCTTACCATGCTTACAGTTGCTGTGCTACATGCTTAACACGTGAAGATTAGCAAGACCAACACAGTCACTGTACTTTTGGAGCTTTCATTCAGTTGCAGGAGACAGATAAAAAGGGGCAGAATATGCCTCCCTGGAATAGGATTATATGAGGCTGATTGTTTTTAAGAAACAGCAGAAATCTAATAAGCTCTAAAAATTGAATACAAGTTACCATTTTGAGGAGGTATTTACATCTATAAGGAAATTTACAAGGTTATGGTCTTCTTAGTATCATGAAGAGAAATTAGTTAAATTTCTAGACACTCCTATCAATGGAGAAGGCATATGAAAAAAATGTGGATAACAACCACATCCTTGTTTCCTGTGCTTTTTCCTAGTAACATTTCACTACTCTCCTCTCCCCAAAAATCTTTCTTTAGCTGGAAATGGTACTTAAGGTGATGACTTTGAGGAAGTTACTCAGTTTTCCTGGATCTCTCTCATGTTTATGGAGGTACACATGTTATTAAACTGTCACAATAAGAAATGGCCAAATCTATAGATTTTTTTTTATAAAAGTAATCTTTCTTATATTTTCTTCTTAATTTCAAATGCATAAAAGAAAATGGCATGGTGGGCAAAAATGGTGGTGGAGTGAATGGAAGCAACACAGACAATATCCCAGGACCAAAGAGAGATTACAACTAAAAAAGAGACAAATCATCAGAAAAAAGCAACGGGACAGAACCATAAAACCAGGGACACTTGTAGGATCTGCGGAGGCATGAGATGGTGGCAGGCTGGGAGCCGACAGACAGCAGCAATCTTAGCTGTGAGCAGTGCATTGGGGATAAAATACTAAGCTCGTTCCACAGTGCAGAGGGCTGGAACAGGGCACTGGATTGGCTACAGACACCGGGGTTCAGACATAGGGAAGGTAGACTCGACAGGAACTCTGTGGGCACACCCGAAATTTGGAGGGCACAGACTTTTGCTGAGTTTCAGCTACAAAGGAAGGTGGCCAGCTGCTCCTTCCTAGAGCTGTAAGGAAAACCAGCAGCCACTCTTTGGAGAATCAGCCCCTTCCAGGTGAGGAAAATAAATGCAAATTGAGGCTCATTAACAACTGGCATCTGTCCCACCCTCTGGAAATCTTCTTACCCCAAACATCAGGGCTCCTATCCAAGGCCCTGAGTAACTAAGGCTAATAGCCTCCAGGCAAAAAGCTAGAGGATAACTGAACCTTTCCTGGGCTTGCAAATCAACCCAGGAAAATAAGACTTGACAGTGGTGTTTAATGTGGGCCCACCCAGGCTCATCCAAACCCAGTAGAGGGAGCACAAGCATCAGAACACAAACACCCAAAGGAAATATTTGGCAGGGTCCAAAACCCACTAAGATAGCCAAAACAGTGAAACAACAAAACAAATCCCAAATGAAAGAACAAGAGAACTCTATCAAAGATGAGATAAATGAAATACAGTACAGCAAATTATCAGACATAGACTTGAGAGTCATAATCTTGAAGAAGCACAACCGCATGAGTAAGAACAACAACACCATGAGTAAAGATATAGAAACATTGAGAACCAACCAAGAAAAAATGAAGAATGACATAGCAGAAATAAAGAACACATTGGAAGAACTAACCAGAGTAGAGGAAGCTGAGGATTGGATCAGTGAATTAGAAAAAAGGGTAGAAAAAAAAATCAACTAATTAGAAAACCAAAAGGAAAAAAAGAATTATAAAATAGGAAGATAGCTTAAGAGAACTGTGGGACGCCTGGAAACGTAATAACATTCTCATCATAGGAGTCCCCAACGGAAAAAAAAAAAAAAAAATGGGCAAGGATTAGAGAATATATTTGAAGAAATAGTGACAGAAAATTTTCTTAACTTGGTAAAGAAAGAAGGCATTCAAATTCAAAAATCACAGAGAGCCCCAAGTAAGAAGAACCCAAACAGGCCCACACCAAGACACATAATAATTAAAAGGCCAAAAATTAAAGGCAAAGAGAGAATCTTGAAGGTAGCAAGAGATAAGCAACAGGTTATCTACAAAGGAAACCATAAGGCTTTCTGCTGACTTCTCAACAGAAACACTACAGGCCAGAAGCAAATGGCATGAAGTAATCAAGGTTATGAAAAACAAGGATCTGAATCTAAGACTACTCTATCCAGCAAGGTTATTATTCAAAATAAAAGGTCAAATAAAGACCTTCCCAGACCAAAAAAAAAAAAAAAAAGGCTAAGGGAATATATTAGCACCAACCCAGCACTGCAAGGTATGTTAAAAGGACTGCCGTAATTAGTAGAAGAAGTAGAACGAAAAATATAACCACACTAAACAAAACTGGCAATAAATAAGTACATATTAATAATCTCCTTAAATGTAAATGGTTTGAATGCTCTGATAAAAAGACCCAGAGTAGCTGACTGGCTAAGAAAGCATGACTCACACATATGTTGCTTACAAAAGACCCACCTCACACACATAGGTTGAAAGTGAAGGGATGTAAAAAATACTTTCAAGCAAACAGAAAGGAGCAAAAAGCTGGAATAGCAATACTCATGTCTGATAAAATAGATTTCAAAATGAAGGCCATAACTAGAGACAAAGAAGGCCACTATATAATAATGAAAGGATCTATCTAACAGGAAGATATAATCTTGGTAAACATATATGCACCCAATATTGGAGCAACAATATATAGGAAAAAACTTCTGAAGGACATCAAGGAGAAATAAACAGTGATACAATCATAGCAGGGGACTTTAACACCCCACTGACTTCACTAGATAAATCCTCTAGACAAAAAATTAACAAGAAATACTAAATAGACTCTAAATAAAGTGCTAGATCAAATGGATTTAAAGATATCTACAAAGAATTACACCCCAAAACTGCAGAATTCACATTCTTCTCAAGTGCACATGGGACATTCTCTAAGATAGACCACATGTTAGGGTACAAACTAAGTCTCTACAAGTTCAAGAAGATTGAAATCATATCAAGCATTTTCTCAGATCACACTGGCATGCAACTAGAAATCAATTGCAACAAGAACATGCAAAGACATTTGAAAACATGGAGGCTAAATAGCATGTGATTGAATGATGAATGGGTTATCATGGAGATAAGGGAAGAAATTAAAAACTTCCTGGAAACCAATGAAAATGAACACACAACAACACAAAATCTATGGGATGCAGGGAAAGCAGTTCTGAGAGGGAAGTTCATAACACTACAGGCCTACCTCAAGAAACAAGAAAAATTTCTAATTGATAACCTAACCTCAAAACTTAAAGAACTAGAAAGCAAACAGAAAGAAAACCCCAGAGCAAGTAGAAGAAAGGAAATAGTAAAGATCACAGCAGAAATAAACAATATAAAGACCAAAAAAAAAAAAAATTCAAAGGATCAATGAAATAAAGAGCTCGTTCTTTGAAAAGATAAACAAGATTGATGGACCATTAGCTAGACTCACCAAGAAACAAAGAGAGAGAACCCAAATACACAAAATCAGAAATGAAAGAGGAAAAATAATAACTGACATCACAGAAATACAAAGTATTGTTAACAAATATAATGACAATTACATGGCAACAAATTCAACAATCTAAGCAAAATAAACATATTTCTAGAAACACAGAGTCTCTCAAAATTGAAAAAGGAAGAGATAGAAAACTTGAACAGACCAACAACAAAAAAGAAAATTGAAGATGTAATCAAGACTCTCTCAGCAAACAAAAGCCCAGGCCCAGATGGTTTCACAGGGGAGTTTTACCAAACATTCAAAGAAGAACTAATAATCATTCTCCTAAACTATTTCAAAAAATTCAAGAAGAAAGACTTCCAAACTCGTTTTATGAGGCCAGCATAATTCTAACTCCAAAACCAGAAAAACACACTACAAAGAAAGAAAGCTACAGGCCAATATCCCTGATGAACATAGATGCTAAAATCCTGAACAAAATACTAGCAAATCAAATCCAGCAATACATCAAAAAACTATTCACCATGACCAAGTGGGATTCATCCCATGGCTGGTACAATATCTGCAAATCAATAAATGTGATACAGCACATAAACAAAAAGAAAAGAAAAAAAACATATGATCATATCGATAGACGCTGAAAAAGCATTCAACAAAATCCAGCACCCATTTCTGATAAAAACGCTCAGTATTGTGGGAATAGACGGATCATATCTCGACATAATAAAGGCCATATATGAAAGACCTACAGCCAACATCATACACAATGGGCAAAAACTAAAAGCATTTTCTTTAAGTACAGGATCAAGACAGAGATGGCCACCTTCACCACTCTTATTTAACATAGTACTAGAAGTTTTAGCCACAGCAGTCAGACATGAAGAAAAAATAAAAAAGATCTATATTGGAAAGAAGGAAGTGAAACTGTCATTATTTGCAGATGACATGATATTATACATAGAAAACCCCAAAGACTCCATCAAAAATCTAAGACTTAATTTAATTTGGCAAAGTAGCAGATAGAAAATTAACATCAAGAAATCAACAGCGCCCTGGTCGGTTTGGCTCAGCTGTTGGAGCATTGGCCTGAGGACCAGAGAGTCCCGGGTTTGGTTCCCCCTAGGGGCACATACCAAAAAAAAAAAAAATAAATAAAGAAAGAAAAAAATTGACAGATTCTTATACACCAATGATGAACTCACAGAAAGAGAAACTAAAAAACAATACCGTTTACCATTGCAGCAAAAAAATTACGATACCTAGGAATACACTTAACCAAACAAAGGACCTATTGGCAGAAAACTATAGGACATTAAAAAAGGAAATAGAGAAAGATATAAAAAAATAGAAGCACATGCCTTGTTCATGGATTGGAAGAATTAACATCATTAAAATGTCCATTCTCCTTAATCTATAGATTCAATGCAATCCCCATCAAAATACAATGACATATTTCACAGAACTAGAAAAAATACTTCAAAAGTTCATATAGAACCACAGAGGACCCCAAATAGCTACAGCAATCTTGAAAAAGAAGGACAGAGTAGGTGAGAATCACAATACTGGATATCAGGTTATACTACAAAGCCACTGTAATCAAAACAGCCTGGTACCGGCATAAGAACAGGCATATGGATCAATGGAACAGAACAGAGAACCCAGAAATTGACCCAAGACATTATGCTCAATTAATATTTGACAAAGGTGGCAAGAACAAACAGTGGAGTGAAACAACCTGTTTAATAAATGGTGTTAGGGTCCTGGCCAGTTTGACTTAGCAGTTGGAGCATCAGCATGCAGACCAGAGAGTCCCAGCTTTGGTTCCCGCTGGGGGCACGTACCAAAAAAAAAATAAAATAAAAAAATGATCTTGGGAAAATTGGATAGCTACATGCAAAAATATATAACTAGGCCATGAACTTACACCATACACAAGAATAAATTCAAAATGGAAAAATATTTAAATGCGACTCATGAATTCATAAAAATCCTAAAAAAAAAAAAATGTGGGCAACAAAATTTCAGACATTATACACAGCAGAATTTGCACTGATACATCACCTAAGGCAACAGAAACAAAGAAAAAAATGAACACATGGGACTACATCAAGTTCAAAAGCTTCTGCACAGCAAAAGAAACAACCATTAAAATGGAAAGAGAACCCACTGTATTGGAGCATATAATTGCCAATGATACATCAGATAAGGGTTAATTTCCAAAATATATAGAGTGCTCATAAGCTCAACAAAAGGAAGACAAAGAATCCAATTAAAAAAGGGACGTAAATAGACACCTCTCCAAACAGGACATACAGATGGCCAAGAGACATGTGAAGAAATGCTCAACATCACTAATCATCTGAGAGATGCAAATTAAAACAACAATTAGGTATCACCTCACACCTGTCAGAATGGCCGCCATCAACAAATCATCAAACAACAAGTATTGGTGAGGGCGTGAAGAAAAGGGGACTCTATCACACCGCTGGTGGGAATGCTGACTGTTGCAGCCACTATGGAAAACACTATGGTGTTTCCTCAAAAAATTAAAAATTGAACTGCCATGTTACCCAGTGATCCCTCTTCTAGGAATACATCCTAAGAAGCCTGAACCACCAATCAGAAGGAATATATGTTACACCTACATTCTTAGCAGCACTTTTTGCAATTGCTGAGATATGAAAACAGCCTAAGTGTCCATCAATAGATGAGTGGATAAAAAAGCGGTGGTACATATATACAATGGAATATTATGCAGCTGTGAGAAAGAAAGATCTGTTATCCTTTGAGATGTTAAGGAGAGACCTTGAGAGTATTATGCTAAAAGAAATAAGCCAATAACAGGAAGAGAAATACCACATGATCTCACTTATTTGTGGAATATAATGAACAAGGTGGGCTGATGAACAAAATAGACCCAGAGACATAAAAAGTAGTAAGGTTCTGACTTCCAAACCTGAGCGTAGAGGGGCAGGAGGGATAGATGAGATGAACTAAAAAGCTTATATGCATGCGTGCATAACCAACGGACATAGACAACAATGCAGCAGGATGGGGAGGCAGACTGGGGAGGAGGGTGTCCAGGGGGAAAAAAGGGGAAACATTTGTAACAAAAATAAATTAATGAAAATTGAAAGAGAAAAAAAAATGTACTCTCAGGAGTATTTGAGATCTGACTCCCCAGGATAGGTCATCAGTTTGGTTCAAATAAACTGATAAAAATCCTCTACTGATTTGCACATTTTTTATGTACATAAACCTAAAAATGTAAAGGGAAAGTTATGTTTTCTCCCCTATGTAGACATTAAATAAACAAAAATAAACAAATTGATCAATCAAATGTCTTAAAGAAAGAAGAAAAAAAAAAAGGCAGATTAAAAGGAGCCAGAGGGATAAAACGTGAGAGTGTAAATAGAGCAGTCAGAGGAGGCTGCCCTGAGGAGGTGACGTTTATAGACTGAGCGCCATGTCAGCTGAGCTGATTGTGAAGGAAGAATGTGGAAGAAAGGAGATGAGCAGGATGGAAGCCCACCAGTGCAGTTCAGAAACAAGGGCTATATCCCAGCGGGAGAAGTTGCTATTCAATGTAGTTGGGATTTAACATTATTTTAAAGTAAACTCTAACGTTACTTTATTTAAGGCAGAAATCTACTGGCAGGCCACCCTGAAGCACTTGGATTCCCCCATCATGCCTTTTATTTTTTGTCTAAGTATTTTGAGTAAACCTCTGCTTGATATACTCTCTGTTTCAATACCATGTTTAGTATCGTAAAAAATCACCTGGATGTTGGGTAAAACTTCTTCTCAAATATATGATGAAGTATTGCTACTGTCTCTGGTAATGGGTAAAATGGCATAATCTGACATTTGGGATGCTTACAAAGTTCCTGGTTCCTTCAGAATGTTTTACCTTTTATTAGTATAATGATAGACTATACAGTTATCTACAGTATGTAATTACATCCATTAACAGTAATTGCATTTTTACATTAATTATAATGAGAATTAATGGGTGGGTATATGGAATCCAGGCAACAAGGAAAAATGTTGGTACCAATTACTCTCGTGTAGACAAAGATAAATTTATGTAAAAATTTATTTTGATAATTCTATTTTTTTAAATTGTCACCTGAGGGTATTTTTCCATTTTTCTTCAGACAGAGTAGTAGGGAGAAAGAGCGAGAGAAACATTGATGTAAGAGAGACACATTGATTGGTTGCCTCCTGCACGACCTCAACCAGGACTGGAGACCAAGCCACAACCAAGGTATATGCCCTTGACCAGAATTGAACCCACAAGAGCTGATGCTTTAACCACTGAACAAAACCAGCTAGGGCTACTTTGGTAATTCTTTTAGGAAATTATGAGAGCTTAGGTATCAATAACCATGAATTATGAAAATTAGAAAAATATTTATATAAGCTAGAAATTCAGCTTTGAAACTCTAAAAGGAAAGGAGCTTATTATAAGAGAAGGCAGTGTGGCATGGAGGTGAAGGAGGTAAAGACAGACGGACCTGATGTCAATCCAGTATCTGCCACCGACTAGCTCTTGTTTTTATTCTTTCACCCTTGGTTTTCATCTTCATTCATAAGTCAGGGCTCATGATAACTAATGCCCTGAGATGTACCAATTTATAGAGAAAATTTGATAAATTTTCAATCGGCTGCCTGGTATATTGTAAATACTAGATAAATGGTACTTGAATGTGTAGAGAATAGGGAGGCAGAACTTACGCAATAAAGATTTGGAAAATATATATAAATAATTTATCTGTCTATATAATTTTTTTTCTTAAAGATCTAAGAGGACATAGACTTAAAACTATACTCTGATATTCACAAGAGAATATGGACCAGAAAGAAGTGTGAGGCTGAGAGAGGCGGGAGGTGGCTGTGGAAACTATGTTGCATGGCCCATAAAATCAGAAAGGCTTTATAATTTTGAATGGGAGAACAGCATCAGTAAGCAAATAAATTCTCTGCTGACATGCGTATTATCCATGATAATACAAAATGAATTCACACGTATCTCAGTGAAACATAGGAAAGTGAGATACTAAAATTCTTCTTGGTGTCCAGGGCTGGTTAAAGGGAAATCAATGTCTAATAGAAATTATTACTAATTTAGGACTTGCAAAATACCTTTCCAAGTTTATAGGAAATCTTACTCCCTAAATATCTCTCAATCTCTCAGTCTCTCTCTCTCCTTTCTCCTTCCCTCTCTAGATTAATCTAAATGACCACTCTAGTTGGAAAGTACTACAGGGATGTCTTCCCATGATAGGAAAAGATGAGCACTTCTTACACATTTTGAAGTACTTAGAATCTTAATTTTCTCAGTTTCATTTATTGAATCAGCCAATCTTCATGTTGACCTATATTTCTGCATCTGATAAATATTTGCCTTGGACTCTATTAAGATACATTCTCCTTCCTTCAGTCGAATGAATCACAAAGGTGCCTCCATCATTTCAGACCATAAAAACAGAAGGCAAAATACCTGTGTTCAGTAACAATTCTCTGTGTGAATTTTCTTATCTACCACCTCAATTAAGAACACATCAGCATTATGAGAAAAGAAAATACCTTGACATTTTCCAGATTGTTGAATTCAGAGCATTCACCAGTGAGATGTCCATGTGCTCCTGTATTTCCTACTGCAGTGTTTCACACAGATGGCTGTCAAACAGGCCTGGGGGCAGTATTACCAACCAAAGCTTTTGGGGCATGTTTCACTTGTTTAGTGAGCTATGAATCTTTGTTTACTTGGAACATATAATAAATAATGTTATCACCACAATATAAACTAGTTTTTTTAAAATATGTTTTTATTGATTTCTTAGAGAGAGAGGGAGGGAGAGAGAGACAGAAACATCTATGTGAGAGATAAACATCGATTGGCTGCCTCTTGTACACTCCCTACTGGGGATCAAGCCCCAACTCAGGCATGTGTCATGACTGGGAATTGAACTGGCACCTCTTAGTCCATGACAACACTCAAGCTACTGAGCCATACCAACCAGGTAAAACCAATTAATAATAAAATGATTTTCATATGCAGTGTAACAACCCTCCAAAATTTTAGGTTTTTAAATAGTTTATGTTCCCTAGCTATTTACTAAAAGTATATATTGGAAGCAAATGCATTAACATGCAATCCAGGGGCCAGAACCTCCCACTCAATTCTCTAAAATTATCTTGATAACATAATTACACTTAAAATTGCTATAACCTGTGATCAGAAGGTTTCTATTTCCCCTGCCTCTTTCATTTTTTGCTGATACTAACCAGGTACATTTTCAACTGCCATGTTACTCTGCCCTTTTTCTTTTGTACCATCTGGAAATAACCAAAGAAAAGTAAAAATCTGTAAAAGGTCAAGTGACCTGCCATATTTTCAAATTTATGTAAAAATTCTTCATAAATTATATGAACCTGAAGTTTCCACAATAAAAGTAATTTTCAAAGATTTTCTGTTAATACAGTAGAACACCAGAAATTCACAACTTCCTCTTCAATTAAATGAGGATTCCAGTGACTATCATTTTTACACAAAGTACATCATGCCAATGGTCCAAATGTTTTCTCCAAAGTTATCTCCTTCTGTTATTCATGGCTCCCTGCTTGTACCTCTATGATTCTGCATATATATTTTTCTTATGCTTTGAATGCCCAATTACACCTCATTCCTTGTATATCTGGTAAAGTCCAATTCTTCCTTAGAGAACAATGCTATTGTGAAGGCTTCTCCCAGTCCCAAGAACTTCACTCCCTGCAAAGAGAGGAAGAGATGGCTGTGGCTAAAATACATGGTGGTATATTTCCCAGCAATATGACAACTGCCATAACAGAATGAATACAATCAATTGTTTTCATGCCTGCTCACTCCCTAGACTATTGACTTCGAGAGAAACAATCATACTTATTTTCTCGTGACCTAGTAGAGAATCTCAAAAATGATGCACATAAAATGAATTTTGGCTTTGCATGGGCAATGATGCTCTACTTCTCCAATCTCATTACGGACCAAAATTTTACTGACAAAAGAGTAGGTAAGGAATCTACTTTACATGCTTATCATATCATATTATTTTATATGAAATGTTTTAAATAAAATAAAACAGAATAAACATGCAATGAAAGAGAAAGTATGACCTTGAAAAAAAAAAATCAGCCAATATAAACTATCCCTGAAGAAGCCCAAATTACACCTAACAGATAGACATTAAAAAAGTTGTAAATATACTTAAAAACAAAACAAAACCTAAAGGAAACTATGCCTAAGAATTAAACAAAAGTATATGAATACTATCTTACTAGAGAATACTGATTGAGAGATAAGTTTTTTAATAAAAATTTTGTTGAAAATTATAACCAAAATGAAAATTTTACTAGAGTTGTTCAACAGTAGATTTAAACTGGCAGAGGAAAAAATGGTATACTTAAAGATAGATGAGTAGATAATATGCAATATCAAAAATAGAAAAATATAAACATTGGGAAGTAAGCATATAAAAAGATATTTCACATCATATCATCAAAAAATGCAAATTAAAACAATGAGACACTGCTACATACCTATTAGAATGACCAAAATCTGTAACCCTGACAAACAAATGCTGGTGAGGAAGAGGAGGAATAGGCACTATCCTATACTGCTCATGGGAATGCAGAATGGTGTGGCCCATTTGCAAGACATTTTGGTGATTTCTTACAAAATTAAATACAGTTCAGTAAAAAAGCTTTTTGGTATTTTCCCCAAGGAGATAAACATTTGTCCACACAAAAATTGTCCTTAGATGTTAATAGGGGCTATTATCAACACCAAGAATGAGGCATAATGTAAATTGTAGACTTTGGGTGGTTATTATTTTTCAATGTAGGTTTATTAATTGTAAGATTGATCATTGAGGAGGCTATGAATGTGTGGGCAAAGGGAATATGAGAAATATCTGTATTTCCCTCTCAGTTTTATTGTAAAACTGCTCCAAAAAATTAATGTTCTTTTACAAAAACCTTTGGAGCAATGTCAAACATACCAATGCATGCATAATATGAGTCCCAGAAGATGAGGAGAAAGAAAAAAGGACCAAAAGAATATTTGAGGAAATAATGTCTAAAGACTTCTTTGAATTTGATTAAAAACATTCAAAAGCTCCAAAGTCCTCAAGTACGATAACTCAAAGAGATCTACACAAAGACACATCATAATCAATCTGTCCAAAGCCAAAGACAGTGGAGAGAGCCCAGGACCACAGTGACAGGAATTGGATTTAATCACAGTTGAGTTTGCTTATTTCAGTTGCACCATTGGTTCTCAATTATGAGTGATTTACCCCCAGGAGACATTTGGCAATGTTTAGAGACATTTTGGTTTGATATTATGGGGGTGAGGACTATTGACATTTAGTAAGCAGAGGCTAGGAATGCAGCTAACCATCCTTCAATGCAGAGGACAGCTCCCACCACAAAGAAGGGTCTGGCCCAAGTAACAAGTTGAAAAATCTTGCATTACACAATTAGTTCCCAGCTCTGAATGTAGATCCAGTCCATGCCCAAAGGCACAAGAACTAGGAGATTCTAGTCCAAGTCCAAAAACCTAAAGACCAGGGATGTATCTTCTGGTAGAGGGCAGGAGAAAAATCAATTTCCCATCTCAAGTAGTCAGAAAGAAAGCTAATTTACTAGTCCTCTGCCTTTTTGTTCTATTTAGGCCTTCAATGTATTGGATGATGTCCAGGCACTTTGGGGAGACAATTTACTCTACTCAGTTTGCAAATAAAATGCTAATATTTGCCAGAAACACCCTCCCAGACACACTTAGAGATAATATTTAACTAGCTATCTGAACATCCTTTGGCCCAGTCAAGCTGACATATAAAATTAACTATTACAGTTCCCAAACTTAAAATTATATGCATGTCCCATGTTAATGAGCCCCTGTGGGCCCTTCAAATGTACCCTCATTCCTGCTCTGTGCCCTGGATGAGGGTCTCTGCAGGATGTACAAACCAGGTTCCCTTGGACTTTGTTTCTCTCCCTTCTTACCTAAAATTTTGCAGGGGTGCTTCCCAATATGATTATCCATCCTTAACTTGGAAACAGTTTTTATTTAAACATTCTTTGAACACCATTTTTTAGTGGGCTACTATTCATCTTTTGAGAAGCTAACTAAAACAAGATCTAATAAAATGAAGTGCTTATTTAAAAAAATCTGAGTGTTTTTTTTTTTTAGAATTAAATGTAAACATTAATCTTATATTTTATCATAGACACTCCCAAGAGCCCCATTAGGAAAGTTAAGATCTTATTTTTATTTTTATTTTTTTATTTGTTTTCAGATAGAGTGGGAGGGAGAGAGAGAAACATCAATGTGAGAGTGACACATCGACTGGCTGCCTCTTGCACAACTCCAACAGGGCCAGGGACAGAACTGCAACCAAGATACATGTTCTTGACTGGAATCGAACCTGTGACTCTTTGGTCTGCAGGCCGACGCTCTAATGCTGAGCCAAATCAGCCAGGGGAGGAAACTTAAGATCTTAACTAAATCTTTGGCACCTAGTAAATATTCAGAAAACGTTAACAAAAGTGAGATAATGTACTCTGAGTTATTCTAAGCCTCAATTTTCTCTTCTTTAAAATGGTGATAGATTTATCATGACATGATAAATCAAGATGACAATAATCAAATAGGGTTTTGAATCTAAAAACTTGAATCCTAATTACTAAAACACCAATTTATCCATTGTATTTTTATTTTTAAAACAAAACTATTTTTTTATATTTATTTATTTATTTTCCCTCAATTTTTATTAATTTATTTTATTAGAGCTTCTCTGCAGGCTCCCCCCCCCACACACACACACACACCCAGGGAGATTAAATTGTGAGAGGGAGGTAGAATTGGTGGTTTTGGGTACTTTTATCACTCTGCATCCCAGGCAAACACTAATCTCAAAATAGGGTATTATTAAGAAAGTTTACTTGAAAAGGCCATCCAAAAATGAGTCATAGAAATACACATTCGAAACTTAGTCAACTCTCTACCCTGTTTTCTTGCTGGGATTCCCCAGTCCTAGTACAGCTAATAGGACAGGGACAAGCACAAAATAATATCGCTGGTACAAACACATTATCCTCTGGCATTAAGGTGAATGGGAAGAAGGCTGGGAGGCAGACCTGGGAAGAATAAGCAAAGATGTTGGGCACATTGGTCATTTTGCTACTGGCAGGTCACTTCTGCATATTACTTAGCTTATAAAATATTTTCATACGTTAAAGGTAGCATTTAGACATCTCTTAAGAGGCATAAATTAACAGTTTATGTTTGGGAGCACAAAGCCCATGAAATACCTGACCAATTGAAATCTAATGAGTCTCCTAAACAATTTTAGAACAAGTTCATATCTTTTCTTGTTCTTTCTTCATTCATATTCATCTATTCATTATACCTACATTCATTTCATGAAAATCCCCTAGCACATTTATTGACTAGCTACTATGTTAGGACTCAGTAAAGATGAACATAGTCCCTACCACTTGCAATTTAAAGGGGAACAATTAAGTTTGAATAAATGTAGAATGGCCTATTGGGACAATTTTTAAATCTGTTAAAGAAATAAATTTAGTCTTGTTAAACTCTAAGTAATCATCCTTTAGTTCAAATTTTTCATTTTGCTCAGTATGAAATGGTTTATAGCTTATAAAACAGAGTCTAAAACTTAAAGTCCCTGACCCCCAAACTACTGCTTTTCCAAACTCAATTACTGACTCTTAAATGGATTTTACCATTAAGAATTGATCATCCTCATCTATGTATGCTAGCTGGTTCTTGCTCTTTTTCATTCTTCTTATAAAAAAGTATCTTAGCCTAAGCTTTTATCAAATATGTAAAATAATTGTTTCTTACAAAATCTGGAATATCATTTTATGAAAAAAATCACGAGCAGAAAAATATCCCTCACATCCTGACTTCAATTAACCAAACCACAGACTGCAGATAGTTCAATCGGAGTATCTTAGGTTTTAAATAATCATATAAATGGAACTTAAAAATGTGAATCTTTTCAACTACCCAAGTTAATTGTTTAATAATTGTAATAAACTTTATATTTTGTTTACAATAATTCAATCTAATTTAAATAAGTAGGAAGCATCTACAATCTGTGCAGAGACAGATTTCTTTTTCTGAAGAATAAAATCATTAAATGAAACTCCAAGACTGGAAAGTTCCATTATGTTCTTTCCAAACAGGTAATTCTTTCATTATTGATGCTGCCCTCATTTTAATTAATAATCTAGAGATTGGAACGAAGATTTCAGAGTCTGTGTCTTAGTTTTGCACTGAGAAGTAGATCTGGACATTGTTATTTAGATGAGAAGAGCGTTTTCCCACAGGATGAATCAGAATTTTAAATCAGATAATGGTTAAGCCAGTCTAAAAATAAACAACTCTGCAGTTATTCCCAACTTATCTGTGAGGGATATGGTCCAAGACCTCAGATGGATGCCTGAAATAGCAGATAGAACTGAACCTTACATATATTGTGTCTTTTTCTATATATACATACTCAGGATAAAGTTTATTTTATAAAGAAATAAGGGTCACTGAACACAAACACTTTGATACCATGTCAGTCAATCTGGTAACCTAGATGGCTACTAAGTGACTAATGGATGGTAGTGGATACACTGGACAAAGAATAATTCATGTCCTGTGTGGAACAGAGCAGGATAGTGCAAGATTTCATCCTGTTGCTGAGAATGACGTGCAATTTAAAACTTTTGAATTGCCCTGCCAGTGTGGCTCCATGGTTGGGTGTCAGCCCATGCACCAGGAGGTAGCCAGTTTGATTCCCGGTCACAGCACATGCCCAGGTTGTGGGCCAAATCCCCGGTGGGGGGGGTGGGGCATGCAGAAGGTGTCCAAGAGATGTTCTCTTTCATCGATGTTTCTCTCTCTCTCTCCCTTCTTTTCCCTCTAAAAATAAGTAAAGGAAAAAAATTAACTTATGAATTGTTTACTTCTGAAGTTTTGGATGCAGGTAACTAAAACAATGGAAAAGAAAAACCTCAGATAAGGGGGAGTACTGTTTTAATAAACACTCCAAAAATAGAAAAGTTTAGTCATAGGAAAGAAGCTGCTAGGATGCAGACTGAGTATTCATACAGAAGCTGAGGATGGCCAAAGGATTTTCACTTGGCGTGGCCGGTGTGGCTCACTGTTTGTGCATCAGGAGGTCATCAGTTCGATTCCCGGTCAGGGCACATGCCAGTTGTGAGTCTGATCCCCAGTGGGGGGCATGCAGAAGGTGCCCAGTCGATGTTCTCTCTCATCGATGTTTTTATCTCTCTTTCTCCCCCTCCCTTCCTCTCTCAATAAAATCGATAAGAAAAAAAAATATTTTTTAAAAAAGAATTTGCACTTGTGTACTTGCTGGCTCCTCTACTGTGTTCATGGATAACATTATTCAATTCCTTAACATGGTCCACTAGATGACTAGATCATGCTTGGACTGTTCTTTGAACAGCTTGTCCATACTAACTCCTGTCACTCTTCATATGAACTCTCCAGCCACAGAGACTTTCTCCTTGTTCTTGGGCTGGGCAAAGCTTGGTCATGCTTCAAAGCCTTTGTACCTTCTGTTTCCTTTGTCTGGAATGTTCTCCTTTACAAGGCTAGCTACTTACTGACTGTTCAGGACTCAATTCATGCACCATGTCTTCAAGCTTTCCTCATTATAATCCTATTATTATCTCTCTTGATTTTGTCTGATATTTTATTTATTTCATAACTTGAACTTATTTCAAGTATTGATTCATTTATCTACCCTTGTCTCTGCCACCGGAACACTGGAGTTTTTTTGGTGGTTCATTGTTGTTTTCTTGGTCCCCAAAAGACAGCTTGGGTCAAAGCATGTGCTCAGGAAATGTACTTTATGAAAGATCGCATTATGCCATGAAAAGCAATCTAATACAATGTTCAACAGTGGAAGACATGGCACTGGGTTTACCAGATTCAAAATCTGCTTCCCCTACTTCTAGCTTTGGATCCCTCAGTATGCTCATCTCTCAATGGTTATAATAGTATCTATCTCACAGGTTGTTTTAAGGATTCAATAGGTTTATAGATGTGAGTATTTAGGATTATGCCAAGCACATAGCAAGTGTTAGATGGGTGTTAAATGCCTGTGTGTGTATGTGTTCCATTAAGTACTGTGATAAGTTTTAGAATATTTCTGCACATAGCTGTCCATGCTGTCACTTAATTATTCAATGCCACTACCTGAGATAAAAGTTTTTTTTGCTATATTTGTCTGAAGATCTCTTCATTTATATACATGTGCACTTGTGTGTGTGTTTCATACTTTTAACAATAATTTATTAAATTATTTCTCCTTTTTTAATTTAACCAAATTTTTTAAACTTATAGTTCATAGTCAATATCATTTTGTATTATCATTTCAGGTATCTAGCATATTGGTTAGTTAATCATATACTTTAAAATATTCCACCTGCCCTAGCCAGGTAGCTCAGTTGGTTAGAGCATCACCCTGATACGCCAAGGCACAAACAAAGTTCCAGTCAGGGCACACACAAGAATCAACTAATGAATGCATACATAGGCGGAACAACACATCGATCTTTCTCTTCTCTCTCTCTTTCTCTCCCTCTCCTTCCCTCTTCCTCTCTGTCTCTCAAATCAATAAATTACAAAATCAAAATGTCACTCTGATATTTCCAGTGTCACCATACATAGTTATTACAGTATTATTTACTATATATCCTATCCTGTATTTTATATCCCCATGACTATTTAAGTAAGTACCAATATGTATTTCTCAGTCCCTCACCTTTATCACCCAATTCCCCAGCCCCCCCCCCCCTCTGGCAATCATCAATCTATTCCATGTATCTATGAGTCTGCTTCTGTTTTGTTCACTTATTTTGTTATTTAGATTCCACATATAAATTAAATCAAAGGACATTTGTCTTCATCTGACCAACGTATTTCACTGAGCATAATATCCTCTAGGCACATTTATGCTGTGGCAAATGGTCTCTTAAGTAGTTATAATTTAAGAAAATTGTAAGCTCTTCAAAGAGATTATTTTCCAGAACCTAGTTCCACAGGTAAGAACCTTGATAATTTTAGAGCTTCAGATAGAGAAGTCTAGTCTCTAATGATCTTTTACAATACCCGCCCTTGTTCCCACATGTCCCCTCAGTAAGAAACATTGCCTCTCCGGACTTGGGTATTTTTTATTTAGCTTTACCACTGCTCTTTATTTAGTTATTTGTTTGTTTGTTTGTTTATTTATTTATATTAATTTATTTTTGTTACAGATGTTTCTCCTTTTTCCCCCATTAACACCCTCCTCCCGATCCACCCCCCCCATCCCCAACATTGTTGTTTATGTCCAGGTTTGTGCATACATGGATATAAGTTCTGTGGCTTATTTCTTCCCTCACCCCTGACTCCCTCTTCTGAGGTTTGTTAGTCTGTACCCTATTTCTATGTCTCTGGGTCTCTTTTGTTCATCATTTTATTTTGTTCATTATATTCCACAAATAAGTGAAATCATGTGGTATTTGTCTTACTCTGATTGGCTTATTTTGTTTAGCATAATATTCTCCAGGTCCCTCCATGTCATCTCAAAAGATAAGACATCTTTCTTTCTTACATCTGCATAGTACTCCATTGTATATATGTACCATAGCTTTTTAATCCACTCATCTATTGATGGACACTTGGTCTGTTTCCTGATCTTAGCTATTGTAAATAGTGCTACTATGAACATAGGGTTACATATATTCTTTCTGATTGGTGTTTTAGGCTTCTTTTTTTTTTTTTTTTTATCCTCACCTGAGGACGTTTTTCCATTTTTTGTACAGAGAGAGTGGGAGGGAGAGATAGGAAGAAAGAGAGAGAGGGAAACATCGATGTGAAAGGGACACATCGAGTGGCTGCCACCCGCACAGCCAACCAGGGCCAGGGACAAACTGCAACAGAGGTACGTGCCCTTAGCGGGAACCGAACCCGGGTCTCTCCGGACCGCAGGTGGATGCTCTAACCGCTGAGCCAAACCGGCCAGGCCTGTTTCAGGCTTCTTAGGGTATATTTCTAGAAGTGGGATCACTGGGTCAAATGGAAATTCAATTTTTAATTTTTTGAGGTAACACCATATTGTTTTCCATTGTGGCTGCACCAGTCTGCATTCCCACCAGCAGTGTACTAGGGTCCCCTTTTCTCCACATCCCCATCAGCACTTTTTTGATGATTGTTGATGGTGGAGGCCATTCTGACAGGTGTGAAATGATACCTCATTGTTGTTTTAATTTGCATCTCTCTGACAATTAGTGACATTGAACATTTTTTTATCTGTTTCTTGGCTATTTGTATGTCCTCTTTAGAGAGGTGTTTCTTTAGGTCCTTAGCCCATTTTTTAATTGGGTTCTTTGTCTTCCTTTTGTTGAGTTGTATGAGCACTCTATATATTTTGGAAATTAACCCCTTATCAGATGCATGATTGGCGATTATGCGCTCCTTTTTATTTTGATGCTTGTTTCTTTTGCTGTATACAAGCTTTTTAATTTGATGTAGTCCAATGTGTTCTTTTTCTCCTTTGTTTCTCTTGCCTTAGGCGCTGCTGTATCAGTGCAAATTCTGCTGCATGCGATTTCTGAAATATTGTTGCCTACATTTTCTTCTAGTATTTTTATGGATTCATGAGTCACATTTAAGACTTTTATCCATTTTGAGTTTATTTATTTATTTTTCATCTTTACCCGAGGACATATTTGCATTTACCTTGAGATAGGGCAGAAGGGAGAGAGAGAGGAAGAGAGAGAAACATCAATGTGAGAGAGACACATCGACTGGTTTCCACCCACATGACCCCAAACAGGGCTGAGGACAAACTGCAACCGAGGTACGTGCCCATAGCGGGGACCAAACCAGAGCTTCTCTGGTCCATGAGCCGATGCTCTAACTGCTGAGCCAAACTGGCCAGGGTGAGTTTATTCTTATATGTGGTGTATGTTGGTGGTCTAGCTTTATTTGTTTCTTTGCATGTAGCTGTCCCGTTTTCCCAACACCCTTAATTGAAGAGGCTGTCTTTACTCCATTGTATGCTCTTGACACCTTTGTCAAATATTAATGCAGCATAATGACTTCAGTCAATTTCTGGAATCTCTGTCCTGTTCCATTGATCTATATGCCTGTTCTTGTGCCAGTACCAGGCTCTTTTAATTATAGTATAACTTGATATCTGGAATTGTGATCTCTCCTACTTTGTTTATATTTTTCAAGATTTCTGTGGCTATTCTGGGTCTTCTTTTCTTCCATTAAACTTTTGGAGTATTTGTACTAGTTTTGTGAAGTCCAGTTTGGTATTTTGATGGGGATTGTATTGAATCTATAGACTGCTTTGGGCAGTTTGGACATTTTACTGATATTAATTCTTCCAATCCATGAACAAGGTATATGCTTCCACTTTTTTATATCTTCCTCTATTTGTTTTTTCAATGACCTGTAGTTTTCTGTGAAGAGATCCTTTACTTCTTTAGTTAAGTTTATTTCTAAGTATCTTAATTTTTTGCCACAATGGTAAATGATTTGTTGTTTTAGTTTCTCTTTCTGTGAGTTCATTATTGGTGTATAAGAATGCCATCAATTTCTTGACATTAATTTTGTGTCTTGCTACTTTGCCAAATTCATTTATTAAATCTAGTAGATTTTTTATTGAATCTTAAGGGCTTTCTATGTGCAATATTATAACATCTGCAAATAATGACAGTTTTAGTTCCTCCTTTCCAATTTGGATCTCTTTTATTCTTTCTTCGTATCTAATTGTTGTTGTTAAGAATTTCAGTGCTATGTTAAATAAGAGTGATGAAAGTGGGCATTTCTGTCTTCTTCCTGTTCTTGGGGAAAATGCTTGTAGTTTTTACACATTGAGTATGATGTTGGCTTTAAGTTTTTCATATATGGCCTTTATTAGTTCAAGATAGGATCCCTCTATTTCCACACCGCTGAGTGTTTTTATCAGAAATGGGTGCTGGGTTTTGTCGAATGATTTTTCAGCATCGATTGATAAGATTATATGATTTTTATCTTTCATTTTGTTTATGTGGTGTATCAAATTTATTGATTTATGAATATTGTACCATCCTTGCATCCCTGGGATAAATCCTACTTGGTCATGATGAATAATTTTTTTGTTGTATTGCTGAATTTGATTTTCTAATATTTTGTTAAGTATTTTGGCATCTGTGTTCATCAGAAATATTGGCCTGTAGTTTTCTTTCTTTGTAGTGTCTTTATCCAGTTTTGAAATTAGGATTATGTTGGCCTTATCTAATGAGTTTGGAAGTTGTCTGTCTTCTTGGATATTTTGGAAGATTTTGAGGAGCATGGATGTTAAATCTTCTTTGAATGTTTGATAAAACTCCCTTGTGAAGCTGTCTGAGCCGGGCTTTTGTTTGTTGGGAGTTTCTTCATTACATCTTCAATTTCTTTAGTTGTTATTGGTCTGTTGAAGTTTTCTCTTTCTTCTCAGTTCAGTTTTGGGAGACTGTGTATTTCTAGAAATTTATCCATTTCTCAGATTATCCAATTTGTTGGTATATAATTGTTCATAGCATGTTTTAATGATTCTTTGTATTTCTGTGGTATCAGTTGTTACTGCTCCTCTTTTTTTTCTGATTTTGTTTATTTGGGTTCTTTCTTTTTGTTTCTTGATGAGTTTGGCTAAGGGCATCAATCTTGTTTATCTTTTCAAAGAATCAGCACTTTGTTTCATTGATCTTTTGAATTGTTTTTTTAGTTTCTATGTTGTTTTTTCCTGCTCTGACCTTTATTATTTCTTTCCTTCTACTTGCCCTGGGTTGTTCTCTTTTTTACTTTGTAGTTCTTTAAGTTGTAGGGTTATAAAGTCATATAGGAATTTTTCTTGTTTCTTAAGGTAGGCCTATAGTACTATGAACCTTCCCTCTCAGGACCGCTTTCGCTGTATCCCATAGATTTTGTGTTGTTATGTGTTCATTTTCATTGGTTCCAGGAAGTTTTTAACTTCTTCCTTGTTCTTTTAGGTAACCCACTCGTTGTTTAATAACATGCTATTTAGCCTCCAAGTGTTTGAATGTTTTTGTTGTAATAGAGTTCTAATTTCATGCCACTGTGATCTGAGAAGATGTTTGATATAATTTCAATATTTTTGAATTGGTAGAGACTTAGTTTGTGTCCTAACATGTAGTCTATCTTCAAGAATGTCCCATGTGCACTTGAGAAGAATGTATATTCTGCAGCTTTGGGGTAAAATGTTTTGTAAATATCAATTAAGTCAAGCTGATGTAGTTCATCATTTAAGGACTCTGTGTCTTTTAAACTTTTTGTCTAGAAGATCTATCCAGTGGTGTCAGTGGGGTGTTAAAGTCACCCAGTATAATTGTATTGCTATTGATCTCACCCTTGAAGTTCACCAGAAGTTTTTTAAATATATTTTGGTGCACCTGTATTATTTGGTGCATATATATTCATCAGGTTATATCCTCTTGATGGATTGATCCTCTTAATATTATGTAGTGACCTTCTTTGTCTGTTATTATGGCCCTTGTTTTGACGTCTATCTTATCATATATAAGTATTGCTCCACCAGCTTTTTTTTTTTTTTCCATTTGCTTGGAAATATTTTTTCCATTCCTTCACTTTCATCCTGTGTGAGTCTTTTGTTGCAAGGTTAGTCTCTTGTAGACAGCATATATATGGGTCATGTTTTCTTATCCAGTCAGTTAACCTATGTCTTTTGATTGGAACATTTAAGCCATTTACATTGAAAGTTATTACTGACAGAGACTTATTAGTTGCCATTTTTATTTTTTGTCTATGTTCTTTCTCTCTTTGTTTCTTCTTTTTACAACAGTCTCTTTAGCATTTCTTGCAGTGCTGATTTGGTGGTGGTAAATTCCTTTAGTTATTATTTTTTTAAAATTTATTTATTTTTTTTGTCTGTGAAGCTCTTTATTTCTCCTTCAATTTTGAATGATAGCCTTGCTGGATAGAGTAGTCTTGGATTCAGACCTTTCCCTTTCATTACTTTGTATATTTCATGCCACTCCTTTTGGTTTGCAGTGTTTTTATTGATAAATCAGCTGACAGTGTAAATGGATCTCCCTTGTAGGTAACTTTCTTTCTCTTGCTTCCTTTATGATTCTTTCTTTGTCTTTAATGTTTGCCATTTTAATTATGATGTGTCTAGCCATGGGCTTTTAGGGGTTTATCTTGATTCGGACTCTGTGTTTTATGTACTTGTGTGACTTTTTCCTTCACCAATTTAGGGAAGTTTTCTGTCATTTTTTCAAACACGCTTTCTATTCCTCTCTCTGATTCTTCTCCTTCCGTTACCCCTATGATGCAAATGTTGTTACATTTTGTATTGTCCCAAAGCTCCCTTAAACTCCCCTGCTTTTTAATTTTTTTCCCCATTTGTTGCTCTATTTGGGTATTTTTTTTTTCTACCTTATCTTCTAGGTCGCTGATTCGGTCTTTAGCTTCTAACTTATTATTGAACCCTTGTAAGGTATTTTTCATAACAGCTATGTCATTTTTTTTTTTTTTTTTTTTTTTTTGCATAGCTCCTACCTTTTCTTTAGGCTGATAATAGTTCCCACTTCATAATTCTCATTAAGTTACTTGTAGTTCTCACTAAATTGTTTGAGCACCCTTAACATCATTGTTTTGAATAATTCTTTACCTGACAAATTGCTTTCTTTCATTTCCTGTAGTTCTTTTTCTGGTGATTTCTCCTTTTTTTTTCATTTGGGTGTTAATTCTTTGTCTCACCATTTAACAATCTGGTAGTTCTAGGCCCAGTGAGGGATGTTAGAGTATGTAGGCAGGAAAGTGTGTATCAAATAAGGCCTCTGTGCCTCTGAGACTGTTTTTGTTTGTGGCACCTCTTGCCTGCTGTGGGTCCTGGAGGATAGACAACTGGTGGCTGGTATTGGTCTGTCATGTTAGGTGCTCCTGGGGTGCATGGATTCTGTTTGTGTGCTTCTGTGGTGTGCTGCTGCCTGATGGAGCTAAGGTCCTGATCAGTCACTGCTGGGGCTGAGTGTCAGCTTTTGGTTTGCACTGCTACTGCTGTTGCTATTGCCAGCAGGTGCTCTCACCTTACAATTCTCTGCTGCTATTGGTGGCTGAGGATGATCAACTCCTAAGACTTTGCCGCTGCTGGTGAAGGAGTTCCACTCCAAATCTGCTGCTGCAATTCTCAGGGGTAAGTCTCAGCTGCCTGAGTCTTGCTGCTTAGGCTGTGGCACTGCTCCTGATCAGCCTCTGCTGATGCCACTGGGGATGGATCTCAGTTGCCAATCTCTGCTGCTGATGCCTGAGGATATATGTCCACTCCCAAGCCTCTGCTGCTGGGGCTGTATCTCAGCCCCCGAGCCTCAGCTGCTATTGGGGGAGGGGCTCCACTCCAACCCAGTCACTGCTGTATGGTGGAAAGTGTTGGGCTCTGATCAGGCTGCTGCTATGAGGGATGGTGCTCAGCTCCTGACCATTTGCAGCTACTACTGCACGCACCTCAATAGTGCCACTACTGTGTGCTGGTCCACATTGACACAGTGAGGTCCACTGGTCCAATGATGCAAGGTGTTCTGGTGGACTCAGGTCACTGGCTGTAGCCTCCCAGGGAGGACCAGGGATCTTCCAAAATCTTTACCATTGCTCTTGATCTCCCATACCCATGATTGGCCCCATCTTTGGTGAGGGTGTTTGCTTGAGTTTTCTCAGCTGTCTGACCTGCCTACCTAAGTCTATTACCAGTGATGGCAACAACCTCTTCTTCCCTGACTGCATTCAAAGGTCTTCCCTGCCTTTCCTTCTACACTACTGAGGCCTCACTCAGGGGCATGCTCAGCTGTCAGAGTAAGTTGGTTTCTCCTAATTCTTCTGCTCCAACTCCCATTTTAGGGGTTTAGATAAGTAGTAAATGCAAAAGAACAATTTGTAAACATATGTTTCTCTAGCTCTGAATACAACATGAATGAACAAAGGGGAGTCAGAACTCCCCTATCTAATCTTTGAAATTGTAAAGAAGTCATAACAATTTTGACTTGTTTTATTTTGTGGAAAGAACACTTGAGTGTAATGTGACTGAGGTTTTGGTTTCTGTGTGTTACTTGTTTCAACATTTTTCTCATTTAATAATGCACACAGTGATAGGAACACAATTATTTCATATTGCTTTTAGGTATTTTTCTTTCAGAATATGGAATGTGAAACACCACTTATTTTGTAGAAAGGTATTAAACAAACAAAAAATAAGAGTCAATGAAAAAGTCTAGTGAAAAAAGCCTTGGGCCCTGGCTGGTTTTGCTCGGTGGTTAGAGCATTGGCCCATGGACCAGAGTCCCAGGTTCAGTTCCCGCTAAGGGCACATACTTCTGTTGCAGTTTGTCCCTGGCCCTGGTTGGGGTCGTGTGGGTGGCAACCAGTCGATGTGTCTCTCCTACGTCAATGTTTCTCTCTCTTCCCCCCACTCTCCCTCCTGTTCTATCTGAAGATAAATGCAAAAAAAAAAAAAAAAAAATGGTCCTTGGATGAGGATAAAAATATATATAGCCTTAATGCTCACAGATATACATATATGAATGGGCAAAGTGTTATCACAAAGGGGAGAAAATCAAATAAATTGAGAGAGACAACACAGAAATATCTAATTCTCAGAGTTTTACATGAGCTGTTTTCTTCTGAAAAGTATTATAAATCAACTGCACAGTGAGAGCATATAATTTATTTTTTGAAGCTGTTTTGTGAGAATGGAGAAAAATATCGACATACGGTTGTAGAATAGGATAGAAAAAAAAGGGTGAACAATAAAAACTGTAGTATTGTTTCGAGAACTAATTAAGTTAACTTTCCTCTTAAAAGACCCATACAGCTGAGCTTCTTAGCTATTCCTTAGATATGGTTCTTCTTCCATCTGAGTAACTCGTTCAAATACAGCACATGCTGCTTATAACCAAAACCAATTCTAGTAGATTACTCTTTCACTGTTTGCAGAAACTACATTGATGGGAAAATTTCATTCTCTTAAACCAGTGCCTGTTACCAACTCATACACAGCTCTTGAATTAAAAAATAATAATATTAATAACCAATAGGGAAAATCAACTCAATCTTAAAGTTGAACTTATCTTTCTTCTAAATCATCAGTAAGGTAACAAACATTGTCTACATTATTCAGGTATTTATTCATTGCCATCACACATAACAGAATGGGCATGTTGTTTCTTCTACAAAACTTACAATCTAATAGGAAAGGTAAATGGTAAATGAATTAGGGGGAATCATGGCAAGAACTGGTACTTGGTCAGTGGGTTGATTATTCTACCACCCACAACCATTTTCACCCTTTTTTGCCTTGCTGTATGCCCTGGGATAGAGGTAGGGGGAGATAACTGTTAGACAGCAGTATCCAGGCTCGTTTAAACACCAAGTGTGTTTGGGGCAATGGGAATCACTAGCCAGAAATTAGAGAGCCAGCAGAAAGAGAAGTCAGGGTATTTTTTTTTCTCACCTACTTTCTTGCATGTCTGTGGTTCTGGCAAGGGCTGAATTTTACTTATGACCATAGCGCCTATGAAGCACATTCTCTTTGAAGGTTCCAGATCATGGCTGGTTCTAGTGACATCACTTTATCCTTTTCCTTTTTAGGTCTGAAGGTGGGAATTCCATCCAGAAGGCAGAAATGAGCTGTTTCACTATCCATTGTTCCTTTCCTTAAGCTGGCCCGTACCGAAACTCTCATGAATTAAGTAATCTCAGTATCCATCTGTTGAACCTTCATGACAAAGTTAAACTGGGAATCTAAATGAGTATTCAAACCTAAACAACAATTTTGATTTAAACATATAAATTTTCAATCATCAGTCTTTCAATTAAAAGAAAATATATTTTTTGGAATATGTGCTTATTAATTAGAAGTCAAATGTGTGTTTATTGCATGATTTTCACATATATTGCATCCTGTCCCATTTGTGATTTCAATTTCATCAAAGGGAGATGAGAACTTACACCTGTAAAATAAGTAGAGAATCTACTTGAAATTTCTCTCATTCTCTGCCAATACTTTTCACCCACCTACAGCAGGAATGCCTTCTTTATTTTGCAATGCTCCTCATTATCTTTATAAAATATTCTATTTTATTTTCATAAGTGAAGCAATTCTTTCTTTCTGTTCTCTAAATTAATACTACATAAACACAATAAATAACTGCAATGGAAAGTACAAATGGAATAAACGGGGTTGGAAAAAAATACATTTGAATAAACAAACAACACGGACAGTAGCATCAAAGTGTCAAGGCATCGTAGAGAAGTCTGTTGACTGTGTGTCTCTGTTTTTACCCAGTAAATGTACAGTGTTGATTAAACCAATATTTTGGTTAATTACAAGAGGATTATAAGTGTTTTATTGTTTCAAGTGAACATTTATAAATAAAATTATTAAGAATGTGAAAGTGTGTACCCAACAGCCTGGGAAGGGAAACCAGGAAGCGTTCCTAAAATAAATAATGTAAAAGTTAATCCATAGCTGAAGGAATAATAGGCTGTATTAAGGCAAAGAAAGATTATTCCCTTCGGAAGAATAACATGAAGACATTGACATATAAAAGGAAGCAACAATTTTAGAGCAAGAAAGTAAGTTCAGCTGAGATGTAAAGCCAGGACTCACCATGGGATATGGTATCATACATCTTGGCTAAGGATTCCACCTCTGAAATTAGATAATAAAATGCACCTCATGGGAACAAGCAGTGACTAAGTGAGATGGTACATGTAGAAAGTTCTCAATAATGGTAGTTCCGTGGTGGACAATTAGACAGACACAAGCAGAGCAAAGATGGTTGGCCAGGTTCAGAAGGTCACCAGGGTGGAAGGCCTGGGTGCCCAGCAAAGGACAACTGTAGGGTGGGGACCTCATCCTCAAGGTGATTTTCACTCCCCCAGGATATCACTGGTCCTGTGATTTAGACCCCCTTACCTTTCTTCCCTAGAGATAACAACTAGGCCTCGGCTGTATTTCAGCTCCAGGCCCAGGAAAGCAGCAAAACCAGGCCAGCAACTCCACAGCCAAGGCTGACCTCAAGACCAGCTGCATCGAATAGTGACCCCTGCCCTGGCACAAAACAATCCCCTGACCTTGAAAGGACATACCTGGAAAGCTGCTGAGTATTCTATTCAGATCTTCCTCTCAGAACTTCCCTAAAATCACCCTTAAAACCTTTAGGGTGCTTGTCCTGGCCTGTTTGGCTCAGCAGTTAGACCGTCGGCCCACAGACCAGAGAGACCCAGGTTCGGCACGTACCTTGGTTGCAGTTTGTCCCTGGCCCCGGTTGGTGTCGTGTGGATGGCGACCACTGGATATGTCTCTCACATCGATGTTTCTCTCTCTTCCTCCCTCACTCCCTCTCACTCTATCTCAAGATAAGTGCAAAAAAAAAAAAATGTCCTCGGGTGAGGATAAAAAGAAAAACCTTTAGGGCTCTTGATGGAGCGTGGAATAGAAAGAAGGGGGCCTGGGGGGGGGAATATTTGTAACAAAAATAAATTAATATAAATAAATAAATAATCTTTAGGGAGGAAGACCCAGAGCTCTGTCCCTTCCTGAAGCACAACCATGCCTCCCCTTCCCATCGCCCAGGCACATTACCATCACCTTCCTCACTCCCAAGCTCCAAGGGTCCTTCTTCTATCTCTATAACTTGTTTCCTAAACCCATTTCTTCTACAAATTACTTCCTCCTCTGTAATTTTCCAAGTCAATGTTCTCTTATAGTTTGATTCTTGGCTTTAAATTCTTTTCTACCCAGAACTTAAGTACTGAGGTTGCTGCACCCAGGTCCAGTCTGACCACACTGGTCTAACACCTGATGCCGTTCTGCTGCCCCCAGCAGTTCTAGCTAAGAAGGTTAATCTACTGGGTGACATTAAGGAGAATAGGTTTGTCTCACATTGTCATTCAAGTCCTGAAGAGACACACTGTACATAGTACTCAAGTACAACCCACACTATATAGAACGTTGAACATTTCAACTTTGTAAAAAGGCAGCAGCTAATTACTTGATCGTTCTTAAATCTGTCATGAATGATATATTTTAAAATATGAAAAAAACAATAATATTCTACAAATCTGCAGAGAATGTTAATGTTTTCTTTATAATAATAATCCTGAGAATTTCCAACATAATATCTATGATTTCTCAGAACTGTTTCAATTGTTCATAAATAGACATATTATAGGTGTGCAGAGCAATTGCATTGTTCATTGTGACATGGGGTCACCAACTATCTAAATCTGCACCACTATCAATGAAATCAGAGCTAAATGCCTGATATTCAATCATTCTGGATTTTATTTCTTTACCTCCAGTCTCCCCACTGGTGTCTCCTGCTCACCCACTTTAATTTTCTAGCTGTGAGAAAGGCAATATCCTGCTTGTGATATTGGACTGAAAAAAATCTAACAGGTTGGAGAACTGAAAATTTGTTTTATTTTGTTTTGAATTTTAAGGCAATATACTGTGGTTAATTTTTTACTTCTGAAAAATATTGGTCTGTAAAACCCTTTAAATTATTCTGGGGAAAAAAAATTCCATGCAAATTCCTGTTTCTATGCTCCTTTTTTTTTTTTTTTTCTTTCAGCATTACAATTTGAGTGTGAGACTTGGATACTGATTTAAAATTATTCCAGGTGACGCTAAAACACCAAGACTCATATATAATGTGCTACTTGATGTCTGTGTCTCTGTAAATGAGAGAGAAAAAAGTTACCCTCAGGTCTCACGCTTGTTTAAAGAAAAGAACCAGGTTAATCTGTTTAGGTCAGAATTCCAAGAGATGGAAACCTTACTAAGGAGTAGGGTGTCATCTCTTAGATATACATACTGAAGAGCTTACAGGTGCATAGAGAAGATGTCCTGGATCTCAGAATTGTTTAGAGCTTGGTGCATTGCGGAAACATTAGTGGTCTCATTCGGATCATTGCTGGAGCTCCCTGATAAGTACATTAGAGTTCCTTAAACTAGCCTCCTTGCCTTTATGTATATTTACAAATTTTGATAAGTTTTATTGTTGTTTTTGTTTGTTTCTCTCAGGTTCACCCAACTTAGTTTTACCTGGGGCCCTCTCTCAGCCTGCATTGTATTAGATCAAACACAGCCATACTTGTTCAATCTTGGTGACAGCTGTCAGTGTTCTAGGTATCCACGTCTGTTTCTATCTTATCAGTTCATTTTTTTTCATTAGATTCCACATGTAAGTGAGATTATACAGTGTTTGTTTTTCTCTAACAAGCTTATTTCATTCAGCATAATAATTTCCAGATCCATTCATGCTGTCATAAAGGGTAAGAGTTCCTCACAGCCATGTAGTAACTCCCTGGGTAAATGTACCACAGGTTTTTTTTATCTATTCATCTACTGATGGGCATGTGGGCTGTTTTCAGATCTTGACTATTGCAAATAATTCTGCTATGAACATAGGGGTGAATATATTCTTTTGAATTGATATTTCAGGATTCTTAGGATATATTCCTAAAAGTGGGGATAACTGAGTCAAAAGGCAGTTTAGATTTAGCTCAGTCATCACCTTTTATTTTATTTATTTTAAAATATATGTTTATTAATTTTTTAAAGAGAAGAAGGGAGAGAGATAGAAACATCAATGTGAGAGAGCAACATTGATCAGCTGCCCCCTGCATGCCCCTACTGGGGATCAAGCCTGCAACCCAGGCATATGCTTTGACTGTGAATACAACCAGGATGTTTTAGTCCCTGGGACGATGCTCAGTACACTGAGCCAAATGGCCGGGCTCAGTCATCACCTTTTAAAGGTTCCCAGTGTCTTTGTTCACTCAATTCCTTCTTGCAGAGACGCCATTCTATACCTTTCTTACTGCCAAATAGTTACTACATATATTAGATGCAGCTGGGATTGGAAAAGGGTATGAAACCTTCCTCGGATGTGTTGGCACTGAAATACCTGCTCCTTCTATTCACTTACATCATTTTTTTTTACTCCTCACTCGAGAATTTTTTTCCATTTATTTTCAGACAGTGTGGGAGAGAGAGAGATATAGAGAAAAACATCTATGTGAGAGAGAGACATCTATTGGTTGCCTGCTGCATGACCCTGACCTGGGCTGGGGACTAAACTGAAACCAAGGTACTTACCCTTGACCGGAATCGAACCCACACCTCTTTGGTCGACAGGCTGATGCTCTAACTGCTGAGGCAAACCAGCCAGGGCCTTACATCTAATTTTATCATATATATATATATATATATATATATATATATATATACACACACACACACACACACACACACACACACATTTTTTTAAAAATATATCCTACTCAAGGAGAGTCTTGTTTCTGAGTCAGCTTTGTGTCAACAACTCTGCTAGGTAGTTGTAATCTATCATCACACATGTAACAAACCTGGGCCTTATTGTATGCCTGGCTGATGATCCCTATCATAGACAGTCCCATCATGGGTTGCATTTTTACTTTTTAACTCCTGACTTTACCCTCTGTCAGTATGAAGAAAGATTAACTGCTCAACAGAGTACTTTATTTCATCTGAGTAGTGTGAAAAACTTCTAGGGCAAGACAAATGAGTCCCTGATCAAATAGTAAAGTGACCTTAGGAAGCGGCATTTGGAGTGGGAGTGTCATACCTGGGGCAGATCTTTGATGGTGAAACTTTCATTAATAAATATGAGAGAGACACTGGAACAAGCTTGAGTCCTGGGACCAAGGCAATAGCAACTTCCTCGTGAGCACGAACCTTGTGCCTGGCATGGAGCCTAGTAGTGGGGTTTCAAACTAAACAACACATCCAGCCAAGGCTTTACCATCCCAGAGGTCACTGATGAGCTGGACGACATACACTGGTTTATATTCATCAATACACTGAAAAGGATAAAGGCTTTGGGAAAGGAAATTCTAGTGATATAGAAGAATGTGCATGACTGAGGTTATTCCATTTGCGTTGGGATTATGCCACTGGCCCACAGGACGTAGCTTCAGAGTTGGAAAAAAATGCTATTTTTGTGGACACCTAGTGTTTAGAACTGAGGTTCACACTTGCTTACATATAAAAGGAAAGAAGAGGAAGAAAAAATGGCGGCAGAGTGAATGGAGCTACACAGACCATCTCCCAGGACCAAACTGGATTCACAACGAAAATAAAGGCAAATCTTCAGGAAGGGGCAACCGAAAGACACCTTGGAGGAACACATAACCAGGGACACCGACTCAATCCTGGTAGGCTTGCAAGGACTCGAGAGGGGGCTGGGAGCCCACGGTCTGCAGTGGCCTGGGCGGGACCGGTGGACTCCGTGGCGGCTGCCGGAAGTTGCTGCTAAAGCCTCCACTGTGACCCCGCCCCAGTCCTGCGAACTCTCCTGCCTCCCAAACCCTCGGCTGGTGCCGCACGGACTTACTGGCGTCAGGGAACTCCGCAGAGGGAAGTTGCTGCTAAAGTCTCCAATGTGACCCTGCCCCAGTGCTGCGAACTCTCCTGCCTACAAAGCCCTCAGCTGGTGCCACACAGACTCGCTGGGGCCAAGGAACTCGACGGCGGGAAGTTGCAGCTAAAACCTCCGCTGTGACCCCCACCTGAGTTCTGCGAACTCTGCTGCCTCCCAAGCCCTCAGCTGGTGCCGCACAGGCTGGCACGGACTGGCGCCAACCAGGGGACTCAGCGGGACGCTGCTACCCAGGCTGACTCCTGTGAACTCTGCGTGCTAAGCCCTTGGCTGGTGCCGCATGGACTCGCGGGGACCAGGGGACTCTGCTGGAAGGTGCTGCCACCCCGCAGTGTCCCGCTACTGCGGCCTCAGTCCTGGGGCTTCTGCTGAGTGCAAAATCCTCTGCTGGTGCCACAGCCGTGGCCGCCCTTGAGAGGAAGAAGCGCTCTCGGGTTAAAAGTCCCAGGTGGCTCCACGACACAGTCTAGACAGAGGCTAAATTGGCAGCAGCCACTCACCTTGGGCTTCAGCAGAGGGAAGGCAGACTGGAATGGAACTGAGTGGGGACACTCAGGTTTTGGAGGGTGCTAAGAGCTTTTGCAGAGTGCAGCCACGCAGGACTGTGGTCATTTTACTACTTCCCAGGGCCCTGGGGAGAGGTGAGGTGGAGACCCCTCCCTCAGAGATTCAATCCCACCTGGTGGCCATTGAAATGCTAATTGAGGCCCATTAACAACCAGCAGCTGCCCCAACCTCCGGAAATCCTCTTAAACTGAGCACCTGAGAGAGTTTTTCAGGCAACTCAGAAACCAAGGGTCTTCAGGGAACCTCTACTAACAGCCTCCAGGCAAAAAAAAATAAAAAAAATAAAAAAAAGCTAGAAGATAACTACCATTCCCTGGGCCAGCAACACTAACCAGAAAAGCTAAGACTTGAAGGTGGTGTTTAAAGTGGGTCCTCCCTGGCTCATCCAAACCCAGGAGAGGGAACCACAAACAGCAGAACACAAGTACCCACAGGGAAAATTTGGCAGACTCCAAAGCCCACTGTGATAGCCAAAATGGTGAAAAACAGAAACAAAAGCCAAATGAAAGAACATGAGACCTCTATGGAAGATGAGATAAATGAGGTGCAATTAAGAAAGTTAACAGAACTAGAATTTAGAGCCATGATGTTGAGGAAGCTCAACAGCATGTATGAGGATATGAGCACCATGAGTAAAGACATAGAAATGTTGAAAATCAACTAGTTGGAAATTAAAAACCAACAGGAAGAAATGAAGAATGACATATCAGAAATGAAAAACACACTGGAAGGTCTAAAAAGCACAGTAGGGGAAGCTGAGAACCAGATCAATGAATTAGAAGACAGGCTAGAAGAAATCAAACAATCAGAAAACCAAAAGGAAAAAAAATGATTAAAAAACAGGAAGACAGCTTAAGAGAACTGTGGTACAACTGGAAACGGAATAATATTCGCATCATAGGAGTCCCTGAAGAAGAATAGAATAAGCAAGGGTTAGAGAATATATTCAAAGAAATAGTGACAGAAAACTTCCCTAATTTGGTGAAGGAAGGAGGCATTCAATTTCAAGAAGCACAGAGAGACCCAAGAAAGAAGAACCCAAACAGGCCCACACCAAGGCACATAGTAATCAAACTGCAAAAATTAAAGACAAATAGAGAATCCTAAGAGCAGCAAGAGGTAAGCAACAGGTTACCTACACAGGAAACCCCATCAGGCTCTCAGCTGACTTCTCACAACAAACACTACAGGCAAGAAGGTAATGGCATGAAGTAATCAAGGTCATGAAAAACAAGGATCTGAATCCAAGACTACTCTACCCAGAAAGGCTATCATTCAAAATAGAAGGTCAAATAAAGAGCTTCCCAGACCAAAAAAAAAAAAAAGGCTAAGGGAATACACTAGCACCAAACCAGCACTGCAAGAAATGTTAAAAGGACGGCTGTAATTACCAGGAGAAATAGGAAGAAAAATAGAACCACACTAAACAAAAATGGCAATAAATAAGTACATATCAATAATCACCTTAAAGGTAAATGGACTGAATGCTCCCATAAAAAGACACAGAGTAGCTGATTGGATAAGAAAGCATGATTCATCTATATGTTGTTTACAAGAGACCACCTCACAACAAAAGACTCACATAGATTGAAAGTGAAGGGATGGAAAAAAATCTTCCAAGCAAACAGAAAAGAAAAAAAAAGCTGGGGTAGCAATACTCATATCTGATAAAATAGATTTCAGAATGAAGGCCATAATTAGAGACAAAGAAGGCCACTACATAATATTGAAAGGATCTATCCAACAGGAAAATATAACCTTGATTAACATATATGTACCCAATATAGGAGCACCAAAATATATTTAAAAACTTCTGGAGTACGTCAAAGGAGAAATAGGTAGCAATACAAACATAGCAGGGGACTTCAACACCCCACTGACATCGCTGGATAGATACTCTAGACAAAAAATTAGCACGGAAACAGAGACTCTAAATGAAGCACTAGACCAAATGGATTTAATAGATATCTACAGAGAACTACACACCAAAACTACAGTATTCACATTTTTCTCAAGTGCACATGGGACATTCTCAAAGATAGACCACATGTTAGGGTGCAAAATAAGTCTCTACAAGTTCAAGAAGATTGAAATTATATCAAGCATCTTCTCAGATCACAATGGCATGAAACTAGAAATCTATTGCAAGAAGAACATACAAAGACATTTGAATACATGGAAGCTAAATAGCATGTTATTAAACAATGAATGGGTCACCGAGGAGATCAAGGAAGAAATAAAAAACTTACTGGAAAACAAATGAAAATGAAGACACAACAACACAAAATCTATGGGATGCAGTGAAAGCAGTTCTGAGAGGGAAGTTCATAGCACTACAGGCCTACCTCCAAAGAAGAAAAATCTCTAATAGAATATCTAACCTCACAACTTAAAGAACTAGAGAGCAAACAAAAAGAAAAGCCCAGAGCAAGTAGAAGGAAGGAAATAGTAAAGATCAGATCTGAAATGAATGACATAGAGACGAAAAAGAACAATGCAAAGGATCAATAAAACAAAGAGCTGGTTTTTTGAAAAGATAAACAAGATTGATGGACCCTTACCTCAACTCACCAAGAAATAAAGAGAGAGAACCCCCATACACAGAATCAGAAATGAAAGAGGAGAAGTAACAACTGACACCACAGAAATACAAAAGATCATTAACAACTACTATGATCAATTATATGGCAACAAATTCAACAATATAACAGAAATGGACAAATTTCTAGAAACACATAGTCTCCCAAAACTAGAGCAGGAAGAGATAGAAAACTTGAACAGACCAATAACAACAGATGAAATTGAAGAGGTAATCAAGACTCTCTCAGCAAACAAAAGCCCAGGCCCAGATGGCTTCACAGGGGAGTTTTACCGAACATTCAAAGAAGAACTAATACCCATTCTCCTCAAACTATTTCAAAAAATTCAAGATGAAGGAAGACTTCCAAACTTGTTTTATGAAGCTAGCATAATTCTAATTCCAAAACCAGAAAAAGACACAACAAAGAAAGAAAACTACAGGCCAATATCCCTGATGAACATAGATGCCAAAATCCTGAACAAAATACTAGCAAATTGGATCCAGCAATACACCAAAAAAATTATCCACCATGACCAACTGGCATTCATCCCAGGGATGCAAGGCTGGTACAATATTCGCATATCCATAAATGTGATACACCACATAAATAAAATGAAGAATAAAAACCACATGATAATATCAATAGATGCTGAAAAAGCCTTCGACAAAATCCAGCATCCATTTCTGATAAAAATGCTCAGCACTATGGGAATAGAGGGATCATATCTAGACATAATAAAGACCATATATGAAAGACCTACAGCCAACATCATACTCAGTGGGCAAAAACTAAAAGCATTTCCCTTAAGAACAGGAACAAGCCAAGGATGCCCACTTTCGCCACTCCTATTTAACATAGTACAGGAAGTCTTAGCCACAGCAATCAGACAGGAAGAAAAAATACAAGGGATCAAAATTGGAAAGGAGGAAGTGAAATTGTCATTATTTGCAGATGACATGATACTATACATAGAAAATCCCAAAGGCTCCATCAAAAGTTTACTAGACTTAATAAATGAATTTGGCAAAGTAGCAGGATACAAAATTAACATCAAGAAATCGATGGCATTCTTATACACCAATGATGAACTCACAGAAAGAGAAACTAAGCAAAAAATCCCATTTACCATTGGGGCAAAAAAATTAAGATACCTAGGAATAAATTTAACCAACGAAATAAAGGACCCATTTTCAGAAAACTACAGGTCATTGAAAAAAGAAATAGAGGAAGATATGAAAAAGAGGAAGTACATACCCTGTTCATGGATTGGAAGAATTAACATCATTAAAATGTCCATATTACCCAAAGCAATCTATAGATTCAATGCAATCCCCATCAAAATACCAACATCATACTTCACAGAATTAGAACAATTATTTCAAAAGTTCATATGGAACCAAAAAAGGCCTCGAGTTGCCACAGCAATCTTGAAAAGGAAGAACAAAGTTGGAGGGATCACAATACCAGATTTCAGGTTATACTATAAAGCCACTGTAATCAAAACAGCCTGGTACTGGCACAAGAACAGGTATATAGACCAGTGAAACAGAACAGAGAACCCAGAAATGGACCCAAGGCAATATGCTCAATTAATATTTGACAAAGGTGGCAAGAGCATACAGTGGAGTAAGGACAGCCTCTTTAATAAATGGTGTTGGGAAAATTGGACAGCTACTTGCAGGAAAATGAAACTAGACCATCAACTTACACCATACACGAGAATAAACTCAAAATGGATAAAAGACTTAAATGTAACTCATGAATCCATAAAAATCCTAGAAGAGACTGTAGGCAACAAAATTTCAGACATCATACACAGCAGAATTTTTACTGACACATCACCTAAGGCAATAGAAACAAAGGAGAAAATGAACACATGGGACTACATCAAACTCAAAAGCTTTTGCACAGCAAAAGATACAATTGTCAAAACGGAAAGGCTATCCACTGTATGGGAGAGCATAATTGCCAATGATATATCAGACAAGGGGTTAATTTCCAATACATATAGAGTGCTCATACAATTCCACAAAAGGAAGACAAAGAATCCAATTAAAAAATGGGCAGAGGAACTGAATAGACACCTCTCCAAACAGGACATACAAATGGCTAAGAAACATATGAAGAAATGCTCATCATCACTAATCATCAGAGAGATGCAAATTAAAACAACAATGAGGTATCACCTCACACCTGTCAGAATGGCCGCCGTCCACAAATCATCAAACAACAAGTGTTGGCGAGGGTGTGGAGAAAAGGGGACTCTAGTACACTGCTGGTAGGAATGCAGACTGGTGCAGCCACTATGGAAAACAATATGGTGTTACCTCAAAAAATTAAAAATTGAACTTCCATTTGACTCAGTAATCTCGCTTCTAGGAATATACCCTAAGAAGCCTGAAACACCAATCAGACAGAATATATGTACCCCCATGTTTGTAGCAGCATTATTTACAATAGCTAAGATCTGGAAACAGCCCAAGTGTCCATCAGTAGACCAATGGCTAAAAAAGCTGTGGTACATATACACAATGGAGTACTACGCAGCTGTAAGAAAGAAAGACCTCTTATCCTTTGAGACTACATGGAGGGACCTGAAAAGTATCATCCTAAGTGAAACAAGCCAAACAGGAAAGACAAGTTTCATATGATCTCACTTATTTGTGGAATATAATGAACATAACAGGCTGAGGAAGGGGGTAGTCCCAGAGATGCAGAAATGGGATACAGACTGACAATCCCCTAAATAGGAGGGTGGTGGGGAAGAGATAAACCACAGAACTTATACGTATGTATGCATGAACAGTGGACATGGACAATAAACTGGGGAAAGGCTAGGGAGAGTGGGGGAGGGCGGAATCAGTGAGGTAAATAGGAGAAACATCTGTAACAAAAATTAATTAATACAAAAAAAAAAGGAAAGAAGAGTAGATTTGGAGACAATGTAATATAAGACCCATTTTTGCCTCTTTGCAATTGAGTAACCTTGAGTAAATCACAGCAAGTCTGAACTTGAGTTGCCCTGGCTGCAAAATGGAACAGTAATACCTAACACGACAGATTCTAAGGGCTTTGAGAGGCTCAATTAGGACAATAAAGGGAAAAATACTTTGTTAATCATCAAGAGCTATGTGCATTTTGTTATTAGTACTGTTGGTATGTGAACCAACCTAAAAATTCTGCGACTGAGCCGGTTAAGACTTAAACATATATGACTAAACCAATGGATGGTTCTGGCCTTCTTACCTATTCTGTGTGACCACCTTCAATCTGTGTGTCGTGTCTTCTATCTGCAACCATCTTACAGGACAACCTTTGGCTGTGGGAGCTGCTTTTTCCTGAAAGTACAAACATTAGAATTGTCTGATTATAATCCCCTACCTTCATCAAGAACAGCTCAAAACCAGTGAGAGACTAGCTCAGAAATATGAAAAACTCAACTTCATTCGCTGGAGTTTAGGCACTCAGAGCTCACCTAGGTTTGGGGCTGAGGCTGAGACTGGGTCTAAATTGTTCCGTTTCTTCCTCTTACCTTTGGCTGCTTCTTCATGCTAAATATCCCCCACTTTTTCCTGTCCTAATTTCCAAACCATTTTACCTGCTCTCTAAGGAACACTCTCTTAATAACTGATCCTCATTTCTGGGTCTGCTTCAGGGAAATCTGACCTAAGACAAATCCCCTTTATTTGGGGAAGCTTAGATAAATACGGAAACCAGCGTGGATTTATCTAAGTAGATTGGAGAATATGACTGTAGACCAGAGACAATTACTTTGGTAACAATACAGGCATTACCTCAAAAATTCCTCTTTTGTGATCATATTGAATGAAGTCTAGTGTTATTAAATGTATTTAGTAGTAACCGAATAACTCTCCTGTGATATTTATTGTAATAGGCAACGGGCATATAAGGCATCATATTTTAAACTGCAAGAGGAAACGGTATTTGACAATAAAATTTTATATTGCATTTAAAAGTTAGTACATATTGCCCTGGCCGGTTTGGCTCAGCGGTTGGAGCGTCGGCCTGCGGTACAGAGAGACCAGGGTTTGGTTCCCGCTAAGGGCACATACTGTCCCTGGCCCTGGTTGGTCGTGCGGGTGGCAGCCACTCGATGTGCCCCTTCACATCGATGTTCTCTCTCTCTCTCTTCCTCTATCTCCCTCCCGCTCTATCTGAACAAAAAAATGGAAAAATGTCCTCGGGTGAGGATAAAAAAAAAAAAGTTAGTACATATTGTCTTTATAAAGTGTGAAAACTTAAATTTATTGAGCACAATTTCCTTAATATACAGGGTAGGGCAAGATTAGGTTTACAGTTGTTCATAGGAAAACTAGTGCAATAATTAGTAATTAATGATACAAGAATAAACTTTGGGTTTTTTGTACTCACAACTGTAAATGTGCTTTTGTCACACCCTGAACGTTATCACATTCAATTCTTATTACAAACCTGTGAAACAGTTAGCATTCCCATTTAAAGATGAAATGAGTAAATAAATGATACAGTGTTTTGCAAAAATACACACAGTATCTGATTGATTTACTGCAATCTAAATCAAGAGTATTTCAAATTCGGAGCTCATTGTACTATGCCATAGAGTTTCACTGAGGGGAACACAAGAATCATTCAAAAAGAAAAGAAAAAAAAAAAAAGCACATGCAAATAGCAACAATCTTTTCCTAAGTGATTTAATAAGTTATTGGATGAAAGAAACTTTATGTTTTAGCTCCATTAAATTGGACAGTGCAGCCCAGCCAGTGTGGCTCAGTGGTTGAGCATTGACCCATGAACCAAGAGGCTGCCAGTTTGATTCCTGATCAGGGCACATGTTGTGGGCTTAATCCCCAGTGAGGGGCATGCAGGAGGCAACCAATCGATGTTCTCTTTCATAGATGTTTCTATCTCTCTCCCTCTCTCCTTTCCTCTCTCTCTAAAATCAATAGAGAAAAAATATAAAAAACTAAATTAAAGTTTCTGAAAAAATTGGACTGTGCAACTTTTGCTCATTGACATGCAATGCACTTGAACACTGATGTGTGTCTGTCCTTCAGTATCCTCTTATTTAGTGGCTTTTAGTGTATGGAAATGTCATCCTCTGGTACCATTCCTATTGCACACACAAATCCTGGCACATCTGGCATACAGATGTTATGTTCTGTGAATATAAGATATGGCCTCTACTTTTAGTCTAGAAAAATGACATAATGATTACCATTAGTATGGATAAAGACAGCATTAGGTCCAAATCCCAACTTCGACATCTGCTGGTTATGTGATCTTGAGTGAGTGGAACTCTGTGATTCTGAGACTTTACTATGGATAAAAGGTGGAAAATAAAACTCTTAGGAGTTATTTTTATAGTCAAAAGACTGTGTATGCCTTAATTAAGAGAATTAAAAGAAGATATATTAAAAGAATAAGAAGAATATGTGCTGAAGTAATGTTCTTTATTTCACCCTTACTTTTCTTATGAATCTTATAAATGCATATTAAATCATAGTCATTTGTGTTCTGGGTCAAATAAGTGATGAGAGGCTCTTTGGGAGAAAGACAAGAAAAGTTCAGAAGAGGGTAAGGCCGCTTCTGCTGGTATGTTACCTTTATTGGGAGACAGGTTTTATGTAGGATCTGGCTGAGAATGAGCATATAGCCAATCCCCATGTGTGCAGTAGTTGTGTGTGTCTTCCAATTTAACACTATAGATATGGCCAACGAGCTGCCCATTTTTTTGGCTGGGGAGTTTGTCCATAGATTTAAGCAATTAAAACAGATGCTTAGGGTTCATAATCATTTTCACAAAACAAAAGTGAGGTCCCTTAGTTACATTTTCAGAGGTTTAAATTTTCAGTAGTTAATTTATTGAGATAAAATTTAACACACACACACACACACACACACACACACACAATTTCTGCTTCTTTGTCCACTCTACAAAGCCCATATGCAACAGAGAAAAAGGGCAGGCTTTCAACCCTTGAAGTAAAAGCCTTTGTGTATTTTCTGGATTCACTTTGGAAAAAAAAAAAAACGGAATCAAGACAGGGAGTGAGCAGAGCTTGTTTATCAGTGCCTGTGATGTAATGGTGCTGTTTCTCATTAAGAATAATAATAATAATCTATATAGAGAAATAGTTGCTCTTTGTTCTCTGCTTCCAGCAGAAGAGGCTTCAACCATGCCCTCAGGTTACCAGACTCTCTTTGATTCATTTGAAAGGCTGTAATTGGGCAATCAAACCCATTTAAAGCCTTTCTGTGGTACTTGAAGGCTCCTTCTGAACAAAGGCTTCTGTCAACTGGCTGCTGAGACAGGGTCTTGTCTTCACAACCTGATGACTGGCTGTACATTGGGATGTCCAGAAAAACTGTCTTCAGAACACTTGACAGTTTGGAAACTCACATCCATAATTTAATTTTCTTTGCAAAACAAAACTAAGAGTGAGTCACAGCAAGCATTTTGCTACTTGTGTTTCATAAGATTAGTAGAAGATAAGGAATGGCCCAGAAATAAATCCTGTTTTAAACCAAGATTCTCCCTGGTCTCCTTGCGTATTTCAATAGACTTCTTACTTCCAAAACAAAATAATAACAATAATAATAATAACCAAAGACTCATAACCAAACAATTTATTGAGGATAAATGAGGATTTTCCCCTTATAGCCTCTCCTTTCTCGATCATGAATGAAGGAGAAATGCTGGTAGACCGTCAGGCTCTCTGTGGCAGGATTCTCTAGCAAAGCACTTACCTTCCTTCCCCCTCACATTCCTTCACTGCTTATTTTCCTAAATGAGTCCTCCTCTTTCTCTCTTAATTTTAGAAGACAACACATTCCTGATGCTTTCCGGGCAGTTAGGAGCTAAATTTATTTACACTGGCTTCCACAGAGCCAAATACACTTCATATAGGTATATCCTCAGAATCACCCTCCTTATTTCTATTCAGTAGATTGCATTATTATTATTTTTCACTGTAACAGACATAAGTGACAATTACATACCATTTTTAAAAATCCAGAAAAGGAAAAAAAAAAAAAGAGTCCCAACACCCCAAAATAATGAGTTTTCTTCCCATAATATTACACATAGTTCTAACATTGGTGAGTATTAATATATAAACATGTACATACATGCATATATATAATATGTACAATGATGTTTTTCAAGTATTATACAAATAATGTTTGAGGTGGTTTTATAATATTATAACTTAAATACAATCTGTATGATACTATAATTCCTAAGCTAAATTTACCAAAACTTACTTAACTTAAAAGTGAAATAATAGGTTATTTTTCCATGCACTTTATTATAAATACATTGCTATTCATGAAGCTTTCTTGGTGTGTGTTTGTTATATGATGTTATCAGTATACATGTCTTAAAAATGATTTATTAGCTTGTAGACTATTAGATTTGTAGCATTCTTAATATATAATTTTATATTGTTATAATGGAGGTTTTACTAACTTCCACCATGTTTTGTATAGAATCCACCATGTATTTTCTGTACCTGTGCCAAACACTTCAGTTTAAATTTATATAGGAAAACATGCTTGGGACAATCTTACTTACCTGCTTCACAATGGCCCTGGTTAATAATTAGATTTCAACTAAAGTGGCTTTAGTAATGATTCATCAGGTATATGTATTATTTTGTGTGTACATTCCTGTGTCATCTATTTTTCCCCCTTTAGAACACCCAACCTTCAAGGACTAAATAACTCTTATATATGTACTTTGTCAGGACAACTTTGACACAGTCATGCAAACACACACAATTTTATCAGAAGCCTCCTTTCATAAGCACCACACAGGGAGCATCTGCCTGCTTCAGTTTTGATACATCCTTCAGACAATGCTAAGCATTGCTAATTCACTGAGGTCTTTAAAAAGTACTCAGGGTAGCAGGGTTCTAGGTGGCAGTCAGCCACAGATGCAGGTCTTGTTGGCAAGAGTAACAACTTGGTAAGTTTTTCATTCTAAGTAGTATGGTGGGAGATTCCCCAGTTCACTATGGTCACTCACTGTTCACTGGGACAGGGACAATAGAAATTTAGCACCATTCAGTTTTTCCAGTATTGCAATGGAAGTCCTTATAGAAATGTGTATATATATGTGTGTGTGTGTGTGTGTGTGTGTGTGTGTGTGTGTGTATTCCAGTTATCTTTCTAAAAGATATAATATTAAATATTTAATAAAGAAGTAATAAATGAGCTTTGACAGTTTTTCTCAGTGGTTAGAGCGTCTACCCACAGCCTGGAGACTCCCGGGTTCGGTTCCCACTAAGGGTGCGTATCTCAGTTGCAGTTTGTCCCTGGCCCCGGTTGAGGTTTTGTGGGTGGCAGCCACTAGATGTGTCTCTCTCATATCAATGTTTCCCTCTCTCTTTCTCCCCCTCTATCTGAAGATAAATGCAAAAATGTCCTCAGGTAAGGATTAAAAAAAAAAAAAAGAAGTAATAAATGAGCAAATGTCTAGGTGGGATAGTGAAAGACACAACTTTTAAACTATAATATTCTGTAATAGCTTTCAACAAAGTTTATCTATTTATCTATCATATAGATATCTTTTTATCTGTCTATCATCTATTTGTCTATGTATCTAACTATACACACACATTGGTGTGGCTCAGTGGTTAAGCATTGACCGATGCACCAAGATGTCTCCAGTTTGATTCCCATCAGGGCGCATGCCCACGTTGTGGGCCTGATACCCAGTGGGGGGCGTGCAGGAGGCAGTCAAACAATGTTTTCTCTCATCGATGTTTCTATTTCTCTCTCCCTCTCCCTTCCTCTGTCCTTCTAACATCAATAAAGGAAAAAAAAAACAAAAAAAAAACCACTATAGTTATTCAGCACAAGTCCAGTCATATAGTAAATACTCAGTAATCATATTTCAAATTAACTAAAGCAGACAGGAGAGAATTAAGGATACCACTAAACATCCTACCATGCACAGAAGTGTCTCCCCAAACAAACAATTCCCCAGCCCCAAATTTCAATAATGCCAAGGTTAAGAAACCTTGATCTAGATTAAAGCATAAATAATTTATGAGAAAGATTTGAGTAATTAGTACTTAGTTTTTTATTAAGAGTGATTAATGAATCTTTTGCCATCTTTGGAAGAAGTTGTAAAATTTTTCAAAAACCAAAAACAAGAGTAATTTTGTCCTGCATTTGAAATGTTGGATCTTTGTACTGAGCAGTCTCCAAAAAGCCAGAGTCATTGGATTGGCATATACATTTAGAAATGTGGCAGTCCATACCACTGCCTTCAGATTACTGTTCTTTGTAGAATAGCCAGTCCAGAAAAGCATCTATGCCTCAGTCAAGATGTTATAGAAGTCAAATTTCACAGTAAGTCATATTGGTGTTCACATAAACCTTCTCACTTCCCAATAAAATAATCCTCTATTTTAGCCAGTATTCACTGCTTTAATCTGTAAAAGAGAATCAGACTACAAACACTTCATTTTTTAATGTAATTAACAAATAGAACACTTCTCAAAGTGTGAATTAGAGCTTGATCCCTAAAGCTGCATTAATTTAAGAGGAATCATTCAATGCTTCTATTATCCAATTATCCTAGTATTCAGACTCATTGCTGTGGAGAGATACATGATATTCTATCCTTCAGTCTTCTATTTCTTAGAAAAATTATCCTGATGACTTTAACTTGCCTTCAGCCACCATGCTTACTCCTCTGAAATCATTTCCACATTCTGCATACCTCTCAGCTGTTAAAGACAGAAACTGACTATATACCTTTTATGTAAAAAAAGAAAAAGCAAGTTTTTCTAGACATCAATGCTCTGATAGACTACCTAAAACAAGTGATGTGATCTTTAAAAAGGTCATTGCACAGTGTTTGATTTATCATCAGACATACAAGCTGCAGTCTTCGGAGAGAAAAAAATAAGGATTTGAGTCCTAATTCTATACTCTATTGGTTTGGTGAGGAACGTGAAATCTATGAACACCTATGTACTCATGCATAAGGCAGGAATTATTTTACCTACTAACAGGGTTGTTTACCCCATAAAAAAGTATTGAGTGACTTGTAATAAATTACACATCCACACATTGCAAGTGTGCATGCACAGTAGGAGTGCAGAACTATATTCGTCTTGGTTCTTCAGAGAAACAGAATTAATAGGAAGTGTATATATATATAGAAAGAAAGACACTTATTTTAAGGAATTGTAATTATGGAGAGTGGCAAGTCCAAAATCTACATGTTGAACCCAGAGAAAAGCAGATGCAGCAGCTCAAATCGGAGACTCTGTGCTGCAGAATTTCTCCTTGCTCTGAGGAGGTCAGCTTTTTTTCCTATGCAGACCTTCAGTTGACTGGTCCATCCACATTATGGAGCACAGTCTACTTTAATCAAACACCAATGATGTAGATGTAAATCTGATCCAAGAAACACTCAGGATAATGTTTGATCAAATATCTGGGAACCATGGCCCGGCCAGTTTCACTCACAAAATTGTCCATCACAGTCACCTTCACACACTTACTATCCTACTCCTAAGCAATTTCTTTGTTTACAAAGAAATTTCTAAGTAAAAGTTTATAGTGATATTATGTATAATTTACTAAAATTGAAAATAACCCAACTATTGTAGCGTTGGCCTGCGGACCAGAGTCCCGGGTTCGGTTCCCGCTAGGGGGATGTACAAAAAAAAAAAAGAAAGAAAAAATTAAAAAATAAATAAATAAATAAATAAAAATAGTTTTATTGATCTTTTTTGAGAGAGAGGAAGAAAGAGAGAAATAGAAACATCAATGTGAGAAACCAATCAGCTGCTTCCTGCACGCTTCTCGTAGTAGATTGAGCCTGCAACCCGGGCATGAATCGAACCAAGACTTCCCAGTCCATGGGATGATGCTCAATCCAACTCAGCCACACCAGCTGGGCTTTTCTATACTGTAAAGTTTCACAACTGAATGCATTTGTGAAAACCCAAACAGTGGATTTTACTGTATTTAAATCATACCACAATAAAATTTTCAAAGTAATTCTGCAAAAATGTAGTCATTATGTAACAGAATAGCAAGAAGCTAGGAAAATTCCTGGGCAAGTAAAATAGGGAAACTAAGATAAGAAAGTTAAACAAGGCCAAATAGTTTGGGCAGCTTCAACCAGCTTGCATTAAGACCTTATCTTCCCTAACCAAGGACACTTGAGAACATATGGTTAATACCTCTCCTCCCTAACCAGAGAATACATAACTGCAATCACTCTGGAACTGCTGAGGCATGAGGGGAAAAAGAGAAAGGAAAGAGGGAGAGTTTTATTTCACCCATTAACCAAAGAAGTCAACAATCTTGGGATGAGGAAAAAGGGGGTTTATCTCAGTCACTGAACAATGAAGTCAGCAGTCTCTAGACTTGCCAGATGTTCTTATAAATTCAGAGAAAAACCACAACAAAGTAAAAGGGTGACCTTGAAATCTAGTTGGTGCCCAAGATATCTGGCAGAGGAACCTTGAAATCTGTAGATAGATGGATATAAAACCCCTTGAACCCTGACAAGGTTAACACTCAAACTAGTTGGGTGCCCACTTGTGCTATATGCCAAGTGTACAAATTTCCTTGCCTTGCTTCTTTAATAAACTTGCCTGCTTTGCTTCCTTAATAAATTTGCTTGCTATAATACTGCTGTCTGTCATTCATTTGAATTCTTTCCTACTTGACTGAGAAGAACCAAATTGGAGATAGCCCTCTTTCTTCAACTCAGGGGACTGTCCAATAACATCTTTTCTGGTGTTTCTGGTCCCTATAACAATTAAACATTTAAAATATTACAACACATATATTACATAATCTTATTTAAACATATACATATCTGTAATATAATTAGATAGAACCCAGTAATACCAGGATCACAGGATGATAAAAATTGATAACCTTTGGCATTCAATTTTATTTAACCCAGAAGAGGTTATACCACATATATGTACCCAACAGATTAGAAAGTAGTTATATATGTACTTTTACTATTTTTTTAAATTAATATTCTTATAAGCTTCATTTAGAAAGATATTCTCCATATACACCTTTTTTCTTTTATTTATTTATTTTTAATATATATATATATATATATATATATTTATTGATTTTTAGAGAGAAAAGAAGAAAGAAGGAGAGATAGAAACCAATGTGAGAGGGAACCATTGACGGGCTGCCTCCTACACACCTCCTACAGAGGATTGAGCCTACAACCCCAGCATGTGCCCTAACCAGGAATCAAACAGGCAACCTCTTGGTGCGTAGGTCAATGCTCAATCACCAAAGCACACAAGCTCCTTTTTCCTTTTAATTTCTTCCAAAGAAAACATAAATTTGCCTTTGCTAGTTTTTCAAGAACTTTAGACTTGAATGTAAGGGGTTTTTGTATGCAACATATATTGAATGTCCATTGTTTACTATGAGTGTTAGTCTCATTAAGTCATTTACTGCCAGCAACAAACTGCAGGACAATTAGATTTTTTATTGAAAAATAGGAATAGAGATGCTGAAATGTTGAGTTTTGCTCAAGATTTCATGGCTAATAATCTAATGACCCAGGCTATTTACCCAAACCTGTTTAACTACAGATCCCAAAATATTTTTCTTTTAAGATTTCCAAAAAAATGTTCTAAGTTGGAGCCACAGATACTTGGATTCCTAAATTCCTCAGTTGGTGGAAAGGTTGAAACAGTCACCTAGAAAACTTTCTCAAGGTAAGACAAAAACATTGCATCCAAGTTGATTATTCAGATAGAGGTCATTGAACACTAGAGGACATGCTCATGAAGATATTTTTTCTGAGATCTTATATCAGAATCCTTAAAATACTTCTAACAAAAAATATTGGGGAAAGTGGCCTGAAAAAATGTTTTGTTTTGTTTTTTTCAGTCCCATATCATTGGTTATGTTATTTTTCAAGGCAACCTGTACTAATCTAAAGTCCCATCAGTTAAATCCAACAACTTCCCAAAATAAAGTGTGAGGAAGTTAAATTATTTGTTTGCATAATCCTACACAAGGGTACATAAGATGTAACAGATACTGCTTGTTGCTTTAAAAACAGTCATTGCAATTTTGTTTGGGCAACAGTGACATATTTTCATAAACTGTACTAGAACTTTCGAACAAAATTGAAAATTCTGTACTCAAAGTTATAAATAATCAACCAAATAGGGTCTCCCAAATAAGAGGGTCCTTTGTTTGTGACAGATAGCTGTGATCCTTCATCTGGATTAAAAATCCAATTCCAATAATGACAGTAGGCAAATAAACAGTACTTTGCCTGCTTCCACTCATAGGTAGGCAATAAGTATTGACCTTGGGTGGTCATATCACCAGAAGGCTGAGGAACAAATTGCTAAGAGACTAGAAATCAGAGTGAATCTACTAGCCTTTGAGTCATGCTAGGTATCTCTGTCAAGATATTCTATAGAACGCCATTAGTGAAACAACAGGGAGAAGGAAGTCAACAGCCAGGCAAAGGGGTCATTCATGAAAGAAGAAAAGGGGACAGGGGAAAATTACAGTTTTGACATTTATAAGTGGAAATAATGGAGATGCTCTGAGTGGTGTTTGTAAGCAGGGAACAGGTAATTGCATATAATAAATGCCCTGGAATTGTCATTCTTTTTAGGCGGGGGTGCCCTTTCCCTTTTTTATTACGTCCTTTGGAGATTTTGGAGATTTGTCTTATTTTTTCTCTTGTCCTTGATATTGAAGCTTCACAAATAAATGTCACTCCTGGAAACTGTATTCCTTCTTTCCCTGGTGGAAAAAAACAAAACTCCTTTAAAATATGTTTCACTCTGTTTGTATGTGCAATATAAACTCCAGGTAATTTATTCACATACACCCTCTTGTATCCTGTGATGATACATCTTTTTTTTTAAGTCATCTGATGGTCTGTGGAGAAAACAGAAAAGAAAACCAAGACTTACTAAAATCCCATTATACACCAGACACTGTACTAGATCATCTCATTGCATCATCTATTATCTTATCAATCACAACCAACAGAGAATTCCAAATCCTAGAATTTAGACTTAATGTAAATGTAAAGACTATTCCAAAGATAAAAAAATATGTACTTTCTCATTTGTCTAACTTTCATGTGTCCCAGCTTTAGCTAATTAAGAAACCAACAGTATTGTTGAAGATACAGTCTTTTCCAATCTTTCTTGTGTGCCACACTTGGTAAGACGGTATTTTGGGCTGACTGTTTTTATGGTTCCAAGAAGAATGCAGAGATTTTAAATGTCACATCCAAACAGGACAGATTCAACCAGAAGAAAAGCAGCATTGTCCTGGATAAAATCCTTTTTTAGGAACCTCTTACACCTTTCCTCATTGGAGAGATTATGTCACAAGCATGTACGAAACCAGTCATTGGCAAAATAAATAAGAACATCATCATAATTGACTCCAACTAAGAAAGGCTAACTTCCTTAGAGAAAAGGTGGACTGCTCGGGGAAGGAGAGCACCTGGGGGAAAAATGGGATTTTATAATAACAAGGAAAGCAGCAGACAGTCAACGTAGTCAAGAATCAATGATTTTTTTTTTTTTTATTCTCACAAAAGGACACTTTTTCGATATTTTGTTCAGATAGAATGGGAGGAAGAGAGAGAGAGAAACATCAAAGTGAAAGAGACACATGGAGTGGTCGCCACCCACATGACCCAACCAGAGCCAGGGACAAACTGCAACTGAGGTGCGTGCCCTTAGCAGGAGCCAAACCCGGGTCTCTCCAGACCGCAGGCCAATGCTCTAACCGCTGAGCAAAACCTGCCAGGGCAAGAATCAATGATTTTTGACACTCATGATATGAAGCATCTAATGATTTTATGGCATACAGGAACTTAAGAAGCAGAGATAGAATTTGCACACATTTAATTTAGTTTCCTTATCCCTTATGATATTCTCCTCAGTGTTTGCAGAAAAGGGAGAGAAAGGGGTGCATGATTACAAAATTCCAAGTCACCACCTTGGCCAGTTCAACATTTGAGAAATTTGCACATGAATATTTCATATCTCTCAGGCTGTGTGAATGGACTTCAGTGATTCTTAGTGTGCTGGAAACAAACATAAGAAATCCAAAGCTTGTTCATTAAAAATGAAGACTTTATTGGATTAAAAGATACATATCAGCCAAAATACAGTATGTGGTTAACCACAGACAATGCAGGCTCCATTTCTCCTCTGCAGGCTGGTCTCTGCCTGATTTCAGTCTTTGGAAACCTCTATAAAAAGGAAAGAAAACAAAAGGAAGTAAAAACCAAGTGCAATATCGTATCCTCTGTTGGGTTCTGGGACAGTGATAGGACATTTGTGGTGAATTGGTGAAACCCAAATAAAATCTGGACATGTGTTAGTAGTCACCTAGAATGGCTCTATCTGTTAATATTAGGGGAACCTTGGTGAACTTTATGTGGAAACTCTAGGTACTGAATTTTTTCTGGAAATATAAAATTTTTCAAAATAAAACATTTATTTTAAAAACTAATAAATACAAAATGTGGATACTTACTTGCCCCCTTCATCCAAGGGCCTCTCCAGTGGTGGCCTATTTCTTCCATGGCTCTAGCGCCCCTGAATGATGACCTTGTCTACATTTTTCTCTGAACTATATCCACAATTAGCCTTTTGTTTTTCTTTTAAGATAGTGTTGGCAGAGATACTTTCTGTTGCTAACATCTGGCATGCCTTATGATTAGCTATTTGGCTTTACAAGGGTTCCCCAACTGAGCAGTTTCCTCCATTATTTCTGTTTTAGAAATTTAGAGTAGTGTTATTTTCATTGATTGGATCTTGGTTGAAACACCTAGGGAAAGTTCCTATAATTAATGTTATATCCTTTCTACACGCAAAATCTTTTCTAGGTTTTGATAATGTTGATCAAATATGATGTAAATCACAAGGAACTAATAGGTGGAAATAAGATCACTAGTTCTATTTCTGTATATTCTCTATTCAAGATGATTCTAATACCACCCAGGCAGCAACTGTCAACCTTTTCATCTCATAGCACACATAAACTAATTATTAAAATTGTGTGTGTATAATTTTGATTTATTCACATTGAATGGCTATTGTTGTGTTGGCTGTTGTATAATTTTGTATACAACAAATGTATAGTTTTGATTTATTCACATTGAATGGCTATTGTTGTGTTGGCTGTTGTCCTTTTTTTTTTTTTTTTTACTTTGATAACCTAAGGAAAAATATGTCATTGCCTCTAACTAAATAAGTGTTGCATGTTTTAAAAATTCTGTGGCTCACTGGTTGATCCTAAGCGTTGTCTGGTAAACAAGAGATTCCACAGTAGTCTCAACAGTTTGGACCCTTAGAGTTGTACTGCTGGTTTTTTTTTTCTCCAGGCTGTGGGCCAATCTTGTCTACTCCTAAAATGAAGTCTTTTCAGAAAAAAACAGACCAACTCTCCAGCAAATGAGAGACATGGACAGATAGGAGAACATTGTATCTCCAGGTTATTTAGATAAACACACTTTTTATGCAGGGTTTCTCAAAGGGGCTTTTACAATATTGTTACAAATGCTAGACAATATTTTCTCATTGGGAAGATGAAAGTTAGTTTGTGAAAAGTTGTTAAGAATGTCAGTCACATCTATTAATAGTATCTGTTTTGGTGAGAAGATAAAATATATGAGACGCACCCTGGCAGGTATGGTTCAGTTGGTTAGAGCATTGACCAGTGGACTTAAGAGACTCAGGTTTGATTCCTGGTCAAGGGTGTGTACCTCAGTCACTGGTTCGATCCCCAGCCCCAGTCAGGGTCTCTTGGGAAGCAACAAATTGATGTGTCTCTCTCACATCGATGTTTCTCTCTCTCTCCTTCCCACTCTATCTAAAAAATGTTAATGGAAAAATATCCTCAGGTGAAGATTTAAAAAAGAAAAGATAAAAGAAAAAAATGAAATGCAACAACTGGGTGTCTCAGGCCCCATTTAGAGTTCTTCTAATAGTTGCCAGATGCAGAGTGCTCTGGAACATGCACCAGTTCATCCTCCGCCAGGGGGTAAACTTCAGCAGTCTCTGTGACTTGGTTTTTTACTATTTTGGGGATTTGTTAAGATGGTCTTATGATAACCACAAACCTTGGGAATGATGATTAACCAAAAAAACAATTAGTCCCTTTGGCTTTTTGGATAGTTCACTTGAAATTATAAAAAACTTAATCTATTTCCAACTTCATATTGGGCATTATACTCATTTGATGATGGCTTAATAATATTTTATTGTGTTAGTCTACAGTTATTGCCATACCCTGTAGATATTGTGTCTCTCCAAATAAAAATGCCATACATCTGTTCATAGAACCAAGGTGAATAGTTTGTTCACATTTCTGTGTTCCCAGAGTTCTGGAATCAACATTCTTCAGACGAGTCTTAATTATCTTTGTCGTGGCCTTTTTCTACTCCTCTGGATCATACAGCCAATTTCCAAAGGTGGTCACATTAGCAACAGGAGAGAAGCACAGTGATTTGTCTATTAAAACAGTTCTCCACTACTCATGCTCTTATCTAAGCCAATGAGCACCCAGTTAGAGAGAGCTTGATCTTGGACATCAGAGTGTCCTAGTTGTTATGGCATTAGAAGTAGAACCTAGAGCAAGTCACTATGACCCCCTGTTTCAGCTGTGAAATGGGATGAGGTTTCATAGCTCATAGTAGATTAAGTGTCATTTATACTTTGTATAGTGCTTGAAATATAGTAGTTATTCAATAATCAGAATTTTCTTTCATCCATATGCAGCTGTAGTAAGAACCATTTCTGGGAGCCAGTCTATACAAATTTAACTCACTAATTGGTCTAATAAACTACTCTCCTGTTCCTACATGAAAAAAATGAGTTTATAGTTTTAATATGAGTGCCCGTATGACAATGTTTTTCTCTCTTTATATTTCCAGTTAAGCTACAAATTCTTATGTAGGTCAAAGGTCAGTCATAGTCACTATTACTTGAGAAAATTGATATCATATAACTGGTTTGATGCCACTAAGGGCTCAGAAAGTATATTATATAGCCCAGCTGGTGTCGCTCAGTGGTTGAGCATTGACCTGTATACCAAGAGGTTGCCGGTTCAATTCCCGGTCAAGACCCGGGTTGTGGGCCCAATACCCAGTGGGGGGCATGCAAGGGGAGGCCAATCAATGTTCTCTCTCATTGATGATTCTATCTCTCTCTCCTTTTCCTTTCCTCTCTCTCTAAAATTCAATAAAGAAAAAAATGTTTTTAAAGAAAGTGTATAGAGTTTAAGGGGTTAAGCTTTAGGCTACATCCTAATTTCTTCATTTATTCATAAATTCACTTACATCTTTAACAAATATGTTTGAGCAATTTCAATACAAGAGAGAGTCCATATGAGTTCAGGGAGAAAGCACAGGACTTTAAATGTAAGATAGCTGAATCCACGTGTTACTTTACCCTCAGGAAATTGATTTAATCCCTTGAGCATCAGTTCCTCAGATTAAACAAGAAGAATTAGAGATATTTTGTGTAACTTGTTTCCCAGCATCTGGTATACTGCATATACTTAATAAATGCTATTTCTCTTTAATTTTCTTGTTATTTTCTGGCAAATATGAAATGGGCCATATTTAGAATGACTACAGAAGCTCTTCATTTTACCATTATGGAAATAAGATAAAAACACCACTCATTTTGTACTCTGTTATTACTATAATTAACCCCCTATAAGTATTAACAAGGGACCATGGCTCCAATAACCCTGGTTACAGATGTATCAAGAGAGGTTTTTACTTTCCCATATAGCAAGTATATATTTGTAGGTAATAAGATTATGTCTGAGTAAAACTGTAGCCACTTAGGAAGGAAAGTGGAGTTGAAATTTGGCAGATAAGTCACTTGTGAGACCTCTGTGGACACAGAGGGTCATAATGATGTAATGAGTAGAAGAAACCTAAGCAAATAATCTTCTCACCACTATAAAGAATCAGAGATCCATGAAATAATTGCTTTAGCTTTTAAAAGACTACATCACTGACTAAAAAGAAGAAAAAAAAAAGATAACCCGAACTATTGATTGTTGAAGAGTCACTAGTCTGCCTACAATCAATAGTTATTTATTCATTTTTATCCTCACCTGAGGATACTTTTTTTCATTGATTTTATAGAAAGAAGACTGGATAGAGAAAGAGGGATAAAGAAACATAAATCAGTTGTCTTCTGTATGCTCCCCAATCAGGGATCAAACCCACAACCTGGGTGTGTGCCTTGACTGGGAATCAAACCCATGACCCTTCAGTGCACAGGAACGATGCTCCAACCAACTGAGCCACACTTCCCAGGGCTGTCAGTAAATTTTAAATTCCATTCTAAGATGATACAGATTTAAATGTTCATTCTAGGATGTAAAGATCTGACAATTAAAAAAAAAAAAACAAAAAAAACATGTTAGTTATTTGATACATTTTGCCTACATTTGAAGACTCTGCTGTTTAGTAGTACATACTGGCTTTCAAAGTATGGAATAGGAGATGCTGTGTATGCATGCAGTTATAGGCCCTGATTTAGAGGTCAGTAGGATTTTAGGTACAGAAATAAAAACAACTCTAGTCTCTTCAATTATATATGGGTAGTTGAATTATTCAGGGTGCAGTCAAATTAAATTTACAGTTGTATGTGAAACACAGCATTTTTTGTATTATTATTTATTAATTATTGTGTTAGTCCCCATACAAATAAACTTTACACCACAGTATATATATGATAGATGATGGATAGATATAGATAGGTATAAAGAGAGAGAGAGAGAAATAGATAGATAGATGATAGATAGAAAGATAGATAGATAACAGATAGATAGAAAGATAGATAGATGATAGAGTAATGGAAAAAGAAAAGAAAAGCCAAACAGAATAGTGAGAAAATCCATAAGTTAATAACAGAAAAAAGAAAAAAAAATGACCACCTATACAGCTGAGTGTTCAACAGGAGTAGGTATACCAGATGCCATAATGCAGAACCAGGAAAAAGGAGCCAGAGAGATGGTCAGGTAAAAGGCAATCATAGAAGAAAGGGTTACCTGGTACCCACCTCCCTGGTATGGAGCCTCCATTAGGGGCAACATAGGAAGCCAAAGGAAAAGTAAAAAATGCATAATTCTTTCTTTCTAAACTTCTACCATAGTGTCTATGGGATGAAGAATACTAGAAGCCAGAGAAAAGGAGATTCTGGATTATGTAGTTAAACTGAACAAGAGCATACAGCAATAAAAGGGAAGATAATAGATTGGGAAGTACACATTGAAAATTCACTGGCACACTCTCTAATCCATCTTATAGAAGGTTGCAGTCATTAATATAACAACTAAATTTGATACTGACATTATTCTGTCAACTTCAATAGTTCTTCATTTTCAGAGTTAGTAAATGTTCTACACGGCCTTATCTCCTCCTATGTGTCCATTTTGCACGTTACACTTCCGTATTGCTCACATACTTGCTTTTGTAGTACTTTGCAACCATCATATGTGCTGTCTACATCCTGACGTGAACAGGACTCTTTAGACACAAGACTATTCTAACCTGAAGTCTTGTATCAAAGAGCTCATCTTCACCCAGCTGGTGTGGCTAAGTGGTTGAGCATCACCCATACACCAAGAGGTCACTGGTTTGATTCCCGGTTGGGGCACATGCCCAGGTTGTGAGCCAAATCCCCAATGGGGGGCATGCAGGAGGTGGACAATCAATGTTCTCTCTCATTGATGTTTCTATCTCTCCCTCTTTTTTTTTCTCTCTAAAATCAATAAAGAAAAAAAAGAACTTATCCTCTATGTTTAATCTGTGAGTCAACACAGTTATAAAAATGCAGAGCACTTGTAACAAAGAGTCCATTTTGTGGGTTATTTCATACAATCAATTTGTCTTACAGTGAAACTGACAAACATGATAAGCAGCAACTCGGGATTTCTTGCACCTAATACTGTATGTGACATGTGGAAACACAATATGTATATGTAGAATAAATAGCTAAGTAATCAAGTACAAAACTAATACCTTGGAAAATGCTCATAATGTTCTCATTCAAAACCTTATAACTTTTCTTTTTTTTTTCTCCAACTCCATGCTCTATGTTCTAATTATAATATAATATGTGAACTCTTGATAACTGGTATTATGAGAAAAAAATGTAATCAGAATTCCAGTATATATTTTAAAGTTTCCCTTGAACTAAATTGTTATATATCGGACCTGACAGCTGTTGGTCTTTGGACTACAACAGGTCACCAGGTAGTAATTCAGCATGAGTCGTGGTCGTTCCTCGTACATTATATTCCCATAAAATCCAATACTATCTGAAAAACTGCTTGGCACATATTTATGTTCATGTCTTCACCTGGAATTTATGTCAACATACCATGTAGAATTCCATCTCTTATAAAAATAATGTGCTTAAGCAAATATTCAGAAACAACTGAGATGACAGTCAAACACCTCATTAGCAACCAGCTTTTATCATAGCATGATATTTATAGAAAAAATAAAAAATACTTTTCAGATTCAACATCAAATTTAATTGTCTTAGGGTCTTTGCCATCTGACAAGATTTCCTGGTCGATGACAAGTCAATGTTTTCACTAGAGAAGATCAGAGAAGGTGATGCTCACTATTGCTTTGTGTTCTGTTTTGTTCTCTGCTCTCCTTTTGCCAGGTTAATGTTTATAGAGGAAAAAATCCTGGCAACATTGACATTAACATTTTCTATAAAAATACATGAACTAAAATAGATTTTGAAAACTTTGTGATTAAAATTTATAAATCTCATTTTAGTGAGTGCTTAAGGTATTATACAGTTTGCCAGTAGTTTCTCCTTGATTTTCCAATGTCTCAACAAATAAAAATACAAATCCAGTGTCCATTAAACTACATTTTATTCTTGTTATCTGAAAATAAGTTTTCTTAGCCCATTCAAGCTGCTATACCAAAAATAACATAGACTGGGTGTCTTGCAAAAGAAATTTATGCCTTTCAGTCCTGGAGGTTGGGAACCCCAAGATCAAGGCTCTGGAAGACTTAATGTCTGGTGAGGGCTCCTTCATAGATGGTTATGTTTTTGCTATAACCTCAGATGGCAAAAGGGGTCACGGAACTTTCTTGAGCCTCTTTTATAAGGGCACTAATCTCATTCATGAGATCTCCTACTTTTGTGACCTAATCACCTCCTCTAATCCCCATCTCCTAGTAATAACATCTTGGGGGTTAGAATGTCAATATACTGTATGAATTGGGGGAGTGCATGTTCACTCAATATGGGACATATATTCATATTCTCTATTCTCTTTTTCTCAGAAAGAAAAAATTTGTGTTGAACAGAGTGATAACAATGTGGGGTCCTTTACTTGAAATTTTTCTTTTTTTAAAAAAAATTTTTACTTATTGTTTTCTTACACATGTTTCTCATTCCCCCCCCCCCATTGACACGCTCCACCCCTTTCCCCCACCTCATCCCCAGCTTTGTTGTTTATGTTCATTGGTCATGCATAAACCCCCACAAACCCCCTCCCTCCTCTGAGGCTTGTCAGCCTGTACCCCAATTCCATGTCTCTGGGATAATTTTGTTCAGTAGTATGTTTAGTTCATTATATTCTACAAATAAGTGAGATGGTGTGATATTTGTCTTTCTCTGCCTGGCATGTTTTGTTTAGCATGACACTCTCCAGGTCCCTCCATGCCATCCCAAAAGATAAGAGAATTTCCTTCTTACAGCTGCATAGTATTTCATTGTACAATGGCTTTTTAATCCACTCATCTACTAATGGACACTTGGGTTGTTTTCAGATCTTAGCTATTATAAATAGTGCTGCTATGAACATAGGAGTACATATATTCTTTCTGATTGGTGTTTCAGGTTTCTTAGGGTATATACCTAGAAGTGGGATCCCTGGGTCAAATGGTAGTTCAATTTTTAATTTTTTGAGGTAACACCATATTGTTTTCCATAGTGGCTGCAACAGTCTGCATTCCCACCAGCAGTATACTAGAGACCCCTTTTCTCCAAACCCTCACCAACACAAGTTTGATGATTTGTTGATGGCAGCCATTCTGACAAGTGCGAGGTGATACTTCATTGTTGTTTTAATTTGCATCTCTCTGATGATTAGTGATGTTGAGCATTTTTTCATATGTCTCTTAGCCATTTGTATGTCCTATTTGGAGAGGTGTCTATTTAGTTCCTCTGCCCATTTTTTAATTGGGTTTTTTGTCTTCCTTTTATTGAGCTGAATGTGCACTCTATATATTTTGGAAATTAAGCCCTTATCTGATATCAATGCCAATTATGCTCTCCCACACAGTGGGTTGCCTTTCCATATTGATGATTGTATCTTTTTTCCTCATCAAATCATTCTAATATTTTTTATTAATTAATTAATTTATTTTTGTTACAGATGTTTCCCCCCCCCCCACTGATTCTCTCCTCCCCCTCCCTCCCCACTCTGTACCCAGCTTTGTTGTCCATGTCCATTATCCATGCATACATGCATATAAGTTCTGTGGTTTATCTCTACCCCTAACCCCCTCCTCTGGGGATTATCAGTTTGTACCCCACATCCAAGGCTCTGGGACTACCCCATTCCTAAGACTGTTATGTTCATTATATTCCACAAATAAGTGAGATCATATGAGACTTCTCTTTCTGTGTTTGGCTTGTTTGGCTTGGGATAATCCTCTCCAGGTCCCTCCATGTCATCTGAAAGGATAAGAGATCTTTCATTCTTACAGCTGCATAATACTCCATTGTGTACATGTACCACTGCTTTTTTATCCATTTGTCTACTAATGGACATTTGGGCTGTTTCCAGATCTTAGCTATTGTAAATAGTGCTGCTACAAAGATGGGGGTACATATAATTTTTCTAATTGGTGTTTCAGGCTTCTCAGGGTATATTCCTAGAAGTGGGATCACTGGATTAAATGGCAGTTTAATTTTTAAGTTTTGGAGGTAACACCATATTGTTTTCCATAGTGGCTGCACCAGTCTGCATTCCCACCAGCAGTGTACTAGAGTCCCCTTTTCTCCACACCCTTACTTGTTGTTTGATAATTTCTTGATGATGCCCATTCTGACAAGTATGAGGTGATACCCCATTGTTGTTTTAATTTACATTTCTCTGATAATTAGTGATGTTGAGCATTTCTTCATATGTCTCTTAGGCATTTGTATGCCCTGTTGGAGAGGTGTCTATTTACTTCCTCTGCTCATTTTTTATTTGGGTTCTTTGTCTTTCTTTTATTGAGCTGAATTAGCACTCTATATATTTTGAAAATTAACCCCTTATTTCATGCATCATTGGCGATTATCTTCTCCCATATAGTGGGAACCCTTTCTGTTTTAATGGTTGTTTCTTTTGTTGTGCAAAAGTTTTGAGATTGATATCGTCCCATGTGTTCATTTTCTTCTTTGTTTCTGTTGCCTTGGGTGTTATATTAGTGAAAATACTGCTGTGTGTAATGTCTGAGATTTCTTGCATACATTTTCTTCTAGAATTTTCATGGATTCACCGGTTATGTTTAAGTCTTTATCCATTTTGAATTTATTCTCATATATGGTGTAAGTTGGTGTTCTAGCTTCATTTTTTTTTGCATGTAGCTGTCCAATTTTTCCACCACAATTTATTGAAGAAACTATCTTGACTCCACTGTATGCTCTTGCCCCCTTTGTCAAATATTAATTGAGCATATTGTCTTGGGTCAATTTCTGGATTCTCTATACTGTTCCATTGATCTATCTGCCTGTTCTTGTGCCATACCAGGTTGTTTTGATTACAGTGGCTTTGTAGTATAACCTGAAATCTGGTAACGTGATCCCTTCTACTTTGTTCTTCTTTTTCAAGATTGCTGTAGCTATTCGGGGTCTTTTTTGGTTCTATATAAACTTTTGGAGGGTTTGTTCTATTTCTGTGAAGTATGCCATTGTTATTTTGATGGGGATTGCATTAAATTTATAGATTGCTTTGGGTAATATGGACATTTTAATGATGTTAATTCTTCCAATCCATGAACAAGGTATGTACTTCCACTTTTTAACATCTTCCTCTATTTCTTTTTTCAATGACCTGTAGTTTTCTGCAAATAGGTCCTTTACTTCTTTGTTTAAGTTTATTCCTAGGTGTCTTAATTACTTTGCTGTGATGGTAAATGAGATTGTCTTTTTAGTTTCTCTTTCTGTGATTTCATCATTGGTGTATAAGAATGTTGTCATTTTTTGACATTAATTTTATATTCTGCTACTTTGCCAAATTTATTTATTAAGTCTAGTAGATTTTGGATGGAATCTTTAGGGTTTTCTATGTACGATATCATGTCATCTGCAAATAATGACAGTTTTACTTCCTCCTTTCCAATTTGGATCCCCTTTATTTTTCTTCTTGCCTAATTGCTGTGGCTAAGACTTCCAGTACTATGTTAAATAAGAGTGGTAAAAGTAGGCATCCCTGTGTAGTCCCCATTTGTAAGGGGAATGCTTTTGTTTTTGCCTATTGAGTATGATATTGGCTGTAGGTTTTTCATATATGGCCTTTATTATGTTGAGATATGATTCTTCCATTTCAACATTGCTGAGCATTTTTATCAAAAATGGGTGCTGGATTTTGTCGAATGCTTTTTCAGCATCTATTGATATGATCATATGGTTTTTATCTTTCTTTTTGTTTATGTGGTGTATCACATTTATTGATATGCGAATATTGTACCGTCCTTGCATGCCTTGGATGAAATCCACTTGGTCATGATGAATACATTTTTTTATGTATTAGTGGATCCAATTTGCTAATATTTTGTTAAGGATTTCAGCATCTCTGTTTATTAGAGATATTGGCCTGTAGTTTTCTTTCTTTGTAGTGTCTTTAATCGGTTTTGGAATTAGGATTATGCTGGCCTTATAAAATGAGTTTGGAAGTGTTCTGTCTTCTTAGATTTTTTAGAATAGTTTGAGGAGAATGGGTATTAGATCTTTTTTGAATGTTCAGCAAAACTCCCTCGTGAAGCTATCTGGGCCTAGGCTTTTGTTTGCTGGGAGTTTCTTTATTACATCTTTAATTTCGTTTGTTGTTATTGGTCTGTTCAAGTGTTCTATCTCTTTCTAGTTCAGTTTTGGGAGGCTGTGTGTTTCTAGAAATTTGTCCATTTCTCTACATTATCCAATATGTTGGCATATAAGGGTTCATAGTATTTTTCAATGATCCTTTGTATTTCTGTGGTGTCAGTTGTTACTTCTTTTTTTTTCTGATTTTGTTTATTTGATTTCTCTCTCTTTGTTTCTTGGTAAGTCTAGCTAAGGGTCCATCTGTCTTTTTTATCTTTTCAAAGAACCAGCTTTTTGTTTCATTGGTCTTTTAATTTTTTTTCTTTTTTTTTCTTTTTTTTAGTCTCTATGTCATTTATTTCTGCTCTGGCTTTTACTATTTCCTTCCTTCTACCAGGTCTGGGTTTCTCTTTTTGTTTATTTTCTAGTTATTTAATTTGTAGGGTTAGAATTTCAATTAGAATTTTTCTTGTTTCTTGAGGTAAGCCTGTAGTGCTATGAACTTTCCTCTCAGAACTGCTTTGGTTGCATCCCATAGATTTTTGTGGTGATGTGTGTTCATTTTCACTGGTTGTCAGGAAGGTATTAATTTCTTCCTTGACCTCATTAGTAACCCATTCATTGTTTAATAACATGCTACTTAGCATCCAAATGTTTAAATGTGTTATTATTATTATTATTATCATTATTATTATTATTATAATTGGGTTCTAGTTTCATGCCACTGTGATTTGAGAAGATGCTTGATATGATTTCAATTTTCTTGAATTTGTAGAAACTTGCTTTGTGTTCTAATATGTGTTCTATCTTTGAGAATGACCCAATGTGCACTTGAGAAGAATGTGTAATCTGTTGCTTTGGGGTGAAATGTTCTGTAAATATCAATGAAGTCCAACTGATCTAGTTTGTCTTGTAAGGACTCTATGTCCTTGTTAATTTTTTGTCTAAAAGACCTATGCAGTGGTGTCAGTGGTCTGTTAAAGTCACCCACTATGATTGTGTTGCTATTGATCTCTCCCTTGATGTCCTTCAGAAGCTTTTAAATATATTTTGGTTCGCCCATATTTGGTGTGTATATATTTACCAGGGTTATATCCTCTTGTTGGATTGCTTCTTTTAATATTATGTAGTGATCTTCTCTGTCTATTATTATGGCCTTTGTTTTGAAGTCTATCTTGTCAGATATGAGTATTGCTACACCAGCTTTTTTTTTTTTTTTTTTACATTTTCATTTGCTTCAAAATTGTTTCCATCCCTTCACTTTTATCCTGTGCAAATCTTTTGTTGTGATGTGGGTCTCTTGTAGACAGCATATATATGGGTCATGTTTTCTTATTTAATCAGCAACCCTATGTCTTTTGATTGGAGTATTTAATCCATTTACATTTAAGGTAATTATTGATAGATAGTTATTAGCTACCATTTTAATTTTATGCCTGTGATATCTCTCTCTCTCTCTCTCTTTCTCTCTCTCTCCTCTCTCTCCTTCTTCTTACAACAGTCCCTTCTGCATTTCTTGCAGTGTTGGTTTGGTGGTGGTAAACTCCTTTAGCTTTATTTTTATCCGTGAAGCCCTTTATTTCTCCTTCAATTTTGAATAATAGCCTTGCTGGATAGAGTAGTCTTGGATTCAGACCCTTGCCTTTCATTACTTTGTACACTTCATTCCACTCTCTTCTGGTCTGCATAGTTTCTATTGAGAAATCAGCTGACAGTCTAATGGGAACTCCCTTGTAGGTAATTTTGCATCTCTCTCTTGCTTCCTTTAATATTCTTTATTTCTCTTTAATGTTTGCCATTTTTATTATGATGTGTCTAGCTATGGGTCTTCCGGGATTCATCTTGCTTGGGACTGTCTGTGTCTCCTGGATTTGTGTGACTTTTTCCTTCACCAGTTTAGGGAAGTTTTCTGTCATTATTTCTTCAAACAGTTTCTCTATTTTTTTTCTGAATCTTCTCCTTCTGGTATCCCTAATATGCAAATGTTATGTTTTGAAGTTTTTCTTATCACTTCTTTCTATTACTTTCAGAATCAGATATCTTAAAAAAATTAATTGTATCTAAATGAAGAATTCACTTCTTGGTTTGTTGAACACGCAGTGCTGTGTACCAATGATGGGTTGTAGAATTGTGCATCTTAATATTGTTAATTAGTGTCACCCCAATAAATTCAATTTAAAATATAAAGATAAAAACAAAATTAGATTGTGGTGGTAGCTGCACAACACTGTAAAAAGGTTTGCTAATTAGGGGTGAATTAGGGCTAATTCTTTTAAAAAAATGGATTTACTAAAAGAACTTCATCATCCAGCAGTCTCATCCTCTGATGAAGAAGCCATTATTCAATAGCATCTGGTGTGGGCCACAATCACTTCTTCTCCCTTTCCATGTCATAGTAACTGCAATAATGTCCAAGTTCCCCTCCCTCCTCCTGCCTCCTGACCACCCCAGTCTTCATATGAGTATCCCAGCAGGGAACTCTGTATTTTTCCCCAAGAAACAGTGAGCATAACAATACTGCAAAACTGATTTTTCTCTGTTGAACTGTGTCTGATCTCACCAATCCTCACCTGAGATAGTAAAGTTAAAACAGAAATCTAGACCTTTTTGCTTATGAGAAAGGCATTCTTACTGAAGAAATGGACCCATTAAATTACTATAACTTGATAATAATAAGTATTTGAAGCATCTAATTCTATTTGTTCTGATTCCATGGTCACCTAATAATCAGCCGTTCATGTCCTTTCTTTTCTCCAATCACTCATTTAAATAAATATTTATTCCATGACTGTCAAATGCCAATCACAGTGCCTGGTACATAAACGAGGAAGAAATGAGACCCTCAAGAAGGCAGGTCCCCGAGGATAAACTCTGTTACAACTTGTTACTAAAAGAAAGAATACACTACTTATAGGCAAGTTTTCCAGATTATAGCACAGTAAGGGGTTTTATTGTAAATCAAGAAATGAGAATTCTGATAAGTATGGGCCTTTTTGAGGGAGAACTTACCATGACCCATGCAAGTCATCCAAAATGTATTTCCTAGGTGACATATACTAACTGATTTTGGAAAGAAGATAGAGAGAAAGTGTATGTGTGTGTGTGTGTGTGTGGGGGGGGAGAGAGAGAGAGAGAGAGAGAGAGGATGAGAAATGAAGCAATTTTCATAATGATGGAACATATATGTTGTTTTATAATTGTTGATGAGGAGAATAAAAAGCAGAAACATACTCCAGGTGCAGCACTGAGTAAAATATGAACCAAAAATTATTTTGCCAGAAAGAGGGGCAATATTTACATTTCCCAAAACCCAAATTTAAAATAATCCCTACCAAATAATAGGTGTTCTATTCAGTGGACTATCCAAAAAGCAATCCATATGTGATGTGTGACTTTACCACCTGTGTACCCAATGCAAAAAATATATATAGCCAAGTTGTTGACTTGTTCACATTGTTTACAGAGTGATGACATATCTCCCTCACTTTGTGTTGAATAAATTATACCACCCATTCTCTATTTTTAGATCAATCAACTCCATCTGGGTCTAAAGGCAAAAATTAAAGTGATTAAGCCCATAGTTGTTGTTTTAAAGACTAAATTGAAGTAATAATTAAAACCCTATAGCTTTAAACAAGATAACAAGCCTTGAAAAAGATATAGCCTTATCTCATAGGCGAGAAACAAATAATTTACCTAATTTGTTCCCTATTAAGTCTAACTGACTGTATGAATTACCAGCATTAGAAAAAATAGGGTGGTGAGGGGAACTAGAAAGAATTATAATTTTTTTCTTTCAACATTTTATAGATTAAGGTAGTGTTTAAGGCTTAAGGCACTGGGGGACTTGGTGATTCTAACGAATCCTTTTGCTCAGTAACTAGAAAAGTTGAATTTTAAAAATGGAAGTTATTAGAAAAATACCAAGTCAAAAAAGGAAGGAATAAAAGGATCAACTTTGAGATGTATAGCAGGTATTGAGAGCTGAGTCTAGCATCTTATACTGCATATTCATTGAGGTGCAGATGGATTCCAAACATCAGCTGAAAGGCCGAGCTGAACTGAGCTTTCCACAGGCTCACATGGACAGAGAAAGATGGATTTTTGGGTCTCTGAAGAAGAGAAGCGTCGTGACTGCAGGACTGCAGCTAGAACTTCAAAGAGGACCCTTATCAGTAAAACACAGTAAGAATAAGCTAGTTGGGAAAACATTTGACAATCAGCTTTGTCATCTAAAATCTCAATAAGATTAGAATAACACGGAATTACTGGAGCCCACTTAAGCTAAACATATGCATATCCTATAAGCTAGAAGTCTACCCTTAGTTATGTACATCACAAAAATGTATAAATATGTATACATAAAATCATGTATAAGAATAATTATATTAATATTATTGTAATATCCAAAAATCTAGACTTGAGTTGTCATGAACAGTAGTTTGGAAAATTAAATTGTGGTATATTTACATAATTAAATACTATACAATAATAAAAATAAGCAAACAATATAGATAAATGAGATAAACATCTTTATGAACAGATTAGCCAGAGTCAAAAAAAAAAAATAATAATCCATATTATGTGATTCTACTTACATAAATTCAAAGTCAAAATAAAAACTAATCTGCATTTTAAAATAGCAGAATAGTGAGTACTTTGAGAGGAGGCACAGAAGTGAGTTCAAGGCACAATTGGGATTCTTGAGTGCTTGGCATGGAAGGGAACACAATCAATTTATGAAAAAGAGTTGAACTTACTCTTGTGGCTTGTGTTTTGTATATATAAAATACAATAAAAGATAAATGCAAAGTGTCAAAAATAGAAAAGATAATCTTTAAAAAGATGATAAAGTTACAAGACTTAGACTATCAGATATCAAAACTGATATAAAGTGAGAACATTAAGATAGGTGGTGTTGGCTCAAGAATAAGGTAAAAAGACCAGTGGAATCAAAAAGAGAGAAATAAACCAGCATACCTGAGTGCTTTTTCATGACAAAGATTACTCTGAAAAACAGTGGGAAAAAGATGATATTTTTCATAACTGTTGTTAGATTATATCATTAGTCTATGTGAGAAAAAAATTAAAGTGCACACACACACATACTCTTCCCCACATGCAAGCATACAATGAATTGTAGGTGTTAAGTAATAAAGCTCCCCTTAGATAACATGGCTGAATATTTCCCAATAATACCCAATAAAGTGTCAATCATAAGGGGAAAAACATGCATGAATTGAACTACATTAAAATTATGTGTCTATTCATTCAAAAAATCTGATAAGGGAGTAAAAAGACAAATCACAGAGTAGGAAAAACGTATGTGACATATATAATCAAGAAAAGAGCTCTATTTCAGAATATATAAAGAACTTCTACAAAGTAATATAAAGACAGACAACTAATTTAAACAATGGGCTATAGATCTGAATGGTTTTTCATTGGAGAGACTTAGAGTAGGCACTGCATAAATATTTTTTTTAATTTATAAATTAAAGAAAAAATAACTATCAGAAATCTCAATAACCTCTCTCAAGTGGCTTTCTTTCCAAGACATAGACACCCTATTCCTTTTTATCTAGGAAAGAACTTTGTACCAGAGAATTGTTTTCGCTAATGCTTCTGCATAATGTGAACTCGCCTAGCACCCTGTCCCTGCAGCCTTGGTAAGGCATAGATACAGGGATGCTGACATCAAATGTGAGTCCCTTTTTATTTTTATTTTTTTTATCCTCACCAGAGGACATTTTTCCATTTTTATTCAGATAGAGTTGGAAGGAGAGAGAGAGAAAGAAAAAAACATCAATGTGAAAGGGACACATCGAGTGGCTGCCACCCGCATGACCCAACCAGGGCCAGGGACAAACTGCAACCGAGGTACGTGCCCTTAGTGGGAACTAAACCTGGGTCTCTCTGGACCACAGGCCGACGCTCTAACTGCTGATCCAAAGTGGCCAGGGCTGAGTCCCTATTTTCACTTTAAGTTTTACCACTTTAAGAGGCCTTGAGCAGAAGCAGCCTTACACATACCAGTACCTCCTGAGGATACGGTTATTATGAATGGCCATTCTAGGAAAGGTATTTGCCAAGTTGATCTCTAGTGTTCCTGCCAGTGTCGCACGGGAATACACATTCTTATTAAGAACTAAAGGGTTCCAATTGCCAATTGCAATGTGAGAGGGTTTAACTCAATTCTGGCACTATTTACCCAAAAGATAGCATCAGAGGTTAAGGGTTCAGTCCTACTGAACTAAACCCTCACACATATCAGAAAACAGTCACAAACCCAAGTTCTCACCTGTGTTTCTTACCAAGTGGAGTAGAGCAGAAATTCCAAGGTCTTCTTCCCTGAATCTGATTGTTTTGCCAGAGTGGCTCACAGAACTCAAAGAAACATTTTACTTACTAGACCCCATCCTTAGCCTTCCTAGGTGCTTTGCTGAGGTCACCTCATCAACACAGCAAAAACACCTTATCATTCTTATCACTTCAGAAGTTCCTTTGGTTTTAGGAGCCTGTGCCAGAAACAGGGACAGTGACCAACTATATACATACTTTATTATAAATCACGATGTTAGAAAGACCTAACTCATAACAGTTCAGACCTGTGTCTATGAGTTGCCCTACATATAAAAAGTCAGCTAAATGTGCAATAATTAGAAATATTTGCAAGCAAAAGTACTTTTTTTCTCAAAAATTTTTAGTCATATAGCCCTGTTATATATATAAACAAGTATGTCCTTTTAAATGGCAAGGATAACTCAGGCATCATTTTAAATATTTTATGTAAATTTGCTAGCATAAAAATGTATATTGCATGTGTTATATGAAATTTATAAGGCTCATCTTTAAAAGACAGATCAATGATTCCAATGAAGCATTATGTGTCCTCCTATGTGAAAAATATTAAAGTGTAGTGGTATAATAGATGGCCAAGGAGAAGATAGAAAGCTGGGAAGGACAGACAAAATCGGGAGTCAGTAACTAGAAATAAGATAGATAGGATTTTGTTCTTGATATCCCATCCCTGTATCCATTGTCTTTGCTATAACATTTTGCAGTCTCTCACTCTGAAGCTAGGATATATTTTCCTGTTTCACTTTGGACTTGGATTTGTAACTTTATTTAGCAAATAAACTATTAGCACACATAACATCAGAAGGGGTTTGGAAAGTGCTTGTACGCTATTGACGTTTGGCCTTTTGACTTCTGCCATCACCGTCAGACAATGTTTCTTAGACTAGCTTCTGCTCATTTTGTCTGGGCCAAGAAAAAGCACACAAGGACTAGAGCCACCAGCAGGGCTTAAGCTAGTTAAGTTTTCCCAGCTACACCCAGAAATCCATGCTCGTACATGATGGCTGAGTGACTAAGATTTGGGGTGGATTTTTAGGCAGCAATATTGTGGCACCAGCTTACTGACAGCAAGTTGATACAGCATAACTTCTGTACATCTACATAGTAACATGCTCTTCTATGTACATCATAAAGCTTTTAAATAAATGATTTTATTATAATCCACCAATATTTCTTCAACACAATAGAAAATCATAGCATTCACTGATCTCACAGATGCATAAATTGAGTCTCAGATACTTGTCTAAGAACATGATTACCATGTGAGAGGCAGGATTTAAAGTCAAGGTGTTGGACTCTCAGATTATTACAATTTCCCATTCCACTATCCAGCTCTTTTAGAAATTAGGATGAAGGGACAGGAGGAAGAACAGAAGAAAATGCCGTGATCCTATAATCTATTCATTCCAAAACAAATTGGATTGGTTCCAGATTTTTAGTAGATTTACTCACAGAGATCTACCGACTAACTTTACTTTTCTTTTGACCTTTTTCATTCCCTATTCTCCTGTTTGTGACAAAAGCCCATGAAGAAATTTGTTAGGAACCAAGGAATGCAGGGAAAAAATTAAAAAACAAAAAACAAAAACACAATAGCTAGATAATACATAAACTAAACAATCACTTCTTAATCGAAGGCACATGTGTAGGCTGAGATGGCTCCCTAATAGTGAGGCAGTTGGCAATGATTAATGACTGGAAGAAATCACTGAAGAATTCTTCCTTAGCTCTGAATTGTGCCCTGAATATTAAAATCTGCTGGAACAGGTGACATGTTGCCATGGGTTCCGAGGAGCAGACAGAAAAAATTGCACATCCGCCAACAATTTATATCCAAAGACAGAGAGAAACAGTGGCATGGCATTGCCACAAAATAACGCAGCTTTTTATTTTTCCGTCTGTCTGAAGAATGGTGAGCCAAACGATAGTTTTATTATCTGAGCTACCGAGAAAGACAAAACGCAATAATTAGGAAATTCGAAGACTGTCATAAAAGACAATATAAAGCAGGAAGCTGAACAATTACTTAAAGTGCTCAAAACTTCACTGCTTTAAATATTTGGGGGGAAATGAAGAATTATCTCAAAGAGGGGAAAGCATGAAATTCCTAGACAAATACACCAGAATATTTATTAGGTTATCCATCAAATATATATTGCAACCCTACAATGCCCCAAAATGTATATTTTGTAAAGAAAGAAACATGAAGGTACCATTCACTGCTCTAGGTTTCTAATGTGGGTCATTCCCAATCTGAAATTCCTAATTCTGCTAGCCTTTTTTAATTTATATTTTTGAAATCAAAACACTCAGAAAATTACCTTAGTATTCTATCTCACTTAACACCTAAATTTTATTTTTACACCCACCTAGGTTGTCCTTTTCATGGTTGTATTTGTTGTGGCTGCTGTGTATATGTATGTGTGTGTGTTTGTGTGTGTGTGTGCGCGCGCATGCATGTGTGTGTCTGCGTTGTGTGCATTTGTACATGCTCTGATTGAATGAGCTATAGAGACACAAATGTCACCTCCTTCAAGCTGTAGACCACTTGATCCTAACTTAGCAGTCATGTTCTAGAAAACACAACCAGGAAGGCAGAAATAATTTCAAGTTATCTCAAGTGTTTTAATTCCATTTCTTGAATATGATGTAGAGAATCTTTTTAAAAACCACCATTTTTTTTCTTCTCCAATCTGTGGCAACTCCAGTGTCCATACCCCTCACCACCCTAGCCATGCCGTTTCTTCTCTTCCTACCTCTTTTCTGTCTGCAGATTCTACATCAAAATACCAATAAGAAGCAACTGGCAAAATGCTTCATGGAGAGGGGCATGGCAGTAAACATGATAGGTAGATAAAGCCAGAATTGTCTTTGTAGAACAGAGAAGATAAGGGCCAGAATTACTCATAGCCAAGAAATGCTTGTACAGACACATTTAAAAAATGATCCTTTTACTAAGAATACATCAATGTTCATAGTTGTTTCAATGAATGTACCAAAGCCCTCCCTTGGAGACAAAGTGTCTGCTGACTGAGGCATAGTATTTGATAATAAAACTTAGGCATGCCAGACACAATTGATAGCCTTCCTTGACTTTTGTTATAGCTAGAAACCAATGCAGACAATGTAATTAATTTAGAGTTTAGCAAAACTAAACTCAAAAATGTTGGGCAGGAAAATCTAATAGAGAAATTAGCAGGATCTTGTCTGATTGAAGCTACCAGTGTCTGTCCACATAAAACTGACTGACAGACAACAAACTAGGTAATTACCATCAGGACACCATCAAATGGGGGATAAGATTAAAAAATGAAATTACCACAGCCACCTCTGAAGGCAGAATTTAGAATTTAAAATGCATTTGTAGCCAGACAAGCAAGGAAAGCAGATTACAGTGATCCATGTAGGAAGAGGTTAGAGTTGGAGACATGCGCATAAACTCCTGTTGGTTTAATACAGATATAGATATATTCACTGATATGTGTATATATGTGGGTTAGTATGCACAAACACGTTCCCTGGCAACCACATCCCAATATCAATGAATGTACAGAACTTTGTTTCTAATACCATTTTCCAAAAAAGGACCCAGACTCTCAGAGGAGGAGCAGCTGACGAGGGAGGGAAGGACACGGGATGAACTCGGAGAACCGTGCAGTGCCAGAGAGGCAGTGTTCCAGGCGGAACAATGTGCACAGTGAGGGATGTCAAGGGGACCTGGGGACAGCTGGAGGAGCTCCGAGGGCCGCGCTGGAATACTTTGAACAAAGTAAATAATAGTTTTGGATTATAACCCAAAAATAAGTATCCAGGAGTCCATAAATAAATGATAGAATGGACAAAGAAATCAGAGAAGAGAATAGCCTTTCTTGTAGAAGTATTCTAAATAATAGGTGGTGATATTTTAACCCCAAGGAAGGGAAACGTGACTCCTACTGTGCAGAGTGACCCCCTTTTTATTCAAAAACAACAGAATTGAGGTGAGGGAACATGGCAACTTTTCCCTGGATACATCTGACAAGCATTGCATCAGCCAGGTGGACCAATGCTAACATCAACAGTGATGAGTCATGTTAATAGTATGTGTACTCAACACATATGATGAGAAACACATTTTATCTCTACAACTGTCCTCCCAAAAATTAGTCTCCAGTTTTTGATAAAAAATAACAGAGAAATCCTGGCTTCAAAACATTCTACAGCCCTGGCCGGTTTGGCTCAGTGGTTAGAGTGTCGGCCTGCGGTCCTGAGAGACCTGGGTTCGGTTCCCGCTAAGGGCGCATACCTCGGTTGCAGTTTGTCCCCGGCTCTGGTCGGTTGTGCGGGTGGCAGCCACTCGATGTGTCCCTTTCACGTCGATGTTTCTCTCTCTCTCTCTGTTCCTCTCTCTCCCTCCCACTCTACCTGAACAAAAAATGTAAAAATGTACTCGGGTGAGGATTAAAAAAAAAAAAAAAATTCTACAAAATACCTGCTTGGTTCTCCTCAAAACTTTCAAGGCTATCAAAAATAAGAAAAGTCTCAGAAACTTGAAGCCAAAGGGAGCTTAAGGATACCTGATAACTAAATGTAATGTGGTATCCTGTGTAGGACTCTGGAACAAAAAAAGACTATTAGGTGAAAGTTGTTGAAATATAAATAAATTATACACTTTGGTTGACAATAATATATCTATGTTTATTGTCATAGGTTTATCATAGTAATGTAAGATGTTAATAAGAGTGAAAACGGTATAAGGTATAGACCCCTCATTATCTCAAATTTGCTTAAACTTAAAACTGTTATAAAAGTTTTACTTAACAGCTGTAGATTTCTTTAAAATATTTGTATTTAATAAATATAACCTAATGCTAGGCACTAAAAGAGTTCAGGAACTCTCTATAACATTGGACAATTTCATTTTACAATCTTTCACATCCTCTCAATACTAGCCATAAATTTCATGACAGTGGAATGTATCTTATTTGTCTTTATATTCTCATAGTGCCTAGCACATTAGTTTGTAAATATAAGTGCTCAAAAGGTTTGGTAGAGTTGAAGTAACATGTATTAATGGTTCCATGGAACTAGGTAATGGATACACTGACAACAAAATGAATATGAGCATTCATAACTACAGTAAAAAATCAGATGTATGACTCATTTTTGAAGGAATTGTTGGATACACAATTGGATTTAGTAGCTAAAATTAATGTTCATTGCAGACTAAAGGGAGATTACATACATTTCAACTAGTGCTTTGTGTTGAAGTCATAGTATAGTAGTCTTTCCATACGTTTTCAAGAAGAACCTGAAACTTGAGAGTCAACAAGGCCAAATTGTTGATAGAAATAAGTGTGTACTGTGTGTCCACAATGCCTCAGTAAATGCTCACTCAGTCAAAAACATAGTAAACCTTTAACATTCACCCATCTAACAGTCACCTTTCCTACTTTGGGATGTGACTTAAGAGATATACATAAAATATAAAGCCAGTTTGAGTCAAGTTGATTCTCTACCTATAAAATTGTAAATTGCTTTGTAGTTGGTGAGAATAATTCACTTTGCTAATTATGGCGCTAACTACATACCAACATCATCTCAAACTAGTTTTATTTCTTCATGTTTAATAGTCACAGTGCACACTAGGTGCTCCATTTAGCTTTCTAGTTTCTCTCAGTGAATTTAAGAAGCTTTAAAAAATGACAGAAATAAAACATGCAAAAAATAAAAATTTTAAAAAGTATACTCAATGAAAAAAGTCTACTTCCCTGAAGAAAAATCTAGTATTTCTTTTTAGATATAACCTCTGTTTTATATTCCTAGTCCATGCCTTGAAAACTTGATTTTTTTTTTTTTGCCTCACTTTACATAAGATAGGTGGATAGGTGCACTTCATTTTTTATAAACAAAATGTATTCTACTGCATTAACCTTTCCTACTTCATTTAAACATGCTTCTAGTGATGGATTTTTAGCTTATTTCTGTCTTGCTCTTACCAACAATGTGCTGCAAACTTTGCTTACAAATATGTGTAAGGGTATATAATTCAAGTATATACATCTGTAGAATAAATTCAAGTTTTTATGTTCACAAAACATTGATTGTATGTGCAATTTTATTTTGCATATTGTCAGATTGACCTGAAAAGAAATTGTACAAATGTATTTTTCTACCAATACAGTCTATTTCTCTATATCTTTTTCAGTCAGTTTATCCCACCAACTCTGACCAAGGTTTAAATGTAGGAAGTATAGATATGTACAAGAAACAAGGGGAACATTTGAAATTACATGACACATGTGTGCATGGGTCCTGGTCCTGGGAGAAACAGCTGCTTTATCAAACTCTCTTCAATCATCTTTTTTAAGGCACTAGCTTTATTCCAGAACCCTAATTTACACACACATCTATAGTTTCTGAATATGACTTGTTTCTTGTGCATGTACACACCACCCTACATTTGAACCTTGGTGAACATGCAGCCTGACGTAGGGCTTTGGGTAAAGGAGAGTGTTACCAAAGTGCAGCTCAGTAGGAAAGGAGTCTGAATGAACTCTTCTCACACTGAACGGTCTCCAGAGTCCAATACCCTGATGAAAATAGAGGGCAGGGGAGCCCAGCTGATACTGTCTATAGAGACCAGCTTTCTGAGGCACAGAACAAGGTTAGAGAGTAGATCTGGAGGGACCAAAAAAAATACAGCACATATACATTCACAAATTCGTATATTCAAGTTTTCCTTTTGATTCCACCAGAAATATTAATGATCCACTCAGAAGAATATACAGACCCAAATAGATAAAAGGTTTCATGTTGGAAGGCAATATTGTTAACAATAGAATCAGAGATTTCTTTGATCTTTCAATTCCCTGAAAGATAAGCCTTTTAACCATTTCATTTTTGAAATGAGAATATGTACCTAGTAAAGAAAAGTGCTTGATCCTAAATATGAGACATCGATCTCCCAACCTCAGCTCTCTCTTCACCTATTCATAAAGTGTCTTACAGAACTGACTGAGGAATTGATACATTTATGGATAAACTTTCATTTTGTGGTTAGTCCTTCAGAATACTTCTGCCTGGAGCAATCTATGGCTATTTTTTTAAAATGCAGTGGTGATACATAAAGAAATATGAAGAATTGTTTTAGAATACTACATTAGGCTAGCGCTCTTTCAATACTTCATTTCTTGAACAGAATGTTGGGTTTCCAACAAAAAGTTTAACAAAGATGTTTTAACTTAAAAAGGTACATATATGTGTTGTATATGTTTATATATATATATAAACATATACCCATATATATGTGTCTACATGTGTGTTTTTGTATGTTAAAAATAAAAAGATCACATCATAAGGCAGAATAAAAATTTGTAAACTTTCTATAAAAATACGTACAAGAATATAGCGAGGGAACGTGGTCCGCTTTCATTGCAACAGTACTGTCAGTTGGGATATTAACACAAACTAAAGAATTTCTAAAGCTGGGGACTTCCAGTCAAGGTGGCAGCGCAAGTAAACACAGTATTGCTTCCTCCCACAACCACATCAAAATTACAAGTACACTACAAACAACCATCCTTCAGAACTGCCTAAAATCAAGCTGAATGGAAGTCCTACAACTACGGAATTAAAGAAGCAGCCACATGGAGACTGGTAGGAGGGCAGAGGTGGATGGGCCTGTCCCACACCCATGTGTGGCAGATAAACATCAGGAGGACACCTCAGCTGGATAGGTCCTCCCTGTGGAGTGAGGGGTTTGTGTCTCACACCCAGCTCAGTGTTCCAGTGCCAGGAAAAGAAGTCCCCATACCTTCTAGCTGGAAAAAACAGTAAGAACTGAGACTGAGGGACACCGAGGCTGCTGGAGCCCCAGTCAGCTCCTCTTAAAGGGCCTGCCCACGGACTTACTTGGACTTGCTACCTCTGAGCCCCAGAGTGGAGTGGAGGCAGCTTGAAAAACACCAGAGACATACAGGAAAGAACTGAGTTGTTTGGCATCAGGGTGAGGACTGGAGAGGCAGCTTTCTCCTGGACAGATGTGCTGGTGGAGGCTCTTATTCCTTTGGTGAGCCCTTCCCCCACAGGGCAGGCAGATGGCCCCCATATCTGGGATTCCAGCAACCTGGCTCACACTGTTTGCCCCACCCTGGTGATTCCCTGAGGCCCTGCCCCACCCAACTTTCAGGCCCACCCAAGCTGTTTCTAATGAATTGGCCTATTTTGGCTCCTGCTTCATATTTTCCTAAATTCTCTCAAACAAGCAGCATCTGGCCACAGTGAACCCCATACATCTTGCTAAGAGGCCCCAGACCTGGCACTAGAAGCAGCCAGCCCAGGTTCACAGCTAGGCTTCTCCTGGGCACTTCCAAGCCCAGCACAAGGAGCAGCCATCAGCAAATCGCTTTGTAGTTTATGCTGGGTGGCCCCGGGTGGCTGACCTTGCCTCGGAGCCAGTGCAGTGGACAGCTTCTGACCACATCAAAGCACCACAACCCAACCACCTCCATAAGTGACACACTCGAAAAATGAACTCAAGGGGTACCAGGGCACTGCTAAAATAAGTCTTGCTCTGTGTGATGGGGCCCTGCACAGCTGATTTTCCAAGGTAGTCAGAGGTCTGTGGTCAGTGAGCACAGCCAGTCCTGGCAGCTGATCAACCTGAGTAAAATCCTCCCTTTGACATGCCAACAGCAATCAAGACTCAATTACAACAGAAGAGTGTAAAGTCTACACTAGGGATGCACCTCAAGGGCCCAGATGGATGATCAGGGAGGCTGTGCCACTGGACCCCACAGGACACCTACTGCAACAGGCCACCCTAGGAAGCCCAGGAAACATAGCAACTCTACCTAATACATAGAAACAAACACAGGGAGGCAGCCAAAATGAAGAAATATGTCCCAAATGAAAGAACAGAACAAAACTCTAAGAAAAGAACTAAATGAAATGGAGATAAGCAATTTAACAGATTCTGGGTTCAAAACACTGTTTATCAAGTCGCTCAGTGAACTTAGTGAGGGCCTCAAGAGCATACTAAAGGACTAGTCAGAAATGAAGGAGGCACTAACTGAAATAAAGAATAATTTACAGGGAATCAATAGTAGAGCAGATGAAGACAAGAAGCAAACCATTGATTTGGAATGTAAGGAAGCAAAAAACACCCAATCAGAGCAGCAAAAAGAAAGAAGAACCTAAAGAAATGAGAATTGTATAAGAAGCCTGTTGACAACTTCAAGCATACCAACATTTGCATCATGGAAGTGCCAGAAGGAGAAGAAAGAGGGCAAGAAAGTGAAAACCTATTTGAAAAAATGACAGAAAACTTCCTGAACTTGGTGAAGGAAACAGACATACAAGTCAAGGTAGCAGAGAGAGTCCCAAACAAGATGAACCCAAAGAGGTCCACACCAAGAGACATCATTATCAAAATGACAAAGTTTAAAGACAAAGAGAGAATCTTAAAAACAGCAAGAGAAAAGCAGTTAGTTACCTACTACAGAGCTCCCATAAGGCTGTGAACCTATTCCTCAAAAGAAACTTTGCAGGCCAGGAGGGAGTGACAAGAAATATTTAAAGTGATGAAAAGCAAGGACCTAGAACCAAGATTACTCTATCCTGCAAAGCTATCATTTAGAATCGATGGCCATATAAAAAGTTTCCCAGACAGGAAAAAGCTAAAGGAGTTCATCATCACCAAACCAGTATTATATGAAATGTTGATGGGTCGAAGAAGATAAAAAAAGTGAACAATAAAATGGCAATAAATACTACCTGTCAACAATTGAATCTACAAATAAAATGAGCAAGCAGAACAGAAATAGACTCAGAGATACAGAGAACTTTTTATTGGTTGCCAGATGGAAGGAGAGTTGGGTGGAAAAGCTGAGGGATTAGGAAGTACAAGTTGGTTGTTAGACTGATGAACCTCAAAGGGAAGGGGGGGGGGTGGGAAGAGAGAAACCAAAGACCAAAGAACTTCTATGCATATATGCATAACCAATAGACACAGACAATAGTGTGGGGAAAGCAGGAGCGGGGACAGGTTTGGGGAGGAGGGGTCAAGGAGGGAAAAAGAGGGACATCTGTAATGCATTCAACAATAACAATGTTTAAAAAAAAAAAAAGAAAATTCCTAAAGCTGAAAGAACTGCCAATTACCACCCAGCTGCACCACTTTATATAGGAGAAAATTCAGGAGTTTTAGTTAAGAAAATCTAACTCCTATTTGAGAATTAAAACAACTTTACAACAAAGCTTTTTTTGGGATCTGAAACTAAAGCAGGAAATAAAAGTGTTGAAATAGACCAAAGGATGTCTGCTGCCCCAGACCATGGGGTGGAAAATGTGAACACAGAGAAACCAGCTCAGCAGTGAGAGCATCACACAGCACAATGAGACCTGAGACCCAGGAGGGAGTTGAGAGATGCTCTCTGGTTCTGGTCCCTGTGAAGATGGTTATACTTCTGTTCCTTCAGAGGATATTCTGCCTTAAATCCACGCCCTCACATATATAATTGAGTATGCTTCAGTGAGTTTGTAGTTCTGATATTAAAATATATTTGACTGATATAGAACTTCTCTGTGTACCCATCTGACATTTTTTCCCGTATCCCAAATTTCAGTGATACTAAATTTAATATCACACTTATAAAAATGTTTTGGTTTTTGGAGAGCTCTACAGTATACCATAGAAACACACACACACACACACAAAAGCATAGTGTAGACACTTCTGCACCAGACATAAGTGACTTCTTTTCATGGAGTATTGGATCCAAAGATTCCCTTCTGTGAATTTTGGCCCACTAACTGCAAGTATTTTCTAAAACTCAAAGAACTCATGTTTATTTATTTTTTATAGTTTTTCCCACCATTGCATTGTCATGTCCTAAACAAATTTCTGAATACACATACCCTTTGTAGGAGTATGATTATAGATTCAAAAGGTCTTCATATCATGTAACACCTTGTGACCATCATAAATTTTCAAAAGCTTTGACAAATTCTCAAAAGCAAGATCAGAGAACTGAGTTGCTAGGAGTTTCACTCTCAGTGCAATCAGGACCTGACAACATTCAACTTTTGGAAAATCTCAACTGTCCATCACCTGTGAAGGCCTCACATTCTAGTCCTTCTGACTCTTCCTGGGTCTCCACCCACAGATGACATGGTGATGTGGAAAAGTTTGAAACACTCACAATTTTATTTTTAATAAAAATGTAAAAATTTAAAACTAAAATAAATGAAAGAAAAGTGTGTGTGTGTAGGGGGCCTGAGAATGCTAGCCTGGGAGAGACCCTAAGAATTCTTAAGATACTTTCAAACATTTTTCTTCCCCTTAAAAATTTCACAAATGATCAAAGGCTGAAAGAATAAAAGGCATTGCCCCAGGGTCACACAACTAATTATACAACTGAATAGATCTCAAGTCCCTTGTATCTGGTTTTATGGTGTGATTAATAAGAAAACTCGATGAGGCCTAGACCAAGCCTGGGTCTAGCACAGCTGCCCTTTGACTCTAGTGCTGAAATCAGTCAGTGGCTCCATACTGATTAGAAGTCTGTGGATAAATGTAGCTAACTACATGGTTTGGTTTCTGCTGTGTATGTATGTGTTGCCCCTTTGATATCCAAAGTTTGCAACACTATCAATAACTATCAACACACACTATTTTTATGTGGTCCCATTACTGAAAAATAGATAAATTGCCCATACAAATCTGGATTTCTGGTCTCACTAAGATGAATGAATATTGTCAATCTGACCGCACAATCTTCATCAGAATGATTTAGAAATCCACTATCTATAATCGGAGTTGACCCATCTATTGATAACAACTTAGCTTTTTCCCTGTCTGTTAACTATACCTCCATTCTACCATACAACTCCAAAATCATCAATTCCTTTTTCTCCCACGACAGAGCATTAGTTTCAATATCCTGTCAACTAAACTCCTACAGTGTCTTTTGAAGCTGTCTCTTTCACTCAGGTTTCACGGTCATTGTCTTGCTTTGAGGTTTTATTGCCTCTCACCTGGGCAGGAGCACTGGCTTCCTAAGTTTCCCTGCCTCAAGTTCCCTTCAGGTGATTCTACTTAAATTGATTTTTAAGTAAATCATGTCCTTCTTTCATTGGTGACCCTTCAGTGTCTATTCTATTTCCAGCACAATTATGGCCCAGTCCACCTGGTATTCAATACCTCCTGTGATCCGCCCTCCAGTTCCGTCTGCATCCTTGTCTCTGTCTATCCTCAAGTCTAGCCAGAGTTGCTGAACTCAATTTCTTTAATGTGGTTTCTAATTTTTTGCTCATTGTTTCCTCATGACGTGTCTATCTTCATATTTAAAATAAATACTTATCTGTTTAATACCAATTTATCTATAAAGCACCACAAGCACTTTATTTCTTGAAACTCATAAATTTCTATAGTGTTTTGTATATATTTCCTCATAAATATGCATATATCACATTGTGTTATTGTAAGCTGTGTGTGACTTACTAAAATTCTAACAAGGGAGAAATTGTATGCTAAGTATTTTTTAATACCTACTTTGTCTATATCTGCATTTCCAAGTACATACCTAATATATGTACTTTACATGAATGGACACAGGTAGAAGAAATAAAATTTAAGCCAGTTTTTTTTTTTGTTTTGTTTGGCCATTCTATGACCATTATGATCAAGTGTTAGCTGAAAGAAAATATTAAGACTTTTGATTAAAAGAAACTTTGTGTATTGTCAGTAACATTTTTAATAATTTTTTTTTCTTTATTGATTTTTAGAGAAAGAGAATAGGAGAGGGAGAGAGAGATAGAAAGAAATATCGATGAGAGAGAACATTAATTGGCCGCCTCCTGCATACCCCTCACTGGGGATTGGGCCCACAACCTGACCAGGAATCGTACCAGTGACCTCTTGGTGCATGGGTCAACACTCAACCACTGAGCCACACAGGCTGGGCTATTGTCAGTAATTTTTTTTTTTTTTTTTTTAATCCTCACCCGAGGACATTTTTCCATTTTTTGTTCAGATAGAGTGGGAGGGAGAGAGAGGAACACAGAGAGAGAGAGAAACATCGATGTGAAAGGAACACATCGAGTGGCTGCCACCCGCACGACCGACCAGGGCCGGGGACAAACTGCAACCGAGGTACGCGCCCTTAGCGGGAACCGAACCCGGGTCTCTCAGGACCGCAGGCTGACGCTCTAACCGCTGAGCCAAACCGGCCAGGGCTATTGTCAGTAATTTTTAAGTATTCAGGTTTTGACACTTGTCAGAACAGGTATGGAATTAAATTTGATCTAATGATAAGATCATTTTAGTCTCTATATATTTTTATTTAGTACTCAACTTTTTTTTTAATCTTTCAAAATAAAAATTTACTTCAATAAGTGACAATTTAAAACCATTACTGGAATTAGCATTCTTACAGTTGGCTCAGGGTAGTGAGTGGCCTCTGGTCTTCATTTCAGATTTATAAGGGCAAATGCTTATCACTTTCAATCACTCATTTTGCCTGCTATTCCTCCAATTTAATTTAAAGCAGGGCAACCAATAAAATCACAGATCAAAGGGTCATGAGAGAAACAACAATAAATCAATAGCTCACAAATACTAGGCATTGTCCCTCAACAACTCTTTTTTATCCTTCAATCTTAATATGACAACATATTTTGCAATTGAGTGGATTTTTTTTTCAGTTACCAATTCAAAAATTCTGGTTTCTCAATACTATGTTGATTAAAAAAGAAAACAATGTTGACACACATGTAAATGGCCTATGTGTAACTTAAGTTGACACTTCAGTATTTGTATATAGGTAATAATTTTTTTTTTCTTCTTCAAATCCTGAAAAAAATACTAGCAAATCGAATCCAGCAATACATCAAAAAATTATTCACCATGACCAAGTGGGATTCATCCTAAGGATGCAAGGCTGGTACAATATTTGCAAATCAATAAATGTGATACACCACATAAACAAAAGGAAAGATAAAAAGCATATGATCATATCAATAGATGCTTAAAAAGTATTCAACAGAATCCAGCACCCATTTCTGATAAAAACGCTCAGCAGTGTGGGAATAGAGGGATCATATCTCGACATAATAAAGGCCATATATGAAATACCTACAGCCAACATCATACTCAATGGGCAAAAATTAAAAGCATTTTCCTTAAGAACAGGAACAAGATGCCCTGGTCGGTTTGGCTCAGCGGTTAGAACATTGGCCTGCAGTCTGGAGAGACCCGGGTTCGGTTCCCGCTAAGGGCACGTGCCTCAGTTGCAGTTTGTCCCCATCCCTGATTGGGCTGTGTGGGTGGCAACCACTCGATGTGTCCCTTTCACTTCGTTGTTTCTCTCTCTCTCTCTTCCTCCGACTGTATCTGAACCAAATATTAAAAAATGCCCTCAGGTTAAAAAAAAAGAAAAAAAAAGAACAGGAACGAGACAAGGATACCCACTTTCACCACTCTTATTTAACATAGTACAGTAAGTCTTAGCCATAGCACTCAGACATGAAGAAAAAGTAAAAGGGATCCAAACTGGAAAGGAGGAAGTGAAACTGTTATTATTTGCAGATGACATGATATTATACATAGAAAACCCTACAGACTCCATCAAAAATCTACTAAACTTAATAAATGAATTTGGCAAAGTAGCAGGATACAAAATTAACATCAGAAATTAATGGCATTCTTCTACACCAATGGTGAACTCAAAGAAAGAGAAACTAAAAAAAAATCCCATTTATCATTGGGGGAAAAAAAAATTAAGATACCTAGGAATAAACTTAACCAAAGAAATAAAAGACCAATTCACAGAAAACTACAGGTCATTGAAAAAAGAAATAGAGAAAGATATTAAAAAGTGGAAGTACGTACCTTGTTCAAGGATTGGAGGAATTGACATCATTAAAATGTCCATACTACCCAAAGCAATCTATAGATTCAATGCAATCCATAAAAATACCAATGACATATTTCTCAGAACTAAAACAAATATTTCAAATGTTTATATGGAAGCAAAAAAAGACCCCAAATAGCCACATCAATCTTGAAAAGAAAAACAAAGTTGGAGGGATCACATTACCAGATTTCAGGTTATACTACAAAGCCATTGTAATCAAAACAGCCTGATACTGGCACAAGAACAGGCAGATAGATCATAAGAACAGAATAGAGAACCCAGAAATGAACCAAAGATATTATGCTCAATTAACATTTGACAAAGGTGGCAAGAGCATACAGTGGAGTAAAGATAGCCTTTTTAATAAATGGTGTTGGGAAAATTGGACAGCTACATGCAAAAAAATGAAACTAGACCATCAAGTTACACCATACACAAGAATAAACTCAAAATGGATAAAAGACTTAAATGTGACTCAGAATCCATAAAAATTCTAGAAGAAACTGTAGGCAACAAAATTTCAGACATCATACGCAACAGAATTTTCACTGATACATCACCTAAGGCAACAGAAACACAGGAGAAAATGAACACATGGGACTACATCAAACTCAAAAGCTTCTGCACAGCAAAAACAAAACAAAACAAAACAAAACAAAACAAAACAAAACAAAAAAGAACCACCAAAATGGGAAGGCAACTCACTCTATGGGAGAGCATAATTGCCAATGCTACATCAGATAAGGGGTTAATTTTCAAACTATATAGAGTACTCATACAACTCAACAAAAGGAAGACACAGAATCCAATCAAAAAATGAGCAGAGAGGAACAGAAAATGGCAGCGAAGTGAATGGAGGGACCCAGACCGTCTCCCAAGACCAAACTGGATTTACAACGAAAACAAAGGCAAACCGTCAGGAAAGGGCAGCCGAAGGACACCTTGGAGGACCACTTAACCAGAAACACCCACTCAGTCCTGGTAGGCTTGCGAGGACCTGAGAGGGGACCAAGAGCCCAGGGTCCGCAGCGGCCTGGGCAGGGGCCAGGGAACTAGAGGGGAAGTTAACTCTACCGTCTTTCTTCCCACCGTGCATGGCCCTGGAAACTCTGTAGCCTGCTAGGCTAGGCTCTCAGCTGAAGCCGCACAGACTCCTGGCCCCCAGGGAACTGGGCGGGACCAGGGAACTCGGAGGGACGGGGAACTAGGCGGAAAGTTAATTCTACTGCCTCCCCTCCTGCCGTGCAAGGCCCTGTAGCCACTGAAGCCGCACAGACTCCTGGCCCCCAGGGAACTCGGCGGGACCGGGAACGCGGCGGGGAGATAATTCTACCGCCTCCCTCCCCGCCGTGCACGGCCTGGAAACCCTGTAGCCGGCTGGGCTAGGCTCTCCGCTGAAGCCGCACAGACTCCTGGCCCCCAGGGAACTCGGCGGGACCGGGAAACGCAGAGGAAAATTAATTCTACCGCCTCCCTCCCCGCCTTGCACGGCCTGGAAACCCTATAGCCGCTGAAGCCGCACAGACTCGCAGACCCCAGGGAACTCGGTGGCACCGGGGAACGCGGTGGAAAATTAATTCTAGCGCCTCCCTCCCCGCCGTGCACGGCCCTGGAAACTCTGTAGCTGCTGAAGCCCCACAGACTCACGGCCCCCAGGGAACTGGGCGGGACCAGGGAACTCGGCAGGAAATTATTCCCACCGCCTCCCTTGCCACCCTGCATGGGCCCTCCTAACACTATAGCCTGCTAAACTCTCCGCTGGAGCCACACAGACTCCTGGAGAACAGGGGACTTGGCGGGATTATAGTGGGTCCTCCCTGGTGCATCCAAACCCAGGAGAGGGAGCCACAAACAGCAAAACACCAACATCCACTGGGAAAACTTGGCAGACTCCAAAGCCCACTGTGATAACGAAAATGGTGAGAAACAGAAACAAAAGCCAAATGAAAGATCAAGAGACCTCTACAGAAGATGAAATAAATGAGGTGCAGTTAAGCAAGTTAACAGAACTAGAATTTAGAGCCATGATGTTGCGGAAGCTCAACAGCATGTGTAAGGACATGAGCAACATTAGTAAAGACATAGAAATGTTGAAAATAAACCATCTGGAAATGAAAAACCAACAGGAAGAAATGAAGAATGACATATCAGAAATGAAAACCACACTGGAAGGTCTAAAAAGCAGAGTAGGGGAAGCTGAGGACCGGATCAGTGAATTAGAAGACAGGCTAGAAGAAATCAACCAATCAGAAAACCAAAAGGAAAAAAAGATTAAAAAACAAGAAAAGAGCTTAAGAGAATTGTGGGACAACTGGAAACGTAATAATATTCGTATCATAGGAGTCCCTGAAGAAGAAGAAAGTAAGCGAGGGCTAGAGAATATATTCAAAGAAATAGTGACAGAAAACTTCCCTAATTTGGTGAAGGAAGAAGGCATTCAAGTTCAAGAAGCTCAGAGAGCACCAAGTAAGAAGAACCCAAACAGGCCCACACCAAGACACATAGTAATCAAACTGCCAAAAATTCAAGACAAAGAGAGAATCCTAAAAGCAGCAAGAGATAAGCAACAGGTTACCTACAAAGGAACCCCCATAAGGCTCTCAGCTAACTTCTCACAAGAAACATTACAGGCTCGAAGGGAATGGCATGAAGTAATCAAGGTCATGAAAAACAAGGATCTGAATCCAAGACTACTCTACCCAGCAAGGCTATCGTTCAAAATAGAAGGTCAAATAAAGAGCTTCCCAGACAAAATAAGGCTAAGGGAGTACATTAGCACCAAACCAGCACTGCAAGAAATGTTAAAAGGACTGCTGTAATTACCAGGAGAAATGGGAAGAAAAATAGAACCACACTAAACAAAAATGGCAATAAATAAGTACATATCAATAACCACCTTAAATGTAAATGGACTGAATGCTCCCATAAAAAGACACAGAGTAGCTGATTGGATAAGAAAGCAAGACTCATCTATATGCTGTTTACAAGAAACCCACCTCACAACAAAAGACTCACATAGATTGAAAGTGAAGGGATGGAAAAAAATCTTTCAAGCAAATGGAAAAGAAAAAAAAAGCTGGGGTAGCAATACTGATATCTGATAAAATAGACTTCAGATTGAAGGCCATAACTAGAGACAAAGAAGGCCACTACATAATATTGAAAGGATCTATCCAACAGGAAGATATAACCTTGATAAACATATATGCACCCAATATAGGAGCACCAAAATATATTAAAAATCTTCTGGAGGACTTCAAAGGAGAAATCGATAGCAATACAATCATAACAGGGGACTTCAACACCCCGCTCACATCACTGGATAGATCCTCTAGACAAAAAATTAGCAAGGAAACAGAGACTCTAAATGAAGCACTAGAGCAAATGGATTTAATAGATATCTACAGAGAACTACACCCCAAAACTACAGAATTCACATTCTTCTCAAGTGCACATGGAACATTCTCAAAGATAGACCACATGTTAGGGCACAAACTAAGTCTCTACAAGTTCAAGAAGATTGAAATTATAACAAGCATCTTCTCAGACCACAATGGTATGAAACTAGAAATCAATTGCAAGAAGAACATACAAAGACATTTTAACACATGGAAGCTAAATAGAATGTTATTAAACAATGAATGGGTCAGCGAGGAAATCAAGGAAGAAATCAAAAACTTCCTGGAAACCAATGAAAATGAGGACACAAGAATACAAAATCTATGGGATGCAGCAAAAGCAGTTCTGAGAGGGAAGTTTATAGCACTACAGGCCTACCTCAAAAAAGAAGAAAAATCTCTAATAGACTACCTAACCTCACAACTTAAAGAACTAGAGAGTAAACAAAAAGAAAACCCCAGAGCAAGTAGAAGAAAAGAAATAGTAAGGATCAGAGCAGAAATAAATGACATAGAGACCAAAAAAACAATCCAGAGGATCAATAAAACAAAGAGCTGGTTTTTCGAAAAGATAAACAAGATTGATGGACCCTTAGCTAGACTCACCAAGAAACAAAGAGAGAGAACGCAAATACATAAAATCAGAAATGAAACAGGAGAGATAACAACTGACCCTACAGAAATACAAAAGATCGTTAACAACTTCTATGAAAAATTATACGGCAACAAATTCGAAAATCTAAGCGAAATGGACAAATTTTTAGAAACACATAGCCTCCCAAAATTGGATCAGATAGAGATTGAAAACTTGAACAGACCAATAACAACAGACGAAATTGAAGATGTAATCAAGACTCTTCCAGCAAACAAAAGCCCAGGCTCAGATGGCTTCACAGGGGAGTTTTACCGAACATTCAAAGAAAAATTAATACCCATTTTCCTCAAACTATTTCAAAAAATTCAAGAAGAAGGAAGACTGCCAAACTCGTTTTATGAAGCCAGCATAACTCTAATTCCAAAACCAGAAAAAGACACAACAAAGAAAGAAAACTACAGGCCAATATCCCTGATGAACATAGATGCCAAAATCCTGAACAAAATACTAGCAAATCGAATCCAGCAATACACCAGAAAAATTATCCACCATGACCAGGTGGGATTCATCCCAGGGATGCAAGGCTGGTACAATATTCGCAAATCCATAAATGTGATACACCACATAAATAAATTGAAGAATAAAAACCACATGATCATATCTGAAAAAGCCTTTGACAAAATCCAGCATCCATTTCTGATAAAAACGCTCAGCAGTGTGGGAATTGAGGGATCATACCTAGACATAATAAAGGCCATATATGAAAGACCTACAGCCAACATCATACTCAATGGGCAAAAACTAAAAGCATTTCCCTTAAGAACAGAAACAAGGCAAGGATGCCCACTTTCGCCACTCCTATTTAACATAGTACTGGAAGTCTTAGCCACAGCAATCAGACAGGAAGATAAAATAAAAGGGATCCAAATTGGAAAGGAGGAAGTGAAATTGTCATTATTTGCAGATGACATGATACTGTACATAGAAAATCCCAAAGACTCCACCAAAAGCTTACTAGACTTAATAAATGAATTTGGCAAAGTAGCAGGATACAAAATTAACATCAAGAAATCGATGGCATTCTTATACACCAATGATGAACTCACAGAAAGAGAAACTAGGCAAACAATCCCATTTACCATTGCGGCAGAAAAATTAAGATACCTAGGAATAAACTTAACCAAAGAGATAAAGGACCTATTCGCAGAAAACTACAGGACTTTGAAAAATGAAATAGAGCAAGATGTAAAAAAGTGGAAGAACATACCCTGTTCATGGATTGGGAGAATTAACATCATTAAAATGTCCATATTACCCAAAGCAATCTATAGATTCAACGCAATCCCCATCAAAATACCAACGGCATACTTCAAAGAATTAGAACAATTACTTCAAAAGTTCATATGGAACCAAAAAAGGCCTCGAATAGCCACAGCAATCTTGAAAAGGAAGAACAAAGTTGGAGGGATCACAATACCAGATTTCAGGTTATACTACAAAGCCACCATAATCAAAACAGCCTGGTACTGGCACAAGAACAGGTATATAGACCAGTGGAACAGAATAGAGAACCCAGAAATGGACCCTAGGCAATATGCTCAATTAATATTTGACAAAGGTGGCAAGAGCATACAGTGGAGTAAGGACAGACTCTTTAATAAATGGTGCTGGGAAAATTGGACAGCTACTTGCCGAAAAATGAAACTAGACCATCAACTTACACCCTACACCAAAATAAACTCAAAATGGATAAAAGACTTAAATGTAACTCATGAATCCATAAAAATCCTAGAGGAGACTGTGGGCAACAAAATCTCAGACATCATACGCAGCAGAATTTTTACTGACACATCACCTAAGGCAATAGAAACAAAGGAGAAAATGAACACATGGGACTACATCAAACTCAAAAGCTTCTGCACAGCGAAAGATACAATCATCAAAACGGAAAGGCTACCCACTATATGGGAGAGCATAATTGCCAATGATATATCAGATAAGGGGTTAATTTCCAATACATATAGAGTGCTCATACAGCTCCACAAAAGGAAGACAAAGAATCCAATTAAAAAATGGGCAGAGGAACTAAATAGACACCTCTCCAAACAGGACATACAAATGGCTAAGAGACATATGAAGAAATATTCATCATCACTAATCATCAGAGAGATGCAAATCAAAACAACAATGAGGTATCACCTCACACCGGTCAGAATGGCCGCCATCAACAAATCATCAAACAACAAGTGTTGGCGAGGGTGTGGAGAAAAGGGGACTCTAGTACACTGTTGGTGGGAATGCAGACTGGTGCAGCCACTATGGAAAACAATATGGTGTCACCTCAAAAAATTAAAAATTGAACTCCCATTTGACCCAGTGATCCCATTTCTAGGAATATACCCTAAGAAGCCTGAAACACCAATCAGAAAGAATATATGTACCCCCATCTTTGTAGCAGCACTATTTACAATCGCTAAGATCTGGAAACAGCCCAAGTGCCCATCAGTAGATGAATGGATTAAAAAGCTGTGGTACATATACACAATGGAGTACTACACAGCGGTAAGAAAGAAAGATCTCTTATCCTTTGAGACTACATGGAGGGACCTGGAATGTATCATCCTAAGTGAAACAAGCCAAGCAGAGAAAGACAAATTTCATATGATCTCACTGATTTCTGGAATATAATGAACATAACAGTTTGAGGACAATCCCCTAAGGAGTGGGGAGCTGAGAGAGGGATGAACAACAGAATTTATATGCATGTAGGCATGAACAGTGGACATGGACAACAATCGGGGGAAGGGGCAGGGAGGGAAGGGGGAGGGGGGAATCACTGGGGGAAAAAAGGAGAATCATTTGTAACAAAAATTAATCAATAAAAAAAAAAAAAGAAAGAAAATGACATCCCATGTAAAGCACAGCATAAGAAATATAGCCTAGTAATATTTTAATAACCATGTATGGTGCCATGTAGGTACTGGAAATATCAGGAGGAACACTTTGCAAAGTATACGACTGTCTAAGCACTATGCTGTACACCTGAAACTAATACAAAATAATACTGAATGTAAACTGAAATTGAAAAAAAAAATTTTAATAAATACAAAGATTTTTTTTCAAAAGAGAACTGACACCCCGGTTGATAGTCACGCTCTTAGGTCTGAGCCATGCTCTAAAAGTCTCTGTGCTTCAGGTTTAAACAGTACATTTCAGCCAATGCCTTCAAGGCAATCCTCTCCAATGAAACCATTTTAGATATTTATACCCCAGATAGTACACATCTTTCTATCATTGCTAATAAAATTTATCTTAATCTAAAAAAAAAAAAAAAAAAATGAGCAGAGGAGCTGAATAGACACCTCTCCAAACAGAACACACAAATGACAAAGAGACATATGAAGAAATGCTCAACATCACTAATCATCAGAGAGATGCACATTAAAACAACAATGAGGTATCACCTCACACCAATCAGAATGGCCATAATCAACAAATCATCAAACAAAAAGTGTTGGTGAGGGTGTGGAGAAAAGGGGACTCTAGTACACTGCTGGTGGGAATGCAGACTGGTGCAGCCACTATGGACAACAATATGGTGTTAACTCAAAAATTAAAAATTAAACTGCCATTTGACCCAGTGATCCCACTATCTAGGAATATATTCTAAGAAGCCTGAAACACCAGTCGGAAAGAATATATATGTACCCCTATGTTTATAGCAGCACTATTTACAATAGCTAAGATCTGGAAACAGCCCAAATGTCCATCAGTAGACAAATGGATAAAAAGCTGTGGTACATATACACAATGGAGTACTATGCAGCTATAAGAAATATCTCTGAAAAGAAAGATCTCTTATCCTTTGCGACAACAGGGAGGGACCTGGAAAGTATTATCCTAAGCCAAACAAGCCAAACAGAGAAAGACAAGTCTCATATGATCTCACTTATTTGTGGAATATAATGAACATAACAGTCTGAGGAATGCGGTAGTCCCAGAGCCTTGGAAGTGGGGTACAAACTGACAATCCTCAGAGGAGGGGTGGTGGGGGAGAGATAAACCACAGAACTTATATGCATGTATGCATGAACAATGGACATGAACAACAAAGCTGGGGACAAGGTGGGGAGGGATGGGGAGGGGGGAATCAATGGAGGAAAAGGGGAAACATCTGTAACAAAAATCAATCAATTAATTAATTTAAAAATTAATAAATAAATAAATATTTCAAAGTGGAATGATCAATATGAAACTAGCTAGACTTGGAAATAGAAGACTGTATTCCAGTTTGAATATTTACTTACAGCTATGTAAATACTGGAATTCCATAGTTTTGTAAGACAGAGATCTAGTGACTGAAACCAATATAAACAGAGCAAGGAAGGAATCCATTTACTTAATGTGGACTTTAAAGTAGGACACAAAGGTAGGATTTTAGCTGTGGGCATGGCAGGAAGATGGCTCAGAAAGACATGAATGTCACTTTCCATGTTGTCGATATATACACACACACAGATGCAGCAATTTCTATAAAACATACAACTTATTTTACATAGCCAAACTTTTTTTTTTTTACAATTTCACCACAGAGCAGCAACCATCACAGAGTTTTCCTCATTTTCCTTTGCCTCTATCTTGACATTATTTTCTTTCAGAAAGAAAACTATGATTATGTAAGATATTGCTTTCAAATCCTTATTTCAGTGGGTAGATCAAACAATGTGCAATGAATTAGAATTTTAACAAAATAGATGCAGTGATTATACAAGTGGTACCAAAGGTCTAGAAGAAGAAAACAATCCTGGTCTGTTATCCATGCTTTGAAAAATGCAGATAAAATATATGTCAATAACATTAATGATTTGAATTTGCTCTAAATTTCCATGCACTTTTATAAGATACTATTTTAAATTCTCAGCTGTATGCTTAAAAGATCATGCATAAAACAAGATCTCAAATGGGTGGTGAACTCAGTATAATTTTGTGCACTCAAATTACTAAAATGTTGAGAGACTTCTCATCAAGAGAATGGGTCCGCCAACCGTAGTGGATGTTGCATGTTCTAGTGCACTCAGAGAAGCAATCATCGAGGCTGCTTTCTGGGAGTTACAACCAATACAATATGCAGAATGTAGAAAAATGACATCAAACTGTCCACTTCAGTGTTGTCCTCAGGCTGACAACATTTTTCTTAGCTTGACAAGTTTTGACATTCTGCTTCCTTCGTGGATTTGCAGTGCATTGTAAGTATAGGATATTCATTCAGTCGTCTTGCCACAAATCAGAAACTACAGATGATAGTTGAACATTTCCACTACCTAATATTTAAAATGTTAATTCATTCTTGCCCAGGAGCAATTGGAACATCTGGTGTTGTTCTAAGTGAAGTCACTGGTGCAGTTTGCTTTCTGAATGGGAATATGAAGGTTAAGCTGGAGGGTAAACCAGTGGCATGTGTGATATAAAAAGCAGGAACAGTGGAAGAAGAAAGCAGACATTTTGCAACATGCTTTTTGTAAAAATTGGCTGTAACTTCCTCACAAGAAAATTGAGATAAAAAATATCATGCTCCTCAGTCAACTCTAAATGCTCTACATGGGGGTAATAGAGCCACAGTAAGAATTGAATGTTCATGCTCATCCAGATCTTTTTTGACCATGTTTTGAAGTCACAAGTGTGACCTCTTTGTAGATAAAGAAATTAAAATTACCAGCTTCCCCTGCAGCTAGAATGTGGACCAGTAAGTTGGGTTCTGCCAACCAGTCACTCTGACTTAAAACAGTAACTTGAAGTCAGTAAACAGGCATAGTAAGGGGGATGGCAAATGCAGCTTGGTTTTGTGTTCTGTGATATTGGTGGAAGCTATCAAACTGCTGCAGAGGCACAAGATTGTTAGTTAGTGATGATAGCAGCTCTGTAACAAGTTAAATCTGAAGTGTGGTCTAGAAATTGTTCCTGTTAACTCAATTTACAGCAAGTGCCTGCAGTCTTCCCAAAGATTCTGTTCAGTACTCAATAATTGTATTAAATCTCTCTCTGCTTGCATATGCTACAGTAGATTCTTCTACCTAGACAGAACCTACTAGTAGTCTAACAATTTAGCAACCTCAGCAGAAGAGAACTAACATTCCCAGTAGTTCCAGTGGTGGTCTGAAATTGCGTTCCATTGGCCTCACCAATTTTGCATGCCTACCTCTGCACTAATTCTGAGATCAAGAGGGCGTGAAACTATGTGCGGAGCTGAGACACAAATTTATAGCAATCATATGGATTAAGGGTGGAGAAGTCATTCTCTGAGAAAAACTGGGGTTTTATCTCTAGAATAAGGGAGCTCTGGTGCTGAACAGACCCAAACAGCTGATTGATTCTAGGTATTCAAGGAGGTTCCCTGCTTTCATCTTGATGTAGTTGCCATATAACCTGATCTCAGCATATTCTCTAAAACACTGCTCTTTCAACAATTACTAATGTTAGACAGGTGGTTTTTAGTCTGTTATGAAAAGGCATTAGATAAAGCATTTTGAAAGCAAGACTACAAGTCACATAGAGAAGTTGTTCAAAAGATAGCAGCTTTAATAGGATAGCTGCCCAGGTACCAACTACCAGCAATAGTAACTCCATGCTCCAGCACCGTCGTGTTTTAGAAGCTGATTCAGAACACTCCCTTATTTTCTTCTCCAAGTACCCTAAATCTATTTCTCTGCATTATAAAAATGAGTACCGACTGAAATAGTGCTAATTAGTAGGAATAGGTCCATTTAAATTAACTATAAATAGTACTAATTACCCTCCCCTAGGCTCACAAGGTTAAAGAAGGTTCATTATTACTGATATTATTTTATCACAACCAGAAAAGACAGAGATCAATTTTTTTGAGAAGTCTTTATGTCTAGAAATTAAAGCTTGAGTTTATTAAACAAGTACATCTATAAACATTCATTTATGCTTATGCAGAATGATAAATTTATATCCACGCGCATGTGTATGTGGCACACATGAACACATACATTTTAACTGATTTCTTAATTATTCAGAAGGAGAGGAGCTGCGTCAGATTCCAAAGCAGGTAAGCCAACTAACTTATGACACCATAACACTTACTCTGATTTACATTTTACAAATAGGCCTAAATATATCCTCCCTTGAGCTGAAACAATAATTCAGTTTATGCTAACTGTGGAATTTAAGGTAACATTTTCTTTCTGAGGTTAGAAATTATGCCTAATATATGCAATGTTTCTTTTTTGTAATGCTAATTAAAACAAAAACTGAAGTAGACAACAGATCCTAGTTATTTATGCTGAACTACCTGCAATGACCTCTATTCTCATCAAAAAAAAAAAAAAAAAAAAATACCAGACTAGCTTCTGTTTTCAAGAGAGCTATGTTATTGTTTCCTCCATTTTTGTAAGTAACATTTAAAAAGGAATATTTGAACATACTGTTAATTGTCAGGTTTAGTCTAGCACTTTATAGATATGTATACACTACTGTTGTTTAACTACTCGGTACAATTTTAAATGGTGAACCTAAATATACTGCTTAAAATGAGAACTTGGCTGTCCTTTAGCAGGATGGAATGAAAATAGCCCTGGCTTGGGAGGAAAACTTTTTAAAGAGTCCCTGGTAGTGATATTTTAGTTTTGCAGTTCAACCAGAGGTTTGGAACCAACAGGATATGCTTAAGTGCCTGGAATTCTTCCTGTGTCGTTAAACTGAGGAGTTACTGACATCTCATTTTTACTTTCATAAAGCACAAAATGAGCAATTAATTTTCTTCTGGGTTTTACCAGAGAGTCTGACTTTCAAAAGTGTCATGAAGTACGATGGCACGGAGGTTTCTGCCTCTCACAATACAGAGTACACCCGTGTCCTTCCTGATAAAGGGAACAGAATAAAGTTGCTCCCTCCGGTAATAGCAGCCCAGGTAAAGCCTGCAGGGAGCAGCATTCACAGAGAGGGCCAAACACTGAGGACCCAGCAATGGTTCCAATTTACCTGAGAACAGTGATTTAAAAAAAAGATGCTTTTTAGAATTGATGGACATATCAAGATTTTCCCAGACAAGAAAAAGCTAAAGGAGTTCATCATCATCAAAGCAATATTATATGAAATGTTGAAGGATCTTCTTAAATGAGAAGAACAAAAATATGAACAATAAAATGGCAATTAACACATATCTATCAACAATTGAATCTACAAACAAAATGAGCAAGCAGAACAGAAACAGACAGCTAGATACAGACAACAGACAATTTTTTGTTGATTGCTAGATGGGAGGGGACTGTGGGAAGGAATGAAAAAAAAATTAAAGAATTAGGAAGTACAGATTGGTTGTTAGAATGATGAACATCAAAAGGAAGAGGGAAGGGAGGGTGGGATGAGATAAACCAAAGAACTTCTATGCATATATGCATAACCAATGGACACAGTAATAGTATGGGAAAGGCAGGAGGGGGGCAGAATTGAGGTGGAGGGGGTCAATTGGAAAAAAGGGGGGAACATCTGTAATACATTCGACAATGAAGTTTAAAAAAAAAAGATGCTCTGCTTGAAGAAAACTTATAATTGGGCATTTACTTTAGTGTTTACTTATATTTGTTCCAATGTATCTTCCCACTTCCCAAATATCAGAATAGATGTTGGAGAACTCTATGGACTTAACTAGTCATATCCTGGGGACTTATGTAGAGTATCTTATATCCATCAAAATCCAGTGGGGTAATCAAAGCCATCAACAAAGTAGACATCCTAAGGGGTTTCCAGGTCAATAGAATCAATAGTGGTACCAACATCATTGGTGGTGGTGATAATAGTAATCGTATAATTAGTACTATTATTAGTAGCAGTAACAGCAACTAGCATCCATGGGAGGGGGTAATTAAGTTGAACCAGACAACAAATTGAGTCTTTTACATGAATAATTTCATTTAATCTTTACTTTATGATGTAGATACTGCCATGTCCACTTTACAAATATGATTTCTGAATCTTAAAGGTTTTAAATGCTTTTCCAAGACCATACAGCCAGTAGGACATATAATCAATATTTAAATTTATATCTGGCATAACAAAGATTTTTCTTAGGGGAATGAGAGCGCAGTAAGAAGAGTGAGACAAAAAGTGTAACCAATTCAGCAAACCTGAGAGGTACTGTATGGAGTAACTGCTTGAGTCAATCGGAGAAGATAAAATGAAAGACAAATTGGGTTTATTCTTCAGAATACATTAAAACAATTAACGTCAGGGCCTTAAGCACTAGAGTCCAGCCCCAAATTCAACTGATGAGATGACTGAGGCCAATCTTGGTGACAGATAAAGAAGAATGGCCTCATTATTGTGATTCCAGGGCACCTCTTGTTCCACTAGAATTTCACCCTAGGAACTATCCATTTTTGTCTAGAGAGACCAAGTTACAAAGTGCAATGTGCTCCTGACCCAGGTGTCAGATGCTCTCAGTTCTTGGCTCTCCTGGTTGCCCAAAGCGAAAGGCACAAATTGTTCCTCTCTCAGGCACAGCATCCCAATCATACATTCACTGACAGATGTTCACTGGATCCTACTGAAAAACAAACCTGATGCTAGATGTTGGAAATGCAGAGACAAATAAATTCCAGGCCTGCAACAGGTCTAAAATGAGTACTTATCAAGGTGGACAACCTTTTGCTGAGGGAAATAGGGTGGACCCACTGGTGAGTGGAATCTGGAAATATATTGCTGTTTTTTGAGTCTGGAAAGGTTATCCATAGCACAGTGCCCACTCCATGTGTTCAAAGGAGTTGAAACATTGATTTTGAACCTCAGCCTACCTTGTCAATTTCTCTCCCTGGGAGCCAGAGCATGTCCCTAAAATCTTCAGCCACTGACTGGGATGTTGCTTGTACCCAGACAGCTAGCCTGCTATGGGTCTGACTTCCAATATCTCCGTTGCTCAAAGGTGCTCACTGCTATGTCATACCCATATCAGAATCTCTTGGATTTTTCTTGAATTATTGCCATCAAGGAATGACTCAGGTTCCTTTTTCATACCTAAGTGCATGGTCTGTAATATGAAATAGACTGAGGACAGTTAAAAAGAATCCACACAAAGAAAATCAAATGATTGATACCCCAGCATACACCTGTACAGAAAACATCCTCATTGTGAGACAAAGACAATGAGAGTGCTAATTGATTAAAATAACAGGCTATTTTTTAGTGACATTTTATGTAATAAATAATTGTAGAAATCTTTACAGATTATAGACATTTTCTCTTACGAGTTTCCTTCATATCCTTGAATGAGTCCTCCTTAGTCATACTTCACATTAAATCTCACACACAAACTTTAGACAATTTATATCTTCACCTCTGATCCAAGATATTTTTCTAGATGGAAATTATGAATTTGGGTATGAGATATTACAACATGGCTTCTGGATAGTAAAAACTCAGCTTTTCTTTTCGGTATATTCTTTCTTCTGGGCTGAATAGCAAAAAGTTGGAAACAACTTTATATAATTGCTAGTTTCTGATTCTTATCTTGTCTATATACCTGATCTTGAATTCCATAAGATATCTTAATAATACATGGAATTTTTTGTAAACTTTTTTTTTTATTATTATTGATTTTTAGAAAGAGAAGAAGGGAGAGAAAGAGAGAAATAGAAACATAGATAAGCCTGGCTGGTGTGGTTCAGTGGGTGAGCATTGACCCATGCACCAAGAAGTCACTGGTTCAATTCCTGGTCAGGGCACTTGCCCTGGTTGTGGGCCAGACCTTCAGTGGGGGGTCATGCAGGAGGCGTCCAATCGATGTTCTTGCTCATTGATGTTTCCATTTCTTTCTTCCTCTCTCTTCCTCTCTCTCTAAAATTAATTTTTAAAAATTTAAAATAAAGAAAACTTTGATGAGAGAGAACATTGACTGGTCACCTGCTGCATGTCCCCCACTGGGGATTTGGCTCATTACCTGAGCATGTGCCCCAACTGGGAATCAAACCAGTGACCAGTGGTAGATGTTCAACCACTTTGCCACACTGGCAGGGCCATACATGGATTTTTGAAAAAATAGCCAATTCTACTTTGTTTTTACAACTCAGGAAAAAAAAACAAACACCTCAACTAACACAATTGATTTAAGCAACATGCCATCTTATAAACCATATTATTATTATTATTATTATTATTGTTGTTATTTTGAGGAATAGGCTAAGGTTTTCTCATCCTTTATGAGAATGTAAGGTAAGAAAATTTGTCAAGTCATCTAGACCAGCAGTTCTCAACCTGTGGGTCATGACCCCTTTGAGTGTTGAATGACCCTTTCACAGGGGTCACCTAAGACATAACAGTAGCAATATTGCAGTTATGACATAGCAACAAAAAATAATTTTATGGGGGTCACCACAACATGAGGAACTGTATTAAAGGGCCACAGCATTAGGAAGGTTGAGAACCACTGATCTAGATCATGTAAATTTTATAGAAGTAGGTAAGACTAGATTCTGGAGCTTGACCAGATAAAGTTTATTTCTTTCAAAATACTGCTTTACAAAATTTCAGGATGTGGTCTATTTTCTTTTATCAAATGCCTCACAGCTCTTAGCTTTACTAAATATTAGTACATCATAAATGTGCAAGTTAAACACTCATACTAAGATACAGAGCAGTTGACAATCTATTACCTTGTACAAGTATAAAATATGGTTTTAATTACACTGATTAAAAAATAGGTTTTAAAAACTGAAAAATTTAGTACAATAAAATAACATAAATTTTTATGTTTCATAATCAGTAGCAGAGCTGTAAAATTCTCCACTGGTACCATTGCTAATTCATAAGCCTCATACTTATAAATATATGTTGGTGCATATTTTTTAAAAATGCCTGCTTGCCTTTCTTTGCATTACATGAGGATTAAAGTATGAGTATTCAAATAGACTCTATCAGTGTGTGTACACTCTGCAATGTAGTAGTGAGTCCTGTTCTTTAATAATACAGTCACCTATCACTTCAGTATAATGGCTTGTTGACTCAAATACAGTAGTACAACCAGTCTTAATTATGATGCCACATAAGGCTGATTCCCATATACCAAGCCTTCATGCTTTTGTTGAAGCTGCTATGTCAACCTCCTTGGAGATATGACCCATGAAAGTATCTAAATAGTTAAAATTAAGTACTTTTTATTTATTTTTATTATGTTAAAAGAACAGGTCTTATATCCATCTTTATATAATTATTCAGATAATTTTGATAGTATTCTTGAGATGGGCTAAAAAATACGTATGTTATAGAAGGCACGTGAAATTCTCTATAGGGCAGGGTTCCCACATGCAGAAGCAGGGTTGCCCCTAGGGAAGATCTCTCTAGTTTTGGAGATGTTATTTTGGTTGTAACTGGATAGAGGAGTGCACCTTGAATGTAGTGGTAAAAGCCAGGATGTGACTAAACCTTCTACAATACACAGGATGGTCCCACACAACCAAAAAATCATCCACCTAAAATGTTAACAGGATTCCAAAATGGCAGCAGAGTGCATGAAAGCTACACAGACCATCTTCCAGGACCAAACTGGAATTACAACTAAAATAAAGACAAATTGTCACAAAAAAGCAACAGAAAATAACTGGGGAGCACCCTTATAACCAGGGGCAAAAAAAGGGGGGGAGGACACTGAATTGAGCCTAGTAAGATCTGTAGAGGTGCAAGAAGGCAGGCTGGGAGCCCAAGGACAGCAGCTGTTTTAGCTGTGAGCAGCTCCCTCAAGGTTAAAATTTCAAGATAGCTCCACAGCTCAGAGGGCCAGGACAGAGCACTAAATTAGCTACAGCCACTCACCTTGGACTCTGGCAGAGGGAGGGTACACTGGTCTGGAACTGTATGAAGAAACTTGATATTTGTAGGGCACTGGGAGTTTTTTACTGAATCACTCCCCCACAGGACAATAGATATCTTAGTCAAAGAGCCCCTTCCCAGAACACAGGACAAAGTAAAAGCCCCTCTCTCAAAAATTTAACACCACCCATCTGAGCCAGAAAAATTAAAATTGAGGCTCCTTAACAGCCAGCATCTGGAAATCCTCTTACACTGAACACATGAGGGAGTTTTTCATTCAGTTGAGGGCTAAAACCCAGGGCACATCAAGTAACTCAGACAAACAGCCTCCAGACAAAAAGCTAGAGGATAACTGAACCTTTCCTTGGCCAATAAATTTACCCAGGAAAGGAAGACTTGACAGTGGTGTTTAACATGGATCCTACCACATTCACCCAAACCCAGTAAAGGGAGAAACAAACAGCAGAACACCAACACCCACAGGGAAAAATTGGCAGGCTCAAAAACCCACTGAGACAGCCAACATGCTTAAACAACAAAATAAATCCCAAATGAAAGAACAAGAGAACTCTGCTGAAGAGAGATCAATGAAATGCAGTTAAACAAGTTGTCAGAGGTAGACTTCAGAGCCATGATCTTGAGGAAGCTCAACACCATGAGATAAAGACATAAAAACATTGAAAACCAACCAATTGAAAATGAAGAATGGCATAGCAAAAATAAAAAACGCATTGGAAGAAATGACCAGCATAGTAGAGGAAGCTGAGGACCAGATCAATGAATTAGAAGACAGGGTTGAAAAAAAATCATCCAATAGAAAACCACACACACAAAAAAAAAAATTAAAAAACAGAAGACAGCTTAAGAGAACTGTGGAACAACTGAAAACATAACAACATTTGCATCATAGAAGTTCCAGAACAAGAAAATGAGCAAGAGTTAGAGAATATATTTGAAGAAATAGTGACAGAATACTTCCCTAACTTGATAAAGGAGGAAGACATTCAAGTTCAAGAAGCACAGATAGCTTCAAGAAAGAAGAACCCAAACAGGCACACACCAAGACACATAATAATTAAAATGCCAAAAATTAAAGACAAAGAGAGAATCTTAAGACAGCAAAAGATAAGCAACAGGTGACGTACCTAAAAGGCTATCAGCTGACTTCTCAACAGAAACACTACAGGCCAAAAGGGAATGGCATGAAGTACTCAAGGTAATGAAAAACAAGCATCTGAATCCAAGACTACTCTATCCAGCAAGGCTATCATTTAAAACAGAAGGTCAAATAAAGAGCTTCCCAGACCGCCCCCCCCCCCCCAAAAAAAAAAGACTAAGGGAATATATTAGCATGAAACCATCACTGCAAGAAATGTTAAAAGGACTGCTGTGAGAAGAATTAGGAAGAAAAATATGACCACAATAAACAAAAATGGTGATAAAAAAGTACATATCAAAAATCACCTTAAATGTAAATGGATTGAATGCTCCAATCAAAAGACACAGAGTAGGTGATTGATAAGAAAGCATGACTCATATATATGTTGTTTACAAGAGACCCACCTCACAACAAAAGACTCACATAAGCTGAAAGTGAAGGGATGGAATAAAATCATCCAAGCAAATGGAAAGGGAAAAAAACCTATGATAGCAATACTCATATGTGATAAAATAGATTTCAAAATGAAAGCCATAACTAGAGACAAAGAAGGCCACTACATAATATTGAAAGGATCTATACACCAGGAAGATATAGCCTTGGTAAACATATATGCACCCAATATAGAAGCACCAAAATATATTAAAAATCTTCTGGAGGACTTCAAAGGAAAAATCGACAACAATACAATCATAGCAGTAGACTTCAACACCCTGTTGACATCATTGGATAGATCCTCTAGACAAAAAATTAACAAGGAAACAAAGACTCTACATGAAACATTAGATTAAATGGATTTAATAGATATCTACACAAATTTATACCCCAACACTGCAGAATTCATTCTTCTCAAGTGCACATCAAACATTTCAAAGAAAGACCACATGTTGTGACACAAACTAAGTCTCTACAAGTTCAAAAATATTGAAATCATATCAAGCATCTTCTCAGATCACAATGGCATAAAACTAGAAATCAATTACAACAAAAACACACAAAGACATTAGAATACATAGAGGTTAAATAACATGTTATTAAACAATAAATGGGTTACCAAGGAGATCAAGGAAGAAATTTAAAAATACCTGGAAACCAATGAAAATGAACACACAACACAAGATCTATGGGAGACAGCAAAAGTAGTTCTGAGAGAGAAATTCATAGCACTACAGGACTACCTCAAGAAACAAACAAACAAAAATTCTAGTCAAACCTTGACTATCTAACCTTGCAACCTAAAAAACTACAAAGCAAAACAAAAACAAACAAACAAACAAACAAAAAACACCAAGCCCTCCCCCACCAAAGAAACAACAACAAAAAAAACCCCAGAGCAAGTTGAATAAAAGCAATAGTACAGATAAGCACAGAAATAAACAACATAGAGACCAAAAGAACAACTCAAAAGATCAATGAATCAAAGAGCTGGTTTTTTGAAAAGATAAACAAGACTGATGGACCCTTAACTAGACATACCAAGAAACAAAGAGAAAGGACCCACATATACAGTCAGAAATGAAAGAGAGAAGTGACAACTGACAACACAGAAATAAAAAGGATTGTTAGCAAATACTATGAACAATTATATACCAACAAATCGGACATTCTAGGCAAAATGGACAAATTTCTAGAAACACGCCATCTCCCAAAACTGAACTTGGAAAAGAGGGAAAACTTAAACAGACCTATAACAACTAAGAAAATTGAATATGTAATCAAGACTCTTCCAGAAAACAAAAGCCCAGGCCCAGACGGCTTCACAGGAGACTTTTAACAAACATTCAAAAGAGAGCTAACACCGATTCTCCTCAAACTATTCCAAAAAATTCAAAAAGAAGGAAAACTTCCAAACTCATTTTAAAAGCCCAGAATAAGTCTAATTCCAAATCCAGATAAAGAAACTACAAAGAAAGAAAACTACAGACCGGTATCTATGATGAACATAGATGCCAAAATCCTTAACAAAATATTAGCAAATCAGATCCAGCAAAACATTTAAAAAAAGTATTCACCATGACCAAGAGGGATTCATTCCAGCAATGCAAGGCTAGTACAATATTCACAAATCAATAAATGTGATGCACCACATAAACAACATGAAAGATAAAAAAACCATATGATCATATCAATAGATGATGAAAAGGCATTTGAAAAAATCCAGGACCCACTTCTGGTAAAAATGCACAGCAATGTGGGAAAAGAGGGATCTTAACTTAATAAAGGCCATATATAAAAAACCTACAGCCAATATCATATTCAATGGGCAAAAATTATAAGCATTTTCCTTAAGAACAAGAACAGGACAGGAATGCCCACTTTCACCACTCTTATTTACCATAGTACTATAAGTCTTAGCCATAGCAATTAAACATGAAAACAAATAAAAGGGATCCAAATTAAAAAGGAGGAAGTGAAACTGTCATTATTTGCAGATGACATGATATTGTATGTAGAAAACCCTACAGACTTTACATAAAATCTACTTTGTTTAACACATGAATTTGGCAAGGTGGCAAGATACAAAATTAATGTCAAGAAACTGATGACATTCTTATATACCAGTAATGAACTCACACAAAGAGAAACTAAAAAAAAAAAAAAAACTATTTACTATTATGGCAAAAAAAAAAAAAAGATGCTTAAGAATAAACTTAATTGAAAAAGTAAAGTACCTATTTGCAGAAACTACAGGACATTAAAAAAAGGAATAGAGTAACATATAAAAATGTGTAAGCACATGCGTCGTTCATGGTTTGGAAGAATTAACATCATTAAAATGTCCATACTACCATAAGCAATTTATACATTCAATGCAATCCCCATCAAAATACCAATGACATAATTTACCTAACTAGAAAAAATACTTCAAAAGTTCATATGGAGCCAAAAAAGACTCCGAATAGACACACCAATCTTGAAAAAGAAGGACAAAGTAGGCAGAATCACAATACCAAATATCAGGTTATACTACAAAGCTATTGTAATTAAAACAGCCTGGTACTGGCACAAGAACATTCACATAGATCAATGCAATAAAGAACAGAGAACAAAAAATTGACCCAAAACATTATGCTTAATTAATATATTAACAAAAGTGGCAAGAGCATACCATGGAGTAAAGACAGCCTATTTAATAAATGGTGTTGGGAAAATTGGACAGTTATATGCAAAAAAATAAAACTAGACCATCAACTTACACCGTCCTCAAGAATAAACTCAAACTGGATAAAAGACTTAAATGTGGTACATACACACAATGGAGTACTACGCAGCTGCAAGAAAGAAAGATCTCTTATCCTTTGAGACGACATGGAGGGACCTGAAAGCATTAACCTAAGCAAAACAAGCCAAACAGAGAAAGACAAGTCTCATATGATCTCACTTATTTACGGAATATAATGAACATGACAGTCTGAGGAATGGGGTAGTCCCAGGGACATGGAAGTGGGGTACAGACTGACAATATCCAGAAGAGTGGGTGGTGGGGGAGAAATAAACCCCAGAACTTATATGCATGTATGCATGAACAATGGACATGAACAGCAAAGCAGGGCAGGGAGGGAGAGGGAGAAAGGAATCAGTGGGGGAAAAAGGAGAAACATCTGTAACAAAAATAAATTAATTAATTAAAAAAAAAGACCTTAATACCTACAATAATTGTGAAAAAAGAAGAACAAAGTAGGAGGGATCATAATACCAGACATCAGGTTATATTACAAAGCCATTTTTATCAAAGAGCCTGGTACTGGCACAAGAACAATCATGTAGATCAATGGAACAGAACAGAGAACCCAAACATTGACCCAAGACATTATGCTCAGTGAATATTTGACAAAGGTGGCAAGAGCTTACGATGGAGTAAAGACAGCCTCTTTAATAAACGGTGTTGGGAAAACTGGATTGCTACGTGCACAAAAAGAAACTAAATTACTAAATTACACTACACACAAGAATAAATTCAAAATGGATAAAAAGGCTTAAATGTGACTCATGAATCATAAAAATCCTAGAAGGAAATGTAGGCAACAAAATTTCAGACATCACACACAGCAGAATTTTCACTAATATAACGCCTAAGGCAAGAGAAACAAAGGAAAAATGAACACATGGGACTACATCAAACTGAAAAACTTCTGCACTGCAAAAGAAACAACCATTAAAATGGAAAGGCAACCCACTGTATGGGAAATCATAATTGCCAACAATACATCAGATAAGAGGTTAATTACTAAAATATACAGAGTGCTCATACAACTCAAGAAAAGGAAGACAAAGAGCCCAATTAGAACATGGGCGGAGGACCTAAATAGTTGCCTCTGCAAAAAGGACATACAAATGACCAAGAGACATATAAAAATATGCTCAGTATCACTAATTATCAGAGAGATGCAAATTAAAACAACGGTGAAATGTCACTGCACACCTGCCAGAATGGCTGCGGTCAACAAATCATCAAACATCAAGGGTTGGCGAGGGTGGGAAAGGGGACTCTAGTGCACTGCTGGTGGGAATGCAGACTGGTGCAGCCACTGTGAAAACCAATATGGTTTTCCTCAAAAAATAAAAAAATTGAACTACTATTTAACCCAGTGATCCCTCTTCTAGAAATATATCTGAAGTAACCTGAAACACCATTCAGAAAGAATATATGTACCCCTTGTTCATAGCAGCACTATTTACAATCACTAAGATCTGTAAACCACCCGAGTGTCCATCAGTAGATGAGTGGATAAAAAACTGTGGTGTATATATATATATATATATATATATATATATATATATATATATATAGTGCAGTTGTAAGAAAGCGAGATCTCATATCCTTTGAGACAATATGGAGGGACCTGGAGTGCATTATGCTAAGCAAAATAAGCCAATCAGAGAAAGAAAAAACACATGGTCTCACTTATTTGGAATAAAATGAACAAAATAAGCTAGTGAACAAAATAGATCCAGAGACGTAGAAAGAATTACAGTTCAGACTGACAAACCTTAGAGGAGGAGGCAGGGTGGATGGATGAGATAAACTAAAGAACTTATATGCATGTATGCGTAACCAATGGACATAGACAACAATGCTTGGGGATTTGGGGTGGTGTCTATGAAGGAAAAAGAAAAAATATCTCTAACAAAGATAATAAAAATTGAAAGTAAATAAATAAATAAATAAAATGTTCACAGTACTGAGGCTGTGGGAACTCTGCTATCAGGGGTCCTATACTCATAGTAGACTCTATCAGTTATTTTGGTAAATGACTAAGATGTGAAACCCATACCCTGAAGTTGACTGAGGAAACTCATATGTAGGGAACTTCATGGTGATATCAGCTATGGGCCCTTTGGATGGTAAGGGCACTCAAAATTAAAATTATCTTTTGATCAAATTACGTCTCACACAGTCAGACCTTTGTAATTGACCCTAGAAGAAGCAGCAGCAAGGTGTTCTTTTTAAAAATTTAATAATGGTTATTGAAAATTTCTTAAGGTAAAGTTAAAACAGCAAGTATTTTATATATATATATATATATATATATATATATATATATATATATATATATTTATAGAATAGCATGCTTTTGTCTCCAACTGTTGAACAGATTTTTGTTAACTAGATGTTATACAAGGTCTTAAAGGTAAAATAAAAATACGTAATTTTACATACACAAACGATGTATCATGAGAAATTGGCCAGGACCTTGAATTAATTACTTCTACAAATAAGGTTATTTGGTTGTGTAACATTTGAAATGCCATGGACTTATGAAAGAAAATATGATTTTCGGAGATCGAAAAATGGCGGTGGAGTGAACGGAGCTACACAAACCGTCTCCCAGAACCAAACTGGAATTACAACTATAACACAGACAAATTGAAGGGAAAAAGCAACAGAAAAGCAGCTTGGAGGACCATATAACGAGGGACACTGACTCCATCCCGGTAGGCTTGCCAAGGCGCGAGACGGGGGCTGGGAGCCCACGGTCGGCAGCTTGGCAGCGGCCTTAGCTGGGAGCAGTGCCCTCGGGTTGCACTCCCAGGCGGCCCCACAGCGCAGAGCCGGGACAGAGGCTGAAACAGCCACAGCCACTCACCTTGGGCTCCGGCAGAGGGAGGGCAGACTGGACTAGAACTGTGTGGGGACACTCGGGATTTGGAGGGCACCCAGAGCATTAGCGGAGTGCCAGCCACGCATGAAGGTGGCCACATTGCTCCTTCCCAGGGCTCTGAGGAGAGGCAGCAGCCCCTCCTTTGGAGATCCAACCCCACCCTGTGGGTCACTGAAGTGCTAATTGAGGCTGATTAACAACCAGCATCTGCCCACCCTCCGGAAAGACCCTTGTGCTGAGCACCTGAGGGAGTTTTTCAATCAACTGAAAACCCAAAACTCTTCAAGTAACCTGGACTGCTAGCCTCAGGCAAAAAGCTAGAGGAAAACAGTACCTTTCCTGGGTTGGCAACTTTAACCAGAAAGTAAGACTTGACAGTGGTGTTTAACGTGGGTCCTCCCTTGCTCATCTAAACACAGGAGAGGGAGCCACAAACAGCAGAACACCAACACCCACAGGGAAAACTTCACAGGCTCCAAAGCCCACAGGGATAGCCAAAATGCTGAAACACAGAAACAGAAGCCAAATGAAAGAGCAAGAGACCTCCACCGAAGATGAGATCAATGTGGAGCAATTAGGCATGTTAACAGAGCTAGAATTCAGAGCCATGATCTTGAGGAAGCTGAACAGCATGAGTAAGGACATAGAGACACTGAAAATAAGCCAACTGGAAATTAAAAACCATCAAGAAGAGATAAAAAAAATGACATATAGAAATGAAAAACACATTGGAAGGTTTAAAAAGCAGAGTAGAGGAAGCTGACGACCGGATCAGTGAATTAGAAGACAGGGTAGAAAAAATCAACCAATCAGAAAAACAAAAGGAAAAAAACTATTAAAAAACAGGAAGACAGCTTAAGAGAACTGTGGGACAACTGGAAACGTAATAATACTCGCATCATAGGAGTCCCCGAAGAAAAAGAAAATGAGCAAGGGATAGAGAATATATTCAAAAAAATAGTGACAGAAAACTTCCCTAATTTAGTCAAGGAAGAAGGCATTCAAGTTCAAGAAGCACAGAGAGTCCCAAGTAAGAAGAACTCAAACAGGCCCACACCAAGACACATAGTAATTAAAATGCCACAAATTAAAGACAAAGAGAGAATCCTAAAAGCAGCAAGAGATAAGCAACAGGTTACCTACAAAGGGAACCCCATAAGGCTCTCGGCTGACTTCTCACAAGAAACACTACAGGCCAGAAGGGAATGGCAAGAAGCAATCAAAGTCATGAAAAACAAAAAATCTGAATCCAAGACTACTATACCCAGCTAGGCTATCATTCAAAATAGAAGGTCAAATAAAGAGCTTCCCAGACAAAAAAAGGCTAAGGGAATACATTAGCACCAAACCAGCACTGCAAGAAATGTTAAAAGTACTGCTGTAATTAGCAGGAGAAATGGGAAGAAAAATGGAACCACACTAAACAAAAATGGCAATACATAAGTACATATCAATAATCACCTTAAATGTAAATGGATTTAATGCTCCCATAAAAAGACACAGAGTAGCTGATTGGATAAGAAAGCATGACTCATCTACATGTTGTTTACAAGAGACCCACCTCACAACAAAAGACTCACATAGGTTGAAAGTGAAGGGATGGAAAAAAATTTTCCAAGCAAATGGAAAGGAAAAAACAACTGGGGTAGCAATTCTCATATCTGATAAAATAGATTTCAAAATGAAGGCCATAACTAGAGACAAAGAAGGCCACTACATAATATTGAAAGGATCTATCCAACAGGAAGATATAACCTTGATAAACATATATGCACCCAATATAGGAGCACCAAAATATATTAAAAATCTTCTGAAGGACTTCCAAGGAGAAATCGACAACAATACAATCATAGCAGGGGACTTCAACACCCCGTTGACAGCACTGGATAGATCCTCTAGACAAAAAATTAGTAAGGAAAGAGAGACTCTAAATGAAGCACTAGACCAAATGGATTTAATAGATATCTACAGAGAATTATACCCCAAAACTACAGAATACACATTCTTCTCAAGTGCACATGGGACATTCTCAAAGATAGACCACAAGATAGGACACATACTAAATCTCTACAAGTTCAAGAAGATTGAAATCATATCAAGCATCTTCTCAGATCACAATGGCATGAAACTAGAAATCAATTGCAACAAGAACATGCAAAGGCATTTGAACACATGGAGGCTAAATAGCATGTTATTAAACAATGAATGGGTCACCGAGGAGATCAAGGAAGAAATTAAAAACTTCCTGGAAACCAATGAAAATGAACACACAACACACAAAATCTATGGGATGCAGCGAAAGCAATTCTGAGAGGGAAGTTCATAGCACTACAGGCCTACCTCAAAAAACAAGAAAAATTTCTAATTGACTGTCTAACCTCACAACTTAAAGAATTAGAAAGCAAACAAAAAGAAAACCCCAGAGCAAGTAGAAGGAAGGAAATAGTAAAGATCAGAGCAGAAATAAATGACATAGAGACCAAAAAAACAATTGAAAAGATCAATGAAACAAAGACTTGGTTTTTTGAAAAGATAAACAAGATTGATAGACTCTTTGCTAGACTCACCAAGAAACTAAGAGAGAGAACTCAAATATACAAAATCAGAAATGTAAGAGGAGAAGTAACAACCAACACCATGGAAATACAAAAGATCGTTAAGAACTACTATGAACAAATATTTGGCAACAAAGTCGACAACCTAAGCGAAATGGACAAATTTCTAGACACACAGACTCCCAAAACTGGACCCGGAACAGATAGAAAACTTGAACAGACCAATAACAACTAAGGAAATTGAAGAGGTAATCAAGACTCTCCCAGCAAACAAAAGCCCAGGCCCAGATGGCTTCACGGGGGAGTTTTACCGAACATTCAAAAAAGAACTAACACCCATTCTCCTCAAACTATTTCAAAAAATTCAAGAAGAAGGAAGACTTCCAAACATGTTCTATGAGGCCAGCATAATTCTAATTCCAAAACCAGAAAAAGACACTACGAAGAAAAAAAACTACAGGCCAATATCCCTGATGAACACAAACACCAAAATCCTGAACAAAATATTAGCAAATCGGATCCAGAAATGCATCAAAAAAATTATTCACCATGACCAAGTGGGATTCATTCCACGGATGCAAGGCTGGTACAATATTCGCAAATCAAAAAATGTGATACACCACATAAACAAAATGAAGAATAAAAACCACATGATCATATCAATAGATGCTGAAAAAGCATTCGACAAAATCCAGCATCCATTTCTGATAAAGAAGCTCAGCAATGTGGGAATAGAGGGATCATACCTCGACATAATAAATGCCATATATGAAAGACCTACAGCCAACATCATACTCAATGGACAGAAACTAAAAACATTTCCATTAAGAACAGGAACAAGACAGGGATGTCCACTTTCGCCACTCTTATTTAACATTGTACTGGAAGTCTTAGCAACAGCAATTAGACATGAAGAAAAAATAAAAGGGATCCAAATTGGAAAGGAGGAAGTGAAACTGTCATTATTTGCAGATGACATGATATTATACATAGAAAACCCTAAAGACTCCATCAAAAATCTACTAGACTTAATACATGAATTTGGCAAAGTAGCAGGATACAGAATTAACATCAAGAAATCAACGGCATTCTTGTACACTAATGATGAACTCACAGAAAGAGAAACTGAAAAAACAATCCCATTTACCATCGGGCCAAAAAATTTAAGATACCTAGGAATAAACTTAGCCAAAGAAGTAAAGGACCTATTTGCAGAAAACTACAGGTCTTTGAAAAAAGAAATAGAGGAAGATATAAAAAAGTGGAAGCACATACCCTGTTCATGGATTGGAAGAATTAACATCATTAAAATGTCCATACTACCCAAAGCAATCTATAGATTCAATGCAATCCCCATCAAAATACCAACGACATATTTCATAGAACTAGAACAAATACTTCAAAAGTTCATATGGAACCCAAAAAGACCCTGAATAGCCACAGCAATCTTGAAAAAGAAGAACAAACTAGGTGGGATCACAATACCAGATATCAGGTTATACTACAAAGCGACTGTAACCAAAACAGCCTGGTACTGGCACAAGAACAGGCATCTAGACCAGTGGAACAGAACTGAAAACCCAGAAATGGACCCAAAGCAATACGCTCAATTAATATTTGACAAAGGTGGCAAGAGCATACACTGGAGTAAAGACAGCCTCTTTAATAAATGGTGTTGGGAAAATTGAACAGCTACATGCAAAAAAAAATGAAACTAGACCATCAGCTTACACCATACACAAAAATAAACTCGATATGGATAAAAGACTTAAATGTGACCTGTGAATCCATAAAAATTCTAGAAGAAAATGTAGGCAACAAAATTTCAGACATCATACGGAGCAGAATTTTCACTGATACATCACCTAAGGCAACAGTAATAAAGGAGAAAATGAACACATGGGATTACATCAAACTAAAAAGCTTCTGCACAGCAAAAGAAACTATCATCAAAATGGAAAGGCAACCCACTGTATGGGAGAACATCATTGCCAATGATGTATCAGATAAGGGGTTAATTTCCAATATATAGAGAATGCTCATACAACTCCACAAAAGGAAGACAAAGAACCCAATTAAAAAATGGTCAGAGGAGCTGAATAGACACCTCTCCAAACAGGACATACAAATGGCCAAGAGACATATGAAGAAATGCTCAACATCACTAATCATCAGAGAGATGCAAATTAAAACAACAATGAGGTATCACCTCACACCTGTCAGAATGGCCGCCATCAACAAATCATCAAACAACAAGTGTTGGCGAGGGTGTGGAGAAAAGGGGACTCTAATACACTGCTGGTGGGAATGCAGACTGGTGCAGCCGCTGTGGAAAACAATATGGTGCTACCTCAAAAAACTAAAAATTGAAATTCCATTTGACCCAGTGATCCCACTTCTAGGAATCTACCCTAAGAAGCCTGAAACACCAATCAGGAAGAATACATGTACCCCCATGTTCATAGCAGCTCTACATACAATAGCTAATATCTGGAAACAGCCCAAGTGTCCATCAGTAGATGAATGGATAAAAAAGTTGTGGTACATATACACAATGGAGTACTATGCAGCTGTAAGAAAGAAAGATCTCTTATCCTTCGAGACGACATGGAGGGACCTGGAAAGTATTATTCTAAGTGAAATAAGCCAAGCAGAAAAAGACAAATACCACATGATCTCACTTATATATGGAATATAATGAACATAACAGTCTGAGGAACACAGTAGACCCAGAAACATGGAAGTAGGGCACAGACTGACATCCCTAAGAAGAGGGTGTTGGGGGTGGTTGGGAAGAGATAAAGCACAGAACTTATATGCATGTATGCATGATCAATGTACATGGACAACTAAGCCGGGAACGGGACGGGGGTGGGGTGGGGAAGGGGGTGCCAATGGGGTAAAAAAGTTAAAATATCTGTAACAAAAAAATAAATAAAAAATTTAAAAAAAAAAGAAAATATGATTTTCATTTGAGACTCCAAGCAGGAAATGACTGTCCATTTAATTTTTGTTGTTGTTGTTGTTGTTGTTGTTTATTGATTTCAGAGAGAATGGAAGAAAGAGAGAGAGAGAAACATCAATGAGTGAGAACATCCACTGGCCACCTCCTGCATGCCCCTGACTGAGAATTGGCCCACAACCTGGGCCTGTGCCCTGCAGGAAATCAAACCAGTGACTTCTCAGTGCATGAGTCTGCAATTAATCACTGATCCACTCTGGCCAGGCTGACTCTGCCCATTTAAAGGAAAAACTATAAACTTTCCCAAGGAACAGTGTGGTAGAAAATGTTGATTTTGACAAGAAAGTGATGCACAGAGACAGATATTTCAGAACACAAAATTGATGAGGCACAGTGAAGCCTTTCCTAGATGTATAGGTAAAACAGACAGCTAGCACTTGAGTAAGCATGTTGTAAGGAAGCAAATTTTCCATGGTAATTAGGTGATAACAATTATATTTAATGGGACCTTTATACTAATATTGGTCACTATGTTGTTTAAATATTACCATTTGCAGAAATTTTTGGCCTTTGCTAAGGCTCAAAAATGTAAGAATATCGGTGACACTAAAAAATGCTAAATATACCCTGGTTGGTTTAACTCAGTGGTTATAATGTCAGTCCATGGACCAATGAGTCACAGGTTTGATTTGGGCCAAGGGCACATAACTCGGTTGCAGTTTGTCCCCAGTCCTGGTTGGAGTCATGCAGGAGGCTACCATTCAATGTGTCTCTCTCACATCAATGTTTCTCTCTCCCTTTCTCTCCCTCTCTCTCCCACTCTATTAAAAAATAATAATAATAATGCCAAATATAATAAATAGACCAATAGGAGGCACAGTTATTCTTATTCTCACAACCATTTTTCTAATTCACATTCTTGTTATCTCTTACTAAAAATCTTGGACAATATGGTCAGAATGGTCTGTCTGCCACCAAGACCCCCTCTCTCTGTCTCCCTCTCACGTATGCACACACGCAATAATAATTTTAAATTTTATGTGATTCTGGAAAGATGATAATGAAAATCAAAAATAGATATTAGTTTTCAAGTGCACCATTCTAATAAATTACGCTTCTACTTTTTTTACTTCAATTCATTATTTCTGTTCTAACAGTGTAGTAATCAAACGATGTATTTTTAATTCTAAGGTGTTCTATGTAATAACATTTCTATTTGATTTATAATCTTCATTACTAGAGTTTTATCAATATAATACAATTTTTAATATAGTTAATGTGTCACAAGTTTACCACTAATAAGAATGTTTTAAGGAAACAGTGCTTATTGCTTTTCCCCCTTTATGTGTAGAAGATGCTCATGACAGTGTTACTTATCTGAGCAATTAGGATGTTTCTAAGAATTCTCCAGTAGCAGATCAAGATTACACAGTGAACAAAGAGTTTCCCCCAACATCCATTTTTATAAAAATAACCAAACTGCTCTCAGAAAAGGTAGCTGCTAACAGGGGATTCTGGTCATACATGAAGACATGTTTTTAAATATTTTCATTGGCACTTAGTGTTACCTTTATTATTATCTTTTATACATTTATGAGGATACACTTTCAACTCATCTATTAAACTGAAGTTTTGCATAGTGAGCCTGATGGTTAGGTCTATCTTAGAAAGGCTCATCCTTGAGTATATTCAGGGTTTAGTTTGCTACATTTTTTTTTTTTAAAGTTATTTGTAATTATTCAACAAAAATAGCTGAGGGTCATTTATGGGCAATCCTTAGCAATAGGCATACAGAAAAAAACATATAGTCTCTATCTTCTCTAAGTTTGTAACTGGTAGAGAAACAAGTTACATATTTAAATAATTATGACTATATGATAAGTGGTTATTATATAGTTTACAAATTGGCGGGAATTGGATTAGCTTACAATATCCTACATCTTAGGTTTACTTTAATACCAACAACTTAATTTATTTTAATATTACAGCCCAGGACTGTATGGCTCAGTGGTTGAGTGTCAGCCCATGCACCAAGAGGTTGACATTTCTATTCCTGGTCAGGGCACATGCCCAGGTTGTGGGCTTGATCTCCAATGGGGGGCATGCAGGAGGCGGGTGATCAATGTTCTCTCTCATCAATGTTTCCATCTGTCTCACTCTCCCGATCTTTCTTTGTAAAATCAATAAAAAAATATTTTTTTTCAAATATAACTGAGGAGATAGAGTGAGACTCATTCTTTGGTGGAATTAACATCTTATGCCCAATAACTCCTTTTTTTTCTTTAAAATTCTCACGTTTTTTATTTTTCAATGACTTTTGAGATAGAACTGAGACCCAACCCTAGTCCTATGAAGAAAAATTTATATTTTATATATATATATATATATATATACACATATATATATATTGCATATGTATATTTTATATATATTCATATATTCCCATTTAAAAATTAGAACACTGAGATCAAAATAATTGAATATCTTCTTCAAGGTTCAACAACTCAGTTGCAGAGCTGGGGCTTGTCTTTTGGAAATCTGACTCCTAACTCCAAGCTTCTTCTTTGCTATCGCTTGCCCCAGCTGGCAAATTTACTTGGAGTTTAGGGCTTGGGAACATGGGGCTTGAATGCAGGCAAGGGTCACTTTTGTTACTTCTCTCAACTCCCAGTTCTTGCACCAGCCCACCCTAACCATCCCTTTTCTGTTCTTCTATGTTTTGCTGCTTTCCCCTCTGTTTTGTTTTATTTCTTTTTTTGTTGTTGTTGTTGTTGTTATCTGAGAATGTCAAAAAAGTCATTTTTTTAAAATTGTTGTATGTACACTTAACATGAGATCTACCCTCAAGGAAATTTTAAGTGTGCATAGAGTTATATATAGGCACAATGTTATACAGCAGGTCTCTGGAACTTACCCATTTTATATAACTGAAACTTTACACTATTGAACAGCAAATGTATCCAGGCCCAGGCAACCACCTCTCTACTCTCTATTTCTATGATTTGGACTCTTTAATACACCTCATGTTAGTAAAACCATGCAGTGTTCACCTGCAAGTGTTGGGCTTATTTCACATAGCGTGGTATCTTTAAGGCTCATTCATGTTATATAGTGTCAGATTCCTTTCTTCTTTTAAGGCTGAATAATATATTGTGTGCATAACATATTTTTATCCACTCATCCATCAATGGGCAGTTAGGAAAACAATTACATTAATTAACACTGTGTGTGTAGTACTGGAATAAAGATATCCATCTGTTTTCTTTTTTTTTCTTTCTTTTTTTTTTATTAATTAATTTTTGTTACAGATGTTTCTCTTTTTTTCCCACACTGATTCCCCCCCCCCCCCTCACGGCCCTGTCCCCAGTTTGTTGTCCATATCCACTGTTCATGCATACATGAATACAAATTCTGTGGTTTATCTCTCCCTCACCACCCCTACTTCTGGGGATTGTCACTCTGTACCCCACTTCCACGTCTCTGGGACTACCCCATTCCTCAGACTGTTATGTTCATTATATTCCACAAATAAGTGAGATCATATGATATTTGTCTTTCTCTGTTTGGCTAGTTTCACTGAGGATGATACTTTCCAGGTCCCTCCATGTAGTCTCAAAAGATAAGAGATCTTTCTTTCTTACAGCTGCGTAGTACTCCATTGTGTGTATGTAACCCAGCTTTTTTATCCATTAGTCTACTGATGGACACTTGGGCTATTTCCATATCTGAGCTATTGTAAATAGTGCTGCTACAAAATGGGGGTACATATATTCTTTCTGATTGGTGTTTCAGGTTTCTTAGGGTATACTCCTAGAAGTGGGATCACTGGGTCAAATGGAAGTTCAATTTTTAATTTTTTGAGGTAACACCATATTGTTTTCCATAGTGGCTGCACCAGTCTGCATTCCCACCAGCAGTATACTAGAGTCTCCTTTTCTCCAGACCCTCGCCAACACTTATTGTTTGATGATTTGTTGATGGCGGCCATTCTGACAGGTGTGAGGTGATACCTCATTGCTGTTTTAATTTTCATCTCTCTGATGATTAGTGATGTTGAGCATTTCTTCATGTCTCTTAGCCATTTGTATGTCCTGTTTGGAGAGGTGTGTATTGAGTTCCTCTGCCCATTTTTAAATTGGGTTCTTTGTCTTCCTTTTGTGGAGTTGTGTGAGCACTCTATATATATTCGAAATTAACCCCTTATCTGATATATCATTGGCAATTATGCTCTCCCATAGACTGGGTAGCCTTTCTGTTTTGATGATTGTTTCTTTTGCTGTGCAGAAGTTTTTGAGTTTGATGTAGTCCCATGTGTTCATTTTCTCCTTTGTTTCTATTGCCTTAGGTGATGTGTCAGTGAAAAACTCCCGCGTATGATATCTGAAATTTTATTGCCTACAGTTTCTTCTAGGATTTTTATGGATTCATGAGTCACATTTAAGTCTTTTATCTATTTTGAGCTTATTTTTGTGTAGGGTGTAAGTTGATGGTATAGTTTCATTTTTCTGAATGTAGCTGTCCAATTTTGCCAGCACCATTTATTAAAGAGGCTGTCCTTACTCCACTGTATGCTCTTGCCACCTTGGTCAAATAATAATTGAGCCTATTGCCTTGGGTCCATTTCTGTGTTCTCTGTTCTGTTCCACTGGTCTATATGCATGTTGCTATGCCAGTACCAGGATGTTTTGATTACAGTGGCTTGGTAGTATATCCTGAAATCTGGTAATGTGATCCCTCCAACTTTGTTCTTCATTTTCAAGATTGCTGTGGCTATTTGAGGTCTTTTTTGGTTCCATATGAACTTTTGAAGTACTTGTTCTAATTCTGTGAAGTATGCTGTTGGTATTTTGATGGGGATTGCATTCAATCTATAGATTGCTTTGGATAATATGGACATTTTAATGATGTTAATTCTCCCAAACCATGAACAGGTATGTGCTTTCACTTTTTTTTATCTTCCTCTATTATTTTTTCAATGACCTGTAGTTTTCTGGGAATAGATCCTTTATTTCTTTGGTTAAGTTTATTCCTAGGTATCTTAAGTTTTTTCCACCATGGTAAATGGGATTGTTTTCTTAGTTTCTCTTTCTGTGACTTCATCATTGGTGTATAGGATGCTATCGATTTCTTGACGTTAATGTTGTATCCTGCTGCTTTGCCAAATTCATTTATTAAGTCTAGTAAACTTTTGATGGAGTCTTTGGGGTTTTCTACGTATAGTATCATATCATCTGCAAATAATGACAGTTTCACTTCCTCCTTTCCAATTTGGATCCATTTTATTTTTTCTTCCTGTCTGATTGCTGTGCCTAAGACTTCCAGTACTATATTAAATAGGAGTGGTGAAAGTGGGCTTCCTTGCCTTGTTCCTGTTCTTAAGGAAAATGCTTTTAGTTTTTGCCCATTGAGTATGATGTTGGCTGTAGGTCTTTCATTTATGGTCTTTATTATGTCTAGATATTATTCCTCTACTCCCACATTGCTGAGCATTTTTATCAGAAATTGATGCTGGATTTTGTCGAAGGCTTTTTCGGCATCTATTGATATGATACTGTGGTTTTTATTCTTCATTTTATTTATGTGATGTAACACGTTTATTGTTTTGAAAAAATTGTACCAGCCTTGCATCTCTGGATGAATCCCACTTGGTCATGGTGGATAATTTCTTTGGTGTATTGCTGGATCTGATTTGCTAGTATTTGTTCAGGATTTTGGCATCTATGTTCATCAGGGATATTGGCCAGTAGAGTTCGTTCTTTGTAGTGTCTTTTTCTGGTTTTGGAATTAGAATTATGCTGGCTTCATAAAACGAGTTTGGAAGTCTTCCCTCTTCTTGAAATTTTTGAAATAGTTTGGAGAGAATGGGTGTTAGTTCATCTTTGAATGTTCAGTAAACTCCCCCGTGAAGCCATCCGGGCCTGGGCTTTTGTTTGCTGGGAGAGTCTTGATTACCTCTTCAATTTCCTTAGTTGTTATTGGTCTGTTCACGTTTTCTATCTCTTCCTATTCCAGTTTTGGGAGACTATGTGTTTCTAGAAATTTGTCCATTTTTCTTAGATTGTCGAATTTGTTGCCATATAATTGTTCATAGTAGTTGTTAACAATCTTTTTTATTTCTGTGGTGTAAGTTGTTACTTCTCTTTTATTTCTGATTTTGTGTATATGGGTTCTCTCTCTTTGTTTCTTGGTGAGTCTAGCTAAGTGTCCATCAATCTTGTTTATCTTTTCGCAATACCACCTCTTTGTTTCATTAATCCTTCTAATTGTTTTTTTGGTCTCTATGCCATTTATTTATGCTCTGATCTTTACTATTTCCTTCCTTCTACTTGCTCTGGGGTTTTCTTTTTGTTTGCTCTCTAGTTCTTTAAGTTGTGAGGTTAGATAGTCTATTAGAGATTTTACTTGTGTTCTGAGGTAGGCGTGTAGTGCTCTGAACTTCCCTCTCTGTACTGCTTTCGCTGCATCCCATAGATTTTGTGTTGTGTGTTCATTTTCATTGGTTTCCAGGAAGTTTTTAATTTCTTCCTTGATCTCCTCGATGACACATGCATTGTTTAATAACATGCTATTTAGCTTCCATGTGTTCCAATGTCTTTGTATGTTCTTCTTGCAATTGATTTCTAGTTTCATGCCATTGTGATCTGAGAAGATGCTTGCTATGATTTCAGTCTTCTTGAACTTGTAGAGACTTAGTTTGTGCCCTAACATATGGTCTATCTTTGAGAATGTCCCATGTGAACTTGAGAAGAATGTAAATTCTGTAGTTTTGGGGTGTAATTCTCTGTAGATGTCTATTAAATCTATTTCATCTAGTGCTTCATTTAGAGTCTCTGTTTCCTTGCTAATTTTTTGCCTAGAGGATCTATCCAGTGATGTCAGCAGGGTGTTGGAGTCCCCTGCTATGATTGTATTGGTATCGATTTCTCCTTTGAAGTCCTCCAGAAGATTTTTAATATATTTTGGTGCTCCTATATTGGATGTATATATGTTTATCAAGGTTATATCTTCCTGTTGGATAGATCCTTTCAATATTATATAATGGCCTTCTTTGTCTCTAGTTATGGCCTTCATTTTGAAATCTATTTTATCAGATATGAGTATTGCTATGCCAGCTTTTTTTTCTTTTCCGTTTGCTTGGAAGATTTTTTTCCATTCCTTTGCTTTGAACCTATGTGAGTCTTTCGTTGTGAGCTGGGTCTCTTATAAATAACATGTAGATGAGTTATGCTTTCTTATCCAATCAGCTACTCTGTGTCTTTTTATGGGATCATTCAGTCCATTTACATTTAAGGTGAATATTGATATGTACTTATTTATTGCCATTTTTGTTTAGTGTGTTTCTGTTTTTCTTCCCATTTCTACTGTTAATTACAGCAGTCCTTTTAACATATCTTGCAGTGCTGGTTTGTTGCTAATGTATTCCCTTAGCCTTTTTTTTTTTTTTTTTTTTTCTGGGAAGCTCTTTATTTGACCTTCTATTTTGAATGATAGCCTTTCTGGGTAAAGTAGTCTTGGATTTATATCCTTCTTTTTCATGACCTTGATTACTTCATGCCATTCCCTTCTGGCCTGTAGTGTTTCTTGTGAGAAGTCAGCTGAGAGCCTTATGGGGTTTTCTTTGTAGGTATCCTGTTGCTGATCTCTTGCTGCTTTTAGGATTCTCTCTTTGTCTTTAATTTTTGGCACTTTGATTACTTTGTGTCTTGTTGTGGGCCTGTTTGGGTTCTTTGTACTTGGGGCTCCCTGTGCTTCTTGAACTTGAATGCCTTTTTCTTTCACCAAATTAGGGAAGTTTTCATTCACTATTTCTTTGAATATAGTCTCTATCCCTTGTTCATTTTCTTCTTTCTCGGGGACTCCTATGATGCGAATATAATTACATTTCCAGTTGTCCCACAGTTCTCTTAAGCTGTCTTCCTGTTTTTTAATTGTTTTTCCCTTTTGGTTTTCTGATTGCTTGATTTTTTTCTACCTTGTCTTCTAATTCACTGATACTGTCCTCAGCTTCCTTTACTCTGATTTTTAGACCTTCCAATGTGTTCTTTATTTCTGATATGTCATTCTTCATTTCTTCTTGGTGGTTTTTAATTTCCAACTGGTTGATTTTCAACATTTCTATGTCTTTACTCATGGTACTCATGTCCTTACACATGCTTTTGAGCTTTCTCAAGATCATGGCTCTGAATACTAGTTCTGTTAACTTGCTTTACTGCACTTCATTTATCTCATCTTCGGTAGAGGTCTCTTGTTCTTTCATTTGGATTTGTTTCTGTTTTTCACCATTTTGGCAATAACAGTGGGCTTTGGAGTCTGCCAAATTTTCCCTGTGGGTGTTGGTGTTCTGCTGTTTGTGGCTCCCTCTCCAAGGTTTGGATGTGGCAGGGAGAACCCACTTAAAACACCACTGTCAAGTCTTAGCTTTCCTGGTTAGTGTTGCTAGCCCAGGGAATGGTAGTTATCCTCTAGCTATTTTTGCCTGGAGGCTATTAGTAGAGGTCACCTGAAGAACCCTGGTTTCTGAGTTGCCTGAAAAACTCCCTCAGGTGCTCAGTGTAAGAGGCTTTCCTGAGGGTGGGGCAGATGCTGGTTGTTAATGGGCCTCAATTAGCATTTCAATGGCCATCAGGTGGGGTTGAATCTCTGAGGGAGGGGCCGCTGCCTCTCCCCAGGGCTCTGTGATGGAGTAAGATGACCACAGTCCTGCATGGCTGCACTCAGCAAAAGTTCTGAGCACCCTCCAAAACCCGAGTGTCCCCACACAGTTCCAGTCCAGTCTGCCTTCCCTCTGCCAGAGCCCAAGGTGAGTGGCTGCTGCCAATATATCCTCTGTCCAGATACTGAGTTGTGGAGCTGCCTGGGACTTTTAACTCAAGGGCGCTGCTTCCAGCCAAAGGCGACCGAGGCTGTAGCACCAGCCGAGGGCGTAGCATCCAGCCGAGTTCACAGGACTCATTCACGGTCGCCGGACACAGCTGACTTGGAAGCAGCCTCCTGCCGAGTCCCCTGGTCCCAGCCCAGGCCACTGGTCCCAGCCCAGGCTGCTGCGGACCGTGGGCTCCCGGCCCCCTCTCGCGTCCTCGAAAGCCTACCAGGATTGAGTCGGTGTCCCTGGTTATGTGGTTCTCCAAGGTGTCTTTCGGTTGCCCCTTCCTGAGGATTTGTCTTTATTTTCATTGTAAATCCAGTTTGGGCCTGGGAGATGGTCTGTGTAGCTCCATTCACTCCGCCGCCATTTTTTTCTCCTCCTCCATCTGTTTTCTTAAAAGACACTTCACTTGTTTCCTTTCTCTTTATAGTGACCTTGCTTTTTGACAATTGATGATTAAATGCCCCAAGGTAGATTTTCTGTTGTAAAATGTCTGTGCTAGAACATCAATTTCTCTTCCATCGTTAAGATTCCTGGAAACTAACATATTGCATCTCTTTGCCCTGTAGATATGTACTAGACTCCAGGCATTGCAGATTTTTTGAACTAAGAACTTAGTAAAGAAATAGAAGAAAGGAAGAGATCTGATGTACCATTGAGGAATGTAATAGAAATGCAATTACTAATTTCTAAAGTGTCTCAAATATAATAAGCAGAAATTGTCTCTTGACAATTTAATAATGTAGAATAAAATAACTTGGTAGAATTGTCATTTGAACATAAAAATTTAGGATTTTATAAAAAATATTGTATGATATAGATTATTATTCACATCTGATATAAATTTACAAGCTCTTTAGCAGCCTGGGAATTTTAAATGCTTATCTTTTGTTGATTTTCAACGAAATTCAGCTCTTACACTGATATCCATCAATACTTGGAACAGGATATGAAAGCTTCTTCAATATTCAGTTTATGATTTTAGCTATGGTTTCTCCAAGTTTCTTTTTACATTTTCTCGAGGGAGAGAACAAATATTTTGTATGCTTTAAAATACCCAGTGTTCAGATGGTCTATCAAAATTCATTTAAAAATGTTGTTAGAAGAGACCAACTCCTTTTCACCACTTCTAAGAGTGCTAATGATAGAAGAATAAGTGAATTTCATTTAGACTGTCATTTAGACTGGACCAGATAGGAGTTTCATGCCACCTTATGAGGGGAAATGACCCTGGATGATGCTTCTTGACACACTGATAAGACAGGCACAGAGTTATTTGGTGTCACATGAATGCTAGGTATACCTAGATTAAAAGTTTAGCATCATAGGATTTGGACCTTCTACATTAAGCTTCAAAATGCAGTGAGCAACTAGCCCTGGCTTGCTGGGATTTTCCCAGTTTGGTACTAACTGCCCATGTCCTGAGAATACCCTCAGTTTGGGGCAAATCAGGCCAATTGGTCATGTTAGCTCCCCACCAAATATAAACTCAAACAACATGTAGGTTTAAGAGTAGGCAAAGAGTAGACCAGAGAAACAAAAGAACCAACTTTATAGCTTTAATAAAGAGCTATGTGAACACACTCTACCACTCTTATAATAACTTTGTCATATATATTATCACCTCAGTTTCATGAATGAAAGCATGTTGTTAATTATGTCTAAGATGCCATAGTTCATAGGGAGAGCAAACTCTCTAACACAGGCAACCTTGAATGCCTGTATCTACCTTGGCCTTAGTCCATTGAGGCAACTTCTTGGCCTTAGTCCATATAGGCACAAGGTAAAGCCAGTCAATAGTATGGTCTTGTCTCTGAAAAATAGCTATCATTTTAGGTTTGGTAATTGAAAAAAAATTCTGGACAGCCTGAAGTCTAAGTTTCCATCTGCTGATGATAAGGAGAAGGGAAGTTTCAGCTAGCAACATTGTAAGCCCAGTCATTTTCATCCTCCAAACCTCAAACTTTGAAGGAGAACAGGATCTCCTAACTCCAAAGATATTTACCCACCCAGAAATGTTATGGACATGGTTGAGGAATAAGTTATTTTGGAAGAAAGAGGGAAAGTGACAGATGTTTAGATAAAAACATTTATGGCGCAGAGATAAAAACTAAAATAAAAAAAGACAAATTTCAATAAATTTGTGTCTTTGTTAAGCTACTCATGAAGTATGTGATCTTGAGTTTGTTTTTTAATTATTTGAGTTTCAAGTATTCTTTGTTTTATTTTATTAAAAGAATTTTAAGTTAACAATAGTGCTTGAAATAATTTCTCTGATGATATAGTAAAATGATTTATAAAATATTTAGCAGTGTCTGGCCTTTGATAGTGCTAAGTAAAAATAAACAGCAATTTTTATTGTATTAAGAAAGAGGTCAAAGTTTTATTTAAAATTTGATATAAAAATATGTGTGTGTACATAAAACATAACAGTCTGAAAGAATATAGAAAAACAATTACAATTATTACTTACAGTGGTTCAGCCATGCATTTCCTTCTGTTTTTTGATTGAGGAGGAAGAATCGTAAAAAGAAATAAACATTTAAAAAATATTTTATGCCAATCGAACATTCTAGACAGTGGCAGATAGAAGATATGTGTTTTTTTGGCAAAGCTTACATAAATCAGTGGTATTTTCTTTTGCAGGTAGAATGTAAATATTTCTAGTGAGAATTTAATCAATATTTACTTATTTAAATTGAGAGATTTTTCTATTTGTTCCGCTTTAGCAAAGCCAAACATAAAGATGGTGTGATTTCTGAGTTATCTGGTCTTGCACCCTAAAAGGGACAAATTTGCTTAGACAGTTCTTAGATTCCAATACTACTGCTTCTCAATTCCCATTTGGCCTTGCACAAATATCTTTCCTCTTGCAACATCAATTTTCTGCCTTTTAAAATGTTAGGGTCAGAGTAAATAGTTTTCAAAAACTCAGATGTCCTGTTTTTGTTTTTTGTTTTAGATTTGTGTAGAAACAAATTACAAATCTATTTATTTATACCATGCAAAAGAGAAGCAAGAAAGTGGTCTTAGGGAAGGTTGAAGGTAAAGGGTCTAGTAAAGGTTCCACAAATCATACAGAACAAAATGTACTGTGAAATGGGTTTGTAATGCTCTGGAAAGAAAAGCTGGCCTTAGTATGAGCAAGATTGGACACTCCATGCTTTGCCACAACATTAGCTTCAAATCTCCAGTTCATAGAAAAACATAATATTTTCTAGTCTACTAGAACATTTCAAATATTTCGTGAGCAATGAAGTTGTCACCAAAGAGCAGAGGCTCAAAAATGCACAGTTACAAAGAAATACAGCCAACTTGGCCAAGGCCAAAGACAATGGTGATTTGAAAAAAGATTCACTGCCATTTGCTCTTCAGATCTTTCCACAATGCAATGCAATTCCAACCTTTCTTTCCCTCATGCCAACAACCAACACAGGCATAGGATGGGAGAGGAGGAAAAGGAGAAAGTGAGAAAATTTCGGGACACGTGTACCTCAGGCTGTTGGAATATGCTGATCTCACAGTAGAGTGGAGGTTTGCTGCTGCTATGTGTTTGAAAGTTCTCCTATTTTTTATTTCATTTATTAAGAAACACTTATTGAGTATCTATTATATTGCAGATACTGTGTGAAGCACAAAAGACTTAGAAAAATTGATGGGAGAAGAAAGGAAGTTAATAAGCATTACACTATTAAAGTCAGAAGAAATAAAGAATTTTGAATCCAAAATTTGGAAGGGGAAGTGGAATCAGAGGAAATGAGAGTTTTTGCCCAGAAGTGGTAATTTTGAAGTCTGAAGAGGGAGAAAGATCTTTGTGTACATTACAGGGGCATCCCATGGCGGAGTCACCCCAGGCAGTTTGCTCCAGGACTCAAGTCCTCAGTCACCCTGCCATGCTGCTCTCCGGGCAACAGCGGCTGCTGTTTGCAAAAGAATAATAGTAATCACCAAAATGTATTAAGCACTTACATGAACACTCACTTCAATTGTCACATTTAATCCGCATTACAATTTTATGATACAGGCACCATATTTAATTGTATCTTCCAAACAAGTAAACAAAATGAGAAAGATTAAATTACTTGTCCCAGGGTCACAGAGCTGGAAGTTACCAATCTAGGATCTCAGCCAATTCTGATTAATATTAGAAACTATGCTTTTAATCACCAACTTCTATTAGGCTTTGGGCATGTCACAGAACCCATTTGCCCTCAGGATCTTTGCTCCTTTCCTTTGTATTAAACATATGTTTAGTGGATAGTTCAAGTTCTGATTTCCAAAGGAGCCAATATCTTTCTATAAAAATATTTTACTTTACAGTGTATTGTACTATTTATTAATCAATAATTCTCTTTTAATAAAAATACTTTATTTTTTTTTCTTTTCAGGAAAGCATTCTGTGGTTGAGAACTTTATAAACTCTTTTTAAAAAAAAACTATTATTATTTTTAATCTTCACCCAAGGATATGCTTAGACAGAGGAAGGGAGGGGATTGGCCTGAAAACCAAGTCTGTGCCCTGTCCAGAAATTGAATGGGCAACCTTTTGGTGCACAGGATGATGCTCTACCAACTGAGCCATACCAGCCAGGCAGAAACTCTTAGTGTGTATACATGATTGCTTTTTTGGATTCAAGATTAAGAGAGGGCTGACACAGGCCACTGTGAAGGGACCAAGAATGTATAGGCTTTTATATGTAATCTATAGTTGCCATATATAAATGTGAAGTTCCACCTATCACTACTCCCCACAAGGTTTTGGACATGTACCCTCATACCATCCTGAACATCACCCAATACCGATGATTGCTTGTTCAGTTTTCAACTGCCCCCACCTAAGCTCTATCTAGCTTGTTTCCAGCTGTATCTCCAACACTTAACACAAAATATAATACTCCTAAAATATGTTTAATTTTTTTTCCTAAAATATGTTTTAAATTCAACTGTATCTCATCTCTTTCACATCATCATCATTTCTCAAGTCTCTGTTTCTACTCTGACTTATTAACAATCTCTGTTCTGCAGAGTATCCAGAGGAAATCTTTAAAAGCTTAAGCAGATCAAGTCCCAGGTGACTTCCATTTGCACTTGGCACAAATTCAACTTCTATAAGCTGTCATGAGCACCCTCTTTCCTCTTCAACTTCATACCCTACCTGGTTGCCTTTTTCAGAATGTTTCAGCCATGTTGATTCCAACCAGTCCAAAGTTGTAGCCTCATCTCCCAACACCGGAGCCTGCTGCTTACCTTGAAACGTCCTTCTTCCAAATCTCCACATCACTAGGTTCCTTTATCATCCAGGACACAGAGTGTATTTCACCTCATCAGTGAGATTTTCTCTGACAACCCTTTCTAGAGTCTCTATCCCTTTGTTCAGTTGATCTTATATCAGAAATGTTTAATTGATTAAGCAAATAAGATAATTTGTAACAGTGATATTTGATTTTGTTAAAATATATTCTCTGAAAAGAGAAAATGTGAAGACCTTCTTCTAATCACTACGAGTTCAAAGGTTAGTTATGACTAGCAAATATTAAATATTCAAATATTGATAACATTACTGAAATGAGAATGTAAAACACTTTCTAGAAGTATGCCCATGTGATGTATCACTAGCGAAGAGGACCAGATGAATGAATAGTGGTAATGACATTGGGTAGGCTTTGGCTGCATCTGCCTAATATGCCTTTGGGGACATAAAGGGTACTCTCTCTTGGCTCAGTTTATGTGGTTCTTTGTGGGCCTGTAATACCAGCTAGTTTAATCATATTTTCTCTCCTAGAAATGCAGATCTGGATGGAGACACACAGTTACAGAAGGCAGTTAAAAAAAAAACTATTAGATGAACTGAAAGCAGCAGAAAGTCATGCACTAAGATTTCTTCAGCTAGTGAGTATCTTCTTTCAGATGCCTTAACTTTTCAATACATGTTTTTTGACCTGGGGAAGATTATTAGAGTTGTTTCTGTTGTTAAGAACTGAAATATTGTCCCAATCAAATGGAGGATATAGCAAGGGCCCGAGGTGAGACAGACTGCTGAGATCCAGTGGGGGGGATACAATAGCAAGGGCCGCAGGTGAGGCAGAGCCTTTGAAGTACCAAGAAAGCTAAGTTGGAGTAACAGGTGAACTGTTGGGATTTTGTCAGTTGTGTTCGATGACTGAGCAGATGTTTAGACAGTGTAGGTAGAATCTGTGCTTTTGTGGGCAAACCAAGTTTATTTAAAGGGTACTAAAGTGATGGACAGTAGAAGGTGTAGCAGTAGCTTCCAGTCACTGTGCCAGATGTACTTAACACATTTTTAAGCAAAAAAATATAAAGAAGGAAATCGCTTTTTGAAGGTTCTTGTAATCTGTTTATATTGTTGCTGTTTTTTGGTATCACTTTGACTTTTTAAATATTGCTTCTGAGTAAATTCTTCCTACAATATTCTATTTATATATTTTTAAATTTTTTATTTATTAATTTGTTTTTGTTGTAGATGTTTTTCATTTTCCCCCCATAAACACCCTCCTCCCATTCCCCCTGGCCCCATCCCCAGCTTTGTTCTTTATGTTCATTGGCCATGCATACATGCATGTAAGTTCTGTGGTTTATCTCTTCCCTCACAAACCCCCCACCCTTCCTCTGAGGGGCTTGTCAGTCTGTATCCCACCTCCATGTCTCTGGGTTAACTTTGCTCAGCACATTGTTTAGTTCATTATATTCCACAAATAAGTGAGATCATGTGATATTTGTCTTTCTCTGCTTGGCTTCTTTCATTTAGTATAATTCTCTCCAGTTCCTTCCATGCCATCTCAAAGGGTAAGAGATCTTTCTTTGTTACAGCTGCATTGTTTTCCATTTTGTACATGTATCACAGCTTTTTAATCCACTCATCTACTAATGGACACTTGGGTTGTTTCCAGATCTTAGCTATTGTAAATAGTGCTGCTATGAACATAGGGGTACATATATTCTTTCTGATTGGTATTTCAGATTTCTTGGGGTATATTCCTAGAAGTTGGATCACTGGGTAATATGGCAGTTCAATTTTTAACTTTTTGAGGTAATACCATATTGTTTTCTATAGTGGATGCACCAGTCTGCATTCCCACCAGCAATGTACTAGTGTCCCCTTTTCTCCACACCCTCACCAACACTTGTTGTTTAATGATTTGTTGATGGCGGCCATTCTGACAGGTGGGAGGTGATACCTCATTGTTGTTTTAATTTGCATCTCTCTGATGATTAGTGATGTTGAGCATTTCTTAATATGTCTCTTGGCCATTTGTATGCCCTTTTTGGAGAGGTGTGTATTGAGTTCCTCTGACCATTTTTTTAATTGGTTTCTTTGTCTTTCTTTTGTGGAGTTGTGTGAGCACTCTATATATTTTGGAAATTAACCCCTTATCTGATATATCATTTGCAATTATGCTCTCCCATACAGTGGGTTGCCTTTCCATTTTGATGGCTGTTTCTTTTGCTGTGCAGAAGCTTTTCAGTTTGATGTAATCCCACGTGTACATTTTTTTTCTTTGTTTTGTTGCCTTAGGTGTTGTATCTGTGAAAATTCTGCTGCGTATGATGTCTGAGATTTTGTTGCCTACATTTTCCTCTATAAATTTTATGGATTCACAAGGTACTTTTAAGTGTTTTATCCATTTTTAGTTTATTCTCGTGTATGGTGTAAGTTGGTGTTCTACCTTCATTTTTTTGCATGTAGCTGTCCAATTTTTCCGCCATTTATTGAAGAGACAGTTTTTACTCCACTGTATGCTCTTGCCCCCCTCTATCAAATATTAATTGAGCATATTATCTTCTGTCAGTTCCTGGATTCTCTTTTCTGTTCCATTGATCTATCTGCCTGTTCTTGTGCAAGTACCAGGCTGTTTTGATTACAGTGGCTTTGTAGTATAACCTAAAATCTGGTAATGTTATCCCTCCAACTTTGTCTTCTTTTTCAAGATTTCTGTGGCTATTTGGGGTCTTTTTTGGTTCCATATAAACTTTTAGAGTGTTTGTTCTAGTTCTCTGAAGTATGTCATTGTTATTTTGATGGGATTGCATTGCAGCTATAGATTGCTTTGGGTAGTATGGACATTTTAATCATGTTAATTCCTCCAATCTATGAACAAGGTATATGCTTCCACTTTTTTTTATATCTTCCTCAATTTCTATTTTCAGTGACATATAGTTTTCTGTGAAGAAGTTCTTTATTTCTTTGTTTAAATGTATTCCAAGGTATCTTAATTTTTGCTGCGATGGTTAATGAGATTGTCTTTTTGTTTATCATTCTGTGAATTCATCATTGGTATATAAGAATGCTGTCATTTCTTGATGTTAATTTTGTACCCTGCTACTTTGCCAAAATCATTTATTAAGTCTAGTAGATTTTTGATGGAGTCTTTAGGGTTTTCTATGTATAATATCATGTCATCTGCAAATAATGACAGTTTCACTTTCTCCTTTCCAATTTGTATCCCCTTTATTTTTTCTACATATCTAATTGCTGTGGCTAAGGTTTCCAGTACTATGTTAAATAAGAGTGGCAAAAGTGGGCATCCCTTTGTTGTTCCCATTCTTAAGGGAAATTCTTTTAATTTTTGCCTATTGAGTATGATGTGGGCTGTATGTTTTTTATATATGTCCTTTATTATGTTGAGATATGATCCTCTATTCCCACATTGCTGAGCATTTTCATCAAAAATAGGTGCTGTATTTTGTTGAATGATTTTTCAGCATCTATTGATATGATCATAAGACTTTTACCTTTTATTTTATTTGTGTGGTATATCACATTTATTGATTTGCAAATATTGCACCATCCTTGCATGCTTGAAATGAAATACACTTGGTAATAATGAATATTTTTTGATGTATTGTTGGATCTGATTTACTAATATTTTGTTAAGGATTTGGCATCTGTATTCATCAGGGATATTGGCCTGTAGTTATTTTTCTTTGTAGTGTCTTTATCTGGTTTTGGAATTAAAATTATGTTGGCCTCATAGAATGAGTTTGGAAGGGTTCCGTCTTCTTGGATTTTTTGGAATAGTTTGAGAAGAATGGGTATTAGATCTTTGAATGTTGGGTTAAACTCCCCCATGAAGCCATCTGGGCCTGGGATTTTGTTTGCTGGGAGTTTCTGGATTATATCTTTAATTTTCTTTCTTGTTATTGGTCTGTTCAAGTTTTCTATCTCTTCCTGGTTCAGATTTGGGAGGCTGTGTGTTTCTAGAAATTTGTCCATTTCTCCTAGATTGTCCAATTTATTGGCATTTAAGTGTTCATAGTATGTTTCGATGATCCTTTGTATTTCTGTGGTATCAGTTGTTACTTCTCCTCTTTCATTTCTGATTTTGTTTATTTGGTTTCTCTCTTTTTGTTTATTGCTGAGTCTGGCTAAAGGTCCATTGATCTTGTTTATCTTTTAAAAGAACCAGCTTTTTCATTGATCTTTTGAATTTTTTTTTTTTTAATTTCTTCCTTGATCTCTTTAGTAATATATTTGTTTTTTAATAACATGCTATTTAGCCTCCAAGTGTTTGAATGTTTTTGTGTGTTTTTATTTTAATTGAGTCCCAGTTTCATGCCACTGTGATCTGAGAAGTTGCTTGATATGATTTCAATTTTCTTGAATTTGTAGAGACTTGCTTTGTGTCCTAACATGTGGTCTATCTTCAAGAATGACCCATGTGCTCTTGAGAAGACTGTGTATTCTGCAGCTTTGGGGTGAAATGTTCTGTAAATATCAATGAAGTCCAACTGATCTAGTTTGTCTTGTAAGGACTCTATATCCTTGTTAATTTTTTGCCTAGAAGATCTATACAGTGGTGTCAGTGGTGTGTTTTAAGTCACCAACTATCATTGTGTTGCTATTGATCTCTTCCTTGAAGTCCTCCAGAAGTTTTTTAATATATTTTGGTGTTCCGTATTTGGTGCGTATACTTTTATCTGGGTTATATTGTCTTTTTAGATTGCTCCTTTTAATATTATGTAGTGACCTTCTCTGTCTCTTATTATGGTCCTTGTTTTGAAGTTTATCTTGTCAGATATGAGTATTGCTACACCAGCTTTTTTATCATTTTCATTTGCTTGGAAAATTTTTTTCCCTCCCTTCACTTTCATCTTGTGTGAATCTTTTGTTGTGAGGTGTGTCTCTTGTAGACAGCATATATATGGGTCTTGTTTTTTTTTTTTTTTTTTTAATTAGCAACCCTATGTCTTTTGATTGGAGCATTTAAGCCATTTACATTGAAAGAATTAGTATAATTCTTGATAGATAGTTATTAGTTGCCATTTTAATTTTATGCCTATGCTTCTCTCTCTCTCTCTCTCTCTCTCTCTCTCTCTCTCTCTCTCTCTTTCTCTTTCTTCTTCTTCTTCCAACAGTCCCTTCAGCATGTCTTGCAGTGCTGGTTTGGTGGTGATAAATTTCTTTAGCTTTCTTTTTTTATCTGTGAAGCTCTTTATTTCTCTTTTAATTTTGAATGATAGCCTTGCTGGATAGAGTAGTCTTGAATTCAGACCCTTGCCTTGCATTACTTTGTACACTTCATGCCACTCCCTTGTGTCCTGCATTGTTTCTAATGGGAGCTCCCTTGTAGGTAACTTTCTGTCTCTCTCTTGCTTTCTTTAAGATTCTTTCTTCATCTTTAATGTTTGCCATTTTCATTATGATGTGTCTAGCTGTGGGTCTTCTGAGATACATCTTGCTTGGGATTCTCTGTGCTTCCTGGACTTGTGTCACCTTTTCCTTCACCAGTTTAGGGAAGTTTTCTGTCATTATTTTTTCAAACAGGTTCTCTATTCCTTTTTCTGGTTCTTCTTCTTCCGGTATCCCAATAATGAGAATGTTGTTACGTTTTGTATTGTCCCACAGCTCACTTAAACTTTCCTCTTGCTTTTTAATTTTTTTTTTTTTTTCCATTTGCTGCTCTATTTGTCTTCTAAGTCACTTATTTGGTCTTCAGATTCTTCTAATCTACTATTGAACCCTTCTAAGGCATTTTTCATAACAGCTATATCATTCTTTATTTCCTCTTGATTTTTATGCATAGCTTCTACCTCTTTATGCATAGCTTCTACCTTTTTTTTTTTTTAAGCTGAAGTAGGTCCCAGTGAGCTCTTTATAATTCTTATTAAGTTGCTTGTAGTTCTCACCAAATTGTTTGATCACCCTTAAAAATCTTTGCTTTGAATTCTTTATCTGACAAGTTGCTTCATCCATTTCCTGCATTTCCTTTTCTGGTGATTTCTCTTTTTCTTTCCTTTGGGTATTGTTTCTTTGTCTCTCCATTTTAGCTATCTGGTAGCTCTAGACTCGCTGAGGGATGTTTGAATGTGTATGCAGCTCAGTGTATATTAAATAAGACTACTGTGCCTCCCAGACTGTTTTGTTGCGTGTTGCTTCTTGTCTGCTGTGGATCCTGGAGGACAGACTACTGGGGGTTGGTATTGGTGTGTCCTGGTAGGTGCTGCTGCTGGATCACGTGGGCCCCTCTGGAGCTGTGTTCCCAGCTAGTAGCTGGTGCCACCTGTAGCTGTATAGCTCAGGCGCTGTTGGAGCCACACTCCCTGCCCATACTGTGGGCAACTGGATTGCACAGTCCCTTTGGAGACCCAGCTCTACACCTATCTTGTGGGCTGTGGGGTCACACAAGTCTCTCTGGTGCCTCAGCACCCCACAGGTCCCTCGAGTAACTCAACTACACAGTTCCTTTGGAGACCCGGCTCTATGCCTATCTTGTGGGCTGCTGGGTCGCACAGGCCTCTCTGGTGCCCCCACACCCTGCAGTTCCCACGGGCGGGTAGCTGGAGAGTACTAGTCTCTCTAGGGCTCTGGCTTCCCACTGCTCTTGTGGGCCACTGGGTCTCACAGGCCTCTGTGGAGCCCCAGGTACCACTGCTGGTATCTGGAGAGTGCTGCTGCCCTGTGGGGCTCAACTCCTGCTCAACCTTTGCTGTAGTTTTTGGGGATGGGTCTCAGCTGCTGGTTTGTGCTTCTGTTGCTTAGGGATGGTTGTCTGTTCCCCAGCCTCTGTTGCTGGGGGTATATCTTGACTCTGATTAGGCTGCTACTCTGGGGGATGGTGCTGGGCTCCCGGTGGTCTACAGCTTCAGCAACCAGCACCTAGGTAGCTCCACTACTGTGCACTGGTCTGTGTTGACACAGAGTGGCCAGTGGTGCGATGGTACCAGGTGCACTCATGAGCTCAGATTTCTGGGCCCTAGCTGCTCCCACTATCTTCCCCCAGGGAAGACCCGAATCTTACAAAATGGTAGGACCTCCCCATGGCACAGGGAGAAGTGCCCTGAAATGCCGCTTACTGAGGTGGCTGGCTGCTCCCATCCTCAGCACAAGAACCTTCTTCTTTGTGTCTCTGCATTGCTCGGGTTTGTTCGTCTACTTTCATGTCTACTCACTTTCTCTCACACACTAATTCATTCTCTCTCACACTCACCCTCCCTCTGGTCCTGCCCCCTACCATCTTTTCCTGCACCTCTATTTATATTTTAAATAAATTATGCAGTTATCTCTAAAAATGTAGATTCACAATCAAAATGAGGTTCCCAACTCAAATTTCTAATCTTCTCCTTGATATATATGTTTCCCAGGAGCCTCTATTGTTTGAGTCAATTGATTACTGATGCTTAATATCTTCTTTTTTCAGATGGGTATTTGAGATAAAGAAAGCCCAGTTGGAACAAAGGCAGTTCCATTACACTGGATAATTACACTTTTGGGTATAATTATCTCTGTTTGGGTAACATGAAAACAAAGCAACAGAATTATTAAAAGGCTAAGGATTGAGAAGATGTTTTTAATGAAAAAAAAATTATCTTGCCCTGGCCAGTTTGGCTCAGTGGTTAGAGCGTCGGCCTGCGGTCCGGAGAGACCCGGGTTCGGTTCCCGCTAAGGGCACGTACTTCGGTTGCAGTTTGTCCCCGGCCCTGGTTGGTCGTGCGGGAGGCAACCACTCGATGTGTCCCTTCACGTTGATGTTTCTCTCTCCCTCCCACTCTATCTGTACAAAAAATGGAAAAATATCCTCGGGTGAGGATAAAAAAAAAAAAAAAATTCTCTAATCCAGTCTTTCCTTAAATTTTACTATCTATCGGCCCTTGCTTATCACAGTTAATCAATTTCAGACTCTACTGCGATAAATGAATTTCCATGAAGTAGGATTCTTTATTTATACATAGTCGTCCCTCGCCACTTTGTGCTTCGACCTTTGCTGCTTCACTCTATCATGGTTTTTTCAAATATAATATAGTATTTAAAATATAGTATTTTAAAATATAGTATTTATATAGTATTTTTAAAAATGCAATAGAGTGAAGCCATGAACATCGAAGCATGAGGTGGCGAGGGACAACTGTACATCTATGAAACAATGATTTTCCTTCTCCCTTTTATTTAACCCTCTTACATTCACATTCAGTGTTTAAATGTGGCCCTGAAGTATTAATAGTAAATCTATTAATATTGTTAGGCACTACAATTCATTTGGATATATTTTCTTTTGTATGTATGCCTCTTTTAGTAATTGTAGCACTGCAGATTATTGATCTTCAACATCAGTAACAACAACTAATATTTGCACAGTATTTTTTGGTTAACAATTTACATTTGCTTCTATTCACTCATCTGATTCTCTGCCACAATATGTGTTAGATATCAATGTGCTCATTTTACCATCCATGTGTTCATTTTACTGGTGAAGCTCAGGAGTTAAGTAACTAGTCCAAAGTCATGTCATTAGCAAATGAAGGAGCAGGAATTTGAAGCTCTGTCTGTAGGATCTCAAAGTCCACATTCTTTTCTCCCAAATCATAGAAAAATTATGGTTATATAAATGAGACTAAATAATATTTGGGGAGAAAAAAGAGTGGTCCATGAACCAATTCCTCTCTCTCTACTCTGGAAAAAATAAATGGCTAATTTGCACTAAAGTAGTTAATCCATTATCCTTGTAAGACTCTCAGTCGAACACCTCATCAATAAATACTTATTCCAAATAGACTCAGGACTTCTAATTTTTGTCTCATCTGTTTTTGTTCTTATTCTTATTATTATGGTAAGTGGATATTAACAGGTGGGTGTTTCCTGACAGTAATCAGACACGATGATGAGTGTGCCATACCTGCACGATTGACAGGCAGATGAAACCTGGGAAGCAAGTTCGCACACCCTACTCAGCCACACTGTTCCCTCTCCAGGCTGACTTCCAGCACACAGCAGCTTCTATGGTTCGGGAGAACAGAACAGTAATCCGGAATGTTATAAATAGGTTGTTTGGTCAAAATATTGACAACCTAATTGAAAAATATATATCCTACTGTGGGCACTGTTTGCTAGCCAGTGAAATAAGACAGAAACCTCAAGGAACCACAGAAGGCTCATATGACCTGCCACTTTGACTTATGTATGCACATTACCCTTGTGCATAAAAGACCTTGTGTATTTTTTGTTTCTTATTTTTCCCCATCAACTTGGTCTATGAGGCCACTGAAAACAACAAATGTTGAAAACACAAAAGAAGTTGTTAAAACTTTCTCAGTTTAAGTCTTCATCTAAATTCTTCTTAAAGAGACAGAGAATACAAATTCTGATGCATCTTCGCCTCCCTCCAAATCCACACAGCAGAGCAGTGAGCTCTTCTATGGTTGTAAATTAAGTATTTAAGCTACTCCTGAACAAAATTGAAGTTGATAGAATGAAGGTTTGGGGAGCACTCTTTTGCCATCCTGATTAATAATTAATTATCTACATCTATGTACCTTATAAAAATTGACCTGACTTTTGGTTTTGTTATCAGAAAGCATATATTGAGTACTATTTGGGCTAAAGTACAAGAGAAGATTCAAACCTAAAAAAAAAGAAAGGTAGTAATACTCACTGAGTACCCACAAACTTTCTTTTCAAAGTGGAATAAACAACATAGACATATTATTTAGTTTCGCTAACCTATATTGTTTTTTACCTGCTAACGGGATAAATTGATATTAATTAATAATTAATAATAATATTTGTCTTATCAATAGACAAATACTCAAATTATATTTAGTTCAGTTCTTCTCAATCTTTAACTTCTGCCTAACTCTAAATCTTATACCTTTTTGCCACATCAAACTGTATCTTCAAATAATAATTATAAATTTCTTTCACAGACTAGAATTTTCCTCCCAAACTTCTTGCCTGCATTGTCTCATAGTAGAGACTAATGAAATATTCATTCTTTAGCCTTTAATTAACAGTACCTGTGTTTTGAGAGAAGTAATATACTTAATTAAAACAAAACAAAATGAAGTCAAACAAATAAAATGTTTCTTGATTTTTCCTTGAACAAATTTTGTAAAATATGTTATGTACCACAGTTAAAGAGAAAGTGTAACCAAATGCAAAGTGAAGTAAAACAACCAGAGAAAGACTAGTACTATATGATTCACTTATATCTGGAATCTAATGAACAAAATGAACTAATAAGCAAAATAGAAACAGAGAGGAGAGGTTTGGGAAGCTGGATAAAATGGTGAATGCATTAAGCAAAAGCACAAAGCTCTTAAACACAGACAATAGTATGGTGATGGCCAGCGGGAAATGGGGCTAGGGGAAGTAGAAGAGAGTAAAGGAGCAATAAATGGTGATGAAAGGAGACTTAACTAAGGGTGGTAAACACACAATATACAGATGATGTATTATAGAATTGTACACCTGGAATCTATGTAATTTTATAAACCAATGTCACACCAATAAATTCAATAAAAAAACATAAAGCTTTGGAACATAAGACCTTCTGAGTAGAAATGATATTTTTAAGGAGAAATATATAATATAAATATGAAGGCTTTCTAAAAGTTTATCACTCACTCTTTCTCCTATACCCTGTATGGAATGTGGGTATAAAACCTGGAAACACATTGTCCTTTGTTCATCTAAAGTGAGGAAAATTTTAATTATGTTGCAGAGATGTTGATTCTGACCTCACTGACCTTTGAACCTGTGATAGTAGCCAACCATTTAGAATGAGAGTCATAAGATTAATAGCATTTATTTAGTTAAGGTACCACTTCTCAAAGTTGAAATCATACCTAATGGATTCACTTGGTCACTAGGGTGGTATTGGATCCCAAATTTCTAGTTCCATAAACGAGTTCCAGTCTCTGTGATATACCTTATATGAGTTTTAATCTTCTCTTTGAACCTTCTCAATTAAGATGCCTACCTCTCTTTCCTGTTGGTCAATTCAAAAAGCCAAATAAGTAAAAACAAATGAACAAAAAACAACAAAAACTGATTTGATTCTTTGTTTTTTTGCAGCTGAAAAGTTTACTGGAGGATATCATTAGAGTTGGCCCAGCGCCATAAGAGAGTATTGAATAATGAGTTCTCGAGCCTGATATCAGGGAGGCCTATTTGATTATCTAATCCAGTGTTTCCCAAAACCAGTTATACATTGAGTATCTTACAAATGGAGGGAAGAAGAGAGAAAGAAAGAAAGAGAGAAATTGATTTCCCAACTCCTGTCCAAAACAATTGAGTTTGTGGAAGGAGGAGACAGTTGATGGCAGGCAGTCTGAGAGACTAATATACAAATTTATTTTTATATAAACCTCTCAGCTGTGTCAGTGATTTCCAAGATCAAGTTCAAAGTTGGAGGAACTTAGGCCTAAATAAGGAAAGTGACACATTTGGGGTCACAGTGATGGCAAAATCAACATTACAATCGTATCTGTAGACCTATTGGAAATTCATTCCATAAGCACCTGCTGGTGAGGTCTTTGGAGGTATTTCTTTCTGGTTCCTTCTCTATGAGACAATTGAAAATTGAACAATTGGAAAGTTCTTTGCACATCTCCAATGCATATCACATAAGCACAAACTGAAACCCATTTTTCTACATACCTACAAACAAAAGGTGAAGGGAGGAGGAAAAAATGGGGAAAAAATGTTAATACCTATTTTGTGAAATAGAGACATCATTAATTCCTTTTTAGTTGCACACAGCAAGGTTCTATCAGTTTAAGTAAATTATCTAAATTCACAAAGCTCAAGAATAACAGCTAGGATTACAAATAATCTGAATGCCTTCAATGTGTTGCTTTGTCAATAATCTGCAGCTACTGATGAAAGACATGGCTTGCTGCACACAATGTTTAAAAAGTAAAAGACAAGTTCCAGCCTCAAAAAATCCATTCCTGTCCACCTTATATCTTCCCTTTTAAAAATATTGAATAAAGTACACATAACATAAAAGCCAGGTTACTCAAATTTAATATATAGATTACTAATGTTAAATACATTATGCAAACAATCTCCAGAAGTTTTTCTTCTTGCAAAACTGAATCTCTACACACATAGAACAACTCCCCATTTCTCTCTCTTCAGTCTCTGATAATCATCATTCTACTTTCTGATTCTGTGAGTTTGACCACTCTAGACACCTCATATAAAGAGAATCATATAGCCCTGGCTGGTTTGGCTCAGAGTTTAGAACGTCAGCCCGCTAACCAGAGAGTCCCGGCTTGGGTTCCTGCTAAGAGCATATACCTTGGTTGCAGTTTGTTTCCAGCCCTTGTTGGGTAGTGTGGGTGGCAACCACTCGATGTATCTCTCTCATGTCGATGTTTCTCTCTCTCTTCCCCCTCTCTCCCTCCCACTCTATCTGAAGATAAATGCAAAAATGTCCTCGAATGAGGATAAAAAAAAAAGAGAATCATATAGTCAGTCACTTGTCCTTTTGTGATTGGCTTATATCACTTAGCAGCACATGGTCCCCTTTACAGCACATGCCAGAATTTTTCTCCTTTATAAAGCTGGATATATTTCATTGCATGTACATACCACATTTTGCTTCTCCATTCATCATTAATGAACATTTGGGTTATTCTACCTTTTTTGACAATTACAAACAGTACTGCTATGCACATGGGTGTATAAATATTTTTGCAGAACTTATTTTCAGTTCTTTGTACCTGGAAGTGAGTTGTAGGATCATGAGGTAGTTGTACATTTTTGAGGAACAGTCATGTTATTTTCCACAGTGACTCTACTACTTGACCTTTTCACCAGTGGTGCACAAGGCTTCTGATTACTTCCCATCCTTGCCAACACTTACTACTTTCTGTTTTTGTAATAGCAGCCATTCAGTGGATATATCATATTATGATTCTGAATTTTTCCCCTACTAATTAGTGAGATTTAGAATTTTTCAATGTGCTTGTTGCCCATTTGTATATCTTCTTTGGAGAAATGTCTATTATTTAAAAGTCCATTTAAATAATTGCTTAATATCCTATGTCTAAATTTAGCTTGTTTATAATGTTCCTTTATTATACCTAGTGATGTAATGATCCCATTGTACATAGATATTGATTGATAATTCTGATTTTCCCCTCAAAAAAAATAATAATTCCTAAGAGAAGAATTACAATACTAGGTCAAGACATATGAACATTTTATAGGCTTTTAATTTATATTTCCAACAGCTCTCTTGAAGTGATGCACCAACTTGCACTCCCATGAGCAGGTTGCAAGAGCAATAAATACCTCTACTGTAAGGATGAAGTAGTAAGGGTATTATGTGAAAAACTGGAACAAAGTAGTTACTAATTTGACAGGTGACTAGATGTCCTATTACTTACACTGGAATACCTTTTGCTCTCTATAAATTGGCTTTATTAACTCTGATAATGGGAAAATTGTGGTGCTGAGAGACTTCTTAAGACTGCAATTTGCACATCAATATATTCTGTGCTTGTCACACATATTGAGACACTGTTTCTAAAGAAATACTAGGATTCGATCCCATCCTCACCTGGCGACTGTACTGATTGATACCTTCTCAAATGATCATGTGGTCTCTCTTGCCTTGAATCAGGAAAAGGCCAGAGAAAGACTGATTCTGATGCAATTTTGAGAACTTACAGAGACTCTGAGTATCATTGATTAATTTTCTTCAACAATTTAGGATTTGAACTTTTGTGTTTTGTAGCACACTTCTAAATACTGTTCTGGAATTTCCTGAGGCATTATGAAAGGAATTAAAAATCAGCCACAGACAAGTCAATGATATCATGATATAACCTACTTCATAACATCTATGAAAATAACTTATGACTCTCTCAGTTTCTCTCAGTTTTCATAATGCCTTATGCAGCAGCTGGTTTTCAGTCAAAGCAATGAAGAGCTCATTCCACTTATGTAAACTCCACAAATACTACCTAAGATTTTTCACAGAAGCGTTTCTCAACAAACCTAAGCCTGTGTGTTTTCATATGTCAAATGAGGATCATAAAGCATCTTTTACTTGAAAAATGCCCAGAGCTTGATACATGCTTTTATATTTTTGATCTTTCAAATGTGTCAAGTTTATTTCTTTCACCTTCCAGGCCATGTATGCATTTAAACATAAATAATGTTAAATTCAAATTACTAATGACTTTTGGACTTTATAAAGGTTGATATAATCAATTTTGGGGGGATCTCAGTACAACCAGTAATATTAATGATTCATGAAATAGGTCTCCTTTCCCTCCAGCATATAGTTAGACACACAAATAAACACAGAAAAACAATAGAAGACAAGCAGATAGACAAGATTCTTTCCTGTAGCAATTAACTCTCTTTTTCTCTTTTCTCTCTCTTTAAATTGCAGTTAGAATAAGCAAGTTTATTCTTTATTTGCATAATTTTATGATAATTACATGATTCACCTCCTAGGAAACTATGAACTTGGACTGGTTAAAGCTGTTGGTCTAGAATTACTCTGCGGCCAAAGTATCTTATTTATACTAAGGGATAGATAAGGAAACTGTACACAAAGACAACAGTGCCTGTGGTACCAATCATAGACACAGCCCTTACTATTTTTAACTTCTCTATCATATACAGTGTTTTATTTAGACAACTTTCTTGTCATCTGTGCCTAGATCTCTTTTTCAAGTTTCTTCTTTCATCATCTAATTTCTCTAGCTACTTTTGATTATTTAATCCTTGTTTTCCCTCCCTTACCCTTCATTCTCCTTCTGAGAATATTGTTCTATGTTCTTGTGCAAAACAATCTAATCCTTTCTTGGTTTAGTTTTTCATCATCATCTACCAAATGGTGCCAACAAGACCAAATATCTTTTTTGGCACCCATTCTTTGTGGGAGAACGATAGAGATTATGAATTATTTAAGAAGCAAATAATGATAATGGTGGGGAGGTTGTATTACTTGTGATAGTGGCAGGGAAATCATCACGATTATATGATTGAAAAAATATATTTAAAGAGTAAATATAGCCCTGTCTGATTTGGCTCAGTGGTTAGAGCATCGGCCTGTGCACCAATGAGTCATGGGTTCAATTCCAGTCAAGGATATGGTTGTGATTTTTCTCTGGCCCTGTTTGAGGTAGTGCAGGAGGCAACCAGTCTATGTGACCTTCTCATGTCAATCCCCCCCCCCCCCCAACTCTATCTGAAGTTAAATAGAAAATTATCCTCCAGTGAGGATTAAAATTAAATAAGTAAATAGTAAATATAACTGAAGCTACTTTACTAAAAAGATTTTCTGTACGCAAATATAAGAAACTTTATTTGAAGCTGATGGTTGGGAGAGCAGCAGTCAATAGAAAAGTTAAAGACCTAGAGCTGACTGTTTACAACCTACATACATTTTAGGTAATAGAGGATAGCAGCCTGGCTGGTGTGGCTAGTGGTTGAGCATTGTTCCATGCACCAAGGGGTCACCAGTTCGATTCCCAGTCAGGGCACATTCCCAGGTTGTGGGTTAAATCCCCAGTGGGGCGCAAGCAAGAAGTAACCAATCGATGTTCTCTCTTATGGATCTTTCTCTTTATCTTTTCTCCCTTCCTTTCTAAAATCAACAAAGTAAAAAAAAAAAAAATTAAAAGATAGTTATAGCAATATGCTATAGAGAAGAGATGCATTGAATCTAATGTGTGTTCATTTCTAACTTCACTTCTCACCCCTCCCCTCCCTGTTTGCAGGTACTTGGTCAAACCATTTCATCTTGTGGAACTTTATTTCTCTATCTGTAAAATGTGAGCATTGAGCTGTATTCTTAATTCTCCAGCTGAGTTCTCTAAAGTCACAAAGGGTGCTTGAATAGAGTAGGTCATTATATTCTTTCAGAGTCAAGAAGTATTATGTAAGATCCCATAAACTATAAAATTATTTTTAAAAACAGAAAAATACTTGGAAATTACTAGACTCTCAGTCATCTTTCTAACTCTGAGTCTATGGCTCTCCCATTTTCCTTCCATATCCCATTACATTTAGCAATTAATGCTCATGATAGTCACAGGAAGTTGAGAAAAGAGGAATTTCTACTTACTTTTTTCTTTATTTTTGAACTGCTAATACATATTTTCATGCTATTATTACCTGTGTAAGTTACATGTCAGCTGGTGATTTTTAGTCCCTTTTGTTAATATTTCTGCTAAATTCCCTCTTTTAATCTCTATAGAAATCCAAAGCTCGTCAGTAGGTAGATTCCAGAAAACCATGTTGAGTGGAGAATGGGAAGGGTGGAGAGCTGTCTCCTCTTCATCACTCTGTTTCTGTGCCAGCATGTGTGTGTGCTGTCTCTGTTCTGAAAAGTATCAAATAAAATCCTTTCCTTAGATCCCTTGAAAATCCTGTTTCACAGAAGTTACTGTAGAGCGTAACATATTGCAGAGAATATAGACTAGGCTTCTGCAAGAATTGTGGGAGTTGGGACATAACCATAACAACTTTAAAATTCACATTAAGTATATGGCCTTTGAAATAGATTTTGGCAATCTCACCACTAAAATCTTCACTCTTTTTCAGTCATAATTGCCACTGAAGATGTTCTTCGTTACGCTTTGTTCCCATCTCTCTTCTTTCCTCACTCTCACATGGAATATCAGGGAGTTAGTAGTCTTCCCACTCAGTAAGGAAGACCTGTCCCTCTCCCCTGGGCTCTTTCTGCTCCAGTCTGCTAGGGCCACCTCTGTACACACACACACTTAGCAGAACAAAGAGAGTTTATCTCAAACAGACTATACTGTCCTACAAAACATTCCAGTTGAAAATAACTATGTTGTTTTTATTTTATGTATTTTTAAAATCCTGAATTCTTTTAGGAAAACCTATATATGGTGACGGCCATTCCCATCAGTCAGATGGGTGTTATTTTATACGGGTTGTTTCCAGCATGCACACTTTTGTGCGACTCATTATTTAAATGTTTGCTTCAAATAGTTTACCAAAGGTATTTTGTCCTTCACTGCTCCAGTGTTTCTTTTAAGAACCCTCTTCCCTTCTCTCAAATGATTCAGTATTTTAAATGAGCATGCAAATGCTATGTCAAATCCATTTGTAAAACCTTATTTTGTTTAACAGCGAACTTTTACACATTTGGCTTGGTTAATCTATCAATTTAAGGCTCATTAAGATTAGAAATGACAAAACTGGAAGAGAATGCCTTTCTTTCCTATGAAAATACTTATGAAATCCAGCACTCAATTGTTTTCTTATTCTACACTGCTTTGGAAATATCAGGCAAGTCCAACTGTCAAAACCATCAAAAATACTGCTGAAATTGCAAAGGAAACAGTGACTACCTTGGGAAAACATAGTAAACTGAAGGACCCAGGAGTCTGCTTTTCCTGTAAGAAGGAAAGTGAATTCTGAAAGGGAAAAGTTGGAGAGCCTCTTCCTTTGTGTGAATTCTACAGATTTTTCAGTCCCCAGAACACAACTGTCTTGTAATGACATCTCTGCTTCTAGGGGACCCCTGTTTGTGGGCTGTTCTGCCAACCACTGCCAATGACATCATCCCTTAAAATCCAGGATGCCTCAGCTTGTCGTTCCTAAAAATGTTCAATTGCTTTTGTTTGGAGAGATGCTGTGGTATGGTGCAAAACAGACAGACATTTGAGTGAAATAAACAGTCAGTTCTGAAGGTTGGATATAATTTTATCTAATGAACCTAAGAAAAATAAATATCCAGATACCTTGGGGGGCGGGGTCTTAGAATTCTCCTGAAAGTAGAGTCTGAAACCACAGTTCAGCTTCCATTGTAAACATCTGTACCTCAATCCTACTGGCAGTTTCTGAGGTACCATGTGAAACAGGTCATTCTGAAGGATGCACTACAGAGTTGTTTTCCCATTATTTCCATTCTCCACTCAAGAAGCTTAAAAGGTCTGAGTCAGCTGGAGATCACATCCACAACACAAAGCCAATGTAGAGCAAAATAATTTTATTGCATACTCCTGGGTACAGGCGGGCTGAGTTCAAAAAAGGAGACAGCTTCAAATAATAGCCATGCCAATTTTCTTATATATTTAGTCTATCCAATACATCAGTTAAGCAAGCTCCCAAGAATTAGGCAAACATTCCCAAAGTAGAATATTGGAGAGATATGACAGAAACTTTAGATTCAACCTTTTTGTAGTCCTTGGGACTGTCTGCCATGGCTGTAACTTGAACCCACAGGTTGGTGTGAGAGATGTAAGTTAGATTATCAAATGTAGCTGCTATAATATCTTAATATTATACCCCACTGTGCCCTGGCTGGTTTGGTTCAACGGTTAGAGCGTCAGCCTGCGGACTGGAGAGTCGCAGGTTTGGTTCCCACTAGAGGCATGTACCTTGGTTGCAGTTTGTCCCTGGCCCTGCTTGAGGTCGTGTGGGTGGCAACCAGTTGATGTGTCTCTCTCACATCAATTTTTCTCTCTCTCTTCCCCCCTCTATTCCTCCTGTTCTATATGAAGATAAATGCAAAAAATGTCCTCGGGTGAGGATATATATATATATATATATATATATATATATATATATAATACCCACTGTAAAGGTAATAAGAAGCTCTATATCACTTTGAGAATTAGATGTAATTTGTGTCAAATGTTCACAGAATGAACAATACATAAAGATTGCTCAGTAAAGACATGGTGTTAAGTATGTAGTTTGGAACATGGCATTTAAATTCCTCTGCTGGCTAACATCAGTTGCTTTTCCTCTTTTACTTTCTTCTAGTCTCTTTAGTATGATCTTTGCTCCAACAAAATCAATCTATTAAAAGGCCAGGGCCTTTCTCCTTGACAATATTTATGAGTTAAGTCTTCTCATTTTGTTACTATCAAACTACTAGCATAGTGCCAATCAATATCCTAAAAATTGACAGACCCGATAGGAATTTTCAACTTCTGCTTTTGTGAATAGTGGGTTGGAATTGATGCAGTTGACTGTATCCTTTTCTTTAAATGCTCTTGTCTTTACTCTAAATGAGTCTCTATTTCTATCTCACTGCTTGCTTTGTTTTCTTTCAGATAGTGCTGGCCAAGTTTCCATTCCTGACACTGTATTTCTCTGGAAGTTCTTTCCTGGAAAATATGGAGAAAGAAGACATCATCTGATCTAGAAACTATTTGGAGATTTCATTGTAAACTGTCTCATGTTGACAACAATGCAGAAAGTGCTCAAACTAGTCCATTGCAACTGAATTAACAAAGAAACATGTTTGTTTGTTTGTTTCTATCCATATACGCTTCTAGAGAAAATGAAATATATCCTAAAACAATCTATATTTTCTGTTACTTAAGGAAAAGCAGATAACCTGGCAACTAGGCCAGCATCTCTATACCCCGCACTGGCCATGTCTGAGCAATTGCCTATTACTTTCAGGCCAGTGAGCACCTAAAATAATTGCACATATCCATTCCCCTGCCCGGGTATGTCTCCATCCTGTTCTTTACCACCTTCTCCAAATGATAGACTGGTAAAGAGTAGAAAACAAGACAGCCTTCTAATCAATATATCTTTTCAGTCTATGATTCTATAATTTCCTTTTCTGTTAAATTTAGGATTTTCATCAGACTGTTGTCTGTGTCTATAAATTTATTTTTCTTTTCTCAATCTCTTCATCTTTTCACTCGGTCCACCAACCCCCTCCCCTCTGACAGCTGTCAGTCTGTTCTCTGCATCTATGCATCTGTTTATTGCTAAAAGTATTACAGATATCCTTTTTTTTCCCCATTGACTTCTTCCTTGTTTCTATTTAGTTTATTATATTTTGTTCATTATATTCCACATATTTTAGTGGCAGAAATTGATCAGCAGGAAGAGACAGACTGCATGCCCTCGGAGGATTAGAAACGAACTGTTTAATGCACACCGGTGTTGTCCCAGCAGAGTCACCTCCAAAGGCTGAGCCCTATTATACATGATAAACCTACGGCTATTTGGGGGGGTTTCAAGTTCCAATATAGTTTAGGCAGTTGGCAGATGTAAAGGAATTACCAAAGCCATGGGTGGGGTCTCTGCACTGCCTAAGGGGGTTGTCTGCACCTGGCTTGCCTTCTCATTCCCCTTTATTGATTTTCCAGCTGCTCCCAGCAGACTTAGAGAATATCTTAGATAGGAAGTTCCCTAAGTACCATGTGAGGAAGAAGAGTGATGATCTTTCTGACTGCTTCCTGCTGAAATAAGGGTATTGAACGGGAGGAATGCAGCAACTAGAGTTCTTCACCGTCCAGGGAAGAGTAGGTGAAGCATCATTTGGAGCTTTATTGTTTCTAAATGAGAGGACATGAAGCAGGTTAGTATGTTGAGAATACAAGAACCAAACAGGAATGCTATAAAAACCATTGAGAGGACCAGCAAATGGGAGTACCCAAGATGCCCAGTTCCATACATTACTCTGGGAATGCCAAGATTCCAATAATTCCTGTCTTTTGTAATTTGTTCCTTTAACTGCTGGCCGATGTCTCTAACTATTTCTGTCTGATTAACATAAAAGCAACATTCCTTGTTTAAAAAGAGGTATATTCCTCCCTTTTCAGTAATAAGTAGGTCTAACATCCTTCTATTTTGTAATACTACTGGCTGCTAAGAAGTCTAAGTCTGCTAAGGATGCAGAGTCCAGTGTTGGGATCAGTCCAGCAGGTGATGACCATCCATTCTACTGGCAGAGTCCTCAGGTGCTTGCCATAGATCGATCAGCAGGTTTCACTGTCCTCTTAAGGGTGACCAGCAGAGGATTGTTCTGGCTGGTGGTCACTCTCCAGGCAGGTTAGTTGTCGGGTGGCAGGTGAGCTGCCTTCACCCGTGAGTAGTGGATCCAGGTATTCAGACCTGCAACCTTGAGCTGTGAGAGTTGTTAGTATAACTAAATAGAGCCCTTTCCAGCTTGGTTTGTGGGATTCCCTTTTTAGGTCTTTTATCCAGACGTGGTCCCCTGGTCTGTGGGGGTATACAGTAATTCCCAGGGAAATGGGTATTCTATTGGTTTTTTACTTACGTACTTCAAGAATGGTTTTTCCTAGTCCTTGCAGTTGTTTTGAATTTCCACATTTCCCAGTTCTTTTATATCTCCGTTGAATTTGATCAGTGTGGGAGGTCTACATATACGATTTCAAAGGGGAGAACCTGATCTTAGTCTGAGGGATACAATGTATTCACAGGAGAGCTAAGGGCAGTATATCAGTCCAGGGCAGGTTGGTTTCTTGACATAGTTTTGCCATAGTCTGCTTAAAAGTTTGATTCATGCGTCCTACTTTCCCTGAGCTCTGGAGCCAGTGAGCCGTGTGCAAATTCCACTGAATGCCTAGAGTTTAAGCTACCTGCTGTACTATTTCTGTTACAAAGGCTGGGCCATTGATCCTATAGTCAATGGCATTTCATATATCGGGATGATGTCTGTCAGTAGAGCTTTGGTTACTTTTCTTACCTTTTTCATATGTGTGGGGTAAGCTTTAATCCAGCTTGAGAAAGTACAATGAAAATTAGGAGATACTTATTTCCTCTACTGGGTCTTATTTCTGAGAAGTCTACTTCTAGATCTTCAAAGGGTGCTTGGCTGCAGTGTTGGATCCCGGTGGGCCTGGTGGGGCCTTGTCTAGTGTTGTTTTGATCACAGAGGATACAGCATTGGGAGACCAAGGCACAGAGGGATGGAACTCAAGCAATCAGGTAGTATGGCTTAATAAGGCTTCTAGGGCAGTTTTTTTTTTTCCCCCAGATTGGTGAGTTCATGTTGGAGGACAAACCGATGGGCTAATTTTTCTGGCACGTAGATTCTGTGGTCTGGGAGTATCCACCATCCTTTTCTCATTGTATTTCCTCCCTCCTGTTATGCCCATTCTTTTTCCTCAGCCATGTGCAGTCCTGGAAAAAGAACAGGACACCTCCCCCACAGTTCCAAGTGCAGTCCGCCCAGGATCTACAAGGACCGCAGCCACCAGCCTGTGGCATCTTAAAGTCTTGGAGCTGGTCTACATGGAGGCAGTGGCCATCCATGCAAGCCTGTGAGGGCCCACAGGGGATGCCATCGGCCCATGGTGAATGCTTGGTCTGGCACAAGGCATGACCACTGAGATGCCCAGAGCATTAGAGGGCAGCACAGGGCGATGGCAGCTGCAGACAGTGGTGTGAGTTGGGCCTGAAGGTCAGCTGGCACTGGTGGTCTGTGTCATAGTCTTTGCCAGGGAAAGCCTCAGGCAGGTACAGGGGAGCCTCTGGCTTTTCTAAGAGACAGTGCCTGTAGCCATTGTAAGTGGGCACTGCAGGGGGACCAGAATGCCTCGAGATGCACGTGAGCCATCACAGGAGCTATGACATGATGAGAGGCACTCCTAGGCCTGTTCAGACGGACACATGGATTGCAGCTCTGAGCTGGGTCACACACAGTGCCCACGTCAGCCATACTCAGGTGTCACAGGTAGAGAGCCCACACAGGTCCTGATGGGTAAACAGCAAAGTGATCTGGGTCTGAGTCCTCAGGAGTGTTGAGTCCTTGCTGCCAGGCCCAGAGGCTGCCAGGCTCTAGCCGAGTCAACAGCAAGCTGACAGGGTTGTGGATGCTCGGATGCTTGAAGTTCTTGCAGCGGCCACCATGACTGGGAGCAGGTAGCGCTTCAGCCCTGCACCGTGAAATGCTGCCACCTTGTCATCTGCCACCATCAGAGTCTCCATGAATCTACTTAGGGAAGCAAAGCACTTAGCTCTTCAAGGCTGAGTCTGGGGTTCCCAAGATGAGTCTTTATGCTGAAGATAGGGCCCTGGCCACTGGTGGGACTCTTCAGGCACAGGATGTGAGCCCCAGACCCCCCTGCAGAGTTAGGGGTGCCTCCCTCCAGGGACTGGATGTGGAGTTTGGTCCCCTGATACTGCAACACCCCTAACAGGACTCCCTTATCCCAGTGCAGAGATGCCCCAACTCTGGATCTCCATTGATGGTGCCAGTGAGGTGGGTGCCTGGCTCTGCCCCACCCAGCAGCTCAGGCGTCTGACCCAGGTACTGAATTGTGAACCCTTCAACCCGCATGCCCGGGTCTTGCTCCAGCTTTAGCAACAGCATCTCCCCAAGGAAGGCAAATGGTACCACAGTCTAGCAGGGATGTCCAAATCAGGCAGGACACTGCTGCTGAGTTTCTCTGGAAACACAATCTCCTCCTCCCAGGGGAGGGAGCTGGCCAGTCTGCCACAACTGGGTCAGTTTGCTTTAAAAGGTAAGCTACTGGTCTCTGCTATGGCCCAAATTCCTGGTTTGGGACTCCCAGGTCTATTCCATTGTTTTCATGCATGAACAGGTTGAAGTCCAATGATACATCTGAGAGTCCTAAGGCTGGTGCCTACATGAGCTTAGTCTTTATAGTTGCAAATGCTTTCTTTTGATTGGGACCCCAGACAAGGTGTGCCTTTCTTCTCCTTTCAGGGCCTCATATAAGGGTTTTGGCAGTTGTAAAAATCTGGGTATTCATATTCGACAGTACCCTGCTACTCCCAGAAATCAATTCTCCAATGGGTCGACCGGAAGTGGGAAACAGAATAGTGCAGACTGCCTGTTTCCTTTTGGCCCCTAGCATTTGTTTGCCTTGGGTGATCTTGAAACCTTTGTCTGGCCAGTTGCGGTTGGGTGGAGCAGAAGTTCCCGGTTTTTCTTGCTGGTGGTTGGGGCATTCATTTTTTTATTTTTTATTTTTTTATTTCTTGTATGCCCCCCATTGGGAATTGGGCTCACAATTAGGCATATGCTCTGACTGGCAATCAAACTAACAACCTCTTGGTGAATGGTTTGATGCTAAACCACTGAGCCACACCAGCCAGGCTGAGGGCAGGAGGGAAGCCAGCAGTAGTAGGAACAGCCACACCAGCCCAGGGAAGGTCACAGTGTTGAGCAGCAGATGGCGTTGTGTTCCCCACAGCCTGCCGTCCATCCAGCCCTCCTGGGATGTGGGTCTGTCTAAGACATCCCTCATACCCTGGCTTTGTGGAAAGCTCCTCTCTGTAGCTTGGGGCTCAGACTAGTGCCAGGGTCAGAAGCAGAGTTTCAGAGGGGCTGGGGACCTTCAGACAAGATGGAGAAAACTTGCCCCTTAGCTTAGGTGAAGTGCTTAATGGCTCCGCTCCTGCAAAGTCTTCTCTCCTGTATTTTTTTCTTTCCCTGCCTCTGTCTTCTGCAGTTTTCCTGGCCTCTCTCTGTATGCCCTAAACTCTGGCTTCACCTCTGTGCATTTATCTGTCTCTCTCCTGCCCTCTCCCATTTCTCTGTGTCTGTGGGTCTCCCTGAGGGTTCCTCATTAGGTAAGGCCTCTCATGCCCAGGATTCTACGTCTAGATGTCCAGTTGGCACCTGGATCTGGAATCACTTTCTGACTTCTGTAACAACCTGCTACAGTCGACCCAGGTGGGGCAATGAGTCTGGAAGACTGCTTCCCCCTCTTGTAGGGTCACATCGAGGCTCATTCTCTGTGGACCCCTTGTCTCCTACAATGGTAAATGCATTGCTGCTGGGGATTTTGGTCCCTGAGTCATTGACCTGAGATATCTTCCCACTGACTTTTGCAACCCTGAGTCAAGCAATCCTGGTTCTGGTGGCAGAGTGGCTGGTTGTGGGAGTGAGATAGATGGAGGTGGGCTTTAGGGCATGTGAGGTTCCCCATCCTTAGTTAGCAGGGCATATGGCAGTGGAGGGGTCTCTTCCAAATCCCTTATAATATACAGTGATACCTCAGTTCTCGAACGCCTCGGTTTTCGATCAAATGGAGATTCGAGAAAATTTTGTCTCGGAATCCGAACAAATATTTGGAACTCGAACTTCCGAGATGAGCCAAGTTGAGCCGAATGGCGTTCATTCGGCCCAGCGCGCCTTGCTTGCGTCATCAGTGTGAGTGCAGAGAGAGAGTCACGCTTTGTGGAGTCACGCTTTCCTACTGGGTTTCATTGCTTCGGTTCTCGAACAATTCGGTTCTCGACCGTCCTCCTGGAACGAATTATGTTCGAGAACCGAGGTATCACTGTAGAAGGCCACTTAATTCACTATGAATTCTTCCTTTAAACTTGTGCCTCAAGGATCTTACACTGTCCCTGACTAATAACACAGAATCAGACCCAAAGAGGCCTGATTTGGGCTATTTCAAACCACTTGTCTATGTAGAGAAATTGTTTGGATGGCCAGAGTTTCTAGTGACTACCCTATACACAGCCTGGACTGTGGGGACATCAAGGGTGCCTTCAGAGGTGGTCCATTCTAATTCACAGAGGGTGTGCAATCTTCTGGGAGTCAATTTGACTCCATAATCTCCTGAGGACCCCTTTATAAGATTCTTTATCATATATTTCAGAAAAGTGGGTTTAGAGGAACTTCTCCCATAATGATATTTAAGATGGGTAAGCAAACCTCCCAGTAAACGGTGTCTAGAGACAAACAGGAGGAAACTCTTATTTTGTCCTCCTGTCATCTAATGATGGGCACTTAGGAAAAGGGGGTGGGGGGAAGAAGAAGAGGGTAAAGGGGGATCAATGGTGATGGGATGGTGAACACACAATGCAATATATGGATGATGCATTATAGAATTGTACACCTGAAACATAATTTTATTAACCACTGACACCCTTATAAATTCAATACAATTTTTAAAAATTCAGTATTGTTATTCGTTTCTCTTCTTCAATTTGATTATGAGGAGATAGAAGCAAGTTAGATAGCAAGAGACTGGGTCATGCGAAAGGGAGGCTGGGGAAGTTGCAGATGAATTGGAGCTCAGAACAGGCAACGCAGCACACAGCATATCTGGAATTTTATTTCAACTCCAGATCTCAAAGTAAAACTGAAATTAACATGGACATTGTGTTCCCAGGCCAGAAACTCCCAGACCCCATTTATAGAAACCCAAATTGTAGCCCCTGGAAGGAGTGCAGGTCAATTACAAAACAACAACAAAAAAAACAGGAAGCTGCTTTTAAGTAAGGCAAAGAGATTGCTGAATGAGTTCTGCAAAACTATAGGGTGTGTTTCTATTGCAGAAAGGCAGGTCACCTTCAAAAGGATTATAGAGCCCTGGCCAGTTTTGCTCAGCAGTTAGAGCGTTGGCCTGCAGTCCAGAGAGGCCCAGGTTTGGTTCCTGCTAAGGGCATGTACCTCGGTTGCAGTTTGTCCCTGGCCTTGGTTGGGTTGTGTGGGTTGCAACCACTCGATGTGTCCCTTTCATGTCAATGTTTCTCTCTCCCTCTCTCTCTAACTCTATCTGAACAAAATATCAAAAAAATGTCCTTAGGTGAGGATTAAAAAAAAAAAAAAAAGAATTAAAAAAAGGATTATAGACATCCACAATTGGACTTAGAAAAATAAACCAAAAGCAAAATAAACCAAAAGCAAGCATAGGGTTGCTCCAAGGGTGTTTCCCCTGCTCCTCACCAATTATCTGGCAGAAATTAAAATGATCAGAAAAGGAAAGCTACTAAGGCCCCTATATATGACCTAGGGCTGAATCCACTTAGGTGGAAAACACAATAAAATGTATGGATGTTGCTGAGGCAGAATTCCTTGAAAGGACAAATCAGAAGCTAGCAAGACATATATCTACTCCTAGATAAGGAAGCCCCACAGGCAACCCACTTGGGTTCCTTCCCCACTCTGAAAGTCTATCTTTCAAATAAACTTTCCTCTCACTTACTCTTGATCCGTGAACTAATTATTTGATTTCCCAATACAACAAACATACACACCACCACTTGGTTTTACTTAGAGCTCTTGACTTTATCTTTTCTTCATAATTTTCCATAGATCACTGAAATTGCTTCTTCTTAGTCTTCTTTTTCTACCTTGATACCACACCCTTAAATTTTAGCACTTAAAGTTTTATTTTTGGAAAATGCATCTATCTGTATCTATTTTGTTTGTAGCTTATACATGGGGGGACTGTGTGGATTTCATAAAAATACCACTGGGTTTAGGGTAATAAATGAATGTTCTACGCCTTCCTGAGCCAGTAAGTAAAACCTCTGGGAATCAATTTTATGAGTCTTTGCAAATATAGAACTTAGTATTAAAATTGGGTTAACTTAAAGAGCTGATTAGGCAAAATAGTGTAATTTTTTTCTGCCTTTCTAACCTAAAGAATCTAAGACCTCAATGTGGGAAGACCCCTAATTCTGATCAAATTTATTGCATAATTTATTGTATTTTTCACAATATATGGAACTTCATATCTTAACTCCTAATAGCCCTCCTTTAGAATGTATTGACAGTTCAGTTCTCTGGACAAATACTTGTACTCTAGTAAGTATAACTGAGCTGATAAGTATTTTTTGAAAACTCCTTTTCCCTCACGTATGCTTGAGGAAAATTATCTTAGAAGGAAAATAGTAGTCTCTAGGGAGACAGAGCTAAATCCTAAATGTTGAACTGTAGATAACATTTTTAAACAGACTGAAAATAAGCTAACAACTGCCTACTTCTTCCTGGTTTCCCCAAGGGGTCAATTTCCACGCCTGAGCTTGAATCTAATATAATGACTCTCCTGCTTTTCTACTCTCATTTTTGAATACTTTGATGCTGCTGGAAGGAAGGTGGTAAAAGTGGCCCTTCAGTGTTAAAAAAAAAAAAAAAAAAATGCTTTCAACATACCTACTACAATGTTGGCCACAAACTAAGAGCTGGGTATATATAAATATTATTGTTTAATCCTTATCACCTTCATTACTCCTTTTGAGATTTACATCTTTAGTTTTACTTTAGCAAATGATTACTGATCTTCATTGGCAAGTTTTAGAACTTCCGTTCCGAGAGTTTAATGATATTAATCTTGAGATTTGGGGAAGAGTTGGTCCTAAGAATGGCACAGGTTTATAACATATATCAGCTGTGGGCTTGGTAGTTTAATTTATTTGGGGCTCAGACAAAATAAGGCATTTAGAAAAAAGATGTTTCATTGTACTTAGTGTTCTGATTTCATGTAAGAAAGATTCACACCTTTACTTCTCATTAATCCTGAAGTTCTGTGATTTAGTCCCTCAAGTTTTATGAATTATTTGAAAGAGCTCTTCCTTGTATGAACTGTAGTAAAAATCATTTAAGGAAAACAGTTAGTCCTTACACACAATTAAATAAAAAGGTAGGACATCTGTTCATTTCTCATCAAGTCTTTGAATGTTCCCAATGAGTTGTAAAGGTTGTGATGATGGAGAAAAATAGGGCAAGTTTTGATTTCCATAATTAACCTTTCCTGTGTTTCTGCCATGGATCTCTCTATTCCCTATTTTCTGCTTGATCTGAGCCAGAGCTTCCAATTGTGACACCGGAAGTTCCATTTGCTGAAGGCTCAACTGGTCCAAGAGGGATCTTTGCCTCTTCAGACAGGTTAATCAGGAGAAAGGAGAGACAGGTATGGCTATATAATGAAACATAATAAGATAATAACATAAGCTGGCTGGTGTAACTCAGTGGTTGAGCATTGACCCTTGCACCAAGAGGTCGCCACTTCAATTCCCGGTCAGGACACATGCCCTGGTTGTGGGCCAAATCCCCAGGGAGGGGCATGCAGGAGGCAGCCAATTGATGTTCTCTCTCATCAATATTTCCCTCTGTCTCTTCCTCTCCCTTCCTCTCTCTCCAAAATCAATAAAGAAAACTTATTTTTAAAAAAGATAATATAAATATCACTTATCAAGAACTTTATGTCAGGAGCTGTTTTGACATTTATATTCATTGTTTTGATAAGTTCTCAAAACAAACCAGGACGTAATGAAATAAGTCCAAAGGTTTTATTTGAACCTTAGAGAAAGGCACAAAAAGACTTTTAAATGTGGGGTAATGAAATCTAAAGCTTACTGAGCACAAATTATATGTAAAGTAGCGTATAAAATGCCCTTGACCTAACTTCCTGAATCTCAGATAGTCCTGTGAGGTGTAATTCCCATTTTCTAGATTAGAAATGTAAGACTCAGAGAAGTTAAGTAATTAGCTCAAGGTCACTTGTTAACGAAGTTCAACTGTGATCAAAGCATTGTAATTAAGTATCTCTTGCCCCTTCAAATTCAGAAATAGACACAGGTTCACAGGGCTTTCCATCTAGGGTAGCAATTTTGAACAGGTGTGTCACCAGAATTTAAAAAACATGCAATACCTGACTATTTAGTCAGGGGCACAGACTTCTTTTCCCTTAGACTGTCAAATAAAAGAAAAAATAACAACAGCCACCACAATAGGCATCCAGTGTGAATAAATCAAAATTATGCCTTTTTTTTGTTAGATTGGCAAAAAATATGATGTTTGGTGTGCCACAGAATTTTAGTAATTGGTTTCTGTAGACCATGAGATGAAAACGGTTGAAAATTTCTGATCTAGGGGGTGAATAGAGACATGAAGACTCAGGGACACTTTTCTCAAATAAGCTGGACAGAGAATTATTCACTCTTATGATCACATCATGTGATTTCCAAGCCAGACAAAAAGGAACAACAATCAGAGATTATCTTATGGCACTGAGGTCATTTAGAGGGCAGTAACAACAAACGTAAGACTACTGTGTTTTAACATACTTAAATTGATATGACATAAACAAGTTAAGTTTTCTTACATGTTTTTTGTTTTCCCCCTAAAAAGTAAGGAAAAATTGAGCTTATTTCTTCTGTCAAAGAATTTTTCTCTGGGTCCAAAAGCCAATCACAGATGAGGCGGCGTGTTTCCTGGGAGCATGTCAATCAACTGAACAGATGACCCAGAATTTTGGAATCCTATTCTTTTCCATGAATGTTGTCTGTGGAAGGAAAAATGGAGACATCAAAGGAACTAAAATGTCAGAAAAGGAGAAAAAGAGAGGGGGAGAGAGAGAGAGAGAATAAGTTTAGGAAAGAAAGAAGTTTCTTGCTAAGAAACTTCAGGGAATTAACTGGCAATGGTCACCGTTGAAGGATTAATAAAGAAGACATCTGCTGGGGACAGGTGGCACACAGCAGAAAGGTAAACAGAGGCTTCAGGTATCAGAAATGAAAACGTAAATAAGAAACTCTTAGTGACATTCCTCCATTCTTTTTTTAAAAATTACTATTTGGTGTATATTTCCATTTTCAGTGAGACTAGAGACTGTGCAAGCCTTTTGCCTTCCTGCATTATTCTCATGAAATTTTGTTAAGAAAAAGGCCGAATCAAAAGTGTAGATTCCTAATCAGACGCTATAGATAAGAGGCATTCCCAGAAGTATTGGGAGGGCAAATGTCATGTTAAATAAAGATTTTTAGAAATTGTAAGTAGACGACATGGAACAAAGTATGCTGGAAGAAGTCTTCCCTCATCAGTGAACCATGAGAGAGAAGGGAGCTTCCTTTCACAGAAATTCAGTGTCTACTGAGACCAATGTCAAGAATATTCCTGCCCTTCACCAGCACAGGAGTGAACTCTTCTCCTTCCCCTCACAGTCCCGCAGGTTTTACTGTTGGTAAGGCAAAGTCCCCCTTAGGATCCTCTCAATCCCTGTTTCCTGATACTATCTTCCTCAGCAAAATTTTGATTATGAATTTATCCATTCTCTCACTTTAATTATTTATTGCAGGAAGTATAACAGATGAATACATTTTTTAAAAGATGCATAAATAGAAATATAAAGATGGAGGTTCTATCCAGAGGGGCATTGACAATGTCAAGTCTAAAAATTCATTGACATCTAGTTCATGATGGTTTCACTACAGTCAAGTGAGACCTCCTTTGAGTGAGTGTCTGGTAGACTTTGTAAATTTTGTTTTGCCAAAAATTGCCCCTCATGTTCCTCAAGAATTTCTGGACGATCCCAGGAGCTCTTTCAAATGTGCTTGTGTTTTACTTGTGCACTTTCTTCTGCATTACTGGCTTGTACCTGGCTGCTGAAAACTAACATTGACACAAAATAAAAAGCAAACCTACTCATTCACAGCGTCTGTAGATAGATCTGGCATTGCTGCTGCATCCACTGGGGGTTCTCTCACATGCATTAAAGGTCTTGCACTTGGTCAAGAACCCCCCTAGACTAAGGTCTGGGGCCTTGGGTGTTAAAGGACCCTATGTATATAACAACTCTCTGTGGAAGGAAGATGTCTGGCAGAGCCCAGAGACTGCACTCTGGCTGCTGAGTCCTGTGCTGAGGCCTCAGGAGGGCCTGGGTGTCCTGCGAATAATGCAGGCACACTTCTGCCTTCAGAGGATGGTGCCAAGGGCCCTTGGCCCACCGTTGGAAGACTGGTTTCTCTGATCTTGAAGGGAGAGTTTGTTCTTTGAAACTGATATGCATGGAGCCAACAGGCACGTTGAAAGTTTGTACGAACCAATGTAAGAATGTGTGAGAAGAGCTGTCATCTTCAATGAACTGCTATTACCATCTTGAACACCCTTGAGCCGCTAGCCCAGCTAGGGAACACTGTTTGAAAAGGAGACCTCTATGACTCAGCTTTTGGTTCAGAGAGGCTCAGTTTATCTCTGTGTCCAAGAAGTTGTGCTGGCAGTCCATTATCAGAATGTAGTACAAAAAGAAGAGGAGCCCCTGATTTGTCACAAAGCATCTTAAAACCTTGATATTCAGAGCAACACAATTACTTTCCCTGGGAATAGTGTGACATCCCAAAATCAAGACTTTGACTCTAGGTTAACCTTGACTATGGGCTTTTTTTGTCTTGGATGATGAGTTCTAGCTCTTGAAGAGGTTTGAGTCCATATGCAAATTAAATGGTGGGCAGGTCCATCATACCACTTTCATGCTCTTTGGGAAATTATCTAGGCACTGTGATAGCTCAAACCAGCACCTTTTCTTCAAATTCTATCTAAAGACATTTGGTATAAATTAATTGAAGAAGAGATGCACAAATACTAGGAATGGAGTCCCCAGAGCATTATCCATGAAGAGGACCCATGGCTGTGGACTAGGATAGACTTACATGCTTGATAGGTGTAACCCCTTAGAGGTGATGAAAATGTCAGGGTCACAGAGCCATAGCAATCATAAAGTGATGTCCCTGATTCCATCATTGCCGAGATAATGCCTAGTTACTGTGTACCACCCTACCTCAATCTTCTCCCCTGTCAGTCATGTGTCAAATACTTTTTGGGTATAGAGAATATAGCAATGAATGAAATAGACCATGAAGTCCCTACCTTCATGGATCCTGCATTCTTATAGACAAACCACCAATCAACAAAGAAATATATAACATTAGATTGTGGCCCACAAAATAGAGAACAAAATATTGATGGGGTGGGTAAGAATGCTGAAGGAAAAGGGGCTGTTACATTACACGGGGTCATCAAGGAAGACTTTACCAACAAGGGGGACATTTTAACAGTGAACTGAGGAAGAGAGGAAATAATCTTTCTCACTGTTTTATTTATTTATTTTAGTTTATTTTTTAGAGAGAGGAGATGGAGAGAGAGATAGAAACATTGATGAGAGAAAACATCAACTGGCCACCTCCTGCATGCCCCCAACTGGGGATCAGACCCACAACCTGGGCATGTGCCTTGACCAGGAATTGAACCAGTGACCCCATGGTGCATGGGATGTCGCTCAACCACTGAGTCACACCGGCCAGTCAATCTTTCTCACTGTTTGAAGGAAGAATCTCTCAAACAACAAATACAGAGACTCTGAAACCTGAGCATTTCTGGCAACCAAAAAAAGAAATAGTACCAATGAATAGAAGTGAATTAAGATCCAGGAGAAAGCATGGGAGGTAAGGTCAGAAGGCAGCTGAAGGCCAAACTTGTGGGGTATTTGATTATCATAAATGCTTTATTTTCACTCTAACTGAAATTAAAAATGATTTTGGAGAATCAGCTGGATAATGGAGTTATATGATTTTATTTACATTTTTAACAGGATCACTTATTTGAGAAATTTGACCAATTGGCCACAGAGAAATAAAGTGGGAGATATGAGGGGGCAGTAAAGCTTTTATTGTGGGGAAATCAAAAGCATTATATGTGAGTTGGAGAAAGTGCACTGGAGGAGAGAGGGGTGCTGGGTTTTAGGCTGCAGACAAGAAAGAGAATTATTACAATGATGAAAACTAGAGAAGGGAGGGTTAAAATCAAATATATTGATGGATGGATTTACTTATGTGAGAAACAAGACCATCCAAATTAGCAGGAGAGGATGCAGACTTTCTGCATAGAAATAAGATACACATGGTTTGGCCATGTGCAAATTCTTGTTTTTCTTGGTGATATAGAAAGCAAGATCATTAGCTGGGAATGAGGATTAGGGAGGCCACCTAGATTTTTGCTTCCAACACTCTTTTTCCAAGCTCTCTCAGGACACACTTCATGGGGTGCACAGCAGAATTTACCTACTCTATTTCTGTTGCAGCTCTGTGCTATCCACATTCTTCAACTGGATGCAGGCACTGAATCAGTTGGCTCAGGAAAACTTAGTGGGACTTGCAGTCACACTATGAAAGTTTTCACACAAAAATTTTTGTTTTGTTTTTTTCAGCCAGAGGTGCCTAACCTTCTTTAACTGTTCTTCACAGAAGCAGTCAGACTTCATATCTTTAGAAAAGCTGCATTCTCCTTTCTCTAAGTGAAACAAGTGTGGAAGAAGCATTCTTGCAGTAGAACAGCTCACTAAGCCACAAAGAAGGCCATTATTATGTGTATCTGGTAAGTATTTTAGCCTTTAAATGGTGATATTATCATTTTAATTAAAGTGAAGATTTCTTCAGCATTCAATTCAAAAAGAGACTGCAAGAAGGCCCCTTTCTACAATAGAAACTAAATGCTCAGTTCACTTGTAAAACAAAATGTATATACTAAGGTAGGCAGAGTTGAGAAGGGTTCAAAATTTCATGTTGAGAGATTGACACTGCATAGCAAAAAAGAGATAGCTTCCCAAACTATGAAAGTTATACTCATAAAATATGTTTTATAAAGTTTAAGATGAGACACAGAAAATACAGATAATTAGGAACTTTGTGCAGAGTGGGTAGACTTTTAGAGAATATTAGTCTCTGTCTCTCTCTCAGTGATTTAATGTATATACCCATTTCAGACATATGGAGATACTGAGATCCTCAGTCTGCAGAACACTGGGAAGTAGGTAAGACAGACTAGAGTTTTATGAAATAGGTATTATTAAAATTTGGAGCTAGAATATTATTTGTTGTCAGAGACTATTCTGTGCATCTTAGCTTGTTTAGCAGCTCCCCTGTCCTGTACCCAATGGACATCAGTCACCTCTTCCTCCTGATTGAAATAAACAATGTGACCAGACATTGACAAAGATTTGTCTGTTTGGAAGACTTCATCCCTGGCTGAAAACCACAGATATAGACAAAATGCCCAGCATGGTGCCTGGTGATAGTTCTTGCTCTACAAATAGAATTTCATAAAATTAATTTTGAAAAAAGACCTTTTCTCATTTCCAACACAAAAGAGCAAAGTTATTTTTTGACAAAGTTTTGGTTTCAACAGTTTTTTTAAAAACTTCATTGATGAATACATGAATAGAATTGTTTACATTGAAAGTGTATAATGTGATAAGTTTATATACATATATATCATAGAAAGATCATCAAAATCAAGATCATGAACACATCCATTACCTCAAACAGTTAATTGGTATGCATATGTGTGTAATAAGAATGCTGGTCTGGCAAATGTGGCTCAGTGGATTGAGCATAGACTGAGAGGTCCAAGTTTGATTCCCTATCAGGGCACATGCCTGGATTGTGGGCTTGATCTCCAGTACAGGGTGTGCAGGAGGCAGACGATTAATTTTTCCCTCTCACATTAATATTTCTCTCTCTCAAATAAAAAGCATATTAAAGAAAAAAAAATGCCTAAGATCTATGCCATGTTTTTTTATCCTCAGAATTTCTTATAACTGAAAATTGGTACCCTTTGACCATTATTACCCCAGTTTTCCTTCCCCACAGTCCCTGACAAACAGCATTCTATTCTCCGTTTCTACTAAATCAAAATTTTACACTACATGTCACTATGTTGATAGATTATTTAGAGTAAATCTCTCCCTTAGAGAATCATCAGTTCTTGAACACATTGGATCTAACAAGTGGGCTCGTATTTGATACCTAGGGTCTCAGGGGCCTCTATACTTTAGAGCATTTCTACGGAAATGTTAAAAATCTCCTGTGATGCCTGGGAGCCACCAGCCTAGCAGTGATGAGCCATGAGGTTGCCTTGAGCCCAGACCAGGACCTACGTAAGTTCAGAGCTCAGGGTTCTGCAACCTTCAAGGATGACCTTGTCTGAGCCTGTGACAAAATTAAAGGCAGGATCCCTCAACCAAGCGCTTGTTCCCACTTCTCCTGTGAGTTCTTGTTGGTGGTGTAGTGGCAACAGGTATTGCCTCAAGATCCAAACTTTATTAACAGATTGACACATTTATCAATATTGTCAGATAATAAATAAACAAGGGTTATTTATTTATTTATGCAACACTGTGCACCTCAGTGTCCCTAACACTCCTCAACAAATCTTTGTATGTGTCTATACCTGGATTCTTCTTGGGAACGTGTCTATTTCCTTAGGTTCTGAATAGATCAGTAATAATTTCCACATTAGCCTTAGGAAAGAACTTGGATTTAGAAAACGTGGGTCTCCTTAGAACATCTATCCACTTAGACATAAGCAAGCTTTACAAATATGGTTAACTTCTGGGAGTGCAGCAAAAATTTCCAAATTTTGCTGCAAAAACCTTTATGTTTTATGACTAATTTGTGAAACACATGAAGACTGATGTTTTAAAGTAAGTTGGTAGGTTTAGGGGGGCAATGACATATTTTTCATCTTGTTAAGATCTTAGAAGTATTTGTTAGCTCTCCCTTTCAGAAGCTCTCCCTCTCATTTCCCTTTGTTCTTTCCTGAAAAGTCTATTTTGATATGGGTGGCCTAATGGAGAGGGAGAAACTCCCTGGAACAGCTCCCTGTACCCTGTTGCAGTTTGCACATCAGCTTTGCTATACATGCAGAAGGTTTTAACTGGGTATGATCATTTTTGCTTCCTTGAATTTCAAAAGTGAACACTGCATCAAAGGACATTTAATTAAGGTTCTCATCCTAAACTTTTAGGCAACTGGGTATTTTTGTACTTTTTAGTCCATGACATTCTCTTTCAGTCCACTTGTTCTGTGAATGATGTGCCTTAGTCCTCTCACATTTCTACAATGCGTTTCAAATTTCATTAGTGTTTCTTTACTAAATCTGCCAAAGTTTTGATTAACCCATTTTCAATATATCAGCACTCCTTTTTGAATCCTGTGGATGTCTATGGACTTGCATGATGTACAATGAACTGCAAAGTAGAAATGGAATATCAAAAAATCTTCGTGCTGGAGGGAAAGCTAACATTATAAACATCAGCCATGGGTCAAACAGAAATCTTATTTGTATTTCAAAGCAATTTCATGCTGTTGTTACCAGAAACCCCATTTTAAAGGTGAGAAAACTAAGATTTAAAAGGACACTCAGCCCTGGCCAGTTTGGTTCAATGGTAGAATTTGATTCCAGCCAAGGGCACGTACCTCATTTGCGGTTCGTCCCCGGCCTTAGTTGGGGTAGTGTGAGAGGCAACCAGTCGATGTATCTCTCTCACGTCGATGTTTCTCTCTCCCCCTCTCTCCCCCTCTGTCTCTCCCTCCCACTTTATCTGAAGTTAAATAAAAAAAAAATCCTCAGGCAAAGATTTAAAAAAGTAAAATTAAATAAAAAATAGAAAATGACATGATTTAATAAAAACTGGAGCACTCAATTGACTATCTCTCTTTTTTGAAAATTTTATTTTTTTATTGATATTAGACAGGAAGGAAAGGGGAAATAGAAACATTGATAAAGGAGAATATCACCTGGCCGCCTCCTGCACGCTCTCCACTAGGCATTTGGCCCACAGCCGGGCCATGTGCCCTGACCAGAAATCGAACCGGCGACCTCTTGGTGCATGCATGGGTTGATGGTCAACCACTGTGCCTCACCAAGCTGGCTCACCTGGTTATTATTAAGGAGAGAAGGAAAACTCCAATCTCTAGGTTACCAAAACACACACTTTTCCTCAGGTTGTTTTGAACTATTTCAAAAGAGAGAACAAAATGATAAAAGGGTCCTTGTTGGGAAAATAAAGGTCGGGAACCAAAGGACCATCTGGCTATACTCTTCCAAACCCACAGAGCTTATTAAATAATAACTGACTACCAATTTATTATTAATCAAAAGCATATATAACCCACAAATAATAACCTTGTTGTTTACATAAGAAAGCCAAAGTTATCAGGCTTAGTTCAAATAATAGCATGTATATTAACAAAAATGTGAGGATACTTTGGCTTGGGCAGGAATAACCCCAATTACATCTATGATTCTGAAAATCCATTTTTAAAAATAGGAGAAAAGTCCTGTTATTATCTTTATAGATTATTTTTTAAAAGGATTTCTAGAACTTAATGTGGAACCGATGGCTGATTGAAACACTACTTGTTTAAGCCAATAAATCTTATTTTTGCTAAATACCGCAAGACAAGAGCAGGGCTAAAATTAAAACTCATGTCTTCTGCTTCCAAGATTATTTTTTCTCCTGATTAATGTGTCCACTTGCCTCTTTATTCATGACCCAAATATTACCATTATACCATTTTACTTCTTTAACTTTGCTTCCATACATACCTTTTTTTTTTTTTTTTTTTTTTTTTTTTCATAAAAAATCTTAGTAGAAAAATCTAAGAGAAAAGGTCAGAGTGTTAGAGAAAAGTCGTAACTGGCAAAGGAAAGCCTATTTAATTTTTTTCACTCATTTTGTTTAAGATTTTTTAAATAAAAAACTTTATCTAATGTATTAAAGAGTCTACCAATTTTAGAAAAGTGTACAGAATAAAAAAGACATAAAGACAGGATGAGAGAAAGACTTTTTGGCTGATATAACTCAATAGTAATGGGATAGTTTGCTACCAGCTCAGTTGGACTCAGGTGCTCTAATAATGTTTCCCGGGTTCTACACCCTCTTCTATGTATTTTAGAGCTTCTTTCTTTTATGTAGAATTAATTCTTGAACAAACCTTACTCATGATTTAGTAGAATGTCTACTTTAAAGAGTGTTGCTGTTGTCCTGTTCACCAGATGGGCTAATATTTGTGGACACAGAAGTTATTATATTTGCCAAGTCACTCATTTATTCGTGCAACCTCATGTGTCACTGTGATTGGCAGTCTCAAAAAGTGTGTAGTTTGCCACCACAGAGTCTCTCTACTCAGTAACCCACAGTTTGATTAATGTTAAACTGCCCCGAAAGACAAAGGCTATGTATTTTAAATCCCTTAAGCAACTGGAACTTATAATGTGTCTCTTTTTCTAATATAGTCAATGGAAATTAGTTTGGCCTATTCTTTCATGTAATAATGATACCTATAATATGATATCTATTAATGATATCCTATCAATATACCTTCCACAAGAGCAGCATCAGAAAATCTTGCTTCTACCCTCAAGGTCTTTTTGTATATTTCTTATTAGAACATGTAGTTTAAGGCACAGAAAGACCAATTCTGTATGTGCAAATCAGCCTCTTTTCTGGTTTCTGAACTACTTACTTGTTTTCAGATTCTCTTGGATAGATAGTAAGGAGGAGATTATAACCATCACTAAATCCACGCAGAAGATGGAAGAAATAATTTAGATTTTAACAAGTACCACTTTGTATTAAGCATCTTGGGTGAGAAATAGTAAAACTCAGACAAATAAGTGAAGGTTACTTGTCCTCCTCCTCACCTCTTATTCTTTTCTTTGTGTTCATTCACTTGTACTTATTCATCTCTGTAACCCAAAGCATATAAAACAGCTCCAGGCATTTGTTAGAAGTTCAATAAGATGTACTTATCTTATGGAAGGAGAGCCTGACAAGAAAATCAATGATTAAAATGCAGAATATCAAGTGTTTTGATGGAAGAAGTAGAACAGAAGAGGAGACTTAATCAAGCCTTAAGAGGTACAATGGAGTATTTATAGAAGATATGGAAGACAGTCCCCAGTGGACCTCTGATAGTCCTACGAATATTTCTGAGTGTGTCAAAATTTCAAGGACTTGAGGCTTCTGGTTCTTTCACTCAGACCCCTTTTCAGGATTGATTATGGAGTTGTAAATTCTGAAAATGAGAAAGCAGTGCAGGAATGCACTAGGGGACCCTGTTCTACTCCTGTCTTGCTCTTTGCAAATAAAATGCTTGCTTACTTTCATTATAAAAGAAGAAACATACTCTAAATATCACACACCCAGTGATACAGCGATATAAATGCACAAAGTAATTAATTCTAGCATTGTTTGAAATTGTTTTTAATCTCCTTACATTATAGGTCCTTACATTAAGAAGTGGTTGCCCTGGCCAGATTGACTCAGTAGATAGAGCGTCAGCCAGAAGTTTGTTCCCAGCCCTGGTTGGGTCATGCAGGAGGCAACCAGTTGATGTGTCTCTCTCATGTCGACATTTCTCTCTCTCTCCCTTCCACTATATCTAAAGAAAAATAGAAAAATATCCTTGGGTGAGGACTAAAAAAAAAAAAAAAGTGGCTGACAGAATGCTGTACATTCACACAATGCATTACTATGTATCTATAAAAAATAAAGTTATATTAAGCAGTATGTAGAGTTTGTAGGATACACCGTTAAGTAAAAAAGCAAAGCATCTAAGAGTATCTTCAGAAGAAGAAATACAAAAATATACAGATATCTGCTTATTTTTATTGGGAAAAAAAGAAAACATGAGAAATATAGAGACTTGTAATATTGTGGACCTACAAGGAGTTAGTGAGAACAAAGTGAATGTGACAGAAGAAATGTAGGGAGGGCATGAGGATACATCTTTGAACATGTGTTTCAGAACCATGCTACTCAAGGAAAATAGGTTTTTAAGATTCAACAAGGCTGGGTACAAACCCTAAAATCAAAAAACCAAATGAGTCAAACCACATTGCAAAGAAATAACACCTCACTGAAAGAGGAAAAAAGAAAATAACTTTTGAATGTAATTTTCATAGAGGTATAAACAAATACAAAACTCTAGTTAGTAGGTTTCTTATTTCACGGTGATATAGATTAATAGTTTTGACACTACTTTTTGTGTATTCTGGGATTAAGGAAATTATTAAATATATTATGGATAGATATCTGAATTTTACTTTCAAATAATTCAGAATATTTGTAATTGTGTGTGTGTTTATATGAGTGTGTATTGTAAAGGCAAATTCAAATTAAAAACAAAAGGTTTAATTCTCCTGGTTAAAAAACAGCATTTGCTTTAGAAAACTTCTAAGTTTTTCTTCGTCTTTTTGAAATGCATGTAAATATTTCAAAAGCTAATTTGTCTCTTGCCGGCTTTTGTTTTTTTTCCTCACCCAAGGTTATATTCATTGATTCCAGAGAGAGAGGGAAAAAGAGAGAGAAGACATCGATGTGACAGAAACAATGATGGGTTGCCTCTGGTATGTGCCCCACCAAGGGATCGAACCTACAACCTATACAGTTGCCCTGACCAGAAATCAAACCTGCAACCTTTTGGTGTATGGGATGACGCTCCAACCAACTGAGCCACCCGGCCAGGTCTCATGCCAGTTTATGACCCAGTAATGTTTTTCTCAAGAACTTGAGAACAATTTATTGAAATTTAATTATTGGTCCTGGCTGGGTAACACATGATTAGAGAGTCAAACTGATATGTCAAGGTTGTGGATTTGATCCCCGGTCACGGCACATGTAAAAACCAGCCAGTGAATGCATAAATAAATGGAGAAACAAGTTGATGTTTCTCTCCCTTCCTCTCTCTCTCTCTCTTTCTCTTTCTCTTTCTTGCTCTCTGTAAACTCAATTAAAATTTTTTTGAAATGTAATTATCAAGGAAGATAATATCCTTATCTGCAGTTTCTGGAGTAGGGTGGGAGCCTAATTTTGGTAGTACCTCTTGCCATAAACATGTCATAAGTTTATTTTCCCTTTGAATAAAGCCAAGTAGCTAATATAAATGGTTATCTCAATTATCAAGTGAATTTAGGATAAACTATTTTTTATCCTCACCCAAGGACATTTTAGCATTTATCTTCAGATAGAGCAGGAGGAAGAGGTGGGGGAAGAGAAAGAAAGAGAAACATCAATGTGAGAGAGACACATTGACTGGCTGCCACCCACACGACCCCAACCGGGGCCAGGGACAAACTGCAACTGAAGTACATGCCCTTAGTGGGAACCAAACCTGGGACTCTGGTCCGTGGGCCGACTCTCTAACTGCCGAGCCAAACTGGCCAGGGCTATTTAGGATAAACTTTGAGTAATAAATGGTGTTGTCAAATCCTCTTACTTGAGGACTAGGTATTATTTATCTTGAAAACAGGTGTGTAATGGGTTGTATCGCCTTCGTTATATATCTCCTTACTGCCTAAGCAATCTTTTAGCATGCGTCACATTTTTGTTCAATGCTTATTCAACAATAAAACTGTTTTCTTTCTAGGAGTGACAATAGCAATATGGCTGGAGAAAACATCTCTCACTTGTATCCCTTATGTAACAATGATTTGCATTCCATCTGAAGACAAAAGTAAATTTGTAGAAATGGTGAGATCCATGTGCCAAGGGACCTAAAAAAGTCTCATCTAGTTGTATGTCAGGTAATAGGCAGACAAATCTGGGTCCTGGCTCTGGACCCTGCAGTGGCCCATGAATCTCCTCCAGCCTCTCCAGGCTGCAGTCCAGAGCTCCTGGAGAACACTCTTACACAATTACCCACAGTGGACAGGGACTTTGTGGGTGTCCAGGAGCCAGTGGAGACATTCCAGCAGACTGTTAAAACAAATAAATAAACAAAATACAAGTTGGACACAGCAAAGAAGGTAAGAGGAACAACTTGACTTAGCTACATCACCCTTAACTTCTTTGGGGTACCAAAAAAGCTCAACTCAGTGCCAAAAGAGAACTTCTTGGCCCACGATTTCTGTCTCTGGGGAAAGTAAAAGTGTGAGGGTATGCACCTGTCTTTTCCAGCAGTGTGGGATGCTGCCCAAGAGGTTCATTTCTCTCTTGCCCCACCCAGAGTATTGAGTCTTGACATGTGTGACTGGGGGCAGGAAGAGGCTGGGAAAGTGGCAGACAGGACCCTCAGAGGGCATTAAAGGGAGTAGATCCTACTATACTGAGGACATTTTGCCTGGCAATCCCTCTAACTGGCCCACAGGGCACTCTCATGGCCTCACCCACACACCCCACAACTTGTGGCCAGCTCCTTGTGTGCTCCTGACATCAGTGAGAGTGAGCTTTGGGGGATAAACAGTGAGCATGTGCAGAAAGCTGGCCCCAATCTGTGGTCCAGGGACAGGTCACCAACTTGACGCTCAGCTTCATACTTGGAAAGCAAAAGAGAGGCTAGCAGCACTTGTCCAAGTGCATTGTAATGGAAAAACAACCGAAAAAATATATACAATATATAGATTTATAAAAATGTAATATATATTTATAAAAATATAATATTTATATACAGTTTTTTAATTACTTATTATTCCGCCTTGAGAAAAGAAAATTCTGCCATTTGCAACAACATAGATAGACCTTGAGAATGTTATCTTAAGTGAAAGAAGTCATAACAAGACTAATACTGTATGATATCCTTTCATGTGGAGTCTATAAAATTCAAACTCAAAGAAACAGAGTAATAGTAACCTCAAGGACCTAGTGGAGAGTGGTGGGAGAGTGGGGAGGAAGAGATATCGGTCAAGCGTTCACACTTCTACTTACAAGATAGTAAGTTGTGGGGATACAAGTTAATTATGATTAACAACACTGTGTTATATACTTGAAAGTTGCTAAGAGAGTAGATTTAAATATTCTCACTAGAAAAATAAATGATAATTATGTTAGTTGGTGAAGGTGTTAATTAACCCTACTGTGATGATCATGGCACAAGATAGGTGTATCAATTCATCGTTATCCACCTTGAATGTTATATGTCAATTATATCTCAATAAAACTGAAAGTTGTTTTTTTTCTGTACCAAAAAAAAAAAGGAGGCTTTTCTGTGCTACCCATATTATAAGCTCCTCTTCAGAACATACTCCCTGCACACAGGCTTCGCCAGGCCCTACACACCAACCTGTTTGTTTTGGACCTTGGGTAATCAGCATAAATGGTAAGACATTAGGCATATTGTTTGAATGAATTCCTGACATAGTCCATGTCTCCAAAGTAAACTTGGATGGCCATGAATATCAGTTGTAAGATCTGCAGTCAAGGCAATAGTTACAGTAAGGACTGGTATCTGTGATGTTTTCATTAAGAATTTGAGTCATGCACACTTTTTTTTTTTTTATCCTCACCCGAGGACATTTTTCCATTTTTTGTTCAGGTAGAGGGGGAGGGAGAGAGAGGAACAGAGAGAGAGAGAGAAACATCGACGTGAAAGGGACACATCGAGTGGCTGCTACCCGCACGACCGACCAGGGTCTGGGACAAACTGCAACCGAGGTACGCGCCCCTAGCGGGAACCGAACCCGGGTCTCTCAGGACCACAGGCCGACGCTCTAACCGCTGAGCCAAACCGGCCAGGGCGAGTCATGCACACTTTGTTGGTGGAATCTTAGTTACTGAATGGCTAAGGCATTACTAACCCTGTAGGTCATGTCAGATAGACCTTATTTCAAATTTTAGCTTTGGCTAAGGTATTATCTCATGCAGTTCTCACATGTAAGCATACTACAGAAAATAATGAGTAAGTCCAGCATACCTAGTGGTTTTCTTGATCATAACAAACATTAATATTTTCAATATATAGCTAACTATTGTAATGAAAAGAACTGTGATAAGTATTCAATGATTGCCATTGAGCACAGAAATAAACAAAATACCTCTAAGCCTCTCAAAGTTCCCACAAGATGGCAAGAAAAAAAACACTTACATCATAGATTGGGAAGCTGACTCAGAAATGCTGACTTTCCCAAGGTTACACACTAAAGATTGATGAAGCTAGTATTAGAGTTCAAAACTGTCTCAATACAAAGACAATATCTTAATCACATTTAAGATAGTTATATTGAGCTTTATCATTATTCAAGTGTTTTATACAGCCAGTGTAAAAGGTACTCCTCCTTCCCCAATAGCTCGCCAGGATAGCTGCAGAGAATTTGGTTCTCACACATAAGTGCCCCTTCCTTAAAGCCAGATGCTTGCCCTTTAAATAGGATGAACAGGCTTTCTCCTCTTACAAAGGTGTCTCTGAGAGATACAAGATAACATGACATTCATTACTACTTTGTGACTTTAGGGCTCAAATATGTTTTAAATTTTTTCTTTATTGATTTTTAGAGACAGAGGAAGAGAGAGATAGACACATTGATGAGAGAGAACATTGATTGGCCACCTCCTGCGTGCCCCTCACTGGGGATTTGTCCCAGGCCAGGGCATGAGCCCTGATTGGGACTCAAACCAATGCCCTCTTCGTGCATGGGTTAACACTCAGCCACTGAGCCACACCAGCCAAGCTAAAAAATGTCTTTAAATGGATAAAGTTCAATTGGATGTGTTTATATGAGGAAACAGAAAATAGTTTATTTTTCCTATCCCATTAACAAGCTACATTTTAACATAGGTTCAGGTATGTTGAGTGACGGAGAGACAGAAGTTTTCATTCTAATATTCATCTAATAGTCATCTCAATAGATAGGAATTTTTTTTTTTTTATCTAAACTAGGCCTTCATCACTAGCTGATAGTCAAAACCACATCTCCTTGAATCACAGGAAATAAATTTTCCTAGTCTCCTCATTCCACATCACATCATTGCCCCTCTTTCCTCTATTCCGCTTTGCTCCACTGAGCACCACTCTGGAGGAATTGGCAAAAAGTGTTAATAAAGAATTCAATAAATGCTTGTGGAAACTTCAACTAAACAAAGATGAATTTTTCAATCAGAAATCACAATCACAATTTTGTGTGTGTGTGTGTGTGTGTGTTTTAAAAAGGTTACTAATAATGCAACTCAAAGATGACAACACTTTTTTTTTGTTTTTTTTGGTCATTTTTATTACACTACGTTGTTCTATACATCCCTGAAGTTTGGATAGAGATGATAGGGGAGGAGAGAAAATGCTGTCTCTCTGCATGTATGTGAGAGAAGTTAAGATCTGTGTGTTAAATGTTGTACTCAGCATGCTGAATCTCCTCCATGCAGCACCTCAGACTCACTCTTTACTTACCTTTACCTTGTACTGTACCTCAGAAGGCTCACTTTCTGCAGGGCAAAATCTGGTTCTTTCGTGCTCTAGAGTACAGGTGAGTCTGACCAATAGAAAAAAAAAAAAGATCTGAGGGTAATAGGAGTCTCAGGTTGAGGTACTTACTTCCCATGTGCTTTGCCTTAATGTCCCCATTTCCTTCTACCTAGCTCTTTTAGGTATCCTCCTGTGTCCAACTTCGCTCAGCATTCTGATCCTACTCCTCGAAGCCTAAAGGTAGTAATACCTTCCCACTGTTAAAAGCCCTGTAGAATTGTAGCACCATTATTTCTTGTTCTAAATGCTACCTGTAGCTTCTTCAAATACCATGCATTTTTAAAATTAATTATTTATTTTTGTTACAGATGTTTCTCTTTTTTCCCCCATTGATACCCTCCTCCCAATCCCGCCCCCCCCCCCAGCATTATTGTCTATGTTCTTGTTTACACATACATGTATAAAAGTTCTGTGGTTTATCTCTTTCCTCACCCCACATTTAAATACCATGTTTTAACATTCTCCTTAAATTCCTTAATTTGAGTGTGCCACCACTGACAGACTCAAACTCATCTAAACAAATCCAAAATCTAGATGTCCTTTCTGGGGAGGTCAGAGTCCAGTGTTGTATAAGTGTTAAAAGATCTGAGTTCCTGTTATTCCTGAAGCAGTGAGTGCAGCACCAGGAATAACATAAGTAGTAAACAAATATTTAATGAATAATAAATTATAAATGAATGAATGGTTAAAAGAACGAATCATTGTTTATCCATTCACTCTCTAAGAACAAAGCCAATGTTCTGCTGATTTTTCTTACAATTTATAAACTTAACTCTAATAAAAAGTGTAGATCTTAGAAAATGAGTGTCTTCATAGATGCAGTTTTCTCCCAAGCGGTTCAGTGACACCTCTTATTCCTTGAGGCTTCTGAAGTATTTTCTTTATCATGTTCAGGTACTTATTGCTTCAGATGAAAACATTTTTATAAGAATTAAAATGAGGTTGGTTTCAATTAATGTTACAAACTTCCAACTGGATATAAGCAGTTTTTTCTTTGACATGTTTGCATATATATTTAACAGGTAACATTTGGTGTTGGTGTTTGACAACGTATTTATTGTTATTAGTTACATAAATATAATTTTAATCTTGCCCTATAAAATATATTGAAATATAAAGTTATAATACTTTCTCTGGAAAAATGTCATATGTATTTATGTACACAAATAACTCTTTCAGAACTAATATTCAGAGTTAGTAAATTAGAATAAACCACTACGGTAAGAAAAACCAATGGATAGCCCTACAATATCACAATTAAAGTAGCGAAGACCTGGATTTAATCTTTTTGCATGTGGATACATATATTTGTGTGATTTAACAGCTTCTCACTCCAGATTTCCCTTGTGTAAAATGATAAGGGTGCAATGAGGTAAAATACTTTAGTTAAAACATGTTGAGAAGTTTCCCTGCGGTAAACATCATGTCATTATTTTTATTGGCATTGTTTTGTTTTGTTTTAATTAAAAATGCCGAGTGTCCCTTATAGAATTTCTGCTTTTGTTTACTTAAAGGTGTTTAAAGTAAACACTGAATGGGTTGGGGGAACCCAACATGTTCATCAAAAAAGCAAGTTCTTAGTATCAAAGGAAAAAAATCTGGTATGAACTTTGACACTTAATATCCTCAGCATCAAATGCAAACCATATTAGAAATATGGTTCATACATTCATTCATCAACTTATTAAATTTTGTGTTACAAATATTAATTTTTGCTAGAGTATTCCTTTTGCAAATGTTGTTTTGGATATTAAACATAATCTTACAATTCTGTGATAATTTAATTTTTCAATGGTCATGTAAGTAAAAAGTAAATTCTCTTTCATTTACCCTTCCACACAAAAATTAATTCTTTCAATCTATATAAAACTCAGGGTGACCATTATGATGCTTACATTAACAGAGCTGAAATCTGATATTCAAAGACATTGGGAAACTTGTACATGACCACACACTGAGTATACAGATCCAAACATTAAACACCAAAAGCTTAATTCAATGTACCGCTCTCTTAGATATTAATCTATATGAGATTCTTTTCTTGAGTTTTATGTTAATGCAGTCATCTTTGTCAAAGTATATATGTTTCATTTTTTATAAGCTATATTACACTATTTTTTAATGTACCATATTTTTAGATGGAGAAAAAGCTTGATGCTCATCAATCTAAATGTTCATCAATAGATAACATTACAAGTGATAAATATTCTTATACATTTACTGTTAGAAATGGGCAAAGATGTCTGCAGAAGAAAATTGTATTTGAAAATTTACTCATACAAAGGCAGTGTGCACTTAAAATGTAGTACACTCCTCAACTACCTTCTGAAAAGTTCTAAAGATACATTCTCATCAATGATGTATGAAAATTTACATTTCAGCATATCTGCTTCAATGTTGGATATTAAACATCTATCCTTCCACTTATCAATTTAGTTGGCCTAATTAGGAAATGTAGAATACTGGTAGGTTTCTTTAAAAAATCCCATTGAAATACTGATTTAATAATTTAATCAATAAGTAGTTCTTCATAGAAAACAAACAAAATGCCTTACAAATTTTTTACTAACAGACTTGGAAATTATTTTAAAATCTTTGAGACCTTCTACTGACCTGCTTATCTATGGTATGTGAATTTTCTCACAAGTAAAACAAAAAGCAAGCAAATATCACCTAAACATCCCTTTTCAAATAAAACAGCATAATGTAGAAATAAATGAAGTCTCCTTTTAGACAGAGGCACTCTGTCCGCCCAGAATATAACCTTTTCTCTGAATTTTCTTCTTAAGTTACCCCAGAGGGTGACATATAAAAAATATGAATTCTTGCAGAAGCATGGTGAAGGTCAGGGGTAATGTAACATTCACCTCTAAGCCAGAAAAACACCAGACAGCCTCGTTACAACTAAAAAACACCAGCTTCTTGCCATACATTTAAATTGCAAGTAGAAAACAATAAATAACGACAATAAACCACATTGATATCAAACTATGTCACAAAGCTCTCTCATTCCTTTTGCCAAAGAACTTAATGCATATGCTTTACGACGTATGGGGATACTCAAGACTTGAGAGGCCAGTGACCACACATTAACTGTATTTGAAGAAGTTGTAACTATATCGATCCCTTGAATTTTCCAAGACTACCTGCTGAATCACATTATGTACATGTTTTTGAAAAAGAGAAAAAAAATATATCTATTAATGCAGACAATCATTATCAGTGGCAATGAATAATATATTTTTTTCTAATTTATTTTATTTTAATCCTCACCTGAGGATATTTTTCCATTTATCTTCAGATAGAGAGGGAGAAAAAGGGCAGTAGAGAGAAATGTCTGTGTGAGAGGGACACATTGACTGGTTGCCTTCCACACGACCCTGACCAGGTCCGGGGGGGCGGGGGGGGGGGGGGCGGTGAACCACAACTGAGGTACTTGCCCTTGACCAGAATTGAACCTGTGACTCATTGGTCTGCGGGCCAATGCTCTACCACTGAGTCAGACCAGCCAGGGCTCTAATTTATTTTTAACCTCAGATTTGGAAATAAATCCTACAGATACACTTTAGGCATTTTAAGCTGTGTGTGTGTAAAATAAACAGTTCCTGGTTGAATGTAATGTTGTGTGACATTTTTCAAAGCATGTTACAAATAAAAATAAGGACAGAAGCTGACTTATGTACATTGGCTCTGAGGTAAGACAGAAAAATCAAAACCAGTCACTTGTTATTGGATGATACTACAGGAACAGTAGCCATAATGTCCTTTTATCAGAGAGGGACTTAGACAGGTCTTCAATCTCCCTGTGCCCCTCAATGCTCTAAGTATCACAATGGAATAATTTCAACGCTGAAGTCGGGAAAGTAGCAGGGGCCAGATTCAAGCACAAAAGCAAGGGCCTGCATTTCTTTCCTTAATAAAACCAAATCATCAGTGAGACAAACGATCATAAGCCATATTGAAAGCCACAGAACCACTTCAGAGATCTGCTGCCTCACGTGGCTTCTTCAGCTTTAACCTCCTGATAAAGCTGAGATGGGTCAAATATTGGCACATCCCAGCCACTTGGTATAAGTGCCCTGTCTGCAGAGGCTCCAGCCCCTGTCATAACTTTATTCTACTAGCTTTACTAGCTACCTTTATACATGGTCTGACCCAGCCATTACATAGGGGAAGAGTCAGAAGAAAAAAAAAAAAAAAACACACACACAGTAGGCAAATAAAATGCTATTTTACTGTTGTTGAAGTTGCTATGTGTTTATGCTGTCAGGCACTAGGTGGAGAAGCTAATTTCAGTTTATTTTTCCTGCAAGATGGAGCTAAGTCTATCCCGGGGGTCGTTGTGAGGACCTGAGAGATGATAATACTACAAAGAGTTGATATTTATTAAGAGCTTCCAATGTTCCAAGAAATGTGTTAAGTCCTAAATGGTGTTTACAGTTGTAATAATTACTCTGTGAAGTAGATGCTATCATCCTCATTTTATAAATGAAACAAAAGCTCAGGCACAAAGACAGTAAATGACTGAGATTTCATGAAAATGCAACTCAAATATTGATTTCCTAGAACTAAAACCTTAATCCTAGATAAGTTATTTTATCAGCTCACCTTCCAGGATATTTCCTGGATTGTACAGAAAATAATTATATTCATCTGTAGGGTGGTAGTTTCATGTTAATATCTTTTTATTGTGATTGGACCAGAAAAAACGCAAAAACTACATATAATTATTTTTAAATTTCCTCTTTATTAAAGTTTTAAAAATATTGAATGCTATTTATAGTATCATTAAATTGTATTAATAGATATATGGATTCAGAGTATTAATAAATATGTGGAAATAATTTAATGGATTCATATACTAGTATTGTACTAATGGTTGTGCCAAGCTATTACTGTCATTCAAATTGATAGGACATTTTCTCTTTAATGGCTTTGAGTGTTCAGCTCCTTGAGAAGTTTAGAGTCCATGATAATGTTTTAATATAAGTCTTTCCTGTTTACTTGATATTTCACAATTAAAGAAAAAATTCTCTGTTACTAATCTGTTTAAAAAAACTGTGGTCAGTATCTTATTGAAAATAGTAAGTCACAATTTAGGAACATTGTTGGCTGACTTGCAGCTGTCAAAGTTAATTAGTATTTAATTAGGGGGTCCATCTCAATCTGTGATTTAGAAACACCTTAGTTATTACAAGAGTAATGAAGGAACCACATTAATGAAAAGTTAGTAGTCCAGTTTTACTTTTTAGGTGAAACAGGTATTTCGGCAGTGTTGGAAGAAGAGAGGAACAGAAATAGAAAAGAGAGAGACAGAGACATTGAAGTTATTATTAAATTGGTTTATTCTGTTCTCATCTAGGTTTAATTAGTAATGAGAATGCTGTCACCTGAAGCTACTGTCTATCAAAATATGCCAGTGGATTTATTTTTCTCATTTTAACTCTATTGATCATTATAAATACACTAGTTAAATACAATGTGTAGACAAATACGTTTTCTCTCTTGGTTTGTATTCAAGATGGGATCATCTTTATTTCTAAAGGAAAGATCTGTACCTGAGCTTGTTTTATAAAAACAAAATTTCTTCAAAAGACAAAACTCTTAGCACAACCAACTACAGTACTATTCCAGAATATTGATAGAGAATATTTATTCCAGAGCTTGAGATAATATGAATAAATTTAAATAGTTTTATATTTATATAATTTTTTAAAATGAGAACTGAATCTGTTAATCTGTTTTATTTATTTATTTTTTTATCCTCACCCGAGGACTTTTTTTTTTTTTTTTTTGCATTTATCTTGAGATAAAGCAGGAGGAAGAGCGAGAGAGAGAGATCGATGTGTTGGGGACAGGGAAAAACTGCCCCTAGTGGGAACAAACCCAGGACTCTCTGGTCTGTGGGCTGACGCTGTAACTGCTGAGCCAAATTGGCCAGGGCTAAAATCTGTTTTAAATAAGCTCCCTTAAACTGTCTATGATTTAAGTGTAAAGCAATGCCCTAGTTTACTTGATTTATAATAATGTTCTTATAAGATGAACTAGTTTATAAAATATTGTGGTTTAAATATTTAATAAAATACATGACAATTAACATTCCTTTAACATATAACACTTTTTCTAAAGATTGTTGAATGTAACAGCATTTTCCTTAACATGCAGCAAATGTTTAATGTTATCATGATCAAAGATCTTTAAAATACTCTCCATGAACATTAAAAGTACATACCTTTTCTTGCTTTGTCAATTCAAATCTATCTTCACTATTGTCCATCTTGGTATTCTTTTCAACAAGTTAAGCTTAATGAAAGATTTCTAGATATGACACTGTGTTCAAGTTAAATTTTTGAAAAGTATTGATAATTATCTTAGATTCAATGAGTTTATAGATAGCAACAACTGGGAATAAAGGATTAACATATTGAGAATATAATATGCAGGCATCAAGTCTGTGGAATATTTGTCTAAAATAGCAGGCCACCAGACATTGAATTGATGTTGAGCAAGAGGCCTTCTGTGTCTGTGCCTACTGCAATCAGATACTTGGCAAGGGCTCTGTCTTCCCAGGACTGATATAAAAATTAGGTGACTAGATCAGATATGTGATCTTACAACCAGGAATTCTTGTGCATTACAAAGTGATAAGTAGCTTCTCAAGATCTGACTGGTGAGTAACATGTGGTTAGGCACTGGGAACATAAAGATAAAATATCTAAAGCTGTGTTCTTATAGACCTTAACATCTAATTGAAGAAAGCAAGAAGAAAATTAACATCTATAAACATCATGATCATCAAATAAAAAGTAAAAGCAAGAACTCTGGAAGTATGCTCTAGATTCTAAAGAAAATAAGTCTGACTCAGCCACATGCTTGGCTATTTTGACTGACCTTGAACAATGCACCAGTTAGGAAAGAGAATCCATGCTAGATCCATACTAGGAATTCATTATTTATGACTTATTGCAAAAGTGTGTAAAATGCTGACAGAACAAGAGTCACCAATGAGGTAACCAAGAGATTAGTATAAAGAAGGAGCTATTGTTACCCTCACAGTTTGGGAGGTGAAAAAGAAAGGTGAAACCATTTGACATCAAAGCAATAATAGGGGAAGGGGATAATGAGTAAGCAGTAAAACCACTAGGGATTTTAGTCACTTCTGACAATGTGCGGTAGAGAGAGAAGAAGGGGCCTATTTCTGGCTTTATAACTTGTTGGACCATAGAATGTGGCCACAGTAACATTGTGCCAATTCTGGTTTAGCCCAGAATTGGGTTAGGGAGCTTCTGATTTTGTTCTCTTGAAAACCAGTCACCATGTAGTCCACTGAATGATGAAAGGCCATGTGGAGAAGGAGTGAGAAAGGTCACATGGACAAGGACAACGCCCCAGCTGGCTGGCTGCAACTGTGTCTCAGATATGTGAGTGAGGCCATCTTAGACATTACAGACCTGGCCAAGTTCGCAGATGGATGAAGCCAAGGATGAATCCCCAAATGTAGTGAGAGTAGAACAGAATCATCTAGCTGAATTTCTACCATCCTACAGAATTATAAGAAATAATAAAGCATTATTATTTTGATTTACTATGAAGCAAAAATATAACTGAGGCAGTGGAACTATTCACATTCTCAGGGTGCAGCTAGGTCAGACACAGGATGAGAGTGAGGATGGGGATAAAGGCATTTCTCGTATGAAAGCTGAGACCCTGAAGGCCAGGCCAGCCCTTCCACATTAGAAGTCCCACTTTTTGTAGAGAATAATCCTCAAAGTTTGTGTCATGTAGAGAATATTTACCAAAATTTATTGTGGCAGTGAAACTAATGTAATTCATGGTGTTCTCTTTCTCAAAACATACACTTTATTAAGTATGCTTTATTTGACATCTGCATTATGAAATTAAATGATAAAATCTGTGACCTTTATTATTTTGCATGGGGTTGCTCTCGTCAACTTATCTCAATTCTTGAAAAGGTCATCATCAGTTGTACTGTGGGATCAGCTAATAATATACTAATATTGGCTTTGTAGGTTGAGGAATTATCTACAAATCAAAATGCATAAACATTATGAAAATAGGGTTTACAGCTATGTGAAGCAACTCATACATTTATTGCCTGCCAGTAACTACAGGAATATAATACTATGAGTAATAAAATGCTTCTTCTTTTGATGCACAAGCCATGTTGAGTGATGTGCTATAGTGGGGGACACTGGAATAAAGCCTGGGCTGCCCTAACTAGAGTACAAGTTCTGACACGGATCCCATGACTGGAAACAAACTCCTTGGTTTCTTTGAGTTAAATTTCCTTCGTCCATATGTAGGGATAAATCTCCTTCCCATGCCTGATAATAGTAAGGCTGTGAAAATCAATTGCAATACTGTTCAAAGTGTTTGTGAACTGCAAAGTTCTTTATTTCAAAACTTTCCTAAAACTAGTGAATGTTTTTTGTTCAACTGACAGTATCCCAATCTTTTTTTTTTTAAATCTTTTTAAAGAAACTGTGTGTGTGTATGTGTCTTGGTGGGGGGTGGAGGGGGTAGGGCAGGCTGGACTTGAACCTGAGCACCACTAGTTGATCCCCAGTTGAACCCAAGTTCCACTCTGACTCTGGATTTTCTGAATTGAAATATGGGATAATCATAAGGCTATGGTGGCATTTGACAGAGGGAAAGCATTATGCAGGGTTTTCTCCATTTCCCCTAAATACTCACAGTCCTTCTCTGCCTTTCTCTTTACAGTTCCATGTCTCAGCATGCTGACCTTTATGCACTGAACAGTCTGGGCCCCTGTGACCTTTGACTCTTTGTTAGGTTAAAGGGGACCTTATACACAGGATTGCAGAATAGGAGAAAAGGTTTAAAATGTATTTTTTCCTGATGGCAATGCCTGAATTCTTCCAAGGTTAGGATTCGTGCCAGGAGCTCCCTCTTCCCTGCTCCAGCGCTCACTGACCTGTGGTCTCTCCTTTGCTTCCTATGTTTCCCCATGTTAAACCCATTGTTGATTGCTCACGAGTTAACTCGTATTTTCATGCCCAAACGTTATTGACGAATCACGAGGTAACTCGTGTTTGCTCTCGCATTAGCTATCTCAATTTTTGAAACTCGGGGTAATGTAGCATTATTGTATTTGTGACTCCTCGCCCTGAGGGTCGAAGTTTGAAAACCAGCACACTTGTGTATTCTCACGCGGACTCCTTTCTTCCCCCTCCTCCGGGCGCGAGGCCGCAATATCCAAGGGACTAAACAAACACGGTCAGTGTCGAGCCGTCTAAACTTGGACTATCTTCTAACCACTCGCAGTTTGAACATACATATCAAGGACATTGTAAAATCTTTCTTTGTTGGTTCAGTTTATTACAAAAAAAGTGATTTTTCTTGATATTTAGGTTTTTATCACAATTACAGTATTACAAAAGTTTCAACCATGACGGATAGTGAAGGTGAAGAACTTATCAATGAATTATTTGCAGACACTTTATCTAATTTTCTCAGTGATTTTCAAATATATTGTAGTGATGTAGAAATTGATAGTTTATCGGAAGACAGTCATGAGTCGGATATTAGACCACTAAAACAAACAAAAAAAAAGTAATGTAATAAGATCTGATAGTGAAAGTGATTTTGAAGAAGAGTGGATTGAAAATGATATTACACCAACTTTGGAGGATTATTCAAATATTTCGGGTATAACTGCCGACCTTAGTGATCCACGGAGCATCAGGGAAATGAGGAAATTACTTTTTACTGATGATTTTTTTATTTAGTTGTTTCTCAAACCAATTTATATCACCACCATATGGAACAATTTTACAAAAAATCCACTAAAAGTGTACCATGGACAAAAGTTTAAAGAAGTTTCTCGATTTGTTGATATTAATGGGACAAACAAAAAAAATCACACTGGAGGGATTACTGGTCAATTGATTCGTTGATTGAAGCTCCAATATTTCCTAAAACTAAGAGTAGAATGAGGTTCGAGTAAATTCTTACATTTTCCCATTTTAGTGATAATTCACTAAATACATTTAATGAAGACAGACTGTATAATATTAGGCCTCTTTTGGATTAGTTCCTTTCAAAATTTTAGTCTTTGTATGTACCTAAGCAGGAGTTATCCCTAGATGAAGCAATGATACCTTATAGAGGACGTATCAGCTTCTGAACATATACTTCGGCAAAAATAATAAAATATGGAATTTTAGTGAGAATCTTTGTGAAAGCAAGAGTGAGTACATTTGTAATTTCAAGATGTATTCAGGTGAAGGCAAAAGGCTGCAGGTCTGCAAGAAACTGTATTATCTGTCTTAGAGCCATATCTTGATTCTTGGCATCTTGTATACCAAGAAATTTACTGCAACAGTGTTTCTATAGCTGAAATATTATTAGAAAACATTAATCTGTGATACCATAAGAAAAAACCGTGGCTTTCCAAAGGTACTAAAAGAAAAGTCAAAGAATCTTCAGAGCGGGGAAATGACATTTTTACAGAAAGGACCCATTGTCCTTATATCATGGAAAGATAAAAGACTAGTGAATATGATATCAACTATCCACAAAGGCTTTATGAAAACAACTGGAAAGCAAAAAAGAAATTCTACGGAAGATATAGTTAAACCTGCATGCATATTAGACCACAACAAATACATGAAAGGAGTCGATTCAGCAGACCAATATTTGGCGGAAGCAGTATCTTTTGAAAAATAAAGTGGTCTAAAAAAGTTGCGTTCTTTCTGATCAGTTGCACTTTTTTCAATGTATTCAAACTTTACTGTAATTACAATAGACAAAATAAAATAAGATACAAAATATTTCTACTTGAATTACCTAGGGAATGGATATCTGCTGGTTCAAATGAGTTCAGCTCAGAATCTAATGCTTCTTCTGGTACTTCTAAAAGAGCTCCTTACATAGATTCACCTTTTAGTCTTTAAGGGCAACTAAAATACCACGTTTTAGAAAAAAATAGTCACTGGTATAAAAAAAATCCAACTAGAACGTGTACAGTGTGTGTTTCAAAAGGAAAGCGCAGCAAAACCAGATATATTTGCAAAACATGTTGCGTACCGTTACACGTAGGTGATTGCTATACTGTATACCACATCAAAAAAATTTACTAAAATATATGATATGGGGGCGCCGTCGCGGCGCAGCGCGGGGTCGCCAAGGCGGACCTGCAGCACCTTCGGGTGCAGGAGGCGGTGGACTCCATGGTGAAGAGTCTAGAGAGAGAGAATATCCGGAAGATGCAGGGCCTCATGTTCCGGTGCAGCGCTGGCTGTTGTGAGGACCAGGCGTCCATGCAGCAGGTGCACCAGTGCATTGAGCGCTGCCACGCGCCTCTGGCTCAAGCTCAGGCCCTGGTTACCAACGAGTTGGAGAAGTTCCAGGACCGCCTGGCCCGGTGCACCATGCATTGCAACGACAAAGCCAAAGATTCAATCGATGCAGGGAATAAAGAGCTTCAGGTGAAGCGGCAGCTGGAGAGTTGTGTGACCAAGTGTGCGGATGACCATATGAACCTCATTCCAACCATGACCAAGAAGATGAAGGAGTCTCTCTCATCCATTCAGAAATAGAAGTGTTTACCACTGGCTATAGAGGCTGAGGGCAGGAAGCTATTCAAAATGAAGAATGAGAACTTTGGTCTTTTAAGCAGAGTTTATGGATGAAGAAATTAAGGATGCAGCAGGTGTAAGGCACATGTCGCTTGCCTCTGGACACTGGTTCTTTTATGTTTTAATCCTAGAAAGTGAAATGGAAAAAAAACTGGTGCTAGAATTTGGTTCAGAGTTATTGAGAGCCTAAATTTTGTGTGGCAAATGCTTATCCTAGCAGCAGGCATTTCCCTCACACCAAGCCAGAGCCCTCAGAGATACCAACAGGCTGACAGGTTCCTCTAACGATGTAGTGGAATGCGAGGAGATGTGTTTCTGTTTGTTGCCAACCTCCTGTTTACCAGAAGCATTACCACACCATTTTTCATAAACTGTAAAACAAAATCCACGATGTCACTAATTTAGAAGGGGAAAAAGAGTTTCTGCATATTTGTTTTGCTTGGTTTTGTTTTATATACAAGAGCATGAAGTTGATTTAAGATGTGGAGTTGGGAGAGGTAGTTTGGATAAGAACTTTGAAAGATTCCTTTGGATATCTGTTTCTGTCCATCAAGATGTGAATATGCACTTCTTACATTCTCACACATGACACCTTCCAGCCCGGAGACCCTCCAAAGACATGAGAGGCAGTGTCACACTTGATACGGGAAGCAGACCTTCCTTCTCACTGGCTGCAATGATGGGCCGTATGCCTGTCTGCAGCAGACTGACAGGACAGTCTTGCAGTGGTACTCTACCTTGATGGGAAAGGGGGTTTTGATTGTGCTATATACCAATATCAGGAATGAACAGTGAAAAAGGAACTGTTGGCTGCTTAATTAAGAGTTATGAAGTGCTAAACTTGGGAAAAACCTGGTTTTCAGGAATGAAACCTAAACCCAGTATTGTTCACTTAGCCCTCTCAAATAACAGAGCCCTACTGAGACAATCCTTTGGCAACAGGAAGTTCAAGGGAGAAAAAGTAAGCAACTCACGTGAGCTGTGGCTCCTTTTGAGCAAAAGGGGCAGCCCACATTACCAAATACCACTTTTGCCTGGGGCCTTTGCAACATGCAGTATTCTTACCCAGCTCTGGCACCTTACCATTTTGATAAAGACTTTGTCGTCTTTTTACCAACTTATTACTTGAAATGATAATATAGCCTGTCTGTTTGCTGTTTCATGACTGTGATATATTTTCCTAGTGGTCTGGTTTTAAAAAATAAATAAGGTTTAATTTTTTCTCCAAAAAAATAAAAATAAAAAAAATAAAAATAAATAAAATATATAATATGTATAAAATATACAAAGATTTATTTAAATTTATTATGTATAAAGATTACTGAAGTTTATTTAGATTCACTTTCATACTCAATTACAAAAAAATAGCCGGTGACATGAGATAACTTCTACGTAAAATTGCCGGTCAACAATGTATTAAGACACTGACAGTCTCTTAGTGTCTCACCATCCCTTCTTGGTTCCTTCAACTCTTTAAATTTTATTTATTTTGGAAATGATATCTTTGTAACCCTTTTCCATTTCTTTTCAGGGCAAAATTCCAATATGCCAGTCACATACTAATATCTAAAAGCTGTTAGGTTATATTATTTTAGTAATTGAAATACTTGTGTATTTACAAAATGTATGACCTTTATGAATCCACACATATTTTTTTTTCTAATTTTTAATTTCTTTGAAGGGGGCAGTATCAGATACATGAAATCATTAGAATAAAACAAAAAACAGAGGCCCCAATATGGGGACTACAACTGAGTAAGAAAGAAATCAAGGGAAAGCATTTGTCTCTGAGGAACTGGACAGAGATGTTGATCCCAGGACAGCTCAGGTGAATGGTGTGATAAATTTGTAAACATGATGAGGGGCATAAAAATGACTATTATAATAATTTGACCCCAAGTCCAAGTTTTCATTTTATCTATATCAATATTAGACTGGGGATCTTAGCAGGGATGTATCATGAATCAAACTTTGTCTACTTAGAGGCAAACCCAGTGAGCAGGACTGCGGAGGTGTAACTACTCTTGTAACTCTCCAGCTCACTATATTAAATATGCCTTCATTTCTTTGAAACTTTTTTAATTGCTTTAAATCACTACAAAGTTTTATTAAAAATAGAAACTGTCTTCATAATGCCTCTCATTCTCCAGGTAGAAATAGAAATTTAGATAACATACATTCAGACAAAAATTTTCAATAACATTTAGTTACCAAGCTTATTAGATAGTAAGATAGATAACAGATAAAATTATAAAAACATGGTATATTTTCCTCTAAATGTTTTAAAATTGACTTCATTTCAAATGGCTTTCCATCACAACCCTATTAAGAAAAAAATAATAAACTGCCTGGCTGGTGTGACTCAGTAGTTGAGCATTGACCCATGCAACAAGAGATCACTGCTTCAATTCCTGGTCAGGGCACATGCCCAGGTTGTGGGCCTGGATCCCCAGTGAGGGGCATACAGGAAGTGGCCAATTGATGTTTTCTCATCAATGTTTCTATCTTTTTTCTTTTTTCCTCTCCCTCTAAAACCAATAAAGAAACATTATTAAAAAAAAAAAGAAAGAAAGAAACCTTTTTTTCATTCAAAATTTTATCCAGGCCACTATAATGTTGTTGCCATGGGTTATTCAGTCAGTGTTTTCTGTAGAAGATATAATTTTCAGCATCTCTACCACCAAACCCCCAATCTTCCCCCAAATGCTCATTAAATACCATCCAAAACACTTTATTTTGATCTACTCATACCTTGGCTTCTTTTTCTTTGCATCCAAAATGGGGCAGACATCTTGTTTACCAGAGAACATAGGGAAGTGAATTCACTTATTGATTGACATTATCAAGCAGCCAGACATGCACTGTAGCAAGTAAAATTGCTTTTTTTGTGCTGCTGTCTGTCAAACTTTAACAGACAAAGTGATGTGTTTTTGCCAGACAGGGCTACTATGCAAGCAGGTAATGGGGTCTTAAAAATGCTGCAAATGTTAATGGTGTTAGATCAATAATATTACTAACACAGATAAAATGCTCTTACATATATTATTAAAATCTTGCTCAAACTGGAGTGACCCAGAGGATTATGAATGGAGGAATAATTGCTATATCATTCTTACAATAAAATGCTAATGGGAAATTTTCATACAACATGCTGTGTATATTTATTTTTCTGTGGGATTTTATAAAGAATGGCTTGATGCAGAACCCCCAATTCTTCCTCCACAGTCTCAAATTTATCCTAGATATGGACCAATTTAAAAGGCAGAAGATACTCTTATTTCTCGCTCATTACTTTTTAAAAAGTTTCTCATGAAGTGAACGACAAACAATAGTATAAGCACTCATTATTATCCTATATTTACTACAATGATTGCATAAAACTGTCCTGAATACTTTTATCTGAGCAGAGTGTAACATCAAGTCTTAGCTCCAGAGACCATGTTGATTGCCACCAAAATTTTCTGCATTTACTAATTAATTCCAAAGATAAATAAATATGTTATTTTGATGGAGTTAGTAAAACATGAGCAATGTGTTAAAAGTATTTAAAGGACGTTGCTCAAAGATTATTGTTTCAGTTAAATCAGTCCTTATATGTTCTATTAGAGAAAATATATACATAGACAAAAAGTTAGGTAGATGGACGGAGGGCTTGATAGATATGAGAAAAGCTCATATTCTTAACTGCCTGTTTCACTTTCCTCAACTAATTTTTTACTCATTCTTATTGATTTTAGTATTTACCATTAGGTTTTCTTTTCTGTTTTTGTTAAAATTTTGTCTTGTTGAAGGAAAAATAAAGATAAAGAAAGAAGAAAAAGAGGGAGAACGGAAGGAAGGGAGGGAGAGAGGAATAAAGGAAGAGAGGAGGAAGGGAAGGGAGGGGAGGGAAGGAAGGAGAAGACTAAAAGAGCAAAAGAAAAAAGAGAGTGAGAAAAGAAGTAAGTAGGGAAGGAAGGGAGGAAGGAAGGAAGGAAGGAAGGAAGGAAGGAAGGAAGGAAGGAAGGAAGGAAGGAAGGAAGGAAGGAAGGGAGGGAGGGAGGGAGGGAGGGAGGAAATAAAAGTCAGATAAAGGGAAAAAAATTCACTTAGTCATGGATCCTGAAATATAGGCCAGATATGGGTTGAAATAGTCTTATGGACACTCAAGAAAAATGTTTTCCCCATAACATATTGAATTCTATTTCTAGCTCAAGCAACTTAAGTACTGTATTCCTGGAATCAATTTTATCTTGTGCAAAATACAGCTGTCTAATTGCTAACTGAGAAGGAAAAATACACTTTTTTCCCCCTCAAATTTCTGATGATCTTCATTGGTGTCTAATCCTGTCACATCTTTATTTAAAAAGTACATCCCTTTTGTCTTTCTTAATAACTAGATGAATTTGTTATTGAAATAGATTTCTATTATTTGAGCTTTCTAAATTATGGAGTTTGTGACACAAAAGAGTATACTGCTGTCTGGTAGAAATGGGAAATAATTTTTCAACTTTTCACAACTCTCATTCTATAAAATGTCATTGTAGATGAGTGTCTGTTCTGGCCAGAGGTTAGAAGGAGTAAGAAAAGATAAGTTCCTCCATGGGGCAGGTAGCTAGCCCCTGAGTGTGACTAGGGGTTTCTTTAGAACTTATCTTGCAGAATTGTTGGGTTGAGTAAAGCACATGCCAGATTATTAAAGGTAAGCCTACTCCCCAACAGAAAGCTCAGGTCAATTTGCAGAGATGCCCAATCCAGAGAGGTGAAAACGTAAGTTAGTTTCAGGTGTAAACAGGTAAGAAAGATTCAAATCAGTTACCAAATTTTAGGAAGAAACAGTGATAACAGGTGTGTAAAACTAGAGAGAGGAAATATGGTCCATCTACAAGAAGAATGGCAAAAGAGCTGACCACCTGCGGTGATGAGGGCGGCCAGGATATCACAGAAACATATACAGACTTTGTGGCTGCTAGAGAAGATTATACCCGGGGGCATTTAAAGATACAGTAGAGAATCACTGTTTTCGAATGACATGTCTGTTTCTATTTACATTTCTTTTCATATTTATGTATGTCTTCTTAGTCCATATCAAATTTTTTCTGGAAATAGTGAAGAAGTATATTCACAGTGAGAATAGAGTTATAAGGTTTATTCATTATGCTGGAGGAAAGGGTTCCTCTACTAGAGGAAGTGACTGTGAATGGCTGCTTGGGTTTAGCAGACATTGCCTTGAAGTTACTGGTCAGCAAGATCCAAAGAGAAACACGGAGATTCTGTCATAAAACAAAGGAAATAGATGGAGACACATTGAAATTTTGAATTATATTTAAAAACTGATTTCAACAGCAATAAAATTTTATCACACAATCTACTATAGAAACGTATAAAACACCTTTTTTGAATATTTAATAAATTAATAATTAATGATAATAATTTTTATTGGCTAGGCACCTTGCATGTATTATTCTATTTAATTTTCAGATAAGGTCCATGGCATAAACTTGAATGATAGCACCACTTACAAAGGTGAGGTAAAGCATTTACCTAAGGTCACCTTCTGCCTGAGTGTGCAGAACTGAAATTTGAACCTAAGCTTAGTTCATAAGGAAAAGGATGATTAGAAAGGTTGAAGGTACTATTTTAACCAATCCAGTGAGTAGATACAGTTTAACAATATGTTCAAAGACCAAGAAATTACCTTTCCTTGTTTTAAAAACTCTTTTTTATATTTTAAAAATAATAACTTTTATCTGCATTATGAAACTTTAATATGCATTTATAAATTAATATGCACAGCTTATTTCTAGAATTCAAAATAGTCTCAGGAGAATAAATATTTCTCTCCTCTGTACCTTACATGGGGCCATTTTGGAACCAATAATGCATTCAAGTATTTGTAATTATTAAGTGTGTCCGGGGACAATTGCCATTTCACAGAATTACCCTTTATACTATCTTCTAAATGTTGTTAGTCTCATTACTTTAATTATTTTTGTAATTGATTCCTAAATTTTGTCATTAGGTAATTTAATTAATGATTCAATTGATAACTTCATGTTGTTAAAGTATTTTTAAAGCAACCTTTTAGTTTACGGAAACAAACTCTGAATTAAACTTCTTTTTTGTTTTTTTGTGTTTTTTTTTTTTTTTGGTTAATAATTAGTAAATTTGAACCCACAGAACAGGAATGACCCTTGGGGGATTTTCAGTTGTTGTAAAGTAGATGGCATTAAAAGAACTGAGCATTGATCAAGTGGAAAACTTCTCCAGTGACTAAAGCATCGATAAAGATAATTCTTTATTCCTCCTCTGATGGGTAAAAGGAAGAGCAAAGATAATTACAGTCCAAGAGTGATCTTAACCATTAATTAGATGCCTCTTCTAAGCAGGTTTATATCTGGGAGGAGGAGACTGACACCCATTGTTTTCTTTTTTAAAGCTGTTAATTTATTTTTAATGTGCTTTTGGTGATTTCAGAGAGAGGAAGGGAAATGGAGAGAGATAGAAACATCTATGGGATGCCACCTGTACTCTCTTTACTGGGGACTGAGCCAACAACCTGGGCATGTGCTCTCACTTCCTGGTACATGGGACAAGATCAAGCAACAGTGCCACACTGGACCGGCTCATTGTTTTCTTTTTAAAGCATGTATATGCTTATGTCTTTCCTTTGCTAAATCCTTTGGGTGTCTTGCCATTGCACTCAAGATAAAGTTGAAAATGTTGTTACTATCAAAAGCTCTGTCTAGTCTAGCCCCTGCCTACCTCTACACTCATGCCTTCTCTTCGTCTTCTTGTTATGAAGTCAATCAGTCCCTCTTTCACACTACTGCTCCTTTTGGCATTTGCCTGGAAATACCTGCTCTGAGTCACTTCATTTATTATTTCAAAGTAAAATAATTTTTGACCACTTGTATAATTCCAGCTTTTTTTGTTATTAACCTCTGAGATCTATGCGTACCTCATTTGTAGTAATTAGAATAATAACTTTACATTTATGGGTGTGACTATTTGATTAAAGTGTCTTCCCCATTAGACTGTGAGTTTAATGGAAGCAAAGACTATCTCTGTTTCTACTCACCAATGTGTTCCAGCAATTATCATAAAACATAGCACATTTTGATTACTCAATAGATTCATATGAATGAATGAGTGAGTGAGTGAATGAATGAATGAATGAATGAATGAATAGTAAGCATTTGGATATTCTAAGAATAGTACAGTTTAATGAATATAGTCTGATTGAGTTGAATTAAAGGTTAGAGATAGAAACAACTGCTCAAATGATGCTTCTTCAATTCAACAATTACCTCATTTGTAGAAAGAGTATGCTATCAAATGGGGCAAGTTTGAGGATAACATTATTTAATTTTGTCATTGTGCTTCAATCAAATTTAGCTACTTAATGAAATGTTGTGAAACAAGTAACTTATTGATTAATTCATTTAATACATATTGATTGAACATACATGATATACTTATTAGGCTCTGTGCTGTGGGTTTTAAAGCAAAGCTCTTCAGGACTATTCCCTGCCTTCACAGAGGTTTTTTTTTTTTTTTTTTTTTTTTTTTTTGTCTATACAAACTGCAGTATCACGATTGCCATCAAAAGGTTAAAAGAAATACAAGCCCAGCCAGTGTAGCTCAGTGGATTGTGTCCTCTCATGAACTGAGAGGTCCTTGTTCTATTCCTGGTCAGGGCACATGGCCAGGTTGCAGGCTTAATCCCCAGTAGGGGGTGTGCAAGAGGCAGACAATTAATGTTTCTCTCACATAGATGTTTCTATCTCTCTCTCCCTTCATCTCTTTCTCTCAAACATCAATAAAAACATATTTCTTTAAAAAAGAAATCCCATGAGCCACATTGAGATTATGTACAACTATAATATTTTTGATTCCTATGCAAGATGGTGTATTACCTACTATTTTATATTGTGGTGAAACTATATTTTAACTCTTGACATCCTGGGGACCTTTGAGTTGAGAGCCACAAACTCAAGTAAGCCATGATGATCTTAGTTTTATGTCTGGAAGTGCTCTTATTAGAAATTTACTTAGCAAACACAGTGGTTGTTTTGTTTGTTTTTTGTTATTTTTAGGTTCTCTGGATTGAGAATGTCTTGATTCAATGGCTACTCACTAAAAAGAGTGAAAAGGTGATGAGTAATGTGAATCATTTCCAACAGTTGTATACATAGATAATGTAGGGAGGGGACTTAATGTGACCATATTTTAAAACAACCTACCACGTAGGAAGGTCAATAATAACAATACCTACTTTATAGATTTTTGAAGATTAAGCAAATAAAGCATAAAAAGATGCTAAGGACGGGATTTAGGGTTAACATTTATTAAACCCTTATTAATGTTGCTAATGAGACATGGAAGATATTTTAGCTGGAAAAGAGAAGAGAAGCTGAATAAAATAATTGCCTTCATATATATAAATAAACACTTTTTTGTTTTGTTAATCCTCACTGGAGGATTTTTTTTTTTTTCATTGATTTTCAGAGAGGGTGGGAGGGAGGGAGGGAGAGAAAGAGAGACAGAGAGAAACACTGATGTGAGAGAGAGATACACATTGGCTGCCTCCCACACATTCCCCATCCAGGGCCAGGGATCAAACTTGCAACCCAAGTACATGCCCTTTACTAGAAATCAAACTCATGACCCTTCAGTGTGATGCTATAACCACTTAGATACCAGCCAGGGCAATAATCACTCTTAAATGTCTTAACCAATCATATTTCTAATTTTGGCATCTAGAACTATGCAAAAAGATGATGCAAAATTTAAATCAATATAAAAAAACACCATAAATGCTTGCTTTAACATGAGTTATCTTATGTTTTAATACTGTGGTCTAGGTCCTATGCTAGAGACTGAGAATGCGCTCACCTGACTATAGAATTTATTTACCACTGTAATACTAATTAGAATATATATATTAATTTTAGAAAATATATATTAGAAGATATATATACACATATATATGTGTGTATATATATGTGTGTGTGTGTGTGTGTGTGTGTGTGTATATATATATATATATATATATATATATATATATAATCTTCTAGGAATATAGCAAGAAAACCACATTCAGCTTGGAGGATGGGGAGAGAGAACTCAAGAAAGGAGGAAGAGTTAGGCAAGGTGAACCAGGCCCCTGTAAGTACCTAATCTATCCCATTTCATCTATTCTACACCTGTAAATGTTCAGAAGCAGAAGCAGAAGCATAAAGATGGATTGGAGGTAGAATGAGCACACATTTCTTGATAGTACTGTCCAAATGAGTTGGGAAAACAGGAAAAAATTTTTATGAAAAGAGTAGGAAAACTAGGATTATTTTGTGCCTTTTATTTTCAAGTTTGAAGAAACAGAAATGGGAAGGAGGTATTTATTTACTAGGTACTAAACTATTCATGAATAAAGCCAATACCTTTCCATTTTTCCATCTAGGATCTTGACAAATATGGTCAAAAGCCAATATGCAGTGTCCTTTTCTGAACCCAAAGCACCCAATTAAATGGAAGCCTCCAGCTTGTGATAATAGTGTGTTAACATCTGGCTCCGACCTACCAGAACTGATTCCTTGCCATACCCAACCTCACTGTGTAATGTAGCCCATACATTATAGATGCATAGAACACACTCCGAAATTTTTATTTGGAGAATCTTATATGATCAATCCAATGGTCCTCTTTCACATTCACTTCTACAAACCTATCCTCTTAAGTACTATTTACTAAAGATGAGTTGTGGACTTTTCTTACCTTTGCTTAGGAATTGGATCAATATTCTCCTTTAACACTACCTGAAAGAATTTTCCTTCATACTACAAAATGACTAGTCATAATGGACTTATTTGTAATCTCTTAAATATAAATCATTTTTATTATGTCCTTGCTTTCAAAAGTGCTATTCTGAAAAAAAAAAAATATCTTTGTCGTTGAAAGTATTACAGATGTCCCTACTTTTCCCCCCAATGAAACCCTCTTCCCTGCTCCCCCTAACACATCTCACCACACTGTTGTCTGTGTCCATTGGTTATGCGTAAATGCATATAAGTTCTTTGGTTTACTTTTTTCCACCTCCCCATCCCTTCCCTCTGAGGTTTGTCAGTCTGTTCCCTACTTCCATGTCTCTGGATCTATTTTGATCGTCAGCTTATTTTGTTCATTATATTCCACATATAAGTGAAACCATGTGATACTTGTCTTTCTCTTATTTTGCTAAGCATAATACTCTCCAGGTCCCTCCATGTCATCTCAAAGGGTAAAAGATTTTTCTTTTATACAGTTGAATACATTCCATTGTGTAAATGTTTCACAGCATTTTTATCCACTCATCTACTGACAGACATTTGGGCTGTTTCTAGATCTTAGCTATTGTAAATAGTGCTGCTATAAAATAGGGGTACATATATTCTTTCTGACTGGTTTTTATACATTACATAAAGCAGAATTTTCACTGACTTATTACCTAGAACAAGAGAAACAGAGAAAAAATTAATAAATAGAACTATATTAAACTAAAATACTCTGCACAGCAAAAGAAACCGGTATCAAACTGAAAATGGAGAACAAGTTTATCAAAGATACATCAAATAAGGGGTTAATTTCCAAAATATATAAAGTACTCATGTAACTCAATAAAAGACAAATAATCCAATTAAATGGGCAGAGGGCCTGAATAAACACTTCTCAAAGAGGTCATACAAATTATCAAGAAACATATGAGTAAATGATCAATGTCACTAATCATCAGAGAGATGCATAAATGACTATGAGGTATCACCTCAAACCTGTTAGAATGGTGGCCATCCACAAATCATCAAACAAGTGCTGGCGAGGGTGTGGAGGAGAAGATACTCAAAAGTGCTTTTTAACTACAAAAATATACATGGCTTCTGTCATGAGAAAAATACGTTGGGGTTGAGAGTGGAACTCTTGTTTGGGTGTTGAAATTGATGCCAAGTTACTAATTAAAATCTTGTCAGAATTCTGTATTAATACCTCTAAGAGGAATAGTATTAACTTTATAACTTAGGGTTCAGAGGCCACTCACTTCATTATGCAATATCTAACCAATATTTCCCTATGCAAAGATACATTAAAATTAATGATGCAGGGAGGGGTGAAGGGAGGTGGAGGAAGGTAAACTGTGGATAAATGGTGATGAAAGGAGACTTGACTTGGGGTGGTGAATACACAGCAGTGTACAGATATTGTGTTGTGAAACTGTGCACCTGAAACCCATGGAAATTTGTTACTCAGTACCACCCCAATAAATTCAATAAAAAGAAAAGAAAATTAATAATGCAAGAAAGTGGTCTCATAAAATTATGCACTTATATTCTCATAAAGAGCAATGGCAAATATGATCATATTTATCAGGTATTTTCTGAGTACAACTTAAAATATTGTGTCTGTGAGGGTTTGTTCTATAGATGTCTCTGTAGCCTACCTGATGCTAAAATTCTCCTTGTATGCATTAATTTTTCTCTCCATAACAATAAGTACCCTCCCTTTAATGTGACATTCATCTATAATTTTATTAAATAATTACTCAAAACACTGTTTTAATCTGTTAATGAATATGTGATCCTTAGTCAAGGAATTAACACAGTCATAATCCCACAGCAGATACAATAAGACACCTGAACTTCCACCCTAAGATAAAATATTGTATCTCTCCAAGGTATAGGAAAATGTGTCCGTCACAAATACTACAAGAATTCAAGTCCAAACTCTCACCATTTTTCCAATTTGTAATACTGGTGGATGGGGTGGGGATAATTAATTGATACTCTTACAAACAGATTTTAGTTTTGACTTTCTAATACAGGACCCAGTGATTTGTTCATAGTCAATGGAAAAGTGGTCCTCGGGAAAGATCATTAATGTTCTCCCCCAGCATAAAGTCCAAGTATGAAGAAGGAAGATAGATTAATGAAATCATCGCTTTTGATCATGTTACTTAAAAAAAAATACAGCAACAGCAAAAATACTGCATCCCCACAAAGAAACTGTTTAATTTACTTGATGTGATGTTAACACCCATTCCCATCAGGTCTTCATGATTGATTTTGATTAAAACAACTGAAATCAGGGCAATATTCTTATTTATAATCTACTCTGTGTTTAAACCATTATGAATTAGTAAGGGTACCAAAAAGTATAAGAGGTTTTTTGTTGTTGTTTTTTTGTCCATCAAATAACTCACATTCTCATAGTAAGCCATTCAGAAAGCATTGTTCTCAAAAGTCTGTTCCAGCCCTGGCTGGTGTGGCTCCGTGGTTAGAGTGTTTGCCCATGGACCAGATGGTCTTAGGTTCAATTCCCAGGTAAGGTCATGTGTTTTCAGTTTGATCCCCGCCCTGGTCAGAACGCGTGCAGGAGGCAACCAATAGATATGTTTCTCACACATCGATGTTTTTTCTCTTTCTCTATCTCCCTTCCTTCCTCTCTGAAATCAATAAAAACATATCCTCACCTAAGAATTAATAAAAATTAGTGATTGCCCAGTGTTAGGGATGGGAAGGGGTGGATGTGCTATAAAAGGGTAGCACAAAGGGGGAGCCTGGTGGTGAGAAAATTGTTCTGTATATGGATTGTGCTAGTAGTTACAATAATTAACACATGACATAAAATTATATGGTCTTGTGACACAATGACACCCCAATAAATTCAATAAATAATAATTTTAAAAGTTTTACAGAAATATGGACACTTCAATTCTCTTTAACATGCATACACACAAACATACACACATACAAGTAAAATCTGAGTAAGTTTCCTGAACTGTATTAATATTCATGTCCTGGGTTTGCTCTCATATTACAGTATTAAGAGCTGCTTCCATGGGTAAAGGGTACCTGAGACCTCTTTATATTTTCTTATGACTTTCCGTGAATCACTGATTATCCTAAAACAAGAAGTTAAAATAAAAAACAAATATACTCATTTTAGAAAGAACTATCAACAATAAAACAAAAACTACTTTAAAAAAAACCCTCCTATTATTTGTAATTCCTTTTGCTAGGCAGTCAACTGTAAGGATGACTACATACCTTGTTCATATTGGATATAAATGAAACTATTATATGTAACCCTATTCATGCTATAATTTTTTAAATCCCCAAGTGCTATTAACATCTCCTAGAACTCATTTATTCAAGTCACAGTCCGCTAAAAATTAGTCAATGCATACTAATGCTACAGAATAAATTTCTATGGAGAAAAACATGCAATTTATGACCCAGTCTCAGACAGATGGTCTGAATGATTAGTCCCAAAAGGTTCAGCTCTGTGACAAGATCAATGGCCATAGCAGATATATACGGTGCTTCAAACCTCTCTCAGCTCTACCGTGCAAAAATGGATATTGGGAAACCATCCAGCATCGAATATATCTTATGGCTTGCCCTCGCTGAGAATGGACCTCAGCATTCAGAGATGTGGGTCTCTTTTATGGACTCAGGAGGATAAAGAGACTGTAATTAATGGCACAAGAGGTGCTAAAACATTGCTGTTTGACAGGAAGCACATGGAGTTTTTAACTGTGCAACCAAATAATTGGCAAGCCCGGACCACTGCCGGCAGCGCTGTCTCTGTTCCTTTGGGTTTTGCCAGCTGGAAAGCAGGGCTGTGCTATTTCTCTGCTTTCCCCCAAGTGGTGCAATGCTCTGCTGTTGGGCGCTCATACAAACACACAAATGAACCTTGCCTGGGTTGCAAGAAATCAATAATTCAGTGTGTTGAAAATAGTTAAAAGTAACATATTGAATTGAAGGAATAGGGAAATTTGTTATTCATTTATTTAAGCAACTTTTACTGGGTGGTTTGCTCACCAGGAAAACGGGCCTGCTCCCCAGCCACAAAGAAGCTTCATAGGAACGAGAATTTTTTCTACTTGGTGTTGATCTTTGTCAATAATTTTGCCCATAGCAGGTTCATCTTTCTGCAGTAATTGATGTAGTCGCTTACCTTTTCCTTAAATGTTTTTTCCTCTGTACTTAGTGCCAAAAAACTTTCTTAAAACGTTTTCCTAATTTACCAAAATATCCTACTCAACATCTCTCTCTCTTTATTTTACAACAGTTTTAAATTTAGAGAAAAATTGAAGCGACAGTAAAGAGAGAATTCCCCATATTCTTGACACTCTTTTTCTTTTGTTGATTAACAACTTGTATTTGTCACAATTAATGAATCAACATTGATACATTATTATTAAATACAATTTATGCTTTTTTTTAGATTTTAAAATTTGGGCCTAATATCCTGGAGCCCTGTATTTCTTAAGGATTTTTTTTATTTTTTTATTTTTTTATTTTTTTATTTTTTATCCTCACTCGAGGACATTTTTCCATTTTTTGTTCAGGTAGAGTGGGAGGGAGAGAGAGGAACAGAGAGAGAGAGAGAAACATCGACGTGAAAGGAACACATCGAGTGGCTGCCACCCGCACAACTGACCAGGGCCGGGGACAAACTGCAACCTAGGTACGTGCCCTTAGCGGGAACCGAACCCGGGTCTCTCAGGACCGCAGGCCGACGCTCTAACCGCTGAGCCAAACTGGCCAGGGCAAGGATTTTTTTTAAATTTGCATACACCAAGGATCAAGCTTTGTGCCATAAAGTTTTATGAGTTTTGATTAAAAAAAAAAAGATACAGTGTGTTATATTTTCACCTGTATTGCATCATGAAATATTTCACCACCCTGTGTATTACAAATTCAGCACCCTCCCCACACCTACTGTACCCTAGGATTTGTTTACTGTCTTTAAACTGCCACTTTTTTTGGAATGTAAAAAAATAATGAGACTTTATAGGATGTCATTTTTCAGATTGATTCTTACACAGGAGCAGCATGCTCTTAAGATTATTCGTGTCTTTATGTGACTTCCAACCTATTTCTTTTTATCACTAAATATTGTTCCATTGCGTGGATACACCAAAGGTTATTTTTCATTCATCTACTTGAATATTTCTTATTGCTTCCATTTTCTGGTGATTGGGGGAAAATATTCACTTGTTGATTTTGAGTGAACATAACTTTTAAAATAAGATGAGGGAAGACCGTTGGGTGTGAATTGCTCCATTGTACTGAAAATCATGCATGGGTTTGGCCGGAAGCTGTCATGTTGTGTCACAATGTTACCATGCTATTTTGCATTTTCACCAGTAATGAATAAGAGCTCCTGTTGCTCATATTCTCATTTAAGAGAGAAAAAAAAAATTTTAGTCATCCTAATATGTGTGTAGTGATACCTCATTATATTTTTAATTTGCAATTCCTTAATAAAGTATGACGCAGAAGCATCTTTTCATATGTTTATTTGCAACATTTACATTTTCTTTGGTAAGATGTCTTTTCTGAGTTTTCCACTTTTAAAAATCAAGTGTTTTCTTACTTTCAAGTTTTAAGAGTTTATTGCACTCATTAGCGCCCTTAACATTTTAACTTTCTTCTCTGATAATTCTAAAAATTGTATCATCTGTAAGCCAGGTTCTGATCATCACTTTGTTTGTTCAGATTTTATTTTATTTGTCTTTATTTTAGCCTGTTTTTGAATAGTTCTGTTGAAAACTACTGTGCCGTACCAAGTCATTGGAAATAAGGTACATAGACCTTCAGTATTTTTGTTTTTCTGGCCAAAAACTGAGATAAGAATAATGTTTTTGTAGCTATAGTGCTAGAGGCTTCAACTTCCTCTAATGACTTGGGGTTTTGTTGGTTGGTTCCTTTGGTTTATTCTGGGCTTCCTTATGGAGTTTTCCTCAGTGAACGTCCATGTCTCACAGGCCTTTCATCTGCAATCCACTGGTAATAAACTGGGTCTCTGCTGTTGTAGTTGTAAAGTGCTGTGGATGGGAGCAGTCCATACTTGTCCAATTAAATCCCTGTCTTTTACTGGACCTCTGTCTCAAGGTTATGGCCATCAGTGTTTCTGCATTAGTAAAGCATTTTTACTTTTGACCTTTATTCCCTTTCTTAGATGCAGCATTCCCAGTCTGTTTTTTTTTTATTTTTTTTTTAAATACTTCCATACCCCTATTGATTGTTTTATTTTTCCTCTTACACCATACAGATGAGTAAGTAGCATTGGTTGGAGTGGAAACTAACACCCTTTCTTTCTAGTTGCAATAAGGCTGTGGCAAATTTTGTTTTGTGTTTCTCCTGGACAGTAGAGCTTTAATATGAAGAAAGGTCTGAACATATATCTAAATAACTTATTTCCCCTTCCCCACCCCCTTCTCCCATACCTCCTCATGGGAGAGTCACCATGGGGTCTTTCTTGGATCTTCCCTATGAGAATATGGTGAGCTTCTTGAACTTAAACATTATAAAAGTGTGGAAACTCCTAGCACTATGGCCCCAAGAACTTTTCATTCTCAAGCTAGTTCAATATTAAGCCTCCAGCAATTTATCCAGTCATCATCCAGTTGTACCTACCAGTTCATGGCTCCCCTGGCTACTGCTCAGGGCAAGCAGATCTCCACTGGGTCTCTCTGGCTCCCCCTGCCTCTCCAGGGTTTGATTGAGACGTTTTCCCTGCAATGTCATGCTCTGATTGGTACAGAAAAGGTTGTTGATTTTCAATGTGGCCATTTTTTTCTTGCTCTAAGGACAAAAATGACAACTCCATTTTTGTGTGTGTGTGTGTTTCTGTATTTTACATTTCTTTCCATCATTATTTATCCCCCTATACCATCTTCCAACTCCACCCACCCCTTCACTTCTGCCTCAAAGAATTAAAAATGGACATCTCTAAGTGTTTTGCATGGTGAAGCTGAAACTAGAAAGTCACTTTTTTTTTTTTTTACTTCTCTTTTGATATAGGTAACATTAGATGCCTGACACGCCTTCTCTCTTTATGATAGTTTATATTCAGTGTAATAGGTTTAACTCTCTTTCCTGATCAACTGACTTCTATAGCTCAAATCTTTATTATTTTTCCACAAAGTGCTCCAGCCACTGGTTTTCAGCTGCCTGACTCTAAGATACCCATGAATAAAATCTTACAGAGAACTTTAAGTCTAATGGCCAAAACTAGACTCATCTACCTCTACTAAAACTTATTCTTTCTTCAAACTTAATCATTTCTATGAAACAAAACATATTTATTCCTGTGACCCATGTTCTGATCCTCAGCTTCATTTGAGGATGTGTCTTACAAAAGGGACTAAGAAGCCAAATTATAAACTGACCCTACAAACTTATACAATCCTTTCTTCAACCACTCTACAGCTAGCCTGGCTTCTTTACTTCTCTCATTTCCTATTCTAATTGCCCATTATCTCTAGTCTTTAACTCTTAGGATAACCCCAAATGAGCCATTGGTCACCTTCTGATTCTCTGGATCTTGTTGTCTCCTCCCACATTATTCTCAGATTACTTGCATGGGGACCACTGAAGGCTTAGAGGAGAAAAGAGAATGGTCAGAGCTTTGGGATGAAAACTGTCATCATTACCTTGTTCAGAAGCTCAATCTTTTTTTTTTAATTTTTAAAAAAATTTTTTTTTATCATCCTCACCCGAGGACATTTTTCCATTCTTTGTTCAGGTAGAGTGGAAGGGAGAGAGAGGAACAGAGAGAGAGAGAAACATCGATGAGAAAGGGACACATTGAGTGGTCGCCACCCCTACAACCAACCAGGGCCGGCGACAAACTGCAACCGAGGTACATGCCCTTAGCGGGAACCGAACCCGGGTCTATCCGGACCGCAGGCCGATGCTGTAACCGCTGAGCCAAACCGGCCAGGGCAGAAGCTCAATCTTTTTTTATCTCCCTTTCTTGTCCTGCCCCTCAAGGATCTCATGCCTTTAGTCATCTCATTTACATAATGTGAATTGCTTGATTTTTCATACTCTCCATCCTCCCTACCTTTATTAGTGCTATCTCATCACCTGAGATACATACCTCCCCCAGGATATGCATAAGCTATCCTTTTTAAATCATCACATTTAGATGCCTCCTCATACAAGAGTTTTCTTGAGCCAAGAAATAATTTTCTATGTTAACGTATTTGCTAACATTTATATACATATATATTTTTTACATAATTCTGTGACTAGTCTTTCCTCTAATCAGGGAAGTTCCTCAAAAGTAAGGACTTTATGTCTCTTATTTGTATGATACAAATCTCGGTCTCACTTCTGCAGCACCTTCCGTGCACCTTGAACACACTCAAACACTTTTGAAAGATAAATAAATGATAGAATAAAATGACACTATTATAGATTTAAAACTAAATTTGAAATTATAAATAGTAAAAATTATAAGTATTATAGTTGAAATAAAGAGACAACAATAACAATACAAAACAAAACAAAACCTAGAGGGTTTTCAGGCTGTGAATGCCTTAGCTAAACTGCCTAAACTTAAGTTGTTTACAATCCAACTTTCAAAATATTTAGTCATTTTTAATCCTTTGATACACGATGTCAAATTTCTGAAGGTGTTTATGGTGACCATTTGTCTTGAAACATAATCAAGTGTTTGCAAGTTTATAGAAGAAAACATTTTAGTAGTGGTGTTGTAGAGGAGAAAATGTATATCTATAAACTGCAATGAAGTGTTTAAAGCCTTCAAAAATATCTCTTGATGGGAAGAATAAATGCAATTCTAGGGAATTCTTGGAGGACAGCAGCAAGCTTATCAAAAAAACATAGCATGACTAAAACTATAGTCTGTGATTTTCTCATTAACTTGTCTGAATAACATTGACTCAAGAAGGCTGTGTCAGTGAGCTGGGGAGTCTTCCTTGCCATTCTTCAATACAGAATTGAGAAAAAAAGTCTTGGTGATATTCTGAAACAACTTTTGAGGAGATGCTCAGCCTTAATTTAGAATATGTTTGAATTCTATTTATTCAAGTTAGGTTAATAAAAGATGAGGGTGTCTATGAATTTCTCAAATGTGCAACTGTAAGTAAGGGCAACTAGATATTATTAGTGAACCAGTCCATTGCTCTGATATTAGCATGTGTCTCAAACTTTCTATCATGGTTAAATAAAATGTAATAATAAAATATAGTTATGAAACATTGAAATGGTGTCATGGTAGAAACCATCCCTGTGGCAATAATGTTCTTCACATATAACTTAGCCCTAGGTTTGTACAAAAGGTAATTAGCTCATCTAAAGAGTTAATAAATATTCTAAGGAAATATATGTATATCAAAAATATTACTTGTTAAATTGTACTGTTTTCAGATATTTCGGTTTCATGAAAAGTCACAAAGTTAGAAAAAATATTACATGGTATTTTCTAATATCTAAAAATATTATCTTAGTATTAAAAGTTTAGAATAGAACCTTATACAAATTATATACTTAGGGCTCTCAGAGCACATCAGAAGCATCTGAAGTGGAAAATTGGGGGTACGATGGCACAGGTGGGTAAACGAATAAACAAAAGTAAATATTCCTGTTCTCATGACTCAGGAAGAAAAGATGAGTTCCAACCAGATACATGGACTGTTGCAGCCTACCAAGGCAAATACAACAGATATATGAGGTATAGGGAAATTGCATACATATATTTTCCATGCCTGTAATTTACAGTTGTCAAACTACAGGGTTTATTCATCTATTCACAAGTCCCTTCATGACATAATTTAAGGTGATCACTCATGAGAATCTAGGGTATGCCAGAAGCCTGAGGAACCACAGTGAGTTAGTGTTCTAGTGGATTCCTTGAGGAGCAATGAATTTCACTCCTCAAATGGGTCCAAAGTAGAAATGAGGCTAGTAGCCATGTGTGTGCACAGATTTTCAAACAGGGAGATGCATTTTGCCAGACAGGGTAAAACTTTTTTCTTAAGCGATTCCTGGAACTCATAATCTGCCCCCTACCATATGTCAAGAGGGATTGAAAATAGATCATCATTTCCAAAAATGAGCCCTGCTACTTGTGAAATTACATAAATAGTTGTCATAAAAATAAAATCTATCATGCAGAGATCAGAGTTTTTGTTTAAGTCCCCTTAATCTGATGTTTATGGTAAAAGAATAGTGGTGCTTCTAAAACCTTGGACTGCGGAGTACGGCATCGTAGTTGTATTTTTAAGGATTCATGTTGTCTATAACACTATTTTTAATGGTTCATTTTCATACAGCCATTCTTGCAAAATTGTCAAATTTTCTTTTTAAACCATAGATCCAGTGTTATTCTACCCAATATTTGTGGCAGATATTTTTAGGCTTTCTTAAGAACTCCTTAGCTCATCACTTCAGGAAGAATGTTTCTCAGAATGTAAAATCCATGGGATACTTAGGAGGCATTGAACGAACAAAGTTAGGGTTTAGATAAGCTTATCAGAATTTTTAATATGGTAATATACCCTGTGAATGTCCAAGAGCAAAGGGATGAAAGATACATAGGAAACACTGCACATTATTCATAGCTTTGTGGGACTAAGTATTCAAGTCTTATACCCCAACGATGTTATCACAATTTATTCTCTTCAGCTTAATAAATCATCAATTCATTAAATGAGATATATTCCAAATCACATAATAAATGTTTAATAACTATTAGTTATTGTAAAATGGTAGGCCTCTTTACCCTTTGTTTTTCAGAAACACATTTAATTGTTGATTTCAATGTACACAGCTTATAACATATAATCCTTAACCATGGTTTGGTTTCATACCTCCCTTTCCACCTCCTCTTGCCTCCCTTTTCTTTGTCTTCTTTCTATGCATATACATTTTTTTTTTTTAATCCCTACATTTTCATTTCTTCCTGCTTTAGGGTCTTCATGTGTGTTACTTTTTCAGCCTACGGCATCCTACAATCCCACATCTTTTCTTTGCCTGGCTAATCCTTATCATGCTTCCAATCTCAACTCCATGTCTGCCTTCTTAGGGAAGTCTCTAAACCTCAGTACATGACCACATGACATTCATCATGCACTTTTCCTTCATGTCATCATACCTGTAATTACTAAATAATCATGGCAGTCATATAGATAATATCTTCCTACAAGCTCTGCAAGGCATCACAAAATTGGGTTCTGTTGATCACTATATTTTTAGAGACAGCCCAAGAACTGACACATAGTCTAGAGGCTTTATATGCACTTGCTGAATGACCAAAAAAGATGTGGATAAACTGGTTAGCTGGAATGATCTAAAATAAGTCCAGTCCAAGATTAGAGACACCCATAGACCCTTAAGGCTTAAGAGTTCTGAAACCAATTGTCCAAATGAACTCTATATTGATAAAGTACTTTTCTACTGTGACAATGTTTAAAAGATTTTTGCATTGTAAGTGCCTTTCAGGTGCTTTCATTTGAACTTTATTGAAAATCATCTTGGTTCCCTAATAGGTACTTTTCCAGGGATTTCAATGTTTGTAACTTTTATAGGTTCCTGCCTATCTTTTTTTCAATGTGACTTGTCAGTCTACAGGCCAGTTTCTGATATATTCCATACATTTGCTTCTATTCATATTTTTCAAGTGAGATGTCTTCTGCTTATTTGTGATGACTTTAAACCCTCATTTCAATTTTCTGGCACAAATACTTAGGGGAAGTTATATTTTCCCACTTAAAATGTGTTTTATTCATGTAGATAAAAATATCTTCCATATCTCTAATAGAAAGCACCAAATTTCCTTTTACTTGGCTTTTGAAGATTTTTTTTCCTTTGCCTTAAATCTTTTTTCCAAAAAAAGTATAAAGATTAATTTTATCTAGGTTGGGAAGTGACAAAAGACATTCTCAACCCTTCTGAGGTTCGTTTTTACTGAAATTTACCTGGACCATGTTTTGTATTTTAAGTTAAAAGGATTATGTTTGTAGTTATGTGGAGGAGATATCCTGAAGCATCAAAGTCCAATTCACAAAGTTTTAGGTGTAGTTTTTCCAGGGGCATTGACTCTCAGGATCTACATGTGGTATGTATATGCATGAAAATGAGGAAATAGCAGAAAATTACCTGGAAGCCATATTGTGTGGGCACAGCCTCGGGCTCCTACAGTCTGATTCTGCTGCGCAAGTTGCACCATGCATGTAATTACAGACAAGACTTTTATGGTGATTTACGTGGGAAACTGTATTCCCTGATGGTTCTGCACCCTTAGAATGACATCATTGCAAATTATACTGGCTGCTGACAATTTAGTAAAGCAAAAACTTTGTGTTTTGTTGAAGGACATACTTAAGGATAAAGTTAATGCATATTGATTGTAGATCATGTAAAAAAATAATAAACTGATGTTTAGTTGTAAATATAAGTAATAAGAAGAAAACAGAAATTACCCATAATCTATCAACCCACCCACATTGATTGCAACAAAATATTTTTTCTGTTTTAATTCTCACCCAAGGATATTTTTTTTTTTCCCATTAATTTTCAGACAGAATAGGAGAAATACAGAGAGAAAGAATGAAAAAGACATCAATTGGTTCCTCATGCATGACCTCAACCAAGGCCAGGGACTGAACCACAACCAAGGTATGTGCCCTTGACTGGAATCGAACATGTGACTCTTTGGTCCTCTGGCCGACACTCTAACCACTGAGCCAAACTGACCAGAGCACAACAAAATATTTTTTAAACAAAAAATATTATCACCTTACAGTTCCTTCTTCTTGCTCCCCTCCACAGGCCATGTTATAGATGTAATTTTACATTTTTTAAAAGACCGTCTTGTGAGCCTTTCTTATTTCAAATATCTCACAGAATTAAGAGACAAAAGAAATTAATGGGCCTCACAACTTCTGCAGGTACAAAGTCTCCATCTTTCACTTCTATCGGCCAGTTTTCTTTTAACCCAATTATTCAGGAAATTTAGAAGGCTTTCCCCATTATCTTTATCTCTACTAGAATTTTAGATAGAGAAAAATGACACTTTTATGGGCATTTTTTGCCATAAATATTTAAATAAAAGGCATATCCAAGATAACTTGCAGATACTGCAGAATAAGTCTTTCTAAGAACAAAGTGAAGATGAACATTAACATTTGTCAGGCAAAGAGAGTTTTGGTATATGATAAGGACAAATATTTAAACCTTTTCTGTTTACTTAGAAATGTAAAATATTTTTCCCAGCTAGTGTGGCTCAGTAGATTGAGCTTTGTCCCATGGACTGGTTGGTCTCTGTTCAATTCCAGGTCAGAGCACCTCCGGGGTTGCAGGCTCGAGACACAATAGGGAGTATGCAGGAGGGGGCTGATGGATGTTGCTCTCCAATCAATATTTCTCTCTCTCTCTCCTTCTCTCTAAAAATCAATTAAAACATATTTTAAAAAAAAGAAATATAAAATATTTCAACCAGTATTGTCCACACAAACCACAAGTGAATGTAAGATTTTTAGTGCCCATGTATAAAAAATAAAAAGACACAGATTAAATTTTTAAAACAATATTTAACCCAAATACACTACAATTTTATATTTCAACATGGAATCAATATTAACAATTATTAGTGCAATATTTGTAACTAAGTCCTTTAAAACAAGTATGTATTTTAGTCTCAAAACACATCTCAGTTTGAACTGGCCACGATTTAATTATTCAACAATCACGGTGGCTCGCAGTTGCCATATTTGACAGTACAGATATTTTACTTTTTTTTTTTAATTAATTAATTTATTTTTGTTACAGATGTTTATCCTTTTTCCCCCACTGATTCCCCCCTCCCACTCCCTCCCTGCCCTGCCCCATCTTTGTTGTCCATGTCCATTGTTCATGCATATATGCATATAAGTTCTGTGGTTTATCTCCCCCCACCACTCCCTCTTCTGGGGATTGTCAGTCTGTACCCCACCTCCACGTCTCTGGGACTACCCCATTTCTCAGCCTGTTATGTTCATTATATTCCACAAATAAGAGAGATTATGTGATACTTGCATTTCTCTGTTTGGCTTCTTTCGCTTGGGATAATATTTTCCAGGTCCCTCCATGTCGTCTCAAAGGATAAGAGATCTCTCTTTCTTACAGCTGCGTAGTACTCCATTGTGTATATGTACCACTGCTTTTTTATCCATTCATCTACTGATGGACACTTGGGCTGTTTCCAGATATTAGCTATTGTAAATTGTGCTGCTACAAACATGGAGTTACATATATTCTTTCTGATTGGTGTTTCAGGCTTCTTAGGGTATATTCCTAGACGTGGGATCACTGGGTCAAATGGAAGTTCAATTTTTAGTTTTTTGAGGTAACACCATATTGTTTTCCATAGTGGCTGCACCAGTCTGCATTCCCACCAGCAGTGTACTAGGGCCCCCTTTTCTCCACACCCTTTCCAACACTTGTTGTTTGATGATTTGTTGATGGCGGCCATTCTGACAGGTGTGAGGTGATACCTCATTGTTGTTTTCATTTGCACCTCTCTGATGATTAGTGATGTTGAGCATTTCTTCATATGTCTCTTGGCCATTTGTATGTCCTGTTTGGAGAGGTGTGTATTTAGTTCCTCTGCCCATTTTTTAATTTTTTTTTTTTTTGTCTTCCTTTTGTTGAGCTGTATGAGCACTCTATATGTATTGGAAATTAATCCCTTATCTGATATATCATTGGCAATTATGCTCTCCCATACAGTGGGTAGCCTTTCCGTTTTGATGATTGTATCTTTCGCTGTGCAGAAGCTTTTGAGTTTGATGTAGTCACATGTGCTCATTGTTTCTTTTCACTCTGTTGCCTTCGGTGATGTATCAGTGAAAATTCTGCTTCGTGTGATGTCTGAAATTTTATTGCCTACAGTTTCTTTTAGGATTTTTATGGATTCATGAGTCACATTTAAGTCTTTAATCCATTTTTAGTTTATTCCTGTGTAGGGTGTAAGTTGATGGTCTAGTTTCATTTTTTTGCATGTAGCTGTTCAATTTTCCCAACACCATTTATTGAAGAGGCTTTTCTCACTCCATTGTATGCTCTTGCCACCTTCTTCAAATATTAATTGAGCATAATATTTTGGGTCCATTTCTGGGTTCTCTGTTCTGTTCCACTGGTCTATATGAACGTTCTTGTGCCAGTACCAGGCTGTTTTGATTACAGTGGCTTTGTAGTATAACCTGAAATCTGGTAATGCGATCCCTCCAACTTTGTTGTTCTCTTTCAAGATAGCTGTGGCTATTCGAGGTCTCTTTGTTTCCATATGAACTTTTGAAGTATTTGTTCTAATTCTGTGAAGTATGTCCTTGGTATTTTGATGGGGATTGCATTGAATCTATAGATTGCTTTGGGTAATATGGACATTTTAATGTTGTTAATTCTTCCAATCCATGAACAGGGTATGTGCTTTCACTTTTTTATGCCTTCCTCTATTTCTTTTTTCAATGACCTGTAGTTTTCTGCGAATAGATCCTTTATTTCTTTGTTTAAGTTTTTCCTAGGTATCTTAATATTTTTGCTGCAATGGTAAATGGGATTGTTTTCTTAGTTTCTCTTTTTGTGAGTTCATCATTGGTGTATAAGAATGCCATCGATTTCTTGACGTTAATTTTATATCCTGCTACTTTTTCAAATTCATTTATTAAGTCTAGTAAATTTTTGATGGAGTCTTTGGGGTTTTCTACGTATAGTATCATGTCATCTGTGAACAATGACAGTTTCACTTCCTCCTTTCCAATTTGGATCCCTTTTATTTTTTCTTCATGTCTACGTGCTGTGGCTAAGACTTCCTGTTCTATGTTAAATAGGAGTGGTGAAAGTGGGCATCCTTGCCTTGTTCCTGGTCTTAAGGCAAATGCTGTTAGTTTTTGCCCATTGAGTATGATGTTGGATGTAGGTCTTTCATATATGGCCTTTATTATGTCAACATCTGATACTCTATTCCCACATAGTTGAGCGTTTTTATCAGAAATGGATGCTGGATTTTGTCGAAGGCTTTTTTGGCATCTATTAATATGATCATGTGGTTTTTATTCTTCATTTTATTTATGTGGTTTATCACTTTTATTGATTTGTGAATATTGTACCAGCCTTGTATCCCTGGGCTGAATCCCAGTTGGTCATGGTGAATAATTTGTTTGGTGTATTGCTGGATCCAATTTGCTAGTATTTTGTTCAGGATTTGGGCATCTATGTTTATCAGGGATATTGGTCTGTAGTTTTCTTTGTCTTTTTCTGGTTTTGGAATTAGAATTATGTTGGCTTCATAAAACGAGTTTGGAAGTCTTTCTTCTTCTTGAATTTTTCAAAATAGTTTGAGGAGAATGGGTGTTAGTTCGTCTTTGAATGTTCGGTAAACTCCCCCGTGAAGCCATCCGGGCCTGGGCTTTTGTTTGCTGGGAGAGTCTTGATTACATCTTCAATTTCGTCTGCTGTTATTTGTCTGTTCAAGTTTTCTATCTCTTCCTGGTCCACTTTTGGGAGACTGTGTGTTTCGAGAAATTTGTCCATTTTGCTTAGATTGTTGAATTTGTTGCCATATATTTGTTCATAGTAGTTGTTAATGATCTTTTGTGTTTCTGTGGTGTCAGTGCTTACTTCTCCTCTTTTATTTCTGATTTTGTGTATTTGGGTTCTCTCTCTTTGTTTCTTGGTGAGTCTAGCTAAGGATCCATCTTGTTTATCTTTTCAAAAAACCAGCTCTTTGTTTCATTGATCCTTTGAATTGCTTTTTTGGACTCTATGTCATTTATTTCTGCTCTGATCTTAACTATCCTTCCTTCTACTTGCTCTGGGGTTTTCTTTTTGTTTGCTCTCTAGTTCTTTAAGTTGTGAGGTTAGATAGTCTATTAAAGATTTTTCTTGTTTTTTGAGGTATGCCTGTAGTCCTATGAACTTCCATCTCAGAACTGTTTCCACTGCATCCCATACATTTTGTTTTGTTGTGTCTTCAGTTTCATTAGTTTTCAGGAAGATTTTTATTTCTTCCTTGATATTCTCAAAACCCATTCATTGTTTAATAACATGCTACTTAGCTTCCATGTGTTCAAATGTCTTTGCATGTTCTTGTTGCAATTGATTTCTAGTTTCATGCCATTGTGATCCGAGAAAATGCTTGGTATGAGTTCAGTCTTCTTGAACTTGTAGAGACTTAGTTTGTGCCCTAACATGTGGTCTATCATTGAGAATGTCCCATGTGCACTTGAGAAGAATGTGAATTCTATAGTTTTGGGGTGTAATACTCTGTAGATATCTATTAAATCCATTTGGTCTAGTGCTTCATTTAGAGTCTCTGTTTCCTTGCTAATTTTTTGTGTAGAGGATCTATCCCGTGATGTCAGTGGGGTGCTGAAGTCCCCTGCTATGATTGTATTGGTATCAATTTCTCCTTTGAAGTCCTCCAGAAGATTTTGAATATATTTTGGTGCTCCTATATTGGGTGCATATATGTTTATCAAGGTTAAATCTTCCTGTCGGATAGATTCTTTCAATATTACGTAGTGGCCTTTTTTGTCTCTAATTATGGACTTCATTTTGAAATCTATTTCATCAGATATGAGTATTGCTATGCCAGCTTTTTTTTCTTTCTGTTTATTTGGAAGATTATTTTTCATTCTTTCACTTTTAACCTATGTGAGTCTTTTGTTGTGAAGTGGGTCTCTTTTAAACAACATATAGATGAGTCATGCCCTCTTTTCCAGTTAGCTACTCTGTGTCTTTTAATGGGAGCATTCAATCCATTTACATTTAAGGTGATTATTGATATGTACTTATTTATTGCCATATTTGTTTAGTGTGGTTATATTTTTCTTTCTATTTTTCCTGCTAATCACAGCAGTCCTTTTAACATTTTTTGCAGTGCTGGTTTGGTGCTAATGTATTCCCTTAGCCTCTTTTTGTCTGGGAAGCCATTTATTTGGCCTTCTATTTTGAATAATAGCTTTGCTGGGTAGAGTAGTCTTGGATTCAGATTCTAGTTTTTCTTGACCTTGATTACCTCATGCCATTCCCTTCTGGCCTGTAGTGTTTCTGTTGAGAAGTCAGCTGAGAGCCTTATGGGTTTTCCTTTTAGGTAACCTGTTGCTTCTTTGTTGCTGCTTTTAGGATTTTCTCTTTGTCTTTATTTTTTGGCAGTTTGATTACTATGTGTCTTGGTGTGGGCCTGTTTGGGTTCTTCTTACATGGGGCTTTCTGTGCTTCTTGAACTTGAATGCCTTCTTCCTTCACCAAATTAGGAAAGTTTTCTGTCAGTATTTCTTCAAATATATTCTCTAACCCTTGCTCATTTTCTTCTTCCTCGCAGACTCCTATGATGTGAATGTTATTCCGTTTCCAGTTGTCCCACAGTTCTCTTAAGCTGTTTTCTAGTTTTTTATTTATTTTTTTCCTTTTGGTTTTCTAATTGGTTGATTTTTTTCTACCCTATCTTCTATTCACTGATCCGGTCCTCAGCTTCCTCTACTCTGCTATTTAGACTTTCCAATATGTTCTTTATTTCCGATATGTCATTCTTCATTTCTTCTTGGTGGTTTTTAATTTCCAACTGGTTGATTTTCAACATTTCTATGTCTTTACTCATGGTGCTCATGTCCTTACACATGCTGTTGAGCTTCCTCAACATCATGGCTCTGAATTCTAGTTTTGTTAACTTGCTTTACTGCACCTCATTTATCTCATCTTTGGTGGAGGTCTCTTGTTTTTTCATTTGGCTTTTGTTTCTGTGTTTCACCATTTTGGCTTTCACAGTGGGCTTTGGAGTCTGCTAAATTTTCCCTGTGGGTGTTGGTGTTCTGCTGTTTGTGGCTCCCTCTCCTGGGTTGGATGAGGCACGGGGGACCCAAGTTAATCACCACTGTAAAGTCTTACTTTTGTGGTTAGAGTTGCTAGGCCAGGGAATGGTAGTTATCCTCTAGCTTTTTGCCTGGAGGCTATTAGTAGCAGCTGTCACCTGAAGAACCTTGGTTTCTGAGTTGAATGAAAAACTCCCTCAGGTGCTCAGTGTAAGAGGATTTCTCAAGGGTGGGGCTGATACTGGTTGTTAATGGGCCTCAATTAGCATTTCAATAGCCACCCGGTTGGGTTGAATCTCTGAGGGAGGGGCCACCGTCTCTCCCCAGGGTCCTGGGATGGAGTAAGATGACCACAGTCCTGCGTGGCTGCAACTCAGCAAAAGCTCTGAGTGCCCTCCAAATCCTTAGTGTCCTCATACAGTTCCTGTCCAGTCTGCCTTCCCTCTGCCGGAGCCCAAGGTGAGTGGCTGCTGCTAATTTAGCCTCTGTCCTGGCTCTGTGCTGTGGAGCCACTTGGGTGTGTAACCGTGAGCACTGCTCCCAGCCGAGGCCGCAGGTCCCAGCCGAGGGCGTAGCTTCCAGCCGAGGCAGCTGCAGGTCCCAGCGGAGGGCTCCACAGCTCTAAGCCAAGGCCCCAGGTCCCAGCCGAGGCCACCGCAGGTCCCAGCTGAGGCTGCAACTCCCAGCCGAGGCCGCATGTCCCAGCCGAGGCCGCCGCAGCTCCCAGCCCAGTCCACTGCCGACCGTGGGCTCCTCTCATGTCTTCGCAAGCCTAGCAGGATTGAGTCAGTGTCCCTGGTTATGTGGTCCTCCAAGCTGCTTTTCAGTTGCCTTTTCCTGTTGATTTGTCTTTATTTTTGTTCTAATTCCAGCTTGGTCCTGGAAGACAATGTGTGTAGCTTCCATTCACTCCGCCGCCATTTTCAGTCTCCTTGATATTTTTCTTTTATGTGGAAAATAACCAACCTAATGGCAATAGTAACAATAGTAACGACAATAATATTAAGTTTTTGTTTCCAAAATAAAATTTGAGGTTTCAAAAATAAACTTTTGTTTTATATCGCCACAGCTTTTGTCCAAAGAGTAGTCCTTTCTACTCATTTATTTTAAGTGTCATGAGTCTCAAGTGACAGTGGCCCTTTAGGCTCAACTAGATAATATTTAACAAAACTAATTTATTACTATAAGTTTTTCTTTATAATATTACTCTTTAGATTTTCAAAGAGTTTATGGTTATTGTTAAAGAGATCACTGCCCAATTTAGAAAACATTTTGTATCTTTAACATCATACAGTTCTGTGACATAAAATCCAAAAACATTAAGTTCAAAGACAATCTAGAATCACCATGGAAATTATGTTTAAATCTTTACCAAAACTAACATGTTAAAAATAAACAACACCCAATCATCAACATCTGTGTATGATCATGTCACTGGAATTTACAAGAGTAAAGACAGGAAAGGAGGAAGAGATGCTGTGCTTCTTTTTTTCTTCTTTTAACTGAGGAGTTAAGATAACAATAAACCATAGGACACATTATTTATTATATATTTTTAAAATTCAACAACTAAGCATACACTTACTATATTACCTAACCTCAAAATTTTCTCTGATTCTGCTTTTTCTCACATAAATTGTGTTTGCATTTGTCTAGCTGAGAGGGTAGCTGAGCAGCAGTGTATACAGGGTTGGGCAAAAGTAGGTTTATAGTTGTAATACAGATAAATAATACAACAATTAAAATATAAGAATAAACTGTGATTTGTGTGTTCACAACTGTAAACCTACTTTTGCTCACCCTTGTATAATGTTACATTTATAGTTCCTCATTATATAACTACATTTCTCTGAGCTTTGGTTTCATTCTCTGTGAGGTGAAATCACATTCTTGAATTAATCATTAATTTCAAGATGTCCCACAGCAGCTCCATTTTTACTTATTTTTATATAAAATTTAGGAGATTTTCTCCATTTTCTTTATCTATACTTGAAGTAAGTAGAATGGTAAAAGAATGACACTTTGTCCTGATACATGGCTAGAGGTATTTGGTATAAGGATTTAATGAGAAGATGTCAAGGAAAACTCTTTTAGACATTCAAAATGCTATGTACATGTGAGGATTATTTTTGCAAAAAATGCGTTCTACGATTTGGAGACTAAGAAAATGTGTTTATCCTTCTATCTTTATTCTTAGGTTGCCTTCCATCAGGCATCTCAAACTAGGAAGTAATGTGTATATTTCAAGCAAAGAGAAGCATGAGAAAGTGGTTCTCTCCTCCCTGTGAGAGTTTTTCTATTTTGCAGTGGCTGATACATCTCCCAGAGCTGATCAGTAAGTACTAAGGCCTGATAGTTCCAAAATTTCTTGTTGCCAAAATATGATGTCAATTTTTGTCTTCCTTGGAGGAAAATACATGCAGGAACTTATAACATCATCTTTTAAAACAAGTTTGAATTAAAGGGAAATTGTGCAGCTTGGAAGTCAGGGCTCAATCATGTTTTTTATTGAAGTTGTGTCTATCTATTTGCAAAGCTTGGCAATAGCTTTGCCTTGGTGTGCAGAGAGAACAAGAGGAAACCTGAACATCCACCTGTGTATGTTTACATCATTGAGTCAATTTTCATTAATAAAGATCTAAAGCTAGCAAATTAATTTGTGAAGTGACTTGTTTAAATGAAGCATTTAAACACCCCCCAGGAGAGCTATTTTAAAATCACTGAACAAAAGGCACTATATTGAGACAGTGTGTTGTATCTGAACTCTCAGCAGCCATAATTGGCCAATTTCTAAAGTAAGGACTGCCTTCTAGTGGAGTTCCATCAGAAAAAGAAGGGAGAAGGTCTCTGAGTAATAATGACACATCATTAGGAGTAGTTCCAAGAGTGGTCCTAGCATGGTTTGCAGAGTCAAGGATTACTTCATTTCTTCCTTTAATAAATCCTTAATATGCATTTATTATTTGCTGATTCATGTGCTTGACTTTAGACAAAGAAGAGAACTGAAATATCTCATGCCTATCTCTATTGAATTTGTATTCTAATAGGTATTCAAATTAATAAAATCATGTTTGATAGTGAGAATTGCAAAGAAGAAAATCAACAGGTAATGCAATAAAGGCATGAGAAAAGTTCTATTCTGTTTTGATTTTGTACTGTGCTAAGAATATTTAATATGAAATCTACCATCAACAAAATTTATAGTATATAATACAGTACTGTTAACCAAAGGCACAATATTATATAGCAGGTCTCTAGAACTTAGTCATCTTGCATAACTGAAAGTGTATACCCATTGAACTTCAAGTCCCCATTTCCCCCTCCTCCTAGTCCCTGGCCAACACCATTCTACTTTTACCTTCTATAATATTGACTTCTGTTAGAAACTTCATAGAAGTGAAGCCATTGAGTATCTACCCTTCTGTGACTGGTTTATTTTACTGAAGGCTTTATATTTTTGATACTCAGTTAAGATTTTGCTGAAGAAATCTCAATGTTATTAAGAAACGAGGCTATCAAATTGATACCCTAGAAAGAGTGTCAGCCACAGAAGACTCATATGTTCACTGCAGTCAGAAAGAATTGTGTGAATTTGATAATCTGATGGCAGATGGTGACTTCAGACCCTACTTTGAAGTGGAAATTTAAATAAAATTCTATAAATAATGATTGAATAATTCTTTTTTTTTTTTTTTTAGAGAGAGGTTAGCTTTTAGTGGCCTTTAATCTGTCATGTGTTGAATGGCTTGTAGTGAGACAAGAGCAGAAGAGATAGACCAACAAGTGTCTATTGTAGTGATCCAGATGGGTGACAGTGGCAGCTTGGACCTAGGGTAGTAGCAATGAAGGTAAAGCAGAGTAGATGTTTCAAAATGGAGCTGTAACAAATAGATAAAGAATTGGAAGTGGATGGCAAAGAGAGGAAGAAATTGAAATAGGTCCAGGGTATTATAATGAGCAATGGAATAAATAATGACAGCATTTTTTGGGTGAGGACTGTAGGAAGAGAGTCTTAGAGAATATAAATAAAATATTACTGTGGACATATTAATTTCAAAATAACTATTTTATGTTTAACTTCCTACTGGATATCTAAGTGTGAAGCTCAGGAAAGGAGCAGTCATCAGAGATGCAAGACTTGGATGATTTGTATCCATTAGAGAAGAACATATTTCTTGGTAGTCAGTATTACTTGACTACTGTTACCTGTATGGGTAGAATTCAGTGTATGATGAGTTATAAGTGCTTAATAAATACAAACTATTTAGAGGTTTTTAGTGTGGTACTTTCCAGGGGACGATATTAGACATGAGGTAGAATTTCCCTGTACAAGCAATTTATCTATTAAAATCTATATACTGGGGGGCCACATCCTTGTGAGGTATGGCTGTTATATGAAGGTCTGGCTTGGGACCTGGAGCCTCAAAGCTACACAACAGGTATTAATAGAATAAATTATGTAGAAGGCTAGCTATCCCGGATAGTGATATTTGAGCGATCAAATTTCTCCCTCTTCCTAGAGAAAAATGTAGGATAGAAGTCTATAGAGATTAAATTACATATTTCTCATTCTTCTTTTTCTCCAATGTTAAAGTTTATTTGAAGTAACATCAAAGTGTCTGCAAAAGAAATCAATAAGATAGATATTGCTGATTATAAACTAGTATCACCAAAAGCTCTTCTCCCGGACTTGTGTGGTAGAGATTTCCTGAAAATAACTAGGAAGGGAAATGGCTTCCTTCAGTGTGTATTCTCTGGAAGAACAAAACTCTAAGGTATTGTTAGTTTTTGCTAAGATTCTCCAAAAATGTTTTCTGTTCCTCAATGTGATTTTGTTTCAGAAATCAAAGATGAAGGTAATTTTTCCCCTTTAGAGTAAGTAGTTTTTTCAAGGGGATGTTCACTTGGTCCAATTGCACTACTTAGACTCAGAGGGTGCATGGAAAATCTCTTGTTATTCCAGTTTAGGAACTTGTTTTATGTGTTTATAATCCTATTGCATCTTCAATTAAAACAAACACAAAACAACCTCTCCAAATCTGATCAACACACTATTCACTCACATGATGGAGCTGGGTTTGTGCTGTTGCCAGAAGATACCTCTGATCATCAGAGAGGATGTTTGCTAGAACAGGGTGTGGGACCCCGAAGGCATTTGCACAGATCATTATTACACTCAGTTTGCGCATCTGCACAAGTGAGAGATGTGCACCACATGGACAGAGACCTTCCAGCGGTGAAGTTCCCAGTTCCCAGTGTTCTAAGAACCTCCCCTGGTGAACAATTGTGTCTGTCCTTAACTAATCACCTAGAAGATACTGAAATATTTACAAAAGTAGATTAAACATCTTACTTTTTTAAAACATATGTTTTTATTGATTTTTTAGAGAGAGAGGAAGGTAGAGAGAGATAGAAACACTGATGTGAGAGATACATAGTTTGGCTACCTCCTGCATGCCCCTTACTATGGATCGAGCCTGCAACCCAGGCACATGTCCTGACCATAAATCAAACCAGGTCCTCTCAGTCCATGGGACGATGCTCAATCTGCTGAGCCACACCAGCCAGGTAGATAAAACGTTTTGATGGAAATAAGTATACACTAACCAATGGGATTACTTGAGAAAAAGGACACAACATAGATATACTCCTGATGTTTTATTTTTAAAGGCCTTTATTTTACTATATTATTCTTTTTTTTCCATTTAAATATTTATTGAGCTCTTACTAATGTAAGCACTAAGCAAGGAGACTCTTGAGAACCCCAATCTTTTCTGCAACTTCTTTGCTGCAACTCTCCCTCTGAATACAAAGAGGGTGCTCATAATTTCTCCCCCTTTCTTACAAAGAAAATGGCAAGTTCAGTTTCTGTTATTATTAGTATCAGAGGTTTATATAAGAGGGAAGCATTAAAAAAATCACACGCAAATACAAAAACTGACAGTCTGTGACAATCTAATTGTATTTCTGCTGTTCTAGAGAAGCTACTTGTTGTCCCTAATAATGATGCCATAAATTATCTATCAGTGGAAAAGAAATAGTCTTAAAAGCAACCTATTCACAATTTAAAGCAGGTCTTTGGTACTAAACACATCACTAGGACAACTAGGTGTGCTTAGAAAGTATATATGTCTTTTCTTCTCACTTCATACTACACGCTACAATCAAAGTGGGGATTGCAAAGCAGAAGATATTATCTGAGCTCTTCCTGCATGGTCATAGCGCTCGCTGTGTCAGAGTGCAGGAGAAATTACAAGTGGAGCACCTCACAAATTAGTCTCCCATCTTTTAAGTGCAGTGGTTAAGAATGAAGACTTTCAGCCCTGGCCAGTTTGGCTCAGCGGTTAGAGCGTCGACCTGCGGTCCAGAGAGACCCGGGTTCGGTTCCCGCTAAGGGCATGTACTTCGGTTGCAGTTTGTCCCCGGCCCTGGTTGGTCGTGCGGGTGGCAGCCACTCGATGTGTCCCTTCACGTCGATGTTTCTCTGTCTCTCTCCCTTCCTCTCTCTCCCTCCCACTCTATCTGTACAAAAAAAAATGGAAAAATATCCTCTGGTGAGGATTAAAAAAAAAAAAAAAGAATGAAGACTTTCAAAGGCGTGTAAGTTTGATTCTAATTGATCATTTTCTAGAGCTGCGCTGCTCCATGGAGAAACCACTGGCCATGTATGGTTATTTTAATGTAAATTAATTAAAATGAAATAAAATTTTAAAGTGCGGTCCAGAGTCATACTAGTCACATTTCAAGTGCTCAGATATTGGAGGTTTCCATTGTCACAGGAAGTTCTGCTAAGCACTATTCCACAGCCGTCATTCTTCATGCCCATAGCTGACATCCTACTTCAGCCCATCTTCATCACCTGTCTGTGATGTTGGAGCATTTGCCTTTCTTCTTTTATTCTGCTCTGCAATAATTCCTTCTTCTCTCAGAAGCTACTAATATTGTTTTCAAATTTAAGTCAGATTACTCTTTCCTCTTCCATAGATTCCATAGTATAATAAAATCCAAGCATCTCACTATGGCCTTCAAAACTGCATGGCATGGTTCATATTTATCTTTCTCACCACCTATCTTACCATTCCATATCCAAACATTGCACACCCCCACCCACAATGGCTTCTTATTGGTCTTTAAATGCTCTCACGCTTAAGGTTTTTTGCCTAAACATTCCCGTTACTATGCATGTTCTTCCTCTCTGTGGTCATTTGATTTACTTCTTTTGTTCAATATAATCTGTAATTAAGGTTAACGTCTCCTAGGAGACCCTGCATAACCACTTGCTTATGTTCTAGCATCTGAATTTTTTTAGATAGCCTTTATACCATTTGTTCATCATGATTCTTCACTTATTTTCTGGTTATTGTTTGTCTTTATCAATTATAACATAATCACCATGAAAGCAGAATTCTTGTATCATTTATTCTATGCTAAACCCTCAAATGCCTAGTAAATTGTCTGCCTTAGATGAGAGTGCCATAATTTTATTTTATTAAGTTTCAGTTTAATCTTTACTATTAACATTTTCTCAGTCACTTTCTTTCTTTCTCTGCAGGCCGATGTTCTAACCGCTGAGTTCCCAGCACGTTTTTTTTTTTTTTTCTAATTTTTACTAATTTATTTTTGTTACTGCTGTTTCTCCTTTTTCCCCACTAGAACTCCTCCAAATCCCATTCCCCCAAACCCCAAATATTGTTGTCTATGTGCAATGGCTTGTATACATGCATCTCATCTATCCCTTCCAAAGCCCTACTCTGAGGTTCGTTAGTCTGACCCATAATCCATTCTGTCTCTGCGTCTATTTCATTCATCAGCCCACCTTGTTCATTATATTCTACAAATAAGAGAGAACATGTGGTATTTGTCTTTCTCTGATTGGCTTATATTGCTTAGCATAAGACTTTCAAGGTCGCTCCATATCATCTCAAAGAATAAGAGATTCTTTCTTACAGCTGCACAGTATTCCATTGCATATATGTACAATGCATTTTTTAATCCACTCATCTATTGATGGACACTTGGGCTGTTTCCAGATCTTAGCTATTGTAAATAGTGCTACTATGAACATAGGGGTACATATATTCTTTCTCATTGGTGTTTCAGGCTTATTAGGGTATATTCCTAGAAGTGAAATCACTGGGTCAAAATGCAATTCAATTTTTAATTTTTTGAGGTAACACCATAGTGTTTTCCACATTGGCTGCACCAGTCTGCATTCCCACCAGCAGTGTACTAGAGTCCCATTTTCTCTACACCCTCACCAACACTTGTTGTTTGATGATTTGTTGATGGCGGCCATTCTGACAGATGTGAGGTGATACCTCATTGTTGTTTTAATTTGCATCTCTCTAATGGTTAGTGATGTTGAGCATTTCTTTATATGTCTCTTGGCCATTTGTATGTCCTGTTTGGAGAGGTGTCTATTTAGGTCTTCAGCCCATTTTTTAATTGGGTTCTTTGTCTTCCTTTTGTTGAGCTGTATGAGCACTCTATATATTTTGAAAATTAACCCCTTATCTGATGTTTCATTGGCAATTATGCTCTCCCTTACACTGGGTTCCCTTTCCATTTTGATGGTTGATTTTTTGCTGTGCAAAAGCTTTTGAATTTGATGTAGACCCATGTGCTCATTTTTTTCCTTTGTTTCTGTTGCCTTAGGTGATGTATCAGTGAAAATTCTGCTGTGTATGACATTTGAAATTTTGTTGCCTACAGTTTCTTCTAGGATTTTTATGGATTCATAAGTCACATTTAAGTCTTTTATTTATTTTGAGTTTATTCTTGTGTATGGTGCAAGTTGGTGGTCTAGTTACAGTTTTTTGCATGTAGCTGTCCAATTTTCCCAACACCATTTATTAAAGAGGCTGTGTTTACTTCACTGTTTGCTCTTGCTAACTTTGTCTAATATTAATTGAGCATAATGTTTTTGGTCAATTTCTGGGTTCTCTGTTCTATTCCATTGATCTATATGCCTGTTTTTGTGCCAGTACTAGGCTGTTTTGATTACAGTAGCTTTATAGTATAATCTGATATCCCATTTTTGTGATCCCATTTACTTTGTCCTTCTTTTTGAAGATTGCTGTGGCTATTCAGGGTTTTTTTTTTTTGGCTCCATATGAACTTTTGGAGTATTTGTTCTTGTTCTGTGAAATATGTTGTTGGTATTTTGATGGAGATTGCATTGAATCTATAGATTGCTTTGGGTAATATGGACATTTTAATGATGTTAATTCTTCCAATCCATGAACAAGGTATGTGCTTCTACTTTTTTATATCTTCCCCTATTTTTTTTCAATGTTCTGTAGTTTTTTGCAAATAGGTTTATTACTTCTTAGGTTAAGTTTATTCCTAGGTATCTTAGAGTTTTTCCTGCAATGTAAAATGGGATAGCTTTTTCAGTTTCTCTTTCTGGTTGTTCATTACTGGTGTATAAGAATGCCAGTGATTTCTGGATATTAGTTTTGTATCCTGCTACCTTGACAATCTTGTTTATTAAATCTAGCAGATTTTTGGTGGAGTTTTTAGGGTTTTCTATGTATAATATCATGTCATCTGAAAATAATGACAGTTTCACTTCTTCCTTTCCAATTTGGATCCCTTTTACTTTTTCTTCCTGTCTGATTGCTGTGGCTAAGACTTCCAGTACTATGTAAATAAGAGTGGTGAAACTGGGCATCCTTGCCTTGTTTGTGTTCTAATGGGAAATGCTTTTAGTTTTTGCTCATTGAATATGATGTTGGCTGTAAGTTTTTCATATATGGCCTTTATTATGTGGTGATATGATCCTTCTATTTCCACACTGCTGAGCATTTTTATCAAAAATGGGTGCTGGATTTTGTTGAATGCCTTTCAGTGTCTGTTAATATGATCATATGATTTTTATCTTTCATTTTGTTAATGTGGTGTATCACATTTATTGATTTGTGAATATTGTACCAGCCTTGCATCCCTGGGGTGAATCCCACATGGTCATGGTGAATAAATTTTTTGATGTATTGCTGGGCTCAATTTGCTAGTATTTTGTTTAGGATTTTGGCATCTATGTTCACCAGGGATATTGGATTGTAGGTTTTTTTTTTGTTGTTGTTGTAATGTTTTTTTATGTTTTTGGAATTAGAATTATGCTGGCCTCATAAAACAAATTTAGGACTCTTCTTTCTTCTTGAATTTTTTGAAATAGTTTGAGGAGAATGGGTGTTAACTCTTCTTTGAATGTTCAGTAAAACTCCCCTGTGAAGTCATTCAGGCTTGGGCTTTTGTTTTCTGGGTGAGTATTGACTACATCTTCAATTTCCTTAGTTGTTATTGGTCTGTTCAAGTTTTCTATCTCTTCCAGGTTCAGTTTTGAGAGACTATGTGTTTCTAGAAATTTGTCCATTTTGCTCAGATTGTCTAATATATTGGCTTATGATTATTCATAGTATTTGTTAAAGATCCTTTGTATTTTTGTGGTGTCAGTTGATACTTCTTTTTTATTTCTGATTTTGTGTATTTGAGTTCTCTCTCTTTGTTGCTTGGTGAGTCTAGCTAAGGGTCCATCAATCTTGTTTATCTTTTTGAAAAACCATCTCTTTGTTTCATTGATTCTTTGAATTTTTTTTTTTGTCTATATGTCATTTATTTCCACTATGATCTGTACTATTTTCATTCTTCTACTTGCTCTGAGGTTTTCTTCTTGTTTGCATTCTAGTTTGTTAAGTTGAGAAGTTAGATAGTCATTTAGACATTTTTCTTGTTTCTTGAGGTAGGCCTGTAATACTATAAACTTTCCTCTCAGAACTGCTTTCACTGCACCCCATAGATTTTGTGTTGTGTGTGTTCATTTTTATTGGTTCCCAGGAAGTTTTTAATTTCTTTCTTGATCTCCTTCATGACCCATTTGTTGTTTAATAACATGCTATTTAGACCCCGTGTGTTCAAATGCCTTTGCATGTTCTTGTTGCAATTGGTTCTAGCTTCATGCCCTTGTGATCTGAGAAGACGCTTCATATAATTTCAGTCTTCTTGAACTTGTAGAGACTTAGTTTGTGTCCAACATGTGATCTATGTTAAACAATGTCCCTTGAGAAAAATGTGCACTTGAGAAGAATGTGAATTCTGGAGTTTTGGGGTATAATTCTTTGTAGATATGTATTAAGTCCATTTGATCTAGTGCTCCATTTAGAGTCTCTGTTTCCTTGTTAATTTTTTGTCTAGAAGATCTATCCAGTGATGTCAGTGGAGTGTTGAAATCCCTTGCAATGATTGTATTGCTGTCAACTTCTCCTTTGAAGTCTTCCAGAAGATTTTAAATATATTTTGGCATCTTATATTAGGTGCATATATGTTTACCAAGGTTATAGCTTCCTGTTGGATAAATCCTTTTTATATTATATAGTGGCCATATTTGTCTCTAGTTATGGCCTTCATTTTGAAATCTAAATTATCAGATATGGGTATTGCTACCCCAGCTTTTTTTTTTTCATTTCCATTCATTTGGAAGATTTTTTTTTTCATCCCTTTACTTTCAACCTATGTGAGTCTGTTGTTGTGAAGTGTGTCTCTGTAAAGAACACACACATATATATGCTTTCTTATCTAATCAGCTACTAAGTGTCTTGTCATCAGTGCATTCAATCTAGTTACATTTAAGGTGATTATTGATATCTACTTATTTATTGCCATTTTTGTTTAGTGTGATTATATTTTTCTTCATATTTCTACTAATTACAGCAGTCTTTTTAACATTTCTTGCAATGCTGGTTTGATGCTAGTATATTCTCTTAGCCTTTGTTTTTGTTTTTATTTTTTTCTATGAAGCTCTCTATTTTGCCTTCTATTTTGAACGATAGCCTTGCTGTATAGAGTAGTCTTGAATTCAGATCCTTGTTTTTCATTAAACTTGATTACTTCATGCCATTCCCTTCTGGCCTATAGTGTTTCTGTTGAGAAGTCAGCTTATAGCTTAATGGGGGTTCCTTTGTAGGTACCTATTGCTTATCTCTTGCTGCTTTTATGATTCTCTCTTTGTCTTTAATTTTTGGCATTTTAATTACTATATGTCTTGGTGTGGGCCTGTTTATGGTTTTACTTGGGGTGTTTTGTGTTTCTTGAACTTGAATGCCTTCTTCCTTCACCAAGTTAGGAAAGTTTTCTGTCCCTATTTCTTCAAATGTATTCTCTCATCCTTGCTCATTTTCTTTTTGGGGGGGGGGTGTGTGTGGGGGATTCTTATAATGCTAATGTTGTTACATTTCTGGGTGTTCCACAGTTCTCTCAGGCTGTCTTTCTGTTTTTTAATTGTTGTTTCCTTTTGGTTTTCTGATTGATTGATTTTTTTCTATCCCATCTTCAAATCACTGATGCAGTCCTCAGCTTTCTCTACTCTGCTAGTTAGTCCTTCCAATGTGTTCTTTATATGTGCTATGTCATTCTTCATTTCCGCTTGGTTGGTTTTTAATGTTTCTATATATTTACTCATGGTGCTGGTGTCCTTACTCATGCTGTTGAGCTTCCTCAAGATCATGACTCTGAACTGTACCTCTGATAACTTACTTAACTTCATTTCATTGATCTCATGTTCAGTAGAGCTCTCTTTTTCTTTCATTTGTGATTTGTTTCTTTGTTTCACAATTTTGGCTCTCTCAGTGGGTTTTGGAGCTTGTCAAATTTTCCCTGTGGTTGTTGGTGTTCTGCCTTTTTTGGCTCTCTCTACTAGGTTTGGATGTTTATGGGAGGACCCCTGATCAATACCGCTGTTAAGTCTTACTTTTCTTAATAGATTTGTAAGCCCAGGAAATGTTCAGTTATTCTCTAGTTTTTTGCCTGGAGTCTATTAGTCTCAATTACTTGGTAAGCCTTTGGTTGTAGCCCTTAGCTGAATGAAAAAACTCCCTCAGGTGTTCAGGGTAAGAGGATTTCCAGAGGTTGGGGTAGATGCTGGTTGTTAACAAACCTCTATGTACATTTTTCTGGACCAGCTGCATGGGGTTAAGTCCCTGAGGGAGGGGTTGTTGCTTCTCCCCAGAGCTCTGGGAAGGTGCAAGATGGCCACCATCCTGTGTGACAGCAACTCAGCAAAAACTCTGAGCACCCTCCAAATCCCAAGTGTCCCCACAGAGTTTAAGTCCAATCTGCCCAAGGTGAGTGGCTGTAGCTAATGTAGTGCTCTCTCCTGACCCTCTGTGCTGTGGAGCTGGCTTGAGATTTTAACTCAGAGTGGGTTGCTCACAGCTAAAACAGCTGCTGTTCATGGGCTTCCACCTCACCCTCTCATGTCTCTGCAGACCTACCAGGCTTGCTTCAGTGCCCTTTGTTTCTGTCCCTAGTGATATGCTCCTCTGAAGCTGCTTTTTTATTGCTTTTTCCCAATAATTTGTCTTTATTTCAGTTGAAATTCCAGTTTTATCCTGGGAGATTTTCTGTGTAGCTTTCATTAGAGAGTGCCATAATTTTAAATTATGAAATTTTAAATGCAGAATACCTCTCTGAGGCACTAACAATTATAGAGGCATTAGATTATTTAATTCTCACAATTTTCTTTTGAAAGGGGTACTAATACCTTTGTTTTATAGATGAGGAAGAGTCTTAGACAATGTTTAGTGCTCTTTACATAGTTAACAGGTGGCAATGCATAACTGTCTTTGTCTGATGATTCTATATTTGGACTAACTCTGCCTAGTGTCCCCACACCCCAGTCTCATAATCTACTCATCATTTCCCAAATATGGAATACATTTTTCCACTTGTATACTTTATTCAGGCAAAACCTGCTTAAATTTTTTATTTCTACATTTATGGTGAACCTGGAAGGGACATTAGATTTCAACCTTTAGAGATGCAGATGGGAGAGGTATTTTCTGTCCCAAAACATTAAAATTAGACTTTCTCTAGCTTTCTACAATAGTATGATGACAGTTAAATTCTAGTACCTCATTAATTTATTCAACAGTTATTGAATGCCTACTATGTGCTAGATTAATATGTTATTAAGCTTTACTGTTTACCAATAACCACTGTTTTGCCCATAGGAGCTTAGAAGTTTCTTAAGGTCATGGAGCACTTCTAACTCAGTTTTTTTTTTTTTTTATTGCCCACAGCCTGTAGTGCCATTCCATAAACGTATTAGAAGCTCAATGTTTATTAAGTAAACAAAAGCATTACCCATCAACTTCAAAGTGAATTATGAGCCAGAAGCAACCCAAGAAAACTCTTGACAAAAAATGAACAACTAGGATCCATTGCAAACAGTGCAAACACATGCCGCACTTTCAGGAATATTGAATCTGTGTCACACCTTTGGATAAATCTCAAAGACCAAGAAAGCAACTTCTTGAATGCTATTTCCCCTGAAAGAGTAAGCCAAGGCAAATTGATTTCAGCCCCTGGCTGCATGAGGACATCCTTTCAGGGCAAGAGGAGCTTTGAGGAGATTTTGATTAGCAAGAGAGTGACCTCAGAAGGGAAACAAAATGGCTTGATGGGATTAGATGGGATAGTTCTACGGCCACCCTCCTCCTCACCTCAAATAAATTTTCCCATCTATATGATAGGTTTGGGCTTATTTCCAGTAGCTTGGTTTATTAGACTGCATTATCTCTTGATTCCTGATTGGAAAATATATTCATGCTAAGACTAGAATTACATTTAATATATTGATACAGTTATAAATCTAGATGTAGATTGGTATAGTTATAAGTATGGATATAGATACTGTAGATATTGTCTGGTTATCTCTAGACCAGTGATAAATATACACTGAAGTATATTAGAATCATTCATGAAGTGGTCAATATTGATATTATCTGGATAATGGATATCTGAAGTCCATGAAAATGAGCATTCCAAAGTTGCATATTATATAGATTTTTTTTTTTTTTTTTAGAGCATAAACATTATAATTCATGGTGACTTTTCCCTTTTATTGTCCTCTTGCATATGGCCCACTAATCTCTTCTTAACACAAGACATGCCAACGAATGCAACAAACAAACACACACACAGACACACACACACACACACACACAGCCCATATCTATAGATGTTCTATTCATTTTCTTTGAAGCATTCAATTTATACATAATTTAGCTAAAGTCTTTATATAACTCATGTCTGTTGACCTAAATGTTTCATTTTTTAATTTATTTAAAAGATTTCAAATTTTCATTTACAAAATGACATATAAAATATTTTTAATATGTTTTTATTTATTTTTTAGAGAGAAAGGAAGGGAGATAGAGATAGAAACATCAATGTAAGACAGATAAATTGATCAGATGCCTCTGCCTGCACCCTACTAGGGATCAAGCTTGCAACATTGGCATGTGCCTTGACCAGGAATCGAACTGGGACCTCTCAGTCCATGGGGCAATGTTCAATCCACTGAGTCACACTGGCTGGCTGGGCACATATGAAATATTAATGACACTTCTTGCCCTTTAGACTACACACCCCCAATACAAGAAAAGGAGGGTCTATCAAATATGTTAAATCATATGTAATTGCCAGTATATGACCTTATTTTTTTTTGTACTTTCAAAAGCAACAATTGTGTATGGTTCAACTTATTATTGGTAACATATAGAGCTATTTATTAAATTAAAATACTAAAGACAGACAAGTGGAATGCACTATTGATTCCCAAGATTGTATTAGAGCCAATAAATTACTGAGTTAGGCTCAGAAGAACATCTATATAATGCTTGCAAAGTGTAGAGTGAGAGGGAGGAGTTTACTCTCCCAGTTTTGGAGGCTATCCAGAATGCTTAAAGGGAATATCCACATATTGGGTTTTAAAGAAAGAATACAAGTTTACTAGGGAGACAGCAAAGTAAACTGCATATACAAATGAATTAAAGCTTAAAAGGCAGTGAGGTGACATCAGAAAACTAAAAGCAGTTTAGCTTTGCTATAGCAAAAAGAATAGGTGTGTTGTGTTTGTGCGTGTGTGTGTGTGTTTCAGTTTAGAGTTGTGGAATATGAAGCTGAAGAGACAGTCTAGGTCCAGATTTTGTAATGTTTTATATACTATATTCTGAAGCTCTATTTAGTTGGGGCTATAAATGTCTTTTTAACTAAGATAAAGATTTTATCCAGCAAAATGGACTCTTCAGCAGCTCTATGGAAGGTGAGATAAAGAGTAAAGGAGTTAGAGAAAGAAGGAATCATTAGAGAATGTTTGTATATAATTCACACTACCAGTATTGCTTTCCTGGGGAAGGACAACAAAAGTAATAGGTTTAAGTAATGTGCAGAAAGTAACTTCAGTAGAACTTGACGTGATTGGTTGTCTGAAACAAAAATGAGAGAGCAGTCCTAGGTAATGTTCTGGCCTGGGTTGAGTGACTCAGCAAAATCATGCTGTTGTTCCTTGAAACAGAAAATACCATTGTTGAGGAGGCAAATGAAGGGGGAAAAGGGGGGGGGCAGTGTATTGACAGGGTGATGACATCAGGGTCTTCAGCATTAACATCCAGGGATCCTCTTCTCCATACCCACAAATCTTCCACTAAGGACTCATACTGGAAAAAGCCCTTCATCTAGATTTGAATCTTATGATTGCAGTTTATAAATAACACTCTTTTGCATGAATCAAAAGAAACTATGTAATAAGGTAAGGTTTTATTCATAGATTAAAACAAGAAATGAGTACCAAAATAATCATCATTGAGAGAGTCCTCTTTCTTTGAAACCTTAAACCTGTGCATTAGCATAAAATTTCTTTCTTTCTTATAATTTAAAGGAAAAATAATTATTTTTCTTTGGGTGCAGAGAATGAGTGGGTTAGTTTAGGCTGTTGAAAAGATGAATCAAATTCTCACAAATGCATCATAAAAATATTTCAAGATCAAGGAATATTGAAATTTAAGGGGGAAAGATGGAGGACAACTAATATTTATTAGGTACCCACTGTAAGTCTTCAACTTCACGTAGAAAATGTATCCAAACTTTAAAAAAAATCACACTAAAAAGAATTACACTTATTTTACATATTTAAACAAATTTGTAGAAAACCATTTTCAAAGTGCTTTCAGATTTAAACTGACATTTTTTTGTTTTACTTGTTGGGTACTTTATGAGCCATGGTAGGCAGCCTCTAAAATAGAACAGTAATCCTCATCTCCAGGGAATATGTGTTCTCCTCCTCAGGAATGGAACCTAGACTTAGGGATTCTTCCAATTAATTGAGTAAAAAAGAAGTGAGGGTTGTCATATCTGAGATTGGGTTATATGAAGATGGTTGCTTCTGTCTAGGGTACACAATGCATGTCCCTTCTCACTCTTTGTGCCCTTCTTCCTCTCTTGGATTATTCATTCTGGTGGAAGTAAGGAGCCACGTTGTGAGTCACTCTATGAAGAAACCCACCTGATGAGGAGCTGGGGTTTTATTCTAATAGCAAGAAAAGAAGTCTTGCCAATTGCCACATGTGTAAGGCAGATTCTCTAGTCCCTGTCAAGTTTTCCAATGATTGTAACCATCATCCATAGCTTAACTACAACCTCATGAGATACTCTGAGCTAGAATCATTCATCTAAACCAATTCCTGGATTTCTGACCCTCAGAGATAAGCTGAAATAACAAATGTTTGCAGTTGTTTAAGCTGTTGTTTTGAAATAATTTGTTAGGCACAATAAATCTCTAATACACATGAATGAGTTCATTTTATCTATACAAATGTTTAGAGGTGACTGAGACCCACAGAGGCAAATATCCATTATTGAGATTCAAGCCCCATCCAATCTGGCTCCAAATTCTTTCCATCTTACTAAAATGCCTTCTGGAAATGTAGAACTATCTAAAATTAACTGTGGTAATTCTGACTGTCGTGAACACCTACTTCCTTGGTTTTTGTTTTGACTGTTTTCTGATGACTTTTGCACAGACAATCCAGTTAAGACAAGGTGCTAATAGACTGTACAGCTGCTTCCAGTGACCTGCTGCTCAGGCTGCAGCTGGGAACTACTAACCTTCCCAGCAAGCCCTGATTAGCATTTTGATCTTGACAAGCACTTTTTTCTCTGAATGCCAATGCAGGAGTGATTGTTGTCACAGCCAGGCTTTAGGTTTCTACTGTATGTGTACTCTGTGGTTCCACTGCTTACTGAAAACACCTGATCTGCTGCCCACAAGCTACAAATGGGAGCCATTCTCCATGATTTTCAGCCACGTGTACCCATTGATGGGAAGTCATCCCATGCAGATCATATACAATATGAATTTGGCAAGTATCTGGGATTGGACCTGGCATTTTTGAGTCCCTTTCTATGTGCTTAGTAGTTATGATGTATTAGTTTATTTAATACTTACCTGGAAAAATTTATGAAGATTACTTTTCCACATTGTCCTATGAAGTGAAGAGAGTCACTTTTCCATATTTACAAATGACTGATCTAATTTTATCTGACTCATCTCTAAGACAGGGAGAAATAACCCCATTAATTACATTTTTGCTATGACCTGTGAAATGTAGCAATGTAAATTACTGTGCCAACATACTGTGTGTGCTCACAGTATTATTCTCCTTCTTTCTTTTAAGGGGTGATAAGAAGTGGTCAACTTATTTGTCCTAAGAAAGCCAACACCATTTATAATTTACATCCTTCAAAACCTGAGGATTGTAATTTCAAAGAATGCCAATAATTTCTCTGCGTTATAAGGAATCCGATTTACCTTTCCATCAATAGTTTTGTTTGACTGCTAAATGTGTTTCACCAAAATGTGTTCTTGGGGTTACAGTGTATTGAGTGACTGTTATTGTTGAAGGGCTTGAGAAACGTTAGGGGAAGGGCTGTGATCCCGAGTCTGCCCTTTAATACAGACCTCTCTTCTCTTTGAGTGTTATATAGCTATTATTTATTGATAACTAACTATGTCCTGGATACTTTATCTTCAGTTCTCACATCAGCTCTTCCAGATAACATATAGTCTCTCTATCTATAAAATTAAGATGAGGATTTATGTTCCAAAGTAATAGACAATTAGTTTTTAGGATATAAAAAATCATTTTTCTTTTTCTCATCCCCAACACAGAACCCTGTTTACTATATCTGACTATTATTGGTAGTATTCATAATAATCAGAATTGGTAAAGTCAGAATAGAGAAAGTAATAAAAAAATAAAATCAGGAGAAAATTATTTTAATAAAATGAAAGGATAAATAAAGAGTTCTGTTGAAGAGTGAATTTGATATAAGAGTCCCAGGGAAAAGAATAAACCTTGTTTCATAATAAATAAGTGGTAAAAAACCACAATCAGAGTTCTCACTATGTAGTAGGTACTTTTCCATTAGGGTTGTTCACAAAGATTGTAAGAGATAATCTGTCCTAAGTAGTGTTTTTACATCTATTTAATATATGAAACTTTTAAGGTTTAGAGAGGGTAAATAACTGGCAAAAGGCACAGAATAAGAAATCAAAGGAACATAGATATGCCAAGGAGTCTGACTTCTTGGCCATTATCTTAATCATTCAATAATACTGGCACCTGTCAAATGTTGATGATTCTTTTTTTTTGTTTTGTTTTTGTACGTGCCCCTAGCGGGAAGCTAACCCAGGACTCTCTGATCTGCAGGCCAACACTCCAACCCCTGAGCCAAACTGGCCAGGGCTGTTGATGATTCTTATCAAGAAATATTTTAAGAATACAGTGGGTTAGGATTTTATATTAAAGTTAATGACAGAAAAAGATAAAGTTTTATCAAAGTTGAAGAGGAAGGCTTTATTACATAATCAAAACTGTATGCTATGAACAGGGCATTGAGTGTTTTACTAAAAAAAATTACACAATCTTTTTCAAAAATAAAAAACAGTGGTGATCTATCATTAATATAGCATGCCAATACAAGAGAATATTTTGGCTGAGTAGCTTGGGATATAATATTTTATTTCAGGTGGAAACATGGTTCCATAAAAATTGATAGATTATATTATAGTTCATAAATATATATTTAATACATAATAAATTAATGATCAACACGTTGTAGGTTCAAGGTTATTTACCCCCCCCCCCCCAGATTGCAATGTTTCTTAGTCAAATTCAGTACTACTTTAATCAACTGTATTGGTTAATAATAATGGAATACATAAAACACATAATCAAGATCAAAAGAGATAAAAAATGTAATGTGATCATGACTTGGAGCAATACAGAAAGTGGGCCTGTTCTGAATGTTTATAATCATTCTTCATTGGACATAGGTAGTATAGCTTAGGTAACGGTACTGATGATTTCTACTTTTCTACTTATCTAAATTAAAGATATTCATTTGTTATAACCTTGTGACCGGGAATTGCTATAGTTTGAGGTTACCATTTTAAGCCAGTAGAGTATTGTAGCAAGCAGCTTGGATAAAAATAAAAATTATGCTTTGACTCATAACTTTACTTCAATGCTGTGTATGGTTTTCATATAAAATACAAAATCCCAGTTAAATTTGCATCTCGGATAAACATTAGATAGTATTTTTTGTTTATTTTTGTATAAGAATATTTCAAGTATAGTATGGGACAGGATCACACTAAAAATTATTTATTGTTTATCTGAAATTCAAATTTAAATGGGCTCTCTCTGATTTTATTTGCCAAATGGGAGTTTGGGAAAATTCCTGGTTTAAAATGTTTACAACGGACTAAAGTCATTAAATAATTAATCATTTCCTACCTCCCAAACTTGTTAAGAAGAATAAGTAATGAATCAGTTTTCAACACTCATGTCAGTGGCATGGTAATAAATTTGAACTTATTTAAATAGAAGCATTACATTAAATAACACCTTAAATAATCCTTACCCTTGAGTATGACATCTCTTATCTCACTAATATAAACTTCCATTTAATTAAAGTAAATGTTTCTACATTGTTCACTTACATGTTATTCTCAGATACATCTAAATGTATAAAAGGATAAAGAAGAGGTTGAAAAAATACTCTCCAGGTATAGCAAATGCCAGTGATTCTAAGGGGCGATGACAGGTCAAACTGTCTCTATTTTTTACAGTTTCTTGCCCAGAGGAGGTAGTTTATAGCAGTTTGTTTTGTGACATAGGGTTATATCAGTGAAAAATTAATGCATCAACTGAGAGAGATCATGGGAGATACTTATTCAATGATATGACCATTTTCAGTTCCCTAGTAAATTCAAGCCTATAGACAGAATGAAAAAACTATTGGTTTCTAAACCAGATATGTATTTCTATTAAAATATGGGAAAAAGAGAATAACCTAGAAAACAAAATCAGTCAATCTGAGGCTCCTGAGTCTTCCAAACTCAGAAGTGTTAACAAAACCCAGCATATTGCTTACACCTTAAGGTGAGAGGAAATTGACTGATTCAAATCATCTTTATGTTATGATCCAATTGGTCCATATTTACATTAATAGAACCAATGGGTGATTCAAATGTAAGCAAAATATTCAATAATCTTTTACACGCATTTCTACTACCATGTCATTCAAATCCTGGGTCTGGTCTTAATCAAATTCTTTAAAATTCTATCAGCCTGCATTATTTTGCATGAACTTTAGATTTAATTTTAAAGATTTTTTTGTAAAAAAGTGCTGAAGTCAATAAACACTTTGAATATTGAAGAGAAGTAAGAGCAAGATTGGCAATAAGAGTTGAAGTTAGTTTTTCAGTGGACCTTGCAATATTTAAATAATTGGATTTTATTGTTCCTTGATGAGTGGCTTTCGTAGCTCATACTTGCCTGTCAGCTGAAATTCATTTTTTCAAGTAGGGCAAAAAGACAGAAAAAGTGTTATTCATTGCTCTAACCACTTGAACATTTTCAAGCATATTTGTAAAACTACAGAGCTAATTGAATAATTTATTGAAATTATCATAAAAGTTCAGCAAATCATGCAGAGCATTCAGATCCTAATATAGGCTAGATTTCCTGTTTTTACGAGTCAGCAGCTTTATAACTATAACCATTTGAATTTAAAATGATAAATTTATATCTACGATAGCCCTCGACGGTATAAAAAATGATAAGAAGATGCCCTTTAGAGAAATTTAAAAAGAATTGTGCATTTTGTAATTTGATATGTGTAACATAATCCATTGTACACTGGGGTTTACATTGTGCCAGACTCTTGTCTGTGCCCAGCACAAAGCCGCAGCACTACAGAGACATGTTTCCTCGAGTCGTGAACCGCAAGCTCCCTGGTAGGCAATGCTCCTCTCCTATGTTGGAAAGGGTGTGTATGTAGCACACTGCAAGGCTCTGTGGGCTTCATTACTCTGTTAGAGTTTGGCAGAATGAACTAGAAGAGATGCCAAGTAAAGTGAGAAAAAGAACTCTCTAGTTATCGCCACTGAGTTAGAGAATCTATGGAAATATTATTCCACAGTCAAGCCAGAGGGCCATATTTACTGTACTTTGGGATATCTCCTTTCCATATGTCACTCTTACCAAGTCCATTGCCTTTTCATATATATCTCCTCCAAAGTTATTTTTATCTTATTTGAATTTTCATTGAACTTTCCCTGTCAGGGTCCAGTATTATGCTAAGCAAAATAAGCCAGCCAGAGAAAGAAAAGTACCACATGATCTCACTTATTTATGGAATATAATGAACAAAATAAGCTGACAATCAAAATAGATCCAGAAAACTGGAAGTAGGGAACAGACTGACAAACCTCAGAGTGAAGGGGGTTGGGGGAATGGGCGGAGATAAATCAAAGAACTTAGGTGCATATATGCATAACCAATGGACACATACAGCAGTGTGGAGAAGGCAGGAGAGGGGTGGGAGCAGGGAGGAGGGGTTCAATGGGGGGTAAAAGGAGGCACATCTGTAATACTTTCAACAATAAAAATTAAAAAAAAGAAATTTATGTATAAACAGTTGCTGTTAATAGGATGCTTTGTCAGCTCTACTAAATATTACAATTCTCAGGAACAGGGACTAATTCTTGTTAGTATAGTAGCCCAAGTACTTTTCCAATGGCAGAAAGAAGGTGTGGGAGAACAATCACATGATAGTAGCTTATAGAGCCACAGATATGGAGGCTTGAATCTCAGTTAACTACAAACTTTGTGTGTGGTCAAGTTAACTTAAATCCCCAAATTTCATTGTGTTTATGAGTGAGAAACATATGAAAAGGAAGAAATGATAATGATTAGAAAAAACTAATATGATGATAGTCCATGGCAATGGGTCAGATGTTAATGCTCATATGGTTCACCCCTCTATCACCTGCGTCTGTTCTTACTTCCACAAATTCTATTGCTGTGACTGTTTACTTAGATAATAACTACATTATCACAACCAACAAAAATGCATGCCTTGAAAGTTTGGGGTTTTTGATTTTTGGTTATCAGTTCATGACAGGATCTTGCATGAAGTGATATAATTCCTACTTATCTTACACACAAACATGCAGTGCAGGTAGATTAAGAGCTCTGTCAAAGGCTACATAGTGAGTTAGGGACAAAATGAAGTCTTAAACTCTGTCCCCAATCCATCACTTTATAGATATATAAAATTGCTCAAGGAATAATCTCTATATTCTGTTCTAACCCTCAAACCAGATGACCATTAAGTATAATGCTTGGCATCCTGAGTCGAAAACTGCCCACAAAACTTTAAAGTTGTATATACATGGACAATTTAAAATTTCTAAATATTTAGCGAGGAGCTGTGCAAATTCATATGTATTTTATACTTCATTTTATAACCAATTAATCACATGAACCATTCTACAGAACTCATCTATAGCGCAGTACCAGAAACTCGTCAAAGGATTCAGATAACGTATATACAGGGTAGGCTAAAGTAAGTTTGCAGTTGTTCATATGGAATTCACAATAGTGAATACATAATAATACAAGAATACAATCTGTGTTTTGTGTACTCACAATTGTAAACCTACTTTGCCCCACCCTATATAAACACCTACATAGTGCTTAACAATTAGTAGGTCTTCAACTTAATTGCCAGATTGAGTCTGCTTTTCTTTGTCCCTTGTTTAAAAAAAAAAAAAAAAAACAGACAGAAAACATACATTCTACAAAAATAGAAACCATCAAGATAAAAATCCTCAGAGATGCTGCTACTGTGACTAACTGTGCACTGGAAAGGAAGGGCAGACCTTAACCTACGGGTGAGCCACCAGTCCTCCAGTTGTGAGGCTGACTTACAAGCAGTCCTTACGGCTCAGGCCTTCTGTGTGAAAAGCCACAGCCCTCTCTACCTCTGTTTTGTTTTTGGTGGTTGCTTTATTTTATTTTTGTCACTTTGGAAATCCCTACCCTCACTTGCTCAGAAAAGAAGCCTTCTGAACATTAAAATGAAAAGGAACAAGTTCTTAAATTCTGGAGGCCTGGAGTGTGCTGGCGGGAATCCGTGTGCCTGCGTACTTTGTGTGCTGGGTGGAAGGAAGAGGTCCACATCCGCGCAAGCACAGAGATGATGTAGATAAATCACCCGGTAGCAAATGGAGACAGGGTGGCGTGATAGCACTCAAACCAAAGACACCATTTGCTGCCTTCAGAATTTGCCAAGATTTTCATCTCCTCCTCCAGCATTATTTTTCCCCTTAAAAAATGAGAAGATTAGTATTTGAAACTACGAACAACTATTTAAAAGGCAACCAAAAGATACTGGGTTTTCCTGTAAGGAGTCCAGTTGCACAATTTAGAATTGTAAATAGGTCTAGTTCATTATAATACCTGGTATTCCTACCCTTTATTTAAAAAACAAAACAAAACAAAAAAACACTAGGCTCATTTGGGAACATGCTACCAGGCATTCCCACCTGCTCCAGCAGGCCCACCTGTGGAGCCCACTGCCTTTCTTGTAACTCCTGCGTCTGCTCCGCTGGACTTTCACTCTGGAACTGTCAGCTAGGACGACACTGTGCAGCCACCTTTGACCTAAGTCCCTATCTACTGTGACATCATCCAAGTTGTCACACTGTATCCTTCTGTCTGGTTCAGTGCACACCATTCAAGCCAACAACCAGCATGCCCCCCTTCTCATCTGCGTATTCTAGTTTAGGCTGGGTCAGGAGAGATTTCTCTATTTCACTCCTGGCAGCACTCTGATTTCCAGCTTTTAACTTTATAAACACTAACTTGCCAAGACCTGGAGTCATGTTGCAGCTATACTGAGATATTCAGCACTGAGAGAATCTTTGTGTTTGCTTGTTGCTTTTAAAGGACACAGGAATGCCTTTTGCAGCGTGGGTTACCTCTCTTCCATCCAACCACTTTTTCACCTTCCTGAGCACTACGAATGATTGCTGTTATTATCATTATCATTTTTCAAGGCTCATTTCCAAAGCCACTTGCTTTGAAAAGCTTTTCCCAGTTGCCCCACAGCAAATGAAGATCAATTACTCCTACGTCATTACAATTTTTTTTTTGTACGTGCCCCTAGCAAGAACCGAACCCGGAACTCTCTGGTCAGCAGGCCAATACTCTAACTGCTGAGCCAAACCACCCAGGGCTCTATGTACATTATAACTCTATGTATTTGTTTTATATAATCCGCCCAAATAATACAAGTGTTTACTTACTGAGTGTATTCTATTTCACATTAGGCATCAGACACATAGTCGTGAAAAAGTAGTCTGTGAAAACCCTCCATCAAGTAGGGGATCCACATGATAAGACACAAGAGTACAAAGGAAATGAAACAGCTCTAAGGAGACAATTGTTAATTATACCTCATGAGATCAGGAAAAGCCACATGTGAGAAAGAAAGACCTGAGTTTGAATTGCCATTCCAACTGCATGCTTAGTCTTTTTAATTTTTATAATTTTATTTATTTATTTTTGTTACAGGTTTCTCTCCTTTTCCCCCATTGACACCCTCCCCCACTTCCTCCCCACCCTGTCCCCAGCTTTGTTGTCCATGTCCATTGATTATGCATGCATGCATATAAATTCTGTGGTTTATCTCTCCTCCCCACACCCTTTTCTGGGGATTGTCAGTGTGTACCCCACTTCCACGTCTCTGGGACTACCCTGTTCTTCAGACAATTATGTTTATTATATTCCACTAATAAGTGAGATCATATGATACTTGTCTTTCTCTGTTTGGCTTGTTTCACTTAGGATAATACTTTCCAGGTCCCTCCATGTAGTCTCAAAGGATAAGAGCTCTTTCTTACAGCTGCATAGTACTTCATTGTGTTTATGTACCACTGTTGTTTTTTTTATCAATTCGTCTACTGATGGACATTTGGGTTGTTTCCAGATCTTAGCTATTGTAAATAGTGCTGCTAAGAACATGGGGGTACATATATTCTTTCTGATTGGTGTTTAAGGTTTCTTAGGATATATTCCTAAAAGTGGGATCAATGGGTCAAATGGCAATTCAATTTTTAAATTTTTGAGGTAATACCGTAGTGTTTTTCATAATGGCTGCACCAGTCTGCATTCTCACCAGCAGTGTACTAGAGTCTCCTTTTCTCCACGCCCTCGCCAGGATTTGTTGTTTGATGATTTGTTGATAGTGGCCATTCTGACAGGTGTGTGGTGATACCTCATTGTTGTTTTAATTTGCATCTCTCTGATGATTAGTGATGTTGAGTATTTCTTCATATGTCTCTTGGCCATTTGTATGTCCTGTTTGGAGAGGTGTCTATTCAGCTCCTCTACCCATTTTTTTTTTTTTTTATCCTCACCCAAGGATATTTTTCCATTTTTTGTACAGATAGAGTGGGAGGGAGAGAGAGTGAGAAACATCAACGTGAAGGGACACATCGAGTGGCTGCCACCTGCACGACCAACCAGGGCCGGGGACAAACTGCAACCAAAGTACGTGCCCTTAGCGGGAACCGAACCCGGGTCTCTCCGGACCGCAGGCCGACTCTCTAACCGCTGAGCCAAACTGGCCAGGGCTCCTCTACCCATTTTTTAATTGAGTTCTTTGTCTTCCTTTTGTTGAGCTGTATGAGCACTCTACATATTTTGAAAATTAACCCCTTATCTGATGTTTCATTGGCAATTATGCTCTCCCATAGACTGGGTTGCCTTTCCATTTTGGTCGTTGTTTCTTTTGCTGTGCAGAAGCTTTTGAGTTTGATGTAGTCCCATGTGTTCATTTTGTTTGTTTGTTTGTTTCTGTTGCCTTAGGTGTTGTATCAGTGAAAATTCTGCTGCATATGATGTCTGAAATTTTGTTGCCTACAGTTTCTGCTAGGATTTTTATGGATTCATGAGTCACATTTAAGTCTTTTTTTCATTTTGAGTTTATTTTTATGTATGGTGTAAGTTGATGGTCTAGTTTCATTTTTTTCCATGTAGCTGTCCAATTTTCCCAACACTATTTATTGCTTTAATAATAAATAGTCTTTATTCCATTGTATACTCTTGCCACCTTTGTCAAATATAAATTGAGCATAATGTTTTGGGTCTCTTTCTAGGTTCTCTGTTCTATTCCATTGATCTATGTGCCTGTTCTTGTGCTGGTACCAGGCTGTTTTGATTACAGTAGCTTTGTAGTATAACCTGACATCTGGTATCATTATCCCACCTACCTTGTCCTTCTTTTTCAAGATAGCTGTGAGTATTTGGGATCTTTTTTGGTTCCATATGAACTTTTGAAGTATTTGTTCTAATTCTGTTAAGTTTGTCATTGGTATTTTGATCGGAATTGCATTGAATTTATAGATTGCTTTGGGTAATATAGACATTTTAATGATGTTAATTCTTCCAATCCATGAACAAGGTATGTGCTTTTACTTTTTTATATCTTCCTCTGTTTCTTTTTTCAATGTCCTGCAGTTTTCTGGCAAGAGGTCATTTATTTCTTTGATTAAGTTCATTCCTAGGTATCTTAATTTTTTTGCCACGATGGTAAATAGAATTGTTTTTATAGTTTCTCTTTCTGTGAATTCATTATTGGTGTATAAGAATGCCATTGATTTTTGACGTTAATTTTTAATCCTGCTACTTTGCCAAATTCATTTATTAAGTCTAGTAGAATTTTGATGGAGTCTTTAAGGTTTTCTATGTGTAATATCATGTCATCTGCAAATAATGACAGTTTGACTTCCTCCTTTGCAAATTGGATCCCTTTTATTTTTTCTTCATGTCTGATTGCTGTGGCTTAGACTTCCAGCATTATGTAAATAATAGTGGCAAAAGTGGGCATCCTTGTCTTTTTCCTGTTCTTAAGGGAAATATTTTTAGTTTTTGTCCATTGAGTTAATGTTGGCTGTAGAGCTTTCATATATGGCCTTTATTATGTCAATATAATCCCTCTATTCCCAATTTGCTGAACATTTTTTTCAGAAATGGGTGCTGGATTTTGTCAAGTGATTTTTCAGCATCTATTGATATGAGCATAGGGTTTTTATCTTTCATTTTGTTTATGTGGTGTATCACATTTATTGATTTGAAAATATTGTACCAGCCTTGCATCCCTTGGATGAATCTCACTTGGTCATGGTGAATAATTTTTTTTTTTTTTATATATTGCTGCATTCTATTTGCTAGTATTTTGTTCAGGATTTTGGCATCTATGTAAATCAGGGATATTGTCCTATAGTTTTCTTTCTTCATAGTGTCTTTTTCTTGTTTTGGAATTAGAATTATGCTGTCCTCATAAAATGAGTTTGGAAGTCTTCCTTCTTCTTAAATTTTTTAAAATAATTTGAGGAGAAGGGTATTAGTTCTTCTTTGAATATTTGGTAAAACTCCTCCATAAAGCTGACCAGGCCTAGACATTTGTTTGCTGGGAATTCTTGATTACAATTTTAATTTTTGTTGTTGTTGTTGCTACTAGTCTATTCAAGTTTTCTATATTGTCTCTGTTCCATTTTGGGAGACTATGTGTTTCTAGAAATTTGTCCATTTCGCTTAGATTGTCAGATTTGTTGCCGTATAAATTGTTCATAATATCTGTTATCATTCCTTTGTATTTCTGTGGTGTCAGTTATTATTTCTCCTCTTTCATTTTTTATTTTGTGTATTTGGGTTCTCTCTCTTTGTTTCTTGGTGTGTCTAGCTAAGCGTCCATCAATCTTGTTTATTTTTTTTTAAAGAACCAGCTCTTTGTTTCATTGATCCTTTGAATTGTTTTTGTTTGGTCTCCATGTCATTTATTTCTGCTCTGATCTTTACTATTTCCTTCTTGCTACTTGCTCTGTGATTTTCTTTTTTGTTTGCTTCCTAGTTCTTTAAGTTATGAGGTTAGATAGTCTATTAGAAATTTTTCTTGCTTATTGAGGTAGGCCTGTAGAACTTCCCTCTCAGCACTGCTTTCAGTGCACCCTATAGAGTTTGTGTTGTTGTGTGTTCATTTGCATTGCTTTTCAGGAAGTTTTTAAGTTTTTTCCTTAATCTCCATGGTAACCCATTCATTGTTCAATAACATGTTATGTAGCCTCTATATTTTCAAATGTCATTGCATGTTGTTGTTACAAATGGATTTCTAATTTTATGCCATTGTGATCTGAGAAGATGCTTGATATGATTTCAATCTTCTTGAACTTGTAGAGACTTAGTTTGTGCCCTAACATATGGTCAGTCTATCCTTGAGAATGTCCCATGTGCACTTGAGAAGAATGTGAATTCTGCAGTTTTGAGGTATAATTCTGTATGAATTCTATTTGATCTAGCACTTCATTTAGAGTCTTGTGTTTCCATGTTAATTTTTTGCCTAGATGATCTGTCTAGTGATTTCAGGGGGTGTTGAAGTCTGCTGCAATGATTTTATTGCTGTCAATTTCTCCTTGGAAGGCCTCCAAAAGATTTTTAATATATGTTGGTGCTTCTATATTGGGTGCATATATGTTTACCAAGATTATATCTTCCTGTTGGATAGATCCTTTCAATGTTATGTAGTGGCCTTCTTTGTCTCTAGTTATGGTCTTCATTTTGAAATCTACTTTATCAGATATGAGTATTGCTACCTCAGCTTTTTTTTTTTTTTTTTTCCCTTTACATTTGCTTGGATAATTTTTTTCTATCCCTTCACTTTCAACATATGTGAGTGTTTTTTATTGTGAGATGAGTCTCTTGTAAACAACATATATGTGAGTCATGCTTTCTCATCCAGTCAGCTACTCTGTGTCTTTTATTGGAGCATTCAAACCATTTACATTTAAGGTGATTATTGAAATGTACTTATTTATTGCCATTTTTGTTTAGTGTGGTTATATTTTCCTTCCTATTTCTTTTACTAATTACAGCAGTCTTTTTAGGATATCTTGCTGTGCTGGTTTGGTGCTAATATATTCCCTTAACCTTTTTTTTAGTCTAGGAAGGTCTTTATTTGACCTTCTATTTTGAATGATAGCCTTGCTGGGTAGAGTAGTCTTGGATTTAGATCCGTATTTTTTATGACCTTGATTACATCATGTCATTCCCTTCTGGCATGCAGTGTTTCTGTGGAGAAGTCAGATAATAGCCTTATGGAGTTTCCTTTGTAGGTAACTTGTTGCTTATCTCTTGCTGCCTTTAGGATTCTCTCTTTGTCTTTAATTTTTGGCATTTCAATTACTATGTGTCTTGGTGTGGGACTGTTTGGGTTCTTCTTACATGGGGCTCTCTGTGCTTCTTGAACTTGAATGCCTTTTTCCTTCACCAAGTTAGGGAAGTTTTCTGTCACTATTTCTTCAAATATATTCTCTAACCCTTGCCCATTTTCTTTCTCTTTGGGGACTCCTATTATGCGAATGTCATTATGTTTCCAGTTGTCCCACAGTTCTCTTAAGCTAACTTCCTTATTTTCCTTTTGGTTTTTTGATTGGTTTATTTTCTACCCTGTTCTCTAAGTCACTGACCCAGTCCTCAGATTCCTCTACTCTGCTGGTTAGTCCTTCCAATGTGTTCTTAATTTCTGCTATGTCATTATTCATTTCTATTTGTTTGGTTTTCAATGCTTCTATATCTTTACTCATGGTGCTGATGTCCTTACTCATGCTTTTGAGCTTCCTCAAGATCATGGCTCTAGACTCTATCTCTGATAATTTGCTTATCTGCATTTCATTTATCTCATCTTCAATAGAGTTCTCTTGTTTGGGATTTGTTTCTTTGTTTCACCACTTTGGCTATCTCAGTGGGTTTTGGCATCTGCCAAATTTTTCCTATGGGTGTTGGTGTTCTGCTGTTTGTGGATCCCTCTACTGGGTTTGGATGATCTGTGGAGGGCCCTTGTTAAACACCACTGTCAAGTCTTACTTTCCTTGATAGATTTGCAAGCCCAGTAAAGGTTCAGTTATCCTCTAGCTTTTTGCCTAGAGGCTAGTGGTGTCAATTACTCAGGGTCTTGGAATACAGCCCTGATGTTCTGTGTAAGAGGATTTCCAGAGGGTGGGATGGGTGCTGGTTGTTAATGAGCTTCAATTTGCATTTCTTTGCCTCACCTGGAAAAGGCTGAATCTTCCAGGGAGGTTCTGATGTTTTACCCCACAGCTCTGGAAAGGAGCAAACTGGGCACTGTCCTTTGTTGCCACGACTCAGCAGAAACTCTGAGTGCTCCAAATTCCGGGTGTCCCTTTAGAGTTCCAGTCCAGTCTGCCTTCCCTCTGCTGGAGCCCCAGGTGAGTGGCTGTAGCCAAAGCAGTGCTCTGTTCCAGACCTTTGTGCTGTGGAGCTGGCTTGGTCTTTTATCCCCGAGGGCACTGCTCAAAGCTAAGATCACTGCTGTCCTTCGGCTCCCAGCCTGCCACCCTCTTGCGCCTCTGCAGGTCCTACCAGTGTTCCTGGTTACATGATCCTGTCCCGCTGCTTTTCTGTTGCTTTTTTCTGGAGATTTGTCTTTATTTTAGTTGTAATTCCTGCTTGGTCCTGGGAGATCATCTGTGTAGCTTCCATTCACTCCGCCACCATTTTTTTTTTCTGTATGCTCAGTCTTAAGCAAGGTGTTCAATGTATTTGGCTCAAGGCATACTCATCATCAAATAGTGGTAATAATAACTAAGCAGTATGCACATTCTGAACATTAAATGCCATAATTAAATGAGATAATGAGTGTCAAACATTTAGCACCACAACTGAAAAATAAATAGACATGCTTGCTTTATTCTCTCTGAACACAGAACACTATCAATAATTCTGGCGTGACACCAACAGCCCATAGATTTGCAGACTGCATCAATGGAACTGGCATCAACCATCCCAAAGTGGATGAAACTAAGTGGCCATGTTTCTTTTTTTTATTAATTTATTTTTGTTACAGATGTTTCTCCTTTTTTCCCCCTGGGCACCCTCTTCTCCATTTCCTCCACCCTCACCCCAGCATTGTTCTCTATGTCCATTGGTTATGAATACATGCATATAACTTCTTTAGTTTATCTAATTCTTCCCCCATGCGTCCCTCCTCTGAGATGTGTCAGTCTGAACCTCCTTTTTATTTCTCTGGGTCTATTTTGTTTATCATCTTATTTTGTTTACTATATTACACAAATAAGTGAGATCATGTGGTGTTTGTCTTTCTTTGATTGGCATATTTTGCTTAACATAATACCCTCCATGTCCCTCTATGTTGTCTCAAAGGATAAGAGATCTTTCTTTCTTACAGCTGCATAATATCCCGTTGTGTATGTGTACCACAGCTTTTTTATCCACTCATCTACTGATGGACACTTGGGCTGTTCTCAGATCTTAGCAACTGTAAATAGTTCTACTATGAACATAGGGACATATATATTCTTTCTGATTGGTGTTTCAGGCTTCTTAGAATATATTACTAGAAGTGAGATCACTGGGTCAAATGGCAGATCAACTTTTATTTATTTATTTTTTAAGAGAGAAAGGAAGAAGAGAGAGAGAAACATCAGCGTGAGAGAGACACATCAGTGGTTGCCACCCATACAACCCCAACTGGAGCCGCAGACAAACTGCGCCCCAACTGTGGCCAGGGACAATCTGCAACCGAGGTACATGCCCTTAGCCAGAACCAAACCCGGGCCTCTCTGGTCTGCGGGCCGACACTCCAACTGCTGAGCCAAACTGGCCAGGGCCAATTTTTAACTTTTTGAGGAAACACCATATTGTTTTCCATAGTGGCTTCACCAGTCTGCATTTCCACCTTCAGTGTCCCCTTTTTTCCACACCCCCACCAGCACTTGTTTGATGATTTGTTGATGGCAGCCATTCTGGCAGGTGTGAGGTGATGTCTCATAGTTGTTTTAATTTGCATCTCTCTGATCATTAGTGACATTGAGCATTTTTTCATATTTCTCTTGGTGGCCATGTTACTTAATAATAATGAAAGAAACTTTTCTGTCTGACTTCAGTAGCTTTACATGATACAGCATTACTCTGAATGAAAGACCATAATTTCATATCACAAGGAATCGGTGTGTGTGCGTGTGTGCGTGTGTGTGTGTGTGTGTGTGTGTGTGTGTGTGTAGAGGGTGGGTTTAATCAGCCTAAGCAGTGACCAGAATGCAAGGATGCTCCTTTGAGGAATATGCCCAATATAATAGAGTTTGGGACCAAGACCACTCTTTTATAAAGAGTGATTAGGGAAGCCCTCACTGATAAGGTAACACTCGTACAGAGATATGAAGGAACAGAAGGAGTGAGATAAAACAGGATGTACAAATTCCCTGATGATTATACTTGGCTAAAAAGGTGCAGAAACAGCAAAAATACCAGTGCCAGGTGTAGAATGAACAAAGACAAAGTCATAGGAGATGAGGTCAGATGTGTAATGGATCTGAGGTCAGAATAGAGGTCATTTAAAACCTTAAAGATTAAAGCATATACCCTTCATGGTATTATAACTCATTGGGGAGTTTGGATGTACATTAAGACCACTATGGTTGCTCTGTGGGCACACGGGATATTTAACAATGATGCAATGACAAAGCATGTACAACTTCGTCCCTGTGTGATGATGGACAAATTGACATGTTCACATGTCAGTGGCTATATCTGTAAAATGAAGATATTGGCATCCTAACATAAAGGACCAGAGGGTTGATAACACATATGATCTCATAGTTCAAATTCTAGTCTAACTTTAGAGGGAGAGGTGAGGGCGAGGTCTCATTGAGCTAAAAATTAAAAGAAGTAAGCATGGGACAAAGTATACAGACCCCTCTGTATTTCTTGTTCTTAGAATTAACTACAAGTGCTGGGGGGAAAAAAGACTCATGAGAAAATAGGTATCTCATTAGGGCCACATTTTCAGCCTAGTCTCAAATGTGTATACATTTAATATTTATTTAACAGGCAATCTATAGCTAGTTAATTAGATAGCATGCTTAATATCTCATTTTCTTTAGTTGTATGGGTAAATGCTAATTAAATTCCTGAGCATTCCTCACAAGTGTAATGTAATAATAGGAACATTGCAACACACTTATTGGTTCTGCAGGATTTGAATTAATTACATTGCAAGTAGATTTATCTTTCATATATTTATACCTCAATAGGTGTTCTTCCCTGGCAATCATGGGGGATTTAATTTCCATACCACCACATTATTAATTCTAAATTAAATATGTTTAGTAAGAGTTTAATACTTGCTGAAGCTCTAGTTAGCAATACTTCTTGCGCACATCTGGATTTTGAAATTCATTTTACCTTATGCTGCTAAAAGGGAGTAGGAACAATTAACAAGGCAGTAAAAGAGATTAGAAAATGTAATTTGAAGACAAACTAAGGAATCTGCTATTGGGCTTCATCAGCATCTTGAGGGATATCTCTTACATTTTGGTCAAATATTTTCCTTCTACTTTACCTGTGGACATGAGACAATACTTTTACTATAATATATCTTTGTCCTTTTTACTGTTACCCTTTCTCTCGATTTTCACTGATGCTGTTGCCTTAATTCCAACTTTATCATCTCTTACCTGAGCCACTTTAATACTTTCTCCTCAGTCTCTACATGTAGAGTCTGGCCTCTTCCATCCATTTTGCACGCAGCTACCAGAGTGATTTTTCACATATCCAAATTATGAGCTTGTCATTCCTCACTTGGGACACTTTATCTCCAAAATATAGTCCAAACTCTTTACCAGTGACAGGCAACATCTTCCTGTTTTCCTTGCAACCTCATGCTTCACTTTTTCCCCATTACTCAGCAATCCAGACTGTTAGATAAAATTTCCAATGCACTGAGTGCTAAGTTTATGCTGAGACCTTCCTCTCTCTTTCCTGGTTAATTATAATCCAACACTTAAAACTCCGATGTATACTAATTGAGTGAAGAATCATATATTTGTGTTGACTTTGAATTATTTAAGGCCAAGTTTCTTTTATTTTTCTGGGGCTGTGACTCTCAGAATACAGACTGTGAAAAGAATGGGAAGTTTGTCCTACTTCTCATGATCAATTTTCTCTTCAATGTGATCCTAAAGTACTTTTCTCTATAATAGGAATGATCAGACATTTTCTCTTTCTTAATTTGTCATTCCCCTTGAACCCAGAGACTGTTGTAAGTATTCAATACATTTACTCAATATTTGTTTACTGAATCCTAGACTGCTGAGTGCTGGAGAAAACATGGATCACACTATAGAAAAGAAACTGACAAATAGGTGGATAGTTCTGAACTCAAACTCTTCATCAGAAATGGGACCAGAGGAGTGCTTAGCGGTGACAATAATCCAGAAAAGCACCTACATGATCTACTCACCCAAGCTATTTGGAAAATGTCTCAAACATCTGATGAGTTTGGGGAAATATTTTATTTTTTCATTCTCAGTTAAGGACATTTTTGCATTTATCTTCAGATAGAGTGGGAGGGAGAATGGGAGGAAAAGAAAGAGAGAAACATTGATGTGAGAGAGACACATCGAGTGGCCACCACCCACACGACCCCAACTGGGGACGGGAACAAACTGCAACCAAGGTATGTGCCCTTAGAGGGAGCAGAACCTGGGACACTTGGGTCTGTGGACTAATGCTCTAACTGTTGATCCAAACTGGCCAGGGCTGGGGAAATATTTTAATAAATATAAATAAGGGCACACAGTAGGTATTTATCAATATTAGTTTTTTTTATAATAAATAATTAGTTTATTCTAAAAAAAAAAAAAGATGGCGGTGGGCAGGACCGAAGTGAGGGTGAGTGTGTGAGAGTGTGAGTGAATGTGAGTATGGACAACCAACCTTGAGCAGTGCAGAGACATAGGGCAGAAATTTCCTGTGCTGTGGATGAAAAACAGTCAGCTACTGCGGTAAGTGGCACATCAGCGAACTTTCCTGTGTGGCTGGGAGGCCCCGCCATTTTGGAAGATCGTGGGTCTTCCCTGGGAGGAGAAAACAGGAAGCTGCTGGGGCCAAGCAACCTGAGTCCACCACAGTGCCTTGCACCATCAGTGCAGTGGACTCAGCTGTGTCAACATGGTCAGCGCACAGTAGCAGTGCTATCAAGGTACCTGCTGCAGTAGCCAAAAACAGCCGGTAGCCAGAGACCCACCCCCAACAGCAGTGGTGGCTCATCCAGGCTCACAGTGGCACTAGCACCAGCTTGAGAGCCTGGCATGTTCCCCCACAACAACAGTAACTGGGCAGGAAAGGAGCCCTGCCCCCAATAGGCATTAGCAGCCCAGATTGAGAGCTGATACCCATTCCCAATGACGTCAGCAAAGGCTGATTAGTAGCAGGGCCCCAGCCCAAGCACCAGGGCTAGGGCAGCTGAAACCTGCCCCTAACAACTGCAGCAGCAGAGATGGAGTGGAGACCTTCCCCCCAGCAGCAGCAATGTCCCAGGTACAGAGCATCCTCAGCCCCCAAGAGCAGTAAAGGTTTGGGACCTGAGAGCTCCCCCTGGCAACAGCAGCAGTAGTAGCAGTGCGAACCTGGAACTGACACTCACCCCCAGCAGCAAATGATCAGGAGCTGAGACCAACCAGGCAGCAGGGTAACCCAATAGCACACCAGCAGGACCCATGCAACCCAGCAGCATACCAGTGGGACCCACAAAACCCAGCAGAATACCAGCTGGACTGATGCACCCCAGAAGTATACCAGAGGGACCCATGAACCCTAGCACGTGCCAGTGGAACCCATGCAACCCGACAACATACTAGCAGAACTCCACACACCCCAGAAACATACCAGCGGGATCCACGCACCCCAATAGTGCACCAGATGGACCCACGCATCCCAGACAGAAGCAACAAATATTGGCAGCTGAGACCAATCCCCAGCAGCATCAGCAGAAGCTGATCAGGAGCGGTGCCATAGCCCAAGCAGCAGCAAGTCTCAGAGAGCTGAGACCTGCATGACAGACCAATACCAACTGCCAGGTGTCAATCCTCCAGGACCCACAGCAGGCAAGAGGTGACATATATCAACACAGGCTGGGAAACACAGCAGCCTTAGTTGATACACATCGACCTGCCTACACACTCCAACATCCCTCACCAGGCTTAGAACTACCAGAATGCTAAAATGGTGAGACAAAGAAACAACACTCAAATGAAAAAAAAAAAAGGAATCATCAGAAAAGGAATTGCAGGAACTAGAAGAAAGCAACTTGTCATATAGAGAATTCAAAGCAATGATTTTGAGGGAGCTCAATTTGGTGAGAACTACAAGAAACTTAATAAGAATTATGGGTGTTTACTTCCTGTGGAGCTGCAGGCTGGCTGTGTGTTCTTCCTGTGGAACGGCAGGTTGTCTGTGTTTACTTCTAGAAGGCTGCAGCTCTTTTCATTCAGCATTCTGTGGGTTTGGATAGCCACTCCCTTCAATCTTAGGAGTTTTTCTTTCTGTCAGTTCCTCATTGGCGCATAAGAATGCCATCGGTAACTCAGCGGGAAGTTAATTCTACCGTCTCCCTTCCCACCGTGCACGGCCCTGGAAACTCTGTAGCTGGCTAAACTCTCCGCTGAAGCCGCACAGACTCGCGGCCCCCAGGGAACTCGACGGGACCGGGGAACTCGGCGGGAAGTTAATTCTACCGTCTCCCTTCCCACCGTGCACGGCCCTGGAAACTCTGTAGCTGGCTAAACTCTCCGCTGAAGCCGCACAGACTCCTGGCCCCCAGGGAACTCGGCGGGACCGGGGAACTCGGCGGGAAGTTAATCCTACCGTCTCTGTTCCCACCGTGCACGGCCTGGGCACTCTGTAGCCGGCTAAACTCTCCGCTGAAGCCGCACAGACGCGCGGGCCCCAGGGAACTTGGCAGGTCCAGGGAACTCGGTGGGAAGTTAATCCTACTGCCTCCCTTGCCACCCTGCATGGGCCCTGGGAACTCTGTAGCCGGCTAAACTCTCCACTGGAGCCGCACAGACTCGAGGGCCCCAGGGAACTCAGCTGGACCAGGGAACTCGGTGGGACCAGGGAACTCGGCGGGACCAGGAAACTCGGTGGGACCAGGGAACTCAGCGGGAAATTATTCCCACTGCCTCCCTTGCCACCCTGCACGGGCCCTGGTAACGCTGCAGCCTGCTAAGCTCTCGGCTGGAGCCACACAGACTCCCGGAGAACAGGGGACTTGGCGGGATTAAAGTGGGTCCTCCCTGGGGCATCCAAACCCAGGAGAGGGAGCCACAAACAGCAGAACACCAACACCCACTGGGAAAACTTGGCAGACTCCAAAGCCCACTGTGATAACCAAAATGGTGAGAAACAGAAACAAAAGCCAAATGAAAGATCAAGAGACCTCTACAGAAGATGAAATAAATGAGGTGCAGTTAAGCAAGTTAACAGAACTAGAATTTAGAGCCATGATGTTGCGGAAGCTCAACAGCATGTGTAAGGACATGAGGAACATGAGTAAAGACATAGAAATGTTGAAAATAAACCAGCTGGAAATGAAAAACCAACAGGAAGAAATGAAGAATGACATATCAGAAATGAAAAACACACTGGAAGGTCTAAAAAGCAGAGTAGGGGAAGCTGAGGACCGGATCAGTGAATTAGAAGACAGGCTAGAAGAAATCAACCAATCAGAAAACCAAAAGGAAAAAAAGATTAAAAAACAGGAAGAGAGCTTAAGAGAATTGTGGGACAACTGGAAACGTAATAATATTCGTATCATAGGAATCCCTGAAGAAGAAGAAAGTAAGCGAGGGCTAGAGAATATATTCAAAGAAATAGTGAAGAAAATTTCCCTAATTTGTTGCAGGAAGAAGGCATTCAAGTTCAAGAAGCTCAGAGAGCCCCAAGTAAGAAGAACCCAAACAGGCCCACACCAAGACACATAGTAATCAAACTGCCAAAAATTAAAGCCAAAGAGAGAATCCTAAAAGCAGCAAGAGATAAGCAACAGGTTACCTACAAAGGAACCCCCATAATGCTCTCAGCTGACTTTTCACAAGAAACATTACAGGCTCGAAGGGAATGGCATGAAGTAATCAAGATCACGAAAAACAAGGATCTGAATCCAAGACTACTCTACCCAGCAAGGCTATCATTCAAAATAGAAGGTCAAATAAAGAGCTTCCCAGACAAAATAAGGCTAAGGGAATACATTAGCACCAAACCAGCACTGCAAGAAATGTTAAAAGGACTGCTGTAATTACCAGGAGAAATGGGAAGGAAAATAGAACCACACTAAACAAAAATGGCAATAAATAAGTACATATCAATAACCACCTTAAATGTAAATGGACTGAATGCTCCCATAAAAAGACACAGAGTAGCTGATTGGATAAGAAAGCAAGACTCATCTATATGCTGTTTACAAGAGACCCACCTCACAACAAAAGACTCACATAGATTGAAAGTGAAGGGATGGAAAAAAATCTTTCAAGCAAATGGAAAAGAAAAAAAAGCTGGGGTAGCAATACTTACATCTGATAAAATAGACTTCAGATTGAAGGCCATAACTAGAGACAAAGAAGGCCACTACATAATATTGAAAGGATCTATCCAACAGGAAGATATAACCTTGATAAACATATATGCACCCAATATAGGAGCACCAAAATATATTAAAAAACTATTGGAGGACTTCAAAGGAGAAATCGATAGCAATACAATCATAGCAGGGGACATCAACACCCCGCTCACATCACTGGATAGATCCTCTAGACAAAAAATTAGCAAGGAAACAGAGACTCTAAATGAAGCACTAGAGCAAATGGATTTAATAGATATCTACAGAGAACTACACCCCAAAACTTCAGAATTCACATTCTTCTCAAGTGCACATGGAACATTCTCAATGATAGACCACATGTTAGGGCACAAACTAAGTCTCTACAAGTTCAAGAAGATTGAAATTATAACAAGCATCTTCTCAGACCACAATGGTATGAAACTAGAAATCAATTGCAAGAAGAACATACAAAGACATTTTAACACATGGAAGCTAAATAGAATGTTATTAAACAATGAAACGGTCACCGAGGAAATCAAGGAAGAAATCAAAAACTTCCTGGAAACCAATGAAAATGAGGACACAACAATACAAAATCTATGGGATGCAGCAAAAGCAGTTCTGAGAGGGAAGTTCATAGCACTACAGGCCTACCTCAAAAAAGAAGAAAAATCTCTAATAGACTACCTAACCTCACAACTTAAAGAACTAGAGAGTAAACAAAAAGAAAAGCCCAGAGCAAGTAGAAGAAAGGAAATAGTAAGGATCAGAGCAGAAATAAACGACATAGAGACCCAAAAAACAGTCCAGAGGATCAATAAAACAAAGAGTTGGTTTTTCGAAAAGATAAACAAGATTGATGGACCCTTAGCTAGACTCACCAAGAAACAAAGAGAGAGAACCCAAATATATAAAATCAGAAATGAAACAGGAGAGATAACAACTGACCCCACAGAAATACAAAAGATTGTTAACAACTACTATGAACAATTATATGGCAACAAATTCAAAAATCTAAGCGAAATGGACAAATTTCTAGAAACACATAGTCTCCCAAAACTGGATCAGATAGAGATTGAAAACTTGAACAGACCAATAACAACAGCAGAAATTGAAGATGTAATCAAGACTCTTCCAGCAAACAAAAGCCCAGGCCCGGATGGCTTCACGGGGGAGTTTTACCGAACATTCAAAGAAGAACTAATACCCATTTTCCTCAAACTATTTCAAAAAATTCAAGAAGAAGGAAGACTTCCAAACTTGTTTTATGAAGCCAGCATAATTCTAATTCCAAAACCAGAAAAAGACACAACAAAGAAAGAAAACTACAGGCCAATATCCCTGATGAACATAGATGCCAAAATCCTGAACAAAATACTAGCAAATCGAATCCAGCAATACACCAGAAAAATTATCCACTATGAGCAGGTGGGATTCATCCCAGGGATGCAAGGCTGGTACAATATTCGCAAATCCATAAATGTGATACACCACATAAATAAATTGAAGAATAAAAACCACATGGTCATATCAATAGATGCTGAAAAAGCCTTCGACAAAATCCAGCATCCATTTCTGATAAAAACGCTCAGCACTGTGGGAATTGAAGGATCATACCTAAACATAATAAAGGCCATATATGAAAGACCTACAGCCAACATCATACTCAATGGGCAAAAACTAAAAGCATTTCCCTTAAGAACAGGAACAAGGCAAGGATGCCCACTTTTGCCACTCCTATTTAACATAGTACTGGAAGTCTTAGCAACAGCAATCAGACAGGAAGAAAAAATAAAAGGGATCCAAATTGGAAAGGAGGAAGTGAAATTGTCATTATTTGCAGATGGCATGATACTGTACATAGAAAACCCCAAAGACTCCACCAAAAGCTTACTAGACTTAATAAATGAATTTGTCAAAGTAGCAGGATACAAAATTAATGTCAAGAAATCGATGGCATTCTTATACATCAATGATGAACTCACAGAAAGAGAAACTAAGCAAAAAATCCCATTTACCATTGCGGCAAAAAAATTAAGATACCTAGGAATAAACGTAACCAAAAAAATAATGGACATATTCGCAGAAAACTACAGGTCTTTGAAAAAATAGAGCAAGATGTAAAAAAGTGGAAGCACATACCCTGTTCATGGATTTGGAGAATTAACATCATTAAAATGTTCAAATAAATCTATAGATTCAACGTAATCCCCATCAAAATACCAACGGCATACTTCACAGAATTAGAACAATTACTTCAAAAGTTCATAGGGAACCAAAAAAGGCCTCGAATAGCCACAGCAATCTTGAAAAGGAAGAACAAAGTTGGAGGGATCACAATACCAGATTTCAGGTTATACTACAAAGCCACCATAATCAAAACAGCCTGGTACTGGCACAAGAACAGGTATATAGACCAGTGGAACAGAATAAAGAACCCAGAAATGGACCCTAGGCAATATGCTCAATTAATATTTGACAAAGGTGGCAAGAGCATACAGTGGAGTAAGGACAGCCTCTTTAATAAATGGTGCTGGGAAAATTGGACAGCTACTTGCCAAAAAATGAAACTAGACCATCAACTTACACCCTACACCAAAATAAACTCAAAATGGATAAAAGACTTAAATGTAACTCATGAATCCATAAAAATCCTAGAGGAGACTGTGGGCAACAAAATCTCAGACATCATACGCAACAGAATTTTTACTGACACAACACCTAAGGCAATAGAAACAAAGGAGAAAATGAACACATGGGACTACATCAAACTCAAAAGCTTCTGCACAGCGAAAGATACAATCATCAAAACGGAAAGGCTACCCACTGTATGGGAGATCATAATTGCCAATGATATATCAAATAAGGGGTTAATTTCCAATACATATAGAATGCTCATACAACTCCACAAAAGGAAGACAAAGAATCCAATTAAAAAATGGGCAGAGGAACTAAATAGACACCTCTCCAAACAGGACATACAAATGCCTAAGAGACATATGAAGAAATGTTCATCATCACTAATCATCAGAGAGATGCAAATCAAAACAACAATGAGTTATCACCTCACACCTGTCAGAATGGCCGTCATCAACAAATCATCAAACAACAAGTGTTGGTGAGGGTGTGGAGAAAAGGGGACTCTAGTACACTATTGGTGGGAATACAGACTGGTGCTGCCACTATGGAAAACAATATGGTGTCACCTCAAAAAATTAAAAATTTATCTCCCTTTTGACCCAGTGATCCCACTTCTAGGAATATACCCTACAAAGCATAAAACACCAATCAGAAAGAATATATGTACCCCCGTCTTTGTAGCAGCAGTATTTACAATCGCTAAGATCTGGAAACAGCCCAAGTGCCCATCAGTAGACGAATGGATCAAAAAGCTGTGGTACATATACACAATGGAGTACGCAGTGGTAAAAAAGAAAGATCTCTTATCCTTTGAGACTACATGGAGGGACCTGGAAAGTATCATCCTAAGTGAAACAAGCCAAACAGAGAAAGACAAATTTCATATGATCTCACTGATTTGTGGAATATAATGAACATAACAGTTTGAGGACAATCCCCTAAGGAGTGGGGAGGTGGGAGAGGGATGAACCAGAGAACTTATATGCATGTATGCATGAACAGTGGACATGGACAACAATCTGGGGAAGGGGCAGGGAGGGAAGGGGGAGGGGGGAATCAGTGGGGGAAAAAAGGAGAATCATCTGTAACAAAAATTAATCAATAAAATAAATAAATAAATAAATAAAAGAATTATGAAGAGCTCACTGTGAACTACTTCAGCTTGAAAAAAGAGGTAGAAGCTATGCATAAAAATTAAGAGGAAATAAAGAATGACATAGCTGTTATGAAAAATACCTTAGAAGGGTTGAATAGTAGATTAGAAGAAGCGGAAGACCAAATCAGTGACTTAGAAAACAAGGTAGAAAAAAACACACAAATGGAGCAGCAAATGGTGAAAAAATTAAAAAACAGGAGGAGAGTGTAAGGGAGCTGTGGGACAATACAAAACATAATAATATTCTCATTATAGGTGTACCAGAAGGAAAAGAATCAGAGAAAGAAATAGAGAACCTGTTTGAAAAAATAATGACAGAAAACCTCCCTAAATTGGTGAAGAAAAAAGTCACACAAGTCCAGGAATCACAGAGAGTCCCAAGTAAGATGAACCCCAAAATATCCACAGCTAGACACATCATAATTAAAATGGTGAACACTAAAGACAAATAAATAATCTTAAAGGAAGCAAGAGAGAGATAAAATGTTACCTACAAGGGAGCTCCAATTAGACTGACAGATCAGTAGAAACACTACAGGCCAGAAGGGAGTGGCATGAAGTGTACAAAGTAATGCAAGGATCTAAATCCAATACTACTCTATCCAACAAGGCTCTCATTCAAAATTGAAGGAGAAATAAAAAAGAGCTTCACAGATTAAAAAAAAAAAAAGCTAAATAAATTTACCACCACTAAACCAGCACTGCAAGAAATGCTGAAGGAACTGTTGTAAGAAGAAAATAAACAAAGAGAGAGAAAGACAAACACAGGCATAAAATAAAAATGGCAACTAATAACTATCTATCAATAATAACCTTAAATGTAAATGGCTTAAATGCTCCAATCAAAATACATAGGGTAGCTGATTGGATAAGAAAACATGACCCATATATATGTGCTGTTCATAAGAGACTCACCTCACAACGAAAGACTCACACAGTATGAAAGTGAAGGGATGGAAAAACATTTTTTAAGCAAGTGGATATGAAAAAAAATCTAGTGTAGCAAGACAAGATAGACTTCAAAACTAGGTCCATAATAAGAGACAAAGTTCACTGCATAATATTAAAAGAATCAATCAGGATGTAACCCTGGTAAACATATATGCACCACATATGGGAGCACCAAAATATATTTAAAAACTTCTGGAGAACTTCAAGGGAGAGATCAATAGCAATATGATCATAGTGGGTGACTTTAACAGCCTACTGACACTACTGGATAGATATTGTAGACAAAAACTTAACAAGGACATAGAGTCCTTAAATGACAACCTAGATCAGTTAGACTTAATTGATATTTATAGAACATTTCATCCCAAAGTGGTAGAATATACATTCTTCTCAAATGCACATGGAACATTCTCAAAGATAGACCACATGTTAGGACACAAAGTAAGTCTCTACAAATTCAAAAAGATTAAAATTATATCAAGCATCTTTTTAGATCACAATGGCATGAAACTAGAACTAACTTACAACAAAAACACACAAAAACATGCAAACACTTGCAGGCTAAACATCATGTTACTAAGCAACAAATGGGTTACCAATGAGATCAAGGAAAAAATTAAAAACTTCAATGAAAATGAATACACAGCAACACAAAATCTATGGGACGTAGCAAAAGCAGTTCTGTGAGGGAAGTTCATAGCAGTACAGGCTTACCTCAAGAAACAAGAAAATTCCTAATTGACTCTCTAAACCTACAACTTAAAGAACTAGAAGAAAAACAAAAAGAAAAACCTCGAGCAAGTAGAAGTAATAAAATAGTAAAGGTCAAAGCAGAAATAAGCAACATAGAGACTTAAAAAACAGTTCAAAAGATAAATGAAACAAAAAGTTGGTTCTTTGAAAAGATAAACAAGATCAATGGACCTTTATCCAGACTCACCAAGAAACAAAAAGAGAGGACCCAAATAAGTAAAATCAGAAATGAAAGAGAAGTAACAACTGGCACCACAGAAATACAAAGGATCATAGAAATATATTATGAAAAATTATACACCAACAAATTGGACAATCTAGACCAAATGGACAAATTTCTAGAAACACACAGTGTCCCAAAACTGAACAAAAAAGACATGGAAAATTTGAACAGACCAATAACAACAAATGAAATTAAAGATGTAATTAAGAAACTCCCAGAAAACAAATGCCCAGGCCCAGATGGCTTCACAGAGAAGTTTTACCGAACATTAAAAAAAGATCTAATACTCAAAATGGAAAGGCAGCCCACTGTATGGGAGAACATCAATGCCAGTGATACATCAGATAAGGGGTTAATATATATAGAGTGCTCATACAACTCCACAAAAGGAAAACAAAGAACCCAATTAAAAAATGGGCAGAGGAACTAAATAGACACCTCTCCAAACAGGGCATACAAATGGCCAAGAGACATATGAAGAAATGCTCAACATCACCAATCATCAGAGAGATGCAAATTAAAACAACAATGAGGCATCACCTCACACCTGTCAGAATGGCCGCCATCAACAAATCATCAAACAACAAGTGTTGGCCAGGGTGTGGAGAAAAGGGGACTCTAGTACACTGTTGGTGGGAATGCAGACTGGTGCAGGCACTGTGGAAAACAATATGGTGTTACCTCAAAAAATTAAAAATTGAACTTCCATTTGACCCAGTGGAATGGATAAAAAAGCTGTGGTACATATACACAATGGAGTATTATGCAGCGGTAAGAAAGAAAGATCTCTTATCCTTTGAGACGACATGGAGGGACCTGGAAAGTATTATCCTAAGTGAAATAAGCCAAGCAGAAAAAGACAAATACCACATGATCTCACTTATATACAGAATATAATGAACATAACAGTCTGAGGAATACAGTAGACCCAGAAACATGGAAGTAGGGCACAGACTGACATCCCTCAGAAGAGGGGGTGGGAGGGTGGGAAGAGGTAAACCACAGAACTTATATGCATGTATGCATGACCAATGGACATGGACAACTAAGCCCGGCACGGGCGGGGGTGGGGTGGGGAGGGGGGTGCCAATAGGGTAAAACAGGTAAAATATCTGTAACAAGAAAATAAAAAATAATAATAATAATAAAAAAGATCTAATACTCATCCTCTTCAAACTATTCCAAGAAATTCAACAAGATGGGAAACTTTTGAACTCATTTTATAAGGCCAGCATAATCTTAATTCCAAAATCAGACAAAAACACTACAAAGAAAGAAAACTACATGCCAATATCCTTGCTGAACAAAGATGCCAAAGTCCTTAACAAAATATTAGCATATCAGATCCAGCAATATATAAAAAATTATTCACCATGACCAAGTGGGATTCAACCCAGGGATGCAAGGCTGGTACAATATTTGCAAATCAATAAATGTGATACACCACATAAACAAAATAAAATATAAAAACCACATGATCATATCAATAGATGCTGAAACAGGATTCAGCAAAATCCGGCACTCATTTCAGATAAAAATGCTCAGCAATGTGGGAACAGAGGAATCATATCTCAACTTAATAAAGGCCATATATGAAAAACCTACAGCCAATATCATACTCAATGGGCAAAAACTAAAAGCATTTTCCTTAAGAATGAGAACAAGACCGGAATGTCCACTTTTGCCACTCTTATTTAACATAGTACTGGAAGTCCTAGCCACAGTCATTAGGCATGAAGAAAAAATAAAAGGGTTCAAAATAGGAAAAGAGAAAGTGAAACTGTCATAATTTGCAGATGACATGATATTGTACATGGGAAACACTAAAACCTCCATCAAAAATCTACTAAACTTAATAAATAAATTTGACAAAGTAGCAGGATACAAAATTAATATCAAGAAATTGACAGCATTCTTGTACACCGACAATGAACTAAGAGAAAGAGAAACTAAAAAAAAATCCCATTTACCATGGCGGCAAAAAAAATTGAGATACCTAGGAATAAACTTAACCAAAGAAATAAAGACTTTCTTCACAGAAAACTATAGGTCATTGAAAAAAGAAATAGAGGAATATATAGAAAAATGGAAGCATATATCATGTTTATGCACTGGAAGAATTAACATCATTATAATGTCCATACTATCCAAAGCTATCTATAGATTCAATGCACTTCCCATCAAAACACCAATGCTATACTTCATAGAACTAGAACAAATACTCCAAAAGTTTATATGAAACCCAAAAAGACCCCGAATAGCCATAGCAATCTTGAAAAAGAAGAACAAAGTAGGAGGGATCACAGTATCAGATATCAGGTTATATTACAAAGACACTGTAATCAAAACAGCCTGGTACTAGCTTAAGACTAGGCATATGGATCAATGGAATAGAACTGAGAACCCAGAAATTGACCCAAGACATTATGCTCAATTAATATTTGACATAAGTGGCAAGAGCATACAGTGGAGTCAAGACAGCCTCTTCAATAAATGGTGTTGGGAAAATTGGACAGCTGCATGCAAAAAACAAACAAAAACAAAACAAAACTAGACCACCAGTTTACACCAAACACAAGAGTAAACTCAAAATGGATAAATGACTTAAATGTGACTCATGAATCCGTAAAAATTCTATAAGAAAATGCAGGCAATAAAATTTCAGAACATCATCCGCTGCAGAATTTTTACTCATGCAATGCCGAAGGGAAGAAAACACAAGAGAAAAATGAACACATAGGACTATATCAAACTCAAAAGCTTCTGCATAGCAAAAGAAAAAACCATCAAATGGCAAGGGAACCCACTATATGGAAGAGCATAATTGCCAATGATACATCAGATAAGGGGTTAATTTCCAAAATATATTCTCGAGAGTACTCACACAACTCAACAAAAGGAAGACAAAGAACCCAATTAAAAAATGGGCAGAAGACCTAAAGAGACACCTCTCCAAACCGTATATACAAATAGCCAAGAGACAGATGAAAAATGCTCAACGTCACTAATTATCAGAGAGATGCAAATTAAAACAAAAATGAGGTATCACTTCACACCTGTCAGAATGGCCTTTGCCATCAACAATCATCAAAAAAGTGCTGGTGAGGGTGTAGAGAAAAGGGGACCCTAGTACACTGCTGGTAGGAATGCAGACCTGTGTAGCCACTATGGAAAATAATATGGTGTTATCTCAAAAAATTTAAAATTGAATTGTCATTTGACCCAGTGATCCCACTTCTAGGAACATACCCTAAGAAGCCCGAAACACCAATCAGAAAGAATATATGTAACCCTATGTTCATAGCAGCACTACTTACAATAGCTAAGATCAAGAAACAGCCCAGTGTCCATCAGTAGATGAGTAAAAAAGAAAGCTGTGGTACATATACACTTTGGAGTACTATGCAGAAAGAAAGATCTATAAAGTACTATAAGAAAGTACTATAAGAAAGAAAGATCTCTTATCCTTTGAGATGACATGGAGGGACCTGGAAATTATTATTTTAAGCGAAACAAGCCCAGCAGAGAAAGACAAATATCACATGATCTCACTTATTTTTGGAATATAATGAACTAAACAAACTGATGAACAAAATAGACCCAGAGTTGTAGAAATGGGGCACAGACTGACAACCCTCAGAAGAGGGGGTGGGAAGATGGACGAGATAAACCACAGAACTTATATGCATGTGTGTATAACCAATGGACATAGACAACAAAGCTAGGAATGGCACGGGGGACGAGGAGGAGGGTGTGAATGGAGGGAAAAGCAGAAAATCTGTAACAAAAATAATTAATAATAAAATATGAACTATCAGTTTCAGAACCAAAATAATAATAATTTGTTTATTCTGTAAATGAGAAAAAAAAGGGTCAGTGTCTTTTTTCAAAACAAGTACTATATAACAAACAGCAATGTTTGCACTTTTATTTATCAATAAATAATAAAGGCATACAATGTATAAATATAAATACATAAGAAAAATAACACAGAGCCTGCAGTTTTATCAGTAAATACCTTTCTCCCTGATTGATAGAGAATTTACATTTTATTTGATGATATTAATGATTGTGATATCCTAGAAAATTTGAAGAGGATTCAATATTTAAAGAGAGTAACTGCAAAAAAATGATGTGTGTATTTTTATATGGCTAAGTTATGCATTTTTATAAAAAAAACAAAAAAACAAAAAAAAAAACTAGCTCAGAGGATCAGAGAACTAAAGAGCTAGAAGAGGGGAAAGGCACGATTAGTTTCAGATAGTTTTGTCAATAAAACTGTCCCTAGGCCTTTGCAATCTTAAAATAACTTTCTCAGGGCTTATTGTATTCAATACTGATGCTTGGTGAAAAAGTAAGGATTTGCAATGTAAGAAAACAGAAACTGAAAGAGAGGAAATCAACTCACCAAAATCACAGCCAGGGCAGAATTGGGACTACCACTCCAAGCTTCTATCACATTATGTGGGACTCTGTCCACTTCATCATCACTAAACTTTTCCTCCCTCTTCCCTCATCAGCTCTTAGGAAAATATCCATTTTAGCCATCTGCTGAAAGACCTTTTATGTTTATGACTTTGAATAATTTAAATATTAAGACTCTCTTGTCTTAGCTTTAATTAAGGACATTATTCATAATTTATCAATAAAATTCTCCATTTATACTTAACAATAAGAAGATAACAATACTTTATTGTTCAGTAATAAAGTATTATATAATTTAAGGATGCATTGTGTTCTTTGCTGAGAGAATTGAGGTAGAAAATCCTGGCACTTGAGTGTGGAGTTATAGTGCCTACTGTTCTTCAACAACTCAAGATATCTTAAAGATCAAGAAGACTTCTCTCCTGGCCACTCTGTCCACATCAATTTTTCTTAGATGATTATCTCCAGCCCTTCTGATTTTGCTTCCATCTTCCTGGATTTGAGCTAATGTTTATATTTTCTCTCTTCAAAATTCATATTTTAGTCTGGTTCTTCAGCCTTCCCCCATCTCTAAATCATGCCTGGGTTCCATATGTCACCTGAGGCTGTCCTTGTCTGCTCAGATGAGTTTCTGCTCTTAGTCTAAATTCCCTCGTCCTCATTAAGCATTTTTATCCCTGTTAGAGTATGATGAGGCAAGAGTGTATTGATATGGGAGATGGTAACTGCTTCATGTCTTGAGAATAAGAGGAGGGGAGAAATCATATCTTGTGTTTCCTGACAGCTCTATGATTAGAATCAATGGAATGCCAGAGATATCAATCACGTCCTTGACATCGTAATTCCATTTAAACTTCTTTTTAACTTTCGATATACTCCAAATTCCAGACAATCTGAACTAGGATCTGCTTTTTTAAGCCAGTGGTTGTCAAACTTGAAGGTACATCAGTATCACCTGGAGGGTTTGTTAAAACAGTGAGTGGGGCCCTACCCCATAGGTTCTCATTTAAGTAGATTAGGGTGGAACCTTAACATGTGTGTTTCTAACAAGTTTCCAGATGACGTGGATGCTGCTGGTCTCGAAAATCACACTTTAAGGACCACTGTTCTAAACACAGCTTGATCTCTTTCATCTGTGACTGATTGTCCTCACTTGACACATCTTTGAACTCCATCACCATGATTTCAAACCAAGTTGTCCACTAAAACTCATTAAATGAGTTTATTTATTTATTTATGGAATATGTAGGAAGGTTCTACTATGTGTCAGGCAATGAACTTGTTCTATGGCCAAGAGGAAATTAAAAAGCCATCTTAAATCTTTCCAACTGGATGGGTATTGTCTTCTTCACTGCATTACTACTGTCCTAGACTGTGTTGTGACTCAGAAGGTTCTTCTCAGGCCAGCAACATTGGCATCACTTAGACTGTGACAGAAATGTAATCTCATACCCTACTTCAGACCTACAGAATCAGAATGTACATTTTGTTAAGATCTTGATTAACTCCCATGCAAATGCAAACTTGAGAAGTATTGCTATACTATACCATGAAATCCTTTACATAAAAATACAGGTATTATTTATCTATGAGTGTCCTAAAATACATAGCAAAGTGCCTTGCCTTGGGGAGGAAAGAGAGAAGACAGAGAGAAGGACAGAAAAAGCAGGCAAAAAAATCACTGCCACAATTTGTCAAGGTTCACTTAGTACCTGACACAAGCTCATTTAATCTTTACAACTGAAAGTAATGAATGATTATTTGTTGTATCGAATCAAATTGACTTTGCTTGAGTTTGTTTTGGAATAAAGGCAGACTGTAAGCATCTCATCAAAATTCTAGAGGAGGTAGACAATATCTAAAATCCTTACAAAGACATTGCTATCAAAACTATATCTTGTTCTCTTAAGAAGCATAGTAATTATTATTGACAAGTCATCACTGATTGAGCAATGTGTTAACCACAGAGATATGTGTTTTATTTGATAGGTAATTGAGAAAATGTTTTTATTTTCCCAACTTGTTTAATCAGGGAAGTGAAAGGACAGACTGAAGCTCTTGCAGCTTTGGGTGAGAAAACTAAATAATCAAATGGCCAAGAGTCCCACTCTGTTCTTTCTGTTACATCAAATAAATTGAAATGACCTGAGACATTAAGCAGGTACCTTTCCACAGCCCTCTTCTGCCTCATCACCCCCATTTCATCCTCATCCTTTCACCTTCCCATCAAGTTTTACTCAGGATTACTCATGCTGCCTTCCACTGCCCTATGCAACACTTGCTTAAAGCCAAAGCAGAGCCTGCTTACGGGAAACCACAGGACTGAATGTTTCCAAGATGCCTGGGGGATATTTGGTTATTGTTTCGCAGAGGAGCATACCTTGTATTCTTTTGAAATGGAATGATGATGGCAACAAGCTTTTACTGAAGTGACATTTCCTTCCCTGAGGGCTCAACTGTAGGAGGTATGTGAAATATGAAAGAATTACTTCATTTTGTTTATTTATTTATTTAATCTTTTTTATAACCATAACCATTGCCTCTTCTCATCTGACCCACATTTAATTAGAGAGACTTACTGGAAGTTTGTTCTTTTTTGAATTTCACCTGCAGGGTAAGTAAGAATATGTGTTGGCCAGAAATCAAAAGGCAGAGCACACATCCTCTGTTCAAATTACTTTGAGTCCATATTTCTATTAAATTTCCAGTAAAGTATGCTTAATAAATCACAGCATTTGAAATTAATTGTTTCAATGAGGCATTTAATTTTGCACAATCCATTGCTCTGGGTGTATATTAGCTAAATATTTATGAGTTGATTATTTCCAAAGCAGTCAGATTCGTTAAGGATGGAAGATAACTATCTTCCCGTATGATTTGCCCAAGAATTTTTTTTTGAAGTGATTACTAAAATGTCAAAGCTGTAGAGAACGTTTGTATATTTTACACAATATGGAGTATAATATGAGAGATTTTAAATTAATATCTCTGGCTGTTTCATAATGTGTGACAAATGAAAGCTATTTCCACATCTTTATTTTTTATTTAAAAAATGTTCTTTTCTTTATTGATTTTCGAGAGAGAGGAAGGGAGAATGAGAGAGAGTTAGAAACATCAGTGAGAGAGAACATTGACTGGCTAACTTCTACGTGTCCCCCACTAAGGATTTAGCCCACAACCTGGGCATGTGCCCTGATGGGGAATCAAACTGGCAACCTCTTGGTACATGGGTTGACGCTCAACCACTGAGCTACACCAGACAGGCTCTCTCCTACATCTCTATTCATCAAGTTCCCAGAACTTAACTGAGAGTGTGCTACTACAAGTAAACTATTGATTGTGGGGACACAGTCCAACAACCCAAACCTAAAGCAGCCACCCCACTCACAACGTTGAACAAGCAGCCAGGTGTACTTACCATAAAGCATTTAAAAAATAAAAGGAACAAAGGATATGGCTATGCTCAAATGTATCATTTTTCAGTCATTGACTAATCCTGGATATGTAATGCAAAACATAAGGTAAAGTTAAAAACTGATAAATCTGGTATAAACTCTTGCTGATAGTTACTTCATGACATTAGAGGTCATAACATTTTCTCATCGCTTCTCCTTTCATTGCAGATTCTTCAGTGACAATAAAAGTGCTATCTGTTCAACACTCTGGTTTATGTTGAGAAAGGCCAACAGTATTTAAGATAGAGAATAAAAGACAAGAGCTAAGGTTTCCAGTATCCTCTCTCTTTTCTGTAGCAGAGATATCTGATAACCACTGACAAAATGGTTAAAATATCTTACACATTTTTTAATTAAAAGATGAATGTGCACTTTGTAATCATGATATGAATGTTAGGCCATTTTAACTTTTGACCTATGTATTTCTTTCTGATAATGAGTGTTCCTACTACCACCCATGCAGAAACTTGGGGTACATACTAAATGTCTCCTTCCTTTTTCTAATCACACAAAAGAGATGATTAATTCACATATAAATTATCTCCTAAAGCTATTTCCCATCTGTCCTCCCTTTGCCCACAAGTACTGCCATAGTTCACATCTTCTTTATTTTCTCCTGTCGATGTTTTCACCTGGACTTTTATAATACCCCCTAACTGACCTCCTTACCACCTAATCCATCACCACTCCTCCATCTACCCATGCTACCAGGATAACTTTTCTGAAACACCAGTATAATTTGCTAAAAACTTTCCATGGATGCCTCATGGATAACAGACTAAAATATGAAAAGTTTATCACATTGTAAATGGCCCCTGAAACCTAGTCCTACCTTTCAGCCTCATCCCCATCATTTATCTGTTCACTCTGTGTTCATGGTAACTGAACTTGAGAAGTTTCTTAGCTTTGTTCTATGTATCCATGACATTGCACAGGTCAATTGCTCTGCCTTGAATTCCTTCTTATTCTTTTTTGCCTGGTGAATTCCATCTTCTCCTTTAGGATGTATCCCATGACTAACATTTGTCTACTATGAAGTATTTCCTGACACTGAACACACCCATATTCTCTCTCTCCTTCTTTCTCTCTCTCCCCCTTTCATTGGCTCCCTCTTGTACCTATATTTATTTTCTTTATTATTATATCTACACAGATTTCTATCTTCTTATAAGTAGCAGAATCAAGCAAGACACTTCATTTTTTTGAAAAACATTTTTTTTTTTCATATCTGTTACAATATGTGACTTATTTAAAGATCAGAGACCACATGTTATAGATGCTGGTGTGGCTCAGTGGATTGAGCATCCTCCCATGGACTGAGAGGTCATTGTTTGATTCCAGGTTTTGGGCTCAATTCCCAGTGGAGGGCATGCAGGAGGTAGTTGATCAAGGTTTCTCTCACACCTTGATGTTTCTATCTCTCTCCCTTCCTTTCTGTCTAAAAAATAATTTAAAACATATTCTATTTTTACCAAATATTCAAAGAAAACTAACACCCATTTTACTCAAACTATTTCAAAAAATTCAAGAAGAAAGAGGACTTCCAAACTCGTTTTATGAGGCCAGCATAATTCTTATTTCAAAACCAGAGAAGAATACTACAAATAACTAAAACGACAGGCTGATATTTCTGATGAACAGAGATGCCAAAATCCTGAACAAAATACTAGCAAATTGGATCCAGCAATACATCAAAAAAATTATTCACTACAACCAAATGGGATTCATCCCAGGGATGCAAGGCTGGTACAATATTCACAAATCAATAAATATGATATACCACATAAACAAAATGAAAGATAAAAATCATATGATCATGTCAATAGACACTGAAAAGCATTAGACAAAATCCAGCACTCATTTCTGATAGAAAGGCTCAGCAATGTGGGGATAGAGGGGTTATATCTTGACACATAAAGGCCATATATAAAGACCTACAGCCAACATCATACTCAATGGGCAGAAACTAAAAACATTTCCCATAAGAAAAAAAAAATAAAACAGGATGCCCACTTTCACCATTCTTATTTAACATAGTACTGGATGTCTTAGCCACAGCAATCAAACATAAAGAAAAAATAAAAGGGATCCAAATTGGAAAGGAGGAAGTGAAACTGTCATTATTCATAGATGGCATGATATTATACATAGAAAACCCTAAAGACTCCATCAAAAATCTATTAGACTTAAAAAATAAATTTGGTAAAGTAGCAGGATATAAAATTAACGTCAAAAAATCAACGGCATTTCTTTTCTTTTTTTTAATTCTTTTTTTCTCTTTATTGATTTTAGAGAGAGAGGAAGTAAAGGGAGAGAGAGATAGAAACATCGATGAGAGAGAACATTGATTGGCTGCCTACTGCATGCCCCCCACTGGGGGTCAGGCCCACAAACTGAGCATGTGTCCTGAAAGAAAATGGAACCAGTGACCTCTTGCTGTATGGGTCAACGCACAACCACTGAGCTACACCGGCCGAACTCAATGGCATTCTTATATACCAATGATGAACTCACAGAAAGAGAAACTAAAAAAAAAAAAAAAAATACCATTTACCATCACAGCAAAAAATTAAGATATCTAGGAATAAACTTCACCAAAGAAGTAAAAGACCTATTTGCAGAAAACTACAGGACATTAAAAAAAGAAATAGAGGAAGATATAAAAAAGTGGAAGCACATACCTTGTTCATGGATTGGAAGAACTAAAATCATTAAAATGTCCATGCTACCTAAAGCAATCTATAAATTCAATGAAATCTCCATAAATATACCAATGACATATTTCACAGAACTAAAGCAAATACTTCAAAAGTTCACAAAAGACCCTGAATAGCCACAGTAATCTTGAAAAAGAAGGACAAAGTAGGTGAAATCACAATACTGGATATCAGGTTATACTACAATTCTACTATAATCAAAACAGACTGGTTTTGGCACAAGAACAGGCATATAGATCAATGGAATAGTATAGAGAACCCAGAAATTGACCCAAAACATTATGGCTAATTAATATTTGACAAATGTGGCAAGAGGATACAATGGAGTAAAAACAGCCTCTTTAATAAATGGTGTTGGGAAAATTGGACAGCTACATGCAAAAAAATGAAACTAGACCACCAACTTACACCATACACAAGAAAAAACTCAAAATGGATAAAAGACTTAAATGTGACTCATGAATCCATAAAAATCCTAGAAAAAAAATGTAGCCAACAAATTTCAGACATCACACACACCAGGATTTTCACTGATACATCACCTAAGGCAACAGAAAGAAAAGAAAAAAATGAGCATGTGGGACTACATCAAACTCAAAAGCTTCTGCACAGCAAAATAAACAACCATCAAAATGGAAAAGGAACCCACTGTATGGGAGAGCATAATTGCCAATGATACATCATATAAGGGGTTAATTGCCAAAATATATAGAGTGCTCAAACAACTCAACAAAAGGAAGACAAAGAACCCAATTAAAAAATGGGCAGAGGAACTAAATAGACACCTCTCCAAACAGGACATACAAATGGTCAAGAGACATATGAAGAAATAAATGCTCAACATCACTAATCATCAGAGAGGTGTAAATTAAAAAAATAACGAGGTATCACCTCACACCTGTCAGAATGGCCGCCATCAACAAATCATCAAACAACAAGTGTTGCCGAGGGTGTGGAGAAACGGGGACTCTAGTACACTGCTGGTGGGAATGCAGACTGCTGCAGCCACTGTGGAAAACAATATGGTGTTACCTCAAAAAATTAAAAATTGAATTGTCATTTGACCCATTGATCCCACTTCTAGAAATATGTCCTAAGAAGCCTGAAACACCAATCAGAAAGAATATATGTATCCCTATGTTCATAGCAGCACTATATACAATCTCTAAGATCCGGAAACAGCCCAAGTGTCTATCAATAGATGAGTGAATAAAAAAGCTGTGGTACATATATACAATGGAATATTATGCAGCTATAAAAAGGAAAGATCTCTTATCCTTTGAGACAACATGGAGGGACCTCAGAGTATTATGCTAAGCAATATAAGCCAATCAGAGAAAGACAATTACTACATGATCTCACTTATTTGTGGAATATGATGAACCACGTGGGCTGTTGAACGAAATAGACTCAGAGACATGGAAAGCAGTGTGGTTCAGACTGACAAACCTCAGAGTAGGAGGGTGGGAGGGCTAACTGGGGTGAAAGGAGTCGGGGGGGGGGGGTAAAAGGAGAAACATCTGTAACAAAAATAAATTAATAAAAATTAAAAAAAAAACATAATTAAGAAAAAAGAAAAAGAAACCATGTGTTAAAGCACCAAGTAAGTTGTCTGTAATATGAAGCAATTTTAATTAGATAATATTAATATTTGGGAATGCAAAGTTAGCCATTATTATTAAATTTCTCTCCATCTCCCTTGAACCTCATTTTTCCTGCAAAGTGAAATGAGTACTTAACTGTTCATATTTCCTAAAATAATTTTCAATTGAAAAAAAACATTGCTTTAATATTTCACATACCAGGAAAAAAACGTGGCCATCTCTTTGCTAGAAATAATAATGCATATGTTTCATAGTATTTTATTTATAAATTTTTACATTATTTTTTTCAAAGAAAAAAGTGAGCTCATGTAATGTTTGATATCTGTCATAATTAAAACTAAGCTTACATATATCTCATTCTACATAAGATTCTCATTAATTCATCCATCTATTCACTTTATATTCATCCAAATGCCTTTATGTTATTTGTTTAAGGCACATATTTTGACTTCCAAATATGTTAGGAAACAACTAAAATGTCCATATTCCTTGCCTACAAAATGGGCACTATGATTAAAAGAAAAATCCTTCTGAACTTCTTAATACCTACATTCATTTCATTATTTATAAATTAACATTTTCTCTTTGTACTTGTATTGTCTTCCTTACCCAGCTAAATAAAGATCTTTACCTGTAATTCATTTATATCAGAGATATAACAAGCACTATAATTTTATATTATGTGCTTATTGATTAATTAATTAATTAAGCCAAGATTATTTTAATAACAGCTATGTGGCAGACATTTTGCTAGGCATGAAGATTCAAAGTTGAATAATACATGATCACTTGCCTGAGGTGTATCTTCGAGGAAGCTTCGGGGAATAAATAGGTCACCATGTAATTATTTAACAATGCAGTATGTTACAGGAGAGGAGGGGTGCCTGTGTGCAGAGGGTGTGCAGAGGTTAGGGGAAGTCAGTCCAGAATGAAACATGTTTTGTCTGGGTCCTGGGATCTGGGTCTTGATTGTGTGAGGGTTTTCCAAACAGGCAAAGTGTTCTAGGAAAGGAGATTACACATATAGTTTCATGCAATTTAGATAATTTGTGGTACTAGAAACAAAACATTATTTTTCAAACTGTTAAAGCTCCTTTAAAAAAGTTACCTAAAAACTCATTAAAATGTATATGAATCATCTAGCTCTGCATAATAGAGGAAACAAGAGCTGGGATAAAACATACCATCTTTAATAATGGGAATATTTGTAAGAACTCAGAATTCTCATGACCTTTGTGAGTGAGCCACATGTCCTTCATCTAAAACTCATTTAAAAACCTTTTTTTTTAAAATTTTTTTAGAAAAAGAGGAAGGGAGAAGGACAGAGAGAGTGAATTATTGATATCAGAGAGAAATATGGATCAGTTGCCTCTTGTAAGGGCCCTGACCGGGGATTGAACCCGCAACCCAGGTGTATGCCCTGACTGGGAATCAAACCAGCAACATTTCAGTGCACAGGATGACACCCAACCAATTGAGCCACACTTGCCAGGACTAAACCTTATTTTAAAAATTGGGTAAAAAGTTTTTCAGTGGCACCTAATTACCTTAGCTTTCATTAAAACTACATGAGGGTACCTGTGAAAACCATTCATGAAGTGCAGTGTTAAATGAGCATAACATTAATGTCCTTCTACTTCTCATTGCTTACAAGCAATACCAAGTAGAATTATTACTACAAAGTCATTAAAGTGTGTCCCCGAGGATATAACTAGAAAACACCTGTTTTTCTTTCTCAAATGCATCGCAGATCTTTTATATCCTAGATTAAATTCACATTCAAGATCTCACATGTGGTTAAGGTCGTGATAATTTCTGGTTTGGAAACTACTGGGCTATCTGAGATGTCCATGGACCAATATGCCACCAAGTATTTTAAGGAAAGTAGTTGTAAAGACAATTCCAGATGCTAATTTCTTTAGTGTTTAACAATATAAAGCATGAAATTATAGGTATTTAATTAAGTTAGATTTCTGGACAGAAAGTATAGGGTAGACATCCCCAGTGAAATCTTTCGAATCACCAGTCAGAGAAATCTTAGTTTTAATGTCATTGTTATATAAAGAGGCAATTCTAGCCTCACAGGATCACAACACTCTTAGGAGAGGCTAACAATTATTTATATCACAACACACAGAGCTCACCCTGCCTTTCATCTTTCTACACTTTGGCTGTCAACAGCAGACATTTATTATCTGCAGAAAGAAAGAGATTACCTTAAGCATTGCTTTTACTATGATTAATGTGAAAAATAATCATTGGAGGATAGTTTCACAAAGAAAACAAATGTCTGTCTTTATGGATTGTTGAAAATCATAATGTTTCATCTTCTGTAGGAAAATGAAATGATCAAATACCAGTTTGCAATATTCAAAGGAAATATAGATACCATTTAGATATAGTCAGTATTCATCCATAAAGTGGGCAAAGCATTATATGCTATTCATGTTTGCATTAATACTATTGAAAAAGACACATTGTGCTGTAGAGGACAGAGTTGCAAGAAGAATCAAACAAATTCTCTTGGAGCCCTTGAGATGTCAGTAGACATAAAATTTCATGATAATTTTTGAAAAGTTTTATATTTATAAAACACTTATACACCCATTATTTCATTTGACCTTCTTAAGATTCACTCAGATATAAGTTGAGTGCTTTTCTTTGCTACACATTCATTTTATCACCAAGTCCTGATTGCTATCTACAAAATGTATTCTTCATCCAGCCACTTTGTGTTCCCTTTAATATCACCTTAGTCCAAGCACCATCACAGCTCATGGGGAATACCACAACAGGTTTCTTTCAATCTGTATCAATGAAATACGTTCTCCACATAAAAACCGGCATAAGCCTTTTAGAGTACAAATGACACCACCGCCCCCTCCCCCCAGACATTGTTTAAACTAGTTAGAATAAAACATGTATTCCAAGCTAAGGTCTATTAATTGCTCTGATGTGGGGTCCACGAGCACATAATCATATACAGCTCTTGGTCTAATGAATACTCTTTGCGCAATCCCTAGACCTTCTAGCACACCTTCAGATATCTGCTCATATTAATTCTGCTTCCTTAAGGTTCTTCCAACTTCCACTTATCATCCAGTTCCCAAACCACATGGTTTAAGTTTAGCTATGGTGGCATCCTGTTTCCAAGTACCAAAATATTTTTGTTATCTAATGTTGTGTAATGAGTTACCAGGAGATGTGGTGGCTTAGAATAGAAACAACACTAGAGTTGGCAGAGACAGCTCCTGTCTGCTGCATTAGATATGGCTGGGGCGGCTCCACGGCTGGGGCGAGAAACATCAGAAGACTTTCCCACTCTTGTATGGGCTGCTGATCCAGAAAGACACAAATGACTGAAATTGGAATAGTTGGGATTCTCTGGACACTTTCCTCTATCTCTGAAAAAGATTTCTGTATGATCTCTACAACATCATTATTTCAGTACAGCTAGACTTCTTGCCTGGTGCTTCAAGACTTCCAAGGTATGTGATTTCAGCCTCAGTCTTTGAGCTGAGATAGTAAGTCTTGTTATTTTTAGCATGTCAATGTTAGGGTAATTTTCTATGTAGAAACAAATAAATAAACATATGGTAATAAATACATGTCATTATTTTTCATAATTTTTGTTAAGAGAGTAATAAAAGCTCCAAAACATAATTTGAAAACCATTATAATTGGAATAGGTAAGCAGCTTATTTGGGAGTCATTTACCTGCGTGTCTACCCTAGCTCTTTATCCACAGCATGCATTCTTTTTGTATAGATTTATTGAGATATAAATGACATAACCAGAAGCTTCACATATTTGAAATGTATAATCTGACACTTTTAATATTGAATACATCATGAAACCATCACCATAACCCATAAATGAATAAATCTTCCCAAATTCTTCATTGTAAATCCCCGCTCCTCATCTTGCCCTACCCTATATATAGACCATTGGCATGCTGTCACTTTATATTTGCTTGTATTTTTAGAGTTTTATATAAGTTAAATCATGCAGTATATAGTAGTTTATTGCTGAGTAGCATTTCTCTGTAGGTATATAACAATTTCTTTTTGTTTAAAAATATGTTTATATTTATATTTTAGAGAGAGATAGAAGCATTGATGTGAGAGAGATCCGTCAGTTGGCTGCCTCCTGCACACCCCTTATTGGGGATTGAGCCTGCAATCTGGGCATGTTCCCTGACTGGGAGTTCAACTGGGACCTCTCAGTCCCTGGAATGACGCTTAATCCACTGAGCCACACAGGCAGGCTATAGCAAAATTTCTTTATCCATACATCTGTTGATGGAAATTTGTGTTACTTCAACTTTGGGGCTATTGCAAATAGAACTACTCCAAACTTTTGTATAGTACAAAGTCTTTATGTGAATATGTGATTTTGTTTTTGGGGGGTATATATCTAGAATTAAAACATATAGGTCATATAGTAGATGATTGTTGAACAGTTCAAGAAACTGCCAAAATGTCCTCCAAAGTAGTTGTAGCATTTTACATTTCAACCAACGGTGTATGAGGGTTTCAATTTTTCCATATTCTCATCAACATTCGGGATAATCAGTCTTCTTCATTTCAGCCACTTCAGACAAAGAGTAGTGGTTTTTACTTGCATTTCTCTAATCACTTATTTTTTGCATTCCTTGCACTTACCTTTCTATCCATTTATTTTGTTTTACATACCGATGTCCTTATAGCTATTAAATATTTTAACAATTTCTAATTGGGTTGTTTGTCTTATTGAATTGTAAGTGCTGTTTGTACATTTCAGATATACAACTTTTTTATGAATAAATATTTTTCAAATGTTCTAGTCACTGTATCAAAACTGAAGGAAAAGTACGTAGTACTAACTAGCACTTTCTAGTCTTGTGCTCAAGCATTGCACTCAACACTTTACATACTTTATATCAGTTATTCTTGTTTCTGTTGAAAATTACAGCCACCTGAAGAAAAATGTAAAAAATACTGATGCTCAGTGCCCCTCAGTTTAATGAAGACAGATCTCTAAAGATAGCCAGAAGTTTATATCTTTTTAAAAATTAAATAAAACATAATTTATTTTTATTTATGGTCAAGGTTGAGAAACCACCTTACATATTAAGATTGCTAGTAGGGTGACTAAGATTAGTTTTTGTTTTTTAGAGATGAGGAAACTGAAATCAGATAGGTGATAAAGAAATTGATAGAGGGTTTGGACTTCTGGTCAAGATGGCAGCATAGGTAAACGCGGTATTGCGTCCTCCCACAACAACATCAAAGTTACAACTAAACTACAGAACAACCATCATTCCAAATCACCTGAAATAAAGCTGAGTGGAAGTCCTACAACTACAGAATTAAAGACGAAGACTTATAGAGACTAGTAGGAGGGGCGGAGCCGTGAGGGACTGGCCTCACACCCACCTGTGGCAAATAAAAATCAGGAGGGCCCTGGCTGGTTTGGCTCAGCGGTTAGAGCATCCCCCTCCGGTCCAGAGAGACCCGGGTTCAGTTCCCGCTAACGGCATGTCCCTCGGTTGCAGTTTGTCCCCGGCCCTGGTTGGTCGTGCGGGTGGCAGCCACTGGATGTGTCCCTTTCACATCGATGTTTCCCTCTCTCTATCTCTTCCTCTCTCTCCCTCCCACTCTATCTGTGCAAAAAAAAAAAAAAAAAATGGAAAAATGTCCTCGGGTGAGGATTAAAAAATAAAAATAAAATAAAAATAAAAATCAGGAGGGACACCTCAGGTGGGAAGGTACTCCCTGAGGATTGAGGGGTCCCCGTCCTACACCAGGAGCCCTGCTCAGGGTTTCAGTGCCAGGAAGAGAAGTCTCCATAACTTCTGGCTGGAAAACCAGCGGAAACTGAGGCTCATGGAGGCTGAGGCAGCTGGAGCCCCAGGCTGCTCCTCTTAAAGGGCCCGCACATGGATTTATCGGACTCACTCCCTCTAAGCTTGGAGGGAGAGGCAGCTCGAGGGATACCAGAGACATACAGGAGAGAATTGAGCTCTTTGGCATTGAAGCGAGGGCTGGAGAAGGGGCTTTCTCCTGGACAGATGTGCTATCAGAGGCCTTTATTTCTTTGGTGAGCCCTTCCCTGGTGTGGCAGATAGCCACCGTATTTGGGACTCCAACCACCTGGCTCACACTATTTGCCCTGCCCTGGTGATTCCCTGAGGCCCCGCCCCACCCAACTTTTAGGCTTACCCAAGCTGTTGCCAGTTGCTTAACCATAGGATTGTCCTGTCTTGGATCCTGCTTCATATTTTCCTAAATTATTTCAAACAAGCAGCATCTGGTCTCAGCTGGTCCCATACCTCTCATTAAGTAATACATAGAAACAAACACAGGGAGGCAGCCAAAATGAGGAGACAAAGAAACAGGTCCAAAAATGAAAGAACAGAACAAAACACCAGGAAAAAATCTAAGTGAAATGGAGATAAGCAACCTAATAGATGCTAAGTTCAAAACACTGCTTATAAGGATAATCAATGAACTTAATGAGAACCTCAGTGAACTTAGTGAGGGCCTCAAGAGCATAAAAAAGGACCAGTCAGAAATGATGGATGCACAGTCAGAAATGAAGGAGGCACTAACTGAAATAAGGAATAATTTACACAGATTCAACAGTAGAGTAGGTAAAGCCAAGAAGCAATCCATTGATTTGGAATATAAGGAAGCAAAAAACACCCAAACAGAACAGCAAAAAGAAAAAAGAATCAAAAAAAAAAAAAAAAACAATGAGAATAGTGTAAGGAGCCTCTGGGACAACTTCAAGCGTGCTAACATTCACATCTTGGGGGCACCAGAAGGAGATTAGAGAATAAGAAATTGAAAACCTATTTGAAAGAATAATGGCAGAAAACTCCCCTAACTTGGTGATGGAAACAGACATACAAGTCCGGGAAACACAGAGAATCCCAAACAAGATGAACCCCAAGAGGCCCACACTAAGACACATCATCATCAAACTGCAAAATGTTCAAGACAAAGAGAGACTTTTAAAAGCAGCAAGGGAAAAGCAGTTAGTTACCTACAAGGGAGTTCCCATAAGACTGTTAACTGATTTCTCAAAAGAAACTTTGCAGGCCAGAAGGGAGTGGCAAGAAATATTCAGAGTGATGAAAAGCAAGAACCTACAACCAAGATTACTCTATTCTGCAAAGCTGTCATTTAGAATCTATGGCCATATAAAGACTTTCCCAGACAAGAAAAACTAAAGGAGTTCATCACCACCAAACCATTATTATATGAAATGTTGAAGGGTCTTCTTGAAGAAAAAGATAAAAAATATAAACAGACAAAATGGCAATAAACTCATATCTATTGACAATTGAATCTACAAACAAAATGAACAAGCAAAATAGAAACATTCTCATAGATAGAGAAAGCATTTTGTTGGTTGCCAGATGGGAAGGGGGTTGAGGGAATGGGTGAAAAGGGTGAAGGGATTAAGAAGTACAAATTGGGTTCTAGACTGACAAACCTCAAAGGGAAGGGGGAGGGGGTGGGAAGAAATAAACCAAAGAACTTATATACATATATGCATAACCAATGGACACAGACAACAGTGTGGGGAAAGGCAGGAAGGGGGCAGGAGTGGGGAAGAGGGGGTCAATGGGGAAAAATGAAGAACATTTGTAACACATTCAACAATAAAGTTAAAAAAAAATTGATAGAGGTAACATAGGTAATAAGAGGGGAGGCTAAGATTCAAGTCAAGGTCTAATTACAAATACTGCTTTTATTCTTTTTCATTGTGCTTTACATAGGATAAAACATTCAGTGTGAAAGTGATGTAAGAAAACATGTCTAGCCCTGGCTGGTGTGACTAGGTCCGTTGGGCATCATCCTATGTATAGAATGGTTGCCAGTTTGATTCCTCATCAGGACACTGGCCTGGGTTTTGGGCTCCATCCCTGGCGGCAGGGTGAGGGTACAGAAGGCAGGTGATCAATGTATCACTTTTGCATCGTTTTTTTCTTTCTCTTCCTCTCTCTTTCTCGCTCTCTAAAAGCCGAATTTAAAAATCTTTTTTTAAAAAAGAAAGCTTGTCAATGTTCAGTGTTAAAGATAGCAGGGGATTATAAGATGCAGCTAAAGAATGATACCCCAATATAGCACACAGTAGTCACTAAGTATTTGCTAAATACTAAATACTAGAGTGTGGGAAATGAGAAGAACATATCAGGCAGCCTCATACACAGCTCATTCCTATTCTAATGACATAGTGCTCTTGAACATTTCCAGTCTGATGCTTTTCTTGAGTTTAATAATAAAAACAAACAAACAAACAAACAAACAAACAAACAAAAACAGGACTTCCACTGTTGTCTTCCCTAATCTGTCCATCACTTGACTTGTTCAGTGTGTGGAATCCCACTGACAGCGGGGAAGTCCCATTGGTAGGACAGGCTGCACAATTTGGTAGAGAGAAAATCTCATTGTATACTAGATACAATTTATCATCTGCTTAAAATAGGTCAACACACAGACCCATTTACAAGAATGCCCCCTCTTCTCTGCCCATGCAAATTCTGCCTGTATTTTCAGGACCAGATCCAACCCCATCTTTTTTTAAAAGCCTTTCTGGCCCCTGTCTAAATCCTGTTGTAATTATTGTCATTGCCACTCACATAGTAATCCATCAGGATCTGCCTGATAGTATCTATTCTCCTATTTTCTCCAACAGTTATTTTATATTTTGCATTATTTTTTAACTATCAGAGTGTTCATGCCTCATCCTTCCCTCAGTCATTACATAGGATCTATTCCTATTGAGTCGCAAGAGCTGGGTGACATATTTATGTGAGAGTAGAAAGAAAAAGGGGCTCAATTTACCATAATATCAGGTCGCTTATATGAGGAAACATTTTTAGGGGAAAACTAAGGAACATTCCTCCATGAAATGGCTGATTTTTAAAAATCTTCAAGAAAAGTTTTGCTAATTTGGCTTGACAAGTGCTGCTCTAGCATAGATTATACCACCATATCCAAGAAAATAATCGGTCAACAGATGATGCATGGAGTTCCAGGGGAGTCAATTGTGGAGTCAAGGTTACAGACCTGTCTCCATTGTGGAGATTTAAGGTACTATTTTGAGAGGCTGGTGTAACCAATGACCCTTGCTTTGATCCCAGGCATACCAAGGACGTTTCTGATGATGATAGAACTTCTCTTGGAGTTGGTCTGTAAGTATGGAATGGTTATCCAGAGAAATTATTTCAATAATCACACTACCTTAGCACCTATTCCTTCATAAGACTTCTAAAACAGTTCAAAATCTATTTCTTATTTAGGTCTCTGGCTTTAGTCCTCATTCCTTCTTTCACTATTCTATAGTACCACAAAGTCTCTTCTTGTTTTCTGAAGATGTTCTGCTGTTTAGGTATCTAAGCTGTTCTCTCAGCCTAAAACATACCTCTAAAGTTCAGTTATATTTCTTAATGGTGAAATTACACAAAATGTTCTTCTTGATTTTATCTTGAGCAGTGATAACCTGCTGAGCAGTAAAGGCAAGATGGACAGTGATCAGGGAAGCATGGCACAAAAGCAGGGGCAGTTCCCAGGCCCCTGTGCACCCATAGGCAAGACTCAGATTTTCCCCACTGAAAATGAAAAGCTATTGAAAGATGCCAGGCAAGGGGAGAATGCATTTTAGTTTTGTGGCTTTCTGTAGGGAATGCTTGGTGTGGGCCAAGACTGAAGATAAGAAGTTAGTTAAGGTTATTGCCATAACTAGGTGAAACATAATGGTAGGCTGGGTGAGGATAGTGGCAACAAAATTGAAGAGCTGGAGCCAAGATATATTCACTAAGTGAAATCAGAGGGATGTAGTAATTGAATACATTCAGAACAACTGGGTTGGAGCTGATGCTGTACAGAAAAAAAAACAGACCCATCCCCTGACCCTTACTTTCAAAAGGGAAACAGTGTTATTTGAATATTTGTGGATCTTCACTAAATACAAAATGAAGTGATATTTCATGAATTGGTTTCCTCAAAGTTTAACAATAACAATTATGATCATTCTCTCCTTATAGTTGGTAAATGAATAAGACGCCTCACACCATGCATCGTGTAATCAATCACTCTCAAAGATCCTCATGTTAACATCCTTGAGATTTTTCTAAGCATTGGTTAACTGCTTTAACTTTCTAAAGTAATTTGCTTCAAGAACTTGAACACATCAATATTAATGGAGAAATTAAGCACTGACATTCCTTTACCAAAAAAAATAATGATAAAACTAAATCCAAGGGCTATAGTGTAATGCGTGCTAACGAGAGAGAGAGTGATGGTCTGAACCCTGCACTCACTCTCCTCTGATGCTGATTAATGTGTGTGTGTGTGTGTGTGTGTGTGTGTGTGCTTGCAATTGAAATGCAGACCCAGGCATGTCCCAGAAAATGAGATCTATGATAAAGAAAGATGAGGACCACATGCTTTAATGACTTTGATTTCTTCTTGATCTAAGGATCATCAGGGTCCCTCTCCAGTACTCAGTGTCTGAGAAGAACAAAGCCTATCAATCACACTACAAAATGCCAAAGAGATCATTGCGAACACATAGTTTGTAACCCTAAGATGTGATTATCCTAGGTCAACAATCAGAGGTCAACTACTGGATTTTGAAGGAGAATTGGTAAAATGCTTAAGAAAGAATGTAGCCCTGGCTGGTGTGGCTCTGTTGGTTGGAACATTGTTCCAGACACCAAAAGGATATGGGTTCAATTTCTGGTTAGGCCACATTCCTAGGTTGTGGGTTTGATCCTGGGTAGGGGAGCATGTAGGAGGCAACCAATCAATGTTTCTCTCACACATCAATTTTTTTTCTCTCTCTCTCCTTTCCTCTCTAAAAAAAGAAAGAATGTAATCTCAGAACTAGTAATTGTTCAGGTATTATTTGGTACATTTTACTCCTTGTCCAATAAAGGCATGTGGGTGACCAATAGTTATTAATATAAAGAGAAATTCTTGATCACATCTGCCAGGTTCTTATTAAAGCTCCCAAAGTTAAAACCTGCCAGTGCATATTTTAAATAGCATGTTAAATAATACAAGAATGACTTTAGTTTGTAATTGTCTTTTTCTGCCTCAGCCTTCACTTTAGACATTATTATCTCTTATTAATTTCTTTATATAGAAGTTTAGAAAAGAAAACTGAAAATTATAATATTCTAAGACAGCTGGGTACTTTGGAAGGCCATTAAACTTTTTGTATCCTTCAGTTCTAGTTGGCTAGACTCTGGCTAATTTCCTTAGCATCTCCTTTTATATGTACATGAAGGACTGGAAATGTTCACATCTTCCCAATCAGAAGTGCTGTATGGATCACTGACTTTAAAAGGTAAGTCAAGTACTCACTCTCTCTTTCTGCTCTGTCAGGTGAAGAAAAACCTTTCAATTCAATCTTGAGTTATCTGGAAACTCTCCTCTGCAGCATTTTAATTGACTGTTTCCAAAGACAGTAATTTAGAAAAAAATAAAATAAGAATAAATGTTCTAGCTTCTGACCATCCACACATTATCACCTTAAACTTAATTTAATTAGACTGAGTCACTAGTCAGAAGTTTTGACCTTCAGAGAGAACAGTTATTGTCTTCAGTCAACCATATATATTTCTTACTGAATGTTATATATCAAGAAAAAAAGGTAAATTGTTTATACACAGCATGTGGCCTATGAATACTCTTGACCCAATCATTGCCCAATTTTTACAATGAAAGGATAGGGTAGATTATAATAATCTTCATAAAAGTATTTTAATATTAATAGACATTTTTCTGATTTTTTAAAATTTGCATAGTAATTTCACAAACATTATGAGGTCTAGTTCATTAGGAAAGCCATGATCCTCAAACTTCTCATCTTTAGAAAAGATAGACTTGAATTATAGAAAGAAGAAAATATACCATATCAAATGCTACAAGGTAACAGAAAAGTAAACAAAGAAACAAAAAAAATCAGAAACATGCATATGACCCCAAACAGACAGAAGCATATTAAATTTCTTCTGTGTCATCCACTTCACACATAAGACATGGAGAGACTGGCACCACATTTCCAGGACAGTGAGTATTTTTATAGTTTTGGCTATTCTAACGGAAGCTGGGCAAGTCTATGACAGGTTTTTGGGCATGGAGAGTCTCACCGGTCATGTGAACAATGCACTTCTAAAAGTCAGGCACACCTTGGGAAGAAAATTACTCCTCAAATCCAGAAGGAGAGAGATCCATCCCCGACTTTAAGTTGGGTTCAGACTAGCCAACTCTGAACTAAACTGGCTACAACTGAAGCTACTTTACATCTACACTTTTTCCAAGGACTTCACTATGTTTATACATTAAGTGAAGAAATTGGTGATGGAAAGAGAAAGATGGCGGTGGGTAGGACCGGATGGAGGGTGAGTGTGTGAGAGAGTGAGAGAGTGTGTGAGAGAGTGTGAGCAGACTTGAAGGTGGATGAGGAAACCCGAGCAGTGCAGAGACACAAAGCAGAAGGTTCCTGTGCTGTGGACCAGAGCACCTGGCTACCTCAATAAGCACCCCTTCAGGGTGCTTCTCCCTGCGCTGAGGAGAGGTCCCACCATTTTGGAAGATCCCAGGTCTTCCATGGAAGGAGACAATGGGAGTGGCTAGGGCCCAGCAACCTGAGCCCACCAGTGCATCGGCACCATCGAACCAGTGGACACTCTGTGTCAACACAGACCAGTGCACAGTAGTGGAGGTCCCAATGTGCCGGTCGCAGAGCTGCAGACAGCCTGGAGCTCAGCACCATGCCCCATAGTAGCAGCCCAATCAGAGTCCAGATATACCCCCAGCAATAGAGGCTGGGGTGCAGACATCCATCCCTAAGCAACAGAAGCACAGACCAGCAGCTGAGATTTATCCCCAAAAACTACAACAAAAGCTGAGCAGGAGTTGAGCCTCATGGGGCAGCGGCACTCCCCAGCCACCAGAGGTGGGACCTGGGGCTCCACAGAAGCCTGTGCAGTCCAGTATCCCACAAGAACTGTGGGAAGCCAGAGCCCTAGAGAGACTGGTGCAATCCAGCTATACGGCCGTGGGACCTGAAGGGTGTGGGGGCACCAGAGAGGCCTGTGCGACCCAGCAGGGACTTGCCATCTGGTTACACACGAGACCTGTGCAATGCTGAAGCACCAGAGAGGCCTGTGCAACCCAGCAGCAAATAACATTGGCATAGAGCCTGGTACCCAAAGGGACTGTGCAATCCAGTTACCCACAGATCCTGCAGGGTGCTGGGGCACCAGGAAGGCCAGTGCGAACCAGCTGTGCACAAGAATGGCATAGAGGATGTGAAAAACGGACGTAAAATGAATAGAAGTTAGGCAGAAAATCTCCCTGGACCAAACTGGAATTACAACTAAAATAAAGACAAATCCTCAGAGAAAAGCAGCAGGACAGGACAATATAACCAAGGACAGTGGTAGGATATGTGGAGATGCAAGAGGGTGGTGGTCTGGGAACCAAGGGACAGCAGCAATCTTAGCGGTGAGCAGCGTCCTTGGGGAATAAAGACCAAGCACACTCCACAGTGCAGAAATCCAGAACAGAGTGCTAAAATAGCCACAGCCACTCACCTCGGGGCTACAGCAGAGGGAGGGCAGATTGTGCTAGAACTCTGTGAGGACATCTGGGATTTGGAGGGCACTCAAAGTTTTTGCTGAGTTTTGGCCACAAAGGACAGTGGCCAGTGTGCTCCTTCCCCAAGCTGTGGAGAAAAGCAACAATACCACCCCCTCGAAGAGTCATCCTTTCCCAGGTGAGGCAAAGAAATGAAAATCAAAGCTCATTAATAACCAACATCTATTTTACCCTCTGGAAATCCTCTTATGCAGAACACCAGGGCTACATTCCAAAGCACTGAGTAACTGAGACTACTAGCCACCAGGAAAAAGCTAGAGGATAACTGAGCCTTTCCTGGGCTTGCAAATCTACCCAAGAAAGTAAGACTCAACAGTGGTGTTTAACGTGGGCCCACTCAGGCTCATCCAAACCCATCAGAAGTAGCCATAAACAGCAGAACACCAACACCCACAGGGAAAATTTGGCAGGCTCCAAAATGCACTGAGATAGCCAAAATGGTGAAACAAAAAATAAATAAATAAATAAATAATAAATAAATAAATAAATAAATCCCAAATGAAAGAACAAGAGAACTTTATCAAAAATGAGATAAATTAAATGCAGCTAAGAAAATTATCAGAGGTAGAGTTGAGAGCCATGATCTGAAGGAAGCTCAACAGCATGATTAAGAACATCAGCACCATGAGTAAAGATATAGAAACACTGAAAACCAACCAGGTGGAAATAAAGAATGACATAGCAGAAATAAAGAAGACATTGGAAGGACTAACCAGAAGAGTAAAGGAAGCTGAGGACTGGATTAGTGAATTAGAATACAGGATAGAAAAGTCAACCAATCAAAAAAACAAAAAGAAAATACAATTAAAAAACAGGGGACAGCTTAAGAGAACTCTGGGACAACTGGAAACCTAATAAAATTCACATTATAGAAGTCCCCAAAAAGGAAGGAAATAAACAAGGGTTAGATAATATAGTTGAAGAAATAGTGATAGAAAACTTTCCTAACTTCGTGAAGGAAGAAGGCATTCAAGTTCAAGAAGCACAGAGAGCCCCAAGTAAGAAGAACCCAAACAGGTCCACACCAACACACATAATAATTAAAATGCCAACAATGAAAGACAAAGAGAGAATCCTAAAGGCAACGAGAGATAAGCAACAGGTTACCTACAAAGGAAACCCCATAAGGATCTCAGCTGACTTCTCAGCAGAAACACTACAGGCCAGAAGGGATTGGCATGAAGTAATAAAAGTCATAAAAAACACGGATCTGAATCTAAGACTACTTTATTCAGCAAGGCTATCATTCAAAATAGGTCAAATAAAAAGCTTTCCACACACACACACACAAAGGTAAGGGAATCTGTTTACACCAAACCAGCACTGCAAGATATGCTAAAAGGACTGTTGTAATTAGTAGAAAAAATAGGAAGAAAAATAGAACCACACTAAACAAAAATGGCAATAAATAAGTACATATCAATTATCACCTTAAACGTGAACGGTTTGAATGCCTTGGTAAAAAGACACCAGAGTAGCTGACTGGATAAGAAAGCATGACTTGCATCTATGTTGTTTACAAGAGACCCACCTCACAACAAGAGTCACATAGGTTGAAACTGACGGGATGGAAAAAAATCTTTCAAGCAAATGGAAAGCAAAAAAAAGTTGGGGTAGCAATACTCATATCTGATAAAGTAGATATCAAAATGAAGGCCATAACAAGAGACAAAGAAGGCCACTACATAATATTGGAAGGATCTATCCCACAGGAAGATATAACCTTAGTAAACATATATGCACTCAATTTAGGAGCACCAACATATATTAAAAATCTTTTGGAGGACTTCAAAGGAGAAATCAACAGCAAAACAATCGTAGCAGGGGACTTCAATACCCTGCTGACATCCCTGGATAGATCTTCTAGACAAAAAATTAACAAGAAAATACAGATTTTTAAATGAAGTGCTAGATCAAATGAATTTAATACCTATCTACAGAGAATTACACCCAAAACCTCAGAATTCACATTCTTCTCAAGTGCACATGGGACATACTCAAAGATAGACCACAAGTTAGGTCACAAATTAATTCTCTAATACATATAGAGTGCTCATACAACTTCACAAAAGGAAGACAAAGAATCCAATTAAAAAATGGGCAGAGGAACTAAATAGACACCTCTCCAAAAAGGACATACAAATGGCTAAGAAACATATGAAGAAATGCTCATCATCACTAATCATCAGAGAGATGCAAATCAAAACAACAATGAGGTATCACCTCACACCTGTCAGAATGGCCGCCATTAACAAATCATCAAACAACAAGTGTTGGCGGGGTGTGGAGAAAAGGGGACTCTAGTGCACTGCTGGTGGGAATGCAGACTGGTGCAGCCACTATGGAAAACAATATGGTGTCACCTCAAAAAATTAAAAATTGATCTTCCATTTGACCCAGTGATCCCACTTCTAGGAATATACCCTAAGAAGCATAAAACACCAATCAGAAAGAATATATGTACCCTCATGTTTGTAGCAGCACTATTTACAATCGCTAAGATCTGGAAACAGCCCAAGTGTCCATCAGTAGATGAATGGATCAAAAAGCTGTGGTACATATACACAATGGAGTACTACACAACGGTAAGAAAGAACGATCTCTTATCCTTTGAGACTACATGGAGGGACCTGGAAAGTATCATCCTAAGTGAAACAAGCCAGAGAAAGACAAGTTTCATATGATCTCACTAATTTGTGGAATATAAAGAACATAACAGTTTTAGGAAGGGGGTAGTCCCAGAGACGCAGAAGCGGGGTACAGACTGACAATCCCCTAAAGAGGGAGGAGGTGGGGGAGGGATGAACCACAGAACTTATATGCATGTATGCATGAACAGTGGATATGGACAACAATCTGGGGAAAGGGCAGGGAGAGGGAGGGGGGAGTCAGTGGGGGGAAAAGGAGAAACATATGTAATAAAAATTAATCAATAAAAAAAGGAAAAAAAAACTAATTCTCTACAAGTTCAAGAAGACTGAAGTTATATCAAGCAACTTCTCAGATCACAATGGCATGAAACTAGAAATCAATTGCAACAAGAATGTGCAAAGACATTTGAAAACATAGAGGCTAAAAGCAAGTTATTGAACAAAGAATGGGTGACTATAGAGATTAAGGAAGAAATTTAAAAATTCCTGAAAACCAATTAAAATGAACACACAACCACACAAAATCTATGGGATGCAGTAAAAGCAGTTCTCAGAGGGAAGTTCATAGCACTACAGGCCTACCTCAACAAGCAAGAAAAATTTCTAATAGACTATTTAACCTCACAACTTAAAGAACTAGAAAGCAAACAGAAAGAAAACCACAGAGCAAGTACAAGGAAGGAAATAGTAAAGATCAGAGCTGAAAAAATGACATGGAGACCAAAAAAAAACAATGCAAAGGATCAATGAAACAAAGAGCTGGTTCTTTGAAAAAATAAACAAGGTTGATGAACCCTTAGCTAGACCCACCAAGAAAAAGAAAGCGAAAACCCAAATGCACAAAATCAGAAATGAAAGAGGAGAAATAATAACTTACACCACAAAAATACAAAGAAATGTTAACAAATATTATGAACAATTGTACAGCAACAAATTCAACAATCTAAGAGAAATGGACAAATTTTTAGAAACACACAGTCTCCCAAAACTGATCCAGGAAGAGATAGAAAACTTGAAGAGACCAATAACAACAAAGGAAATTAAAGATGTAATCAAGACTCTCTCAGCAAAAAAACCCGAGGCCTGGACGGCTTCACGAGAGAATTTTATGGAACATTCATAGAAGAAATGATATTCATTTTCCTCAAACTATTTCAAGAAATTTAAGAAGAAGGAAGACTTCCAAACTTGTATGAAGCCAGCATAATTCTAATTCCAAAACCAGAAAAAGACAATACAAAGAAAGAAAACTACAGACCAATATTCCTGATGAATGTAGATGCCAAAATCCTGAACAAAATACTAGCAAATAGAATGCAGCAATACATCAAAAAAATTATTCACCATGACCAAGTGGGATTCATCCCATGGATGCAAGACTGGTACAATATTCACAAATCAATAAATGTGATACACCATTTAAACAAAATGAAAGATAAAAATCATATGGTCATATCAATGGATGCTAAAAAAATCATTCAACAAAACTCAGCACCCACTTCTGATAAAAATGCTCAGCAATCTGTGAATAGAGGGATCATATCTCGACATAGTAAAGGCCATATATGAAAGACCTAAAGCCAACATTATACTCAATGGGCAAAAATTAAGAGCATTTTTCATAAGGACTGAAACAATACAAAAATGCCCACTTTCGCCACTCTTATTTAACATAGTACAGGATGCCTTAGCCACAGCAATCAGACAGGAAGAAAAAATGAAAGGGATCCAAATGGGAAAGGAGGAAGTGAAACTGTCATTATTTGCAGATGACATAATTCTATATGTAGAAAACCCCAAAGACTCCATCAAATATTTACTAGACTTAATAAATGATTTTGGCTAAGTAACAGGAGACAGAATTATTGTCAAGAAATAGATGGCATCCTTATACACCAATGATGAACTCACAGAAAGGGAAACTAAGAAAACAATCCCATTTACCATCATGGCAAAAAAATTAAGATACCTAGGAATAAACTTAACCAAAGTAATAAAGGACCTATTCGCAGAAAACTACAAGTCATTGAAAAAAAAAGAGAGGAAGATATAGAAAAGTGGAAGCACATACCCTGTTCATGGATTGCAAGAATTAACATAATTAAAATGTCTATATTACCCAAAGCAATCTATAAATTCAATGCAATCCCTATCAAAATACCAATGACATACTTCACAGAACTAGAACAAATGCTTTTAAAGTTCACATGGAATCAAAAAAAAGCTCAAATAGCCACAGTAATCTTAAAAAAGAAGAATAAAGTTGGAGGGATCACATTACCAGTTTTCAGGTTATAATACAAAGCCACTGTAATCAAAGCAGCCTGGTACTGGCACAAGAACAGGCATAGAGACCAGTGGAACAGAACAGAGAACCCAGAAATGGACCCAAGCAATATGTTCAATTAATAATTGAGAAAGGTGGCAAGAGCATACAGTGGAGTAAAGACAGCCTCTTTAATAAATGGTGTTGGGAAAATTGGACAGCTACATGCAAAAAAAAAAAAAAAAAAGAAAGAAACTAGACCATCAATTTACACCATACACAAGAATAAACTCAAAATGGATAAAAGACTTAAATGTGACACATGAATCCCTAAAAATCTCAGAAACTGTAGTCAACAAAATTTCAGACATCATACACAGCAGAATTTTTACTGATACATCACCTAAGGCAACAGAAACAAAGAAGAAAATGAGCACATGGGACTACATCAAACTCAAAAGCTTCTGCACAGCAAAAGATACAATCATCAATATGGAAAGGCAACCCAGTCTATGGGAGAACATAATTGCCAATGATGTATCAGATAAGGAGTTAATTTCCAATATATATAGAGTGCATACAAACCAACAAAAGAAAAACAAAGAACCCAATTAAAAATGAGCATAGGAACTAAATAGACATGTCTCCAAAAAGGATGTACAAATGACTAAGAGACATATGAAGAAATGCTCAACATCACTAATCATCAGATAGATGCAAATTAAAACAACATGAGGTATCACCTCACACTTACAGAATGGCCACCATCAACAAATCATCAAACAACAAGTGTTGGTGAGGGTGTGGAGAAAAGGGTCTCTAGTGCACTGCTGGTGGGAATGCAGACTGCTATGGAAAAAAATATGGTGTTACCTTAAAAAATTAAAAATTGAACTTCCATTTGACCCAGTGATCCCACTTCTAGGAATATACCCTAAGAAGCCCAAAACACCAATCAGAAAGAATATATGTATCCTTATGTTCATAGCAGCACTATTTATAATAGCTAAGATCTGGAAACAACCCAAATGTCTATCAGTAGATGAATGGATAAAAAAGCAGTGGTACATATACACAATGGAGTACTATGCAGCTGTAAAACAGAAAGATATCTTATCTTTTGAGATGACATGGAGGGACCTGGAAAGTATTATTCTAAGGAAAATAAGCAAAACAGAGAAAGACGAGTATCATATGATCTCACTTATGTGTGGAATATAATGAACATAACAGTCTGAGAAATGGGCTAGTCCCAGAACCGTAGAAGTGGGGTACAGACTGACAATCCCCAGAAAAGGGGGTGGGGGGAGAGATAAACCACAGAACTTATATGCATGTATGCATGACCAATGGACATGGACAACAAACCTGGGGACAGGGTGGGGAGGGAGGGGGAGGGGGGAATCAGTGGAAAAAAAAAAAGAAATTAAAAGGGTTAAGAAAATGAAAAACACTGGTACCTACTGAGTATCATGTCATGTCCAATGTCATGTGAAGTGTGCAACAGTGTAAAGTGCCTTGCACACAGCACACAATCAATGATAATCGTGTTATTATCATTATTATTTGCTTCACTGCCAGTGTTTCTCAAAGCATGGACCGGCTTAACCTGCATTAAAATTATCTAGCATGCTTGTTAAAAATGTAGATTCCTTGGCTCCAATCAAGACATATTAAATAAGAATCTCATTGGGTAATCCCAAGCATCTGTATTTTTAACAAATACAATGCTGATTCAAAGTAACAATTGAGAAGCACTATCTTTTGAAAAAAAAAATATATATACATATATATATATATATATATTAGAGAGAGAGAGATACATTGATGTGAAAGAAAAACATCGATAGGCTGCCTCCTGCACACCTCCTACTGGGGATCAAGTCAGCAATTCAGGCCTGTGCACTGACCAGAAATTGAACTGGGACCTCTCAGTCCATGGGATGACGTTCAATCCACTGAGCCACACCAGCTGTCAAAAAGCACTATTGTATACTGTATATGTTGGGCAGCTTACAAATTGTGTTTGTTTTATTTCATCCTTGTAAACAGAATCTGATTTTACAGGAGAGAAAATGGGGACTTGTAAATCCATATAGAACTGATATTGCTACAGAGTTCTGCTTGACTTCAAACCCTGTGTTCTTTCAACTGTTCGAATCAGTGAGTTGTGAAAAAACACATAATCCTGGGAATTACTGCTCTGGAAGGGTATTGGTTATTGCTTCAACACAACCAAAAAGACAGGAGGAAAGAAATGAACATCGAGAATGCCCACTATGTTGATGCTGTAGAAGTCCCTAATTCAGCGCTTATCTAGGAAGAAAATAATAGCTGGATCTCTCAATCCCCCACATTTACATGGTAAACCTTACTTCAAAGTCACCCTGGAAAAATTACATGACATTTTTATCATAGTGATTTTCAGACTGAGTCATTATCTTTAAGCAAACATTTGAGGCACACTTTGAACAAACATATCATGCAGGAGGAGATTGTGTTAGCAAATTCAGGAGGTGACATTTCCACAATATTTTGGAGGTTGTCAATCAAGAGATGGTAGTGATAAGAAAATGAGGAATAGCAGTGTCAGAGGAAATAGTGTGACCAACTGACAAGCCCAATTATCTACCCAAGGAACTGAAACCAGAGACTGAGGTTTCAACTAAACGGGCTGTTCAATCTGGTATAAATGACTAGTACTTGGGAGATCATTCAAAAATGTCTATTTGAAACTAGAATCTTGGGCCCATATGTATTAGTTGTTTGACCCTGGGCAATTAGGATCTCTTAGTACCCCTATTGTTTAAAGGGGACAAGACATTGTTTAGCTTATCTCTGTACTGTGTATAAATTCTGTAGACTGTATTTTGTTTTGTACAATTTGTTGATCTACCTAGCAAATGTCAAAGGCTTGGCCTAAACCTTTGGCCTTCCTGAGCTGACCTTTACTTACCTCTGTGAATATCTATCACATCTTTCTAGGTTAAGTTGACATCTAGTCCAGAATCTGCTTGAAAGCACAGTCTTTGCTGTCCCATTTATCAAAAGAGTTCAAAGCAAAAAATATGTATTTAGAGCCAAAAAGTCTAAGTTCAGACCCTGCTTTCATCCATTACTCTGTGTGACATTAGACTACCCATGTCTTCTTAGTTTCCTCAATGGAAAAGAGAGCTACTAATATTTCATTCCCAGGACTTTTGTACAATAAATAAGGGCATACCACAAATCTGTTACTGAGCATAGTGCCTAAAATATGTGCTCAGATTGTCAGCTAAGTCTCTTTCTGGCACTTCTATTCTTTCAAAATAACAATCCAGGGGTACTCCCTAAAAACGAAGACATTTTAGTTTTATGAACTCAGGTGAAAATGAACCTCCTCTTCGTGCCTGCCCGGTCTCTCCTAGAAGAGGTTTGCAGGTATGGTAGCTTCAGCCCTTTTCAACTATTTTTTTTCCTTTCTTTCTAGTGGATGTTGCCACAACCTATTGCAGAGTGCTAACATTGTACAAATTATTCCAAGGTAGTTATTTACAGTGTGCTGGGCACAATTTATTTTTAGATGTCCATGAAACAAGGTGTCAACAGTTTATCAATATCAAACAAAAGGATATAGATCAATCTTTGCGTAAATACAGCTGTGTATTCCTAAGGTGAACTCAGGTAGTATGAAGAGTGTAAGTGTTGCCAAAGAACCCCACTCCTGGTTGAATGGCACAGCCTAGCATTGCTCTGTGACTACACACTGGACTCTAATGGTTCATATACAGCATGTTATTTTACTCAACAGCATTTATGTTTACCTGGATCTGAGCATAAGACTAGTGTTGGAGCTGGAACCACAGAGAGGACATGACATGACCCCAAGCATCAAGTGACTAATATTTTAGTAAACTAGAGAGCTCTCTAGGCTGATAATTTATTTGAGCATTGAGTATTAAATAAAGAAATGTATGAGGTAAGGCAGATGATGAGGAAGAGGGACAGATCTCCCCTAGAGTTTAAAATGGAAGTGAGGCTTGGTGGCACCAAGTAAGCACTGACATGATTCTGAATCATTTAATGTATGTAAAGAAAACACATATGGGTTGACAGGATTGAGTACTTTATACAGGGGGTTCATGAAGGGTTCTTTGAGAAAATGAAGACCATAAGAGACTAAGACCATCAGAAACATTTAGTTAATGTTCTGGTTTAGGCAGATCCAGAAGAGACATTGCTTTTACTCACCCCTTCTGTTAAAATAGATGAATGGACAAGCCCCCCTGATTTTTTTTTTCCTTTTGCTAAAAATATAGTCTGGAATAAGAAAATCTGGGTCAAGGTAGTGATGTTTAACAAGAAGGAAGGCCAGCTTGATTAAAATGTCCACCTACCCTCAATAGTTTATTACTGAGATTTATTAAAATAGATCTTTGTCATTAATCAAAAGTCACTTTATTCACCCCCCCCCCACATTTTATCAAGACTTAACTAAGTTATGTGTGTTGTATGGTTGTTAAGTTCTCAATCTGTTTTTTTAAATCAATGTGAATTTAATTAAAATGCAAAAACCCACTTATCCTGTTTGCTTCAAATCCTTATTTATACAATTAAGAGGATACTATTAAAACTCAATTTAGTGACTATGGGGCATGGAAGCTCTCGTGTCCATTAAAGCAACTAGTGAGGAAAAGAGGCTGGGAGAGAATCACAACGATGTCTGCTGAACTGACTGACAGAGAGCAGTATATCACAGGGTGTTGAAAGACCTTAAATTCCAATTAGTTAAGACAGAGGCATCCCGATAGACACAGGGCACATGAAAGGTAGCTCACCCTGACTCCATTCAAGTCCTTGTTTGATTATTGGCCTGAAAACCAGGTTGAATTGTATCCTCCTTCTCCTGAATTTGTGTTCACCTGAAATCTGTGAAAATGACCTTATTTGGGTCTTTATAGACATAATCAAGTAAAAATAAAGTCACCCTGAATTAAGATGGGGCCTAATTGAATGGTAAAATGTGCTTATTATATGTCAAATACTGTGCTAGATATAGAAGATATCATGATAAAAAGAATAGTTACTAAATGATCTTATAGCTTATATGCTTATATTACTCAGATTACCCATAAACCACAGTAACATACACATAAGAGTTACTAAATAATCAATTTAACACTATTTTTTTTCTACTTTCTCCTGGGCAGTGAAACATCATGGTCACTAGACATGGGTCAAAACCAGGCTCTGTCTGATCATATGCTGTGGCTGAGAGCATGACTCTTAAAGTTACTGAGTCTCGTACTACTGATATCTAAAACAGAGATAATAAAATTTACTTTGTGGAATTGATGTGAAGATTCACTGATATATAATTGGAATGCAATTCAGCACAAATTAGCTGCCCTCCAGGCTCCCAGGGGCAGTCACCCCTTGAACATAAAATGGCTTTTTCCTGCTTTCACCTGCTCCCAAACACACACACACAAAGTTCCTGGAATACCAATGATTCCTTCTGACCCCATTCCAGCAACAGGATTCTCTCTCATGAAAACACCCTAGAAAGCTGATATCATATACTGGCTTAAAAAAATAAGTTGGTGAAAAGAAATAATGCTCTTTTGAGAAAAGCCAGCTGGAATCATTAGACTGGGTCATGGAAGAACATTTAATTTTCAGTTGTTCTTATTGTGTATTGATTTCCCCTCACCCTGAAGCCCCTCTGCCAGGCTCCATGGGCAGCTGACCTCCAGTGCCCTGTTATAGCAGCCTCTTCTGTGGTTTAATAACTGTTGATTCCTCACATTTTGTCAAAATATGAGCTTTAGAGATGGAGAGTGAACATTGAAAAAACTGCCACCTCCTCTCCTTAATAACCTTGTAGTGCCTCTACAGATTGAGTTCATGTGCACAGACATTAATGGAAGAGGAGCAAGTGGCATCATAAATACTCCAGAGGGTCAAAGAGGATGGGCATTCCTGGCAATGCTTCTAATTAAGCTTCACAGTGAAAGGAAACTGCTACCATTACACCTCTGCCCTCTTCCACAAATAGACATTCAATTGATGAATCTTCCCAAAGGCCAGCCTTGCCTCTCTGTGGTTTCCACACTACTAGTTTTCTATTTTCTGGTATCCATAGAACTTTTTAAATCATTGAGCTTCTTCTTGTCTTTGTCTTTACATTCAGTCCATTCCTAGGACAGACAATAGAATAAGCACTTTGGAATCTCCCTGGCTATGGCTGTAATTTGGTTTCCAGTTGCTTAGAAACTCTGTAGACAGTTTGTGGAATTGTTCATTCTTTTTTAATCACTCTGTTAGTTCTAACTTGCTACTGACTATATCTCAGGCTCTAAGTTGAATGTCAGAGGCACGGTCATTAATAATCCCTGACCTCTCCGTTTCCCTTTGAATATGTTTTCTCTTCCCAGTTTCATCATCATTCGCATCCCTCTCCCAGTTATGAGGTTCTCCATGTATGGTCCACAGGTCAAGAATGGCCACTTGTGCACAGGATGATTCACAGTGCCAACCAGAAGTCATTGTGCATAGTCTTTTAGGCCCAGTGTCTGCTCTTCTATCTGCAAATGAGACAATGGGGCATCTTTGATTTACTAAAATATAGATGGCGGGTGTTATGACTTGAATCATTCCACCCAAATACATATTAAAGTCCTAACTACTGCAACCAGTGAATGTAACTTTCATTTGGAAATAGGGTCTTTGGAACTACATTCAAGTTAAAATGAGTTCCTTAAGGTGGTCCCTAACCCACTATGACTTAGTGTTCTTATAACAAGAGGAAAGTGCCATTGGAAAACAGAGACCCAGAGGGAGAATACCACGTGACATACCTACAAGAAAAGGAATGTCAAAGATCAGTGGCCACCACCAGAAGCTGGGAAGAGGCAAGAAGGGATTTGACCCAGAGTCTCAGAGGAAGCATAACCCTGCAAGCACCTTGACTTTAGACATGTCACCTCCAGAGCTGTGAGAAAATGAACCTGTTATTTTCAGCCACCCAGTTTGTGGTACTTTGTTGTCACAGACCTAGGAAAATAACACCAGAGGTCGCAAAACTTTCTTTTTCTTTTTAATTACTAAAAATGTATATTTTCTCATAAAAGTTAGAGAGCAGTGGTATTGCTTAACATTTTTTTTTTTTTTTTTTACAAATCTATTTAATGTCTGTCTCAGTAGAAGATAGGCTGGATTCCCTAACCATCACTTTGACACTAATCCTGGTATGGTGATCACTTTAGGCAATTACCACATTTGTTCAAAGCCTCCTTGAGCCTTTTTCTGCTGGGTATAATTTGCCAAGAAATATTGTCACTCTAGAACAATAAAATATTTTAGCTGAAAGCACCACGTTAGTTATTATCATAAGTAATTTGTATTAGCGCTGAAGAAATGTTGGTCCCAAGAGAAGAAGTAACTGCTTAAAGATCAAGGCAGGAAGAAGGTTCAGTTCCTCTTCTTTTCTTCAGGCTGTTTCTTCAGTGCCTCTAATCTTTCCCTTAGAATAGAATTCTGTAGGCAAAATCGAAACATAGCATTAAACCATATATATATATATATATATATATATATATATATATATATTTTTTTTTTACAAATATATAAAATGTTTCCTGAGTAAAATGTTATAATTCCACTTTATTACACCATATACAAAACTAAACTCAAAATAGATTAAAGACTTAAATGTAAGACCCAAAATCATAAAACTCCTAGAGGAAAACATAGGCAGTAAACTCCTTGATATCGGTCTTAGCATTATCTTTTTGCATACATCTTTTTTAGGAAAGAAAAACAAAAGAAAAATAAATAAATATGACTACATATAACTAAAAATTTTATTGCACAGTGAAGTAAACCATCAACAATATAAAACAACAACCTACTGAACAGGAGTAGATGTTCGCAAATAATACAACTAATAATGGCTTAATATCCAAATTATATAAGGAACACATACAACAAAATAAAAAACAACTAACAATCCAACAAAAAATGGACAGAATACCTGAATAAGTATTTCTTTAAGGAGTACATCCAGATAGCCAATAGATATATGAAAAGATGCTCAATGTCGTTAACTGTTAGAGAAATGCAAACTTAAACAACAGTGAAATATCATATCACAGCTGTCAGAATGGTTATTATCAAAAATTCAACAAAGACCAAGTGCTGCGAGGACGTGAAGAAAATGGAACCCCCATATACTTCTGGTGTGGCCACTATGGAAAACAGTATGGAGAATCCTCAAAATATTATAAATGGAGTTGTCATCTGATACAGCAATTCCACTTCCAGGTATTTATCTGAAGAAAACAAAAACACTAATCTTAGAAGATATATACAATCCTATGTTTATTGCAGCATTAATTATAATAGCCAAGGTATGGAAGTAACTTAGGTGTCATCGATAGATAAATGGATAAAGAAGATGTAGCACATGTATATAATGTGATATTACTTGGTAATAAAAAAATAATTAAATCTTGCCATTTGTGACAACTTGGATGACCGAGGGGGTATCATGCTAAGTGAAATAAGTCAAAGAAAGACAAACATGGCATTCATATTTGACTTATATGTGGGATCTATAAAACAAACAAATGGATTTTAAAAACACAGAAATAGACCCATAGTTGTAGAGTACAATTTGACGGTTGCCAAAAGGGAATGGTGGAGAGAAGGTAAAAAATGGCCCCAGTTTACATAATACACACCATGCAGAATTGTATACAGATGCATGTAGTTTTACATAGTTCTTCAAAAATAAAAAAAAAATGAAAAAAAAACAACAACAACAGAATGCTTCTTAATGACCCATGGGTTAAAAAAAAAAGACAAAATTTAAAATTCCAGGAAGAATAAATTTGCCTTTAAAATAGATCACTTTTGTACAGAGATAGTTTTGAAATTTTCAGTAGTAAAATATTTATACAAAAAACAACAATGAAAATAAATTTTAGTCACTAAAGATGTTAATAAATTCATACAACTATAATTCCAGATATAATTAATATTCTTAATGTTTTGGTTCAATAACATATAAACAATCTACTAAAATTCCATTTGATTTGGTAATTGATATGTGCAATTCAGAAAAAATATAAAAAGCCTTGTGTGAAAATAAATAGATTTAAAATAAATAACATGATACTCATTTTTCCACCATTCAATCATTGATTAAAAGAATAATGCAAAAGTTCTGTCAAGTCTATGGCAAAACAAGTCATTTTATATACTCTGACCAAGACTGTACAGTACAAAATTTGTCAAAATGAATTAATAGCATTAAAATATGCACATATTTGACCCTGTAATTTTAGCTCAATAAATTTATGTCCAGGGAAGATGTTTAATATTAGAATTCCTTGACCCAAAAATGTTTACTTATTATTTTAAAAATGTGATTCAGTATAAATACATTTTCAGCAAAAGGGAAAATTTTAAGAATATTATATGGTAGGATACTATGTGGCTATTTAAAATATTCACAAATATTTTAATAGCTTAGAATGCTTAAGTTATGGTACCAAATATAACAAGAAAGGGTAAAAATAAAATTGTAATAGCTACGCTATGCATATTTAAACACATTACAAAAAGTTACAAAAAAAATTAAACTTCCCCAACTATGCAGCTATAAATATGGTATCATCGTCCTTCTAGACCAAGACCATTCAACATACGGATCAATTGAAAAAAAAAAAGAAATATTGTAACCCACTTTCTTTTTTTCTCTCCTTTCCAAAAATTCATTCTATTCTTAGAAAAACAGAAGTTACCGAATAGTGACAAAATAGAAAATTATCTGTGACTCGAGGTGGAGAGATTTAAGGTGGTCTGATGGGTTGAGATGTGAGAAAGGCATCGGTGTGGGGTCACACCCGCAGAGTCCAGAGGAGTCCAAGGCATGTAACTCTTCAGAGCATCAGCCCTTCTCTTTTCTGTCACTGCTCCCTTTCTCTTGACTTTGGTAAATTCTTCATCTCTCATTTCAACCGAAAGTTTTCAGCTGGATCTCCCCAATTTTTATAACATCTTGTCCTCCCTCACTGACAATTAATCCAGCAGCTAAGAGACCACAGATTCAAATGGGTCAATGCAAGTACTTTCTGTGTTTTTTAAAAATAGAACTTTAAAAGACAGTCACCATTATTAGTAGCAGAAGCTTAAGACCATGGTGTCCTGTGTGTGTGTGAGCAGCTTTGCTTCTTAGCACAGCACAGGGGAGAAGCCAGTGTTCATCAGAAGAGGGTGATGTGAGCAGACAGCGGGAGGCAGGGACTCGTGCAAGGGAGATCTGGCAGGATCCCATCTCTGTAGAGGTAGTACTTTTGCCCTTGGTGCTGTGTGATTTTTGAACCTCCAATTCAGTCAGAAACTCAGCTCTCTTTCTGAGGAGAACTTCTGTTTTCTTAAACTGACTTGACTCTGGTTTCCTTAGACTAAGACACAAAAGGCAGGTACCTTAAAGAAAAATAAAGCTCAGAAGATAACCTGTGTCCTGGAATGGCTGAGGTATTCATATTAACTGTGGAGGAGAAGATAATGTTAAAGGGCCAAAACTAGAGATGGCCCAGGACCAGGGGATAAAGGACTTGGTTATTCTTAATGAAGAGAAATATAGCCTGTAACCAACAGGAAAGTTCTGGCAGACTTTCAGCAGAGGACAGGCAAAAAGGACTCATGTTTTATGGGGTACCAGTCCAGGGGAAGTGTGGAGAAATAGTTCGAGTGCAAGAAAACCAAAAGCAACAATGCAATTTGGAACCCATTATAATAGTTACTGCGAGAGACGGTAAGGCTGGAGTCAGTGATGTAGCCAAAGAAATATAGATGAGGGGAAACCTCTGCATTTTCAGATTAGTACACACAGAAAACAGATTTCTCTCCCCTTACAGGCTCACAGAAAGTGTACTTAAAGCATGCTGGGACTGATATATCTGACATAAATAAATCATTTTTTTATTGTTGGATAGTTAATCAAAAAGGAATGTTACCTCCCACACAAAGAAAAATTATGAAAACTTCAGAGAGATCTTTGAAAATGGCTCTAAAGCAAATTAAAAATTAATGACAAATGAAATCAAATTCCTTTTGTGGCCCATCTCCTGCCACCTGCAGACAGCTCTAAACAATATTGCTAAAGGAATCACATTAGTTTCTCATTTAAAGGGACTTTTCTAACAAAGTAATTACCCAGCCTCTGGTGACACCTGTCTCCAAGAACTTCCGAGTCTTTCCAAGTGTGTGTAGAAGGGGCAGCATCAGCCAGTGTGCCCTGGCTCTTGCCTAGAAAGTCAGAACTGCATGACCTTTGTTCTTGGAGAGGAAATTGCAGGTTTTAAAAGGACATCTACAGAAAGAGCTTGTTCCTCACAGTGCTTTCATCCATTGCCAGCAGACTTGGTTTCTTGGAAGAAATGACAAAAAACAAGCAAAATGGTTGAAACTATATATTGCCAAAACATAATGTACCCAATAGCAAGCATAACCCCATTAACTTATTAGAAACTTCCTTCCTATCACTTGCGCTGGGTATCCTCAAGACCATAAATACCACAGTGACATTTATTTGGATATCATATTTGTTCATATCTTTTTCAAAGAGACAAAAAGTTTGACTTTTAAATGTCCATTAAAAAATAGACAACAGAAAAAATGTTTTTTTTTTTGCTTGTTCCCTAATTTTCTCTCCACTAAGTACAGATGTTGCAAGCAAATGACAACTGGGTTTAGGAATCTGTTGACCTGCATTTGAATAGTGACTGTGAGAAGCAAGATTTGGGATAATTTGTGTGTGTGTGTGTTCCTCCATTTTATTTTATTTTATTTATTTTTACTTTTTAAATTAATTAATTTATTTTTGTTACAGATGCTTCTTCTTCTTCCCCCATTGACACTCTCCTCCCTCTCCCTCCTCACCCTGTCCCCAGCTCTGTTCTCCATGTCCATTGGTTATGTGTACATGCATATAAGTTCTGTGGTTTATCTATTTCACCTGACTTCCTCTTCTGGGGATTGTCAGTCTGTACCCTACTTCTACGTCTCTGGGACTACCCTGTTCTTCAGACTGTTATGTTCATTTTATTCCACAAATAAGTGAGATCATATGATATTTGTCTTTCTCTGTTTGGCTTGTTTCGCTTAGGATGACACTTTCCAGGTCCTTCCATGTCGTCTCAAAGGATAATAGAGCTTTCTTTCTTACAGCTGCATAGTATTCCACTGTGTATATGTACCACTGCTTTTTTATCCACTCATCTAATGATGGACACATGGGTTGTTTCCAGATCTTAGCTATTGTAAATAGTGCTGCTATGAACATAAGGGTACATATATTCTTTCTGATTGTTGTTTCAGGCTTCTTAGGGTATATTCCTAGAAGTGGGATCACTGGATCAAATGGCAGTTCAATTTTTAATGTTTTTTTTTTTTTTTTAATCCTCACCTGAGGACATTTTCCCATTTTTTGTTCAGATAGAGTGCGAGGGAGAGAGAGGAAGAGACAGAGAGGAGAGAGAAACATCGACATGAAAGGGACACATCGAGTGGTCGCCACCCACACGACCAGCCAGGGCCAGGGACAAACTGCAACCAAGGTACGCGCCCTTAGCGGGAACTGAACCTGGGTCTCTCTGGACTGTAGGCCAACGCTCTAACCGCTGAGCCAAACTGGCCAGGGCCAATTTTTAATTTTTGAGCTAACACCACAGTGTTTTCTGTAGTGGCTGTACCAGTCTGCATTCCCACCAGCAGTGTAGTAGAGTCCCCTTTTCCACCCTTGCCAACACTTTTTTGATGCTTTGTTGATGGCGGTCATTCTGACATGTGTGAGTTGATACCACACTGTTGTTTTAATTTGCACCTCTCTGATGATTAGTGATGTTGAACATTTATTCATATGTCTCTTGTCCATTTGTATGTCCTGTGTGGAGAGGTGTCTATTTAGGTCCTCTGCCCAGTTTTTAATTGGGTTCTTTGTCTTCTTTTGTTGAGTTGTATGAGCACTTCATATTTTGAAAATTAACCCCTTATCTGATGTATCACTGCCAATGATGCTCTTCCATACAGTGGGTTCCCTTTCTATTTTGATGGTTGTATCTTTTGCTGTGCAGAAGCTTTTGAGTTTGATGTACTCCCATGTGTTCATTTTTTCCTTTGTTTCTGTTACCTTAGGTGATGTATTAGTGAAAATTCTGCTGCGTATAATGTCTGAAATTTTGTTGCCTACAGTTTCTTCTAGAATTTTTATGGATTCATGAGTCACATTTAAGTCTTTTATCCATTTTGAGTTTATTCTTGTGTATGGTGTAAGTTGATGGTCTAGTTTCATTTTTTTGCATATAGCTGTCCAATTTTCCCAACACCATTTATTAAAGAGGCTGTCTTTACTCCATTGTATGGTCTTCCACCTTTGTTGATATATTAATTGAGCATAATGTTTTGGGTCAATTTCTGGTTCTCTGTTGTATGCCATTGATCTATGTGACTGTTCTTGTGCTGGTACCATGCTGTTTTGATTACAGTAGCTTTGTAGTATAACCTGATATTCCGTATTGTGATCCCACCTACTTGTTCAAGATTTCTGTGGCATTTCAGGGTATTTTTTTGTTCCATATGAACTTCTGAAATATTTTTTCTAGTTATATAAAGTATGTCATTGGTATTTTGATGGGGATTGCATTGAATCTATAGATTGCTTTGGGTAGTACGGACATTTTAATCATATTAATTCTTCCAATCCATGAACATAGTATGTGCTTCCACTTTTTTATATCTTCCTCTATTTCTTTTACCAATGTCCTGTAGTTTTCTGCAACTAGGTTTTATACTTCTTTGGTTAAGTTTATTTCTAGGTGTCTTAAGTTTTTTTTGCTGCAATGTTAAATGGTATTGTTTTTTTAGTTTTTCTTTTTGTGAGTTTGTCATTGGTGTATATGACCGTCGTTAATTTCTTGACGTTAATTTTGTATTCTGCTACTTTGACAAATTCATTTATTATGTCTAGTAGATTTTTAATAGATTCTTTAGAGTTTTCTAAGTATAATATCATGTCATCTGCAAATAATGACAGTTTCACTTTCTCCTTTCCAGTTTGGATCCCTTTTACTTTTTCTTCCTGTTTGATTGCTGTGGCTAGGACTTCCAGTACTATATTAAATAAGAGTGGCAAAAGTGGGCATCCTTGCTTTGTTCCTGTTCTTAAGGGAAATGCTTTTAGTTTTTGTATATTGAGTACGATGTTGGCTGTAGGTTTTTCATATATGGTCTTTATTATGTCAAGCTATGATCCCTCTATTTCCAGTTTGTTGAGCATTTCTATCAGAAATGCATGCTGAATTTTGTCGAATGCTTTTTCAGCATCTATTGATATGATCATACAATTTTTATCTTTCATTTTATGTGGTATATCACCTTTTTTGATTTGTGAATATTGTACCAGCTTTGCATCCCTGGGCTGAATCCCACTTGGTCATGGTGAATAAATTTTTTGATGTATTGCTGGATCCATTTTGCTAGTATTTTGTTTTGGATTTTGCCATCTATGTTCATTAGGGATATTGGCCTGTGGTTTTCTTTCTTTGTAGTGTCTTTTTTCTGGTTTTGAAATTAGAATTATGCTGTCCTCATAAAACAAGTTTGGAAATCTTTCTTCTTCTTGAATTTTTAGGAATAGTTTGAGGAGAATGAGTGTTAGTACTTCTTAGAATACTTGGTAAAATTCCCCCATGAAGCCATCTGGGATGGATTTGGTTTGCTGAGAGAGTCTTGATTACATCTTCAATTTCCTTTGTTGGTATTGGTCTGTTCAAGTTTTCTCTCTCTCTCTTCCTGGTACAGTTTTGGGAGACTATGTGTTTCTAGAAATTTGTCCATTTCTCTTAGATTGTTGAATTTGTTGCCATATAATTGTTCATAATATTTGTTAACAATCTTTTGTATTTCTGTGGTGTCAGTTATTATTTCTCCTCTTTCATTTCTAATTTTGTGTATTTGGGTTCTCTTTCTTTGTTTCTTGGTGAGTCTAGCTAAGGATCCATCAATCTTGTTTATCTTTTCAGAAAATCAGCTCTTTTTTTTTATTAATCCTTGGAATTGTTTTTGGTCTCTATATCATTTATTTCTGCTCTGATCTTTAGTATTTCCTTCCTTGTACTTGCTCTGTGGTTTTCTTTCTGTTTGCTTTCTAGTTCTTTAAGTTGTGAGGTTAGATAATCTATTAGAATTTTTTCTTGCTTGTTGAAGTAGGCCTGTAGTGCTATGAACTTCCCCTGAGAACTGCTTTTGCTGCATCCCATAGATTTTGTGTTGTTGTGTGTTCATTTTCATTGGTTTTAGGAATTTTTAAATTTCTTCCTTGATCTCCATGGTAACCCATTCATTGTTCAATAACATGCTTTTAGCCTCTATGTTTTCAAATGTCTTTGCATGTTCTTGTTGCAATTGATTTCTAGTTCATATCATTATGATCTGAGACATTGCTTGGTATGATTTCAATCTTCTTGAACTTGTAGAGACTTAGTTTGTGCCCTAAAACGTGGTCGATCTTTGAGAATGTCTCATGTGCATCTGAGAAGAATGTGAATTCTGCAGTTTTGGGGTGTAATTCTCTGTAGATATTTATTATATCCATTTGAATTCGCACTACATTTATAGTCTTTGTTTTCTTGTTAATTTTTTTGTCTAGAAGATCTATCCAGTGATGTCAGCTGGGTGTTCAAGTTCTCTGATATCATTGTATTTCTGTCGAGTTCTCCTTTGAAATCCTTCAGAAGATTTTTAATATTTTTAATATATTTTGGCGTTCCTATATTGGGTGCATATGTTTACCAAGGTTATATCTTCCTGTTGGATAGATTCTTTCAATATTATGTAGTGGCCTTCTTTGTCTCTAGTTATGGCCTTCATTTTGAAATCTAATTTATCAGATATAAGTATTGCTACCAAGGCTTTTTTTTTTTTTTTTTTTCCTTTCCATTTGCTTGGAAGATTTTTTCCCCATTCCTTGACCTTCAACCTATGTGAGTCTTTTGTTGTCAGTTGGGTCTCTTGTAAACAACATATGTGTGAGTTATGCTTTCTTATCCAGTTAGCTACTCTGTGTCTCTTTATCATAGCATTCAAATCATTTACATTTGAGGTGATTATTAATATGTACTTATTTATTGCCATTTTTGTTTAGTGTGGTTATATTTTTCTTTCTATTTCTTCTACTAATTACATTAATTTTTTTTTTTTTTTTTTAGCATCTTACGGTGCTGGTTTGGTGCTAACATATTCCCTTAGCCATTTTTCTTGTCTGGGAAGCTCTTTATTTGACCTTCTATTTTGAATGATAGCTTGCTGGATAGAGTAGTCTTGGATTCAGATCCTTGTTTTTCCTGACCTTGATTACTTCATGTCATTCCCTTCAGGCTTTTAGTGTTTCTGTTGAGAAATCAGCTGATAGCCTTATGGGGGTTCCTTTGTAGGTAACCTGTTGCTCACCTCTTGCTGCCTTTAGGATTCTCTCTTTGTCTTTAATTTTTGACATTTTAATCATTATGTGTCTTGTTGTGTGCCTATTTGTATTCTTCTTGCTTGGGGCTCTCTGTGTTTCATGAACTTGAATGCCTTTTTCTTTCACCAAGTTAGGGAAGTTTTCTGTCACTATTTCTTCAAATATATTCTCTAACTCTTGCTTGTTTTCTTCTTCTTTGGGGTCTCCTATGATGCGAATATTATTATGTTTCCAGTTGTCCCACAGTTCTCTTAATCTGTCGTCCTGTTTTTTAATTGTCTTTTCCTTTCGGTTTTCTGATTGGTTGATTTTTTTCTACGTGTTTTCTAATTTGGTCCTCAGCTTCCTCTACTCTTCTGGTTATTTCTTCCAATGTGTTCTTTATTTGTGCTATGTCATTCTTTATTTCTTCTTGGTGGTTTTCATTTCTAATTGGTTGATTTTCAATGTTCCTATATCTTTACTCATATTGTTGAGTTTTCTCAAGATCATGGCTCTGAACTCTACCTCTGATAACTTACTTAACTGCATTTTATTTATCTCATCTTTGATAGAGTACTCTTGTTCTTTCATTTGGGATTTGTTTCTTCGTTTCACCATTTTGGCTATCTCACTGGGTTTTGAAGCCTGTCAAATTCTCCCTGTGGATATTGGTGTTCTGTTATTTGTGGCTCCCTCTACTGGGTTTTGATGAGCATGGGAGGACCCACGTTAAACATCACTGTCAAGTCTTATTTTACTGGGTAGGTTTGGAAGTCCAGGAAAGGGTCAGTTATCCTCTAGCTTTTTGCCTGGAGGCTATTAGTCTTAATTACTCAGGGCCTTGGAATGTAGCCCTCTGTTATTCTGATTAAGAGGATTTCCAGAGGGTGGGACAGATGTTGGTTGTTCATGAGCCCCAATTTGCAATTCTTTGCCTCACCTGGAAGGGGCTGAATCTCCGCAGAAGTGGCTGCTGGTTTTCCTCAGCTCTGGGAAGGAATACGCTGGCCCCTGTCTTGTGTGTCTGGGAAGGAGCAAGCTGGCCACCAATCTTTGTGGCCATGACTCAGCGAAAACTCTGAGCATTTCCAAATTCCAGGTGTCCCTACAGAGTTCCAGTCCAGTCTTCCCTTTCTCTGTTGGAGCCCACAATGAGTGACTGTAGCCAATTCAGTGCTCTGTTCTGGCCATCTGCACTGTGAAGTGGGCTCGGGACTTAACTCCGAGGACGCTGCTCACAACTATGACCACTGCTGCCAGTGGGCTCCCAGCCCACCACCCTCTCACACCTCTGTAATCCTACCAGGATCAATTCAGAGTTGCTGGCCATATGGTCCTTTTCCACTGCTTTTCTGTTGCTTTTTTCCAACAATTTGTCTTTATTTTAGTTGTAATTCCCATTTGGTCCTGGGAGATCATCTGTGTAGCTTCCATTCACTCTGCCGCTATTTCCTGTCCTCTCAATTTTTTCATCTGTAACAATAGTGTAATAACTGTGCCCAGACCATGATGTTGTTGTAGGAATTCAGCATGAGGCAGTAAGTATAAACTATAAGCTTTATTCCTGCACACTGGGATTGAAAATGATTTGTATGAGGTAGCCATGCTTTCTATGGTAAACTACAGGATGGGCACATAGTAGATTCTCATTACATCTTTGATAGAGGTCAGAATGGGAAGTTTAGGTGTTATCTTGTAGGCAATGAAAAGCCATCTTACCTCCTAAACATAGATAGTTATGCCAAAATGACCACAACAGATCTAACTATAGTAGCAAAACCTGTCAAATGGAGTTATAATGGCCAGTCAAGAGGTCATTGCAATAATCCAGGCAGAGTTAAAGAACTGGTTACAGTGATACAATTGAATAGCAGAGGAAGGATAGATTTAAGAGATCATTTGATAGAATTTGATAACTATTTCATAGAATCAAGAGAGCTTGGAAATTAAATTCAACATATTATTATGTCCTCAGTAACTTGTCTGGTTCTCAGTACGTGGCAAGAACTCAAATGCATGTTAAATTGTGAAAGTGCTTTACAAATGTTTGGCCAGGTAAGTGTTTCTGCTGGAGAATTTTGTGAGCAACTCCTTTTCATATATATGGATTTTAGCATGATTCCATTTGTACCTGCATTGTCTACTTTTTTGGGGGGAGGGTTACTTTATAAAAACAGAAAGAAGATCTGTCTTTAGATCAGGTGATCATTTAATATCCAAGATTTAACCAAATTAGTTCGGGGTGTGTGTGTGTGTGTGTGTTTCTTTTTTTTTCTTGGACTGGACATTTTATGTCAATCACAATAGATCTTAGCAAAAGGGATGAGGGGAAGAGAAATCATACCACATGAGAAGCAATTCAGAGATGATTTCATGGAGATAAATATTTGTAATATAATTATAGATCTGTCATCAACACCATTATAATTTACCATCAATCACCACGCTGATGATAGTATCTCATCTTCCAATGTACAACTCTAGTTCACTGCAATTATCTCCAGGATAGATCTTCATGCTTGAAGACCCAACTTAGAATAATTTTGAAATAAGATTCAAAAATTGATACTTTTATGCCAGTGTCTGGCTATGGGGGTCATCCAATGGTCTCTAAACTTATTTTTCATGTGGCTGAGGGTTAGTTGTCAATTGTAGAAACAGATGTTAGTATTTCCACCACACTCTGGCTTTTACTGACATAACTTGTCTGAATGAACAATTTGGGATAGAGGTAAAAATCCAACACAAGCCAAATTTTTAAAGGTTGATGTAAAAAAAATAATAATAATTTAACATGCTGGATACTGGATGTAAATTGAACAACCTTTCAATTGAACAACCCAGTCTTTCTGCAAATTACCCTTTTTCTTCTCCATCCCTATTACTGCTACTCATCATCTATCACCTAGACTACTTAGCAGTTCCCCAAATTATTTTTCTGTTTCAATATTTAACAATCCATTTACTACCATTTTTTTTTCAAAAATTAAAAAGTTTTCATGTCATTTATTTATATAACAGCACCATATTATACCTTATTTATTGTCTTCATGCTCTGGACTACCCCAACTGTTCCATATTTGTCATAGGGGTAAAACAACAACAAAAAACAATTGCGATTCAATGTCTGCCTTTGTTCCCAAGATCCAGTAGTGAGATTTTACATGTTCGTGTATTTTTTTTCTGTTTACTTGTCCAGGGGTTAGTATAGACACCTGTTTATATTTCTTTCAGACTCCAGAGGAGAGAATAACAGTCTCTCTCTTTGTGAGTCAAGAAATGTGCTGACATAGGAAGAGATCTCTGAGCTGTTTTGAAGAAGTGGGAGTTTTAAATTCTGTTAATGAGGGAGACAACAGCACAAGCAAAGCACAGAAATTATGAAAGGATCAGCATGACTGAGAAAGAGTGCACTTTTTTTAAACCTTGGAGAATGTCCTTTAGAACCCCGTGTGGTGGGGGATTAGGGAGGTGACATTTATAAAAATCACATGGGAGAAAATTTTGCAAGCCTACCTGAAGACTTTGTACCCCTAATAGATACAATTCAAATAAAACAAAAAAGGCTGACAGCCCTATATAAATTTTCTAAACTCATTCTGACTGGAGCTTGAAAAATATATTGAGGAGAGAGAGGAATCAGAATGTTTCAATAGACAGCATGAGTAGATATTTTAAGTTACTTAAGCTGTCCAGTACACAATATTTCCCACCCCTTATTTAGAGGACTTCCTATTCTGTGAATATTCCAGAGATGTAGTATATGGCATTCTGATCTAGAATCTGACAAGGGAGAGAAATCTTCTATTTTAGCCCATGTCAGTCAAATCTCAACCCATAACTTAAACTTAGCCATTAGGATACTCCAACCTAAACTTTGATTCTGAAATGAATCAAATCAAAGGGACAGTTGAGATCTTCTCTCAACTAATGCAGCCATAGAGGCAGTGATGGTGTAAACACCCCATGGTTAGTGCTCGAAGTTCTAGTGATAAGGATCTTGAAAGACTCGTTCCCTAGAAGGTCATCGTCCTATCTTCTAACTTTCTCCATCTAGGTTTTCCACCTCTTATCAGTTTTTGAGCAACAGGAGCATTAATCTATTTTTCTTTTTTCTTACTAAAGCTAATATTGTTTTTTGTTGTTTGCAGCTTTTAGCCAGGAGCAAGTGAGAGTCCATTGCAAAGCAGTGAAAATATAGAGCAGAGGCAATATTTGAGACACAGGTTTGAAATAAAATAGACCAGATGACATGGTTATAAGGATGTGTTATACATAACCTGTAATGCTTGCATCATTCTAAAACCTTCCTGTGGACTTGTTGTGTTCTTCCTCATTTCTCTACACTTAGTAGACCCATATATAAAAGACATCAATGTCCAGCCAGTGTGGCTCAGTGGTTGAGCCACACCCATGCATCAAGAGGTCACCAGTTCAATTCCTGGTCAGGACACATGTACAGGTTATGGACCCAGTCCCCAGTGAGGGGCATGCAGGAGGTGGCCAATCAATGTTCTCTCTCATTGATGTTTCTACCTCTCAGTCTCTCTCACTTTCTCTCTTTCTAAAATTAATAAAATCAATCAATAAATAAAGATGTCATTACATACAACTAACTGGATTATTTGCTATGCTCCATGTGTATTTTCCCAACACAAGTTCTAGCTACCTACATCTGTTTTCTGGTAGTAAGGGTGGAGCTTGGCTCTCCAGTAAATGTTAAGAACAGTGTGAATGCAAACAAATATTCAATTGGCAAGTTAGGAGGTTTTACTGGAGAGCACAGGGAAACCCTGTGGGAAAAGAATCATGGAGACTGGTTAACTGTACAACACAACTTTTATGCTGCAGTGCAGTGAAGGGAAGATAAATAAGTAAATAGATATAAAACCATCCTACCAGATCAGATTATGATGGCTGAGAACTTCAATTTCAGGTCATAGAAGATCATCCCTGGAACTTGGCCTGGCCTGTGCATTTCTCCGCCCACAACTGCTGCAAACGAATTCAATCACTCCTCACAGATTTCACAGGTAGATCCCCAACCACCTTATCTATTCTGCAGGCAATAGTGATTTGGGAAGGAAACAAAGGACATTTTTAAAACAAGGGAGAATGAAGTGACTTATTTCCAATGGACTTTACAGAAACCTAGCAAAGACTTGCTCAGATATTTGCAATTGTACACAAAGTACACAGACCATTAGTTATAACTGGCCAACCCTATATAGTACTTGTCTCTACTATGTAGCACATTAGCACAAGCTAAGTACTATAGAAAATATACTGTGAAATTTTGCCGACCTCCTCTCTCATCTTCAGCGTCATGCGTTTCAATTAATTAACACTAAGTTCTAGGAATTGTGTGAAGCCCTCTATGTGCATTGATTTGTAGAATCCTCAAAATATTATTATCTCTACTTTATGTACATAGAAATTCCACAATTTATGGAAGATTGCATTCATTATATTAATTTCCATTAAAGACATCACAATTCGTCAAACAAGATGTTGACTAACTTATAACCTATTTTTTTTTTTAAATTAATTGAGCCCTGGCTGGTTTGGCTCAATGGTTAGAACGTCGTCCCGCAGACCAGAGAGACTCAGGTTTGGTTCCTGCTAAGGGCATGTACCTCGGTTGCAGTTTGTCCCTGGCCCTGGTTGGGGTCGTGTGGGTGGCAACCAGTCCATGTGTCTCTTTCACATCAATGTTTCTCTCTCTCTTCCTCCCTCTCCCTCCTGTTCTATCTGAAGATAAATGCAAAAAATGTCCTCAGGTGAAGATAAAAAAATTAATTGATTGATTGATTTTAGAGAGAGAGGAAAAAAAAAACAACAAAAAAACATTGATTTGTTGTTCCACTTATTTATGTACTCATTGGTTGATTCTTGTATGTGCCCTAACCAGGGATCAAACCCACCACTTTGGTGTACTGAGACAATGGTTTAACCAACTGAACTACCTAGCCAGGGTCTCTATAGACTATCTTTTTATTTTTAAATTATTACATTTTCACCTAAGGTGACAAATTACTCAGTTGCTCTAGGAAGAGTCAACTTATTAATTCTGAGGGTATTTATGACACAGAGCCATAAACAAAGTTTCTCTTCAACTCACTTTTACAAGTATCAATCATATACTTACAGAGTGAAGGGAGGTTGGAAACTAATATTGCCTAAAAAAAAAAAAAAAAAAGGAAAATTCTACTTTAAATGCCATAGCCTTTTCTCCAATCACTATTTCCAGATACAATCACTAATCAACAACTCATTTGATTAATTTGTAATTTCTTTAATGTATTTTAATATAATGAATGCAATCTTTCATAAAAATAAGAACTTAATTTGAAATTGACCTCAAAGTTTCATTTAGTCTCTCAGACACAGTGAATTTGGTTTGACATATATTGTTACCATATTCCCAGGAAATGGCTCATGCTTTCTACATTCTATCCGTGAGAATAAGAAGATAGAAAAACTGAAGGATAAGGGGAAGGAGGCTAAAAGTTTGAGATGTAGACTGAAGTTCAAAATCTTGTTACTCTAATATTGTTAAAATCAAAATTCTTCTTAAATAGAACAAACGAATTAGACTACATGGTCCTGAAAACATAACTAATAGCTCTGGAATGCTTTATAAAGCACATCTACAAAAGTAATGTACTTTGTAATGATGATAGAACTCATTGCCATCAGTCATGTGGCGTGTTCATGAAGGACATCCAAATTTTAATTAGCTTATGCTAAACGGCTTTAATATCAATTTAGGTGAAATGTGACACTTGGTAGAATAGTTTGGATGGCCACTAGGAATAATAACTCAGACAAAAACACCAGGAGAATACTGTTTCATCAAGGACATAAATTCTGATAGGAGTCAGGAAAGCATGTGGAAACAGGACAAGGGGGAAAAATCACTGATAAATACAAAGATAACCATGTGCTGTCTCTTTGGTGTGAACAATTTAAAGGCACAAAACTCTCCTGTGAAAGAAAATAATTATCATTCTAAATAATCACACACACATCATTCACATATAAAAGTGAGTTCCGCAAGAGCAAGTACCGTATTATATTTGTGTATCTATTAATGATGTGGCTTTAGACAATAATATGTTCACACTAAGGATAGAGCATGTGCAAAGAGCCTGGGCTTTCCATTCAGAGAAGGCAAAAAAATTGTGATTCTCCCACTTGAGCTAAGACTATGATTTTAGGCAAAAAACTTCTCTGGGTATTTGTTTAAATTGATATGTAATTGACATATAGAATTATATTAACTTCTGGTATACAACATAATGATCCAATATATGTATGTATTGTGAAATGGTCATCACATTAAGTCTAGTTAACATGGGTCTTCATTTGTAAAATTCTATAGTTGTTAATAATAATAAAGAGGAAAGAGGATGGTACAATCTGCTTTAAATTAATTCTATATAAATTAAGGCAGCACATGGAAAATAATTATGCTTAAAAATGAACAGTTTATATAATATGCATATTACTCTGAATTGGCCTGCCTAGACTCCATTTTTCACTAGGTATAAATTGTATAAACAGAGCGACTTAATTTCTCCAGAGCCTGATTTTTCCATCTGTAAAATGAGCATACTAATACTAGCTATCTCATTTTATATGTATGTGTGGAGTGATTGCTTTATATGCCATTTTCATTCTAAATATCTCCATTTTCTGGAAACTCTCTAGGAACTCTGAGTTCAAAAGGGATTTTGAACTTGCTGTGGAGGTAATTTATGTGTGGGCAATCCTCAACTTCTAGAATTGAGATATATAATAAATACAGCAGATGCTAGATAAAAAGAAAAGTAGAGCCCTGGCCAGTTTTGCTCAGCAGTTAGAGCATCGGCCTGCGGTCCGGAGAGACCCGGGTTCAGTTCCCGCTAAGGGCACGTACTTCGGTTTGTCCCCGGCCCTGGTTGGTCGTGCGGGTGGCAGCCACTCGATGTGTCCCTTCACGTCGATGTTCCTCTCTCTCTCTCCCTTCCTTTCTCTCTCTCCCACTCTATCTGTACAAAAAATGGAAAAATGTCCTCGGGTGAGGATAAAAAAAAAAAAAAAGATCAGTAGATTTTGTGGCTGCCTTGTAGAAGTTCAGAGTTTACTAGAAGATCCAATATGTAATAGCACAACAATTAGAAAAAATATTCATGAACAAAGTGCTCTGGGAACACACAGTAGAGGCTTTTGATGTGGGCACAGTGTAAGGTTAAATATTTTTAAGGCAGGCAATAGAGTTGGGAAGTAAATGGGGGAGAAATGTACATAGTGACACAGCAACATGATGTGACCAGTTTGGAGAATATTCTGGTGTCCTGGTGGGCTTACAAATTGGATTTGACTAGATAGGTGTATGTGAATGGTTGTGAGGCTGAGATTTTCATTGGATCATTCTATCTTACAGCTGTATAATATTTCATTGTGTATATGTACCAGAGCTTTCTTATCCACTCATCTACTGATGGACACTTGAGTGGTTTCCAATCGTAGCAATTGTAAATAGTGCTGCTATGAACATAGGGGTACATATATTCTTTCTGATTGGTGTTTCAGGCTTCTTAGGACATATTTCTGGAAGTGGGATCAATGGGTCAAATGGCAGTTCAATTTTTAATTTTTTGAGGAAACACCATATTGTTTCATTGTGGCTGCACCTGTCTGCATTCTCACCAGCAGTGTACTAGAGTCCCCTTTTCTCCACACCCTTCCAAGCACTTGTTGTTTGATGATTTTTTGATGACAGCCATTCTGGCAGGTGTCAGGTGATACCTCATAATTGTTTTAATTTGCATCTCTCTGATGATTAGTGATGTTGAGCATTTTTTCATTGTCTTTTGGCCATTTGTATGTCCTATGTAGAGAGGTGTTTCTTTAGTTCCTCTGCCTATCTTTTAATTGGGGTCTTGGTCTTCCTTTTGTTGAGTTGTATGAGTACTCTGTATATTTTGGGAATTAGCTCTTTATCTGATGTATTGTTGGCATTTGTGCTCTCCCGTATAGTGGGTTCCCTTTTCATTTTGATGGTTAAGTTTTTTTTACTGTGCAGAATTTTTTGCTTGATGTAGTCCCATGTGTCCAATTTTCCTTTGTTTCTCTTGCCTTAGAAGTTTTATCAGTGAAAATTCTGCTGCATGTGATGTATGAAATTTTGTTGCCTACAGTTTCTTCTAGGATTTTTATGGATTCATGAGTCACATTTAAGTCTTTTATCCATTTTGAGTTTATTCTTATGTATGGTGTAAGTTGATGGTCTAGTTTCATTTTTTTGCATGTTTCTGTCCAATTTTTCCAAAATCATGTATTAAAGAGACTGTCTTTACTTCATTGTATGTTCTTGCCACCTTTGTCAAATATTAATTGAGCATATGTCTTGGGTTTATGGCCTGTAGTTCGTTTCTTTTTTTTTTTTTTTTTTTTTTGTCAGTGTTTTTATCTGGTTTTGGAATTAAAATTATGCTGGCCACATAAAATGAGTTTGAAAATCTTCATTTTTCAATTTTTGGGATAGTTTGAGGAGAATGTGTGTTACTTCTTCTTTGAATGATTGATAAAAGTCTCCCATGAAGTATCTGGGTCTGGGTTTTTGTTTTCTGGGAGATTCTTGATTATATCTTTAATTTCCTTATTTTTTATTGGTCTGTTCAAGTTTTCTATCTTTTTCTGGTTGTTTGAGAGACTATGTGTTTCTCAAAATTTGTCCATTTTGTATAGAATGTCCAATTTGTTGGCCTATAAGGGTTCATAGTGATTGTTAACGATCCTTTGTGTTTCTGGGGTATCAGTTGTAACTTCTCCTTTTTTGTTTCTGATATTATGTATTTGTGTCCTCTCTTTTTTTTTCTTAGTGAGTCTAGCTAAGGGTTTCTCAATCTTGTTTATCTTTTAAAGAATCAGCTCTTTGTTTCATTGATCCTTTGAATAGTTTTTTTGGTCTCCATGTCATTTATTTCTGCTCTAATCTTTACTACTTCCTTCCTTCTTCTTCCTCTGGGGTTTTCTTTTTGCTTGCTTTCTAGTTCTTTAAGTTGTGAGGTTAATGTATTAGAAAATTTTCTTGCTTGTTGAGGTAGGCCTGTAGTGCTATAAACTTCCCTCTTAGAACTGCTTTCTCTGCATCCTATAGATTTTGTGCTGTTGTGTGTTTGTGTTCATTTTCATCGGTTTCCAGGAAGTTTTTAATTTCTTCCTTGATCTCCATTGTAACCCATTTATTGTTCAATAACATGCTATTTAGCCTCCATGTTTTCAAATGTCTTTTTATGTTCTTGTTGCAATTTATTTCTAGTTGCATGCCATTGTGATCTGAGAAGATGCTTGATATGATTTTAATCTTCTTGAACTTGTAGAGACTTAGGTTGTGTCTCACATGTGGTCTATCTTTGAAAATGTCCTATGTGCACTTGAGAAGAACATGAATTCTGTGGTTTTGGGGTGTAATTCTCTGTAGATATCTATTAAATCCCCTTGATTTAGTGCATCAGTATGAGTCTCTGTTTCCTTGTTCATTTTTTGTCTAAAGGATTTACCCAGTGATGTCAACGGAGTGTTGAAGTCCCCTTCTATGATTGTACTGCTGTTGATTTCTCCTAGGAAGTCCTCCAGTTTTGAAATGTATTTTTGTGCTCTTATGTTGGGTGCATATATGTTTACCAAGGTTACATCTTCCTGTTGGATAGATCCTTTCAATATTATGTAGTGGCCTTCTTTGTCTCTAGTTATGGTTTTCGTTTTAAAGGGTATGTTATCAGATATGAACATCGGTACTCCAGCAATTTGTTCCGTTTCATTTCCTTGAAAGATTTTTTTCCATCTCTTCACTTCCAACCTATGTGAATCTTTTGTTATGAGATGGGTCTCTGGTAAACAACATATATATGAGTCATGCTTTTGTATCCAATCAGCTACTCTGTCTTTTGAGGGGAGCATTTAATCCACTTACATTTAGGTTATTGTTGATATGTACTTTTTATTGCCATTTTTGTTTATTGTGGTTATATTTTTCTTCCTATTTCTTCTACTCATTACAGCAGTCCTTTTAATATTTCTTGAAGTACTGGTTTCATGCTAATATATTCCCTCAGCATTTTTTTTTTTTTAATCTGGAAAGCTTTTTTATTTTATCGTCTATTTTGAATGATAGTCTTGGATTCAAATCCTTGTTTTTCATTACCTTAATTACTTCATGCCATTCCCTTTTTGCCTGTAGTTTTTCTGTTGAGGAGTCAGCTGATAGCCTTTTGGGGATTCCTTTGTAGGTAACCTATTGTTTATCTCTTGCTGCCTTTAGGATTCTCTGTTTGCCTTTAATTTTTGGCATTTTAATTATTATGTGTCTTAGTGTAGGCCTGTTTGGGTTCTTCTTACTTGGGGCTCTCCGTGCTTCTTGAACTTGAATGCCTTCTTACTTCACTAAGTTAGGGAATTTTTCTGTCACTATTTCTTCAAATATATTCTCTAACTCTTGCTCATTTTCTTCTTCTTCTGGAACTCCTATGATGCAAATGTTGTTTTGTTTTCAGTTGTCCCACAGTTCTCTTAAGGTGTCTTTTCATTTTTTAAATGTTTTTTTCTTTGTGGTTTTCTGATTGGTTGATTTTTTCTACCCTGTCTTCTAATTCACTGATGCAGTCCTCAGCTTCCTCTACTTTGCTGATTATTTCTTCCAATGTGTTCTTTCTTTTTGCTATGTCATTCTTCAACTCCAATTGGTTGATTTTCAATGCTTTTATATATTTTACTCATTTTGTTGAGCTTTCTCATGTTTATTACTCCAAAGTTACCCTCTCATATATTTCTCAATTTATTTCATTTATTTCATCTTCTGTCGAATTATCTAGTTCTTTCATTTGGGATTTGTTTCTTTGTTTCACCATTTTAGCTGTCTCAGTGGGTTTTGATGTCTGCCAAATTTTCCTGTGGGTGTTGGTGTTCTGCTGGTTGTGGCTCCCTCTACTGGGTTTAGATGAGTGTGGCAGGACACACATTAAACATCACTGTGAAGTTTTACTGTCCTGGGTAGATTCACAAGCCCAGGAAAGGTTCCGTTATCCTCTAGTATGTTGCCTGGATGCTATTAGTCTCAGTTACTTGAGGAGTCTTGGGTTGTAGTCCTCAACAAAATAAAAACAAATTTCTCTGGTGTTCAGTGTAAGAGAACTTCCAGAGGGCAGGACAGATGCTTGCTGGCTGTTAATGAGCCTCAGTTTACATTTCTCTGGTCTGGCCTGGTCCCTTCACTTTTTTTTTTTTTTTTTTTTTTTTTGGTATGTGCCCCTAGCAGAACCTGGACCTGGGACTCTCTGGTCCACAGGTCGATACTACAACCACTGAGTCAAATAGGCTGGGCCCTTCACTTTTTTACTCCTCTCCCCAATCCTCTCCCTTCTGGCAAACACCAAAATGTTCTGTAATTAAAAAATAAAAAAGAAGTGTTGTGCCCTGTTCAGTTTGGTTCAGCAGTTAGAGCATTGGACAAAGAGTCTTGGGTTTGATTCTTTGTCAAGGGCACATACCTCAGTTTCTAGGAGGCAATCAATTGATGTGTCTCTCTCACATCTCTCTCTCTCTTTCTCTCTCTCCTTTCCTGCCCTTTCTGCCCCTCCCACTCTATCTAAAAATCAATGGAAAAATAATATCCTTTAGTGAAAATTAAATAAATATATAAATAAATACAATAAATTTTGGTTCATGAGGTTTTTATCTTGTTATGTCCTCTTTGGCTTTCTCATCTGTTGAGTAAGAGTAAGATAAAAGGATGAGGAGAATGAAAGAGAGACAAGAAAGAGAGAGTGAATGAATAATACCTAATTTATATATTTGGATCATCACTGTTCGAAGCACATCAGGTTTCTGAGATCAGGGTTCTCCTGAGCCTCTTCTTAGCCACAGGAATGCAGACAACTTCCAATTCTGTGTGCTTTACCTTAGCAACCCCTAGTGAGAATAACTATTGTGCTTCTCTTCACTTTTTGGATGATCACATGAGATAAGGCCAGTACATTACTTCTTTGATGCAATTTAGTGATTACAAGGCCACATCTCATATGCTATGATTATTCTACACTTTCTTGGGTATATTTAGTAATGGCAGAGACCAGCTAAAATATCTATCAGATGATTCCTTTTGCCTGCATGAGGAGTTAAATTATGACCACTGAGATGGCCTGCTGAGAAAATCAGAACAAATATTTACTCAGGTTAATTATGAGCAATGTCTTCTGAGTAATATGGAAATTGAGTTCAACACTCAGAATAAAGCTGAGACTCTGAAACTCACCAAAACAGTATGACTTAATGTATTCCCCTACATAATTGCTTGTCTTCTGCTGCAATTTTCACAATATAGGAATCATTTAGTGCATTTATACATTTTACTGTTGACTGCATGACAGTACAATATTTTTGGAGAAAAAGAAGCCAGTGTTATAAGAGATCATTATACAATTGCTCTTAAAAAAAAAAAGCTTCTAAGGAGAGTCTTTACACCAAGCTCATTTATGACCTGTCAGAAGCCCTTAAAGACAAACCCTGGAAACTGGAATTGGTGCTGAGTTCAGCTCTAGTTTTCATTGCTAACTATTCAGGGATCTTAAGCAAATTTATAAAATCTCAAGGGAAAAAAATAAAGTCAAGAAGAAAAGTTGTATCACCCACTGGCTCATAGAGGAGTTCAAGGAATTGCTGTAATAGGTTGGGGTATCTCAATGCAAAACAGAGACCTAGAAGATAGAAGACAGATTTGGTGGATCTGCTTCAAACCTCCCTGTTGGGGAATATGACCACTAATGAAGCTTCAAAACTGAAGTCTCATGAAGACTGTGAAGACAGACTAAAATCAGATAGATAATGGTCCTGGAGCATACTTGTTTGCAGCTTTTTTTTCCTACTTATCAAGTGGAAGCAGTTAGGTCTTATCGGGCATTAGCCTTAAAATCATTAATAAATGTATCAGGTTGTCTCCTTCCACTGATCTAGTAAAGTGTATGTGCACATAAAGCCTACCCTGAGCCACTTCAGGACAAAAGGTTTCAAGGCACAGAAAGGACAATGGAAGTCTTACTTTCACCAGTTCTTTTATATGACAAGATTATTTCACAGGTAGATCCCAATGAACAGGTTGGACCCCGATGAATAAGTTACTCATCCTGCCAAAATACTTCTCAGAGAGATTCTGCATTGTACAGTTCTATCAAATGTAACTCCCTGTGATTTTACAGGAACCAGCTCATTATGGTGGCAAAGTAGCATTTCCTAACCCTCCAATTAAATCTCAGGTCTTTAATGAGCCTGTGTCTGGGGTATGATCTTCGCCAATGGTTCTCTAGGGTTGTAGATTTTGCATGTTTGTTTCCTTTGCTCCCTACTCTCTTCCCCAGCTGCAGTGTTTTCAACATAGTTTCTCAAAGCACTGCCACTAATTGATGAATTGTCCTGTTTAATGGGACAAAAAAAGCTGGAATGGTCTGGACTAAAAGGTAATCTCTTTCTGCAGCAGGGATGCAGCTCTGGAAGTCTTTCACCTGAAGCAGAACCCCTTGTTGTGGAGAAGGCTCTTAGTATATCTTACAAATGATTACTCTTCTCACCACAAGGAACTCTTTCTTGGTTCTTCATGGTGAGAACCTGGAGATTCAATCCACAAAAGTGTGAAGGTCTTTCTTCACACTGTGGCTGCCTGGAGGTTCTCACTATCAGCCTAGTCTACATTCAGACTCAAGCAACTGATCAAAATTATGATTTAAGTGTTATCATTGTATGGCTCCACCAACTTTAGCTTTAGTTAAACAGGTATTTGTTGCTGTGTCTCTCTGGACATCCTATCCCTCCACATTTCAGTGGTTTGTCCTGTGACTTCAGTTGACTTATGGATCCAGTAAAAGTCATTAACTTTCCCATGTCCAGGTATTCTTGTTATAGGATGGGCATGAAGACACCCAAGATTTTTTTTACCTGTTGAAGCTGAAATAAAAGTCTCACTATTTTTCTTAAAGAGAAATATTTTTGCCTGACCAGAGTGGTTCAGTTGGGTGAGCGTCGTCCTATGCACGGAAAGGTTGCTGGTAGGAGCACGTACAAAAGACAACTAATCAAAGTTGCTCTCTCATATTGATGTCTCTCTCTCTCTAAGCCTGTCCTCAAGTGAGAATTAAAAAAGAGAGAGAGAGAGAGATTCTTGGTATAAAGTCCTACATTGAATTTTTTCTTTTCTTTTTTATACAGCTTTATAAATATACTCTTATAGCTCTGGCCGGTTTGGCTCAGAGGTTAGAGCATTGTCTGTGGTCCAGAGAGACTTGGGTTTGGATCCTGCCAAGGGACTGTACCTCAGTTGCAGTTTGTCCCCAGTCCTGGTTGCTCATGAGGGTGGCAGCCACTCGATGTGTCCCTTTCATGTCAATGTTTCTCTCTCTCTCTCTCTTCCTCTCTCTCCCTCCCACTCTATCTGAACAAAAACAAAAACAAACAAAAAATGCCCTCAGATAAGGAAAAAAAATTAAATATACTCTTATAAAATATTGATTTAAAAATATTGATTGCTTTTTTATTTTCTGAATCAATAAGTACACTGTGCAAAGAAGGCAAGGGAGCAAGAAAATGCTTCTTCACCATTTATGACTAATTTATATACTTTTGAATCATTTATTTCTGAAATTCTATATAGAGACATTTAATAAATTAAATTGTTGAAAAGCCATTTTCAGAGACTTAAAAAGTAAACAGAAAAAACAACAACATTGTGCTGGAGCAAAATTTTCAAAAGTGTCAAGAGATTGTAGAAGACATGGCAAAACAGACAAACAAACAAATAACAGAGAGACCAAAGAAAATTGGATAGGAGGGGGCTCTGAATGTCTCTGAGTTTCCAGGTAATTAGTATAGAATAGTAGATGGTAGAGAATTTACATCCAAATCTCCTACACCACAGTACCTTATATGACATTTCCTCATATATTCATTGAACTCCAGGGAGGGTCTTAGTCACTGGAAGTTGTCAAGTTTTTGTTTGTTTGTTTTGGGAGACAAGTTTTTGCCCTTGTTTGGTTTGATTTCATTATTATTAGACTCTATAATCACTCCCTCCTCTTATTAATAACAAATTACAGAGACCACACCTATGAAGGGACTGTACTTTGGGTCATATAGAGAGAGCTTATAATTGTCAATATTTCTTTTGGTAACTAGTAGGGATGCTGTGGTTGTGGTAGTTGCTTTCTGTACATTCAGAAATACTAGAAAATCAGTTCTTGCTTCTTTTGTTCTAGGAGATAGTGTAAAACCCATTTTTTTGTTTGTTTCTTTTGTTTTTCTTTATTGATTTTAGAGAGGAAGGAAAGGGGAGAGATAGAAATATCAATTGGCTGACTCCTGCAAACCCCCCACCGGAGATTTGGCCCACAACCTGGTCATGTGCCCTGACCAGGAATCAAACAGACAACCTCTTGGTGCATGGGTTGATGCTCAACCACTGAGCCATACTGGCCTGGCCAAAATCCATGTTTTATGTCATATTTTTAATGACTTATTGTGTGTTTTTTGGTCAGTGATACATCAAATAGTCAGAAAACAAGCAAGATTACATGTTAACAAAATTACATCTCAAGAAAAAAACTTACAACAATGTACAAGCATGTGTCAGTGAATGGGGGGAGTGTTTTTGGTGGTATCACATGATAAGATGGCATTGAAAGTTTTCTAAATGCACTGCATATTTATAAGAATGGCTGGAACTATATTAATTCTTTTAGGAAAAGAAGTGTAAAATTAAGAAAGTGTATGAACAAGAAATTAGGAGATGACTGAATTCCTCTCCCTCTCTGATTTCACACTTGTAACAAAGACAGAACTGCATGAACATGTTACAATTTTGGCCCTGTCTGCTTCTTCTAGACCCTGGACACACCAATGCACAGAAAAATACTCAGTAAGAATGAGTTCAGTGAAACACCATCCTGACCACACAGATTGTGAAGCCTCTCACCTGAATTTGGTTTATAAGTCTCTGCTCCACAATGCGCTGAGTTTTCACAATAATTGACTCATTACTTTACTTCTTGTGAATCACAGGCCATTCTGAATGGCAGAAAATCTTGCATCATCTTGTTCCTCATTTCTGGGACAGTAGTCATCCTCATGTCTGGCACACCCACCTCGTATGTGATCCCTGCCTGAGTCACTAAGAAGCCCTCTTGGCTGTCAGACTGACACAATATCACTGTGATTGTTTTCAAGTGACCCTTATTTTACTAAACAACACCACATTCACTTAATATTTATCACAATCTATTGTTATTATTATTTTATTTTATCATTAGTTGTTGTTGATCCCTTACTGTGTCTAATTTACACATTAAACTTTATCATGGGCATGTATATATAAGAAAACAACATGGAGCATCTACTGAGGGTCTTGGAATGTGTCCCCTGTGGATAAGAGGACACTTCTGTATTTGTTACTTCAACCACACAGTCTGTGGTAGTTTTGTTACAGATGAACAATTGAAGTAATTGATAGACCTCATTTTGTCTTTCCATTCATTTGCTGTGAAGGATGTTGATGTAAGTATCTGTTTGAGTTTGGAAATGTTCCCTCTAAGAATTTTTTAGAAGAGATTAAGAAGAATTGGTATTAATTTTTATTTCAGTATTTGGTAAAATTCACTCATGAAGCCTTCTGGTCCTGGGATTTTCCATGTTTAGAAAAAATGTTATTACTGATTTAATCTCCTTATTTGTTTATTGGTCTATTCAGGCTTTCTGTTTCTTCCTAATCCATTTTTTGTAGGTTGTATGTTCCCAGGAATTTTCTTTTTTTAACTTTTACTCTAGGCTATGCAATTTGCTGGCATGTAAATGTCCATAACAGTTCCTATGATCTTTCCTATTCCTAAGGCATTCATTTTCATGTCTCCTCTTTCACTTAAGGTTTTATTTAGGAGTTCGCTCCCTCTCTCTCTTTCTCTCATAGCTAAGTGTTTGTCAGTTATCTCTTCAAAAACTCAGCCCAATCTTTTTATTACAGAAAGCTGTATAGTCTGTGTGTTCAATGATTTTTTAAAAGCAATTTTTGCAAAATACAATATTTGTCATGTGTGGTCACTGAATTCTCTGTTTTGGCTAGTGTCTTGCTAGTATTTTAACTGGATTTCCTTGAATGTGAGGAGTTAAGCAACAAGGAAACAAGAAATTCCTCTGACACTGTTTCTTCAGCACTTAGCTAGGCTTGTCAGAAGTTTAGATATTTGCCTAAAGTAAAAGCTGAGGGGCTTCTCAGAAGTTATTTTTTATGTATGGGTGATTTTGAATGTCTTAGCATCCCAAAGAATTCCCCAGTTTTCCCTAGCATCCCAAAGAATTCCGAGCTCTTGGCCTTGTGGAATCTCTTGTATGTTTGTCTCATTTATAATCTATTGCTCCAAGCATCTATGAGTTGTTAGTTCATTTTACAGTTTTTCGAGAGATGCCCACTGCTTCTCCTGAAACAACAGCAAGAGCCTTGCCTCCACCTTTCAGGGAGCCCCTCTAAGAAGCTGGAAGAGTCATAATAATCTGTGAATGAAGTTTGCTCGGCCCCTTCCAGAAGCAGGAATCAGGACCCCACACTGGGAACATAGACTGCCGTTTTCAAGATCGATACCAATCAATTGGGGGGATGTTGAAACAAGGACAAGTGGAAATCTCACAATGCCTTCTACCTTTTCATGGTGCTTCTGTTTTGGTTACGTGTTCATTTGGTTGCTGTAAACATTTGACTGTTTACCAAACTTTTGACAAAGTTAGTTCTTAGGGTTTATTTTATTTTTAGATGTTTTTATGGGCAGATGGGACATCAGGTCTTCTTTCCCCACCACTTTCCTTCTTTCCATCACCATCCTGTAGATATTTTTAACTGTTTTTATTAATATTTATTAAAAGATGTTTTTATTTATTTATTTATTTATTTATTTATTTATTTTTTGAGGGAGAGTAAGGGAGAAAGAGAGATAGAAACATCAATGTGAGAGAGAAACATGGATCGGCTGCCTCTTGCACTCCCCCCGCTGGGGATTGAGCCCACAACCTGGGCACGTGCCCTGACCAGGAATCAAACTGGGACCTCTCAGTCCATGGGACAATGCCCAACCGACTGAGCCATGCTGGCTGGGCTAACCTTTTTATTTTGAAGTTTATATTTTCAGAGGTGTTACAAAGATATTTCAAATGATTCTTATGTCTGCTTTTCCTAATATTCAAATGTAGATTCATTTTTTACCAAAGGCAGGGACTTATTAAAGAAGATGAAAGAAAAATATTAAGACATTGTATTTTTACATATGATATTTGAAGACAGGAATGGCATAAAAATAAGGGAATAACAGCCAAAATGAACCAATAGATCACATTGTGTCATGGTCTTTGTCATCCCTACGAACAGTTAGAAAATTGCAAGTAAATCTTCACAACTCTACCTTAACCACATTCAACTGCCAGAGTTGTCTGTCACATTCTGAAACTACAGCTGAACAATGTACCACATAGAAAAAATACCTTGAAGTAAAATAAAACCCATTTTTGTATAATTATAATTATTTCATATGTATATCTATTCTCTTATTTTTTATAGACATCACTTTGAAATTATAGAAAATGTGATATGCCATCTTTTATTTTTATTACTTATTTGAATAAAAGTAATTCCATAAATTTTAGCACTTATTGTTTTAAAGCATAACATTTTAAAGAGATATGAAATCAGAATCAAAATGATTTTTATGAAATCTAAGTGCACCATAGATGTAAATCCTTTAAAGCGAAGATCCTGAATTAATTACACAAATTTAAACATTAAGGATTTGATGTTTGTGTGTGTGTGTTTAGACAAGAAAAGATAATTTTCCCAAATAATATTGAATGCTTACAAATCAAGTAATTATAATCCCCTGAAAAATTCCTATTCTATTAACTATTTAAAAGTGACCAAAAATACATAAATCATTTGAATTTAATAGTAATCTCTTCTTTTCTTTAATTAAGATGTTTTTGATTATGTAATTTTATCACTGCTTTAGATTCAAAGAAGAAATTTTGTATATGGCAGTGATATTGAGACATTTAATCCTAGCACTAATGTATATACATGTAATATTTAGGACATGATAAAATATTATGGCATATTTTGATTTTATTTGGTAGTCTCTTTTGCATCCTTGTCACATTAATTTGACTGAATTGCTTGTTTTATAACAATCCATGTAGTATAGTAAATTTAATCATGTTTATTGCTGAATTAAAATGAAATGAATGTTGAAGTTCAATTGGCTAAGGGAAACATGCATACTCAAATTGAGAAACATAGTAAAAAAATTATTAAAGAAGATCAATACAAATTTCCTTCTGAGTTTGAAAATTTAAGAAAATTTAATAAATATTATCTTGTCAGATTTATTAATTTTTATGTATTATTAGTGTAGAGGTTTGGAGTCAAACAGATCTACTTTTATATTAAGAAGCACACCTACTTTCTCTGAGACTCAGTTTCCTTATTTGTAAATTTAAGAAAAAAACTTACACTATCAGGTAATATTAAAAGGAGCACATTTGATATTTAATTATGTAGAGGTCTTAGTGTGCTAAAAATTATTTAGTACTTAGAGTCATAGTGGGAGATCATCTTGAATCAGAGAGGTGATGGAAAACTTTCAGAGTGCGAGATGACATCTCTCCTGTCCAGTAAGAAAATGATAACAAAACCATTACCAAGTTTGAACTTAAGACTTCAACAGAAGCATCTATCAATAATTAGAGATTTTAAATATATGGACAGGTAGACATGTACAAGTTCTGACAGCATACATGATACTTTCTAACTGGAATTTAATAATAATTAAGAAAATACAACATTCAAACATTCAAGGGATTAGTGTTAGAATTCCATAAAACAAGTATTAAAAAATTGCCTAGTGTAATAGAAAGAGTGGTCGACTTCATACAAGTGAAGTGGTAAATGCTGTTTCTTGGTTTTCTGGCACTTAGGAGCTGATGGTTGGCCCTCCCTTCTGTTCTGCCCATCCAGGTAGCACAATCCTAGATGGCAACACCTCTGAGTCCAAGTAAGGGCTTAGAGTCTGAGTATAGACCCAGACAGCCCGCACTGAACCTATAAATACATCAAAAGAAAAAACAAATACATAATTGAGTTTTAATAGTAAATTTATTGCCCAGCTGGTGTGGCCCAGTGGATTAAGCATCTTCCCATGGACTGAGAGGTCCGAGTTCCATTCCCAGTCAGGTTACACACACTGGTTGTGGGCTTGATCCCCAGTAGGGGGTGTGCAGGAGGCAGCTGTTTCTCTCTCACATTGATGTTTCTATCTCTCTACTTTCCTCACTCTTAAAAAATAAAATAAAATAAAAATAAAAACATATTTTAAAAAACTTTATGAATCTTTAAAAAAAAATAGTAAATTTGTTATATACCTGTATAACCTACCTAACCCTCCAGTACAAGTTTTTATGACAGAGAGAGAGAGAGAGAGAGAATGAATAGGGAGGAAGGAAGGAAGGAAGGACAGGAGGGAGGGAGAGAGGGAGGGGAATTGCCATGACATATTTAGAAATAATGTTTTCTACAAAAGTTATGACACATTGCTAGGGCTTTTCCCAATCCAGATAACATTTACAATCAAGGTTTGATGGTGTACACCTGTCTCATTTCAAGCACCTACATTTGCAGACAGAATGAGTGAAAGTAAATGATCTGTAACATGTTTCTTGTTTTTAGTCTTCAGCAGAACCTAATCTTTGCCTCACATTTTATTCAACAGAAGTAAGTAAATATTTACTTGTAACCCCCTGAATTTCCTGACTTGCACTGCAGCACAAACATTTTACTAATGCATGAGTTTATGCTAATTTTTTATTGAATTTATTGGGGTTACTGGTTAATAAAATTATATAGGTTTCAGGTGTACAACTCTATAATATATCATTGGTATATTGCATTGTGTGTTTAGTTTGTTAACAGTCTTTGTCTTTCTCATGACACTGTGCTGACTGATGAGAGAAAAGCTATTCATCCATTCATCCATTCATTCATTAAATTATTCATTCACCCAACTAATATTTAGTGAATAGAACCCGTGTTTCAGATACAAAGTTAACTTTTAATCCTTATTTTTTTTTTTTTATTCCATAGTTTGGAATAATTTAATGGCTAAGGATTCAGTAATATTAAATCTTTTCAGAAACTACTACAAAGGCTTATTATAAAAATCCGTGGCTGATTGTTTCAGTGGCAGTTTGATAATATGTACTGCCACTTTGAAATGAATTTAAAATGCCATGTACATTATGTTAATTTGGTTACACTACACCACACCACATTCTAACACTTGAATTATAGGGGAAATACTTTGAATTGTTTTCACATTACAAAAGATATCTCTGAATCAATCAATGTAAATTTACTTTTTTATATGTTTACTTTTCCCCCAATTCACACTACAGTGAACCATATTTATGCTAATTGCTGCATTTAGATAAGCTCCTATTTGCATTTTAGGTAATGGTAGTCACTGAACAGTGAACACTTACACTTTTCACAGATACACCTCTGGAATGTCAAACTGAGATCGTTACATTTAAAAAAAACGCACTGCAAACCTTAAATATATATCCTCAAAAGAGCCATGGAATAAAAATACTTCAGATAGTTTACTTGACTACTAAACATATTAAAATATGCTTTCATTGCAGGAGCAGTTGTTTATAAAGAAAGTCATATTCATTTCATTTGAATGATACCAATAATCATAAATTGGAGAATAATTTGGGTAAGAACAAGCCCCTTAATTATTATTATTTTTTAATTTATAAGATTTGTACTCTTATACAGCAGTCAATTCTGAGGTGCAAAGTGCGGAAATTTCCCTAAAAATGAGAGAACAGTATGTTGAAGAAAGAGTTGTGCTGAGATGGCATGGCATCTCCACAGGGCCAGGACTTCTAACTCAGCATAATGGTAGCTGGCAGTGGCCTGCTCATGCATGCCGTTTCCCATGGGTTTGGTAGAGAAAATGTTGGAGTTGCACACAGTGCTTCTAAGGTAAATTCATTTATGTAATGAGTTTCTTGCACTCTAATTATCAACACTTATCTAGTGATTATTTTGTGTCATTTTACTCAAGTAAAGTTCTTGCAGACAGAAATTAATTACTGGTTTCTCTTGCCCTTGAACATGCCAGGGAGTTTGAATGTTCAGGATCAGTTTTTGTTTGCCATCTTGGTCTTTCTCAGGACAGTGTGCTGACTGATAAGAGAAAATCCATTTGTTTATTCATCCATTCGTGCATTCATTTATCCATCCATTTATTCAGTTGTCCATTCACCCAATTAATGTTCATGAATATAGCCCATGTTTCAGATATGGCGTTAGTTGATGTGTGCATCAGCCATGGCATTTGATTTATATGCACAAGGAATCAACTCTGCAGCATTAATAAAAACTAAGGAAAACTCATCTGAAGGATTCTGAATTTTGTAAAGACTAAAAACGAGAAATTAATTATTGAGTCTCAGAAAGAATAAAAACAAAACGAATATTTAGTGGAGCCTGGTATCTTTAGAAGGATGTTTATCTTCAAATGAGTCCCAGTGGTCTTTGATCCCTATCAGCAAGGTTCTAACCAGCTTGCTTTGGGGCTTGTGCCCACTTCTCAGATGCTAAGGCTAGGGGAACAGAGTGGACAGGGTAGCTGACCAGACATATTTAAAGTATTAGGAGGAAATAGATAAAGATACACACACAGAGACATACACACACATATAATGTCTGTGCATATATATGTATTATATCTATGCAAAGATACAGTATATATACTCTATATTGTATACTATAGAATATACTATATATAATGCATATATACATCGATAAACTATATATAATAATTTATACGATATAAATATATATTATATATATTGCACTATATAATATTTGTACAAACTACATACATAGTATACTGCCTCTCTTTTTCACCCAACCCTGACTATCTGTGAAAAATAATTGCCTAAAATATGCCTTTTGGTTTCACTTAAGGGGCGGCAGGTGGTCAAAGTGGCACAAGGTGAATTACGTGGTGGGATATACTATGGAGTCTGAATTCATTGTAAGTTTAAAAAAATAATTGGGATATAGGTATTTTATTTTATTTATTTGTTTATTTATTTATTTATTTATTTATTTATTTAGTGCAAAGTAAGAACACAAATCTGCATTTATTTTTGAGCTCATTCAGAGCTGTGAACCCAACCACCACATCCTGGTGTCTACAGCTCACACACAGCCCTTCAAAACTGAGTTATACACATTCTCCCCACAAACCTGCTTCTGTTCCTGAGAATCCTACTTCAGATGCCTGAAACAAACCCACAGCGTTATCCTTTCCATGCTGTTTCTGTGAGCTATTGATTTTCCTCCAGCTACTATCTCGTGCTTCTGCTCCCTTTTAAAGCATAACTTCTCCCAATTGGGGGGGAGGGTCTACTTTCTCACCTCCCTTCCCTCTGGAGGAGACTCCAGTCCACTGTCACACCATCATCCTGGTCAAAGTCACCAAATCTCATTCTTTGGCAGCACTTGGCTCATTCCTCATTCTCTTCTGAGACACCTGGCTTCTAGCTCTGTCCTCCAACTCTGGTAGTTTCTTCTTAGGCTCCTTTTCTTTTTTTTTTTTTTTATCCTCACCCGAGGACATTTTTCCATTTTTTTTCAGATAGAGCAGGAGGGAGAGAGAGGAAGAGAGAGAGAGAGAAACATCGATGTGAAGGGACACATCGAGTGGCTGCCACCCGCACGACCAACCAGTGCCGGGGACAAACTACAACTGAGGTACGTGCCCTTAGCGGGAACCAAACCCGGGTCTCTCCGGACCGCAGGTCGACGCTCTAACCGCTGAGCCAAACCGGCCAGGGCTAGGCTCCTTTTCTTGCTTGTACTCCTTATTTTATTTCTTTTTTTCTCCTTTTCTTGAATCTCTAAATTTTGGGATTTTGATCCTCTTCTATTACTCCCGTTATAAATTATTTTATCCAGTTATATCTTTCATTGATATATTTATTTATGTATTCACCCACACCTGAGGACATGCTTATTGATTTTAGAGAGAGACATTGATATGGAAAGAAATATTATTGGTTGCCTTCCTGTATGGGCCTGATGGGATATCAAACCTGCAACCTTTTTGGTGTATGAGATGATGCTCCAATCAACTGAACCACCCGGCCAGGGCACAGTTATAGTTTTTAAAATACCATCTATGTTCTGATGAGTCTAAAATTTTTATCTTCAGCTCTGGTCTTTCCCCTGTATGGAATGTAAGTATTTTAAATAGGCAGTTTATACTAATGATTGCTTATAGAGAAGTAGTAAATACACTGAGCCCTTGTTATTTTAATCATTAGCACTCAATTTTGGAATTTATTGGGAGGGAAAGTAAACTAAAAATAAAGTATAAGATTAACAGTAAACCAATTAACTAGTTTAAAATGTGATGCATCTTCCAACTAAATTCATCTTTAGTGATTTTTTTTCTCTGAAAACAGAACACTAATTAACATTATTGCATCACAACCAGAAACAACCAGGACAATATAAAAAACCCACAAAATAATTTTTTTTTTTTTTTCCTCATTCGAGAACATTTTTCCATTTTTTGTACAGACAGAGTGGGAGGGAGAGAGAGGAAGAGAGAGAGAGGGAAACATCGACGTGAAAGGGACACATCGAGTGGCTGCCACCCGCATGACCAACCAGGGCCGGGGACAAACTGCAACCAAGGTACATGCCCTTAGCGGGAACCGAACCCGGGTCTCTCCGGACCGCAGGCAAACGCTCTAACCGCTGAGCCAAACCGGCCAGGGCACAAAATAATCTTAATAAGTTAAAAACGGATTATTTTAGTAATTAGTTGACATATTTACGCAGCAAGAAGTATAATTAAAACATCACATTAATTACTTTGGGAGATTGAAAAAATTAAAAGTTTATATCTACACTTGTTAACGAATTATTTGACCTTTAGAAAGTTATACCTCTCTGGTCTCACATTTTCAAAAGCAAAATGAGACTGAGTAATTTTCTAAAGCTCACATTAAGGAAAAAAAAAAAAGCCCTTAATATATGAAGATGCAGGGTGAGAATGAAATAAACATTTAGATTTGAATTGTATTACACAGTTGAAGGCAAAGCTAAAATATATTTTGATAGCTACCAATTCATTCATAATAAACATGTAATAAAAAAAGGAATAAAAGAATAGACATGTTCCAGACTAAACAAAAGGAATAATCCCAATTTCTTTTCTAATTTAATTTTCACAGAACTTTCTAAACCTACAAATGTAATTAGCTATGTGCTGGGTGTTATAACAGTGCGATATTTAATAAGTGATTTGTACTCAAGTAGGTCAGCATTCACAATGGAGAAAACATAATTATGTTAATCATTGTTTGCATTTATATTTGTTTGTTTTAATTTGCACTACATACAATTAAATTCAAAGGAAAAAAAATGTTACTTATAAGTGGAATGGGAGAGATGGGGAGCAAAAAAAATCAGATGGGCGACATTTGAGAAAAATACTAATAGATTTGTATTTTCTCATGCAAAATTATTAATCATTTTCAACATTTATGTGTATGGCAATACATTTTGAAAGGCCAAAATTGATGCTTTTATGTGATTATCATTTCCTTTTTGTCTTTCATGACAATATATTTGGATAAAATACAATTATTTCAATATCATAAGAAATTCACTAGCATAATTTACAACTGCATTTCACTGAAACAATTAGGAGTTTAAGAAATGGGATTTAGCTAAATTTTGGAATAACAGAGACTCAAAAAAATCATGAGGGGATAGGAAAAATGGCAGTGGAGTGAATAGAGCTACACAGACCATCTCCCAGGACCAAATTGGATTTACAACGAAAATAAAGGCAAATCGTCAGGAAGGGGCAACCGAAAGACACCTTGGAGGACCACATAACCAGGGACACCAACTCAATCCTGGTAGGCTTGCGAGGACACGAGAGGGGGCCGGGAGCCCACGGTCCTCAGTGGCCTGGGCGGGGACCAGGGGACTCGGCAGGAAGTTGCTGCTGCCGCCTCGGCTGGGACCTCGCATGAGTCCTGTGAACTCTGCTGCCTGCTAAGCCCTCAGCTGGTGCCGCACAGACTGGCATGGACTGGCTGCGACCAGGGGACTCAGTGGGAGGCTGCTGCCGCCTCGGCTGCGACCACGGCTGAGTCCTGCGAACTCTGCATGCTAAGCCCTCGGCTGATGCCGCATGAACTCGCTGGGACAAGAGGACTCTGCTGGAAGCTGCTGCCACTTTGGCAGTGTCCCGCTACCGCGGCTTAGTCCAGGGGCTTCCACTGAGTGTAACACCCTCAGCTGGTGCCACAGCCACAGCCGCACTTGGCTGGAAGCAGCACCCTCCGGTTAAAAGTACCAGGCAGCTCCACGACGCAGAGTCCAGACAGAGGCTAAATTGGCAGCAGCCACTCGCCTTGGGCTCTGGCAGAGGGAAGGCAGACTGGACTAGAACTGTGTCGGGACACTCGGGTTTTGGAGGGTTCTAAGAACTTTTTCTGAGTGCAGCCACGCAGGACTGTGGTCATTTTACTCCTTCCCAGGGCCCTGGGGGGAGGCAAAGAACCCTTCCTCAGAGATTCAACCCCACCTGGTGGCCATTGAAATGCGAATTGAGGCCCATTAACAACCAGCAGCTGCCCAACCCTCTGGAAATCCTCTTACACTGAGCACCTGAGGGAGTTTTTTAGGCAACTCAGAAACCAAGGATCTTCAGGTGACCTGTACTAATAGCCTCCAGGCAAAAAAAGCTAGAGGATAACTACCATTCCCTGGGCTAGCAACACTAACCAGAAAAGCTAAGATTGATGGTGGTGTTTAAAGTGGGTCCTCCCTGGTTCATCCAAACCCAGGAGAGGGAACCACAAATAGCAGAACACCAACACCCACAGGGAAAATTTGGCGGACTCCAAAGCCCACCGTGATAGCCAAAATGGTGAAAAACAGAAACAAAATCCAAATGAAAGAACAAGAGACCTCTACAGAAGATGAGATAAATGAGGTGCAATTAAGCAAGTTAACAGAACTGGAATTTAGAACCATGATGTTGAGGAAGCTCAACTGCATGTGTAAGGACAGGAGCACCATGATTAAAGACATAGAAATGTTGAAAATCAACCAGTTGGAAATTAAAAACCAACAAGAAGAAATTTAGAATGACATATAGAAATGAAAAACACATTGGAAGGTCTAAAAAGCAAAGTAGGAGAAGCTGAGGACCGGATCAGTGAATTAAAAGACAGGCTAGAAAAAATCAACCAATCAGACAACCAAAAGGAAAGAAAAACGATTAAAAAACAGGAAGACAGCTTAAGAGAACTGTGGTACAACTGGAAACGGAATAATATTCGCATCATAGGAGTCCCTGAAGAATAATAGAATAAGCAAGGGTAAAAGAATATATTCAAAGAAATAGTGACAGAAACCTTCCCCAATTTGGTGAATGAACAAGGCATTCAAGTTCAAGAAGCACAGAGAGCCCCAAGTAAGAAGAACACAAACAGGCCCACACCAAGACACATAGTAATCAAATTGCCAAAAATTAAAGACAAAGAGAGAATCCTAAAAGCAGCAAGAGATAAGGAACAGGTTACCTACAAAGGAATCCCCATAAGGATCTCAACTGACTTCTCACAAGAAACACTACAAGCCAGAAGGGAATGGCATGAAGTAATCAAGGTCATGAAAAACAAGGATCTGAATCCAAGACTACTCTACCCAGCAAGGCTATCATTCAAAATGGAAGGTCAAATAAAGAGCTTTCCAGACAAAAAAGTCTAAGGGAATACATTAACACCAAACCAGCACAACAAGAAATGTTAAAAGGACTGCTATAATTACCAGGAGAAATGGGAAGAAAAATAGAACCACACTAAACAAAAATGGGAATGAATAAGTACATATCAATAATCACCTTAAATGTAAATGAATTGAATGCTCCCATAAAAAGACACAGAGTAGCTGATTGGATAAGAAAGCATGACTCATCTACATGTTGTTTACAAGAGACCCACCTCACAACAAAAGACTCACATAGATTGAAAGTGAAGGGATGGAAAAAAATCTACCAAGCAAACGGAAAAGAAAAAAAAAAAGCTGGGGTAGGAATACTCATATTTGATAAAATAGATTTCAGAATGAAGGTCATAACTAGAGACAAAGAAGGCGGCTACTTAATATTGAAAGGATCTATCCAACAAGAAGATATAACCTTGATAAACATATATGCACCCAATATAGGAGCACCAAAATATATTTAAAAACTTCTAGAAGACTTCAAAGGAGAAATAGATAGCAATACAATCATAGCAGGGGACTTCAACACCCCGATGACATCACTGGATAGATCCTCTAGACAAAAAATTAGCAAGGAAACAGAGACTCTAAATGAAGAACTAGACCAAATGGATTTAATAGATATCTACAGAGAATTACAACCCAAACTATAGAATTCACATTCTTCTCAAGTGCACATGGGACATTCTCAAAGACAGACCACATGTTAGGGCACAAACTAAGTCTCTACAATTTCAAGAAGATTGAAATCATATCAAGCATCTTCTGTGATCACAATGGCATGAAACTAGAAATCAGATGTAAGAAGAACATACAAAGATATTTGAACACATGGAAGCTAAAGAACATGTTATTAATCAATGAATGGGTCACCGAGGAGATCAAGTAAGAAATCAAAAACTTCCTGGAAAACAATGAAAATAAAGATACAACAACAAAAAATCTATGGGATGCAGCAAAAGCAGTTCTGAGAGGGACGTTCATAGCACTACAGGCCTACCTCAAAAAAGAAGAAAAATCTCTAATAGATTATCTAACCTCACAACTTAAAGAACTAGAGAGCAAACAAAAAGAAAACCACATAGCAAGTAGAAGGAAAGAAATAGTAAAGATCAGAGCAGAAATAAATGACATAAAAAACAATGACAAAAAAAAAAAAAAAAAATCAAAGGATCAATAAAACAAAGAGCTGGTTTTTCTAAAAGATAAACAAGATTGATGGATCTTTAGCTAGACTCACCAAGAAACAAAGAGAGAGAACCCAAATACAAAAAATCAGAAATGAAAAGAAGTAACAACTGACACCACAGAAATACAAAAGATCGTTAACAACTACTATGAACAATTATATGGCAACTAATTCGACAATCTAAGCGAAATGGACAAATTTCTAGAAACACATAGTCTCCAAAAACTGGATCAGGAAGAGAAAGAAAACTTGAACAGACCAATAACAACAGAAGAAATTGAAAATGTGATCAAGACTCTCCCAGCAAACAAAAGCCAAGGCCCAGAAGACTTCACTGGCAAGTTTTACCGAACATTCAAAGAAGAACTAATACCCATTCTCCTCAAACTATTTCAAAAAATTCAAGAAGAAAGAGGACTTCCAAACTCATTTTATGAAGCCAGCATAATTCTAATTCCAAAACCAGAAAAAGACACTACAAAGAAAGAAAACTACAGGCCAATATCCCTGATGAACATAGATGCCAAAATCCTGAACAAAATACTAGCAAATCATATCCAGCAGTCAATCAAAGAAATTATCCACCATGACCAAGTGAGATTCATCCCAGGGATGCAAGACTGATACAGTATTCACAAATCAATAAATGTGATACACCACATAAATAAAATGAAGAATAAAAACCACATGATAATATCAATAGATGCTGAAAAGCCTTCGACAAAATCCAGCATCCATTCCTGATAAAAACGCTCAGCAGTGTAGGAATAGAGGGATCATATCTAGACATAATAAAGGCCATATATGTAAGACCTACAGCCAACATCATACTCAATGTGCAAAAACTAAAAACATTTCCCTTAAGAACAGGAACAAGGCAAGGATGCCCACTTTCACCACTCCCATTTAACATAGTACTGGAAGTCTTAGCCACAACAATCAGACAGGAAGAAAAAATAAAAGGGATCCAAATTGGAAAGGAGGAAGTGAATTTGTCATTATTTGCAGATGGCATGATACTATACATAGAAAACCCCAGAGACTCCATCAAAAGCTTACTATATTTAATAAATGAATTTGGCAAAGTAGCAGGATACAAAATTAAGGCAAGAAATCGATGGCACTCTTAAACACCAATGATAAACTCACAGAAAAAGAAACTAAGAAAACAATTGCATTTACCATTGCGGAAAAAAATTAAGATACCTAGGAATAAACTTAACCAAAGAAATAAAAGACCTATTCGCAGAAAACTACAAGTCATTGAAAAAAGAAATAGAGGAAGATATAAAAAATTGGAAGCACATACCTTGTTCATGGATTGGGAGAATTAACATCATTAAAATGTCCATACTACCCAAAGCAATCTATAGATTCAAGGCAATCCCCATCAAAATACCAATGTCATACTTCACAGAATTAGAACAATTATTTCAAAAGTTCATATGGAACCAAAAAAGGCCTCGAATAGCCACAGCAATCTTGAAATGGAAGAACAAAGTTGCGGGGATCACAATACCAGATTTCAGGTTATACTACAAAGTCACTGTAATCAAAACAGCCTAGTACTGGCACAAGAACAAGCATATACACCAGTGGAACAGAACAGAGAACCTAGAAATGGACCCAAGGTAATATGCTCAATTAATATTTGACAAAGGTGGCAAGAGCATACAGTGGAGTAAGGACAGCCTCTTTAATAAATGGTGCTGGGAAAATTGGACAGCTACTTGCAGAAAAATGAAACTAGACCATCAACTTACACCCTACGAGAGAATAAACTCAAAATGGATAAAAGACTTAAATGTAACTCATGAATCCATAAAAATCCTAGAAGAGACTGTAGGTAACAACATTTCAGACATCATGCGCAGCAGAATTTTTACTGACACATCACCTAAGGCAATAGAAACAAAGGAGAAAATGAACACATGGGACTACATCAAACTCAAAAGCTTCTGCACAGCGAAAGATACAATCATCAAAACGGAAAGGCTACCCAGTGTATGGGAGACCATAATTGTCAATGATATATCAGATAAGTGGTTAATTTCCAATACATATAAAGTGCTCATACAACTCTACAAAAGGAAGACAAAGAATCCAATTTAAAAATGGGCAGAGGAACTAAATAGACACCTCTTTGAACAGGACATGCAAGTGGCTAAGAAACATATGAAGAAATGCTCATCATCACTAATCGTCAGAGAGATGCAAATTAAAACAACAATGAGGTATCACCTCACACCTGTCAGAATGGCTGCCATCAACAAATCATCAAACAACAAGTGTTGGCGGGGGTGTGGAGTAAAGGGGACTCTAGTACACTGCTGGTGGGAATGCAGACTGGTGCAGCCACTATGGAAAACAATATGGTGTTACCTCAAAAAATTAAAAATTAAACTTTCATTTGACCCAGTGATCCCACTTCTAGGAATATACCCTAAGAAGCATGAAACACTAATCAGAAAGAATATATGTACCCCCATGTTTGTAGCAGCACTATTTACAATCGCTAAGATCTGGAAACAGCCCAAGTGTCCATCAGTAGACGAATGGATCAAAAAGCTGTGGTACATATACACAATGGAGTACTACGCAGCTGTAAGAAAGAAAGATTTCTTATCCTTTGAGACTACATGGAGGGACCTGGAAAGTATCATCCTAAGTGAAACAAGCCAAACAGAGAAAGAGATGTTTCATATGATTTCACTTATTTGTGGAAATATAATGAACATGACAGTCTGAGGAATGGGTTAGTCTCAGAAACGTGGAAGTGGGATACAGACTGACAATCCCCTAAAGAGGGGAGTGGTGGGAGAGATAAACCACGGAACTTATATGCATGTATGCATGAACAGTGGACATGGACAATAAATTGGGGAAAGGGCAGTGAGCGGGGAGGGAGGGAATCAGTGGGGGGAAAAAGAGAAACATCTGTAACAAAAATTAATTAATAAAAGAATAAATAAATTTTTTAAAAACTCATGAAATTCCTAAAAAAAATTCTTTATTGCTCAGAATCTGCATTTCTCTTATAAATATACATCTAACTTTCCTCCCAAGACTAATCCTCTCATTGTTACTATATATCACTACTTTTGAAAGGGTTCATCTGTTTCTTTTAAAACCCACTTTTTTTAACTAAACAAACTAAGGAAGATTGAAACCACAATGTACAATAATGCATACATGTTTTCTTTTGTAAGTTATTTTTGTGTTTATTATCAAATAATAAATGTTAAAATCAAATGTGAAATGTTTACATAAACTTGTGGCAGGGCTGCAATTCTTTGGCTCCTGAGCTTAATTTAGCACTTAATTTAGTATTTATTTCAATCTTACTTTAGGCCCCAATGGATATGGGCATATCTTCTCTTCATTTTTACTGTATGAGTAAGGAACACATTACATGATAATATTGCTTCATGCCTATAATTATTAAGTTACAATGATTACTCTGCCTAAGTCATTAAACATAATATATGAGAGAGGCAAAGTATGAGGCTTTTCATTTTCTGCACTTGAGGGTCATGATATAAGTGTGCAAGGAAAGAATAAAGGAATCATAAGAAAGATTCTTGTAGACTTAAATTAGAATCATGACCGTCACTTCTTTTTTTCTCTATGAGCAAAAAAATGAAGGAGTAGAATAAAGAGTGATCTCATTTATTTTCTGTATCTCTTTTGTAGTTAAGGAGACTTCCAAAAATTACATGATTCAATTAAAACACAAATATAAATCCAACATAAAGTGTATGAACATTTTATATTTCCAATAATAAACATTCAAAAATGCACTTTTTAAATGACCCTTGGTTAACATGATATGTATAAGTGATTCTTTATAAAGTAATAAACACCCTAATTACTACACATGATATCCGGAAGTGTACAATGAAGATAAAGAATATTAAGAGTGGACTTTATGTAATGTGATAGAGCATACTGGAAGATGAGAACATTGGAAAAGAGGATCATAGTTCTTCGATGACCTGTGTTGAAGGTATGTTGGGGATATTCTTGTGGCATTTTTAATTCTGCAATAATTTAGAAAAGAGAGTGAGCAAGGTTAGAAAGTGACTCCTGGACTCTCAGTCCAATGTCACCTCATCAGTATGGTGGGTTACCAATTTCCACTCCAAAGCAAAAGTTTCAGCAGTTGTTGGGAGACCACAACAGTCCTTGGAAATTTCAATTCTGGCTCCAAGAAACTTCCTTTTATTTGTCTTACTGAGAAAACAGAAAAAAAAATAGACTATGGACTGAATATAAAATAAAAATAAACAAATCATTTTGTGTAAATGGTTTACAAAATTGATCTTCTTTTACATGAAAAAAATGATCCTGAATTAAGGTGCTTCTAGTTCTGTCTCCTTGCAAACCTGATAAAAATAGAAATCAGGTTCATTTCCAGGCAACCATGGCTTATGCTAAAAATGATCCATGGTGAAAAGTCTTCCCCTGGACTGGGGATACTGTGAATGAATTATAAGATACTGGAGAGAGAATTTAGATTTCTTCAGTGAGGTTACTGTTGTGACTGATGTGTTCTTTTTCAGTATCACTAGGGCTGCATACATGCAAATGTTACAAAATTGTCTCTTCTTTAGAGCACAAGATTTCTAAGTCAGTAGCTTTTGCTTCCATTGATGTGACTTGTCCCCTGTCACCTGTGCTGTTATATGGAGGCAAAGGGGCAAAGAAAACAGCCGCTGGAAAATGGCTTTAGCCCTGAGGACAGGCACCAAAGGAACTCCCCTCACACCACCAAGCACACGGGCTCCTGTTGCTTTGTATTGGGTTTCTGTCCACATGCCCTTCTAGTAAAGCTTCTGCCCAAAGTGGCCTATTGGGATCTTCTGAATTGGATTGTCTGGTTGAGCCTACAACCACCCAGAGTGAATCTTACAAAGTACCAACAGTGAGCTGGACTCCTAGACACTGAGCCAAATTTAGCCAAGGCACAATGTAGTTTGTTTTTTTGTTTTTTGTTTTTTAATTCTATTTATATTTTTAATTATTTATTTATTTTTAAAACTTATCTTTATTATTGAATATATTATATATGTTCCTCCTTTTTCCCCTATTGATACCCTCCTTCACACTCCCACCTCCCTCCTGCCTTTCCCCACACTGTTGTCTGTGTCCATTGGTTATGCATACATGCATATAAGTTCTTTGGTTTATTTCTTCCCACCCCTTCCCCTTTCCCTTCGAGGTTTGTCAGTCTAGTAACCAATTTGTACTTCTTAATCCCTTCACCCTTTTCACCCATTCCCCCAAACCCACTCCCATCTGGCAACCAACAAAATGTTTTCTCTATCTATGAGAATGTTTCGGTTCTGCCTGTTCATTTTGTTTGTAGATTCAATTGTCAATAGATATGTGTTTATTACCATTTTGTTTGTTCATATTTTTGATCTTCTTTTTCTTCAAGAAGACCCTTTAACATTTCATATAATAACAGTTTGGTCGTGATGAACTCCCTTAGCTTTTTCTTGTCTGGGAAACTCTTCATATGGCCATAGATTCTAAATGACAGCTCTGCAGGATAGAGTAATTTTGGTTGTAGGTTCTTGCTTTTCATCATTCTGAATATTTCTTGCCACTCCCTTCTGCCCTGCAAATTGTCTTTTGAGAAACCAGCTGCCAGTCTAATGGGAACTCCCTTGTAGATAACTAACTGCTTTTCTCTTGCTGCTTTTAAGATCCTCTCTTTGTCTTGGACGTTTTTCGTTTTGATGATGATGTGTCTTGGTGTGGGCCTGTTAGGGTTCATCTTGTTTGGGACTCTCTGTGCTTCCTGGACTTGTATGTCTGTTTCCTTCACCAAGTTAGGGAAGTTTTCTGTCATTATTGTTTCATACGTTTTCAATTTCTTGTTCACTCTCTTCTCCTTCTGGCACCTCCAGATGTGAATGTTGGTTTGCATGAAGTTGTCCCAGAGGCTCCTTACACTAGCCTCATTTTATTGGATTCTTTTTTTTTCTTGCTGTTCTGATTGAGTATTTTTGCTTCTTTATATTCCCAATCGGTGGTTTGCTTCTTGGCTTTACCTACTCTACTATTAAATCTCTGTATATTATTCTTTATTTCAATTAGTGCCTCCTTCATTTCTGACTGATTCTTTTTTATGCTCTTGAGGCCCTCACTAAGTTCATTGAGCATCCTTATAAGCAGTGTTTTGAACTCTGCATCTGTTAGGTTCCTGATCTCTATTTCGCTTAGTTCTTTTCCTGGAGTTCTGTTCTTTTCTTTCATTCAGGACCTACTTCTTTGTCTCCTCATTTTGGCTGCCTCCCTGTGTTTGTTTCTACGTATTAGATAGAGTTACTATGTCTCCTGGGTTTCCCAGGGTGGCCTATTGTAGTAGGTGTCCTGTAGGTCCAGTGGCACAGCCTCTCTGATCTCCCAGCTGGGCCCTCAAGGTGCACCCCTCTTGTGGACTTTACACCCTTCTGTTGTAATTGAGTCTTGATTGCTGTTGGCACAGCAATGAGATGGTTTTACTCTGGCTGATCAGCTGCAAGGACTGGCTATGCCCACTATCAACCAAACTCTTTCTATCTTGGATGATTAGCTGTGCAGGGGGCCATCACATAGAGCAAGACTTACTTCAGCAGGGCTCTGGTACACCCTGAGTCCATTCATTGAGTGTGTCACTTGAGGAGATAGTTGGGTGGTGGCGCTTCGCAGTGGTCTGAAGCTGTCCACTGGCTCTGCTGGCTCAGGGGCCAGGTCAGCCACTTTCTGGTGTTCTACCCGGAGCAACCCAACATAAGTTACAAAGCGATCTGCACATGGCTGCTTCTTGTGCTGGGCTTGGAGATGCCCAGGAAAAGCCAAGTTGTGAGCCAAGGCTGGCTGCTTCTAGTGCCAGGCCTGGGACCACTTAACGAGAGGTATGGGGTTTACTGAGACCAGATGCTGCTTGTTTGAAAGAATTTAGGAAAATCTGAAGCAGGATCCGAGACAGGCCATTCCTTTTGTAAAGCAACTGGCAATAGCTTGGGTGGGCCTGAAATTTGGGTGGGTCAGGGCCTCAGGGAATCATCAAGACAGGGCAAATAGCATGAGCCAAGTTGCTAGAATCCCAGATATGGCTGCCATCTGCCTGACCTGTGGGGGAAGAGCTCACCAAAGGAACAAAGGCCTCTGACAGCACATCTGTCCAGGAGAAAGCCACCTCTCCAGCCCTCGCCCCAATGCCAAACAACTCAGTTCTTCCCTGTATGTCTCTGGTACCTTTCAAGCTGCCTCCCCCATACTGGAGCCTAGAGGGTGCAAGTCTGAGTAAGTCTGTGTGTGGGCCCTTTACGAGGAGCTGGTGGGGTCTTCAGCAGCCTCAGCCTCCTTCAACCTCAATTCCCACTAGTTTTATAGCCAGAAGTGATGGGGATTCTCTTCCTGGCACTGGAACCCTGAGCTGGGTACCTGGTATGGGACAGGGACCCATCACTCTTCAGGGAGGACCTTGCCAGCTGAGGTATCCTCCTGATTTTTATCCTCCCATCTGCCTCCACCCCTCCTACCTGTCTCGATGTGGCTGCTTCTTTAATTTCGTAGTTGTAGTACTTCCATTCAGCTCAATTTCAGGTGGTTTTGAATGATGGTTGTTCTGTAGTTTAGTTGTAACTTTGATGTGGTTGTGGGAGGACATGATACCATGTTTACCTACACTTCCATCTTGCCTGGAAGTCCATAATGTACTTTGGAAGAGTAGATGGAGAACTTTATGACATTCAGGCACTAATACCTAAGTGGGGTTCAGTCCATCTGAATTTGATGGTAAAATTCTGCAGCACATGACAAGGAATATTTCTTCCCATTTTGGGTACTGAAGAGAAACTGGAACAAAGCAAATTTGTATTGAGAAGAAACATTGTCCACTGCCCTGCCAACCCTCATACTGAACTGATCAGCAATTCAGCTGCAGTTTGAGTGGTAGGCATGAATCTGCTATTTGATTGATCTAGATAGGCTAATGCCATTTGTGGAGATTACAGTATATTCAGGTCAAGTCATGCATGATGTTTCAATGAGGGGCCAAAGTGGGCACTCAAATCTGCTGACCCCTTGTTTGTGACCATGACTGCAGTCAACCCAAGGGGTTGGAGCAGTCATGTCGGCTGTGATTGCACTTAGCCTCCACACTGTACTGACAGTGCCTTTGAGCCCTACCATGGTGGGCATAAGTATGAGAAAACAGGAAAAATACTATGTGCTGCTGCATAATGCCAAGAGAGCTATACAGAATCTGACATCCAAAGGGGCTTCACTGACTTTGGCAACAACTTGTCCATACTCCAGTAGAGCAATGATACACCTTTGCGGAATTTTTCAATCCCCATGTGTAGGGTGTGCCCCAACTGTGTCAAGAGCAACATTTTAGGAATGACAGTGATGGTAATATAAAAGCATATCTGCAGCAGTGTTGGGACTTCTTCTAAATTCAAAAGTGCCAAGGTCGCATCTGCGGAGCAATTCATAATCCTGAATTTGCACACTGATTTAACCCTGCACCCTATACAAATGTTGTGACTGCAGTTTGAGTTTTAAAGGCCAGATCAGAGGAATAACACTATTCTTTTCTGATGAGGCTGTAACTGTGCTTTCAGCTTTGATGAAATATCAGATTTACTAATGTTTATTACTCATGGTAAAAGAGATAAAACAAAATATTTACTGTTCTCTTCTTGTTGTTACACTTTCATTTAATGTTTTTATGCAAATTTGCCTTATGATCATCAGGATATAGTATGAGCCCTTCCTGCACAAAGTGTCCAACTAATTAGGAAATAAAAGGAATACTGATACCCTTCAGACAGTTCAAATTCTGGGGGTCAATTGTGTATTGACTTGCTTTCTCTCTATTAAAGGGATTAGTGTTTGGAGGAAAACTTTCCATAAAGTGTCAAAAAAATCCTTTTCTCCTTTTACATCAAAATTGACTTTGGCTCAGAATACTTCTAGCTCTACCTTTCTGGGAAGCCCAGTAAAAATGAAATGTCAGTTCTGTTCCTGGCAATATTGCTCAAAAGCAAAGTCACTTTTAGGTTGGTAGATTTCATCTCATCTAAGAAGACTAGAAATGAACTGGAAATACTTTGCGGGAGACCAGAGCTTTGGTCTTACGTGGGTGACGTGTCTTTGTCACTTGGGTCCATGGAATAGAAAACTTCTGAGCCCGGGTGGGTACAGCCTTCACTGGTATGATTTCATACCCTCATACCTCAGATGATACATAGGTAGAGATACAGAGAACAGCTCTTGGTCACTGCATGAACTGCTATGAGGACTTCCATTGAAGAAACATGTTTGATGTTGCCCTGTTAAAATTATTTTTTCTCTCCTTGCATCCTTCCATGATAGGTATAACTATTGTCTTGTGAATTGGAGTATCTCATTAAGCCAAAGCCCCCCACGAGTAGAGTTATTAATTATTATTAAATATTAGGTGCAATAATGACATTGTTGTTCTACAAGAAAATGTCTTTTTAAGTTATGATATATAAAATAGATAATAAACATGTTGAAATAATAAATAGACTGAGAGATGATAGATAGGTATACATTATAGTTAAGTAGGAATCAAATGCTATGATGCCTGACCTATATTTTTTAAATACCTAAAGAAACTTTTTTTTAAAGAATAGCAAAAAATAGTAATTTAAGCAAATAAAGGAATGCTGTATATTGGTCACAATTGAGTAATAAGTAGTATATGGAGTTTCATTATACAATCATTTCCTTTCATTAATTTTTTTATTGATTTTTTTGAGCAAGAGAAAGGGAGAGATAGAAACATTGATGTGAGAGAGAAACATTAATTGGCTGCCTCCTGCATGCCCCCTACTGTGGATCGAGCCCGCAATTTGGTCACGTGCCCTGACAGGGACCTCTCAGTTCATGGGATGCATTCAGTCTGCTGAGCCACACAGGCTTGGAAATATTATTTTTAAGTAATAAATTTTGTTATACTTATTTAAATGAAAGAGGGTAGGTTTTAGTTTTGAAAAGTTTATATAAATAAAAAGCCCTCAGGGTCTGGAGGAAGAGAATAGGTCATGTACTATAATATTGGCCTGATCCTTTAAGGGCTGGAACTATTTGGGACAGGAGGACACAGGCATGCGTGTATAAATTGTTATGATCCCTGAGTTGTGCACCTGACCAGATAGTAAAAATGGTAGCAAATAATTCCCAATGAAAAGTCCAGGGCTCAGTAAACTGCATTAGTAAAAGACACACAGATGCACGCACATGTACACAAACATCATTATACTACAGATTAGGTATGGCATCCATATTAAATATATTTGGTAAAAAATGGCTGTAAAATAACTCTCTTTTAAAAATAAAAACAGGTCAGTGCAAAAAAAGCCACATAAAATTAAATGTGTTATTTGTTTTAGCAAGTATTCTCTCTTATTTAGTCATCAAGAAATAGGTTTCCAATATGAGATATACCACACCGCAGAGCCTAGACATAAGTTGAAAATTTGGTTCTCTGAAAGTAATGTGCACTCAAGATTTTTTTTTCTCCAAAATGTTCAAAGGGTTTCTGAACTTCTCTGATGAAAGACTTATGTCAATAATTCACAACAGAATCCTTACTGGGTGGTCTGGACAAAAAGCTGTTTATACCAGATTTTTTTTTAAAGTTTTCAATTTGTTATTTTCCTGTAGTTTACATAAAGAACAACATATAAATAAGTACATTATATGCCTAGTTATATTTATTTTCAAAAGTAATATGTCTCTGAAATCCTATCCACATTGGAGATTAGATAGATTAAGAAATCTGATTAACTAAAACATTGTTTTATATGTTATCAATGTACATGAAGTTGTTTTTAATGTGCAGATTTTCCCCAAAAATAGATAAGTCCTAAAATAACAGTAATTTTTTATGCATTTACTTCAGCTTTTTTTTTTTTTTGCTGGGGGGGTTAGATGAATTAGATCAGCATTGATGTAGATAAAAAAAAAAATGATAATCATAAATACAAAATTAGGAGAAGATGGCGATGGGCAGGACCAAAGCGAGGGTGAGTGTGTGAGTGTGAGTGAGAGTGAGTGGACATGAATGTGGATGAGAAATGTTGTGCAATGCAGCAGAGTGGGGCAGAGGGTTCCTGTGCTGTGGACAGGGAGCAGCTGGCCTGTGAGGGCACTTTTCCCAGCATGGCCGGAAGGCTTGTCATTTTGGAAGATCCCTGGTCTTATCTGGAAGGAGGCAGTGGAGAGCAGCTAGGGATGAGTGACCTGAGTCCATTAGTGTCCCTTGCACCATCAGACCAGTGGACCCCACTCTGTCAACACAGACCAGCACATAGTAGCAGTGCTATGGAAGTGCCTGCTCTGGAAGCCATAACTGGTGAGGAGCCAAGCACCATCCCCCACAGCAGCAACCTGATCAGAGCCCAGCACCACCCCCAGCAACAGTAGAGCCAACTTGGAAGCCCAGCACCCTACCACACAGCAGGAATGAGTGGGCGGGAGTGGAGCCTCACCTCCAGCAGCAGCAAAGTCCCAGGAACTAACCATCCTCAGCCCCCAACAGCAGAAGAGGATTGAGAGCTGAGAGAACCCAAGAGCAGCAGCAGTACCAGTGCAAATCGGGAGCTGACACACGCCCCCCAGCATCATCAACAGCTACTGATCAGGAGTTGAACCCCACCAGGCAACAGTGCAACCCAACAGCACCTGAGTGGGATGCATACACTCCAAAGTGTCCCAGCAGGACTCACGCACCTCAGTGGCACACCAGTAAGACCCATGAACACCAACAGCCACCTCGGGACCCATGCACCCCAAGAGTACCTACCATGAGAGAGCAATACCAGTCACCAGTTGTCAATACTCCAGGACCCATAGAAGGCAAAAGGTACCACACACCAAAAGAGTCTGGGAGGCACAGAAGCCTTATTTGATACACACCAACCTGCCTACACATCCCAACATCTCTCACCAGCCCTAGAACTACCAGACTCCTAAAATGGTGAGACAAAAACAACAACAACACCCAAATGAAAAACAAAACAAGGAATCACCAGAAAATGTACTACAGGAAATGGGAGAAAGCAATTTTTCAGGTAAAGAATTCAAATCAATGATTTTAAGGGTGCTCAAACAATTTAGTGAAAACTACAAGCTACTTAATGAGAATTATAAAGAGCTCAGTGGAAACTACATCAGCTAAAAAAAAAGAGGTAGAAGCTATGAGTAAAAATTAAGAGAAAATAAAGAATCGCATAGCTGTTATGAAAAATAGCTAAGAGGAATTCAATAGTAGATTAGAAGAAGTGAAGATTGAATCAGTGACTTAGAAGACAAGGTAAGGAAAACTACCCAAATAGAGCAGCAAATGGGAAAAAAAAATTAAAAAGAAGAAGGAGAGTTTAAGGGAGCATTGGGGTACCAGAAGGAGAAGAATCAGAGAAAGGAATAGAGAACCAGTTTGAAAAAATAATGACAGAAAAGTTTCCTAATTTGGTGAAGGAAAAAGTCACACAAGTCCAGGAAACACAGAGTTCCAAGCAAGATGAACTCAAAAATACCCACAGATATACAAATCATAATTAAAATGCAAACATTAAAGACAAGGAAAGAATCTTAAGGAAGCAAGAGAGACACAGAAAGTTAACTAGGGGAGAGTTCCCATTAGACTGTCAACTGATTTCTCAATAGAAACACTGTAGGCCAGAAGGGAGTGGCAGGAAGTATACAAAGTAATGAAAGGCAGTGGTTTGAATCCAAGACTCTTCCATCCAGCAAAGCTATCATTCAAAATTGAAGGTGAAATAAAGAGCTTCACAGACAAAAAAAAAAAAAAAAAATCTAGAAGAATTTATCACCACCAAAAAAATCTAGAAGAATTTATCACCACCAAACCAGCACTGCAAGAAATGACAAAGGACTTCTGTAAGGAGAAAAAGAAATAGAGAGAGAGGGAGGAACACAGGAATAAAAAAAGTGGCAACTAATAAGTATCTATCAATAATAACCTTACATGTAAATGGCTTAAATGCCTCAATCAAAAAATATAGGGTAGCTGATTGAATAAGAAAACACGACTTATATATATACTCTCTATAAGAGACCCACCTCACAACAAAAGACTCACATAGGTTGAAAGTGAAGGGATGGAAAAAAAATTTCCAAGGAAATGAAAATGAAAAAAAATAAAAAATAAAAGCTGGTGTAACAATATCTGATAAGATAGACTTCAAAATGAGGTTCATAATTAAAGACAAAGAAGGTCACTACATAATATTAAAGGATCAGTCCAACAGGAGGATATAACCCTGGTAAATGTACATGCACCAAATACAGGAGTGCCAAAATATATTTAAAAACTTGTGGAGGACTTCAAGGGAGAGATCAATAGTAATACAATCATATTGGGTGACTTTAACACCCAACTAACACCACTGGATAGATCGTCTAGACAAGAAATTAACAGGACACAGAGTCCCTAAATGACAAACTAGGTCAGTTGGACTTAATTGATATTTACAGAACATTTCACCCCAAAGCTGCAAAATATACATTCTTCTTTAGTACACATGGGACAATGTCGAAGATAGACCACATTGTAGGACACAAACTAAGTCTCTACAAATTAAAGAACACTAAAATCATATCAAGTATCTTCTCAGATCACTATGGCAAGAAACTACAAATCAATTACAACAGAAATGCACATAAACATTCAAACACATGGAGGCTGAATAGCATGTTATTAAACAATGATTGGGTTACCAAGGAGATCAAGAAGAAAGAAATTAAAAACTTTCTGGAAACCAATGAAAATGAACACATAACAACACAAAATATATGGGGTGCAGTAAAAGCAATCTTGAGAGGGAACTTCATAGTAATACAGATGTACTTCAAGAAACAAGAAAAATTTCTAATTGAATTTCTAACCCGACAACTCAAACAACTAGAGAGTAAACAAAAAGAAAAACCCAGAGCAAGTAGAAGAAAAAAAAAAAAAAAAAGTAAATATCAGAGCAGAAATAAATGACATAGAGACTTAAAAAAGAGTTCAAAAGATCAATGAAATAAAAAGCTCTTTCTTTGAAAAGATAAACAAGATCGATGGACTTTTATGCAGACTCACCAAGAAACAAAAAAAGAGGACCCAAATATACAAAATCAGAAATGAAAGACAAGTAATAACTGAAACCATAGAAATAGAAAGGATCATTAAAACACTATGAACAATTATATACCAACAAGTAGGAAAATCTAGGTGAAATGGACAAATTTCTAGAAACACACAGTCTCCCAAACCTGAACCAGGAAGAGAGAGAACTTGAACAGACCAGTAACAACAAAGGAAATTAAAGATGTAATCAAGACTTTCCCAGCCAACAAAAGCTCAGGCCCAGACAGATTCACAGGGGAGTTTTACCAAACATTCAAAGAAGATCTAACACCCATTGTCCTCAAACTATTGCAAAACATCCAAGAAGACCAAAGACTTTCTAATTCATTTTATTAGGCCAGCATAATCCTAATTCCAAACCAGAAAAAGACAATACAAAGAATGAAATCTATATGCCAATATCACTGATCAACACATATGCCAAAATCCTTAACAAAACATTAGCAAATCGAATCCAGCAATACATCAAAAAAATTATTCATCATGACTAAGCGGATTTGTCCCAAGAATGCAAGGATAGTACAATGTTCACAAATCAATAAATGTGATACACTACTATATATATATATATATATGATCATATCAATAGATGTTAAAAAAGCATTTGACAAAATCCATTACCCATTTCTGATAAAAAAGCTCAGGAATGTGGGAATAGAGGGATCATATCTTGATATAATGAAGGCCATATATGAAAAACCTACAGCCAACATAATACTCAATAAGTAAAAACTAAAAGCACTTTCCTTAAGAAGAACAGGAATAAGACAGAGATGCCCACTTACACTACTCTTATTTAACATAGTACTGGCCCTGGACTGATTTTCTCAGTGGTTAGAAATTCAGCTCATGAACAGAGAGACCTGGGTTTGGTTCCCTCTAAGGGCATGTATCTTTCTTGTGGTTCAACCCTGGCCCTGGTTGGGGTCATTCAGGTGGCAACCAGTCAATGTGTCTCTCTCACATCGATGTTTCTCTCTCTCTCCCTTTGTTCTATCTGAAGATAAATGCCAAAAAATAGTGTCCCCAGCCAGTGTGGCTCAGTGGTTGAGCATAGATCTATGCATCAAGAGGTCACCAATTTGATTCCAGGTCAGGGAACATGGTTTGGGCCTAATTCCCAGTGGGGGGCATGAAGGAGGTAGTGAATACATGTTCTCTCTCATAAATGTTTCTCTCTCTCTCATTTCCTCTCTCTCTAAAATCAATAGGGGAAAAATATGTTTTTAAAAAGGAACCCACATTGGAAAGGAGAAAGTGTCACTATTTGCAGATGATATGATATTATACATAGAAAACCCAAAGACTCCATGAAAAATCTACTAGATTTAATAAATGAATTTGGCAAAGTAACAGAATACAAAATTAACATCAAGAAATCTATGACATTTTGTTTTGTTTTTCCTTTGTTAATTTGGGAGAGAGAGAGAAAATGAGAGGGAGAGAGAGATAGAAACATTGATGAGAGAAACATCAATTGGCCATCTCTTGCATGTCCCTGCTAAGGATTGGGTCCACAACCTGGGGATATGTCCTGACTGTGAATCGAACCAGTGACCCCTTGGTGTATGGGTCAATGCTCAACTACTGCTCCACACTGAGGGGACATGAAACATTTTTATACACCAATGAATCAATAAAAATAAAATTAAAAGAAAATATTTGACAAAGATGTCAAGAGCATACATGGAGTAAAGGTAGTCTCTTCAATTAATGGTGTTGAGAAAATTGAACAGCTACATGCAAAAAAAAAAAAAAAAAAAGAAAAGAAAAGAAACTAGACCACCATACACAAGAACAAACTTAAAATGGATAAAAGACTTAAATGTGACTCATGAACCAATAAAAATCCTAGAAGAAAATGTAGGCAACACAATTTCAGACATCATAATGCAGCAGAAATTTAACTGATACGATGAATAAGGCATGAGAAACAAACGGAAAAAAAATGAACACACAGGACTACTTCAAACAAAAGCTTCTGCACAGAAAAAACAAAAACAAAAAAAACACCAAAATGGAAAGGGAACTCACTGTATGGGAGAGCATAATTGCCAACAATACATCAGATAAGGGGTTAATTTCCAAAATACATAGACTGAGCATACAACTAAATAAAAAGAAGACAAAGAACTCAATTGGCAATTGGGTAGAGGACCTAAATAGACTAACCTCTCCAAACAGAACATACAAATGGCCAAGAGACATATGAAAAAATGCTAATCACTAATCATAAGAGAGATGTAAATGAAAACAACTATAAGGTATCACCTCACACCTGCCAGAATGGCTGCCATCAACAAATCATCAAACAACAAGTGCTGATGAGGGTGTGGAGAAAAGGGGACTCTAGGACACTGCTGGTGGGAATGCAGACTGGTGCAGCCAATGTGGAAAACAATATGTTCTTTCCTCGAAGAATTGAAAATTGAACTGATATTTGATCCAGTGATTCTACTTCTGGGAATATACCCTAAAAAGTATGAAACACCAATCAGAAAGAATATATGTACCCCTATGTTCATAGTAGCACTATTTACAATCCCTAAGATCTGGAAACAGGCCAAGTATCCATCAATAGATGAGTGGGTAAAAGAGCTGTGGTACATGCACACAATGGAGTACTGTGCAGCATTAAGATAGAAAGATCTCTTATCCTTTGAGATGACACAGAGGGACCTGGAGAGTATTATTCTATGTAAAACAAGCTGATTAGAGAAAGACAAATACCACATGATCTCACTTATTTGTGAAATATAATAAACAATACAAGCTGATCAACAAAATAGACGCAGAGACATAGAAGTAAGGTACAGACTGACAAACCTCAGAAGAGTGAAATGGGGAGATGGAAGAAATAAGCCACAGAACTTATATGCATGTATGCATAACCACGGACATAGGCAACACTACTGGAGGTGGGGGAAGTGGGATCAGGAGGAGGGTGTCAATGGGGGTAAAAGGAGAAACATCTGTAACAAAAATAAATTAGTAACCAGGCGGGAGGAGCGCTCGACCCAATCACCGCAAGGGCAGCCTTAGTGCCTTGCTCGTCCTGGGTGTCTGAGGCTCTCTGCTGTGCAGCTGTGGGCAGAAGTCTTTTTTTTTTTTTTTTTCCCTTTACTGATTTGAGAGTTAAACGATGTGCCCAAAGTTGGGAAATCGAAGAGAAGACAAAAACAAAGCTGAAGGAGGAGTATTGGGATAGAGTAGGAGGGAGAGAAAGGAAGAGAGAGAGAAACATTGATGTGAAAGGGACACATCGAGGAGGAGGAAAAAATGGCGGCGTGAACGAAAGCTACACAGACCGTCTCCCAGAACCAAACTGGAATTACAACTATAACACAGACAAATCGACAGGAAAAAGCAACAGAAAAGCAGCTTGGAGGACCATATAACGAGGGACACTGACTCCATCCCGGTAGGCTTGCGAAGGTGTGAGATGGGGGCTGGGAGCCCACGGTCAGCAGCTCGGCAGCGGCCTTAGCTGGGAGCAGCGCCCTTGGGTGAGATCATGTGGTATTTGTCTTTCTCTGCTTGGCTTCTTTCACTTAGGATAATACTCTCCAGGTCCCTCCATGTCATCTCAAAGGTTAAAAAATTTTTTTTCTTAAAGCTGCGTAGTACTCCATTGTGTATATGTACCACTGCTTTTTTATCCATTCGTCTACTGATGGACATTTGGGCTGTTTCCAGATCTTAGCTATTGTAAATAGTGCTGCTAAGAACATGGGGGTACATATATTTTTTTCTGATTGGTGTTTGAGGCTTCTTAGGGTATATTCCTAGAAGTGGAATCACTGGGTCAAATGGAAGTCCAATTTTTAATTATTTGGGATAACACCATAGTGTTTTTCATAGTGGCTGCACCAGTCTGCATTGCCACCAGTAGTGTACTAGTGTCCCCTTCTCTCCACACCCTCGCCAGTACTTGTTGTTTGATGATTTGTTGATGGAGGCCATTCAGACACGTGTAAGGTGACACCGCATTGTTATTTTAATTTGCATCTCTCTGATGATTAGTGATGTTGAGCATTTCTTCATATGTTTCTTAGCCATTTGTATGTCCTGTTCAGAGAGGCGTCTATTTAGTTCCTCTGCCCATTTTTTTATTTTTTTATTTTTTTATTTTTTTGTCTTCCTTTTGTTGAGTTATATGAGCACTCTATATATATTGAAAATTAACCCCTTATCTGATGTATCATTGCCAATGATGCTCTTCCATACAGTGGGTTCCCTTTCCATTTTGATGGTTGTATCTTTTGCTGTACAGAAGCTTTTGAGTTTGATGTAGTCCCATGTGTTCATTTTCTCCTTTGTTTATGTTGCTTTAGGTAATGGATCACTGAAAATTCTGAGGCATATGACATCTGAAATTTTGTTACCCACAGTTTCTTCTAGGATTTTTATGAATTCATGAGCCACATTTAAGTCTTTTATCCATTTTGAGTTTATTCTTGTGTATGGTGTAAGTTGGTGGTCTAGTTTCATTTTTTTTGCATGTAGCTGTCCAATTTTTCCAACACCATTTATTGAAGAGGCTTTTCTTACTCCACTGTATGCTCTTGCCACCTTTATCATAGTAATTGAACATATTGCATGGGTTCATTTCTGGGTTCTCTGTTCTGTTACACTGGTCTATATGTCTGTTCTTATGCCAGTACCAGGCTGTTTTGAGTAGGGTGGCATTGTAGTATAAGGTAAAATCTCGTAATTTGATACCTCCTACTTTGTTCTTCTTTTTCAAGATTTCTGTGGTTATTCGAGGTCTTTTTTGGTTCCATATGAACTGTTGAAGTATTTGTTCTAGTTCTGTGAAGTATGTCATTGGCATTTTGATGAGGATTACATTGAATCTATAGATTGCTTTGGCTTATATGGACATTTTAATAATATTAATCCTTCCAATTTATAAACAGGGTATGTGCTTCCACTTTTTTATATCTTCCTCTATTTCTTTTTTCAATGACCTGTAGTTTTCTGAAAATAGGTCCTTTATTTCTTTGGTTAAGTTTATTCGTAGGTATCTTAATTTTTTCGCAGCAATGGTAAATGGGATTGTTTTTTCATTACCTCTTTCTGTGAGTTCATCACTGCTGTATAAAAATGTCCTCGATTTCTTACCATTAATTTTTTATCCTGCTAATTTGCCAAATTCATTTATTAAGTCTATTAAATTTTTGATGTACTGTTTTGGGGTTTTCTATGTATAGTATTATGTCCTCTGTGAATAATGACAGTTTCATTTCCTCCTTTCCCATTTGCATCCTTTTTATTTATTTTTTCCTGTCTGATTGCTGTGGCTAAGACATTCAGTTCTATGTTAAATAATAGTGGCAAAAGTGGGCATCCTTGTGTTGTTCCTGTTCTCAAGGAAAATGCTTTTAGTTTTTGCCCACTGAGTATGATGTTAACTGTAGGTCTTTCGTATATGGCCTTTGTTATAGCAAGATATGATCCCTTTATTTCCACATTGCTGAGCGTTTTTATCAGAAATGGATGCTGGATTTTGTCAAATGCTTTTACAGTGTCTATTGATATGATCATATGGTTTTTATGTTTCATTTTGTTTATGTGGTATATTACATTTATTGATGTGCAAATATTGTACCAGCCTTGCATCCCTGGGATGAATCCCACTTAGTCACGATGAATAAGTTTTTTGATGTATTGCTGAATTCAATTTGCTAGTATTTTGTTCACGATTTTGGCATCTATGTTCATTAGGGATATTGTTCGGTAGTTTACATTCTTTGTAGTGTCTTTTTCTGGTTTTGAATTAGAATTATGCTGGCTTCATAAAAGGAGTTTGGAAGTCTTCCTTCTTCTTGAATTTTTGAAATAGTTTGAGAAGAATGGGTATTGGTCCTTTGAATGTTCAGTAAAATTTTCCCGTGAAGCCATCCGGGCCTGGGCTTTTATTTGATGGGAGAGTCTTGATTACATCTCTAATTACTTTTGTTGTTATTGGTCTGTTCAAGTTTTCTATTTCTTCCCAGTCCAGTTTTGGGAAACTAGAAATTGTCCATTTGCTTAGTTTGTCGAATTTGTTGCATATAATTGTTCATAATATTTGTTAAAAATCCTTTGAATTTCTGTGGTGTCAGTTATTATTTTTTTTCATTTCTGATTTTGTGTATTTGGGTTCTCTCTCTTTGTTTCTTGGTGAGTCTAGCTAAGGTTCCCTCAATCTTGTTTATCTTTTTAAAGAACCAGCTCTTTGTTTCATTTATCCTTTGAATTGTTTTTTTGGTCTCCATGTTATTTATTACTGCATTGATCTTTACTATTTTATTCCTTCTCTTTGCTCTGGGTTTTCTTTTTGCTTGCTTTCTAGTGCTTTAAGTTGTGAGGTTAGTCTATGAGAAATTTTTCTTGCTTGTTGAGGTAGGCCTGTAGTGCTATAAACTTTCCTCTCAGAACTGTTTTTGCTGCATCCCATAGATTTTTTATTGTTGTGTGTTCACTTTCATTGGTGTTCAGGAAGTTTTTAATTTCTTCCTTGATCTCCATGGTAACCCATTCATTGTTCAATCACATGCTATTTAGCCTCCATGTTTTCAAATATCTTTACATGTTCTTGTTGCAACTGATTTCTAGTTGCATGCCATTGTGATCTGAGAAGATACTTCATATGATTTCAATCTTCTTGAACTTGTAGAGACTTAGTTTATGCCCTATCATGTGGTCTATATTTGAGAATGTCCCATGTGTATTTGAGAAGAACATGAATTCTGTGGTTTTGGGGTGTAATTCTCTGTAGATATCTATTAAATCCATTTGATCTAGCGCTACATTTAGAGTCTGAGTTTTCTTGCTAATTTTTTGTCCAAAAGACTATCCAGTGATGTCAGCGGAATATTGAAGTCCCCTGCTATGATTGTATTACTGTTGATTTATCCTTTGAAGTCCTCCAGAAGTTTTTAAATATATTTTGGTGGTCCTATATTGGGTGCATATATGTTTATCAAGGTTATATCTTCCTGTTGGATAGAGCCTTTCAATATTATGTAGTGGCCTTCTTTGTCTCTAGTTATGTCCTTCATTTTGAAATCGACTTTATTAGGTATGAGTATTGCTACCCCAGCTTTTTTTTACTTTGTGTTTGCTTGAAAGATTTTCTTCCATCCCTTTGCTTTCAACCTATTTAAGTCTTTTGCTGTGAGGTGGGTTTCTTGTAAACGACATATATGTGAGTCATGCTTTCTTATCCAGTCAGCTACTCTGTGTCTTTTTATCAGAGCATTCAATTCATTTACATTTTAGGTGATTAATAATATGTACATATTTGTTGCCATTTTTTGTTAGTGTGGTTTTATTTTTCTTCCTATTTCTTCTACTCATTACAGCAGTCCTTTTAGCATATCTTGCAGTGCTCATTTAGTGCTAATGTATTCCCTTAGCCTGTTTTTGTCTGGAAAGCTTTTTATATGAACTTCTATTTTGAAGGACAGCCTTGCTGTATAGAGTAGTCTTAGATTCAGATCCTTGTTTTTCATGACCTTGATTACTTCATGCCACTCTCTTCTGGCCTGTAGTGTTTCTGTTGAGAAGTCAGCTGAGAGCTGTATGGGGTTTCCTTTGTAGGTAACCTGTTGCTTATCTCTTGCTGCCTTTACAATTCTCTCTTTGTCTTTAATTTTTGGCATTTTAATTACTCTGTGTTTTTGTGTGGGGCTGTTTGGGTTCTTCTTATTTGGAGCTCTCTGTGCTTCTTGAACTTGAATGCCTTCTTCCTTCATCAAGTTAGAAAAATTTTGTGTCACTATTTCTTCAAATATATTCTTTAACCCTTGCCCATTTTCTTCCTCTCCTGGGACTCCTATGATGCAAATGTTGTTATGTTTCCCGTTGTCCCACAGTTCTCTTAATCTGTCTTCTTCTTTTGTGTTTTTCCTTTTGGTTTTCTGATTGGTTAATTTTTTCTACCCTGTCTTCTAATTCACTAATCTGGTCCTCAACTTCCTCTACTTTGCTGGTTAGTCCTTCCAACATATTCTTAATTTCTGCTATGTCGTTCTTCATTTCCACTTGGTTGGGTTTCAATATTTCTATATCTTTACTCATGGTGCTGATGTCCTACTCATGCTGTTGAGCTTCCTCAAGATCATGTCTCGAACTGTACTTCTGATAATTTGCTTAACTGCATTTCATGGATCTCATCTTTGATAGATTTCTCTTATTCTCTCATTTGGGATCTGTTTCTTTGTTTCATCATTTTAGCTATCTCCGTGGGTTTTGTAGCCTGCCAAATTTCCCCTGTGGGTGTTGGTATTCAACTGTTTGTGGCTCCCTCTACTGAGTTTGGATGAGCCTGGGTGTGTCCATACTAAACACCTCTGTCAAGTCTTACTTTCCTGGGTAGATTTGCAAGCCCAGGAAGTGTTCAGTTATCCTCTAGCTTTTTTCCTGGTGGCTAGTAGTCTAAGTTACTCAGTGCCTTGGAATGTAGCCCTGGTTTTCTGCATAAGAGGATTTCTAGAAGGTGGAATAGATGTGGTTGTTAATGATCCTCAATTTGCATTTCTTTTCCTCACCTGGGAAAGGCTGAATCTCCAAAGAGGGGAGGGGCTGCTACTTTTCCCCACAGCTCAGGGAGAAGCACACTGGCCACCATCTTTTGTGGCCACAATTCAGCAAAAATTCTGAGTGCCCTCCAAGTCCCGGGTGTCCCCACAGAGTTGCAGCCCTGTCTGCCCTTCCTCTGCTGTAGCCCCCGGTGAGTGGCTATGACTATTATAGCACTCTGTCCAAGCTCTCTGGGCTGTGGAGTGGGCTTTGATTTTATTCCTCAAGGGCACTGCTCACTGCTAAGTCTGCTGATATCCCTAGGCTCCCAGCCCCCCACTCTCTCGTGCCTCCACAGATCCTACCAGTGTCCTTGGTTATATGGTCTTGTCCTGCTGCTTTATTGTTGCTTTTTTCTGAGGATTTGTCTTTATTTCAATTGTAATTCCCATTTAGTCCTGGAAGATTGTTTGTGTAGCTTCTATTCACTCCGCCTCCATTTTCACATCCTCTAAGCCTATCTTGTGTATAGCTGGGTCAAACAGGCCTTACTGGTGCCCCAGCACCCTGCAGGTCCTGCAGGTAACTGGATTGCACAGTCCCTGTGGGGACCTGGCTCTATGTTTATGCTATGGGCTGTTGGGTCACACAGGCCTCTCTGATGCTTCAGCACCCTGCAAGACCCTTAGGTAACTGGATAGCACAGTCCCTGCTGGGTCACACAGGCCTCTCTGGTGCTTCAGCACCCCCCATGTCCCAGGGGTAACTAGATTGCACAGTCCCTGCTGTGTAGCAGAGGCCTCTCTGGTGTTTCAGCACACTGCACATCCCGGGGTTAACTAAATCTCACAGTCTCTGCTGGGTGGCACAGGACTCTAGGGTGCCCCTGAACCCTCTGTTTCCCGAGGGTGGGCAGCTGGATTGCACCAGTCTCTCTTGGTCTCTCGCTTCCTACTGCTCATGTAAGCTGCTGGACCACACAGGCCTCTGTGGAGCCCCAGGTCCTACCACTGTTGGCTGAGGAGTGCTGCTGCCCTGTGGGGCTCTACTCCTGCTCAGCTTTTGCTGTAGTTTTTTGGGATGGGTCTTAGCTGCTGATCTGTGCTTCTGTTGCCTGAGGATGAATGTCTGCTCCCCAGCCTCTGTTTCTGGGGGTATATCTGGACTCTGATCAGGCTGGTATTGGTGATGGTGCTGGGCTCCGGGATGTCTGTGGCTTTCATGACCAGCAGCTTGGGAGCTCCACTACTGTGTACCAGTCTGTGTTGACATAGAATGTCCACTGGTCTGATGGTGCCTGGTGTGCAGGTGGGCTCAGGTTGCTGGGCCCTAGCTGCTCCCTCTGCCTCCTCCCAGGGAAGACTTGGGATCTTCCAATATGGTGGGACCTCCCCGCAGCACAGAGACATGGGCCCTAAAGGGCCGCTTACCTCGGTAGCCAGCTGCTCCTGTCCACAGCACAGGGACTTTCTGCTCCGTGGCTCTGCACTGCTCGGGTTTGGTCGTCCACCTTCACATCCACTCACACTCTCCCACACACTCGCTCACTTTCTCATACACTCATCCTCTCTCTGGTCCTGCCCTCCGCCTACATCTTCCAACCACCCAAACTCACCAGTTTGATTCCTGGTCAGAGCTCATGCCCAGGTTGTGGGCCTGATCCCCAGCGTGGGGCCTATAGGAGGCAGCCAATCCATGTTCTCCCATTGATGTTTCTCTCTCTCTTTCTGTCCCACTTCCTCTCTCTAAAATCTATAAAAAAAACAAGCAAACAAACAACAACAAAAAAAAACAGACATTCCAAAAATAGGTAAAGATGGCAAAGAATTTGGAAAGTTTTTAAAAAGTCAACTACAAAATAAAGAGGTGGTATTAAACAATAAAGTGAAAGAAAACTGGATCTTCTCTTAGCTATTACCCTACCCAGACATCTCTTCCTCACTGGAGAGCAGGTGCTGTCTGGTTTCTGCTTGTATCCTTTGAAGGATTAGATCGTCAGGAAGTCTTATGATAGCCTGATCTACTGTTTGTCATCTTAGATCTATGGACTTTTCTTATAGAGAATAAAAAATTCACCTTCCAGTGTCTTCAAACTATAGTCTGTCTTCCTCCACCTCCAATATTCAAGTCTAATTCTGTTACGGATTTAGTAATTGAGGATAATAGGGTTTTGATTCAGATGAAAGGTAATTAAACCAGGTCATCTTTGAACATCAGCTCTCCCTAGTTCCCTACTACTGCCTTGGGGTAAAGTAGACTTTTGCTGCTGTCTTGGAGATATTCAGAATTTGCTTCGCATCCACATCTAGGAGTGCCAATCTCATGTGTTCTTGTTCCTATTCCAGTGTCAAGAAGCTAAGAAAACTGACCCCTGTTCTCAAAGCTTAAAAATTACTTTGACGTAGAAAATAGTTGTTACTAAGATGAGAGAAAAATTTCAGTTCAAAGGAAGTGACTATTTGAAGACCCCAAATTATGCTCAGAAAGCTGTACTGAAATAAACAAGTTCTTGTTTATTGTTTATTCTAGAAAAACACATTGTATTAATTTTATTCTCAAACTTGACTCAACAAAATAAAATCACCTGAGTCACTTATTAAAATTATTATTCTGATAACCCACAATCAGAGATTCTGGTGTAGGACACAAGAGTTTTTTTTTTTTTTTTTTATCCTCACCCGAGAACATTTTTCCATTTTTTGTTCAGATATAGTGGGAGGGAGAGGAAGAATGAGAGAGAGAGAGAGAAACTTCGATGTGCAAAGGACACGTCGAGTGGCTGCCTCCTGCACAACCCAACCAGGGCTGGGGACAAACTGCAAACGAGGTATGCGTCTTTAATGGGAACTGAACCCAGGTCTCTCTTGACCGCAGGCTGACACTCCAACCACTGAGCCAAACTGTCCCGGGTGGATAAAAGAATCTTTACTTATACAGTTGGCCCTTGAATAATGCAGAGTTAGCAATGTTGACTCCCATGCAGTCTAAAATCGAGGTATAAATTTTGACTCCTCCAAAACATAAGCTGTTCCTTAGTATCTGCAGAAAACGGACCTTCTGTGGATACCCAAATCCAAAAATGATCAAGTCCCCTATATAAAATGGAGTAGAGCAATGAATACTATTAGCCCTTCATGTCTGCAGACACCTAACCTTGGATGGAAAATAGTACAGGTATTTATTAAAAACAAATTCACATATACAAGGACCTGTATAGTTCAAACTAGTGTTGTTCAAAGGGCAGCTATATTGGGATCTCCCATCCCTAAGTGATTCTGACATAATTAACCTGCTCACTTAACTTAGGGAAATGCTGTTATAACAGACACAGATATCTCATAATGCGCATAACTCTTTTCTTTCTTTCTTTTTGCATTTATTTTCAAATAGAGCAGGAGAGGGAGAAGGAGGAAGAGAAAGAGAACCATCCATGTGAGAGATATACCATCAAGTGGCCGCCACCCACCCAACTTCAACCGGGACCAGGGACAAACTGCAACTGAAGTACGTGCCTTTAGCAGGAACTGAACCCAGGCTCTTCGGTCTGTGGCCGATGCTCTAACCGCTAAGCCAAACCGGCCAGGGCTGCTTTTACTTTTTGAAGGGTTTCATAGAGGAAATGAAGGTAGAGGCATGGAGGGAAGGGGTTTCAGGACAAATTACACATACCACTCTTCTTAAAGAGAGCCTTCCAGGGAAAGGGAAAACACTATTTTGTCATATTTATTTTTAGATTAATTATGCGAGTTACTAAGAATAATCATTTCTCTTTTTTTTCTTTTTTTATCCTTACTGGAGGACATTTTTGCATTTATCTTCAGATAGAGCAGGAAGGAGGGGGGGAGAAACATCAATGTGGGAGAGACACATTGAGTGGCTGCTACCCACCTGACCCCAACCGGGGCTGGGGACAAACTATAACTGAGGTACATGCCCTTAGCAGGAACCGAACCCAGGACTCTCCAGTCTGAAGGCCAAAGCTCTATCCGCTGAGCCAAACCGGCCAGAGCAAGTATTTCTTATCTAAATATTTTTTGGCACCACACACAATGTTAATTTTTTTACTCCATCTTTCCATTTTCTCTTGTTCCTGCCTACCTGCCTACCTCCCTTCACCTTCAGCATAATTACCAGCAGCAGCAGGGGATGTGTAAACTTGTACATGTTACTTCATACATGTACCAGGTTTCTCATCTTAAACTGAAGGTAGTAATAAGATCAATATTGTAGCATAATTGTGAGGTCTAAATGAACCGATATCCCCCAACACCTAGAACAGTGCCTGGTACAAGTGTGCTGTCACTTGCCATAATTGCGTCTTTCATTATTACAACAAAAATTTCTACAACTCCTAATCCATGCTTCTTTTATTCATTGAGAATATGTACCATGTGCACCAAACTCTGCAGGAAATGCTTTCTACATTACTTATTTAATGCTGACAAGAATTATGTTAGATTATATCTGTGTAGTTTAGTTGGAAAAAGAAAACTGCCCCCACGATGTTAAGAAATTTTGTGTTCACACACAGTGACTTAACTACCATGTGTCTCTTAGGACCAGTAGGAAATGAGAGCATCACCTGAACTGGGGAAGTCGGATTAGAGGCTTGTCATCAAAGGTGGATTCTCTCCAACTCATGGCAAAAGCTCCACAGTGAGCCCATCCCACTCCCACCTTGGCAAGGACTGAGAAATTACTTGTAAAGAGATGTCGGAAAAAGGGAATCTTGAGGATATGAATTCGTGGGGAAGGTGGGATCTTAGAGACCTCTCTCTCGGCTCCGATGATAGACTGCTATCTTGTGATGAAGATGAGGGTGATGACCATTAACAGGTTTGTGATCAACCGCACAGCTGAAATGGGGGACTGTGTAAGTCCCTGAATAAGCTCTCAGGGCTAGTAACCCTAACTATAGCCCTGATACAGGAACTGTACTTGGACCCTGTTTTATGGACAATCCGCAGCTTGCATAAGGTCCCACAGAGTCAGCAGTGCAGCCGCCCCCCTCTGTCCGACCCTAGACCTGCAGTTTTTTATTCTGGTTCTTGACTGTCCCTATCAACAAAGTTCTGTAGGAGGAGGTCATCCTATGTTTTTCTCCTTGCATATTTAACATGTTCTGTCACATTGACAGACACACTGTCCTCTAATCTGTTGTCCAGATTGAATGAGCAGAGATGAAAAGCTCACAATAACCATTCTTCACCTCGACCACAGTTTTTTCTTAAACATCTTGGGCTCTAATACTAAGTTGCTTTATGCTATGAATCCAATTAGTTTTTTTTGTTTTGTTTTTAAAACCGGTTAATAAAGCTGATATTGAACATTGTTGTCTGTTATACTGAAGTGGGACTAGACACTCAAGAATCAGGACACCATCTATTAATCACCATTGGCTCCCATTCACCAACTTCAGGCAGATTTCCCTCCAGTCATATTAAAATGTGAGTCAGAATTTAAATGTCATTCTGTTAGCTTCCTTTAATTGCTATAAGCACATAAAATTGTACTTCTTCATTCTTGGGACTTTTAGTTTATAGATGCTACTTGTGTTTTATTCCTCCTTCAAAGACTTTTTAAAAAATTGTTTCTAAAATTATATACGTGATTATATGTTATGTATTTTAAAAGTCTATCTCTATCAAGGGGCAGATTTTCACATATTGAAAATGTATGAGTAAATATCATTTTTAAAAGAAATTATGCTTAATTGTATTTAAGTTATATGTTGGAAAGTTGTTAGAAATAGCTCTGGAATAAAAACCTGTAGACTTGGGTCCTATTTCATTTTATGAACAAAGTATAGACATGGGTTCATCCCAAAGTTGCCACTTCTTAGTTGTAGGGCCTTGAGAAAAATAACTTAAAACTAATCTTTAGGTTGCTATTCTCTCATTTACACAAAATGGATAATATTAGAAATCTACTTGGTAGGGTTTCGGTTAAAATTAAATGACTGGGAAAAATATTTTCAAAAAACATCTGCCAAAGGATTTTACTCAAAATACACAAACAGCCTAGACCGTGTGGGTGAGTGGATTGAGCATTGTTCCATGAACTGACGTCCCAGTTTGATCCTGGTCGTGGCATATGCCTGGGTTTTACGCTCAGTCCCCAGTAGGGGGCGTGCAGGAGACAACCAATTGATGTATCTCTCCCACTGATGTTTCTCTCTCTCCAAAAAATCAGTAAAAACATATATGAAAAAACAAACAAAATACACAAACAACTCTTAAAACTCAAAAATAAATAAAAACCCAATTAAAAAGGGAGCCAAACACCTTAGTAAACATCTCACCAAAGAAGATAAAAAGGTAGAAAATATGCATATGAAAAGATGTTCCATAGCATATGTCATCAGGGAAATGCAAATCCAAACAATGAGATACCACTACATGTCTATCTGAATGGCCAAAATCCAGAACAGGACAGCACTAAATGCTAACAAGGATGTGGAGCAACAGGATCTCTCATTCATTGCTGGTGGGAATGATGCAAATAGTAGAGCTACTTTGGAAGACAGTTTAGTTGTTTCTTATAAAACCAAACATACTCTTACCATATGATTCAGCAAGTGTATGCCTTGATATTTACCCAGAATATTTGAAAACATATGTCCAAACAAATACCTGAACACAAATGTTTGTAGCAACTTTTTTTTAATTGCCAAAACTTGGAAACAATCAAGATGTCTTTCAGTAAGGAAGTGGATAAATAAACTGTGGTACATTCACATAATGGAATATTATTCAACACTAAAAGGAATTTAGCTATCAAGCTATGAAAGAAACATAATGAAACTTAAATGTATATTACTAAGTGAAAAAAGCCAATCTGAAAAGTTTATATCAATAATATGACATTCTGGAAAAAGCAAAACAATGAAGACAATAAAAAAACAAAATCTGTGGTTATTGGGGTCAGTGGGGCGGGAAGGATAAAAAGGCAGAGCACAGAGGATTCTTAGGCCAGTGAATACTTTCTGTATGGTGTCATAATGATGGATACATATTATCACACATTTGTCAAAACCCATAGAATGTACACCAAGAGTGAACTGTAATGTAAGCTATGGAATTTGGGTGATATTGACTTTTCAATGTAGATTCATCAATTGTAGCAAATGCATCACTCTGGTGGATGTTGTTAATGGGGAGGTTCTACAGGTGTGGGAGCAGTGGGTACAAAGAAAATCTCTGTACTTTACATTTAATGTTGCTGTGAACCTAAAACTGCTCTAAAAATATGTCTATTGTAAATATTAAATTATATTTTTAAATGATATGTCAACATTGAAACATTTTTAAATTAAAAAATAATATTTCACCTTTATTGAGGTATAGTTGACATATAAAATTGTAAGATATTTAAAGTACACAACATGATGATTTGATATACGTGTCCATCATGAGAGGATTTTCTCCCACTGAACTAATTAACACATCATTCACAATGGTGTGTCCACCCTCAGCATGGCACTATGGTGCTCAGTCCTACCCCCTCAGCTTGGCAAAGTATCCTCCTAGAACTTCCTCAGAGGAAACAGCAGAATGGGAGCACTTGGAAGTTACTATCCCCCAGGCATCAGCCCTCAGCCGCTGAGAGTAGGGAATTCGGGTGTAAATATTTTAATATCCTCACTTTCTAGGAGGCCTACCTCTGAGGAGCATTCTGTAAATTGTACAAGAGGTCAGTGATGACAGTGAGACTGCCATGAGGGTAACCTGCTCATTAGCATGTTGAATATTGACTTCCTTCTCTTCCTTCATTTCCTCTCTCTCCTACTGGAGCTTCAGAGGTCATTTACCAAATCAATGGCTTGCATCCAATCTGTGTCTCACCATCCACTTCTGTGGGAACCCATCCTAAGACAATGTGATAAGTGCTTAATTAAACAAGGAGTCACTCTTAGACAATACCTTATAGGCAGTCTGAGAAGAAATCTTTCTGCCATCTAACCAACAATAAGCATCATGAAGCTAATCTTTAGGTAGCTCTACACTAAGCACTCTCATGCACTATCTTATTTAATCACCTCAAGAAGCTTTATGAGGAAGATATACTATTTATTCCAATTTTACAAACAGGAAAGAAAAGCACAAGGAGGTCAGTAAAGCTGCCAGCATCACACAGCTACTGTATGAGAGTCAGGATTTAAACTCAGTGTATTCCAAAATTCACGTTCTTACATTTTTCTCCCATGACATCTCCTATTCTATCCTATAAAATTAGTTCTGTGCAGACTAGCCAGCCTATTGGTCAGATACCTGTTTGACTAGAAGTCAGAACTCACATTATCCTTACAGTATCACTCCTTTCCTGGCAATGTTAATCCCTTTCATATAAGATTCACCACAATAATGCACAGGGATTTCAGGCAGGAACCTCAGTTTTCTTTCACAACTTAAGGTAAGTCATGGTCATCATTCATAAGCCTTGACCTCTCTTTAAATATTGCAACAGAAGTAAATCGATAACTAGAGTGTTGGCAGGTATATGTAAGACATTTAAATGAGTAGCCAAGAATGGTGGGCGTATTCTCTCACACAGTGCATGTCTCAATACAAGACCCCTATATGACCAGTTGAGGAAACAAACAATACTGCTTTCTTTCTTTATATGTCATGCCATTGTTGTAAACAGTAAGGATTTAGAAATGATGAACTAGTAAAAAATTATCTATGTATAATAAAAAGAAAAAGTAAATAGTAAAATATTTTTATTATATCTATAAATTTGTATTTTAAAGCACCAACATTTCAAGCATGGAGTATTATCAAAGCATCATAGATGATTTGCTACATTTCTATTAAAGAAAGCCTTTTGAAGAAAGAGGACACTAAAGCCAGTTTTAACATCATTATGAATTAATATTGTATTAATTTTTAATGCTGATATATAGGACTTATCAGACCTCCAGGATATTCTGGAAGAATTTACACATCTGAAAATCAAATAGAAAAAACTCCTTCTAGAAAGTACAAAAGACTTTAAAAAGCCCTGTGGTATTTAGAAAAAGAAAAGGAAAGGCACACAAGAAGTTATATGACCCCCTCAAGGTCAAAAGAGAGTTACTGACAGAGCCAGGAACAGTATCCAAATCTCTTGTACTCATTGTCCAATGCTCAATCCACCATACCTTACTCTCCATGTTGTACAATTTGCTTCTTAGCTCAAGTTACTCAGATGTGCTCTTTGGCAAAGTGGGCTGATCAAGGAAGCAGAGACTTCTTTCCTCTCAAAGTCTCTCTTGTATCAAGTTCAGCAGGGGGGGCTGCCTTCCTTGTCACTCAGCCACAGCCTACCCACAAAGATATTCCACAGGGTGAGGCTCTGAGTACCCACTGAGCATGCTAATCCTTAACTTACACAGTTTTTTGGTATAGAACATCTGTGGGTTCCAAGAGTAAACAGATGGCGCTGAGCTATGCCAGCCAGACTCAATACCTCTCTCATCCAAACTTCATTCCTTTCTTAGCATCCACAGACTATGGCAAGAGGGACCCCGAGCTTCTGTAAAGCAACTATGTGCAATGACTGTCTTGAAAAGGAAAATGTCTCACCTAACTTCTTTTATCTCTTTTATTAACGTGCACTAAATTTGTGCCATCCTCAGTTTCCTGAAGTCATCTAGCTGTGGAGCATATGGCCAATAGAAGACACACTCATTTTACTGGAGAAGTCACTTTTCTCCATAGATATTCTTTTAATTATATTCTCAAGACATGCCTGTTGGAAACCCCTGGTATGTGTATTAAAGAATGATTGTTAGCAGGCTACCCGTAATATGTGATTATAATTATTTCATGCCACTGAATCACAGTTTGAATAAGATAAAATCTCAGTTCAATATTTGTTAACAAGGTAAACTGTTTTTCTTATTACAGACAAAATAAAACATAGAACTTAAAGAAATATAAAGTGTCTTATGTGTGCATATTTGGGGAAATGATTAAAATGAATAATTTTATTCTCCATATTTTTATTTTTTTATTATTTTTCTTTATTGATTTTAAAGAGAGAGGAAGGGAGAGAGACAGAATCATTGATGAAGAGAGCATCGATTGACCGCCTCCTGCATGCCCCCCACTGGGGATTTGGCTCACAACCTGGGCATGTGTTCTAACTGGGAATCAAACCAGTGACCTCTTGGTGCATGGGTCCACACTCAACCACTGAGCCACACCAGCTGGGCTGTGTCCATCTTTTAATGGCAGTTATTTCCTTTCAGCATGAAGTAAAATTAAAATAACACACTAAATTAAATATTTATATTTTATCACTAACATTGACCTTCAAAATAAGTAAATTACAAGTCTCACTGTCCTGTTAGCAAAGAAACATCATGGAAGAATTTGGGGAACTTTATTTGGAAAACTAAAATCCAATCATGACTCTTTATTACTGGACCCAAGTTAACCTCTACTTCCTTTCATCTCATTCCCTCAATGTTTATTTAAACACTCATTCCAAACTGAGTTGGAAAAATTCAGTTTTTCACCCATGAGTCTTTCTTCCCTGTGTGTGTTTCCTTTGCTACTCACATAAAATAATACATTCATAACACTTCACTTCTGACACTTTGGGTCACCAAATGTGTGGAGGTGGTTACCTATACCAAGCAATTCTCCATAACACAGCTGGGTATTCTGCCATTGAACTCCCTGGAGATATGTAGTGTCAGATTCCACAGGTGAAGGGTTCAGTCCCACATGGCTGTGATTCCCTCCCACTTCAGAGCCTCTCGCAATCCCAGGTTATCAGCTAAGCTTTTGATTAAATGGCTATAAATGCAGGGCTTCAATGATACCCTCTTTGGGTTTGATTAATTTACTAGAGCAGCTCACAGAATTCAGGAAAACAGTTTAGTTACATTTATTGTTTTTTTGTAAAAATGATGATAAGGGTTACATATGAACATCCAGATGCATAGGCAAGGTATGTGGGAAGGGGGTGGAGCTTCCATGCACCCTCCAGCAGACCATTCTCCTAGCACCTCCACACATCCTGGAACTGGGAAATTCCCAGCTTCTTTAAAGTTCTTATGGAGGCCATAGGCTATTGATTCAACCTACATCCCCTCTTCTCTTTGTGGAGTTTGGGAGTGAACTGAAAGTGAGATAGTAACAGCTTAAAAAATAATGTGTGTGCTTGAGAGAAAGCATCTGGAAAATTGGTATTTGAAAACGTTTCTATTTGGTAGGTTTTCATTACTGAAAACTATGTTTAATGTGTCTCTAAAACAGTTACCTTTACCATTAAAAATCCTGAAAATAGAATTTTCTAAGCACCTTACAACTCTTCCAGGAGTTTGTCTATTTGTGTGTCAAAACATGAAGATATACCACCTTCTGATTAGTTTTCAACAATAAGTGATTTCACTGGAAAGTTGACATGCAGTGCCATAACTTCAGCAACAAGGTCACAAGAGGTAGAAAAAAATGACAAATATAAAGAACACAATGAAGAAAACTTTGTTGAAAATGCAGTTGCACAATTTGAATCTTTTTAAAAATTAATTTTTGTAGTTATGGAAGCCACTAAAAATAGTAACAAAATAATCTGTGGTATAAAATCTAGTTCTAAAATCAAATTACTAAACCAAGGTTTTCAAAAACAATGAAGTCATTTTAGTGAAATGACTGCCACTAAAATATTAACAATCCTTTTTACTAGGAGCCAGAATATTTTTTATACTAGGTTAGTAAAATAAATTAGTTTAAAATCCTGTTCATTTTATTGTTAATATAATAATATAGAAATTATATATAATCATAAATATATATTTACATATATATATTATTTATATATAGATATATATATATGGAGCCTTTGCTGCTTTTTGCTTTGTTTTCATTGAGAGGCATATATAGTAAAAATGTTTATATTAGTGTGACTAAGTTGATAATGGTGAATTGATGATAAATTGTTAAATTCACAATACTATTAATGAATTCTATTTAGGGTGCAAAGGAAAAAGAACCCAAGATGACTTCTAGTGACCTGACTTAATCTAGCATCGTTTACTCAAATTGTTTTAACCACAGTAATAGGAACATGATGTTGTTGGTGTGTGCATATGTGTGTATTCATGTATGCATGTTCACATTCATTTGTACACACCAGGGTAAGGAATATCAATACTTGCCTTTTTGACATGATAATGTTGACTTGTTTATTAGATATTCTAATCAAGATCTGACATAGGTATTTAAATGGACTACCCTAGGCTGGGTGTGGGGTTAGGAATTGATGAGTCAATATGTGGTTCATCAGTATCTAAAACAGAATGATATTCCCTAGGCAATGAGTGCCCACAGAGTAGAGGACCAAGGACTAGCTCTGGTGAATTTCAATGTTTGGAGGTCAGAAAGTCCTGGGGGAACCAGCCAGTGATGCACGAGGGAAACTTGGACTGTATGTATACCCTGAAAGCTAGTGAAAAATTATTTTTAAAAGGAAGAGATTGGTCAAATGATGAGAGTTTGGATGAAGAGAGCTAACACTAGGATTTGGCAATCATGAGATCATAGGTATTCTTAATGGAGGTCATTTCAGTGCAGAGGTTGGAACAAAAGCCTGACTGGAATGGAATAAAGGAACAAGGAAATAGTGCAATCAGTACAGACGGTTTTTCATAACATTTTGTTTTAAAGGGATCATAGAAATGCTTCTGTACCACTCTCTATCCACTAACTGTTTAGACTTCCTGCAGGCTGCCAAATGCTTTCTCACTTGGTTTCTTTGGCTCTGCACATGCTCTACATGGTTTTCACAAAATATCATTTCTTTCCCTTACTCAGACGCACCCTCTATTCTACACAACAGTGATTTCCTAGCAAATTTCTAGCTCTCCTCAAAGACTCAGAAGAGATGGGAGGTGTCAGAGTTGCTGATCTAATCCACCCCTAAAACATAGTCACTTTTGTCTTTAAGATCCATAGCTAACTGCATGAAGATATTCATTATAAAAATCCCATTACTTATTTTCTTTCTTTTTTCTTTTTCAGATTTGCATTTTTATTAAGTTTTATAAAGCTATACATATTAAATTTTAAATAGATATGATTAAGTAATATAGATTTACTGAAGTGACTTCTGTCCTAGTTTAACTTTTTTTTTTTTTTTTTTCCTCACCCGAGGACATTTTTCCATTTTTTGTTCAGATAGAGCGGGAGGGAGAGAGAGGAAGAGAGAGAGAAACATCGATGTGAAGGGACACATCGAGTGGCCGCCACCTGCATGACCAACCAGGGCCGGGGACAAACTGCAACCGAGGTACGTGCCCTTAGCGGGAACCGAACCCGGGTCTCTCTGTACCGCAGGCCGATGCTCCAACCGCTGAGCCAAACCGGCCAAGGCTATTTTAACATTTTGTAATAATTTTTTAAATTTTTTTATTTATTAATTTTTTTTGTTGTTGTTACAGATGTTTCTTATATTTCCCCCAATGACACCTACCTCCTCTTTCCCCCTGCTCCATCCCCAGCATTTTTGTCTATGTTCATTGTTCATGCATACATGCATGCAAGTTCTGTGGTTTATCTCTTCCCTCACACACACCCCCCTCTTCTGACTCTTGTCAGCCTGTACCCCACCTCCATTTCTCTGGGTTAATTTTGTTCAGCAGTTTGTTTAGTTTATTATATTTCACAAATAAGTGAGATCATGTGATATTTGTCTTTCTCTGCTTGGCTTGTTTTGTTTAGCATAATACTCTCCAGATCTTTCCATGTCATCTCAAAGGATAAGAAATCTTTCATTCTTACAGCTGCATAGTACTTCATTGTGTATATATACCACTGCTTTTCTATCCATTTGTCTACTAATGGACACTTGGGTTGTTGCCAGATTTTAGCTATTGTAAATAGTGCTGCTATGAACATGGGAGTACATATATTCTTTCTGATTGGTGTTTCAGGTTTCTTAGGGTATATTCCTAAAAGTGGGATCACTGGGTCAAATGACAGTTCATTTTTAAATTTTGAGGTAGCACCATAGTGTTTTCCACAGTGGCTGCACCAGTCTGCATTCCCACCAGCAGAGTACTAGAGTCCCCTTTTCTCCACACCCTCACCAACACTTGTTGTTTGATGATTTGTTGATGGCGGCCATTCTGACAGGTGTGAGGTGATACCTCATAGTTGTTTTCATTTGCATCTCTCTGATGATTAGTGATGTTGAGCATTTCTTCATATGTCTCTTGGCCATTTGTATGTCCTGTTTTTAGAGGTGTCTATTTAGTTTCTCTGGCCATTTTTAAATTGGGTTCTTTGTCTTCCTTTGTTGAGTTGTATGAGCACTCTATATATTTTGGAAATTAATCCCTTATCTGATATATCATTGGTGATTATGGTCTCTCATATAAAGAGATCCCTTTCCATTTTGATGGTTGTTTCTTTTGTTGTGCAGAAGCTTTTTAGTTTGATGTAGTCTCACGTGTTCATTTTCTCCTTTGTTTTGGTTGCCTTAGGTGTTGTATCACTGAAAATTCTGCTGATATCTGACATTTTGTTACCTGCATTTTTCTAGAATTCTTATGGATTTACAAGTTACATTTAAGTCTTTTATCCATTTTGAGTTTATTCTCGTGTACGGTGTAAATTGGTGTTCTAGCTTCATTTTTTTGCATGTAGCTGTCCAATTTTCCCAACACCATTTACTGAAGAGACTGTCTTGACCCCACTGTATGCTCTTGTCACCTTTGTCAAATATTAATTAAGCATATTGTCTTGGGTCCATTTCTGGGTTCTCTGTTCTGTTCCACTGGTCTATATGCCTGTTCCTGTGCCAGTACCAGGCTGTTTTGATTAGAGTGGCTTTGTAGTATAACCTGAAATCTGGTAATGTGATCGCTCCTACTTTCTTCTTCTTGTCAAGATTGCTGTGGATATTGGAGGTCTTTTTTTGGTTCCATATAAAGTTTTGTAGTGTTTGTTCTAGTTATGTGAAGTATGTTGTTGATATTTTGATGGGTATTGCATTGAATCTATTGATTGCTTTGGGTAATATGGACATTTTAATGAGCTTAATTCTTTCAATCCATGAACAAGGTATATGCTTCCACTTATTTATATCTTCCTCTATTTTGTTTTCAATAACCTGTAGTTTTCTGTGAAGAGGTCCTTTACTTATTTGGTTAAGTTTATTCCTAGGTGTCTTAATATTTTTACTGCAATGGTAATTGGGATTGTCTTTTTAGTTTCTCTTTCTGTGATTTCATCTTTGGTGTATAAAAATTTCTTGATGTTAATTTTGTATCCTACTACTTTACCAAATCCATTTATTAAGTTTAGTAGATTTTTTATAGAGTCTTTATGGTTTTCTATGTACAATATCATGTCATCTGCAAATAATGACAGTTTCTCTTCCTCCTTTCAAATTGGATCCCTTTTATTTTTTCTTCTTTTCTGATTGCTGTGGCTAAGACCTCCAGTACTATGTTAAAAAGAGTGGTGAAAGCGGGCATCCCTGTCTTGTTTCCATTCTCAAGGGGAATGCTTTTAGTTTTTTTTTTTTCATTGTGTATGATATTGGCTGTAGGTTTTTCATATATGGCCTTTATAATGTTGAGATATGATCCCTCTATTTCCACATTGCTGAGCATTTTTATAAAAAATAGGTGCTGGATTTTGTCAAATGTTTTTTAGCATCTATTGATATGATCATATGCTTTTTATCTTTCCTTTTGTTTGTGTGGTGTATCACATTTATTGATTTGCGAATATTGTACCAGCCTTGCATCCCTGGGATGAATCCCACTTGGTCATGATGAATAATTTTTTGATGTATTGCTGTATCTGATTTGCTAATAGTTTGTTAAGGATTTTGGCATGTGTGTTCATCAGGGATATTGGCCTGTAGTTTTCTTTCTTTGTAGTGTCTTTATCCAGTTTTGGAATTAGGATTATGCAGGCCTTATAAAGTGAGTTTGGAAGTGTTCCATCTTCTTGGATTATTTGGAATAGTTTGAGGAGAATGGGTATTAGATCTTTTTATATCGGGTAAAACTTTTCCATGAAGCCATCTGGGCCTGGGCTTTTGTTTGCTGGGAGTTTCTTGATTACATATTTAAATTCCTTTGTTGTTATTGGTCTGTTCAAGTTTTCTATCTCTTCCTGGTTCAGTTTGAGGAGGTTGTGTGTTTCTAAAAATTTGTCCATTTCTCTTAGATTGTCCAATTTGTTGGCGTTTAAGTGTATATAGTATGTTTCTATGATTCTTTGCATTTCTGTGGTGTCAGTTGTTATTTCTCTTTCATTTCTAATTTTGTTTATTTGTTTTCTCTTTTTTTGTTTCTTTGTGAGTCTAGCTAAAGGTCCATCAATCTTTATGATCTTTTAAATTTTTTTTTTTTTTTTTTTAGTTTCTATGTCATTTATTTCTGCTCTGACATTTACTATTTCTTTCCTCCTAGTAGGTCTGGGTTTTTATTTTTATTTACTTTCTAGTTCTTTAAGTTTAGGGTTAGAAAGTCAATTAAGATTTTTTTGTGTGTCTTGAGGTAGACCTGTAGTGCAATGAACTTCCCTCTCAGAACTGCTTTTGTTGTGTCCCATAGATTTTGTGTTGTTGTGTGTTTGTTTTCATTGGTTTTCAGAAAATTTTTAATTTCTTCCTTGATCTCCTTAGTAACCCATTCATTGTTTAATACCATGCCATTTAGCCTCCAAGTGTTTAAATCTTTTTGTGTGTTTTTATTGTAATTGAGTTCTAGTTTCATGCCACTGTGATGGGAAAAGATACTTGATATGATTTCAATTTTCTTGAATATGTAGAGACTTGCCTTGTGTACTAACGTGTGGTATATCTTTGAGAATGAGCCATGTGCACTTGAGAAGAATGTTTATTTTGCAACTTTAGGGTGAAATGTTCTGTAAAAATCAGTTAAGTCCAACTTACCTAGTTTGTCTTGTATGGACTCTATGTCCTTGTTAGTTTTTGTCTAGAAGATCTATCCAGTGGTGTCAGTGGTGTGTTACTATGATCGTGTTGCTATTGATCTCTTTTTTGAAGTCCTCCAGAAGTTTTTAAATATATTTTGGTGCTCCCGTATTCGGTGCATATATGTTTACCAGGGTTATATCCTCTTGTTAAATTCTTTCTTTTAATATTATGTATTGACCATCTCTGTTTCTTATTATGGCCCTTGGTTTGAACTCTATCTTGTCAGATATAAGTATTGTTACACCAGCTTTTTTTTCATTTTCATTTTCTTGAAAAATTTTTTTTTCTTCCCTTCACTTTTATCCTGTGTGTGTCTTTTGTTGTGAGGTGGGTCTCTTGTAGATAGCATAAATATGGGTCAAGTTTTCTTATCCAGCCAGCTACCCTATGTCTTTTGATTGGTGCATTTAAGCCATTTACATTTAAGGTAATTATTGATAGATAGTTATTAGTCGCCTTTTTAATTTTATGCCTGTGCTCTTCCTCTCTCTCTCTCTCTCTCTCTCTCTCTCTCTCTCTCTCTCTCTCTTTCTATTTGTTCTTCTTACAATAGTCCATTTAGCATTTCTTGCATTGCTGGTTTGGTTGTGGTAAATTCCTTTAGCTTTTTTTTAATCTGTGAAGCTCTTTATTTCTCCTTCAATTTTGAATGATAGCCATATGGTATAGAGTAGTCTTGGATTCAGACCCTTGCATTGCATTACTTTGTACACTTCATGCCACTCCTTTTTGGCCTGCATTGTTTCTATTGAGAAATCAGCTGACAGTCTAATGGGAGCTCCCTTTTAGATAATTTTCTGTGTCTCTCTTGCTTCCTTTAAGATTCTTTTTTTGTCTTTAATGTTTCCCATTTTAATTATGATATGTCTAGCTGTGGATCTTTTTGTGTTCATCTTCATTGAGACTTCTGTGTTTCCTGGACTTGTGTGACTTTTTCTTTCACCAGTTTAGGGAAGTTTTATGTCATTTTTTCTTCATATCCACTCACACTCCCTCACACACTAATTCACTCTCTCACACACTCACCCTCCCTCTGGTCCTGCCCAAATCCCATTGCTTCTTTAAGAATTGTTATTCTAGTCTCTCAGTTAGCCTGTGATTTTCCCAAATGCATAGACTGTGTCCTTTATCTCTTCAGTGACTGCTACTGAACAAATCCTCACTATGATCACATATTTACCAACCACATTTTCCTGAGATTCAAATCAATGAAACTCTCTAAAGATACATAAGTGAATAAAAGAATAAAAAAAACAAAAAAGCAAAGAAGAAAGTAAAGTATTCAGATTTAACTTTGTCAGAAACATTAGTATTTCTATCTTTGGAATTTATGAGAAAAGTAGAGGAAAAAGGGGGAAAGAGAGAAAGCAAGAGAGAACAGGTTTAGAAAGAATACAAAACAAAATATATTTTGTGATATGATCAAAGTTTTCTGGTGAACCTCAAAGCAATTATAGAAATAAATAAGCTATGTCCTAGTTTTCCTATCATGTTAAATCTGTGCTAGATTCTCACAGCATGTGAGCTACTCTAAAGACATTCCTTGGCTGCTTTTGAAATCTGTATTCATATAACATACCAGGTTGCCTCACTTGGCTACTTCTGTTTTAGGAAATCCTGATGACACACCAGTGGTCAAAGAAGTCAGTGTATTTCCTGAAATAGTTGATTGGGTATTTATATTTTTATTCTGTTTTTATGCCCCTAGTTCTGACTTGTCCTTTGCCCTAGAGCACTTCTGTTCAGTTTTCTCAGCTTGAATTTAAAACTGTTACAGGCTGGGAGGACTAAGAATACTTTATTTAAATAAAATGTTAGATGGATAAGTATTTCGAAATGATCCCTGATTTACACCAACAGACCAGAAAGGAAGATAGAAAAGATGCTATATGCTAAGTGCTTTACATACATCCAGCTTATTACCTCAGAACTTTGAAGTGGATATGGTAACTATTTTTCAAAAACCCACTTAGACTTAGCATAAACCACTAAAAAAAGTGATGGTTTTAAGGAACAGAGACAATGGGTTCAAATCCAGTTCTGCCTATGTAGGAACTCATACTCTCTGCATTAAATCATGTTGTTATTACTAGTAATGCAATCTATTTATTTTTTAGTTCATTACAAGTGGTAGGGAAAGGGTGGCAGAATAAATTATGTCATACATTGAGATCCTTCCCAGTAATATAGAAAATCTTGAAAGCACAGGATTTGAATCTGAACTCTATTTGAATCTGAAATCTCACAAACCACTCATTCATAGGCCTATTTATAAACAATCACATTAAAAAAAGATCAAGTTCAATTACTTTCTTTGAATGTCAGCACTTTTCCATACTATTGTGTGGTTGAGCATAAACACGTGTCTGTCTTTAAGTTTACACCTGACCACTAATGAACTAAAAGCTAAGCTAAATTGTCTATCTACAAATTGAATATCATGTGTATTAAATAACTGCATAGCAAATTCAACATTGTCTCAAATGAAGCCAAAAGCAAGAACAAAAACAATGTCACTTTGTCCTTTCCAAAATACATTTGTAAAGTAAGCTAAACATAAATTGTATTAAATAATGACATTTAAAAATGCCTTGAGGTCCTCGAAGTAAGCATCATTGGCAGGTATTTTGTTATGAGAATAACAATAATAGAGTAATTTGTCAATGGCATAATTACATCATATGCAGAGACAGAAGTAATTATAGTTCCAGACTACTGGAGTTATTACTCTGAAATCCTTTGAAAAGTTAGGCAGTTTCTGATATACTACTTGTAACAGGAAACTCAAAAGAAGAAATAGCACAGAAAAATTGGACTCAAATCTCTCTTCTCTCCTGCGCATCCCCATGACACTCGACTAATTTTATATGTTTTTGTAGCTTGCTAAATGCTAACATAAAATTTACCTGTATGAGTTTACCCACTAGGAAGAAAGACTTTTCTTGCATTTTTTGTTCATTTCTACCATGCAGTAAATGCCCAATAAAAATATTTATTCAAATGCATTGCATTTGAATTGACATAAAACAATGCAAGTTGTAAGGAACTTTCTTGAGCGAGACTGTGAATTATATGCTAATGAGTTTAAAACTTTTGACAAGTCACTGTTGCCTGCCAAGTCAAGTGTGTGAGAAGACATCTCAGGCAGGTGGTTGTGTTTTAAGATAAGAGCACTGGTTACAATGTGCAAAATGGATAGCACGGTGAGAGCCTGAGCTCCCGCAGACCACATAAGAATCTATTAATATACTCCATATGCGATGTATTGCTGACCTGAATTAGGATAGTGGTGGTAAAATATGAGTGATATTCTTAAGGTAGACTTGGCCACTAATTAGATACAGTAATGCCATAGATGGTGACTATTTCTGAGTTTGAGTGATCCTGAGCTAGTAGGTCATGGAAAAAGAATGGAGGAGGAAGAAAGTTCTGGGGAGATAAGATTTTTTCTATTCTGGATACATATTCTTAATGACGTTTCTAGGCACTGCATATGCACCTTGGTAATGCATGCTGCAATCTTCTTTAGGTAATAGTGATGTAATTTGGACTCATTTCCTTTTATTTTGTCTGCAGTGAAGGCTGAGAATAATTGTTCAGCTTCCATTTTATCCTCTCAGAAAGTGTTTTCAGGTTAGCCTTTAAAAGTCTCTCTGCCATTCTGAATTCTAGCTGAACTATCCATCAGGCTTCCAGTAGCTGATTCAATCATGATCTTCATACTGCAGCCTGATGTAGCTTGAAATATTGAAAAATTTTTTGATTTGGGAAAGGTAGACAAAAATGTAGGCTGAACTCCATGAGAGTGAAAGCAATCTTCTGAAGATATGGCGTTCTAAGACTTGGGGCATGGATGTGATGCTCACAGACTGCTATTGTCACCGTTAATTAATGAACCTAATGTTCTTTAAGGGGAGACATTCATGCCAATCTTCTTGAAAACTCTCACTTTAATTTGGGGGTAGAGGGTGCAATGTGACACTCCCCAGTAGAGAGCTTTCCACTCAAAACATCTCTTTCTCAGGGAAGTAATTACTGGCTTTCATGACAAGGCAAAGACACCTATATTATATTCATATTTCTCTTCTTCATACCATTTGCCACAATTGAGAATTTATTTTCATATGCATAACTATTTAATTAGAGTCTGCTTTCCCCACAGTATATACCTTCATGAGAGTATACCTATTTTTGCTCAATATTATATTTATAGTGCACAGTATAAGCCCTGGCAAATAAAAAATGCCCAATGAATATGCAATGAATGAGTGAAAGGGTCTGAGAAATTAATATCAATATGGAAAATATTTATGAATTGGAAATACATGATTCTACTATTCTATTTACCTCTAGGAAACTAATCTGTTACCCTACCAGAAAGTTTTGGTTTATTCAGTTTTCAGAATCTGCTTTACAAAAGAAGAAAATATATATTACAGAAATCTCAGATATATATGTTATTTCAGTAATGACTTTAGCACAAACACAAAATAAGACAAACAGAAATTAAGTCTTAGAAAAGAAATCATATCTGTGTATTAGATCTGCCAGCAAACATCAAAGGAATATGAAATGAATTGTTGATCTACTTTTATGCATGACATATTTTGTTAGAAAATTTATTTCTAGAGATTATTTTCTAAGTACACAATAAATTACTGATATTTGCATAATAGAATTGTTTGCATCTTATCTAGATTGGGGATTATTATTATTTAGTCTTGAGATGGAGGCTTTGACACAGAGTAGAATTGTAAAGTATTTATAACCCCGTTATAAATTCTTATTTTCACTATTCTGATACTATAAATAGCACCTGTCCTCTCTGTAACACACCTTGTCTTTCAGAAAGTTTTGAGACTGGAGCTTAAATGCAAAAAGCATTGAAAAAACATCTTAGATACTCGGATTGAAAAAATACATGTGTGCTTCATAGCTTAAGACACTTAGAGCAATGCCTGACAGAGCTAACGAATGCTTCATGAATGGATGTTTAACAAGGACAAAGAAGTAAAGGGTACTTTCAATTGCAATTTTTTTTTAATTCATTTTTGCTACAGATGTTTCTCCTTTTTCCCCCATTGACACCCTCTTCCCCATCCCTACCCATTCAGTCCCCAGCTTTGTTGTCCATGTCCATCGGTTATGCATACATGCATATATGTTCTGTGGTTTATTTCCCCCCACCCCCTCTTCTGAGGATTGTCAGTCTGTATCGTACTTCCACGTCTCTGGGCCTACCCTGTTCCTCAGACATGTTCATTATATTTCACAAATAAGTGAGATCATTGATCTTTGTCTTTCTCTGCTTGGTTTGTTTTGCTTCAGAAAATATTATCCAGGTCCCTCCATGTCATCTCAAAGGATCAGAGATCTTTCTTTTTTACAGCTGCTAGTGCTCCATTGTGTGTGTATATGTACCAAAGCTTTTTTATCCATTTGTCTACTGATGGATACTTGGGCTGTTTCCAGACCTTAGCTATTGTAAATAGTGCTGCCATGAACATGGGGGTAAATATATTCTTTCTGATCGGTGTTTCTGGCTTCTTAGGGTATATTCCTAGAAGTGGGATCACTGGATAAAATAGCAATTCAATTTTTAATTTTTTGAGGTAACACCATACAGTTTTTCATAGTGGCTGCACCAGTCTGCATTCCCACCAGCAGTGCAGTAGAGTCCACTTTTCTTCACACCCTCGCCAACACTTGTTTGATGATTTGTTGATGGTGGTCATTTTGACAGGTGTGAGGTGATACTTCATTGTTGTTTTCATTTGCATCTCTCTGATGATTAGTGATGTTGAGCATTTCTTCATATGTCTCTTAGCCATTTGTATGTCCTGTTTGGAGAGGTGTCTATTAAGTTCTTCTATCCATTTTTTAATTGGTTTCTTTGTCTTCCTTTGTTGAGTTCTATGAGCACTTGATATATTTTGGAAATTAACCCCTTATCTGATATATCATTGGCAATTATGCTCCCCCATAAAGTGGATTCCCTTTCCACTTTAATGGCTGTATTTTTTGCTGTGCAGAAGCTTTTTAGTTTGATGTACTCCCACGTGTTCATTTTTCCCTTTGTTTCTGTAACCTTAGGTGATGTATCAGTAAAAATTCTGCTGCATATGATGTCTGAAATTTTGTTGCCTACATTTTCTTCTAGAATTTTTATGGATTCTGAGTCACATTTAAGTCTTTTATCCATTGAGTTTATTCTTGCATATAGTTAAGTTGATGGTCTTGTTTCTTTCTTTCTTTCTTTTTTTTTTTTTTTTGCATATAGTTGTTCAATTTTTTTCATAACCATTTATTAAAGAGTCTGTCTTTACTCCAGTTTAGGGTCTTGCCACCTTGTCAAATATTAATTAAGCATAATCTCTTGGGTCAATTTCCAGGTTCTCCATTGTGTTCCACTGGTCTATCTGCCTGTTCCTGAGCCAGTACCAGGCTGTTCTGATTACCGTAGCTTTGTAGTATAACCTGATATCCAGTATTGTGATTGCACCTACTTTGTCCTTTTTTTTTTTTTTTTTTTCAAAATTTCTGTGGCTATTCGAGGTCTTTTTTGGTTCTATATGAACTTTTGAAGTATTTGTTCTAGTTCTGTATAGTATGTCATTGGGGTTTTGATGGGGATTGCGTTGAATCTATAGATTGCTTTGGGTAATATGGACATTTTAATGATGTTAATTCTTTCAACCCATGAAAAGGGTATGTGCTTCCACTTTTTTATATCTTCCTCTATTTCTTTTTTCAATGTCCTGTAGTTTTGTGCAAATAGGTTTTTTACTTCTTTGGTTAAGTTTTTTTTAGGTATCTTAATTTTTTTTGCAGCGATGGTAAAAGGGATTATTTTTTAAGTTTCTCTTTCTGTGAGTTTATCATTGGTTTATAAGAATGCTGTCAATTTATTGATGTTAATTTTGTATTCTGCTACTTTGCCAAATTAATTTATTAAGTCTAGTAGATTTTTGATGGAGTCTTTAGGGTTTTCTATGTATAATATCATGTCATCTGTGAATAGTGACAGTTTCACCTTCTCCTTTCCAATTTGGATCCCCTTTATTTTTTCCTTATGTCTGATTGCTGTGGCTAAGACTTCCAGTACTATGTTAAATAAGAGTGGTGAAATTGGCATCCCTATTTTTTTCCTGTTTTTAAGGAAAATGCTTAATTTTTTTTCCCATTGAGTATGATGTTGGCTGTAGGTCTTTCATACATGGCCTAATTATGTCAAGATATGATCCCTCTAGTCCCACATTGCTGAGCATTTTTATCAGAAATAGGTGCTGGGTTTTGTTAAATGCTTTTTTAACATCTACTAAGAGGATCATATGCTTTTTATTTTTCATTTTGTTTATGTAGTGTATCACATTTATTTATTTGCAAATATTGTACCTGCCTTGCATCCCTGGAATGAATCCCACTTGGTAGTAGTAAATAATTTTTTGATGTATTGCTGGATCTGATTTGCTAGTATTTTGTTCAGGATTTTGGTATCTATGTTCATCAGGGATATTGGCCTATAGTTTTCTTTCTTTGTAGTGTCTTTTTCTGGTTTTGGAATTTTTATTATGCTGGCTTGGTAGAACAAGTTTAGAAGTCTTCTTTCTTCTTGAATTTTTTGGAATAGTTTGAGGAGAATGGGTATTAGTTCTTCTTTGAATATTCAGTAAAGCTCCCCTGTGAAGCTGTCCGGGCCTAAGCTTTTGTTTCCTAGGAGGTCTTGGTTACATCTTTAATTTCCTTTGTTGTTGTTGGTCTGTTCAAGTTCTCTCTTCCCAGTTTAGTTTTGAAAGACTATGTGTTTCTAGAAATGTGTCAATTTCACTTAGACTGTCCAATTTGTTGTCATATCATTGTTCAAAGTATTGTTAACAATCATTTGTATTTCTGTAGTGTCAGTTATTATTTCTCCTCTTTCATTTCTGATTTTGTGTATTTGGGTTCTCTTTTTTTCTGGTGAGTCTAGCTAAGGGCCCCTCAATCTTGTTTATCTTCTCAAAAAAAAAAATAGCTCTTTGTTTTATTGATCTTTTGAATTGTTTTGGGGTTTTTTTTGGTTACCATGTTGTATATTTCTGCTCTGATATTTACCATTTTTTTTTCCTACTTGCTCTGTGATTTTCTTTTTGTTTGCTTTCTAGTTTTTTAAGTTGTGAGATTAGACAGTCAATTAGAAATTTCTTGTTTCATGTGGAAGGCCTGTAGTGCTATGAACTTCCCTCTCAGAACTGCTTTCACTGCATCCCATAGATTTTGTGTTGTTGTGTGTTCATTTTCATTGATTTCCAGGAATTTTTTTAATTTCTTCCTTGATCTCTATGGTAACCCATTAATTGTTCAATAACATGCTATTTAGCCTCCATGTTTTCAAATGTCTTTACATATTCTTTTTGCAGTTGATTTTTAGTTGCATGCGATTGTGATCTGAGAAGATGCTTGACATGATTTCAATCTTCTTGAACTTGTAGAGACTTAGTTTGTGCCCTAACATGTGGTCTATCTTTGAGAATGTCCGATGTGCACTTGAGAAGAATATGAATTCTGCAGTTTTGGGGTGTAATTATCTGTAGAAAGCTATTAAATCTATTTGACCCAGTGCTTCATTTAGAGTCTGTTTTCTCAGTGGGGTGTTGAAGTTCCCTGCTATTATTGTATTACTGTCAGTTTCTCCTTTTTATTCCTCCAGAAGATTTTTAATATATGTTGGTGCTCCTATTTTGGGTGCATATATGTTTACCATATATCTTCCTATTAGGTTATATCTTCCTATTGGATAGATCCTTTTAATATTATGTAGCGGCCTTCTTTGTCTCTAGTAATGGCCTTCATTTTTAAATCTATTTTATCAGATATGAGTATTGCTACCTCGGCTTTTTTTTTTTTTTTTTTCATATTTGTTTGCTTGGTAGATTTTTTCCCATCCCTTCACTTTCAACCTATGTGAGTCATTTGTTATTAGGTGGGTCTCTTGTAAACAACATATATATGAGTCATGCTTTTTTATCCAATCAGCTACTCTGTGTCTTTTTACAGGGCATTCAATCCATTTACATTTAAGACAATTATTGATATGTACTCATTTTTTCCATTTTTATTTTGTGTGGTTATATTTTTCTTTCTATTTCTGATACTAATTACAGCAGTCTTTTTAACATTTCTTGTAGTGCTGGTTTGGTGTTAATATATTCCCTTAGCTTTTTTTTTTTTTTTTCTCGGAAGCTCTTTATTTCACCTTCTAATTTGAATGATAGCCTTGCTGGATAGAGTAGTCTTAAATTCAGATTCTTCTTTTTCATGATCTTGATTACTTTATGCCATTCCCTTCTGGCCTGTAGTGTTTCTGTTGAGAAGTCAGCTGATAGGCTATGGCTGTTTTTTGTAGGTAACTTGTTGCTTATCTCTTGCTGCATTTAGGATTCTCTCTTTGCTTTAATTTTTGGCATTTTAATTACTATGTGTCTTGGTGTGGGCCTGTTTGGTTTCTTCTTACTTTGGGTACTTTGTGCTTTTTGAACTTGAATGCCTTCTTCCTTCTCCACATTAGGGAAGTTTTCTGTCACTATTTTTTTATAATATATCATCTAACCCTTGATCATTTTCTTCTTCTTTGGGGACTCTTATGATGCAAATGTCACTATATTTCCATTTGTCCACAGTTCTCTTAAGCTATCATCTGGTTTTGTAATTTTTTGTTGTTGTTTTTTGTTTTTTCTTTTTGTTTTCTGATTGCTTGATTTTGTTCTACCCTGACTCCTATTTCATTTGTCCGGTCCTCAGCTTCCTCTACTCTGCTGTTTAGTTCTTCCAATGTGTTCTTTATTTCTGCTATGTCATTCTTCATTTCTACTTGGTTGGATTTTAATGTTTCTATATCTTTACTCATGGTGTTGATGCCCTTACTCATGCTGTTGAGCTTCCTCAAGATCATGGCTCTGAACTTTACCTCTGATCACTTGCTTAACTGCATTTAATTTATCTCATCTTCAGTAGAGTTCTCTTGTTCTTTCTTTTGGGGTTTGCTTCTTTGTTTCACCATTTTGGATATTTTGGAGGGTTTTGGAGCCTGCCATATTTTTCCTGTGAGTGTTGGTGTTCTGCTGTTTGTGGCTCCCTCTACTGGGTTTGGATGAGTGTGGGAGGACCCAGGTTAAACACCACTGTCAAGTCTTACTTTTCTGGGTAGATTTGCAAACCCAGGGAAGATTCAGATATTCTCTAGCCTTTTGCCTGGAGGCTATTAGTCTCAGTTACTCAGGGCCTTGGCTTGCAGCCCTTCGCTGCATGAAAAACTAACTCAGGTGTTCAGCATAAAAGGATTTCCATTGAGTGGGGAAGATATTGGTTATTAATGAGCCTCAATGTGCATTTCTTCAGCCCACCTGGGTGGGGTTGAATCTCTAAGGGAGTGGCTGCTGCTTCTCCCCAGAGCTCTGGGAAGAAGCAAGATGTCCACCATTGTGTGTCGCCTCAACTCAGCAAAAACTGAGCATCCTCTAAATCCCGGGTGTTTCCACAGAGTTCCAGTCCAGTCCGCCCTCTCTCTGCCAGAGCCCCAGGTGATTGGCTGTAGCCAATTCAGTGCTTTGTCCTGGAGTTTTGCGCTGTGGAGCCAGCTTGGGATTTTAACCCCGAGGGTACTGCTCACAGCTAAGACCACTGCTGTCCATAGGCTTCCAGCCCACCGCCATGTCGCACTTCCACAGACCTACCAGGCTTGATTCAGTGTCCCTGGTTATATGGTGCTTGAAAGCTGCTTTCTCGTTTCTTTTCCCCAATGATTTGTCTTATTTTAGTTGTATGTCCAGTTTGGTCCTTGGAGATCATCTGTGTAGCTTCCATTCACTCCACTGCCATTTTTTCCAATTGAAAGTATTTTTATAAGATCAATAGCATAGTTACCTCACTCAACTTCCTTACTGGTAAATTTACAAAACAATTTTATGCTTGGTAAAAGAAATTTTTAATGAATGTCATTTAAATAAAATTAAGCAATTATCAAGTTCTTAAAATTTTCTAGGCATTGTGTTGAGCACATAGTTTTTCTTTTTAATTTTAGAATTATACAGTTTATCACATTTAAGTAGATGAATATGCAAATCTAAAATATTGAGTTCTGTGGCTTTCATACCATTATTTCTTTCTTTATGTATTTCAAAACCTTTAACATAACACAACCCCGCACCCCAAAAAAAGTGGCAAGAACTTGGAGCACCTGGTAAAATGGTGCACTGACAATCTTTTCAAGAGAGAGACATTCTTGTGTATTCTTGCTCACTGAATATGGTGATGGGTAAATATTGAATGCTGAAAAGCAGAGAGTATGTAGAATGGATTAGAAATGTGGAGAGAGGACCCACCACAAGAATTCAGAAAGGAATATTAGCAAGGCTGTCTCAGAAGGCTGACCACCATCCCAAGAGGGGTCTCTGGATGTTGGATAGATGTTGACAGGACCACCCTAAGTTTTAGGAGAGAATAGAATATCCCACACATTAAATCTTTAGTGTCCTTTCCATGGAAGGTTCCTTGTTTGACTCTAGAAATTTTCTGAAACTTCTCTTTTGAGAGCCCTCCATTATAAAATTTGGTTAGTGTAGTTACAGGTGGAATGAAGAAGTCACACTGACCATTTATATTACTGACATAAATTGAGAGAATTCTTTACTATGATTTCCTTGAAGATAGAGTTTGTGTATCCCTCATCCTTACATTCCTAATGTCCCTCTTGACATCTAGTACTTGGAAGGTGCTCAGTAATGACAGCTAAATAAATAAAACCATATTATTAATAGTTCTCTTTGACTCAACATTAAAGTACATAAAATGCTCTGGTAGCACATTATCTAGTGTGTGATACCTCATTTTTATTTTCCCAGAATAATTTTATGTGTTATTTTCCCCCTTTCATACAGGAAATAAGTGATTCTTAGAAAAATTATGTTATATAATACAACCTTGGACACAGAATAGATTGGTAGGATATCTTGGTGTTGCAATATTTTGGCTTGAGTTCTATAATAGCTTTCTCTACTCTGTTATCACAAGAACAAATAATATACATTTCATGGACTACTATTTTAAAAGGCACTCTGGGAAAAACTGGGGTTCAAAGTCAGTAATCTGTTCAAATTGGTTTTGTCCCTTGATATTCGGATACTCTAGGGGAAAGTCACTTAATTTATCTTGATATCAGGTTTTTTATCTATAAAAATGGAAATAATTTCTACCTTACAGAGTTTTGTAATGATTTTATAAATCAATGTGTTTAAAATGCCCAGCACAATGTTTAATACAAAGTAGGCCCCAAATAAATGGCAGTTTACATATTTATTACTTTTTCAAGTGATATATTTAAAAGTTTAAGATAATATTGTTAAACAAATCAAAATGAGAACAAGAATGACAAACTTCTGCACAGTATTTTAAAGTGCATCTAAAACTAAAGAAAACTACCATTCTTTTAAAAACAGGATTTTAAAGTCAAGTTGGCATTTACTTTGGAGGTTTGAAGCATTGTAAATAAATTACACCCAATAATTTATAAAATAGGTAGTTCAGTTTATGCACAGATATATTTTAATCTTATTTATAAAAATTTAGTTGGATGTGTGTATGAGATGCCTACCACACTTTCTTAACAAAAGCTGGAGAAAGGGCAGTTCACATGGTGCTGGGTGTGATGTGGTTAAATAAAATTGTTGTGAGTTGTCATAGTCAGTGGGTGGGAGATGCTTAAGGACATTATCCTGAGAATGGCATGATTACACAGGAAATGGCCTGGAATCACACAGGAAGTAACACCTTTGCCATATTTCTGCCCAAAAGTTTAAGATGAAGTCAACCAAGAAGGTTTTGTTCATGACCAAAAAAGCAGAGTTAAAATATCTCCCAGCAGAGTGAAAAATGGAATAATTAAGACTTTCAAAATACAGCAGGGTTGAAATTCAAAAACTGTGCAAATAGGACCAAAGGCTTTTCCTGCAAAATGTATTGACCAGTTGCCATTTTAGAACTACATAGTTAAGGAAGGCAAAGCCTACTTCTGAATAGCATGGTCAAAAGATGAAAGAGAACATGTATTTGGAGCAATATTAGTGAGGCTGACCTTTTCTTCACATAAGTCCCGACAAGAACCCTAATGTAGCCCAGCTGGTGTAGCTCAGTGGTTGAGCATCATCCCATGCACCAAGAGGTTGCTGGTTTGATTCCCGATTAGGGTGCATGCCTGGGATGTGGGCTTGATTTTGGTAGGGGGTATGTGAAAGGCAGCCAATCGATGTTTTTCTCTCATCGGTGAGAGATTATATGTGAAGATAACATAAAGTGAAAAGTGTAGTGTTCTATATACAGGTATCTTCTGCTTTTCCAAAGTTTACTTCACAGCCATTTTGTTTTTACAGAAGATTCATTAGTACTACCTGTTTTCTCTAACTAATGAATTTCTAAGACAGTTTTTACTTTTGCAAAAAAAGAGGAAAAGTGAAAATAGTGTCCAGTATGTACTTTGAAGAAGCCGCTATAGAGGCAGCGGCACCCCAAGCAGCAAAAGTGATACCACCAAGCTTCTTCCCTGGGACCCACACTCAGTATCTCAGCATTAAGCCCCATAGCTTTGAACTTGTCTGTGAGCATCTGGGCTTTATCTTGATTTACTATGTGCAATTGTTAGCAAGTTGTGTCCTAAGGTATCAGGAAAGCCTAAAAGAGCTTATAAGGGCCTTACACTTAGCACAAAACTGTGTATAATTAAGTGTTTCCATTGCAGTGAATAAAATAGACCTTGTTCAATCATTGAATTTATCTGTGTTCTCTATTCTTACTATTTACACACAGTAAGACTGAATTTTGAAAGCTGCCAAAGTGACTATTGGTTCTGCTAATAGCACAGTGGGTCTCTTTTGGTTGGCATCCAGTACGGATAGGGATGCAAAGTCTTTGGCTTGAGTGGATGATGTGTGTACAAAGCGTGGTGTGTATTTATCATATGATTCCGGCTTTTACTATATGTTAGTGTTATTTTAAGTTTTATGGGTTATTTGGTATAATTTGTTAGGTTATTTTTGGGATCTGAAAATGCTCAAAAATTTTTCCATATCAGTTAAAATTAATTGCTTCTTTGTTTTATGCTATTTCAGCTCAGGAATTATTTCACAGAACTGTTTTATTTTCGGATAGCCAGGGGAACCTGTGTATTATTTGGGTGGTTGTTAACAAATTATTTTAGTATTAATATTCTGAGTTTAAAAACCATTTTTTTTAAATTCTTGTTTACACTATTACAGATGTCCCCCAATTACGCCCTTTTACTTATTTCCACCCACCCCCCAACCTTGTCTTTATGGCCTTCACCACACGTTGTCTGTCTTTGGGCTATGCATATAACTCATCTGGGGAGCCACACAGATAAATAATCTTTTACATAGGTTAAATCTGCTGGTATGCTTCAGTGGTTGAGTGTCGACCCATACACCAAGAAGTTGCTGGTTGGATTCCTAGTCAGGACACATGCCCCGGTTATGGGCCTGATCCCCAGTGAGGGAGATGCAGGAGGTGGCCAGTTGATGTTTCTATCTCTCTTTTCCTCTCTCTGTAAACTCAATAAAAAAAAAATGTAGATTAAATCTTGAAGTTTTGTACATTACACTATTATCTTCACAGGATAATGTTGTACTGGCCTCATTTAATATAATATGCCTATGCCTCAAACATTATTTATCTTTTAAATTTTAAATTTATTTTAATTAATTTATTTTTGTTATTACACATTTATTTTTTCCCCTCATTGACACCTTCCTTCTAATGCTGCCTTCTCCACCCCAAGTATAGTTGTCTGTGTCCATGGTTATACATATATGCATATCAGTTCTGTGGTTTATCTTTTTCCTCTCCCCATGCCCCACTTCTGAGGTTTGTCAGTCTGTACCCTACTTCTATGTCTCTGGGTCTATTTTGTTGATCAGCTTGTTTTGTTCATTATATTACCAAATAAATGAGATCATGTGATATTTGTCTTCCTCTGATTGGCTGGTTTCCCTCAGGATCATACTCTCCAGGTCTCTCCAGGTCCTCTCAAAGGATTAAAGATCTTTCTTTCTTACAGCTGCATAGTACTCTATTGTGTAAATATACCACAGCTTTTTTACCCATTCATCTACTGATGGACACTTGGGTGGTTACCAGATCTCAGTGATTACAAGTAGTGCTGCTATGAATATATGGGTAACATATATTCTTTCTGATCGGTGTTTCAGGTTTCCTAGGGTATATTCCTAGAAGAGAGATCACTGGATTAAATGGCAGTACAATTTTTGTTTTTTTAGGTAATAGCATAGTGTTTTCCATAGTGGCTGCACAGTCTGCATTTCCACCAGCAGTGTCCTAGAGTGCCCTTTTCTCCTCATCCTCACACTTGTTTGATGATTTGCTGATGGCAGCCATTCTGACAGGTGATACCTCATAGTTGTTTTAATTTGTATCTCTGTGATGATTAGTGACATTGATCATTTTTGTATGTTTCTTGGCCATTTGTATGTCCTATTTGGAGAGTTGTCTATTTAGGGCTTCTGCCCACTTATTAATTGGATTATTTGTCTTCCTTTGTTGAGTTGTATAAGTACTCTATATATTTTTGAAATTGACCTCTTATCTGATGTATCATTGCCAATTATGCTCCTCTCCCTTTACATTTGGGTTCCCTCTACATTTTTTTTTTTTAATCCTCACCCGAGGAGATTTTTCCACATTTTGTTCAGATAGAGTGAAAAGGAGAGAGAGAGAGAAACATCAACGTGAAAGGGACACATTGAGTGGCTGCCAACCAGGGCCAGGGACAAACTGCAACTGAGGTACGTGCTCTTAGCGGAAACCGAACCTGGGTCTCTCTGGACCGCAGTCTGATGCTCTAACTGCTGAGCCAAACTGGCCAGGGCTCCCTTTACATTTTGATGGTTGCTTTTTTTTTTTTTTTTGCTTTGCAGAAGGTTTTTAGTTTGATGTAATCCCATGTGTTTATTTTTTCCTTTGTTTCTCTTGCCTTAGGCATTGTATCACTAAAAATTCTGCTGATGTCTGAAATTTTGTTGCCTACATTTTCTTCTAAAATTTTTATGGATTTACAAGTCACATTTAAGTCTTTTACCCATTTCGAAGTTATTCTTGTGTATGATGTAACTGGTGATTTATCTTCATTTTTTTACATGTAGGTCCAATTTTCCCAACCCCATTAATTGAAGAGGCTATCTTTACTCCATTGTATGCTCTTGCCAACTTTGTCAAATATTACTTGAGCATAATGACTTGGGTCAATTTCTGGGTTCTATGTTCTGTTTCATTAATCTATAAGCCTGGTCTTGTGCCAGTCCAGGCTATTTTGATTCAATGCCTTTGTAGTATAAACTGATATTCGATATTGTGATCCCTCCTACTTTGTTCTTTCATAAGATTGCTGTGGCTATTCAGGGTCTTTTTTGTTCCATATAAACTTTTAGAGTATTTGTTCTGGTTCTGTAAAATATGTCATTGGTATTTTGATGGGGATTGCAATGAATCTATAGATTGTTTTAAGTAGTATGGACATTTTTATTATGTTAATTTTTCTAATCCATGAACAAGTTATATGCTTCCACTTTTTTATATCTTCCTCTGTTTCTTTTTTCAGTGACCTGTAGTTTTCTGCAAAGAAGTCCTTTACTTCTTTGGTTAAGTTTATTCCTAAGTATCTTAATTTTTTTTGCCACAATGGTAAGTGGGATTGTGTTTTTAGTTTCTCTTTTTGTGAGTTCATCGTCGGTGTATAAGAATGCTGTCGATTTCTTGACATTAATTTTGTATCCTACTACTTTGTCAAGTTCATTTATTAAATCTAGTAGTTTTTTGATGGAGTCTTTAGGGTTATCTCTGTATAATAGCATATCATCTGCAAATAATGACAGTTTTACTTTCTCCTTTCCAATGTGGATCTCTTTTATTTTTCTTTCATGTTTAATTGCTGTGTCTAAGACTTCCAGTACTATGTTAAAAAAGAGTGGAAACAGTGGGCATTTCTGTCTTGTTCCTCTCCTTAAGAGAAAAGCTTTTAGTTTTTGCCCATTGATTATAATGTTAGCTGTAGATTTTTCATATATGGCCTTTATTATGTCGAGATATGATCATTTTAGTCCCACATTGCTGAGCATTTTTAGCAAAAATAGGTGCTGGATTTTGTCAACTGCTTTTTCAGCGTCCATTGATATGATCATATGGTTTTTATCTTTCATTTATTTTATGTGGTGAATCACATTTATTGATTTGCCAATATTGTACCAGCCTTGCATCCCTGGGATGAATCCCACTAGGTCATGCTGAATAATATTTTTAATGTATTGCTGGAATGTATTTTCTAATATTTTGTTAAGGATTTTGGCATTTGTGGTCATCAAGGATATTTGCTTGTAGCTTTCTATCTTTGTAGTGTCTTTATCTGATTTTGGAATTAGGATTATGCTGGGCTCATAAAATGAGTTTGTAAATCTTTCTTCCTCTTGGGTTATTTGGAATAGTTTAAGGAGAATGGTTGTTAGATCTTATTTGAACGTTTGGTAAAACTCCCCTGTGAAGCTATCCAGGTCTGGGCTTTTGTTTGCTGATACAGCCTTGATTACATCTTTAATTTCCTGAGTTGTTATTGGTCTTTTTATGTTTTTTTGTCTCTTCCTGGTTTAGGTTTGAGAGACTGTGTGTATCTAGAAATCTGTCCATTTTGCTTAGATTGTCCAGTGTGTTGGCATATAATTGTTCAGAGAATATTTTAATAATCCTTTGTATTTTTGTGATGTCCATTGTTACTTCTCCTCTTTCATTTCTGATTTTGTTTATGTAGGTCCTCACTTTTTGTTTCTTGGTGAGTCTTGCTAAGGGTCTATCAATCTTGTTTATCTTTTCAAAGAAAGAGCTTTTTATTTCATTGATCTTTTGAACTGTTTTTTAAGTCTCTATGTCATCTATCTCTGCTCTGATATTTACTATTTTTTTCCTTCTCTTTGCTCTGGGGTTTTTTTGCTTGTTTGTTTATTTGTTTACTTTCTAGTTTGTTATGTTGTAGAGTTAAAAGGCAATTAGGAATTTTTCTTGTTTCTTAAGTTAGACCTGTAGTGCTATGAACTTCCCTCTCAGGACTATGTTCACTAAGTCCCATAGATTTTGTGTTGTTGTGTGTTCATTTTCATTGGTTTCCAGAAAGTTTTTTATTTCTTGTTTGATCTCCTTGGTAACCCATTTGTTGTTCAATAATGTGCTATTTAGCCTCCATGTGTTTGAATGTTTTTGCTGTAATTGATTTCTAGAGTCATGCCATTGCGATCTGAGAAAATACTTGCTATGATTTTAATCTTCTTGAATTTGTAGAGACATACATTGTGTCCTAACGTGGTCTATCCTCAAAAATGTCTGTGTGCACTTGAAAAGAATGTATATTCTGAAGCTTTGGGGTGAAATGCTCTGTAAATATCAACTAAGTCCAAATTATCTAGTTTGTCATTTAAGAACTCTATGTTCTTGTTAGTTTTTTGCCTAGATGATCTATCCAATGGTGTCAGTGGAGTGTTAAATTCACCCGTATTGATATTGATCTCTTTCTTGAAGTCCTCCAGAAGATTTTAAATATATTTTGGTGCTTTTGTATTTGGTCATATATGTTTTCCAGGTTTATAGCCTCTTGTTCAATTGATCCTTTTAATATTATGTATTGACCTTCTTTATCTCTTCCAGTGGTATGTTCAATAAGAGTGGCAAAAGTGGGCATCCCTGTCTTGTTCCTGATCTTAAGGGAAATGCTTGTAGTTTTTGCCCATTGAGTATATTGGAGGCTGAAGGTTTTTCATATATGGCCTTTATTATGTCAAGATATGATTCCTCTATTCCCACGTTGCTGAGCATTTTTATCAGAAACTAGTGCTGGATTTTGTTGAATGCTACTTCAGAGTGTATTGATATAATCATATGGTTTTCATTATTCATTTTCTTTATGTGGTGTATCACATTTATTGATTTGCCAATAGTGTACCAGCCTTCATCCCTGGAATGAATCCCACTTGGTCATGGTGAATAATTTTTTTAATATATTGCTGGATCGAATTTGCAAATATTTTGTTAAGGATTTTGGCATCTGTGCTCATCGGGAATATTGGCTTATAGTTTTTTTATTTGTAATGTCTTTATCTGGTTTTGGAATTAGAATTATGCTGGCCTCATAAAATGAGTTTTTAAGTCTTTTTTCTTCTTGGATGTTTGAAATAGTATGAGGAGAATTGGTGTTAGATCTTCTTTTTATGTTCAGCAAAACTCCCCCATGAAGCCATCCTGGCCTGAGCTTTTGTTTGCTGGGAGAGTGTTGATTACAACTTCAATTTTCTTAGTTGTTATTAGCCCCTTCAAATTTTCTATTTTATTCTGGTTCAGTTGTGGAAGATAGTGTGTTTCTAAAAATTTGTCTATCTTGCTTAGATTGTCCAATTTGTTGACGTATAATTGTTCATAGTGTTTCTTTACTATTTTGTATTTCTGTGGTGTCAGTTGTTACTTCTTCTCTTTCATTTCTGATTTTATTTATTTGGGTCCTCTCTCTTTGTTTCTGGATGATTCTATATAAGGGTCCATCAATCTTGTTTATTTCTTCAAAGAACCAACTCTTTGTTTCATTGATTTTTTAAATCATTTTTTTTTCATCTCTATGTTGTGTACTTCTGCTCTGATATTTACTATTTCTCTCCTACTTGCTCTGTGGTTTCCTTTGTAGTTCTTTAAGTCATGAGGTTTGATAGTCAATTAGAAAATTTTCTTGTTTTTTGAAGCTGGCCTGTAGTGCTATAAACTTTACTCTCAGAACTGCTTTTGTTGCATCTCAGATGGTGTGTTGTGTGTTTGTTTTCATTGGTTTCCAGGAAGATTTAAATTTCTTCCTTGATCTCATTGGTAACCCATTCGTTGTTTAATAACATGCTATTTAGCCTCCAAGTGTTTGAATGATTTTGTGTTTTTGTTGTAATTGAGTTCTAGTTTCATGCCATTGTGATCTGAGAAGATGTGCTTGACATGATTTTAATCTTCTTGAATCTGTAGATATTTACTTTGCATCCTAACATGTGGTCTATCTTTGAGAATGTCCTATGTGCACTGGAGAAGAGTGTATATTCTGCCAGTTTGAAGTAAAATGTTCTGTAAATATCAATTAAGTCCAACTGATCTAGTTTGTCACTTAAGGACTCTGTGTCCTTGTTAAGTTTTTGTCTGGAAGATCTACCCAGTGGTGTCAGTGGGGTGTTAAAGTCACCCAGTATGATCATATTGCTATTGATCTCTCCCTTGAAGTGCTCCAAAAGTTTGTAAATATATTTTGGTGCCCCCATATTTGGTGCATGCATGTTTACTATGGTTATATGCTCTTATTGGATTGCTCCTTTTAATATTATGTAGTGACCTTTTTGTCTCTTATTATGGCCCTCGTTTTGAAGTCTATCTTGTCAGATATGAGTATTGCTATACCAGTTTTTTTTATTTCATTTACATTTGCTTGGACATTTTTTTTCCATCCCTTCACTTTCATCCTGTGTGAGTCCTTTGTTGTGAGGTGGGTCTCTTGTATATGGGTTGTGTTTTCTTATCCAATCAGCTACCTATGTCTTTGAATTGGAGCATTTAAGCCATTTAAGGTCATTATTGACCTTATTAGAGACTTATTAGTTTCCATTTTAATTTTAAGCCTGTGCCCCCCCCCACCCCCTCCATTTCTTCTTCTTTTTCTTCCAATAGTTCTTTCAGCATTTTTTGCAGTGCTGGTTTGGTGGTGGTAAATTCCTTTAAATTTTTCTTAATCTGTGATGCTCTTTATTTCTCCTTGAATTTTGAATGATAACCTAGATGGATAGAGCAGTCTTGGATTCATTGGCATTATATTGTACACTTAATGCCACTTTCTTCTGACCTGCAGTATTTCTATTTAGAAATCAGCTATCAGTCTAATGGGAACTTTCTTGTAGGTAATTTTCTGTCTCTCTCTTGGTTCCTTTAAGATTTTTTTTTTTTTTGTCTTTAATGTTTGCCATTTTTATTATGATGTGTCTAGCTTTGGTTTTTGGGGGTTCAACTTGCTTGGAACTCTGTGTTTCCTAGACTTGTGTGACTTTTTCCTTCACCAGTTTAGGGAGATTTTCTGTCATTATTTCTTCAAACAGTTCTCTATTTCTTTCTCTGATTCTTCTCCTTCTGGTACTCCTATAATGCAAATGTGGTTACATTTTGTATTGTCCCACAGCTCCCTTAAACTCTTCACCTGCTTTTAAATTTTTTTTCCCATTTGCTGCTTTATTTGGGTGTGGTTTTTTTTTGTTGTTGTTGTTGTTTTTACCTTGTCTTCTAACTTGCTGATTTGGTCTTCAGCTTCTTCTAATCTACTATTGAACTCTTCTAAGGTATTTTTCATAACAGCTATGTCACTCTTTATTTCCTCTTGATTTTTATGCATAGCTTTTACCTTTTTTTTTTAAGCTGAGGTAGTTCGCTGTAAGCTCTTCATAATTCTTATTAAGTTGCTTGTAGTTCTCACCAAATTGTTTGAGCACCATTATAATCATTGCTTTGAATTCTTTATCTGGCAAATTTCTTTCTTCCATTTCCTGTACTTCCTTTTCTGGTGATTCCTCCTTTTTTTTCATTTAGGTATTGTTTCTTTGTCTCACCATTTTAGCAATCTGGTAGTTCTAGGCCCAGAAGTGTGTAGGCAGGTCGGTGTGTATCAAATAAGGTGGTATGCCTCCCAGACTTTTGGATATGGCACCTCTGCCTGCTGTGGATCCTGGAGAATTGACACCTGGAATCAGGTATTGGTCTGTTGTGCAGGTCTTGGCTCCCTGAGTCTTGCTGGTGTTTGGGTTGGGGCACTGCTCCTGACCAGCCTCTGTTGATACCACTGAGAATGGGTCTCAGCTGCTGATCTGTGCTGCTACTGCCTAGGGTGTGTGGGTTCAGCTGGTGTACTGCTGGGATGTGTGGGTCTCGCTGGTATGCTTCTGGGGTAAATGAGGTCCTGTTGGTATGTTTCTGGGATGTGTGGGTTCCACTGGAATTCTGCTGGGGTTTGTGGGTCCCTCTTGTACTCTGATGGAGTTTGTGGGTCCCACTGGTGTGCTACTGTGGTACCCTGCTGCCTGGTGGGGCTCAGCTCCTGATTTATCACTGCTGGGGGTGAGTGTTAGCTCCTGGTTTGCACTGCTACTGCTGTTGCTGTTGCCAGGGGTTGCTCTCAGGTCCCAATCCTTTGCTGCTGTTGAGGACTGAGGATGCTCTACTCCTGGGACATTGCTGCTGCCGGGGAAAGAGGCTTCACTCCAAATATTTTGCTGCACTTGTCAGGGGCTGGTCTTGGCTGCCCAAGCTTTGATGCTACTTTGGCTGAAGTGGCACTCCTTTTGAGCCTCTGCTGATGTCACTGGGGATGGGTCTCAGCTGCTGATCTGGGCTGCTACTATCTGTTGGGGTTGGGGCTCCACTCCCACCCAATCACTGCTGCTGTACAGGAAGGTGCTGGGCTCCAATAAGGCTTCTGCTGTGGGAGATGGTGCCTGGCTCCTGGCCGGTTTTGGCTACTGCAGTAGGCACCTTGATATCACTAGTACTGTCTGTTGATTCTTGTTGACACAGCAGGGTTCACTGGACCAATGGTGCAAGTCACTGGTGGACTCAGGTTGCCCAGCCCCAGCCCCAGCCACTCCCCACTTCCTCCTCCCAGGGAAGACCCAGAATCTTCCAAAATGGCAGGACCTCCCAGCCATGGAGGGAGAATCTCACTGATGCACCATTTACCACAGTAGCTGGCTGCTTTCCATACACAGCATATAAATCTGCCCTTCATGTCTGCACTGCTCAAGGTTGGTCATCCACACTTGCTTTTACTCACACTCTCTTTCACACTCACTCACTCTCTCACACACTTACCCTCACTCCAGTCCTTCCCGTTGCCATCTTATTGTATGGACCCAACTTATAGTACTGATAATCTTTTGGGTTACAGAGTCTCCCTGTTTTCTTGCTTTCTTTCTTCCCTGAAACTTTACATCCATGTGGAGTTACTCATATGCTCCACTTCCTGGCATCTACCCTATGTTTTTTGATTGGAGCACTTAAGCCATTTACATTTAAAGTTATTATTGATAGAGACTTATTAGTTGCCATTTTTATTTTATGCCTGTGTTCCTTTCTCTCTTTCTCTATTTTTTCTTCTTCTTACAGCAGTCCGTTTAGCATTTCTTGTAGTTCTGGTATGGTGGTAGTAAATTCTACTAGTTTTTTGTTTTTGTTTTTTTCTGTCTGTTAAACCCTTTCTTTCTCCTTCAGTTTTGAATGATAGCCTTGCTGGATAAAGTAGTCTTGGATTCCGACCCTTGCCTTTTATTACTTTGTACACCTCCTACTGCTCCCTTCTGTCCTGCAGTGTTTTCATTGATAAATAAGCTGACAGTCTAATGGGAGCTATCTTGTAGATAACTTCCTGTCTCTCTTGCTCTCTTTAAGATTCTTTCTTTGTCTTTAATGTTTGCCATTTTAATTATGATGTGTCTAGCTGTAGGTCTTTTGGGGTTCATCTTGCTTGGGACTCTGTGTTTCCTAGACATGTGTGAATTTTTCCTTCACCAAATTAGGGAAGTTTCCTGTCACAATTTCTTCAAACAGGTTCTCTGTTTTTTTCTCTGATTCTTCTCCTTATGGTACCCCTACAATGTGAATGTTGTTATGTTTCATACTGTCCCAAAGTTCTCTTAAACTCTCCTTCTAGTTTTTAATTTTTTTTTGTTCCATTTGCTGCTCTATTTGGGTGTTTGTTTGTTTGTTTGTTTGTTTGTTTTACCTTGTCTTCTAACTCACTGATTTGGTCTTCAGCTTCTTCTTATCTACTATTGAATTTTTCTAAGGTATTTTTCATAACAGTTATGTCATTTTTTATTTCTTCTTGATTTTTATGTGTAGCTTCTACCTCTTTTTTAAAGCTGATGTAGTTCCCACTGAGCTCTTCACAGTTCTTATTCAGTTGCTTATAGTTCTCACTACATTGTTTGAGTACCCTTAAAATCATTGCTTTGAATTCTTTATCTGACAAATTGCTTTCTTCCATTTCCTGTAGTTCCTTTTCTGGCGATTCTTCCTTTTATTTCATTTGGGTGTTGTTTGTTTGTCTCACTGTTTTAGCAATCTGGTAGTTTTAGGCCTGGTGAGGAATGTTTGAATGTATGGCAGGTCAGTGTGTATCAAATACGGCTCCTATGCCTGCCAGATTGTTTTGGTGTGTGGTGCCTCTTGCCTTCTGTGGGCCCAGAAGGATTGACAACTGGCAGCTGGTATTGGTCTGTCATGGTATGTACTCCTGGGTTGCATGGGTCCAGCTGGTGTACTGCTGGCAGTATGGGACCTGCTGTTGTGCTGCTGGAGTGTGTGGGTCCCACTGTTGTATTGCTGAAGTTTATGGGTGCTGGTGGTGCCCTGCTGGGGTCTGTGGGTCCCATCGTTGTGTTGCTGGGGTATCTGGGTTCCACCTGGGTGCTTCTGGGGGGCACTTCTGCCTAGTGGGTTTCAGCTTCTGATCAGTAGCTGCTGATGCTGCTGGGGGTGAGTGTCAGCTCCCAGTTTGTGTGGCTACTTCTGCTGCTCTTGCGGGGGGTACTTTCAGCTCCCAATCATCTGCTGCTTTGGGGCACTGAGGAAACTCAGCTCCTGGTACTTTGCTGCTGCTAAGGGCAGGCATCCACTCCAAATCTGCTGTGCAGTTGTCAGGAGCGGGTCTCAGCTGCCCAAGTCTTGCTGCTGTTCTGCTTGGGGCACCACTCCTGGTCAGTCTCTGCTGATCCTGCTGGGGATGGGTCTCAGTTGCTGATCTGTGCTGCTGCTGCCTGAGGATGAATGTCCTTTTCTGAGCTTATGCTGCTGGGGTTGTTTCTCAGCTCCCAAACCTCAGCTGCTGTTGGGGATGGGGCTCCACTCCACCCAGTCACTGCTGCTGTGGGGTAAGGTGCTAGGCTCCACAGCTGGTGCTACTGCTGCTGGGGGTTGTGCTCAGCTCCGATCAGGCTGCTGCTGTGCAGGATGGTGCTTGGTTCCTCAACAGTTGGGGCTACTGCAGCATGCACCTCAGTAGTGACACTACTGTGCTCTGGTCAGTGTTGCCACAGTGGGGTCTACTGGTCTGATGGTGCAAGGTTCACTGATGAACTCAGGTTACTTGGCCCTAGCTGCTCTCCACTGCATCCTCCCATGGAACACTAGGGATCTTCCAAAATGGCAGGGACTTCCGGCTGAACAGGAAGAAATACCCTGACAAGCCACTTACCATGGTAGCCGGCTGCTTCCTGTCCATAGCACAAAAACCCTCTGCCCCACATTTCTGCACTGCTTGAGGTTGCTCATCCACACTCACATCCACTCACACTCTCTCTCACACTTGATCACACTCTCACACACTCACCCTCGCTGTGGTCCTGCTTAAGCTATATTTTCCTTGGGCATGACTCCTGACCAGTTTCTGCTGATATTGCCGTTGGAAATATAGCTTAAGCGTAATTACATTCTCTCTGGTAAAGCGCCAAAATTTGACTTTTTAAAATTATTTTCCAAAACCCTGTGTTTATTTTCTTAGTGTACTGAAATAGCAAGATCTTTTTTCTTTTTACTAAATAGAAAAAAAAATTACTGTGTATAACAGTCTTCCTTCACACTAAATTTAGAATTTAGCTTCAACCAAGAAATGCTCTCAGAGGGCTATATGTACTATTAGGTAAGTAACCTGAAGTTTTTTTTCAATAAAAAATATTGTTGTGATACATAGAAACAAACAAACAAGAAAGACTAAAGTAATATTCCTGATAGCATAACAAGGTGTTAGCTTATTATCATTATCATTTGTGTTGTATGGAAACAAGGCCCTCTTCTGAGCTCCTAGGCACAAGTTCACAGAGAAGATGAAAATTCAACTGCATTAGGAAAAAAACTCATGGCATTTGCTGTTTAATAGACATCAGAGCAAAAGAGTCCATAAATCCAAATAGCCAGTCAATTCAATGATCTAACTGAAGTTTTAGTCTACCATTAATGACTTCCATTATTTTTTTTAAATGTATCTTTATGAGATAAATGAGGTGCAGTTAAGCAAGTTAACAGAACTAGAATTTAGAGCTATAATGTTGAGGAAGCTCAACAGCAAATGTAAGGATATGAGCACCATGACTAAAGACATAGAAATGTTGAAAATCAACCAGTTGGAAATAAAACAATAGAAAGAAATGAAGAATGACATATCAGAAATGAAAAACATATTGGAAGGTCTAAAATGCAGAGTAAGGGAAGCTGAGGAACGGATCACTGAATTAGAAGACAGGCTAGAAAAAATCAACCAATCAGACAACCAAAAGGAAAAAAATGATTAAAAACGGGAAGAAAACTTAAGAGAACTGTGGGACAACTGGAAACAGAATAATATTCACATGATAGGAGTCCCTGAAGAAGAAGAAAATAAGCAAGGGTTAGAGAATATATTTGAAGAAATAGTGACAGAAAACTTACATAATTTGGTGAAGGAAGAAGGCATTCAAGTTCAAGAAGCACAGAGAGCCCCAAGTAAGAAGAACCCAAACAGGCTGACACCAAGACACATAGTAATCAAACTGCCAAAAATTAGAGACAAAGAGAGAATCCTAAAAGCAGCAAGAGATAAGGAACAGGTTACCTACAAAGGAAACCCCATAAGGCTCTCAGCTGACTTCTCAAAGAAACACTACAGGCCAGAAGAGAATGGCATGAAGTAATCAAGGTCATGAAAAACAAGGATCTGAATCCAAGACTACTCTACCCAGCAAGGCTATCATTCAAAATAGAAGGTCAAATAAAGAGCTTCTCAGACAAAAAAAGGCTAAGAGAATACATTAGCACCAAACCAGCACTGCAAGAAATGTTAAAAGGACTGCTATAATTAGCAATAGTAATGGGAAGGAAAATAGAACCACACTAAACAAAAATGGCAATAAATAAGTACATATCAATAATCACCTTAAATGTAAATGGACTGAACGCTCTGATAAAAAGACACAGAGTAGCTGATTGGATAAGAAAGCATGACTCATCTACATGTTGTTTATAAGAGATCCACCTCACAACAACAGACTCACATAGATTGAAAGTGAAGGGATGGAAAAAAAAAATCTTCAAAGCAAACAGAAAAGAAAAAAAAGCTGGGGTAGCAATACTCATATCTGATAAAATAGATTTTAGAATGAAGACCATAATTAGAGACAAAGAAGGCCACTACTTAATATTGAAAGGATCTATCCAACAGAAAGATATAACCTTGATAAACATATATGCACCCAATATAGGACCACCAAAATATATTTAAAAACTTCTGGAGGACTTCAAAGGAGAAATCAATAGCGATACAATCATAGCAGGGGACTTCAACAACCTGCTGACATCACTGCATAGATCCTCTAGACAAAAAATTAGCAAGGAAACAGAGACTCTAAATGAAGCACTAGACAAATGGATTTAATAGATATCTACAGAGAACTACACCCCAAAACTACAGAATTCACATTCTCCTCAAGTGCACATGGGACATTCTCAAAGATAGATTACATGTTAAGGCACAAATTAAGTCTCTACAAGTTCAAGAAGATTGAAATCATATCAAGCATCTTCTCAGATCACAATAGCATGAAACTAGAAATCAATTGCAAAAAGAACATACAAAGACATTTGAACACATGGAAGCTAAATAGCATGTTATTAAACAATGAATGGGTCACCGAGGAGATCAAGGAAGAAATCAAAATCTTTCTGAAAACCAATGAAAATGAACACACAATGACACACAATCTATGGGATGAAGCAAAATCAGTTCTGAGAGGGAAGTTCATAGCACTACAGGCATACCTCAAAAAAGAGGAAAAATCTCTAATAGACTATTTAACCTCACAACTTAAAGAACTAGAGAGCAAAGAAAAAGAAAACCCCAGAGCAAGGAGAAGGAAGGAAATAGTAAGGATCAGAGCAGAAATAAATGACATAGAGACCAAAAATACAATTCAAAGGATCAATAAAACAGCTGGTTTTTCGAAAAGATAAAAAATATTGATGGACCCATTGCTAGACTTACCAAGAAACAAAGAGAGAGAACCCAAATACACAAAATCAGAAATTAAAGAGGAGAGATAACAACTGACACCACAGAAATACAAAAGATCGTTAACAACTACTATGAACAATTATATGGCAACAAATTCGACAATCTAAGTGAAATGGAAAAAATTTCTAGAAACACATAGACTCCCAAAACTGGATCAGGAAGAGATAGAAAACTTGAACAGACCAATAACAACAGAAGACATTGAAGATGTAATCAAGACTCTCCCAGAAAACAAAAGCCCAGGCCTGGATGGCTTCACGGGGGAGCTTTACCGAACATTCAAAGAAGAACTAATACTCATTCTCCTCAAACTATTTCAAAAAATTCAAGAAGAAGGAAGACTGCCAAACTCGTTTTATGAAGCCAGCATAATTCTAATTCCAAAACCAGAAAAAGACACTACAAAGAAAGAAAATTACAGGCCAATATCCCTGATGAACATAGATGCCAAAATCCTGAACAAAATACTAGCCAATCGGATCCAGCAATACATAAAAAAAATTATCCACCATGACCAAGTGGGATTCATCCCAGGGATGCAAGGCTGGTAAATATCCGCAAATCCATAAATGTCATACACCACATAAATAAAATGAAGAATAAAAACCACATGATAATATCAATAGATGCTGAAAAAGCCAGCATCCATTTCTCATAAAAACGCTCAGCAGTGTGGGAATAGAGGGATCATATCTAGATATAATAAAGGCCATATATGAAAGACCTACAGCCAACATCATACTCAATGGGCACAAAACAAAAAGCATTTCCCTTAAGAACAGGAACAAGGCAAGGATGCCCACTTTCACCACTCCCATTTAACATAGTACTGGAAGTCTTAGCCTCAGCAATCAGACAGGAAGAAAAAATAAAAGGGATCCAAATTGGAAAGGAGGAAGTGAAATTGTCATTATTTGCAAACGGCATGATACTATACATAGAAAAACCCAAATAATCCATCAAAAGTTTTCTAGACTTAATAAATGAATTTGGCAAAGTAGCAGGATACAAAATTTACGTCAAGAAATCATCGATGGCATTCTTATACCCCAATGATGCACTCATGGAAAGAGAAACTAAGAAAGCAATCCCATTTACCATTGTGGCAAAAAAATTAAGATACCTACGAATAAACTTAACCAAAGAAATAAAGGACCTATTTGCAGAAAACTACAGGTCATTGAAAAAAGAAATAGAGGAAGATATAAAAAAGTGGAAGCACATACCCTGTTCATGGATTGGAAGAATTAACATAATTAAAATGTCCATACTACCCAAAGCAATCTATAGATTCAATGCAATCCCCATCAAAATACCAATGACATATTTCATAGAACTAGAACAAATACTTCAAAAGTTCATATGGAAACAAAAAAGGCCTCGAATAGCCACAGCAGTCTTGAAAAGGAAGAACAAAGTTGGAGGGATCACAATACCAGATTTCAGGTTATACTACAAAGCCACTGTAATCAAAACAGCCTGGTACTTGCACAAGAACAGGTATATTGACCAGTGGAACAGAACAGAGAACCCAGAAATGGACCCAAGGTAATATGCTCAATTAATATTTGACAAAGGTGGCAAGAGCATACAGTAGAGTAAGGACAGCCTCTTTAATAAATGGTGCTGGGAAAACTGGACAGCTACTTGCAGAAAAATGAAACTAGACCATCAACTTACACCCTACATGAGAATAAACTCAAAATGGATAAAAGACTTAAATGTAACTCATGAATACATAAAAATCCTAGAAGAGACTGTAGGCAACAACATTTCAGACATCATGCGCAGCAGAATTTTTACTGACACATCACCTAAGACAATAGAAACAAAGGAGAAAATGAACACATGGGACTACATCAAACTCAAAAGCTTCTGCACAGCGAAAGATACAATCATCAAAACAGAAAGGCTACCCACTGTATGAGAAAGCATAATTGCAAATGATATATCAGATAAGGGGTTAATTTCCAATACATATAGAGTGCTCATACAACTCCACAAAAGGAAGACAAAGAATCCAATTAAAAAATGGGCAGAGGAACTAAATAGACACCTCTCCAAACAGGACATGCAAATGGCTAAGAAACATATGAAGAAATGCTAATCATCACTAATCATCAGAGAGATGCAAATTAAAACAACAATGAGGTATCACCTCACACCTGTCAGAATGGCCGCCATCAACAAATCATCAAACAACAAGTGTTGGCGAGGGTGTGGAGAAAAGGGGACTCTAGTGCACTGCTTGTGGGAATGCAGATTGGTGCAGCCACTATGGAAAACAATAGGGTGTTACCTCAAAAAATTAAAAAGTGAACTTCCATTTGACCCAGTGATCCCTCTTCTAGGAATATAACCTAAAAAGCCTAAAACACCAATCCAAAAGAATATATGTACTCCCATGTTCATAGCAGCACTATTTACAATAGCTAAGATCTGGAGACAGCCCAAGTGTCCATCAGTAGACGAATGGATAGAAAAGCTGTGGTACATATACACAATGGAGTACTACGCAGCTGTCAGAAAGCAAGTCTCTTATCCTTTGAGACTACATGGAGGGACCTTGAAAGTATCATCCTAAGTCTAACAAGCAAACAGAGAAAGACAAGTTTCATATGATCTCACTTATTTGTGGAATATAATGAACATAACAGTCTGAGGAATGGTGTAGTGCCAGAGATGCGGAAGTGGGGTACAGACTGACAATCCCCTAAAGAGGGGGTGGTGGGGGAGAGATAAACCACAGAACTTATATGCATGTATGCATGAACAGTGTACATGGACAACAAACTGGGGAAAGGGCAGGGAGGGAGGGGGAGCGGGGAATCAGTGGGAGGAAAAGGAGAAATATCTATAACAAAAATTAATTAATAAAAAATAAAACGTGCCCTGGCCAGTTTGGCTCAGCGGTTAAAGCGTCGGCCTGCGGTCCGGAGAGACCCGGGTTCAGTTCCCGCTAAGGGCACGTACTTCGGTTGCAGTTTGTCCCCGGCCCTGGTTGGTCGTGCGGGTGGCAGCCACTCGATGTGTCCCTTCACGTCGATGTTTCTCTCTCTCTCTCCCTTCCTCTCTCTCCCTCCCATTCTATCTGTACAAAAAATGGAAAAATATCCTCGGGTGAGGATAAAAAATAAAATAAATAAATAAATAAATAAAACGTATCTTTATTGTTAAAAGTGTTACAGATGTCCCCTCCCATTGACCCCTTTCTCCCCACTTCCACTACCCACTGCCTTCATTGCACTGTTGCCTGTGTCAATTCCTTGTGCATATGTGCATGTAAGTTCTTTGGTTTATCTCTTCGCATCACCCCAACTCCCTTCCCTCTGAGGTTGGTCACTCTGTTTCCTACTTCTATGTCTCTGGATAAATTTTGTTAATTAGTTAAATTTGTTTACTAGATTCCACAAATAAGTGAGATCATGTGATACTTATCTTTCTTTGACTGGATTATTTTGCTCAGCATAATACTCTCCAGTTCCCTCCATGTCATCTCAAAGGGTAATAAATCTTTCTTATAGCTGCCTAGTATTCCATTGTGTATATGTACCACAGCTTTATTATCAACTCATCTATTGATGGAAACTTGGGCTCTTTCCAGGTCTTAGCTATTGTAAATAGTGCTCCTATGAAAACAGGGGTACATTTATTCTTTTTGTTTGGTGTTTCAGTCTCCTTAGGATATATCTAGAAGTGGGATCACTGGGTCAACGGCAGTTCGATTTTTAATTTTTTTGAGGAAACAGCATATTGTTTCATAATGGCTGCACCAGTCTGCATTACCACCAGCAGTGTACTAGAGTCCCCTTTTCTCCACACCCTCACCAACACTTGTTGATGGCAGCCATCCTGGCAGGTGTGAGGTGATACCTCACAGTGGTATTAATTTGCATCTCTCTGATGATTAATGACGATGAGCACTTTTTCATATATCTCTTGGTAATTTGTATGTCCACTTTGGAGAAGTGTCTATTCAGGTCCTTTGCTCATTTTCCAATTGGATTGTTTGTCTTCCTTTTGTTGAGTTGTGTGAGCACTATATATATTTGGAAATTAACCTCTTATCCTATGTGTCATTTATAAATATAATCTCCAATACAGTGGGTTCCCATTTCATTTTGATGGTGGTTTCTTTTGCTGTGCAGAAGCTTTTTAGTTTGATGTAGTCCCATGTATTAATTTTTTCCTTTGTTTCTCTTGTCCTTGGCAATGTATCAGTGAAAATTCTTCTATGTGTGATGTCTGAGATTTTGCCGCTTACATTTTCTTTCATTACATCTATAATATTTATTGAGAAATTTATATGCTACCACTTATCTTAGCCTCTGAACATCATACATCCCTGTTCACAATAAGCTTCCAGTCTAGTGAAAAAGAAAATAAAGCCAAAACAACAACAACAATTACAATGTATCATAAAATGCTTTATAACAAAAGAAATTAGAGGACAGATGTTAAATTTAGATATTGCAAATTTAGAGGTGAAGAACATATTCTGAGGAATTTCAAGAATAATTAGGATATCTCTAGGATTTAAGAACATATGACAAGTACATATGTGATCTCTCCATCCAGAAAAAGAAAATCAGGATTGGGAACTGAGAACTAAAGGCATTCCAGTACAATCAAAGATAAATACGATGGGGACTATGTAGATTTGGGGAAGGGCATATTCATATCAAAGCCCCTCCATGATCAGATCTCTAATTTATATTCCTGTCTATAGAGAGTAAATGGAAATCCATGAAGGAATTTTTAAGTACTTTCAAATTTTGCACACATAAATATGATCACTTTGTCAGAGAAGACCAAGGCTGACTGGCTCTAAGATAATTTCAGTGGGCATGGCAGTGTTTCAAGTGAGTCAACACAGTGACTTCAAATACGGTAATGATGAGAATAGGAACTACTAAAATGACTTGAGAGGAGGTGTGGAATTAACACACTTTAGTGATTTTTTTCTTTATGTGCAAAGTTTTGGTTGTTCTAATTTAGGGTGAGAACAAGAGCATGTGTAGTGATGTCATTCAATATCATTCTAAAGACTCAACAGAAAGTACCCATTACTCTTACCATGAACTTAGTGTCTACTGGCCTTGACAATGCCAAAGAACATACAGGTAGTCTCTTACCCACGGTGCACCAGAGATTCAGTCAGGCCTGTAGAAGCCTGCTGGAGACACATGAAACTCTGCAAGGCTCTAATGACAATCAACGATGAGGGCGGCATCAGGATTATTCCCAGCTCTTGTAATTGAATTCATCAGTCATTCGCTATCTTTCTAATTTTACTGCCTGACACTCCCACTCTCTCATTTTGCTTTAGTTACTGTATCTTGTTATTCCTGGAAAAAATTTGCACACTTAGAAATTACCATTTAATTTTGGTTTCTGCCACCACTTGTCCTCCCTTATCCTGTTTTATTTTCATTAATAGCATTTCCTACCACTTGAGATAGTGTACGTTTATTTGCCCACTTATTTTATGTACCTCTCACCTTGCCAGGCAACATAAGCTAAATGAGACCAGAGAAGGTAACTTTTTCCCTTCTAAATCTTTACAGAATGAGAATAGAAAGGACAGGATGGAAGAGCGAAGGAAGAAAAGAAGACAGGAAAAAAGAAAAAAAAAACGAACAAAAGGAAAAAGAAAAAAAAGAGGAAAATACTACAGGAAATTTTTTTTTTTTTTAGCTTAAGGTATTTTGTGTAATGTTTTTTGTTTGGCCATGAATGAGAAATGTTGTTTTCACTATTAAATATATTTGTTTCCAGTATAAAAGAATTGAAGATAATCATATGCCATTAATAGTCTTTATCATTTGCCATTAATGAGCTAAACAGTCTGTGAAATCTCTTATTTATATATAGTTCCCCTCATTGAAAATGCAAGCTTCTATTATTAAAGGATACTTTTTCCATCATCTTTGCAATGAGAAAATCTACATTATTAAATAAATAATCATTTGTTTCATTGAATTACAATTGTGATATTCTTCAAAAAACAGAAAGTAGTTTTAGGTACAACATTTTGTTTGATGTTTATACTGTACTAAACAAGTTGACTATGATGATAAGTAGAGCTAAATAGCTAGCATTTATTGGTTAATTAATAGTTCTCAGACAATATACTAGTTGCCATATGCAGGTCAATATATTCCTTTCTGAAAATAAAACTTTTTAAAATATATATTTTTATTAATTTTTTAGATAGAAAAGAAGGGAAAGAGAAATAGAAACATCGTTGTGGGAGAGAAACATTGATTGGCTGCCTCCCTCATGCCCCCTGCCTACTGGGGATCGAGTGGGAAACCTGAGCATATGGCCTGACCAGAAATCAAACTGGGACCTCTCAGTCCACGGGATAATGCTCAATCCACTGAGCCACAGGGCACAAAATAAAATTTTCAATTATATAATATCCTTACTTTCCAGATAAAGAAATTACAGTTTAGAGAAAAAAAGTGATAATTTAATATGGTTCATTAGTAGCAAAACTGAAATTTGAACCTAGGTCTATTTATTTCCAGTGTCTATATTTTGCTCAAAATGCAAATACTTGGTCTTGTTCTGGTTTATCACTGTAGATGTGAGAAAACAATTATTTCTTGATTAGTTCAATAAACATTATCAAGTGTGATTACATATGCCTGCCTGCTTACATGTCAACCTGTCAATTTATTTATTTTTCTCCCCCTTTTAAGCTGCCTAACTTCCCTTTCCAGAACAAAAATTTATCCCATACAGCAAGATAAAATTAATTTTACAGTAAGTAAAAAGAAAATGAAGTAAAGGAACATTTAAGTGTGACTAACAAAGATGGAGATAGAATTAGATTATGATGCTATGTCATAGAGAGTCTAGTAAACTTACTCAAGTCTAGTGAAGAATTAATTTCTAAATAATTTCTAATAGTCACTGAGGTAATATGAATTTGCTACAATATTTACAGGTGGTAATATGAGGGGAAAAAAAGTCCCAAAACAAAACAAAACTGTATTTGTGGTATCATTATTCCCAAAGATGAGAACTGAAAATTTTCCATGATAAGTATTCTACTTGGCCATTAGTAACCATCCCCAAAAGACTCAGTGAATGAATTGCTGGCATCATAAATAGCAGCTTCTAGTATACACAAGGATTCTCTGGAGCTCTTTCATATTGAGGCTTTCAACATAGTTAATGGCATCATGCCAAAATTTGATTTACTCAGTGCTGTTATATGGTGACTAAAATCAGTGTTGATCTTTGAAGTTTTAATTTTATTATTTTTTTCTTTATTGATATTAGAGAGAGGGAGAGAGAAACATCGATGAGAGAGAACATGCATGCCTTGCACTGGGAATTAGGCCCACAATCTGGGCATGTGTCCTGACTGAGAATTGAACTGGCAACCTCTTGGTGCATGGGTCGACACTCAACCACTGAGCCACACCAGCCAGAGGATCCTTGAAGTTTTAATTTGCAGATACATTTTAGAACATGTAGGAGAACATTTCTATTACATCAATCAGTGTGCAAAGTGCTAAGCAAATAGGTCTGGATGTTATCTTGTGTGGTTCACAACCAAACAAAAGAAAAAGACATATAATAAAAGAAATATAAAAGAATGAGAAGTGCAATAATGAGGTGTATGTAAGATACAAGGGTAACCAGTGGACATTACATGTCAGAACTGGATTAAATGAATCATAGATATTGCACTAATACCATATTCTCACTCAGGCTAAATTAGGTTTTGCTTCTATAACAAACATCTTCCCACCCCAATCTTCAGGTTAAAGTACTAAAACTTTATTTCTCACTTAAGTTTCATATACAACAGAGTTTGATAGGTGATTTTTACGTATGATCTTATGACTGGTCTGTAGACTCTTGTGTGGGATCCAGGATCCCCGCTTTCTGGTGTTCATACCTTTGTGATCCTCTTCTCTTGAGTAGGTGAGAGAGCTATAATTTTCACCTAATCATTAAAATGTTGAAAAGGTGGTAGTATATCACTTCCACTATTAGGTTTTTTATAAACAAACTTCATTTTGTTAACAGATTGTTTTCCAGAGACTCTCTTTGCTGGCTTAATAAAGTGAGTACCCATGTTGGTCAAGCACACAGGACAAGGAAGAGTGGGCAGCCTTGATAAACCGCAGGTAGCTTCCAGGAGCTGAAGATGGCCTCTATCAACAGCCAGAAGAAACCTGAACTTTCAGTCTTACAGCTGCAAAGGAAATACATTCTACCAACAACATGAATGAGTTTAGAAATGGACTCTTCCAAGCCACATGAGAAACCTTGATTGCAGACCACTGAGATCCTAAGCAGATAACTCAGTTCAACCTAGTTCAGATCCCTGATCCACAGAAACTGGGAGATAATGCATGTGTTGCATTAAGTCAATAAGTGTATGGCAATTTCTTATCAGCATCAACAACTTTATCTCAATAGGTGCTTTCTCCAATCTTACAATAGGAAAGGTATATAGTATTTCATGCCACTGACTTTTGATAAACATCTAAGTTGTGATGGAAATAAAATTGCCTTAAATTAATAAAATAGAGGAAGAATTACTAGTGATAAATTAGAGCCTTATGACAGTCAAACTTCTTCACTAAATCTGTGTTTAAAATTCTCCTGAGAATAAGTGGAATCAATATTCTTCTATTGAAATAACGCCATTAAAAACAAATATTTGTTAACCACAGTAAGCACTTTTACAAATAAGTATTTTACTAATAAATAGCAGAATAATACTACTCATTAGAATTCATTATTATATTTTCTCATTATCTCAGCAAACACATCAAACACGTTTTTAAAAAGCAGTGTCAAACTTAGATCCTCATTTTTTTAAACCATGTATCTTAAGATACAATAAATCTTCTCAGCAAATAAAAGAAACTGCCTCTTTTGTAAAGTAAATCAATTTCTGGTTCCCTAGTTACCAACCAATTTGACCTTCAAGTTCAGTATTTATTTTTTACCTGACTTTCAGAAAATAGTTCCAATCTAACAAGTACATAGACCTTGTGTGTGTAGTCTATCTAACTGAACCCATATAGACGTCTGACCTTGATTCTTCATTTGGCCTCAAGAAAACTGAAGTGACATAAACATCTGTTCTCAATACAGCAGATCCACATAGCGCATGCTTATTTGAATTCAAGAACAGATCTGAAGCATCCTTAGTTAAACTTTAGTGCTTGAAAGACTTTAATTTCCAAGATTAGGATGGTAAAACTGGTGTAAAAAAAAGTCTCCTGTAACAGAACTCAAATGTAAAATGTTTTTATAGGAAAGATAAATAGGATAAGAATAGCTTAATGTATGCTTTCATTCTTTTTAGCAATATATATATATATATATATATATATATATATATATATATAATCTACTTGCTTATTGAAAAAAATGAAAATCACCAACTTACATATACTTAATCTTGAATTTTCAAGGTTGAGGGGCTAGGTGAAAGAAAAAACAACAAAACAATAAAAAAAAAAACCCACAAACAAACAAGAACACCCAAAACCAAAACCAAATAAGCCTCATAGAGAGACAAGAGTATGGTGATTACCAGAGGTAATGGGAGTTGGGAGGGGGTAGAAGAGGGTAAGAAGGCAAAGTAGAGATAAATTGTGACAGAAGGAAACTTGCTTCTGGAGCTTAATGCACAATATAATATACAGATGATGCGACAGAGAATTATATACTTGAAATCTATATAATTTTATTAACAAATGTTACCCTAATAAAGTCAATTAAGATAAATAAATTACATATATCCTATACTCTTATGAAGTTCAAAGCCCATAAGAAAAATAATAAAAACAAGTCACAAGTTATATTTTTTAGATGATCTTGGCTAAAAACTTTAAATACATTTATATATAGTTTTACAATTATATTTTTTATTTCTTTTTTTTTTCCTCATCCGAGGACATTTTTCCATTTTTTGTTCAGACAGAGTGGGAGAGAAAGACAGAGAAACATCGACATGAAAGGGACACATCGAGTGGCTGCCACCCGCACAACCCAACCAGCGCCAGGAACAAACTGCAACCGAGGTACGTGCCCTTAGCGGGAACCGAACCTGGGCCTCTCTGGTCCACGGGCTGACACTCTAACCACTAAGCCAAACTGTCCAGGGCTAGTTTTACAATTATAATTGTTTACAATTATAATAGTCTTACTAAGTACAAGATACCAACACACAAATAAGGACATTATGGGTTGGAGAGATCCAGTAAGCTAGTGGAGATCACCCAGCTAGTAAATAGTGGAGCTGGCTCTCCAGAAGATGGAATTTTAATTCCTTGACCATTCTACCTCAAAAAGGGTGAATGAGAATATACAAGACACAATGTAAAACATTTCAACATAAAGATGGTTATCAGAGGGGAGTTAAAAGGCTGGCCAATTAAGTAAATGGGGTTAAATATATGGTGATGGAAGGGAACTAGATTTTCAGTAGTGAGATGGCAATGGAGTGCACATATATCAAATTACAATGTAGTATATGTTAAATGTATATAATGTTATTAACCAAGGTTCCTTCAATAAATTAAAAAAATAAAACAAATGAAGCACAACTAAATCCTACAAACTCTGTAGAACATTTGTCACAAAAGCACATGTTTCTCAAGTTTATATGGAACACTATCCAGATAGATCACATATTAGGACATATAACAAATCTTAATAAATTTAAAATGAATGAAATTATACAAAGTATATTCTTCTAAGGAAATTAAACTAAGAATCAATATAAAAGAAGACTTGAAAAATTCACAATATATGAAAATTAAGTAACATACTCCTAAGTAGTAAGTGGGTTGATGAAGACAGGAAAATTTGAAAATACTGTAAGATGAATAAAGATAAAAACAGAATCCAAAGAAGGAAGGATGAAGAGAGATTCAAATTACTATAATCAAGAATGAAAGAGAGAGCATTACCACCAAAGGACTATAAGAAGGGTTATAAGGGAATATTTTGAACAACTATATGTCAACGAATTAGAGAACCTAGGTGAAACAAACAATTCCTAGGAACATAAGCCACCAATACTGACTTAAGAAAAAAACAGAACATCTTCATAATCTTATAACAAATATGAACAAATTAGTAATTTAAAAACTTTCCACCAAGTCCAGAATCAGACAACTTCACTTGTGAATTCTATCAAACATTTAAAAAGAAAGTAACACCAATCTTTCATAATCTTCAAAAAGTAGAAGAGGCAAAAATATATCTCAACTCACTCTTTTAAGGCCAATATTAAACTAAAATAAATAAATAAATAAATAAACAAACAAACAAACAAACTGAAGCCAAAACAAGACAGACATTTCAAAAAAAGAAATTCAAAGCATTATCTCTTAGAAATAGTGCAAAAATCATTAGCAAAATACTAGCACATCTAAACCAACAACACTTAAAAAAATACATACAGATGAAGTGGGAATTATTCGAGAAATGCATGGGAAACTGCATTAAATATATGCATAGCCAAAGAGAGAAAAAGAGTTGGGGGGAAGAAGAAAGGTTGAAAGAAAGAGAGGCAGGAAGAGAGGAAACAAACAAAAATTGGTCTAGAATATGGTAAGGTTAAGAAAAGTGCATTTTTCATACAGGTTGAAATAGTCTATTAATATTAATAACATTTTAATGAACAACTAACAATCCAATTGTTTATTAAGCACCTTAGGAGCCCAGTATTTCTATTTAAATAGGTATATTTTAGAGCTACCAATCAAAATATTCTAAATAGTCAAAATACATAAATCACTATTGCGATTACACTTTTAAATATCACTTTTAATTGAATGGGAAAGTTTTCTGCCCATAGAATTAAGACATGCCTTCAGCAAAATTTTAAGATTTTATCGGGCAAAAATCTATGAAATATGTTTTAGAAAGAATTATGTTTTACAAAGTAGTCACCAATGGTTATTGTTTGCTCAGAAATAAAGAAATTGCTAAGTTGGTAAATGTCCTACTACCATTCAACAATATTATTATGGATACAGAAATTGTGCCGTTTTACAGGGAGAAATAAAATGAGTCTCTTCAGCCAGTCGGTATGGCTCAGCGGATGGAGCATTGTCCCATGGACTGAGAGGTTCTGGTTTGATTCTGGGTCAGGGCACATGCCCGGGTTGCAGGCTCAATCCCCAGTAGGGGTTGTGCAAGAGGCAGCCCATTGATGTGTCTCTCTCACATAGATGTTTCTATCTCTCTCTCTAAATATAACATATTTAATAAAATAAAATGAGTCCCTTCGATGTGGCATGTATTTATAGATCTCCTTCTCATAAATCTTTGTTAAGCTTTTAGCAGCCTGTATATTGACAAAGGGCTATTTGCTAGAACAAGAAGTCCTTCTTACTTCAACGTGAAATATTTAAGTTTCAGGTCAATTATTTACACTTCCACTTCAATCAAGAGGTCATGGCCTCATAGTTTGATTTACAACAGCTAGTTAAACTCGCTAGAAAATGTTTCAGAATGCCTAAGTAGCCATTAGTCACCGAGGGAAAAAAAAGAGGCAGCAAAGTTCAAATAACTATCAGATTAGCACACACATCACACGTTATTTTTTTTTTTAACTCATTAGTAAAGTACTTAGGATAAAGAACTGACAGTGTTTTCTAAACTGTATAAACATTCCAGGAAAATGTAAGAATTGGGTGAAATGCATATTATAATGACAAGTAAACTAAAGAGGAAAATGATCTGGGCAGCTTAATGTGGAATTTAGGAATAAAGAATGCTTTCTAATTATTTTGTATAGATCTGATGATATAATTTATGTCCATATCTTAATTTTTTCCATTTCAATGTTTCCATAGCTCAACTGGCTTGTGATTCAAAGGAGAAACAAGAAGGTATTATAAATAATAGTAGATACCATTTGATTGACACCTCTCATGAACTAGACATTGGGCTTTCTTAATCTGTATACCATTTAAAAAAATAATTCCTTACCATTTATGCAACTATAGTTTATATGATTATATTTATATTTCAAGGTCATAAGATAACAAGCATAAAAAGCACTAGCCTAGATAAAGTTTGAGATTCCTTCCAGATCCAACATCCATGAATCTTAAATCCTAAGTCTTTCTTTGGTTTTATGCAGGATAAACCTCTCTAAAACTTAATTCACTGTGTAGTTATATGTGCTATTCTCTAGTTTTGGCCAAAACATTCATATGAAGATACATCAAAATATCAAAGAAGGGATGAATGAGTAACTGTGACCTCCTTGACCTCATTGATTGAAAGCTTTTCTTCAGAATTTAAGTAGCAGAGGCATATCTCACTACAGAATTATTTGTAAGTATCCAAGTACTTTTGTAGGGGGTTATACCTCAAAGTGCATAAATCACAAAACTCCCTTTTGTGGTACTGAAACCTTTTATTGATTTAAGGGTTTGCTTTAGGAGGAAATGTCACAGTGTCAAGACAAGTGTGGGTGTTATGTGAAAAGTGCTTATTTACTTTGCTCTTTGGGAAACAATACTGTGTTGCTATGGCAACTTCTGCATGACTGTTTCTTTTCAAATATACATGAATACACACACACACACACACTCACTTGCATTTTCATATACATGCAACCTATTCAAAGAGCATATGTATTCTCATGAACAGATTGATTACATAAGTAGACAACAGAAATATTATGGGAAAATAATTTTGTTTTTTCTTTTTACTGAAAATGAATTGAATCAACAAGGATTGCAAGATGAATTCTCTTAAAGTAGATATTAGCCATTCAAATGTAAGAGTTTAGAAAATAAGGGTTGAAATAGGCAATGAGCTTAATGGTCACATTAACATTGGAATCCTATTACAAAATAGGGTGTTATCCTTACATTAAAAATAAGATTAAGTTTAAAATTACAGAATAGTTTCAGGGACTTTAAAAATATATATTTTTTATGTTTTATGTGATTTGAAACATGCTGTGATACAAATGTGTACATCCTGTATAATCTTTATATTTTTCTACTATCCTCAAACTACCTACAGTCTTAAAAATTCATAATTTATTTACTGTATTGATTTGATTTTATATGAAATAGACTGATATGAAAAGGAAATTTTATATTACTAGACTAAATAAAAGACTCAATATTACTTGTCATGAAAATAAAGCAACTGCAAAAGAAAGTGCATAAATTCTCCCATTTATGTACTATCAAAAATAATCTTTTGTAGAACTAGTGAAATTTTAATATACTGGAAAATACTTCAATAGGGTTTATAGAATCATCAACAAGTGTCTACTTGATTATCACCTCCACAGACATGCAACTCATTTTTATACCCAAGGAAAATCATTCTTCAAATAAAACATTCTACTCAATATAGAGTAGAGTAGAAAGATGGTGGCAGGCAGGACCGGAGGAAGGGTGAGTGTGTGAGAAAGTAAGCAAATGTGTGAGAGAGTGTGAGTGGAAATGAAGGTGGATGACCAACCCCGAGTAATGCAGAGCCATGGAGCAGAAGGTTCCTGTACTGTGGACAGGAGCAGCTGGCTACCACAGTAATCAGCCCTTCAGGGAGCTTCTCCCTGGGCCTCAGGGAAGTCTCACCATTTTGGAAGATCCCAGTTCTTCCCTGGGAGGAGGCAATGGGAGCTGCTAAGGCTCAGCAACCTGAGCCCACCAGCACAGTGGGCACCATCGGACCAGTGAACATTCTGTATCAACACAGACTGGTGCACAGAAGTGGAGCTCCCAAGGTGCCGGTCGCAGAAGCCGTGGACAGCCTGGAGACCAGCACCATCCCCTATAGTAGCAGCCTTATCATAGTCCAGATATACCCCCTGCAACAGAGGCTGGGGAGCAAACATCCATCCCCAGACAACAGAAGCACAAACCAGCAGCTGAGACCCATCCCCCAAACTACAGCAAAAGCTGAGTAGGAGTTGAGCCCCACGGGGCAGAAGCACACCCCAGCCACAAGTGGCAGGACCTAGGACTCCACAGAGGCCTCTGCGGTACAGTAGCACACAAGAGCAGTGTGAACCCAGAGCCCTAGAGAGACTGGTGATTTCCAGTTGCCAACCCACAGGAACTTCAGGGTGCAGGGGTACCAGAGCGGCCTGTGGGACCCAGCAGAGACTGTACAATCTAATTACCCATGGGACCTGCGAGGTGCTAAGTCACCAGAGAGGCCTGTGTGACCCAGCAGCCCATAACATAGGCATAGAGCCAGGTCCCCAAGGGGACTGTGCGATTCAGTTACCCTTGGGACCTGCAGGGTGCAAGAGCACCAGAAATACCTGTGCATCCCAGCTGTGCACAAGATAGTCCTAAGAATATGAAAACAGAGGCAGAGTAAATAGAAGCTATGCAGATAATATCCCAGGACCAAATGGGAATTACAACTAAAATAAAGACAAATCTTCAGAAGAAAGCAACAGAAAAGCAGCAGGACAGGACCATATAACCAAGGACATTTGGTAGGATCTGCGGAGGCGCGAGAGGGTGGTGAGCTGGGAGGCCACAGACAGCAGCAGCCTTAGCTGCAAGCAGCACCCTTGGAGAATAAAAACCAAGCTTGCTCCACAGCTCAGAGAGCCAAAACAGAGCACTAAAATAACCACAGCCACTCACTTGAGGGCTACGGCAGAGTGAGGGCAGACTGGGCTGGTACTCTATGGGGACACCTGGGATTTGGAGGGCACTCAAAGTTTTTGCTGAGTTGCGGCCAAAAAGGACATTGGCCATTGTGCTCCTTTCCAGAGCTGTGTGGAAAAGCAGCTGAATCCTCACCCACCCTCGGAGATACAGGCTTTCCCAGGTGAGGCAAAGAAATGCAAATTGAGGCTCCTTAATAACCAGCATCTATCCCACACTCTGGAAATCCTCTTATGCAGAACACCAGGGCTACATTCCAAGGCACTGAGTAACTGAGACTACTAGCCACCAGCAAAAAACTAGAGGATAACTGAACCTTTCCTGGGCTTGCAAATCTACCCAGGAAAGTAGGAATTGATAGTGGTGTTTAAAATGGGCCTACCCACATTCATCCAAACCCAGTAGAGGAAGCCACAAAGAGCTGAACACCAACACCCACAGAGAGAATTTGGCAGGCTCCAAAACCCACTGAGATAGCCAAAATGATGAAACAAAGAAAGAAATCCCAAATGAAAGAACAAGAGACCTCTATCAAAGATAAGATAAATGAAATGAAGCTAAGCAAAGGTCAGAGGACACTTAACAGCATGAGGAAGGACATCAGCACCATGAGTAAAGATACAGAAACATTGAAAACCAACCAAGTAGAAATGAAGAATGACATAGCAGAAATTAAGAACACATTGGAAGGACTAACAAGCAGAGTAGAGGAAGCTGAGAATTGGATCAGTTCATTAGAATTCAAGGTAGAAAAAATCAACCAATTAGAAAACAAAAAGGAAAAAGGAAAAACAAACAAACAAACAAACAAACAGGAAAACAGCTTAAGAGAACTGTGGGACAACTGGAAACGTAATGACTTGTGCATCATAGGAGTCCCCAAAGAGAAAGAAAACGGGCAATGGTTAGAGAATATATTTGAAGAAATAGTGACAGAAAACTTCCCTAACTTGGTGAAGAAAGAAAGAAAGTTCAAGAAGCACAGAGAACCCCAAGTAAGAAAAACCCAAATAGGCACACATCAAAACACATAGTAATTAAAGTGCTAAAATTAAAGACAAAGAGAGAATTCTAAAGGCAGTAAGAGATAAGCAACAGGTTACCTACAAAGGAAACCCCATAAGGCTCTCAGCTGACTTTTCAACAGAAACACTATAAGCCAGAAAGGAAGGGCATGAAGTAATCAAGGTCATGAAAAACAAGGATCTGAATCCAAGACTACTCTACCCAGCAAGGCTATCATTCAAAATAGAAGGTCAAATAAAGAGCTTTCCAAACAAACAAACAAAAAAGGCTGAGGGAATATATTAACACCAAACCAGTGCTGCAAGATATGCTGAAAGGATTGCTATAATTAGCAGAAGAAATAGGAAGAAAAATAGAACCACAATAAACAAAAATGGCAATAAATAAGTACATATCAATTATCACATTAAATGTGAATGGTTTGTCTGCTCCGATAAAAAGACACAGAGTAGCTGACTGGTTAAAAAAGCATGACTCACAAATATATTGTTTACAAGTGACCCACCTCATAACAAAAGTTTCACATAGGTTGAAAGTGAAGTGATGGAAAAAAATTCTTCAAGCAAAGGAAAAGTAAAAAAAAAAAAAGCTGAGGTAGCAATACTCATATCTGATAAAGTAGATTTCAAAATGAAGACCATAACAAGAGACAAAGAAGGCCACAACATAGTATTGAAAAAATCTATCCAACAGAAAGATATAACCTTGGTAAACATATATGCACCCAATATAGGAGCACCAATATATATAAATCAACAGCAATACAATCATAGTAGGTGGCTACAACATGCCGCTGACATCACTGGGTAGATCTTCTAGACAAAAAATTGACAAGGAAACAAAGATTATAAATGTAGTGCTTGATCAAATAGATTTAATAGATATCTACAAAGAATTACACCCCAAAACTACAGAATTTACATTCTTCTCGAGTGCACATGGGACATTCTCAAAGATAGACCACATGTTAGGACACAAAATAAGTCTCTACAAGTTCAAGAAGATTGAAATCATACCAAGCATTTTCTAAGATCACAACGGCATGAAACTAGAAATCAATTGCAACAAGAACATGCAAAGACATTTGAAAACACGACGCTAAATAGCATGTTATTGAACAATGAATGGGTTACCATGGAGATCAAGGAAGAAATTAAATACTTCCTGGAAACTGATGAAAATGAACAAGCAACAACACAAAATCTATGGAATGCAGCGAAAGAAGTTCTGAGAGGAAAGTTCATAGCACTACAGGCCTACCACAAGAAGCAAGAAAAATATCTAATAGACGGTCTAACCTCACAATTTAAAGAACTAGAGAGCAAACAAAAAGAAAACCCCAGAGCAAGTAGAAGGAAGGAAATAGTAAAGATCAGATCATAAACAAATCACATGGAGACCAAAAAAAACAATTCAAATGATCAATGAAAAAGGGTAGTTTTCTGAAAAGATAAACAGGATTGACGGACCCTTAGCTAGACTCACCAAGAAACAAAGAGAGACAACCCAAATACAAAAAATCAGAAATGAAAGAGGAGATATAATAACTGACACCACAGAAATACAAAAGATTGTGAACAAATATTATGAACAATTATACGGCAAAAATTCTATAATCGAAGCGAAATGGACAAATTTCTACAAACACATAGTTTTCCAAAACTGGACCAGGGAGAGATAGAAAACTTGAACAGACCAATAACAAAAAAGGAAATTGAAGATGTAGTCAAGACTCTCCCAGCATATAAAAGCCCAGGCCAGAATGGTTTCACAGGGGAATTTTACCAAACATTCAAAGAACTAATACCCATTATGCTCAAACTATTTCAAAAAATTCTAGAAGTAAGACTTCCAAACTTGTTTTATGAGGCCAGCATAAGTCTAATTCCGAAACCAGAAAAAGACATTACAAAGAAAGAAAACTACAGACCAATATCCTTGATGAACATAGATGCCAAAATCCTGAACAAAATACTAGCAAATCGAATCCATCAAAAAAATTATTCACCATGACCAAGTGGGATTAATCCCTTGGATGCAAGGCTGGTACAATATTTGCAAATCAATAAATGTGATACAAGACATAAAAAATGAAAGATAAAAATCACATGATTATAACAATAGATACTGAAAAAGCATTCAACAAAATTCAGCACCGATTTCTGATAAAAAGGCTCAGCAATCTGGGAATAGAGGGATCATATCTTGACATAATAAAGACCATACATGAAAGACCTACAGCCAACATCATACTCAACAGGAAAAAATTAAAAGTATTTCCCTTAAGAACAGGAACAACACAATGATGCCCACTTTGGCCACTCTTATTTAACATAGTACGGGAAGTCTTAGCCACAGCAATCTGAGAGAAAGAAAAACTAAAAGAGATCCACCTTGGAAAAGAGAAAGTGAAACTGTCATTAGCCTCAGATGACATGATACTATATGTAGAAAACCCCAAAGACTCCATAAAAAATTTACTAGATGTAATAAATCAATTCGGCAAAGTAGCAGGATAAAAAATTAATTTTAAGAAATTGACCATATTCTTATACACCAATGATGAACTCAAAGAAAAAGAAACTAAAAAAAAAAAAAATCCCATTTACCATCATGGCAAAAAAAATTAGAATACCTAGGAATAAACTTAACTAAAGAAATAAAGGACCTATTCTCAGAAAACTACAGGTCATTGAAAAAAGAAATATAGGAAAATATAAAAAAGTGGAAGCATACACCTTTTTCATGGATTGAAAAAATTAACATCATTAAAATGTCCATACTACCCAAAGCGATCTACAGATTCAATGCAATCCCCATCAAAATACCAATGACATATTTCACAGAACTAGAACAAATACTTCAAAAGTTCATATGGAACCAAAAAAGACATCTAAGAGCCACAGCAATCTTGAAAAAGAAGAACAAAGATGGAGGGATCAAATTACCAGATTTCAGGTTATACTACAAAGCCACTGTAATCAAAACAGGCTGGTACTGGTCCAAGAACAGACATATAGACCAGTGGAACAGAACAGAGAACCTAGAAATGAACCCAAGGCAATATGCTCAAATAATATTTGACAAAGTTGGCAAGAGCATACAGTGGAGTAAGGATAGCCTCTTTAATAAATAGTGTTGGAAAAATTGAACAGTTACATGCAGAAAAATGAAACTAGACCATCGACTTACACCCTACACAAGAATAAAATCAAAATGGATAAAAGACTTAAATGTGACTCATGAATCCATAAAAATCCTAGAAGAAACTGTAGGCAACAAAATTTCAGACATCATAATCAGCAGAATTTTCACTGATACATCACCTAAGGCAATAGAAACAAAGGAGAAAATGAACACATGGGACTACATCAAACTCAAAAGCTTCTGCACAGCAAAAGAAAAAACCACCAAAATGGAAAGGCAACCCACACCATGGGAGAGCATAATGCCAATGATATATCAGATAAGGGGTTAATTTCCGATATATATAGAGTGCTCATACAACTCAACAAAAGGAAGACAAAGAACCCAATTAAAAAATGGGCAGAGGAATTAAATAGACATCTCTCCAAACAGAACATACACATGGCTAAGAGACATGAAGAAATGCTCAACATCACTAATCATCAGAGAGATGCAAATTAAAATAACAATGAGGTGTCACCTCACACCTGTCAGAATGGCTACCATCAACAAATCATCAAACAACAAGTGTTGCAAGGATGTGGAGAAAATGGGACTCTAGTACTCTGCTTGTGGGAATGCCGACTGGTGCAGCCACTATGGAAAACAATATGGTGTTACCTCAAAAAATTAAAAATTGAATTGCCATTTGACCTGGTGATCCCACTTCTAGGAATATATCCTAAGAAGATTGAAACACCAAAAAGAAAGAATATTTATACCCCCATGTTTGTAGCAGCACTATTTACAATAGCTAAGATCTGGAAACAACCCAAGTGTCTATCAGTAGACGAATGGATAAAAAAGCTGTGGTACATATACACAATGGAGTACTATGCAGCTATAAGAAAGATAGCTCTCTTATCCTTTGAGATGACATGGAGGGACCTGGAAAGTATTATCCTAAGTGAAACAAGCCAAACAGAGAAAGACAGGTATCACATGATCTCACTTATCTGTGGAATATGATTAACATAACAGTCTGAGAAATGGGGTAGTCCCAGAGAAGTGGAAGTGGGGTACAGACTTACAATTTCCAGAAGAGGGGTTGGTGGGGGAGAGATAAACCACAGAACTCATGTGCATGTATGCATGAACAATGGACATGGACAACAAAGCTGGGGACAGGTCGGGGAAGGAGAGGGAGGGGGAAATTAGTGGGGGGAAAATGAGAAACATTTGTAACAAAATAAATTAAGAATTAAAAAATATACAGTAGATTATTATTTACACCACAAATTAGAAGTCATAAATCTCTCTACAAAATCTTCTCTGTAAATATATCTTCCAATGAGAATTTTTCTGGTATTTTTTGTTTTTTTTTATCTATGCATGTATCTTTTAAAATTTTTTATCTCCTATGGCCATGGCCATGCTAAGTTCTAAGAATATGAAGAAATAAAAACAGTCAATGCCCTCAGAGCATCTATGTCCTGGTATGATAAAGGCAATTAGATTTTCATGAGTAAAAGCAGAGTAATCAGTGGGAGCAAAAGAAAGAGGCTCTACAATCTGCTTCTATAATTTCCTAAATTGTAGAGGAGGGACAGAATTTGTGTTGAGATGAGAAACAAAAGAAAAACAAATGATAGAAAATATTTCCAAGAAGAGAAGCAGTATATACAACCATGCAGAGTGGGAGAGGGCCTGTGCCTAATGGCTGGAGCTCCAAGTTCAAATATAGAAAAATGGGAAGACTTCGTAGGTGGCGAGGCTCATCTAGAAAGTAGAATAAAAGACAGCAAAGACATTGTTTCATATGTCATCTTGCAGACAATGAGGAGTCACTATGATATTAAGAAGGACAGGGCTATGATGCGATGTGTGTTCTAGAAGGAGAAAAATGACAGAAATGTCTATAATGGGATGAAGAGTTTTAAAACTATGAAAGCAGAATAAGGAAAATGATTCAGCCTAGAGTTACATAAGATGTCCAATTAACATAGTGGGAAGAGCAGATCGGGAGCTAATAAGAAAAGAGAAGAGACAAGGTTTCATCACTCACTGGATACCCAAGTAAGAGAAGATAAGAAACCAGGCTTGCGGGTGATTTTTTTACATGGGTAATTGTACTGGGAGGAGAAGAAATAAAAATGATGAGCCTATCTAAGAACATGTCACAGGAAAATGATATGGATAGAGGTCTAACCTTAGGAAATGTCAGACCTAGATGTATAAGTTTGAGATAGAATAGCCTTTATATATTAATTGAAGTTCTGGTGTATCTATTTGAGGAGAGAATAACATTACAGGAATATGAGGAAACAGATGTTTAAAAGAAGATAAGATAAAGCAGAAGTGGATTCTAGCAGCAAGGTTTAGGACTAAAATTTCTGGTCACCCATTTTCAAATAGAAATGATGGTTTAATGGAGAATTCTAATCAAGTAAAGAGTAAAAAGATTTCTATAGAATTTGGTACCGGGTGCTCTCTAAGTGACTAATGGGAGCAGTTTCAGAGAAATAGTGATAGAGTATGACCAAAAACAGGTGGAGAAAATGAATGTAGAGGCTTCCTTCTAAAAACTTACCTAAAATATAAAGGCAGAAAGGTGAGCTGATGGCTGGAAAGATTTGCCAGTGACAACATATTGTGTCTTTTCCTCTTTGAAGAGCATTGCCCACAGGACAATTCAATATTCACATGTATGTCACCACAGGAAGCAGACTATATGCAAAAGTTATCTCCAGTAAGAGCAGCATTCCTCTCTGTTTCCATCTATAATTCATTATTTTCCATTCTCTCAATCCCACATTCTGTAGCTTGAGGACCACTGTCCAGAGACAGTCACAAAGCTATTGGGAAAGAAATTGGGAGATGAAACATAAAATAGTCTCTTGCCTTTTTATTTAACTCAGATTTTCCCCAGAATTGTCTGAAAACGTGGTCCTTTTCTCATGACATACCCTGCCAACTAATGGTCTGGGAAACATTCTCCAAAAAACTACACACAACAACAAAAAATGATACTTTACGTGAACAGCAATTTGGCATGCAAAAAATGACAAAATGCTATTAAGTATTTATCCTCTTTCCTTATGTTTATTTGAATACATTTCAGTTGGAAAAGGTAAATATTTTTTATTTCAGCAGTAATTCTCAGATCCTTTACCATCTGATGTGTATGAGTAATTGCTTCATATACTATACTCCACTTGAAATTCACTTAAGCACGGTGTTATGTTATTACGTGTTTTCTAGCTCGTATTTGTTGTTACAGTGTAGGATCTTATGCCATTCCTATTCTATGGTGTATATTTGGGGGATTACAATAGGGAGAGCCTACTATACACCAGACACTATGCTAATCACTTTTTACATCACAGTTTATTTATTCTTTCTAAGAACACTTTGAATTATATGCTATTTTTATCCCTGTTTTGTGGTTAAAGAAACTAACAGGTTAATTCATTGCACAATGCCAATCAGGTAGTCAGGGGCCTAACTCAGAAGCACCTTTTTTTTTTGATTCTTTACCACTTCTTGCATGTTCATCCTGATAGACAATGAAAAGTTGCTCAATCAGTGATAATTCCCAGAATAACTGATTTGCCCCCATCATGGTCATTTTTTTTGCTCATTTTTAGCCTCATAGGAAAGTCAGTTGGCTCAGACTTCTACCTGATATATTACTGAGGTCTGAGCACTATTACGAAATCATATAGAAGCTGTACTGACAAAGAAATCTTTATTAAATGGGTTTCTCACTTGTCAAGAAATGAGTTTGGATACAGTACACAGTTTTTATGGTTTTCTTAAATCTTTTGCATTATATAAATTCAATTTTACATTTACGAAGTATTCCAGAGAGTACTTTCTAAAATGAATATTACACACATGGGCTTGTTAAAACCACATGTCCTTCAGTTCTCTACTTCCCAGTAAAGAAAACCATAACCTGTAGGAATGACTGCTGTTGAGTTATATGGCTTCAGAATTCTACAATAATCCTGTTATTCTTACACAAGATATTTCTATGCAGAACGCTGTACCTGTGTATTATTCTTACAATGCAAAATCCTATTAAAGTCAATGGTGCATGTATCCATTTCATTTCAATGTGACTTTGTATAATAAAAATAAAATATACTGAGGAGAATACATAATGAGTTGTCTGCCAACACTGTTCAAAGTACAATTAAATAACTGAAGAAGTGAGAAATTACCTTAGTACAAAGGATGTATCTACAAATAGATTGCTGTTAATTTAGGGTATGCCCCAAATTATACACAATTGCTGAAACTTGCTTAGTTCACAAAGCATCAAAATACCCACAGGGGTGATTAATAATCTTTCCCTTCTTGGAAGAAAAATGTCAAAATACACTATCCACTTTTCTTTTAGTTTCTTGACAATTACTATGTACCCCTAAATGACAAAATCTATGAAATATATGTCATAAGCTATATTTAATTTTTAAAATATAAAATAAATTCTCCTTTACCTTTCAATCAATGATGTAGTAATTAACTGAGTATATTTTTAATGATTTCAGAATATTTTCCTGTTCTTTCTAGCTATTTTTTCCCCTATAGCATATTTTAATATTAAAATTTGATTCGTTTTCTGCCTGGCCAGTGTGGCTCAGCAGATTTGGCATCCTCCCATGGACTGATAGGTCTGGGTTTGATTCCTGGTCAGGGCACATGCCTAGGTAGCAGGCTCAATCTCCCATAGGGAGTGTGCAGGAGGAAGCTGATCAATGCTTCTCTCTCACATTGGTGTTTCTCTCTCTCTCTAAAAAATCAATTAATTAAAATGTATTTAAAAAAATTTTTTTAATAAAAATTTAATTTTTTTTCTAAACTCTCAAATATTTCTAATGAATGTCTACTATTAAAAGGGGAGTGGTATATGTCCAGCCAGTAAGGCTTGGTGGTTGAGCATCAACCCATGCACTAGGAGGTCGCTAGTTTGGTTCCCGGTCAGGGCACATGCCTAGGTTGTGGGACAAATCCCTGCTGATGGGCAAGCAGGAGGCGGCCAGTCAATGTTCTCTCTCAATGAAGTTTCTATTTCTCTCTCCCTCTTCCTTCTCTCTCTGTAAAAATCAATCAATCAATAAATAAAATAAAATAAAATAAATAAAAGGGGAGTGGTATAGAAGAGCAAGGGAATATAACTTATCTTATGCAACAAAGCAAATATTATAGATAGTTTATAATAAAGTACTGAAATCCATTATGTGTTGAATTGCTTAATTTTGAAATGTTTTATTTCTTTTTTATTTATTAAAAAGAAAAATCTATCAAGTACCAGTTACCTATCTTACCACATGATGTTCATTAAAGAAAATCATTTTCTAGGTCGATAGCCCATGCTTCCCATGTTAAATTCTCCACAACAATTCTGTGGCATTTTACCATTCACTGATTATTTTATCAAACACCACCTACAGTTATTTGGGAAAAATCTTGGGCTTTAGGGTTAGTTCAGGCATTTTTACACAGTCTGACCTTGTGTAATTTATCACCTCTGAGCCTTATCATCCTCAAATATTTAAAGTTATTCACATTTATCTCACAAGCTATTTGTTAAGATATTGGCTTTAAAAAAAAAAAAGATGTAAAGCATTTGTGTCATAATAGAAACTTAATGAATAGCAGTTACCTTTCCTGTTTACTGTTTGCAAATATTAAATAGGTCTTCTGTTATACAGTACTTCCTCAGTGAACCGGTAAACATTTTGACTTTCAGGACTAATCATAGTTATTTTATGTTGTATCTGTCTTGTTGGACATCTTAGCTTCAGCTACTTTATTCTTGGGTAGTGTGATATTCAGATATAATAAGAAGCATATACTGATTTCTGGTACAGAGTTTCTAAAGCCCTTGGAATTTCTTGAGTAATAGGGGTAAGAGGAGAATCCTTTGTTATTCACAATAAGCACCTTCCAATCACACCTGAGTTTATGTTAATAAAATGACTCATCCTTGGCCAATGGGGCCTGGTTAACAGAGGAACCATTCAAATAATTAGAGCAGCGGTTCTCAACCTGTGGGTTGTGACCCCTTTGGGGGTCAAAAGACCCTTTCACAGAAGTCGTGTAAGGCCATCTGAAAGCACATATTTCTGATGGTCTTAGGAACCAAGACACCACTCCTCTATGTGCCTCAAGGTGGGTTCGTCCACATGCAGATATGCCCACATACAGATACACCCACATACAAGTACCCAGCATGATGACATCATTGTGCCAACCCCATCGCACATACCCCATACAAATACAGGTGTATGTAACAGGGTTGGCGCCATAATGTACTTATGTGGACCAGTCACACATATGTAGGGAGCAGCTACTGTGTAGAAAGCAGCTACTCTCTTAAAAGCAGCTACTGTGTTGAAAGCAGTAGTATTGGAGGTAAAACGACACTTCGTGAACTATTTTAACTGGACAAATGTAAAATCATGTAGTGTAAAATCATCAACTACTGCAAAAAAAAAAAAAAAATATATATATATATATATATATATATATATATATATATATATCTGTACCATGAGAACTTAATATGGATGCTGATTGGTCTTTTTATATTCAGCTGTGGTTGATATGAATACTGCCCCCTTGTGATAGTAGTAGGTATGTACAAAAAAACAACACAGAGAATAGTAAATCATAGGAAACTTTAATGAACTGTATTGACTAAACTATGTCATGTATCATCTTTTGCAATATTAAAGCTATTGTCATATATTATTTTCATTAGCAAACCATCCCATGACAATGAGTCATGTAGAGAAGATTGTTAAGAAAAGAAAATATAGCAAGAATTTTTTACAGTATGGTTTTACCTCAATAATTACAGCAGAAATTGAGAAACTGCTGTGTTTATTTGTTGTGATGTTCTATCAGCCAAATCTATGAAGTCAAACAAACTAAAACACCATTTTGATAGCAAACATTTGAGCTTTGCCAACAAGGATACCAACTATTTTAGAAGCAAAGCTTATGGACTCAAAAAAGCCAGACCTGAGACTGGTGGTGAGTACCATAAACAAAACGTAGCAGCCGTTGAACCTTCATATTTGGTGGCACTCAGAATCACCAGAGCTATAAAACCTCACACCATTGCTGAGGATTTACTATTGCCAGTGGCTAAGGAATTGTTCAAGTTATGATCAGAGACAAATTTGTTATGAAATTGAGTGTAATTTCCTTATCTAATGACACTGTCTGCAGAAGAATAGATGACATGTCTGCTGATATTCTTGATCAGGTAATCTAGAAAATTAAATCTGCTCCACTTTCAATATTTAGCATCCAGCTAGATGAATCTACAGACATTGTAAACTGTTCACAGTTACTGGTTTACATGAGATATATTGATGGTGACTTTAAAGATGAATTTCTTTTTTGCAAACCTCTTGAAATGACAACTACTATACGTGATGTATTTGACACAGTTGGTTCATTTCTGAAAGAGCATAAGATCTCTTGGGGAAAGGTTTGTGGTGTTTGCACAGATGGTGCTCCAGCTATGCTAGGATGTCCATCTGGATTTCAATGTTTGGTACTGAATGAGTCACCAAAAGTCTTCGGAACTCACTGTTTGATTCATTGGCAAATATTAGCAACAAAGATCCTGCCACAAGAGTTACAAGAAGTAATAAAAAGCGTCGTAAGTTCTGTCAATTTTGTAAAGGTGAGCACTTTAAACAGTCAACTGTTTTTACAACAGTGCAACAAGTTGGATGTGCCAAACAATGCTCTGCTATTTCACACTGAAGTAAGATGGTTGTTGACAGAAAAAGTTTTAAAATGGGTGTTTTGAGCTTCATGATGAACTCAAAATGTTTTGAAATCAGAAAACAAGACTGCAATTCGAAGCACTTTTCAGTGATAAAAGTGAACTGCAGAAAATAGCTTACTTGATTGCCATCTTTGCCATCTTTAATGAGTTAAATTTATCACTGCAAGGACCAAATACAACATGCCTCAATTTGTCTGAAAAGATCCGATCATTCCAAATGAAACTTCAGCTTTGACCAAAAAAATTGGATGAAAATAAAATTTACATGTTGCCTACCTTATCTGCTTTCTTTGAGGAACATGGAGTTGAACCAGACAAAAGGATTACAATGAAAATTTCTGTGAAAGAACACTTGCACATGCTTGCAGAAAAAATTTCATCATACTTTTCAAATCTACCTGACCCCATTTGCACTTGCCAGAAGCCCATTCACAGTTAAAGTAGAAGATGTTCCTGAGACAGCACAAGAGGAGTTCATTGAACTTATTAACAGTGATGCAGTGAGAACTGATTTCTGTACAATGCCAGGTACAAAATTCTGGATCAAGTGTTTGCAGTCATATCCTGTTCTGTTTGAGACTATGTTGTGCCTTCTTCTTCCATTTCCAACAACATATCTTTGTAAAAGAGGGTTTTTCAGATTGTTGGTTATCATGACTAAATACAGAAGTAGACTTGTGAAAGATGATCTTCACTGTGCTCTTGCAAAGACTTCCCTAAGAATTTCTGATCTGGTGAGAAAGAAGCAATCTCAACCTTTGCACTGACTTTGGCTTTTTATGCATACTGTTGCAAAATGTAGTAATGTAGTTTACTGTTGTTCTATTAAGACTGTTATCCATGCTACACCATGGTTCAAGACAAAATTTCATTTATTTGTAATTAGAAATAAATAGTTCACAATATATAATTACATATTGTCTTTGTGATTAATCACTATGCTTTAATTCTGTTCAATTTGTAACAATGAAAATACATCCTGCCTATCAGATATTTACATTACAGTTCATCACAGTAGCAAAATTACAGTTATGAAGTATCAATGAAAATAATTTTATGGTTGGGGGTCACCACAACATGAGGGACTTTATTAAAGGGTCACAGCATTAGAAAGGTTGAGAACCACTGAATTAGAGGGTTGGACTTTCAATACACCTAAGCCTGACTTTCTGAAGATAAAAAGAAGCTGGATATTCAGTTCTATCTCCAATGTCAACTTATTTAATTAAGCATTGCCTACGTAATGGGATCTCCAGTAAAACCCTCATGGACTAAGTTCAGAGAGCTTCCAGGTTGCTGAACACATCTACAAGTCAGAAGGGTAACACACCACAAATTCCATGTGTACAAAAGCTCCTGCATCAGTCCTTCTGGACCTCATGCTATAGACCTCTTCATCAGGCTGTTTATTTGTATCTTTTATAATTTCATGCATAAAAAATCTGTAATATGAAGTAAAGTGTTTCCTTAAGTTATGTGAGCTTTTAATCAAATTATTGAATCTCAGAATGCAGTCTTGGGAACCCCCAATTTATAGCCAGTTGTTTACAAGTACCACATGACAACCTGGAACTTGTAACTGATATCTGAATTTGGAGGTGCTCTTGTGGAACCAAGCCTTTCATATGTGGGGTGTGCATTAGCTCCAGGTAGGTAGGGTTGGAATGAATTCAATTTTAGGGTATTTTATTGGTATCTTCAAAGAACTGGAGAATTGCCTAGTGAGGAAATACCTGCACATTTGGTGTCAACATTGAAGTGTGTGTAGAGGAAATAGATTTTTTGACTTTTTTTTTTCCCTTTTGAATAGTCTTTTCCCCCTATATTCTGGCCCAAGCTATTTTCTTTATTCCACCAAAATACTGGTTGTCTTTTAAAATATAGATGACATAAAAGGAATCCAAATTGGAAAGCCAGAAACGTAACTGTCATTATGTGCAGATGATATGATACTCTACATAGAAAATCCTAAAGACTCCATCAAAAACCTACTAGATTTAATAAATGAATTTGGCAAAGTAACAGTATACAAAATTAACATAAAGAAATCAACAGCATTCTTGTACACCAAGAACAAACTCAATGAAAGAGAAAATAAAAACAATCCCATTTACCATTCCCACAAAAAAATAAAGAAATAAATAAGATAGTTAGGAACAAACTTAACCAAAGAAGTAAAGGACTTATTCACAGAAAACTACAGGTTACTGAAAAAAGAAATAGAGGAATATATAAAAATGTGGAAGCATATACCTTGTTCATGGATTGGAAGAATTATCATCATTAAAATGTCTATAGTACCCTAAAGCAATCTCTAGATTCAGTGCAATCTCCATCAAAATACAATGACATATCTCACAGAACTAGACCAAATACTCTAAAAGTTTATATAAAACCAAAAAAGACCACGAATAGCTACAGCCATCTTGAAAAAAAGAACAAAGTAGGAGGGATCACATTACCAGATTTCAGGTTATACTACAAAGCCACAGTACTCAAAACAGCCTGGTACTGGTACAAGGACAAGCACATAGATCAATGGAACAAAACAAAGAACCCAGAAATTGACCCAAGTCATTATGCTTAATTAATATTTGACAAAGGTGGCAAGAGCATACAGTGGAATAAAGATAGCCTCTTCAATAAACGGTGTTGGGAGCTACATGCAAAAAAAAAAAAAAAAAAAAAAAGTGAAGCTAGACCAGCAACTTACTTATACCATACACAAAATGTAAACTCAAAATGGATAAAAGACTTAAATGTGACTCATGAAACCAAAAAAATCCTAAAAGAAAATGCAGGCAACAAAATTTCATACATTACATGTAGGAGAATTTCACTGATACAATGCCTAAGGCAATAGAAACAAAGAAAAAAAAAAATGAACACATGGAACTACATCAAATTCAAAAGCTTCTGCACAGCAAAAAAACAACCATCAAAATGGAAAGGAAACTCACCATATGAGAGAGCATAATTGCCAATGATACATCAGATAAGGGGTTAATTCCCCAAATATATAGAGTACTCATACAACTCAGTAAAATGAAGACAAAAAACCCAATTGAAAAATGGGCAGAAGACTTAAATAGACACCTCTCCAAACAGACATACAAATGGCCAAGAGACGCATGAAAAAATGATCAATGTCACTAATCATCAGAGAAATGCAAATTAAAACAACTATGAAGTATCACCTCATGCCTGCCAGAATGGCCGCCATCAACAAATCATCAAACAACAAGTGCTGATGAGGGTGTGGAGAAAAGGGGACTCTAAGACACTGCAGGTGGGAATGCAGACTGGTGTAGCCACTAAGGAAAACACAATGGTGTTACCCCAAAAAATTAAAAATTGAACTGCCATTTGATCCCACTTCTAGGAATATACCTTAAGAAGCCTGAAACACCAATCAGAAAGAATATATGTACCCCCATATTCATAGCAGCACTATTTACAATAGCTAAGATCCAGCCCAAGTGTCCAACAGTAGACAAATGGATGAAAAAGTCGTAGTACATACCTATATACAATGGAGTACTGTGCAGCTGTAGGAAAGAAAGATCTCTTATCCTTTGAGACAACATGAAGGGACCTGGAGAGTATTATCCTAAGTGAAACAAGCCAAGCAGAGAAAGACAAATATCACATGATCTTACTTATTTGTGGAATATAATCAACATAACAGACTGAGGAATGGGGTAGCCCCAGAGACGTGGAAGTGGGGTACAGACTGACAACCCCCAAAAGAGGGTGTGGTGGGGGAGAGATAAACCACAGAATTTATATGCATGTATGCATAACTGATGGACATGGACAACAAAGCCGGGTATGGGGTCGGAGGGATCGGGAGGAGGGTGTCAATGGGGATAAAAAGGAGAAACATCTGTAACAAAAATAAATTAATTTTAAAAAAGAGAAACATTTGTAACAAAAATACATAAATTTAAAAAAAGAGAGAGAGAGAAGCCAGTGACAAAAGTCAACCTATTATGTGACTTCATTTATAAATCTATAAAGACAAAAGGCAAATTTGTGGTTCTTGATGCCTACTGGGTGGAGAAGGCTTTAGGGGAAGTCCAAGGTATTAGACAAACTTCACAGTCTGAGGGAATAGTTCCTACAAGAGTGCCCTTAAGTCAAATATCACCTTCAAATGTGGAGTGGGTCTCAAGACCACCCTGGCTACAAATTTGGAGGCTCCCATTAGGGTTGATGGTTTGCTAAAATGAATCACAGAATTTCAGAAACACTATACTTATGACTGTAGTTGTATTACAATGATGAGATACACATTACCACCAGTTAAAGAATAAGATGCTAATGGTAAAGTCTGGGATCGGTCTAAACAACAATCTCTTCACCATCCTCTTTTTGGATTCCTGGTTGGCATTACCCACTCCTGGCTGTGGTCTGTAACAAGACTCAAAGACTTGCTGATGGGTCAGGAAAGCTCATCCAATTTTGCAGTGTTCAAAGTCTCTACTGGGGCTGATCTCTTACTACCTGCATGGCTGATTTTCGTTCTCCAGAACATTCAGAAGGTTCAGACTAATACCTTTAGTCTCCAATTCCTCTGGAAGTTGGAACTGATATGACATACCCTACTCCCCCATCTTAAATCACATTGATAGACTGTCCATGGTCAAAGTCCTCAGGCCAACAAAGACACCTTTGTCACATAGAACATTATCAGGACCTAGAAGTCATCTCCTAGTAAACTGAGGGAAAGGCCAAACCTCTTTTTAGATAAAGTTAATTATTCACTGCTTAAGTTTCTTTTTGGAGTATAGAAATGTTCTTAAATTGATTTTAGCGAATAAACTACAAATCATGGAATTTTACATACAATGGGTAAAACGTATGTTATATGAATTATATCTCAATGAAACTGTTAAAAACTAGTATAAATTTTGGTTGGAGTGGTCTTATCTAATTTGCTGACAGTGCAAATACACTAGTTTGCATTCCAATTATTTAAGTTTTTACGATCATCAGCTAAAATCTGTGCATGTTTTCTTTTTCTTTTTGTATCTCCCAAGCTCAAAATATAGCTTCATTTCTAAATACCAAAAGATGCCCTGGTTGGTTTGGCTCAGCAGTTAGAGCATCGCCTCGGGGACCAAAGAATTGCAGGTTTGATTCCCGTCAAGGGCATGTACCTCAGTTG